>NC_138346.1:19575390-20775390 GCF_046562875.1 Panthera onca | reverse complement strand
ACGAACTGCGAGATCACGACCTGAGCCAAAGTTGGGTGCTTAACCAACTGAACCACCCAAGTGCCCATAGTTTTGGCTATATCTTGACCCGAATAGAATTTACTTGACTATTATACCTCAGTTTCTTCATACGTAAATGGCAACCGAAACACTTAACCTAATTACTTGACATGATGGTCTTAGGAGTCATGTGTAGCAACATCATGCACATTGTGAGAAAAACTACAAGAAGGATTACAACAAGGAATGAGCTTTATTCCAGTTTTCCCATTTTCTTCCTAGTAGATTCAGTCTCTTTTCCTCTCAGGCTCTGGTGTTCAAAGTCCTTTGGCTTCTGCACTTCTTTGTTTAAGAGATGCGGGAAGTCTGGATCCCCCTACTTCTCTGCCATGTTGGCCCCAAGTTCTAGTGTGGAGGTTCCTCAAAAAATTAAAAATAGACCTACCCTATGACCCAGCAATAGCACTGCTAGGAATTGACCCAAGGGATACAGGAGTGCTGATGCATAGGGGCAGTTGTGCCCCAATATTTATAGCAGCACTTTCAACTATAGCCAAATTATGGAAAGAACCTAAATGTCCATCAACTGTAGAATGGATAAAGATGTGGTTTATATGTACAATGGAATACTACTTGGCAATGAGAAAGAATGAAATCTGGCCATTTGTAGCAACATGGATGGAACTGGAGAGTGTTATGCTAAGTGAAATAAGTCAGGCAGAGAAAGACAGATACCGTATGTTTTCACTCATATGTGGATCCTGAGAAACTTAACAGAAGACCAGGGTGGGAGGAAAAGGGGGGGAAAAGTTACAGAGAGGGAAGGAGGCAAACTATGAGAGAGTCTTAAATACAGAGAACAAACTGAGGGTTGATGGGGGGTGGGGGAGAGGGGAAAGTGGGTGATAGGCATTGAGGAAGGCACCTGTTGGGATGAGCACTGGGTATTGTATGGAAACCAGTTTGACAATAAACTTAATATATATAATAACAAACTTCAAAAAAAAAATAAACAAACAAGGAATGAGCTTTAATTGCAGGTAGAGAAAATTAAGTTAGATGAGATACTACTTCCCCCATGGTGGAACAAGGGAAGGTTTTAGGGAATGTGTAAATAACTTTGTGAAACAATTTTGGAACCAGCAGAAGAACTCAGACTTGGGGAATGGCTTGCAGGGGGAAGGGAGGAGACGTGGATGTGAGTCATGGCTCTACATGGAAACTGCTGTTTGATTTTGAATGAGGGAGTTACTTCCTCCATCTGGGCTTCAGTGTCCCTCTTGTAAGACAAAGGGATTGAAACAACTTTACTCAAATCTCATTCCCAAATCTATTCTTCTGTGTTAATCTTGGAGTGCAGGAATCAGAAAGGCCTAAAGCAGCCATGCTGATGACCGCGGTGCTGACAGGTGGGTGCGAACCACATCTGGTTGTCAGGTGAACACTTGAACATGGAAGCCCAATAGATGCCTTGAGCCTTCCGTGTCCATCCTCGGCATTATGGTTATCTTCCCTCTTCCAACTTTTCTTCCTGTGGCCTTCCACGTTTCAGTAAAATGGCAGCTGTTCTGGAAATGTCGTTGACGCCTCATTTTTAGTCACAACCTGCATCTCACTGACCGGTGGGGACTATCCCTCTGCCTTCAAAATCTACTCCAAATCTCATCTTGACCCGCAAACACCTTAGTGAGCCACCGCTGCTTCTCCTGTGTACTGGGTCAGCTGCTCTCCCTGCTCCTGACCTTGCCTTCTTCCATCTGTTTTTCACACAATAGTCAGGAGAACTGTTATTCCCTCCATTGAAAATCTTCCAGTGATTTCTCATCACCTTGGGGAATGAAAAGCTGAACCCCTTGCCTCGCCTGCTGAGATTTCTTTTTTTTTTTTTTTTTTAATTTTTTTTAACGTTTATTTATTTTTGAGACAGAGAGACAGAGCATGAACAGGGGAGGAGCAGAGACAGAGGGAGACACAGAATCGGAAGCAGGCTGCAGGCTCCGAGCTGTCAGCACAGAGCCCGACACGGGGCTCGAACTCACGGACCGTGAGATCGTGACCTGAGCCGAAGTCGGACGCTTAACCGACCGAGCCACCCAGGCGCCCCGCCTGCTGAGATTTCTGACTTCATCTCTACCACTCTCCTCCCTCCTGTCCCCTTCCCAACTTGGCTGCCACCATTTTAGCTTTTCTTCAAAACACTGGGCTCATTTCTGTCCCAAGGCCAGGGCGCTTGCTGTCCCTACTGCTTGGGGCACTCTCCTTCCAAATCTCTGGCTCCTTCCCTGGCTCCATGGAGGTCCTAGCTCAAATGTCTCTTCTTTGAGGGGGATTGATCATCCACCTCCTCCATCCTCTTCAGCTTCCAATCCATCGATTTCCCCTCATCCTTATCATTTCCCCTTAAAGTACTTAATGCTCCCTGAAATTCTTTTCTTACTTGCTTGTGTATTTTCTGTCTCTTTCCACTAGAATGCTAACCCCATAAATGCAGGGACTTCTTCTATCTTTTGTACAACTATGCCCCCCTTGGCTTAGATAGTAAGCATTCAGTGTTAATTGAGTGAAAGGGTGAATGAGGAGAAACTGACCATAGGACCTCTGCAGAGATCACTGCTGCCGGTGGCCAACATTCTTCAGCAAAGCAAGTAGAGGTGGGGATTCGGGTTTAATGGTCGGGGTGAACCCGGGCCAGACTTCCCCAGCCCAGGGTGGTGGCACTTGAGCAGGGCGCAGGTCTCTGCCTCGTAGCCCTGATCAGATCCTGGTGCTGGGAGCTCTGTGCTGCCCCTCCTTTTCTCTTTTTAGGAGGCACTTGGCTGGTCTCCCAAAGGGCATGTTTGGCTTCTTCTTTAAGCCACTTGCTCTTGCTGTTGAGAAGTGACTAAGCAGATTCTCCGTCTCCCAGTGGCCAGCTGCCAGCCTGTGAGTTGACACTGGCAGCTCAGACTGGTTTGAGTGGACACGTCTTCCTTCTGAAAGAGCCCCCTTCCTTTGCTTGCATTCAGAAAAAGGACAAAATGGACACCACCGTCACCGTCTTCTTTAAAATGGCCCCACTTATCTCCTCTGGGTGGGGCTATAGCTCGACTCCTACACAAGAGAGGAAGACAGAGACTCCCACTCCCCGGGCTCACCGTCCAAGTCATGCTGGTTGTTGCAAACTGACTGGTCGAGAATGTTCAGATGGTGACATATTAATGACACCATTTTCTGCATCCTGAGCACTTGCTCTGTACCGAGCACGATGCTAAGCTCTTCAGGCACGTTAGTTCCTTTGAGTCTGGCAATGATCTTGGGAGTTGAGTGCTACAACTTTATAGGCAAGGTAAGGAGAGGCTAAGGAACAAGGCAACATGGCTCATACATGGAGGGATGCATTTAGGCACAGCCTTTTCTGGTTCCAAACATGTGTGCTTGTTCCTCAGGGCTGTACTCTTCCATACCCCGGCACAGCCCATCCCTAGAGCTGCACACAGTGGGAACACAAAGGAAAACAGAGGAAAAGGAAAAGTGAATTTTTTTGATTTTCTCTGCCACCATCTAGTTAGTTCATACTAGAAAGACCCCTGTCAAGTTCAGTGGGAGGCTAACAGGCTTAAGTGGAAAATTGGTCTAGAAGCAAACTAAATTTGGGAACTACTTGGTGTAAGTAAAGTTAGGAAAGACTTTGAAGAAGCATTAATGTGTTGACATTGATTGTAAGTCTTTAAGAGTGGGGTAGATAATGCTGCCATTCTTAAATGTAATGGACCAGGGAACAACCCCTCTCCCCCAGGAGTATCTTGGGATTCTAGTGTTCATGAATACTCCGGAAATTGCTGAGCTCTACTAATATACTCATTGACCTGTAAAAGCGCTCGGGCATTCTTCTGTCCTTCCTTCCTTCCTTCCTTCCTTCCTTCCTTCCTTCCTTCCTTCCCAATATCCATCCATCCATCCGATACCTACCGTGTTCCACGCACCTTACAAGGTGTTTTCTCCTATGTCATCTTCTCTTATCTACTCTCACCACCACCCTGTTTTATAGATACAGAAGCAGAGAATCAGCAAGACCACAAGCCTGGGTAGTGGGAGGGCTGATGTTAAAATCCCAACTCACTGATATTCTTTCTATATTTCAGGGTTTCTTCCTTCTGTTGCTTATTCAAATTCTGAGCATTTGTCAAAATCCCAACTCAAACCCTGCTTTCTTCAGAAGGTCATATGTCCCTTCCTCCCCACTCACCATATGTGTAGAGATCTGTCTCTCTCCTACTCTCTTCGAACCTGCTATCTCTACTGGAATACTGCACCCCATTTTGTTAGATGGTTGTGAGCAGGTGTGTGCGTGTCTGGGATCTCAAGCGAAGTTCAAGTCGAGCACTTGGCGCATATCAACTCCTTAAATTGGCGCATCAACCTTTGGAAGGAAGTACTATTGAAGGAACACAGTCTGTAGGTGAAGAAATTGGTGCACGGTGAGGTTCAGTCACTTGTCCAAAGTCACAAAACGATTCAGTGAGGAAGCCTGGCCACAAAGCCCACATTCCTTCCACAACTCCATTCTGCCTGTACCTAGTTCAATCCCTTGTTTCACAGCTGGGAGAAGTGAGGTCCAGAGAAGGGAAGCGACTAGCACCAAATCACAGCTTGTGACTAGCAGCGCTAACACCGTCTGTAAAGCCTTAACACAGGAGCCTTTTCTCCCCAGCAGGCTGCCTCTCCAGGTTTAAAACTGGTCCCAGCCACTGCTGCTCAACAGCTCCTGTTCCCGGGATGCCGTGGAAATGGTACCTTGTAGCTGCAGGGACAGCAGAAGCCTGCTAGCCTGCTCCCTGGGGAATAGCCAAGGAAGGTCAGCTTACTGGTCTGCAGACCCAGCACCTAAAATAAACCAGGCAGCAAGCCCCAAAGAAATCACACAGCCTTGCAACAGCCCAGGGCCGGATGCAGGTTCACGCTCCCAGGTTCCCCTGGCACGGGGCTGAACACAGCACCCAGTGTCTGCTGCTTCTTCCTTTCATTTTAGAGAACGAAATTCTTCAAATTCATTTAAAAAAATGAATTCCCATCCCTCTAGGAATTTGGGCCGGCAGCAACTGAGGGAACTGGGGTGAAGGAGACCCTTGGAAAATGATAGGGAGGGGGGAAGAATATTCTCCAGATTCTTGGCTCCCATATTTGAACGTTTATCAGAATCACCGGGAGGGCTTTTAAATATCGTCCAGGTTTCATTCCAGACCAACAGAATCGGAATCTCTCATTGAGGCCAGGGACTGGAGCGCATTCCCCAGGTGAGTCCATTCCAGTTTAGGTTTGTGAACTGCTGCCCCAAACATGTTCCTTCCATTTGCTGGTCCACTTGATTTCCAGCTCCCGTTCTCATTTTCTCACTTGGTCATGATTTTTTAACTGTGACACTTGCATTCTAAATTATCCCTGTCTATGGCATTGTGGGTTGGCATCGTAAAAGCACCTAGTGGGCTTTTTGGTTATTTTTACAAATGAGGATTTCAAGTTCTCTCTTTCAATAGAAGTTTAGGAAGGTTCTGCTCTCCAAGAGTAGTTTAAGTCCCTGGAGGAGTCCGTTCTGAGGAATCTGAGTGCTTAAAAAGTCTGTCACCAAGGCCCTCGGTATCTAAGGCAGTCTGTAAGGGTTAGAGGTTGCCAGGGTAACTGAAGATGGCAGGAGACAGGCCATTGTATTTAAATTTCCTGAAACCCCCCGGCTGGCAGCTGAAATAACCTGTTGAAAGATGAGAGTTTCTTTTCTTAGTGAAGAAGAGGTTGGATGTTAACGTTCCTCTGGCTTGGGAAGAGTCTGGGGTTTGAACTGCGTGTATAGTGGGGACTGTTGCTTTCTCTTGCCCAAGGTGAATAAAGAGGACTCAGATAGAATGGGGGGGGCCTTCCTAGCTCATCAGACACACACACACACACACACACACACACACACACACACACAAAGGCTCTTTCTTTGGCAAACTGAAGCACAGGTGGCATTATCTAAGGTGACAAAAGCCACACTAGCTGTGGTGAGACCCTGGATGGGTGTTGACATCAGGCTGGTCTGAACTCCTGGGCTGAAGTTCTAGATGGATGTTCTCACCTGAGGAGGAATTAGCTCCTTTACCGGGGTTCTGGGGAGGTGGAGAGCAAGGCCACAGTGGCTTCCATTCTGCGCCTTCTCCTGGCATGATAGGGCAACGGAAGGAAAGGGGGAGAGGATTTTTGTCAGTTGAACACCTACCTCAACATCGGGGGTGTGCTAGCTGTGGGGAAATGAAGACGGTAAGACAGACTTGATACATGCAAGGAGTTGGTTGTCTCGAGGCTCATGTGAGCAGACACGGCAAGGAATTATAATTTTGTTTGCTGACTAGATTGTTGTGATTGGCTGTGCCTGCCATGGCTGTGTGTGTCTGTGGGGAGGGAGGGACGGGTGCCATTTGCTGTGTCTGATTCTGGATACACCATGCCACGATCTTGCTGCTCAAGGGAGCCTTGTGTGCACTGTGGCCTGGCTCAGGGAAGATCTCCAAAAATAGTGCCATTCATGCTGCCCCAAAATGGATGAGTCCAGGGAGGCAAGACGGGGAAAGCAAGATGGGATAGAGGGCATGGCTGTTTCAGGGTAAGCCAACGGGCCCTCGTGTGAGCGCGACGAAGTTTCCCTTTTGTAACCTTCCTCAGACCCCTGGTGGCAGTGCTAGGCCCTGGCAATACATGAAAGGGGCCACTTTTTTCTTGGTGGTCCCCTGTTTTGAACCTTCTAGGTCTTTCAGAAATTCCTTCCCTGGGACCCCTTGTCTCTGAACATCCCCCCACCCCCGACCTTTTTTCCAGAGAGAAAAACTGTTAGACACATAAATTATACCACTAAAGGTAACTTAAAGCACTTCTAGAATGATTTCTATTTAAAAAAAGGTCAGAGAGAAAGAGAGGGAAAGACATGCTTAGTCCAAACAGTGGATGTTGACAATACAGACAACACAACATTCACCTAATTGGATAGATTCTTTGGCTCAGAGGTTGACAAACTTCTTCCGTAAAGATCCAGATAGCACATATTTTCAGCTTTGTGGGTCACGTGGTCTACGACGCACTACCCAGCTTTGCTATTGCTCTGAGAAAGCAGCCATGGAGAATACCAGTAAATGAATGGGATGTGACTGTGTTCCAACAAAACCTTCTCTACGGACAACTGAAATGTGGATTTCACATATGTTTCATGAGTAACAAAATAGATTTCTCTGCATTTTTCCAGCCTTTTGAAAAAGTAAAAGAGACACTCAGCTCATGGGCTGTACACAAATCGAATTTGGCCCACAGGCTGGGGTTGGCTAGCCTATCACTTCTACTACAGCCTAAGACGAGAGGCACCAAGACTGGATGAAGTCACTTTGCTTGGAGATTCTCCTTGTATAGTCTGGCAATTTGTCTATTTATTTGGTCAAATACTTATTGAGGACCTACTATGTGCTCAGGGCTATTCTGGGTACTGGGGTTTCAGAAGTCAGCGAGGCAAAGTGCCTGCTCTAGGTAGCTTACAATTCCCTAGGCATAGGGAGAAAAGTTAGAGCCTGGAGGCAAGGATTTGAGTTTTGGACTCAGTGCTTGCATCCCAGTCTTGGATCTCTTAGTAACAGTCTTGGGGACAAGGCACATTTGTAGTACTGAGCATAGGTCCAGTGATCAGCTTGGAACTAATGCCCTGGGAGAGCTTTAGTGTTCTGAATTTCCAACTAAAATGTCCAGCCCCAAAATAAAATTGAATAAAATAGCTTAAAACCCAAGACCTTTCAGGCTCAGCATACTCTGGCAGAGCATTCCAGTGGGATTCTGGGATGGTTTTCAAGAGCCGTGGCTTCTCTTGGACTTTCCCATGGCCTATTCCAAGACAACCACTGTGCTGCAGATGTTCCCCCAGGACCGGGTCATGGCAAAGGCTCATCACAACAGCAGCTACCTCTGCTGCCAGGGCTGTGAGGCCAGTGCTCACATGGGCTCTGGCAATGGCCCTTGTCCTCTGGCTGCCATCCATCTCCAGGCAGGTGATTGAGAAACCGTGAATTCCTTCTCTGAGACCAGGCATCCTCTCCATGACGCGGGAAAACAATATGGCTGCATTAAGACAGGGAGGAGCTATACAGTGAGTAGAAAATGGTTCCCAGCCCATGGGCCCTCATGATTTACAGGTCACCTGCTCCACATCCAGGCCCCCTTGTTGTGTGCTTTGAGGAAAGGGTGGGGGAGGGAGCCTGGAGAAGAGAAGACAGCAGAAAAGATAGGGGGTGTGCTATGGTCCCTGCTTCCAAGGTCTGTATGGTCTGGCTAGGTGGGAACTTACGTGAGGCAGAAAATCTCAGACAGCACTGCCTTTGTTCTCTCCTGAAACTCAAACTGGCCTAGTCATCAACAAGCCTGTGACCTTGATGTCTCTCAGTTTCCTCCAGTAGTCAGTGAGCGACTTCATTACATGATTCCATGATTGCAGAAAGGGTTTTCATGTTGTCAGAGTCTAAAGTTTGAAAACATCTGGGGATGTCCAACTTCCATTCATCCATCCCATCTGTCTTCTACCCCCCCCCCCCGCCCCCCACCTCTTCTACTATGATCTGGCCTATGAGTGTTCTGTCTTTGCCCAACGCTCATTGGTGAGTGCCATCCCAGACCAGGTTCCCAGGAAATCGGGGCAGAGGATGTGGAAATGAGGAGAGAGAGGAGGGACGTGGCCCCTAACCTGCTGGGTTTTCATTAGGATCCTCCTCTATCTACTGTTCTGCCCACCCTGTGCCCCAGATTTTTTTTTTTTTTAGCAATTTTAAATGTGGATGGTTGGTTATCTTCATGGCTTGACCGTACGTATTACACATCACACATTTATTCATTCAGAAATTATTTAAGTGCCTGCTGCACACTATACACAGTGTTGGGCATAGACGATTGGGTGAAGTAGACCCAGAATACTGGTCTCAGATGCACCTTGTCCTCTAGAAGATAATCTACTCCGAATCCCTCATTTTATTGTGGAGGATTTTGAGGCTCAAAGTGGGACCATCACTTATCTAAGGTGACACAACGAGTTGAGGGCAGAGCCAGGATAAGAACACAGAAACTCTTAACCTGAGTGAGACCAGGTCTTCTTACAACCAGACAGCAGAAACTATATTTCTATACATTTGCTCAGCATTGGAAATTTACAGAGCATGTCCGATTTCCATCTCCCTGCAGGAGGGGGCAGGCATAATATTTTTTATTTATACCATTATAAATAACCTACCTATGGTTATTCATTTCTTCAGATGAATAGATTGAGGCTCAGGAGGTTAAGTATTTGAATAAAGGCAATATGGCTATAGAGGTAGCAGGGCCGGGGGAAGAACTTGGGTCTTATGACTCTCAGTCACTCATGACCCAAAAATTTCCACCTGTACCAGCCACTCACGCCCCTCTCTCCTCTGTGGCTCTCTGGCCACTTCTGGTCAAGGAGGACTGAGAAGAAACCCTGAGCCATCTCAGCAGTATGGCCAGTGCTATAAGAATGCAGGAAAGAGGAAGTAACTCAGAGATCATCAAGGGAGGGGCAAAGAAAATTTAGGAAAGACCGAGAGCACTGAGAGAGGTGAAGGGTACTGGTGAGACTGGAGAAGAAAGAGGCATAATATGGGGGAGAATCAGATCAGGGAGAATGGATTTTGCCAATAATTGTGACAGCCTCTGACATAAAAATGGAAATAGTTTGTATGAATCAACACAAGTGCTGTGGTAAGGGAGGAGAGAGCACACACAATGTGGCTTGGACCACTGATAATCATGGATGTTGTAAACCCTGCCTGTGATTTGGTTTCCAAGGGTCCGGTGACCCAAAGTGCTGAACTACCTAACTTCACCTTTGACTTCTGATCATATTCTTTCCCACCAACCCCTCTCCCAATGGGATCTGGGAACAGCAGGCATGTGACAGGCATGCTCCTGGAATTCTGTTTGTGCTGATGAAGTTCTTTACATCAAGGAGAGTTGGCAAGAGAGAAGGACAAAATCTGAGGCTTTCTTCATTGACTTCTCCCAGGCTTTTGGGGATTCTAATGCAGGAGTCATTTCTAGAACTGACTCTACTAGTAATCCATCCATTAAATTATCAGTTTTTAGGGGACACCTGGGTGGTTCAGTTGGTTAAGTGTCCGACTTTGGCTCAGGTCATGATCTCATGGTTTGTGAGTTCGAACCCCATGCTGGGCTCTGTGCTGACAGCTCAGAACCTGAAGCTTTCTTTGGATTCTCTCTCCCTCTCTCTCTGCCCCTCCCCCACTCGCACTCTGTCTGTCTCTCAAAAATAAATAAACGTTAACAAATTAAAAAAAAAGCATCAGTTTTTAAATCCAATTTTCTATCAACTAATCAGTGAAAACTTAATGACAACTTCTCTGCAGCCATTCTTTGATCAGTTGATTTGGGGGATAAGGAAAAAAAACATACTTCCAAGACTTTTCAGCTAGTGTGTGAGCCTCTGGGATCAAGACTGATGCTAACATTATATGTAACTATTCACTTGTTTCCTTGGTAGACTATGGAGGCTCTGGAAATATGTTCCCCACTTATCATCACCCTCCCAGTGGCTCTGCATTGTATGGGCAGTTTATGACTTACCCATCCATTTGATAAATATTTATTGAGCATATACTATTTGCTAGATATGGGGATGAAATAATGGTAAAAGTATTCATGGCCTGTGACTTCAGAGAGCCTATGTTTAGTGAAAGGAGACCTGTCACACCTAAGAGCAGAATAACTCAATTATGAGAAAAGCTGGGGCGGGAGCAAAGATGAGTGAGACAATGTAATAACATCTGGAGTACTGTGGGACCCAGCATATTTAGATGGAGTGGGCAAGGAAAGCCCTGCCATGAGGGTGGGGCCTGAAATTTGACAATGATCAACTGTGAGGAACATGGGGGTAGGGTGGCAGAGAAGGAAGGGGGTCCAGAGAAAAGACCACGGGTCTTTCAGGTATCTACTGCTACGTGAAAAATTACCCCCAAACCTAGTGGCTTCAGAATGACAATATGTTATTATCTGTCACAGCTCTGTGTGTTGACTGGGCTTTGCTTTGGTCAGTTCTCCCTGGGGACCCCCTTTGCAGTCGGATGGCAGTTGGGACTGGAGTCATCTGAAGGCTCGAATGGGCTGGATACTCAAGACAGTTTCTTCACCTATATGTCTGGTGCGTGGGCTGGGCTGGGTTGGCTGGAACAGCTGGAGGTCGATTATCAATCTCTTCATGTGACTTCTCCAATATGGCTGGCGTGGGCTTCCTCATGGCGTGGAGGGCTTGGGATAGTTGGACTTCTTATATGGAGGCTGGCTTTCTCCAGTGAGCAGGAAGGAGGAAACTGCCCATTTGTTAAAGACTAGACTGGGGTCTGATCTAGTGTCATTTCTGGAGGAAGCTGTTGATCAGTCACAGATCAGCCTAGATTCTAGGATGTGGAGGATTAGAACAAACCGGAATGGCTGGCTTATTCAAGGAGGGAAGGGATTGATGGTGGCCATTTTGGAGACAAACTAAGGCTGTGAGATCAAAAAGGCTTGTTGTGTTAGTGGACCAGAAAGACAGCCAGTACTGCGAGAGTGTAGTGAGGGGTGACTCAAGAGGAGGCAAGAGTGAAGGGCAGAGCAGGATCCTCATAGCTAAGCTAAGGTGAAGAATTTAGATTTTTAAAAAAGTGTCATGATAGCCTCAGTATCCTGCTTTTCAAGGGATGCTGATCATAAGGGGTATCTTTTCTTCCTCCTTCTAATCCCCCCCACCCCTCACTGTCTGCCATTAGGTTGTCCTAAAGCCCAGTACCGGTCATATGCTCCTGTGGATCCCAAACCTTCAAGGAGTCCCCAGTACCTCCTGAAACAGGCACTGGTTTTCCAACCTGGCTTTCAGGGTCCTTCTCCAAGTTGTACACTTACACATGTTTTTCACATTTTTGCTCAGCCTGATCCCTTGTTTCCCCTGAGAGGTGACTTTTGTCTCCCTGCCTCCGTGCCTGGTCATATCAGTCACTTTGCTCATGATACCCTCTCATGACCTTATCTCTAAATGTCAAAATCCTACCCTCCCTTTAAAAGTAACCTCCAATATCACCTCCTCAAACTGAGTGGGACCCCTCGTTCCTGGAAACTTCCTAGTTCTTGCTGATTAGAAGGTGTAGTTACAACTATATGTGTCTAGCCCTCACTTTCATGAGCCCTTCCCCACTGACCGTAGGCCTCTGTAGACAGAAAACATGACTCCCTTGCTACTTCTGCCCGACCACCCCCTGTCTCGAGCACAGCAGTCATTCAGTTGATGCCTGTTGAATGAAACAGTGGTTTCTCTGGGACACCAGCCGCCAATTGTCTCTCCCTTTCCCATGGCAAATTTCAGCATTCAGCTCCCGGCAACCCCTGGTCCATGGCCCCAAGCTTCCTGGCAGGCCTTTCCCGCAGGACCCTGGAACTGGGTTTCCCAGACAGCCCGGCCTGCACCCGCCAGTGCCAGCTCCCAAGGAGATAGAGAGCTTCTGATTCTGCAGGCCCCCTGGCTCCTCTCTTCCAGCTGCCCTTGCACTTGTTTTCCTTGGCAAGAGGAAGCCCTCGGTCACCACTTCATCTTCCATTTATAGGCATATATGCATCTGTGTTATTCTTTTCACAAAATGACAGTGTTCTCTGCTCAAAAAAGAAGGAGAGGAAAAGAGTTGAGCGCTGTGCTAAGCATAGGAGGCATCTGATATAAAGCCTCCAGGGCTTCTGGCAATAGTTCTGTCCATATTGGAGGCCGGACGGCACTCTCCCTGCCTCTACTGCTCTCTCATCTATCCTCAGTCCGTACTTTAGTTCCTCAGACTTTGTTGGCAGGTTATTGTGGATGAAAGAAGGGCCAGGCCAATAGGCAGTGGACGTGCCAGAAACTCTTGTCAATGGGGCAAGAAAATGGGTGTGGCTTCCTGGCTCGAGTCCCTGTCTGCAGGTCCTCATGTCCTTCTGAGGCCAAAGTGCTATGTGGCCAAGAGTCCAGCTCTGTGGGTTCTGGGTTTGCCCATCAAGCAGGCATGTAAAAAGGAGGCATAATTAGCGGTGAATATTTGTGTAGTGCTTCCTCTAGGCCGGCCACTGTTTTAGGCAGTTTTAAAATAGTGACGCGTATAAACCCCTCAAGAACCCTACGAAGTAGTTCTATTATTGTCCCCATTTCACAGACGAGGGAACCAAGGCAGAAAGATGTCAAAACACTTAACCTAAAGTTCTACCAGTGGTGAGTGGTGCACCTGGGATCTGAGTCCAGAAAGGCTGGCTCCAGGCTCTGTGTCTAGTCACTGACTATGCTGCCCTAACAGCTCATCAAATGAAGATGTTTAAATACCCTAACGGAATCACTTAGTCCTTACATACCCAAGTGCACTGGAGACAAGCGTATCGGAGGGTTGTGGGCAAGAACTTGGACGGGTCTGAACCAGTTCTCAGCACAGGTAATTCAATTTGGTTCAAATTCTGACTTTCCCACAGATTTACGATTCTCAGGCTAGTGTTTTGCACCTATTTGGAAGAGTAGATTAGCAAAAGGATTTCCTGGTGTATCCAAGAGCAACCTGTTTCTCTTGGCTCCAACTCATGGCCTGGGAACTCACTAAGTAACCAATTAATACATTTTTTCTTTCCTGCATTCATTCATCAAACTTTGACATGCCTTGCGTGCGTAAGATGCCACATGGGCATGAGAAGGATGAGTGGAAAAGAGCAAAATGGAAGGAAACAGACAAGGTCTCTACCTTCAAGCCGTGCGTTTGTATGCACCTGTGGACACTGACAAGTAAACCTGAGAACCCAGCTGTATCTGTCTACATATTCTTTTGGGTCATTTAGTACTCTATGAAGTGTTAAGTGTGGCGTATTCCATTGGTTCCCTGGAGTCTAGAGTGCCTCGCATTAACAATACCTGACTTCAAGATTTGGTATGAAACTACAGCAATTAAAACAGTTGCATTGGTGAAAGTATAGAAAAATAGATCAATGGGACAAAAGAGAGAGCCCAGAAATAGACCCGCACAGATATAGATAACTGCTCTTTGACAAAGGAGCAAAGGCAGTACCAGAGAGCAAAGATAGTTTTTTTCAACAAATGGTGCTGGAAAAATGGGATATCCACATGCAAAAATGTGAATCTAGACACAGACTTGACGCCTTTCATAAAAAATAAATCAAAACGATCATAGATCTAAATGTAAAACTCAAAACTATTAAACTCCCGGGCCTCCTGAGTGGCTCAATCGGTTAAGCATCCAACTTCAGTTCAGGTCATGATCTTACGGTTCCTGAGTTTGAGTCCCACATGGGGCGCTGTGCTGACAGATCAGAGCCTGGAGCCTGCTTCGGATTCTGCGTCTCCTTCTCTCTCTGTCCCTCCTCTGTTCATGCTCTGTCTCTGTTTCTCAAAACTGAATAAATATTTAAAAAATTAAAAAAAAAAACTATGAAATTCCTATAAGATAGCATAAGAAAAAACTTACATGATCTTGGGTATGACTAAAAAGCAGATGACTTTTTAGACACAACACCAAAGGCATGGCCCATGAGAAAATAATAATTATTAATAATTATAACAATAATCTGGATTATAATCTGATTGTATTAAAATTAAAAACTTCTGCTCTATAAAAGACAATGAAGACAAGCCATAGACTGGGAGAAAATATTTGCGAAGGGCACATCTGATAAAAGATCATCACCCAAAATATGCAAAGAACACTTCCAGCTCAACAAGAGGAAAACAAACAACTTGATTAAAAAATGGGCCCACAACTTTAATAGAGGTATACCTCACCAAAGAAGAGATACAGATTGCAAATAAATATATGAAAAGATGTTCCACATCATATGTTATCAGGGAAATGCAAACTAAAACAACAATGGGACAGCACTCCACACCTACGAGAATGGCCAAAATCCAGAACACTGACAACACCAAATGCTGGTGGGGGTGTGGAGAAATAGGAACTCTCATTCACTGCTCATGGGAAAGGAAAATGGTCCAGCCACTCAGGAAGACAGTTTGGCGGTTTCTTACAAAACTAAGCATACTTTTACCATACGATCCAGCAATCATGCTCTTTGGTAGTTACTCAAAGGAGTTGAAAACTTAGGCCTACAAAAATTTCGTACACGGACGTTTATAGCAGCTTTATAACTGGCAATTATAAACTATATATATAATACTTTATATATATATCTTTATATTATATATATAATTTATAATTGCCACAACATGAGAGAAACCAAGATGTTCTTTTGTAGGTGAATGGATGAATAAACTGAGGTTCATTCTGACGATGGAATATTTTTCAGTGTGAAAAGGAAATGAGCCATTAAGCCACGCAAAGACACAGAGGAACCTTAAATGTATGCTACAAAGTGAAAGAAGCCAACGTGAAAAGACTACGCACGTGTGATTCTGATTATATGGCATTCTGGAAAGGGCAAAATTATGGAGACGGTAAAAAGATCAGTGGTTGCTAGGGGTTGGGGGTTGGGGGTTGGGGAAAAGGGTTAATAGGCAGAATACAGAGACTTAAAGTTCAGTGAAAACAGTCTGTGTAATGCTATAATAGTAGATACATGTCATTATACATTTGTTCAGACTCGTAGGGTGTACAACCTCAAGAATGAACTGTAATATAAACTGTGAACTTGGGCTGTTATCCAGTAGAACAAACGTACCACCTGGTGGGGGATGTTGATAATGGGGGAGGGCATGCAAATGGGAGCAGGGGGTATATGGGAAATTTTATACCTTCTTAATTTTGCTGTTAACCTAAAACTGCTCTAAAAAAAAATAAAGCCTTACATTTCACGATCCCACAGATGCGGGATCACTGAGTGTGGAGCCTGCTTGATTCTCTCTCTCTCTCTCTCTCTCTCTCTCACTCTCCCCCTCCCTCCCTCCACCCCTCTCCCCCACTTGTGCGTGCTTTCTCTCTAAAAATAAAAAAAACAAATAAAAAATATAAAGTTTTAAAACCAACTAACCAACCCACCCACCAACCAACCCACCCTGGGGCTCTGAACTTGAAAAAACCACTTGGTATCTGTTCCAGATACTAGTTGGCTATCTCACAGCATCCATTTTCCCTTCCTCTTTCCCCAATGCTCCAGTTTTATCTGGAAATAAATAAGCCCGGTGGGACTTGGTCAGTGGGATTCTAGTCAAATTGGTCCAGTGGGAGCTTAGTCAAATAGGACATCCTACCTGCTGCCAATGATGACGATTTCGGAAGTGGTTCGCATCTTAGAGCAGTCAAGTCTGAGTGAATCTCAGGACTTTTGCTGGGAATGCTGGGACAAAGATGCTCCTGCATTTCTTCTAGACGTGAGTAAGGAAGCTCATAATTTTGGGAGCTCCTGGCCACCATCTTAAAAACAATAAGGGAACTAGTGTTAAGAGGAAACCGAAGTTAGGTCAGAGAGATAGAAAGAGAATAGGTTGTAAGTGAAACTGCTGAAGCCAGCATACCTGTCACCTTCTTAATTAAATGAGCCAAGGCATTCCCTTTAAAATTTAAGCTATTCGAGTCAGATTTTCTTTTACATGAAGTCAAAAGAGGCCGCAGGTAAAGGCATCGCCTCTTCTGGCCACATGCTATTCTGAACGTGAATGGACAACTCAGCCTCTTTACCTTCACAGATGCAGGTGGAGCAAAAAGGAATTAAAATGCACTCTGAAAAAGTTAATTCTTCTTCTGTGTCTCATTTCCTCTTCTAGAGAACACCAACGCCACCACCATGCCTGCCAGGACCTGTTGGTGATTATGTTGGGCTGCATGGACAAGTGTTCTCAAGATGATAGAACAGAAAGCAGTAGAGGCAGAGATTCTGTATTTACATGTCACTAGCAGCTTTTCTTTCCATGCCTACTATCTTTAGGAAAGCAGAATCTTCTTCCCTCAAACTTTTTCCTGGACGTTGAGAGTCCTCTAAGATTCGTGGGGAGGGGTGAAGTTTAAAGGGGAAGGTGTGAGGAGAGGGGTTGTAGAGTGTGGGTAGGAGGAAAGAATTTAGTACAAATGCCAGAGATATCTCTCAGGGATCTCTTTCCAATTCATAAGAAGATAAACTGAGGCTTAGACTTGGATCCTGTTCCCACAACACTGAGATAATCCAGGAGGATTACAGAAGTTGGAGCTCTGGAGTCTGAACTCCCCAGCCAATCCTCACCCTCCAGATGACCTCTTTGCCTCCTCCTAAATCCTGTGCATTGTTTCTCCCCCGGAGCCAAACCAGATGTTCTAGAGAAAGCACTATGTCAGCATTCTAGACAGAAGGGCCTGGTCCCCTGAGATGCTGTTTCCTCGACTCACTGTGCTTGGTTGACTCTGGGTCCAGGTGTTTCTAAAAGTCAGGTGACAGGCTTTTAGGGCCTCTTGGAGTTCCCTTCTGAGGAACACAGAAGCAGATGTGATATGGATCGTCATGAAAGTTGAAAGGGGACAGAGGGCTGAGGCATGGCAGTCAGTAGCGGTCAGTCGGTAAGAGTCTCAAAGGTGGGAGCAATTAATAAACGGTGTAGAGCAGCATTGTCCCCTCTTGCTTCAGCTCCTGGGGTCCCAGTAAAGGTCTCGGCTGGGCCTTTGTGCCCCCATTAAGATCTCTTGTCTTTCGGCTGGGCCGAGTAAGATTTGTTTTGCCCCAGTAAGATCTCTCGTCTTTCACTGCAGGACTGAAGAAAGCGGGGATAATAGAGCCCCAAGGAAGAACTGGCAGGGGGTCAGGCGTGAGAAAAGTGTAGACTGGTGGTAGGGGAGCATGGGAAAAGATTTGGGAGATTGTGTCGGGAATTGTCACAGATGCATAAAGTTTGAGAGTTGAAAAGCATTTTTAGAGAGCATCTTTCCCACATGCCTCTTCATAGGAGAGGAGGCTGATGGATTTCCAGAGAGGGAGAAGTACTTGCCTAAAGATTCATTGTAAGATACTGATAGGGACCAGGAAAAGGACCCAAGCCTTTTTACTTCCAGACTGAATGTATTGATTATCTATTGCTGTGTAAGGAATTACCTCAAAACTTAGTGACACAAAACTATGAGCACATTATTTCATAGTTTCTATGGGTCTTACCTGGGTCCTCTGGCTCAGAGTCTCTCATAATACTGCCATCAAGGTGCTAGGAAAGGCTGCATCCTCGTTGGAAGACTTGCTCGGGCAAGGATCTGCTTCCAAGTTCATTCAACAAGTTCACTTGTCAGGATTTTGTTTTTCGCAGGCTGTGAGACCAAGAACTTCAGTTCTCCATCGACCAATGGCCAGAAGCCTCCCTAAGTTACTTGCCATGTATCATTCTCTGCGTGGCACCTTGCAACACAGCAGCTGGCTTCCATCAGTCTGAATAAATAAGAGACCAAAAGAGAGTGAGGAAGACAGCAGCCTTCAGGCCCGGAGTCTTTTCACACAGGGCAGTGAGGAAGGCTGTCTTTGTGACTCAAGGTTTCATTTAGTCATCTGGGCATAGAAAGACTGAGTTTGCAGCCAGGGCCTCATGAAAGATCTTGTGAAAATATTCCAAACCTCTTGTCCTCAAACTTCTAACCCAGAGCATGCTGCTGTTGGGTGAGACATAGGTGCCCCATCATCCTTCTGGGTCCTCATTTCTTTTTCTTTTTAAAATTTATTTTATTATTATTTTTAATGTTTTTAGAGAGAGGGAGAGAGAACACAAGTGAGGGAGAGGAGTAGAGAGAGAGAGAGAGAATCCATGGGGCTTAATCATACAACCCTAAGATCATGACTTGAGCAGAAATCAAGGTCGGATGTTCAACCTACTGAGCCACCCAGACACCCCATGGGTCCTCATATTTTTCTTAGCTAGGACACGTGCTCACAAATCATCCAGTCCAATTAGCTCTACTCCAACACAGGGACATATTAGACAGGGAATATTATCCCCTCCCCCTGCCAAGAACTTTTTCTCCTGGAAATCACATTTTGAGTGCAGAAGCCAGTCTTTGTTTTCCATTTATATTATTAAAATCCTCACTTGAACAATTTCCTCAGAACAAAGAGATTGTCTATACTGAAGGGCTGTCGATGTTTCCATCTTGTGCCAGATAGAAATTGCTTACAGCTTGAAGAAATTAAAAAAAAATTGATTACAGAAGTAGTATGTAATAAAACTCAAACAGTATAGTCAAAACTAAAGTCTTCTTTGTTCACCCCTTAATTTCATTCTTCTCCCCAGAGATGGTCGCTGTCAACAGCTTAACGCAAATATTTAAAAAATGTACAAAGTTGTGTGTGCGTGTGTACGTGTATATGTATGTGTGATTGTGTGTGCTGTAAATATACACATATGCATACATATATGTGTGTGTGTATACATACGCAGACACACACACACCTTATTTTTATATATAAAAATTCAATGTTAAATTTAAAGGGGACCTTACCTTAGGTATTATCTCATTTGCTTCTTCCCCCATCTAATGTCTTAGAGATCTCTCCATACCAATACGAACATGTATATGCGGATCTATGCGCCTATACGTATGTATCTACATTTTAACTGCTATAGAATATATCGTGGTATAGATGTCATTTACTTTATTTGTCTAGTGCCCTAGGGTACTCATGTGAGACTCATATTAGACTTTATAGCTGCCTCACTTTTATGAAATCACTCTCTGCTAGAGTCTTGTTAACTTTCAGTGTTGCTATGACCATTATCGAACCCTTCTTGTGTAGAAATATACATATTTTTCTAGAATAGATGTCTACTGGTAGAATTTCTGGGTCTAAGAGTTTGGCCTTTTGCATTTTTAGTGGATTGGCTTTTTTTTTTGTTTTTGTTTTTGGTTTTGTTTTGTTTTGTTTTCCACTTCTACATTTCAGAGTTTGAAAAATCTCAGGGCCTGAGTTTTTGCCTGGACAACCCAGATGCAGCCCGCAGCTCCTCTCACAGTTTATAGGTGCCTACATGACTCGGTTGCATTATTTAGTTCATCACAATTTTCTTCCTCAGGCTAGAACTTAGAACCAGGACCTGGCTCCTCACTCATGTTCTAAGTCTAAAGCTTTCTTTGAAGATGAATTAGCCTCATGATACTGCTCTCATTTTTCTGGTTAAAGCACAAAATCTCCGTACACACGCTATAAACGGGGGGACGTTTTATAGGGCACACGGGTTGGTACAACTTAGCACAACCAGAATAAAAAATGTCAGGCTTCTGTTTCACTGGCTGGCTATCTCTGCCCCCTCTCTTAGTCCCGAGGCTGGACGACGCTAGGTGGTGTTCTTTCTAGTGGTGCTGTAGGCACAAACCTTCCCAAATTCAGGTCTAAACTTTTCTCCCGGCTGCCACTTGACCACAGCAGGCTGGCTGCTTAGTGTCAGCTCCACTAGCAGAATGTTCCGCATTCCTGTCTTCCCCAGACCCACACTCTGGAGCATCTCCTTCGAGTTTGCTCTCTCTGCTCAGATTAGCATTCGTCTGAGCTTTGATGGACACCACTCCCCTGCCCCGTCTTCTACGGCCCTGAGTCTTCACGTTGCTCTGACAGCCTACAGTTTTCTCAATCCCCACTAGATCACCAGCTCCCAACTCAACCCTCTTCAGATCTAATCTGTTTTCTCAAAGACTAATTTACAGTGACAAGGTGGCTGCCTTAGCCGACAGCCCTCCTGCCTCCATGAAAAACTGAACGTGTAATTGAGAAGGAATATCTAGTTAATAAATTCATGTATGTAACAAATGTCTTTTTGTGTGATTCAGGTGGATGTAGGGGATACTCTGGGCGGGGAGAGAGACCCAAACCCAAACCGTGACCTCCAGCTTCAGAAAGCATCCAATCGGAGAATTGCGAATAAAATCGTGACTGTGAAAGGGGCTATCGAAGACGGTGCGTGTGTGTTGACAGCGTAAAGGCGGACGTGACCTAGTCCGCAGTGGGAGAAGGGCTGGTAAGAGGGCTGCCCTAACAACCCCTTCTACTTACCGTTCTTTTCTCTTTTTGTCAGAATGAGGGCATCCCGGGCTCCCAGGCTGTTTCACTGCCCCTTTTCAGTCCGCTGTGTGGCCTTGACCCTCATTTTTTTTTTTTTAAATGTAAACATGAAAGGCTGTTCTGTAGTCCCTTCTAACTGCAACGTTCTTCTTTCTTTTCTTCCATCTTAAGGGGGACATACGTGGTCACTGCCAGCAGCGTCGTCTCGTCCACCTGTCCATCTCTTCAACACGATTGTTGAGCAACTGTTACAGGCCAGGCACTGTGCTGGGGGAAGGACACGCACAGTGACCTACGAAACATCATGCTGCTTGCCCTCACGAGCGTGCTCAGGCCTTGAGTGCCAGTCTGGGTTCATAGAGCCCTTCCCTTCTCTCTTTAGCCAAATGGATACATTTAGAATTTAGTTGTGGTGGACCCAGCAAAACTGGGAACTCCTGGTGTATACCCTGCAAGGCCCAGGACAATAGTCTGTGTCTTTCAGGTACTTAACACACTCTTGGTGAATCCCTGCTTCTTCCGTGTTGATAACCTTGCTCGCCTTAGGGGCATATGCCCTGAACCGCACAGATGGGACCAGGGACCACTCTTTCAACGTAAGTACCACCATAGCATAATGGCTTTTCACTCTATAGACATTTCTGGAACAGTGGATGCTGTCCTGAATGGATGTAGAAATGTACAAATAAAATACAGTTCTGGGTACAGAGTAAACATCCAATAAACCCTCACTGATTTAGTGGGGAGGACATTGTCCCACCCTGAGGGGCCCCGTAGTGAGCGACATGGATGAGACAAGCTGATGCTGGTCAGTCTTCAGGGAAATTATGCTTCTTTAGGGCCTTGAGACCGTCTCCCAACAGCTATATTATTACTGTATTCAGTGAGGACTTCTAGAAGGGCAAACACAGGAAGCTAGAAACTGAGACGTGATAAAGCCCATTCATTTCTGGCTGGGTTGATTAGGAAAAAAATTCTGGGAGCTGTGTTTTAAAATAAGGGAGGAATGTCAGCAAGGTGACAGTGAGAAATGAAAGAGATCTCTTTCCAGAGGGGAGTTTCCCCTTCACCTCCGGCTTAATTACCGTGCAGCTGAAACCATAGGAAGTCAAGCAGATGTGAAAAGAAGGTGCCTTCTTGTCTCTAGGAGTCTTGGGGTCTCACTCGTCTGCTTCCCAGCTGTTTGGTAGAGGTGAGGGACAGTCTGCACTGTGGGCAGAGAGGAGGAGAAGATGGCCCTATCTTCTTTTTTTTTTTACTTTATTTTGAGAGAGGGAGAGAGAGAGAGAGAGAATCCCAAGCAGGGCTCCCTGCTATCAGTGCAGAGCTCGATGTGGGGCTCCATCCCACCAGCCGTGAGATCATGACCTGAATCGAAACCAAGAGTCAGATGCTTACCTGATTGAGCCACCCAGGTGCCCCCCAAGAGGAACTTCTGAGGGTTCTATGACATTTTGAGAGCCTGCCTTTTAGTTGAGGAAACAGAGGCATGGAAAGCAGGACCTGTTTAAGTGCCATAGCTTTAAAAATGAGTTTTAATTAATGAAACTGCAAGCTGAAAGAAATGGGGAAGAGACGTCTTCTATTTTCCACCTTCGCTCTTTGTCTGCACCTGTTGTTCCCAGCTCACAGGGGCGCCTCCACCAGCCCTTGCAACACCGGGGCCTGGGCATCAGGCCAGCCTTTCTTAGATGAAATCCAGGCTGCCAGATCACCCCACCCACCACACTTCCCCCCGGCCTGGGGCCCATCCCTCTCCTGGGAGACACAAAGGGCTTCTGTGACTCAGGCTAGAGCTCACGACCCTCCTCTTTCTTTCCAGCAGTGGGGTGAGGCTGTGGGGTGCATCTCGAGGCTGCAACCCTCACCTGACTTGCTGGGTTGCAAACAGCGTGGATGTTTCTGTTCCTCAGTGCCTCCGGCCACCGCTGAGACCTACGTGCCTATTTCAGTCCTATGTAGACCTTATGCAGAAATGTCAGGGGTCCCTGTTTGGCTCCAGCTGAAGTCAAGGGCAGGGGTGGTCTGGAGAGGAATGGGTATTTACAAAGCACTCGCGATATACGGGGATCAGTGCAGGTTGCTTTGCATATGGATCCTCCTGGTGAACCCAGAAGGAGGTATTCTTAACCCAATTTTACTCAGCTAGTGACAGAAATTCAGAGAAGTTGCAAAACTAGTTCAAGGTCCTGTAACTATTAGGCAGTTGTAGCAAGACTGAGTCCAGAACTGGCTGATGTCAAACCCTTTGTTTTTTCCTGTTAGGGTTCATTGCTTCGGATTTGAATCGAATGGCTCCGATTTTACTAGGTCAAGGGCGATGAGAAATGTCTGTGCCTACTGCACTCTGTCTGCCACTCCCAAATATCCTAGCCTACTGTCACATGCCCCTTCACCTTGGATTGACGTGGTAGTCTGGTGTCAGGGGTCAGGAGACTAGGGCGATGCAGGTGGCAGAATAGAGTTCTAGTTCAGCTTCTGTCACTATCTGGGCCACTGTAAGTGTGTCTTTTCTAGCCTGGAGGACTCAGTTCCTCCATGTCTGAGAGCAAGGTGGTTGAGTGCACAGACACCTTGCACAGATTTCTTGACTTCCTGTTTCTTATCTCTAAAACAGAGGTCATGAAATACTACCTAGTCCCTGAGGTTGAGGGGAGGGTGAAGCTAATATGTATAAAGATCTCAAAGGAAAGCGTAAGTGTATTGCTATTATTATTATTCCTGGAGGTAAAACTTCCCCAAAATCTATTAATTTAAAACAAATATATAGGAAACAATATACTGAGAATTTAAGCTGTGTGCCTCCACTTTGAATTTTTCTTCTCTAATGTTTGTCTTCGTGTGTGTGTGTGTGTGTGTGTGTGTGTGATAAGGAGTGGGGAAAGGTGAAGGTGGAAAGTGGATTTTGTTCATTTCTCTGTAGTGCTTGCTTGGAACAGACCCCGGCTTAGTAGGCTCTGCTCCAAATGAAAAAGGCAGAAAGAATGGGGCAACACGCCATTACCAAGGTAAAAATCCAGGTGACCTGAGGCTAGTTCTGTCCAATAAAAATATAATGCCAGTCACATTTATGATGTTCAGTTTTCCAGCAGCCACATTTGAAAATCAAAAAAAGAGATGGGGCGCCCGGGTGGCTCAGTCGGTTGAGCGTCCGACTTCAGCTCAGGTGATGATCTCACACTCCGTGGGTTCAAGCCCCGCGTTGGGCTCTGTGCTGACAGCTCGGAGCCTGGAGCCTGCTTCGGATTCTGTGTCTCCCCTTCTCTCTGCCCCTCCCCTGCTCATGCTCTGTCTCTCTCTGTCCAAAAATAAATAAAAACATTTAAAAAATTTTTTTAAATAAAAAAAGAAAAAGTAAAATTATTTTCAGTTATTTTATGTAACTGACGACGTCTAAAATGTTTCAATATACAATCCATGTAAAAATTATTAATGAGCTATCTTACATTCTTTTGTTCATATTAAGTCTTTGAAAGGCAGCCTGTATGTTACCACCGACGCCCTGTCACTTCGAACCAGCCACGTTCCAAGTGCTCGGTAGCTATCTGTGCCCCGTGGCCCCCATACTGGACGGTGTAGACCCAAACCCGAGGGAGCTTCTCTCTGCTAAATCAGCCACAACATGGCTTGCTGCCTGGATACCTGGAGTGGAAGGAGGGAAATCATTCTTCTTAGGAGTCAGGCAGGGGAAGGCCGGCCTCCTTTACACCCCAAATTTGCATGTCTGTGTTCTTGACTTTCATGGAGATCACAGTCTGCCTCCTGACACTTCCCTACAATCCATGGCTCCCGGGCATGTTTACTTTTGCTGAGGTGTGAGCAGCAGCACCTGCATAGCTCTGTGACTCTCTGTCCTTGCCATCCCGTCTGCTGCTAACTGTTTCGACCTAGTGAAAATGTTCTAGGTGGGGGAAAAAAACAGAGCTGAGAATAAATCCCGCTTCCAGTTCTGGCCATGAAAGTACGTAGGTTCTGAGTAAATTCTTTGAGCTAAGATGGCAGTTTCACAGGAAAAGCTGCCTTTTATAAAAGTGTTCACAGATTAAGGGATTCCAGAGAGTGGCTGTTGTGTGCTCGCTCAGATGCTGTTTTAGCTTCCTGGCGGGTGCCCGGGAATTGTATACACTGCAGGGAAGGAGTGTTTTGCACTCTGCAGTGGGCATCGTTGCACCTGACCGCCTGGTGTACATCTTCTCTTCTTCGGTAACTGTCCTTCCATTTTCCTTTCAGGACCAGCCCCGCCCCACCACAACCCAAACTTGACCATCATTTTCTCTCTCCTGAGACCCTGACTTTTTTAGGGAAGTGATGTAAGAATGGAAAACAATTGGGGCCACTGCACTGTGAAGACAGTGATTTGAGTCTCTTCAGCTTCCTGCCTGGCTCCCATCGTGAGGCCCGGTTGTTCAGTTTTACCTTCCATTCTCTGAACGGTTCTTCATACTTCCAGTACATTCCATTTACCCCTCTTTCAGGTTATTTCTGTTGCTCTCCACCAAACGCAAACGGATGCCTACTTTGAGCAGCAAGAGGGCTGTGGTCTGGCTCGGGCTCTGGAGCCAAGGGCAGCAAATAAGTAGAAAAGGAAAAGAAGAAGAATTAAGTAGTCAAACCAGGGGTGGCATCCAGGCGTGGCCAGGGTGGGAGAGGACTCACTGTTTCCTGTGCTTTTTCTCACCGCTTCGCTCACTTCCTTTCTATGATCTCCCTGGGAGATACACTCCCCATGTGCTGCCCTGAGGTGGCAGAGAAAGCCCTTTATCCAGACTCTACGATGCTTTGTGTTCCTAGGAGGGAAGTTGCCAGCCACTGCTGGGCGACATTTCTTTAATCTTCTCCTTTAGAATCTTAGGACTTCTTATTGTTGGAAGGATTGGAAAGGACTCTGAGAGAGAGCCCCAGAGAGGGGGCCATGATTGCCTTGCAAGTGTGGGCAGAGCTGAGCTTCCGAAGAGACTTCTGTGTCTCCTTGCCCCTCACCTACTCATCCGCACCACCTGGGAGCTCCTTAGAAATGCGGAATCTCTGTCCCCACCCCCACCCCCACCCCCAACCTGACCTGCGAACTCAGAATCTGAATTTTCTCTGATTCCAGGTGGTTCTATGCATGTGAAAGTTTCAGAAGCTTTTTATATAAGCCGGTGTGTTATTGCTCTTCTGTGTTCCTGAAGGAAACAGTAAGTCAATACATCAAGGTCCAGTTTCCAGCCCCTTCTCTTCTTGAAAGCTTCCATTTTGAGTCACTTTTGAAGAGGACCTCGGCACATTGTAAAATTCCATCTCTTTGTCTTTTCAATAAAAGCCACCTGTGTGTTAAGCCCGAGGACTTTACAGCTAATTAATTACAGACATACTTTCCTGTTGCAAATGGAACAACTTAACATGATCCTGATCACTGAGTTTATTAATCGGTCCCCGCTCCTTTTGACTGACATCCATGCTCAGATTTTATCTTTCATAGCATGTTAGGTTAAGAAATGGATTCATTGACTTGTTTCCCGAGAAACAATGGCTGTGCGTGTGTCCGGATGCGATCCCTCTGTCCCTCACCTGTGGATGGCTTCGCTCTGGCTCCAGGACTTTACAATCTAGCTGGAGAGACGAGATCATGCCCAACTCCTACATTTTACAGGTGCACAAAGCAAGCCATAGAGAGATGTGGGACCTGGCCTAGACTAAAGGGTCAGGAGACTGCCTGCCCAGAGATTCCTCACTCACGCTTCTGCCTGAGCCAGGCTGGTTTACGGTGTTGGTGGAGCTGGGCCACAGGTCGGGATGAAATGGCTCCAGCTGTAGGAGAGGAGGCATGCAAGGCTTGGACTAGAGCAGGACTGATAGACAGATCAAGGTCACAAAACAGGAGGACTGGCCTTGATGGAATGTAGATGCTGGCCCCTTTCCCTGGTATAATGCTGCACGGAGACAACTGTCGCCTGTCCCACTTCTGGGACTCTGAGCTAAATGGTAAGAATGGCCGCAGGGCTCAGATGAGGGCGAGATCTCAAGGTCAGACTGATGAGAAGTTCGAGAGGGAGAGTGGCTTGGGGGGGGGGGGCGCAGAAGTGAGAAGAGACTCTCTCGAAGAGAAGTAACCTACTTCCCCGCTCATCAGTCTGGCGAGGTGACTAGACCGGGGCTCCTGGAGGTTGGCCATTAACACCCTGCTCCACTCGGTTCTTTCCCCAGAGCGCGCCTGGAGAGCGAGCGCCCGGACTGCGGAGGCAGGCGGCGGCTCTCCTCCGGTCTTGAAGGACAGGACCTTTGGGTGACCGGACAGCAGAGCCCCAGGCCACGTCTGACTTGTACCGACTACCCCCAGGGCACACAGAGTCCCCTCCCAGCTGCGGTTTCTGGACCTTCACCTCTTCAGCACAGCCTTGAGTGTTTCTCCAGAACTTCCTGTTTGCCTGCGGGCCGCATAGTCGCGCCGGTCCCACCCGGGGTCATCTGGCGCGGCCCAGGGCAAGAGGTGGGGGTCATCCACACTCTCCCCACGGTTCCTCTGGGTTCTCTCCACCCACACACACATGGGTCCTCTGGGACCACTCCCGTAGCACCCCGAGGCCAGTGAGGCAGAGGCCCTGTATCCAAGTCAGCTCACAAGAAGGTCAAGGTGACCCAGAAGGGCTTCTGGCCAAGATCTTTAAATTTTTTTTTTTTTTTTTTTTTTTAGTTTTTGACTTTCCACAAAGGCCAAGTAAGTGATGACTTCAGGACGTGACGTTCCAGAAAAAAACTGGAGAGAGGAGAAAAGTCCCCCTTGGTTGGGGAGATACAGCAAAGGCACACAGAGGGCGAGATCTTCGAGCGTCGCATGGTCGAAAGACCCCTGTGCTGGTGACCTACATGGGCCTGCCTGGTGGGTGCTGGCCTGCAGGACATGTCAACAGAGAGACAGAATGAATGTTCCTGGAGGGCAGGGACTAAATCAACACTAGTGTTGGAAAATCTCCAGCATATGGGCCTGGAAAATGTTCTTACAGCAAAACAGAGTTTTCCTGGCGGCTGCTATTCCTTCCACAACCTGCCCGAGAGGGCAGAGACTGAAGTCACCAGGCAAGGGGTCTGGCTGCCCTGCCTAGCCTGGGGCTCTACCCCAATTAGTTAGATTGTTTCAGTGTTGAATTATTGAAATAGAACATTGTACTAGAACGTTCTGTCTGGGGATAATCGTGTCTTGCAAAGATGATGTGCCAACATGCTGTTGAAGCTGAGGGTTCAGAGCCCTGAGTAACTCGGTCTGGGGCCTCTCTGCCAGTCACTTCCGAAGGGACTTTGGTCCGTGACGGCAAACAAGAGAAGACAAATAGGACACTAAAGAGGAAAGCTTCCCTCAAAGTCATGTTAGCTACCTGACTCTTGATGCCCTGAGAGGCTGGGCCTTGTGTTCTGTATCACCTGGGATCCCTTACCTGCTGGCTTCTGGTTGAGTTTGGCCAGCGGAAGCACCAGGAGGAAACTGGAGAGAAATGTCGGGGTTTTTCCACTCTGCTCCTGCTCTGCCGGTAGCTGCAGCCTCTATTTTGTTCTTTTGCTCCTTCAAAGCTGCCGTTGCTAGGCTCCAGGGGTCTTGCCTCTGTGAACAGTCTCTCCGGGAAAGGCGCTCCTTTGAGCCCTGTGCAGGGTCTGCGGGATCCTGCGTGCGGGATCCTGCCAGACACAGGCCGACCTCCTCCTGGTCAAAACATGTTTCTCGAGGGAAGAAGTAATTTCACACTATCGGCATTATCGCTGGGCTCGCGTCTTCCTGACTCTTAACTTCTCCCTATGGGAGAGGACCTTTCAGATCGCTCTGGAAAAGGCAGAGCAGTGGGCGGGGGCAAAGGGGTGGGCTGTGCAGGGAGGCATTTGCAGCAGCGAGTGGCAGGGCTGTGAGCTGGGCACTGGGCAGGGGCACAATGCGGGGAAGGGAGGCCGGGGATCACAGACATCGCAGGGGCCTGAGGTCCAGCAGGCGGCCTCCAGGTGACGCTAACTTCAGGGTCTGCCTGAGCTCCTGGCTACCGAAGCAACCCGGCTGGGCAGGTGGGGATAGAAGGGGGTAAAACTGGCTTCCTGCCGGATGGTGCTTTGTTCAACTCCTTCCTGAGCACAGTCCTGCACTGCCCTTGATTGGTCTCTAACATCCAGGGTGGCAAAAGCTGACATGTTGCAAGGAGCTTTCGGGCTTTCTTTACACGGAGGCAGAGGAGCTCTTGGAGGGTGCAAGAGAATGCGAGCCAGTCCTTTCTGATTAGGGATGGCAGGGCTTTGCGCAAACCCGGAGACAAAACAAAAGGAATATTAGAGGAGCTAAAACCATAGAAAGGAGTGCGTTTATATTTTCTCTCTACAAAATTGACAACTGGAGGGAAATACAAGTTTGAGGAGTTAGAAGTATCTGTGTGCCTGATGGTAAGATTTTGCTCTGGAGCAGTGTGCAGTAGGAGACAGGAAAAATCTTAATACCAAAGGATGTCGAGACAGAAAATGTCTAGACCATGGGGTAAAGATTTTTTTTTTGGTATTATTTTTATAGATGTAAAAAAAAAATGGTGATCTTCTAAATCTGTGTCCACAAATTCTGTTCCACGGAACAGAAAACAAAAACCTGGTAGGATGTCAAAATATTGTACAAGAGAAGAAAAATATTCAAGAAACAAATTGCATACAGCTCTTTATCAAGAGAAGAATATAGATGGTTGATTTATTTTGGAAACACATCATGCCATGTACATTACAAGTTCAGAACTGTGTCACTGATATAGCAACAGTTTACAGCCCATAAAAAGCTAACCTGGTTCAAAATGCTGATTAAGTTTCTACAAGCCTTGTTTCCATTTTGTTTCCATTTTACATTTACGTGTTGGCACGAACGGTTTGTAAACAAAAAACATTTCTGATCACCTTCATTGTATTCACCTTCTTACCTCCATGGGGCTCACACTCAATGGTCTCACCGAAAATACGCAGAATTCCAAGACACTCCCTCCCCAGCCTCCCAGCCTCATGGCTCTTCTCATTCCTTCTATCCTTTCCTGGTAGCTTGGTTTATTAGTCACCCTGGTGCTGTCTTCCAACAGGAGGCATTCGTCAAGAAAATATCGCCTAGGAAAGGTCAAGGAAATATCCCCTTCCGAGGGGGATGGGTGGATACTGAGGTGTCGCCTCCATGGCCAGAGAGAGAAGTAGAGTTGAAGGAATGGTCAAGGTAGAGCTGACATCCCTAACAGCCTGCTGGTCCTGCCCGTTAGCCCACATAATCAGATAACTTAGCATGGAGAATTCTGTATCCACTCCTGGGACCAGTCTTTTAGCGTTAGTTTAGCCCATGGTTTGGGGTTGTGCTAAAACCAGAACGGTCTCAGAAATAGCGGTCATCAGTGCCAGTCTCCAGGTTCTAGCTCCTTCTCAACACCTGAATACTGTGATGGTGCCCCGCCAGTGCTGAGGCCCACGGACAGAGTCAAGGACAAACTACGGTGATAGTTTCCAAGTTATGTCGAACGGTTTCACACCTGCCAATTCTTTCCCAAGTCTGCCCAAGCCCATTTTCCAGCCAAAAGATCAAAAGGAAACCTTTCCAACTTTTCAAAGTTTTATTGAGATGTTGAGGAGAAACAGCCAACATATACATTCCTCATTTCGTCACGATTGGCATTTTACCCACACGATAGGTTCTTCTCTGGCTGTCGTCCTCTCGTCGCTGCCTGGCATTGTGTGAAGTCCACCAGGACAGAGCCCGCGGGTGGCATCACAAGTGGGAGCGGTAATGGCGATTGGCTGTAAGGGAAGGACAGGTTTACAACAGGGACCCCAGTTAGAACACCCCCAGTCATCCTCTTCCCGCCTCAGTGCCTGGAACGGAGCTGGAAATGAAATTCTCAGGCTGAGATTCTGGGTCCTGGAAAAGCTAACTGGATCGAAGAAGGAGGGCCCGTGGGGCAAGTCCCTCATGTTTGATCACTCCCTTGCTTCTCCCTTACTCACAGTCATCTCCCCGTTTTCTACTCTTCAGACTGCCCTTCCGGTATTTTCTTTTGCTGCCACCTCTCTTGACTCCCTTGTGAGGAGCTCGGTTCTTGCCCCTCCTCATGCCATGACTCTTGAATTTGCGGTTGGTCGACATTGTAACTTCTGCCAAAATGAGGGGCTTTGCAAGACCCGGAGGCCAGGAGTCTGGGTATTTAAGGCCTTAGCCATTGTGACCCTGAAGGGGTGTGGCTTGACAGGTGGGTGGGGCTCCCCTGTGATGTCCCTGGCCTTTGTTACACTTCGGTCATACGTGAGAAATAAGGTGGCCCCTCTAATGCAGCTCTAGACTGTCCTCAATTTTGAGGCCTTTTTTTTATATTAAATAAGGTTTCCCAGACAGGTATTATTGAGCAACTAAGTTTCAGCTCTGTGCCAGGCATCTGGGGAGTACAAGAGACCATTCAAATAGGTATTTCCTGGAGGCGCCTGGGTGGCTCAGTCTGTTAAGCTCCTACTACTCTTGATTTAGACGCAGGTCATAATCTGACCATTTGTGAGTTGGAGTCCTGTGTGGGGCTCTGTGCTGACAGCCTGCTTGGGATTCTCTCTCTCCCTTTCTCTCTGCTCCTCGTGCTCTCTCTCTCAAAAATAAATAAATAACCCTAAAAAAAATAGGCATCTCCTGCCAGTAGGAATTTAATGGCTGTTGAGTGTGTGCACATGCATGTGTGTTTAAGTCTCTCACAGCATTGGAACATCACACATGTATTTCCGTAAGGACGTGACTCCGGGAAACCCAATTCAACATGAGCAAAATATAAATACTTCTCTTTCTTCTAACTGTGACACTATGGGCTGAGTACTTTTGTAGGACTGTCCTGTACATTGTAGGATGTCTGGCAGCATTCCTGGCCTCAACCCGTAGATGCCAGCAGCGGTGACAACCAAAAATATTTCCAAACATTGCCTCGGGGGGAGGGGCACAATCACCCTCTGTGGAGAACCATTGGCTTAGCCATTTCAGAAGATTCAGTCATCAAATATTTGTGATCAGATAGTATGTAAGATGATTATGGATAAAACCAGACAGACTCTGTTTTCATGGCAGCTTTCAGCCTCATCAGGGAGAAAGCCATCAGAAATCTGCACAAATCAGTAAATAATGACTTCCCAGCATGGTGCAGGATAATTCCATCAGACACGGTAGAGGATGTGGTTGGAGAGAGAGGCAGAGGCCAGACTAGGCTCCAGTGCATTGGGAAGCCATTAAGAGGGTAATGTGAGATTAGAGGCTGCTGGGTAGAGGCTGGATTGGTGGGGAGGTAGAGTGACTAGAGGTCACACAATAGTAATGGTTCAGGAGACAGAAATACTTGATGCTCAGGCCTGGGCCAGAAAGGGTGCTGATCAGGATGTATAGATGTAGACAGGAGATACAGACTTGGTGATGGATGGATTGGCTTGGTTGGTGAGAGCAGAGGGTGTAGAAGGTGTGGCTTTTGTTCCTGTGTAATACTTCTACCTGGATGCCGGTGCCACTCACTGGGCTAAAGGCCAGGCATGGGGGCGGTGATCATCATGCACTTTGGTCTAAAACTTTTTCAGAGTTGAGGTGCCTTTGAAATCTCCAAATAGAGATATTGCATGATTGCTGGGTACCTGGGTGTGGAGCTCCAAGTAGAAGTGTGAGCTGGGACGTCCCCTGTCCCCAGCTTCCCCAGTAACGGATTCAACATCCAACCTTTTCTTCTTTGTCCTTCATACCTTATACTCATTCAGTCCCTTGGAAAAACATTTCGATGGAACTTGATCATTATTTTCTCTCTCTCTCCCTCCTTCTCTTTCCCCTGCTGCCATCTCATTCAAGAACCAAACACATTGCATGCAGCAGGTTCTTAGCAAAAGTTGGGTGAATAGAAAAGAGATGTCTATCTCTTTCTGATGTCTATAGAGACAAAATGACAAGTCATGTTTTGAAACCCAGAGTCCTTGAAAAGCCATTATAAGTGACACTTTCCATTATCCTGTTTCCAGACGGGGTTCTGTTGGAGTCTTTGATTTGTTCAAAGGGGGAGGAGCTTCAGGAAACAGGACCCAGCCTTCCCTTTTTGTATCTTGGGACTTTCTTATATACCTCAGCCTAGTTCCTTTTACAAGCAGGCTCCATGAAAGCAGTTTAAAAATTGCGTTCGTTCCTATCTGTTCCCAAGGCCTTGAACAGTCCTGCCACAGAGCGGGAGCCCAATAAGCATTTGTGGAGTATTTGTGGAATAAACTAAAAGTCCTTCTGTTTTTCTAACTATCTGATTCCTCCCCATTTTGTCCCACCTCTCCAGGGAAGGCTTCCCCAACTTTTCAAATTCTCATTGTTTTTCGTAATTTGTCCGAAGCCCGTGGTCCTTTAATACTGTTCTCAAAGTCAACCAAAGCTAGGTGTGTGATACCCTGTTCTGTTTCCCACATTGCTATGTGGTGTGTGTGAGTCTGATCTCAAGAGGAGGCCATGTGTCTCGGTTCTGGTCCTGACTGTTTCATAAATGTCACTTCTCTGGACTTCAGCTCCTTTATTTTTGTAAAAAGGCTGGTTGGGTTAGGTGATCCCTGATGTTATCTGACTTTTACAGTAGGCTTCTTGTAGTCAGAGGCTTTGTTTTTTTTTTTTTTTATTTCTACTGCATTTCTCATGGGCACTGATGCAGTCCACAGTAGGTGATCAATAAACATTTATTCATTCTTGCTACTTGGGGATTATGAGGACAGACAGTAAGACACAGAATGACTCTGAATACCACATAGGAGCATTTCTAGACAGGGAAGGGTGAAAAAAACATTGCTTCCATCATAGGCTCTGTTGCTCCTGAGGCTGCTTGCTGGCTAAAGCATTGGCAGGGGAACTGGCCTCCTGAGTTGGAATGACATCTTTTGGATGGTCCTGGAGACTGGATAGTATTTCTGTACCCAACACCACCCCCCCCCAAACTCTTAAGTCCATCCCATCCCCAAAGACCTACTCTGCCAAGGGGAAGCTGAGATCACAGAGAATAAGGCAGCCAGGCTTGGGAACTGATGAAGAAACCAACAGAGTCCCCTTTGCATAGGGTTAAGGAGAAGTTCTGGTTTCAGAAACTCAATGCTGAGAACTCCAGCGGCGGAAAGCCCAGTGTGGGGGGAGGTGCTCACAGGCCTGTCCCGTGTGGGGCTGGGGGTGTTTGGGTTGGCTTCTGGATCAGACCTCCTGGAATGAGGACAGAGCACAGCTGAGCATTGGGCATTGCTGCCTGTCTCTGTTTCTCTTTCCATTTCAGCCCCAGTGTTGCTTAAGCCAAGGGCAATTTAGATAGAGCACAGTGAGTTCACTCCTGACACTTGGTAGACCTGAAGCCAACCTTTTTTTTTTTTGAGAACTGTTTGTTAATTCAGTCTGCTGAGTGTCTCCTTATCTGTAATTTTACTCTTTCTCCCTTTCTTTTTCTTTCTTTCTTTCTTTCTTTCTTTCTTTCTTTCTTTCTTTCTCTTTCTTTCTTTCTTCCTTTTCTTTTTCTTCTTCTCCTTCTTGTTCTTCTTCTTCTTCTTCTTCTTCTTCTTCTTCTTCTTCTTCAGAGGAAGAAACTGAGGCACCAAGTGGTTACATGAATCCCTTCAAATAACCCAGAGATCCCAATGAAACTATTTCCTCCATACTTTGGCTTCCCTGGTGGGTCTTAATTTTGTTTCTCTTCATGAAAGGGAATGGATGATTTCTGATTGCTAAGGGGACATGGAGAGAGAACCGAATTCTTTATACTTTCAGAAGAGGAGCTATCAGCTCCCTCTCTCTAGGGCTGAGTGTTAGCTTGTCTGAAGACAGGTGGATAAACAGAATAGTGTCTTTATCTCCTAGAAGGATGGCCAAAGTGGCGCTAGCACTCCCAATGGCCCCCCTCTTAGGTTAGGGAGGGGCAGGCTTTGGGCATCACTGTTTCAGACGTCAGGCCTCTAGTGGGGCCCCATCTCACCTCTCCTGCTCAAACTTACTCCATTAGTTTTCCTGGCTAGCCCAAGAGATGCCTTCCCAGGGATAGATCTTCCCAGCAGGCTGGGAACTGGGGCTTATGAAGAAGAAACATGGAAAAGTTGCTGACAGTCCTTACAAATGTTGATGGCTCAGTCCAAATCACTCTCTAAAACCTGAGTCTCTCCAGATGTTGACCTCAGCAGGGAAGTGGGGACCTTCTACCCTGTTCACATGCACACCCTGTCTTCTTTGCTCTTGCAGCTGCTGCTGTTTGGGCAGGCGAAGGGGGCTCAGGCAGGCCATGGGATGGGAAATCTGCCGAGAGAGGAGTCTCACCAGGGGCAGAGGTCTCTGAGCTCAGGACTTATCTCAGGTCTCCAGTAGGGAATAAAGAGAAACCAGGGCCCAAGACCAAAGAAGGAGGGAACTCAACTCCGTTCGCCTCTTTCCATCCAGTTCTGGGAAACGAGGGAGCATCACGGTTTGGATGATGTCTGGGTTCTGCCTGAAGATGTGTTGGGATTCTTTCCCATTTATCCTCCAGGCTCCTTTCCCATCTTTTTTGATTGCTTTCCCAAAACTGTTTCTCCATAAACAATTTCTATTTTCCAAGAAGAGAGAGATTAGGCTGCTAAAAGGCAGGAGACACAAGAGCGGTGGCCCTGGGTGGTTCCTCAGGAGTCACCTGGACCCCTTCTTTTAGAAGCCAAAAGGCTTGTCCAAGGGCTACACCCTGGTGGTGCAAGAGCCATGGCTGAACCCAAGATTGCTGATTCCCAGGACAAAGACTTTCCACTGCTCCACACTGCCTTCCCTGCTTGACTTAAAAGTAGATCTGGTCTCCACTGTCCACTGTATTTACCTTTTCTTTCTTACATGTGCTTCTAGGATCACAGTGAAGGAATCTAATACTGAAGGAAGATGGAGAACCGGGGGGAAATAGTTCTTAGAGGCAGGGTGTGAATTTGGAGGTCTTCTGCACAAATATAAATTCTCATTTGGAGAGAACTCCAAGTTTTATTTTTGTTGTTATTTTCGGACTTAATGAAAAGTTATTTGAATATGTCAATTTCTCTTGTAACTATTAACAATAAGGCCACATGGTGTGATATCACACAAAGTAAATCCAAATTTTATGCTTCAGAAACTTCCAAATAATGTTTTCACATTAACTACTCCCCTGACCACACTGACTATAACCCTGTCTATAACATCATGAAGAAGATGCTGTCCCTTGCTGGAATTCACTGGGGGCACAGTTCCCTTCAGCCATAAGACAAAAACAGGGCTGTGTCCTCTGAATAGAAAGAGGGGTGTTATGGTATGAAAATGTCACACATATTCAATCATTTGGCTTCATGTGGTCTTTACGAACAAATGTGTTTTATCCATCTACCAACTGGAGTAAGAAACTTTGAGTTGGTAGGGTTGCTAGAGAACAGTTTCATAATAAATAGGTCTGGGGATGAAGGGTAACTTGGCCAAAGTCACGAATTATGGGCAAACTTAGATCTCAAGCCCAGATCTCCCCATCTCCAGTCTAGGCTTATTGCCACTGTGCCTTGAGGCACTACTATTGAGATTTCTGGCCTCTTTTTTTTTTTTCCTGTGCCCTTTCTCTGCTTTTCTCTTCACCCTTCATGTTCCGAGAGCCACATTCCAGGAAACTTTTCCCTCTTGAAATCATCCCACCTGCCAAGTACAATCATGTCACTGAGTTTGAGGACACCTGCCCTGTGAGGGGGAGAGAGTTGCCACCAAAAGGGGCCAAGGACCGGAGTGACAGACTGTTGCCACCCTCAAGGGTCAATGCCTTTGTAATTGATTGCAAGGCATTGTGACCAACATGCCAATAGGGTCCATTGGTCAGAGGAGACTCCCCGTGTATCTGGAGTATTTTTAGCATAAATGCCTCTTATAGCTCCACTGACCAAGGTGAGGTCAAGAGAGAACATCGCACTCCAATTACATCTCTTTGGCCTGCTCTGATGAAACTCCACTTCCAGCTCTTAGTGGTGAGCAGAGAGGGTGAAGAAGAGGAGAGATGCTGGAGGAGCCATTTTACTGTCAAGAAGGCTTGCTCGACGTCTCGTTGCCTATTTGGCTCCCACATTGTTCTTTTGAGCAGAATTCTCACATTTTGAAAAGTAGACTCAGCTCTATTTACACTAACGAAGGGGAACAAAGCAATTCCTTCACAAATCCTGGAATTCTGTAGTCCAAAGCACAGAGATTCGGTGACACTTTGCCCCTCACACTCCCTATGGTGGGACAGCAGGGGTGACTGCCTAGTGAAATCTTCAGAACAAAGCCTTTGTTTTTTAGTAATAACCACCCGCAAAAAAAGACCCAGATTCTTCTGAGTGTTGCAGTGATCCGATTTTATTGATTAAGAGATTCTCAATGCTGGGCAGCCTCATTTTTGTTCTGGGAGAAAATGTGGAAGGTAATACCACAGAGATGTTCTGGAGTTCCAGTAAGGACTATGTCACCGTGCAGAAAGATTTGTATGTTCTCCAGAGCACCGTCCTGCACGAGTGCTCCGCAGTTTCTTCATGCTGTAAAGAAGCAAAGACAAAACCGAGGTTACAAGCTTCCCTGGTTAGGGTAGGAGAGTCTCAGAAGGTTCTTCAGGTGGGCACACGAAGCCAACTCGACATTTTCCAGAATTACCCTTATTTTATTACCCTTTTTGCTATGGTTTGGCCTGACTTACTTGAAACTTCCTGGGATGCTTGTGCTGGGCAAGTCGTGTCTCCCCAGAATAAGCTACGTTATTTGTGGGACCCAGCGCAAGATGATTATACCGGCCTCTTGTTAAAAAATACTTTTAGGATGATTATAGCAGAGCATCAACTAAGCCTCAGGTCCCCTGAGTTACAGGGCGATTTGTAAGTCTCTGAACTTCCTTCTCACTTAAGGCACTTCTAATGGTAAACATTCAGATAACTACATCGAGAGATCTCTATCTAATTCATCCTTATAGTCCAGGAGAGCTGGTCAATGTCTTATTCATAACGCGGGCTTGATGGATACTTACAAATGGCTTGCTTCTCACTGAGGCCATTCCATGTGCCTGAGAATGAATGAAGGCTCTTCCGTAATGCCTCCATCACCACCTCCTTCCTCCCCACCTCTTACACATCCCCCAACTGCTCCCGGTATTCCTCCTACACTCCTTCAGGACCACACACTGAAGAACTGGCCAGTTGCTATCCTTTTCCTCCCCCAGGCTGTCCTTGGTGGTACTTTTTTCTATGCTCCGGAAGAAAGATGGAGTCCTAAGGGATGGGCAGAAGTGCCGTATCCTAGGGTGGCTGCATCCAGTCATGGTAGATGTTAGAATCCCAGTGTGGGGTTTCTGGCTATTTACCTGAAAATGGTTTTCTGAGCCTTGAGATGAGGCAGGGAGGAGCGTCTAAAGAAACCAGGCAACTGTGGACTTATACTTCCTCACTCTGGGATGTCACAAAGTCAGTATGAGGTCAGCGACCCAATCTACAGGAGAAGGGCTGAGCAGTGGGACCTGGGACGATTTCCTTCAACATTTAGTCAGACTGATTTTCTGGAGCCAAGCCTCTCGATCTACTAAACTTAGGTTATTTTATTTCTCCTCGTCTAAGAAATCTTCTTTTAGTTAAAGCCAGAAGGATATGGAATTAATGGCAATCCTATTATTTTACTACTGAGGAAACTAAACGCCCAGGTAGAAATTACTTCCTTATAGGCTTCAGGAAATTGCTGAAGGACACATAAATACTAAATAGCAGAGGTGGGAATTAAATCTGCATCTACTTAATTTTAGCGATTGGGCAGTGTCTCCTCATGTATTCGCTGCTCCGGTAGATAGGGACAAGGAGGTTAATCACCTAGGGGGTGACATGTACTTAATGTTTACCATGAAGAGAGACATGGACAAAAGGCTTGAATATTAAGACCCAGAAGACACTGACCCAAGTAAGTGATGGGGATAGAGAAGGAGTGGATTATAAAACATTGAGGGACAGAAGAGGTGAAAAGAATGAGCTTCGAAGGGAAAGATGGAACCCTAGCCTTCCGTCCTGAGTGAATAGCCAACAATAAATACTGCAGCAGCAACTACATTTGGACAGAAAGTATTGGTTTTAGTGTTGCCCGGATTGGGATGTCTACTGGACAGACACCATGTCTATTTAAGCGCTCAGTGGACAAATGGGATATAAGTAACTAGCTCAGGAGAGCAGTGGAGCTGGTGATGTAGATTTGAGCATTGGCAAAGTAGAGCGTTGCGTAGTTGAATGTACAGGAACAGATGGGATGATCTAGGGGCAAAATTAGAGGATTCATCATCAACCTTTGGGTGTTTCGGGGAAGACAGCTGAGGAAAGAGAGCAGAGTAAAACTCAGCTAAGAACAAAGTTGCAAAGTAACAGTATGGAGTTCAACATGGAAGTGTCAGACTTGGGGAGGTCATGTACCACTCACGGGGGACCTCCCGAGTGCCCGGAGCTGTGCAGAGCCCTTGGGGAGCCTGACTTCATTTTTCAGTGCTTGCTTTATTTGATCCTGTAGAGTATTTGGCTAGTAGGTTCCTGCAGGGAGAGAGTAGGGGGCGCAGTCAGGAGTGCATTGGGTAGAGGAGAGACAGGAGGGGAGACAGAGGAGAGTAGAGGTTGTTTTTGAGCAAAAGGTAAGCCTCTCTCTAGCGACCACTCTCTCCTTTGCTTCACAGCCAAACTTCTTTAAGAGGAGGCTTTATTCAACCACGGTTGCTCTGATATGGAAAATGACAGGCTCCTTATTCTTCCAGGCTCACTTTACCCATGTGTGCTTCACCCTTACCTGACTTTAGCCTCCTCCTTTCGGGATAGATAAGTCCGCAGTTTGGGATGGCCATCTGGTCTTGACTGGTCCTTGTTATTTTACCTTTGTGCCTGCTGTCAGGCACCTTATACTCTGAGAGGACAGGGCCGAGATAATCGCTTGTGCTTGGAACAGTGCCAGGGATAAGGTAAGCACTCTAGAGATACTAACTTATTTATTTAATCCTTACATCAACCCTGTGTGGTGGGTATTATTATGGCTGAATTCCAGGATCAGGGTGGTTAGGTAGCTTGTCCACGATCCTGCAGCTAGTAGATAGAGGGGGTGGGTTGTTCTTGTGTAAGAAATTAGAATAATTTCTCACGTAAGGCTGTTTCATACATATTTTACATTTTTTGAAAAAAAAAATGGACCATCGAGAAAGGCACTCAAGAGATTTTCAATAAGTCCTCACCAATTGAGATGTGGATCACTATTATTTACTGAAACAAGGTTCTTTTTTTTTTTTTTTTAAGTTTACTGATTTAGAGAGAAAAAGAGAGTATGAGTGGGGGAGGGGCAGAAAGAAAGGGAGAGAGAGAACCCCAAGCAGGCTCTGCATAGTCAGCACAGAGCCCGAGGGAGGACTCGATCTCAGGAACCCCAAGATCATGACCTGAGCTGGAATCAAGAGCCAGACACTCAGTTGACTGAGCCACCCAGGTGCCCCCATCGAAACAAAGTTCCTATATAAGGATATCTTGTTCACAAAGTGAGGATCTATTCAGGCATTTGGTGTGTGTGAGGGGGGTGGGTATCCATGTTGATATATACCTAGGCTGGTGAGTTCTCAGGCATACTTTACTCATAATTGGGGATCTCATGAACACGGCCCCTTCACTTCCTTTCTGCCCATTCCGCACACTGAATGCATAGGAGAGAGCCACCATGAATGCCTAGGAAAGAACACAGAAACACACAGGCCCAGAGGCAACTGCACATCCTCAGTACAAATCTGGATGCATAAATCCGTTGTTCTATCAAGCCATCTGTAGCACATAATATCATGATCACCAACGCCAATCCTTTTCGCTTAAAGATCTGAGTTCTTTGGGTGTGGAAAGAACTGGATGGTTAGTAACTTTTTTAAAAAAAATGTTCATTTATTATTTTGAGAGAGAGAGAGAGAGTGGGGTAGGGGCTGAGAGAGAGGGAGAGAGAGAAGCCCAAGCAGTCTCTGTCAGCACCATCAGCACAGAGCCCGATGTGGGATTTGAACTCAGGAACAGTGAGATCATGACCTGAGCCAAAATCAAGAGTCAGATGCTCAACTGACCAAGCCACCCAGGTGCCCCTCTTAGTAACTTTTGATGAAACAGGACACAGAATAAATTAAACTCAACTTCACAGATGTGTTAAAACACAACTCGATGTCCCTCTCTTTCTTCCTCTCTGTTTCTCTCTTCCCAACCTTTGTTGCGTCCCCCTGGATTAAAACCTTAGGTCTTATGTTAAAAGAACAACAGGGGTACTGTAGAATTCCCTCCCTCCTAGAGTCTGTAAGAAGCAAGAAACTAGAGGAACTGTGAGAGATGCTTGGATTATCACCTCCCTGGTGGTGATAATCCCCACATGAGGTGGATCCTCTTGGAGAGGGTGAACCGTTACAGCCTTTGTTCAGGAAGTGTGTTTGAAACCAGGCTGTATTCCCTTCATTCTTTCCTTCCTTCCTTCCTTCCTTCTTTCCTTCCTTCCTTCCTTCCTTCCTTCATCCCTTCCTTCCTTCCTTCCTTCCTTCCTTCCTTCCTTCCGAGAGAGCAGGGAAGGGGCACAGGGAAACGTTTGGGACAGGAGGGTGTACTTATTATCTTGATTTGTGTAGAAAGATTCATGGGTGTATACCTATGTAAAAACTTATCAAATTTCTATCACATTTGTGGTGCCTAGGTGGCTCAGTCGGTTGGGCATCAGACTTCCACTCAGGTCATGATCTCACAGTTTGTGAGTCTGAGCCCTACGTGGGGCTCTGTGCTGACAGCTTGGAGCCTGGAGCCTGCTTTAGATTCTGTGTCTCCCCCTCTCTCTGCCCCTCCCCTGCTTTCACTCTATCTCTGTCTCTCAAAAATGAATAAACGTTAAAAAAATTGTCGCATTTAAAATATGTGAGTTTATTGTGTGTCAGTTATACCTCAGTGCATTCATTTAAAAATTCCCATATTAGTTCAAATGCTTGCTGAAAAAGCTCTTTCTGAAAATAAGATGTTGGGACCAGGAATGCACATGTAAATGTGCCAGCCAATAAAGGCTTTGAAGATGTTGGGTCTGAAAGGCCAGGACAATTTCACTTGGTTAGTATCATCCAGGGTGGTTCCCATGGGCTACACTGATCAGCAGCCAGCTGATGAGCCAGCAGTCCTAATAGGTACTTTGTTGATTTTCCCCAAATGTCTCAGTACTCCCAAACCACCCAACCAAGCTCTTATGCTGAATCACAGCCATTGTGACAAGGCATCATTAATCATCAGGTCCTTTTGCCAGGAGCTCCCATGTCATGGGCACTTGTCTCTGTATATAAAAGGAGTGATGGGTGGGCTGCTTTGAATGAAGGGACCTGGGGTGGGGGAGGGGGGCAGCAGATAGAGGCTGCCGCGGCAACCAGATCCCTGCTGCTGGCCAGAATTGGGAAATATAAGAAGATGATGCAGTCCTGTAGATGTAAGTGTTCAGCGTGCCATCTGAAGGATTTACTACAGAGACAGAAAGCAAAGAAGTTATGGAAGAAAAAGATCAGGAAGACAAGGTATTGATGACATTTTCTGATTATCCAAAGGGGCCTCGCAAACCCGAAGAACTGTCCTCCTGGCTTGCAGGTGTTCCAAAATGTGATGACTTTGTCAAAGCAAAGCTCTCCACTTGCCTCTCAGAGACTGCCTTCCAACTCTTCCCTGGCTTCTCTGCTACCCACAAAACCCCAGCTCTCCCCCAGCTTCCCACCAATCCTGCAAAAAGCCAGAATTTCTGTGTTCATTGCTTATCTTCTTTATGATAGAGCCTCCCTCAAATCTTTTCATTCAGTAGAGAGGTTGACATAGCCCCTGGACCTACCTTTTTGAAAGTGGGTTTCTTTCTTTCTTTCTCTCTCTTTTTTTTAAGGTTTGTTTATTTTGAGAGAGAGAGAGAGACAGAGACAGAGAGAGAGACAGAGACAGAGACAGAGACAGAGAAAGCATGAGCTAGTGGGGAGGGGCAGAGAGAGAGAGAGAGAGAGAGAGAGAGAGAGAGAAAGCCAAATAGGCTGTGTACCAGCATGGAGCCTAATGCAGTGCTCGAACTCATGAACCCGTGAGATCATGACCTGAGCTGACATCAGCAGTCAGACACTTAACCAACTAAGCCACCCCAGGTGCCCCTTGAAGGTGGGTTTCTCATACTCTCTGGCCTTATGTCTGATGAAATCTGAGAAATTGAGCTGAAGAGGTCCTTCTATAAAAAACACATGGGTTTCCTGAGTGTAAATCTTACATTTTCTCATTCTTGTCTCCTTAGTCAGCAGCATATGCCAATGATCTGGTTGAAGACACTGCTCGAACCCATGACTTTCGGCGTCACAGTTTTTCCCATGGCCAGCAATAAGAAAAGCCTCTTTTGGTGCAGGCCCCAGAACACCATAATCATCTTCGATTTTACCTCTCTGCCCAGGGTCTTTTAAGTAAAATTTCCCTCCTTTCACTGACAAATGGTGTTTTGTGTGTTTTTGCTTAGCTGAACAGTGACCTATGGCAACCTGGAGTACCCCTGCCTTTTTTCATGTAATAGGCTAAGTAGGGTGGAACAGGTAGAGGGATAATCAAGCGAGTCGGGAGGAAATATGTAGTGCCTATGTAAGAGACTTGCTAATAAAATATGATTGGGTTTCAGTATGGAATAGGTTGAGATATTTTCTGGATATGAAAAGGATTTACTTGGGTTGATAGACCTTCTAATTGGCTGGGTTGAGGTATAACAACCAGAAAACGCAGAACCAGATCATCAGCTCATACTTCTAGCTTTGTTTGTTGGTAATGAGTAACGAAGGTGCCCAAAGATACCCCTTTTTCTAGAAACAAGCTCGGGTCATGTCAACACGGAGCCCAGGAACTGTAAACATGAGAAAGGGTGAAAACATAAGATAGGCCTAGACTGCATATGTGTATTTGGGACTTTTTAAAGGACAACATCCCCAAGCCTCTCCTAATCCTGTGCTATAGATACAATGTAGTCTTGGACCCTTTGGGGTCAAATAATTCTGATAGCTGTGTGGAATCCCTTGTGTAATTGAACCTGGACCTTGTATAATTCACATAAAGATATGACATCTCTTACCCCTATCTCATTACCCTTAAAGAGCAACAGTTCTACCACCTTTAAAAATCATATGCCCGCCAGACCAAAGCTGATCTATAAGTTTGCGGCCTTAGAACCCAATTCTCCTGTGAAAGATACAGAAACCGTTGTCCAGCCAACTTAGGCAGGCCCCTGGGTTTTGTCAAATTTTCTAGGTATCGATGAGGTTCTTGTTCCCAATGGAACATGGGTTTCTCCCATGATGGTTGATTTGTTCTTGGTTGACCCATTTGCTCTCAGTGTGGGAATGGGGGAAGATTGTAGTTTCAAGATCTTATGGCAAGTGTCCCTGCGCCCAGGAGCAGAGGCATCCTGGGAATGTGGTAATGCTATACTCTATCTTGTAGAATGTGTTGTAATCACATGCTTTGCACACACTGGTGTAGTCTTGGGGAGAAGGCACAGACAAAGGAGGTAAGTAGCCTTTCCTGCTTCATTCTGTGCCAGTCATCCCTATCACACTCACCATTTTTGCCACATTTACATAGAACTTGGCCTTGTTCACATACGTGTGTTATGTAAGAGCCGATAGTCTAGAGTCAAAGTAACGGCATCGGGAGACCCGCCTCCCAGGCACCCAAAAATTGAAATTAAGTGTGAGAACTTTGAATCTTAGTGTCCAAGGCATTGAATATTTATTGGTGAAAGCCCTGTATGAAGTAAAAAATCATGACCCACGTTATAGCTCACAGCAGCTTTTGTGAGGTATGGCACCTGATAGGGCTACTGGAGGGGGACCTTGAAAGTGACAGACAGGTTGGTAGGCGTTTTAGTCTTCGCAGGCAAAAGCAGCCACGGTGAGTGGCCATGGCCACGTTCCAACAAGACTTTACCCAGAGCTTGTGTTAACTATTTCACTGATCTTGTAACAGTGATCTCAGTTTTGCAACTGAAACACACACTGAAGGACTAACTTGACAAAATCACAGAAAGGCAGAGATAACGGAGTGGTCTTTCTACTCTCCTAGCCCCTCGAGACTGGTTCTGCCAGGGCCAGGATCTTCTTTCTTTGTGTCTTGTCTAAGGGTCAGCCTTACTCTTCCTTTTCCACCCTTTGTGGTAGTTTCTATTCATGAGTCTTCACCTTTTGCTGGATGTCTTTATGGACCATCTTTCTCCCTGTCTCGGTGGTAGTCTTCTTGTAAAAGAGTTAATTTTGAGGGGTGGGAGTCGGTGTGGGGGAGTGGGGTGAGGGCACAGAACCTGCTTGTCCTAAACCAGCTGTTCCTCAGGCAGGTAAGCCAGTGACAGGAAGAAGAAAGCTAACTGGCTATTCATAGGATCAGGACATTGTATGATGCAATGTGGTCATAATGCTACATAAAGCCGCCATTATCCTTATTCCTCATAATAGCAGATGTTGAAACTGGCCCAAAATTGAAGTTCATAAGTTTATGAATTTGAGTGCAGTCCCTTTTGCCTGTTTATAATTCAATCCTAAAGTCTTTTTCCATTCTTTCCGCTCTTTCAAAATCTTATAGTTGTCTGTTACTATGCTGTCTGATGCCGACTTCAATACATTTTCCAATGACAGTAGATTATGTCACTCCCATAATGTATGTCCACCTGATGGCTTAGGAGCCAACTATAGTCCACAGACCTGTTTTGACTATGCAGGCCAACACGGGGTGAGCAAAAAACATTTGAACTAGTTGCCGCCACTGAAACCAATGACTTTCATACACAATCTGGATTTTTGACTCCTTGGTGGCTCTTAAAAATTTGTCTAGCAACACTGCATCCCAATTGACTAGAGTTTAGAAGTACCGTTTAGATGGGGCATTTCACCGTTGTCTCCACCAATCTCTGCTTGGTTCCCTTGTACTAATATTATTGGCATGAACCCTGAAGACATTGACTTTGTAACCTCAATCCTAAACCTTTGGAATCTACCACTACTAACCCCGTAGGTGCCACTTCCCTCTTGCCCACATTTATCAAATAGTCCAGGGGCCAGTTTGCCATTGTAGGCAGGGGAGCTGGGGGTAAGAATCTGGGATTGTGTATAGGTAGCTTGCTCTCCTTTGGCTCTCTATACAGATCCCATGGACTACACATTGTTAGAGCCAATTTATTCCTGGCCTCCAAATCCCTACTTTTGCTTGAAACATAGTTTTAAATCCAGGAGGGAAAAGGAGAAGAGATCCAGCTGTCTGTCTAGATGTGCCTTGGGTTCCATATGGGAATGAGAGACTCGGAATAAAACAGAGTCCTCCCGTCCCTGGCGCTCAGCACGACATTTCGGTGGGTTATAGCACTATGGTCTCTAAAACACAGCCCCCCTTCCAAATAGCTGGAGAGGCCGGGTAATTGTGTTAGGCAGAGGAACCGCCTGAAGCTGGACCTAGCCCCACGAGTCTCTTCCGGTGATGTGACTCCCTACCCAGCTGGGACGCTGTCTGCCTTCTGTGCCTTTGGCATTTGATGGTAATAATGGCAGCAATGATGACAATGTTGTGACAGGATAATTCACTGAACTATGAGTTTGTGTATATCCTCTGAGCTTTTCCTCTCCCTTGTTTGAATCGGAAAGCCACACTTTCATTTTGTGGCCTTGCTTCAGCTGGGGGACGAAACAAAAGCCCTCTGAAGATAGATTCCTTCCTGAGTTTTTGATAGCTACAAAACCTGGCCTCCAGAGGGTATTACATTTTGGGAGTGACTTAATTTTACTCATCCTCCAGTGGAGCCTGAGATAAGGACCTGAGAACAGGTTGTGTGTTATGAGGTAGATTCTAGGAAACAGGAATGGGGGAATAGGGTGTGAGCCTGGGAAGGGAGAGAATAGAGTGTGTTACTGAGCTGATGACTGTCCGGGGCAACTGAAGCTTAGTCCCACTGGAGACCCTCCAAGAAACTACAGGAAAGTTACCTTAGGATTGTCCCTCCCGATGCTAGGAGGCTGGGACATTTACCCATTGATTTTCATCCCCTACTAGTTGAAGCCTTCCTTCGGGAACATGAACTGCTCCTCTCCGGAGCTGTCTACTGTCTTTGGTAGGTGGGAATCCTTACTCCCCATTATTCTGTTCTCTGTTCCTTAGGGCCTCAGCCAAAAATGAGACAGAAAACGCATCATTTTAACATTTAACATTGTGTGTATGCGATTGACCTATTTATATTTACCTATCTCTGCATTTTATTTATTTAAAAAAAATTTTTTTAACGTTTATTTTTTGAGAGACAGAGAGAGACAGAGCATGAACAGGGGAGGGGCAGAGAGAGACACACACACACACAGAATCCGAAACAGGCTCCAGGCTCTGAGCTGTCAGCACAGAAACCGACACGGGGCTCGAACCCAAAAACTGTGAGATCATGACCTGAGCCAAAGTCAGACGCCCAACCGACTGAGTCAACCAGGTGCCCCTGCATTTTATTTTTTAAAATTTATTTAATGTTTATTTATTTTTTGAGACAGAGAAAGAGATTGCAAGCCAGGGAGGGGCAGAGAGAGAGGGAGAGAGAAATCCCAAGCAGGCTCCACGCTGTCAGTGCAGAGCCCGACTCAGGGCTCGGAATCAACGAACTGTGAGATCATGACCTGAGCAGAAATCAAGAGTTGGATGCTTAACCAACTGAGCCACCCAGGTGTCCCCTCCGCATTTTATATACACACATCTATAATTTCTGTATTATATATATTACCTATATGTTATATATAGCCACACTACGGGATCTGCATAATATTCTATTATTTGTATTTGCATAAACCAATTTTAATACATTGCTAATTATTTGCTTGTATTCAAAAATGGATTCAAAATGTACATATCTCTTCCATCTCGTTAGTCTTTTTTGTATTTTCTTAGGATACAGCTGTAGAAGCAAAGTTACAGGGTCAAAGAGGATGATATCCTTAAGACTCTTAGTACACTTTTTCCCCCAAATCATTTTTCTGAGAGGTTTCATTGACCTTTCCTCCTATCAGCAGTGTGCGAGAGCATTTGGGGTGAACTTTGGCAATGACCAGGAGTGGGTAAGTAGGAAAGTTTGTAAAATCTTATTGCCTAGAGAGCTTTTAGCACAGTGGAGATGTCTACTCATTTAAGATAAGTTAGGGGGTTATTCTACTTAAACAGAAAAGGGATGGATAACTTTTATTCTGGATTCCTCGTCTTCCTTACTCTGAAAATGCTTTTTTTTTTTTTTTTTTTAATTGTATCAGCTGAAAAGAGCACGTGCCCATGCATGTGCACATGTGTAAACACACTCAACACAGAGGAAAGATTCTTAGTAAAGAGCCCCAGTCTGGGGATATTTGAGTTTTCAAAAGTTCTGAATTTACCACCATTTGTTCCACCTTATTTTCTGTTTAGCCACGTAATAAATGAATTGCCAGGTATTCTGTGTTCAAATTTCCCTGAGTATGTGGGAAAGGATAAGCCCGATGAATGTTAGGATTCTTGGACTTTCAATGCATTACCAAATGCTTTGAGGAAAGTCTGACAAGGAAAAGGCTCAGGCTATTGATCATCAAACTTGGGAAGGACCTGATTTTCCTTTGTCCCTTCTCTTTCCCAGGAGTTGACTAGTATTCAAAGAAAGAGATGTAAAAGAAAATGGAGATAAAGAAAAGAGGGAAAACAAAGATGTAGAGAATTTGGATTTCAGTTCAGCCCTTGGATTAGTGCACAGGGGCCATATTTCTGGATCAGAACTCAGGTGAATAACGATCTGCAGCCACATCTATGTGTTTTCCAGCGCCTCTTCTGTCTTCTTGTTTGACCTCCTTGCCTTTCTTATCTTACAGGCCCAGGGCATCATCACATCTGTCACCAATAAAAAATGAGCTTGGTTGTCACCTCAAATAAGGAGAACAGAATCTAAGGATTCTTAAGCCCAGGATTCTCAAGCTCTGACTTCCTCATTTCTTCTGAGGCTTCCCACTAGATCTTTTAAAGTGCTCAACAAGGAGATGGTTGGTTAGTTTCATGAAAGAACTCAGTAAACAATGATTTCCAACCTTTGTAGGTCCCCACCCCTGTCTGAGACAGGCCATTCCTCCAGAACACCAGGGGGAGCTGTTGTGCTGCCCAGTCCCAGCACCAAGATGGCTCCCATTGGAGTGTGGCTATAGACATATGTGTATTCAAACCATCAGGACCCTGCTAGTCACAGAGAGCCGAATGTTTGAAACTGGGATGGTCCTAGAGTTTCCAGAACTGTGGTGGCCAATGACCATGGAGGGAAATGTAGTTTCTATCATATCTGGAAGCTGCTATCTCCCCAAACATCCCCCTTTCACCTCAGTCCCCTGCTGTGTTTTGCTTCTTGATGAGGTCTACAATAAAGTAAGTGAAAAGTGAAGCCATCCTAAAGTAATACCGGAGAGCATCTTGGAAGGAAAAGATGTAGACAGAAATGTCTCTGTCATCATGTAGCTTACATTCTGTGGCTCCTACTTCCTGGAATGTCTTATTCACTGATAATTTCCAAGGTTTCCTAAACCTGGGGTCAGAACAGGAGATGCTCAATAAATACTTGTTGAATGAAGGGATGCCTCCGGTTTCAGGGCTGGTCCTGCCACTCTCTGACCACTCGGTTCCTCTGGGATTCTGTCTACTCAGCTGGGTACTTGTGGGTAGGAGGAGAAAGTGAGGTTCTACTAACTAATCACTGGGGTCCTCTCTCTTTGGGATGTCTTATAGTTTCCATATTCAAGGACCTGGTTAGTTAAGACTTAACTAGTTAGTTAGAGTCTTAAGTAAGGCTCTTCTTTATTGTCACCCGGATTAAACTAACCCGTATATGAAAGAGAAACCGTTCTCTTCTTGAGCACGCATGAAACACAACAAAAGGTCTCTTTTTCAGTTTTGGCTCTGCTTCTGTTAATTTCAAGTTGCTTCTGGAACTCATGTACATTGCAGATAAAGTGAGTCTAACGTCTGCGGGTGGATGCATTTAATTCGCTCTGCAAGGCAGCCCCCAGTTTGGCGTGGTCACCGCTCCTCCCTGTTTGCTTTCTGTTGCTCGATGCGCCCGCTGCTCCTGCGGGCATCACTTAGCAATGCTTTTCCACACTGGCAGCTCCTTCCAGGAGCAGCTGGTGCTCCAGTTTCCAGTTTTTCCAACACTCGTGGAACCAGGCCCATTGTTTCCCCCTCAAAAATGCCATCATAAGTTGGCCGGCACCCCCTGCTCAGGGCTCTGGGTCCCAGCGCCATGGGGCCCTTCCTCCAGCAAAGCAGCAGCCCCTTAGAGAGGGCTGAAGTTTCACTCTGGGGGTGTCTCCCTCCAGGCCTGTAAGTTTCCATGATTCTAATAATAGTCCCTTTTGTTCCCTCATACTGAGTTAGCTGCTTCCAATCATTGCAACCTCTTTGCTACTTTAATATTCCCCTTGGCCTTTTCTGTTCTTGGTACTGAGTTAATTATTCTTTAAATTCATTCCGTGAAAATGAGTCGTGTGGTTTTCTGTCTCCCAAGTCTGGATCCTGACTGATATATGTGTGGACATAGGAAAATCCAGTTTACAACACACAGAGGCTTGAGGGCCAGATGTGTGAGCTGGGCAACTGTTGCTCTGGGAGCTCGGGGAGGGGAAACATCAGTCAAGTCGAGGAGGATCAGAAAATTTCTCGGAGAGGTGGACATACAGACGTGGACGGTGTTTTCCAGGTGGAAAACCAGGGACAAGAATGGTCAAGACAAGTCCAGGGGCGCAGACTCTACTTCAAGGAGGCCAAGGAACTTGCTTGAGTCTTTACTTTGCTTCTGTGTGTTGGCATCATATCACAATGTCATCCTCAAGTAACATGTACATGTGGTTCGGGCTCGACGTGCACCACCCAGCAGGTCTGGGCAAAAAGTTGGGGTTGAAACAAAAAGATTTGCTTGCTTAAGAAAGGGACCAGTCTGCCCTGTACTGGCTTTTGATGAACCTGGGATGGCTCTTCCTGGAAAGGACTTGGTTTCTTTTTTTAGGTAAATCTGCTATTGATGACAGGATGTCAGACAGTAGGAGGATTGTGATGTATGACCTAGAGAAGGGGACCCTTGGATTTCCACTGCATGTCACCTTGATTTCCTTAGCTAAACAACGAAGCAATTGGACCCATCCTGTCCCAACTACTCCAGATCTTTCCCAGATCTGCTCAGGGACAGTGCACTTGATCTCCACACGTAACAGATATTCCAGGATGGCCCCAAGTGCAAATAAATACATTGTTGGGGAGTGTGGTCACAGTGGCCTTGTACCACCCCGTCAAAAGGCACAAGTCTTCCTCTCGCGAAGCCTGTGGTTAGTGGGCGAAGCCACCTTGTCTTATCACGTGATGCCTTCACAGCAGGTGTATGCAGCTACCATACCGGTCCAGGCACATGGCCTTCCTTGGTCCTGGTGAGTGATGGGGAAAGACATGGAAAAAGGCAAATAAAGTGTGTATGGTGGTGGTGGTAGCCTGGAGAAATGGGGTTGTTTTGTTGCCCACGAGTGGCTGCTGGGCCCCCGCAGGCTCGCTCCCTTGGGAGGAAGCAGGCTGGAGAATGAGCCTTTACTCTGTAATTTCCTTTCTGGCTGGAGAGGGTGGGCCAGGGGGGCTGCAGAACCACCGGCAGAAGTGAGGCTCCCTCCGTTTCTCTGTTCCAGACCCCGCTCGGAGGGACCAAGTTCAGGCCCAGATCTGAATTTGTCCTTGACTGCTTGGCTATGAAGCCTGGAACCATAGCGGGGCAGGGTCAGGTGGAGGAAGAGAAGTTCCAAGGAGGGAACAGAGGAACCTGAGGGGTGTGGCAGGAGAGGAGAAGAGAGAGGAGAAAAGAAAGGCTTGCAAAGGCAGAGGCACCGTGGTGGCGAGATGTGGAGGAAAGGCCGGACACATTCAGGACCCTTTGTTCTCCGCCTGGGGTTGGGGGCGGGCAAAGGAGGCTGGGGTGGGCCCGGCACCCCGGAGGGGGGGGCCTGAGGGGGGAGGAGGAGGCTTGTGGCAGGAGACGCTGCCAGGGGGAGGCCAGGCTGCCCCTGGGCACCCCCGCCCCTGAATCCCTCCAGGCTAGGGCAAGAGCACAACCTGCCAGCCCGCAGGCCAGCACTGGGCCAGCTCCGCTTCCCAGCGAGCACACTTGCAAACCAGCTGTTGGCCTGTTTTTCTCTTCCCCGCTTAGCTCCCCCCTCCCAGCTTCCAGTTCTCAGAACTCACTCCCATTGGATTCCAGGAAGTGGCTGGTGCAACTCTGTAACCAAATCCCTTCCAATCCTTTTGTATACCTTTTATGCCCCTCTGCCCCTCCGCGGTGTCCTTCACGGCTGGGTCTGGGTCGGGTTACAGAGAACTTGGGACCGGCCTGAGGCCCTGGTACAGTCCTGGGATCACGGAGCCTCAGGGAGCAATCCCCGCCCACCGCCAGCAGGCAGCCCTCCTGGACTGGCCCTGGCCTTCAGACCTGGCCCATCACAGACGATGGGTGGGCCTGCTGTAGGGCCAGCCAGCCACCCCTCCCCTGACCCAGGTATCACCAGGCCTTTCTCTGCTTCCTCCCTCCCTCCCTTGGTCCTGGGTCCTGGTAGCCCATTTTCCCCAGCCGATCCTTTTCTAGAGTTTTCACTGTCCTCAGAGAAATCTGATGTCTAACCGCAGGCTGAAGGCTGGTTTCCTTTTCCTGCATCTTTGTTGTCTAGATCCTTCCTCCTCTCTGTGGAGGATACTTTTGACCAACATCTTATAGAGAGGTGGGATGACAGGTCAGGGGTTGGTGAGGTTTTTCTGTAAAGGAAAAGTTAGTAAATTTTTTAGGCGTTGCAGGAACACGTATATTTTTGTTACATATGCCTTTCCTTTCCTTTTCTTCCCCTGCCCCTCAGCTCTTCAACACTGTTTTTTTTTTTTTTTTTTTTTTTTTTTAATTCCTAGTTAAAAGGCCATACAAAAATAAGCCATAGCCACATTTGCCCATCGTTTGTTGACCCCTGGACTAGATGATCTCTCAGACTGTTATTTGTTTAAAATGTCTTAAAAATTAATTCTGGGCCTAGATACACAGAGCTGTGCTGAGCCTTAATTCCACAGAATCATCCTGAGAGTGTGGACCAAGGGTGCCAGAATCCAATGAGTTTGGGAAGCAGATCCCTTCCTACAGGACTGCACAGAGTCTTTGGAAATGGGAACCGTGTCTCCTGCACACCAGACTGTGGGAGATTCCAGTATGTCTGTCCCTGGAACTCTGTGTTCAGGGACAGTTGCTGGTGTTCTGTGAGATATCCTTGGAGAGACATTTTTAGATATGAACCTTCTCCCAGGTCTGCTTTTGACTTTGAAGAATCTACTTTTTATCTGGAGTTTGGACCCTATCCGCAGCCCAGCGGAAAGTAGCATGAACCCCAGGAGGATGCACCTGTTCACTGAGCAGCCTCCTCTGGCTTGAAGAAAGGGCAGCAGGGTGTTGGGTGGGAAGCGGTTTGGGACCTTGCGCTTAGGAGGTGGGGAGGGGCCCAAGAGCCTGGGATGGGACAGCAGGCTCCGTGAGAGTGGACTGCAGGATGTTTCCTATTCCCTAGCTGGGGGTCTTGGAGAACTCATTCATTATTGCCCACTGAGCAGTGAGATCCGCTCAGGCCCCGGGTTCACCCATGTGGGCACCTGCGATTAGATTAGTCAGGCAACATCCCCAAGGGCCAACCTGCTGTGAGGGAAAGTACATGTTCAAGTCCGGGAGACCTGGGCTCTGTTCTCAGTTCCACTAATTAGCTGTGTGATGTTGGAGAAGTGTCTTTTCCTCTCGGACCTCAGCTTTTTCTCCCCCGCCGTGCGAGGACATGTGCCTTCAGCCAGCTTCATGACTAGTTGGTGACCCTCAAATAAAGAAAGCACAGGTGTCTGGTAAGATACGTGCAGAAGGGATTGGAAGGGATTGTCCCCGAGCAACCTTCGTGTGGTGACCCACAGACCCACGGAATTTCAGCCCAGGTGACGGTCTGTGGTCCCCGCGCATCTCTGCCCTGTGAGAACGGAAGCTGAGATTTATAGCCCGCATTCTATAAGTTCCCTTCCAGATTTCATGCAGGAGGTACCGTGCGAACAGCATTCGAGACAGAGGAGAAAGTACAGTTTTATGAAGAAGAGTTCGTGGGCCTCTGCCCCGTGGCTGTCATCTGAAAGCAAGAATGGGGATGGGAGGCAGGGTGTCTGGCTGCAGGACTGTCACTGCTCTGGGAAATCTGTGGGGGTTTGAATGGCAGAGATCTTGCCGGCGATCCAGACGGTGGGATTTGGGTGGCCAGGGCTTCCCTCTGTGATTCAGATCACGGTAGGGACCAGGGTAGTGGGTGGCATCTGGTGTAGCTTGGGTGACTAGTAAGTGGCTGGGACAGACGACTGTGGGCAAGGCCCCATTCTGCCAGGGCACCAAAGCGAGGAGAGGGCCCCGGGTAAAGGGCGGTGAGATGAGATGGCAAAAAGTGGTTCAAACACCTTCATCACCAGAAGGAGTATTTTGCTCAAACCTTAAATCCAGGGAAGAAGGGCACGGAGAGGCGGGGGGTGGCGGGAAAGCCGAAAACGGGTAAGGTCTTCGGACGGGGACTTGGCGGTTTGGCAGTGAGTGGACCTGCGGTTTGCGGTTTGGGAGCTGAGTGTTGCACACGATGAAGTCCTCGCCCGCTTCGTGCGATGCCCAGGCTAACGGAGAGGAGGAAGCTGGCCCCCGGCAAGCAAACGTGCAGGTGGAGCGAGGCCACCTTTTCGCTTTCAGGGCCCTGGGACACTCTGGTGCGGGAAGGAGCTTGCCTAAATGTGCCTTAGTCCAACCTCCTCACATGACAAACGGGGAAGGTGAGACCCAGGGAGGTCGCACAGCTCGTTTATAAGAACACCTCGGTGCTTAGGCCTCCCTGGATGGTGGGGAGAGGGGTGGCTGTCCTTCCCCCTTGTAGGGGCTTTCTCAGGTGTGGGGTCTCCTGTGATCTGTCTCCTGAGAGTGGTGAGGGAGGTGGTTGGGGGAGACGGATTTGAGGATGTAGGTCTCGTCAAGAGCCCATAGCAGGGGTCCTCAGAGTGTGGTCCTTGGACCAGCAGCCTCAGAGTCACCTGGAAACTTAGCCATTCAAGTTCCCTCCCCAGACTACTGACCCACGTGGGTTGTATCAGGCCCTCCAGGGGACTCTGACATTCCCCGGAGACGGAGAGCCCCTGGCCGAGCGGGTTCAGGTGGTGCGTGGAGGGAGGGCCAACATCCTCATCTTGACCGGAGGCCACTTGAGACCCGCAGCAGGCCTTCAGAGGAGGAACGTGAGAGCGCTCTCTCTTCCCTGTCCTCCCCTCAGCTACGGTGTGCCTCAGGTCTCCTTCCCGCTGGGCACATCCCCCAGTCACCCCTCTGGGCTCCAGGCCTTATCTGCTGGCCCCAGATAACGAGTGAATTGGCCTAATCAGTCTGACTCGACTGACTGGCTCCAGGGAGGTCTGCGGGTGGTGCCACGGCCAGAAATGGAGCAGCTCACGTGGCTGGCCCCCCTCCCCGCATGCCGTGGGCCCCCTCGCCACCCCATCTCCCCTTCAGGAAACACCAGTCCCGGGCTGGGCTCGCCCTCCTTCTGAAACAGCCCCCAGCGACTTTATTCCCCAGAGAGATAAGGGTGGCCTATCTACGGTTTCTGTGAAAATCGCGGTGGCCGAGCCTCTCTGTCAAGGTCAGGCTGTCTTATGGGTGGCTGCCTGGGGGAGAGAGAGAGGAACTGGGCTGAAATGATCTCAGCCTGCCACAGAGCGAAACAATACGCCTTTGTAGCTCTTGCCAGCGTTGCGAGATAACTGGCATTTTGAATTACCGCTAATTCTCTGCCTTTATTGAGGAAATGGACCATCTTTGAAGCCACCACTCTGCTGATTATTATAATGCATGGTTAAGTAAATTGATAGGGCAGGGTCGCCCCACATTGCAAAGACGCGGAAACGGGGCTCGGAGACGTTGGCCGACTCTCCTCGGGCACTGAGTCAGTCCTTGGCTGCAGCAGGGACCCAAAACCCCGTTCCTGGTGTTGTGGCGGGAACCCGGGCTGATGCCCACGAAGGCTCCATCTGCGAGGGAGGCCGGCTGATGGACCAGATGTCCTCCCAGATGTTCCTCCCAGGCTCAGCCTGTGTGGCATGATGGCTCCACTAAAGGCAGTTTTAATCCTGGGGAAAATGGTTGTCATTCAGGGCTGGCTCAAAATTTGGCAAAGTCGGCTGTGAGCGAAACCAAGAAGTAGGGCCAAACAGCAAAGAGGGGTTTCCGTGAGATCGCGGGCGAGGTGGGGCTGCGGCTGTCAGATTGCCAGAGGCTGATGGCACTTGTCTGGGCATCCGGGCTCCGCTGCCTCTCCTTCCTGGGTCCGAGGGCTCTCCGTCCGCCCTCTTGCTCCTTAACTGGGTGGTAGATGGACCGAGTGTGTGAGGAGGAACTTCTGGTCAACTGCCCAGTTCAGGGCAAAGGCTCTCGAATAGCACTATGACTTTATGATTACATTGCTATTTACTCACTGTTACTCAGGGAGATGAGTTTCGGAGGTGGCTGGATGTCTGGAGGGACCAGAGGGAAACCCTGGAGTCCTGGCTGTGTTGGAAATGTGTTTGTCGTTCCAGCTCTCACATCAGTCCTCGTATGTAGAGCCTCCTCCCTAAGCCAGGCCCCACCAGTGGCTGTGGATCGATTTCCCATGGGGAAGGGGAGGTGAGGGTTGACAGGGCAAAGAAGCAGGAGCTAAGCCAAGAAGAGCAGCTGCTTTCCTGGACCAGCCTTTCTACTCCTCTGATTTTTCTCCACTTGGGTCTCAATAACCCAGACTTAGAAGCAGTATCCCCACAGCAGCTTGAGAACATCAGACTCTTTGGACCTTTACCTTAGGACTCCTACCCACTTTTTAACCCTGTCATCCATAGAGCAAGTTTGGGAAACGCTACAGCCTGTAACCCCCGTATGGTGGTTCATAGCCCCCAGGAGCCCGGCCAGGGTCCTGAGAAGTCCTGCATGAAAGAGATGTCTTCTGTTTTGCATAACCATGCCTTATGTTTTTGGGGGGAAGCACCTGTTTAGTATCCCTAGGGATTAGGTTCTATGTCAAGTTCTTTCTCATCTTGAAGTCAAGTTTGTTTACTCATAGCATCCTCCACCCCTGGGGTTCTTCTTTGCTGTGTATTGAGTCTCTCCCTTAATGGAATTGGATCGTCCTAAGAGCAGGGACTTTAGCTGAGAACGGTGCTTAGCCCACAGCGGACCATGAATGCTTGTCGGAAGGAAGTGTCAGTGAGTGGTCTGGGTGCTGGGGGAAGGCAGCTGTTCTAATGATGCCCTTACCTGTGCCATCCCTCCAACCCTGGGACACCCTCCCTGACCTCCGCTCTTCCCATTCTGTGCCTATCGCTTCTCTCTGGTCTCTGACTCACCCCATCTATGGAGTCTTCTTGGCAACCCACCACCTGCCACCATCCGTCCTTGGCCACACTCCCTTAGGACACCTGTTCCTACTTTATCAGACTCGGCTTACTTGGCCTTCCTCTTTGGGTAAACTAAGGAGAGCAGGTTCAATTCAGGGAGCAGGCTGTAGGCTGGACTGTGATGGCTGCTGGGCCAGGCCCGGGTAGGTGCTACGGACAGAGGCGATCTGAGGCCTTACTCTCTGGAGCCTGCTGCCCGGTGGGGAGTCGGCTCCTACCGGATCTCGAGAGCCAAGTGTTGAACTTTCAGGGATTTTTCCAAGCTGGTTTTCCAGGACAGCCCTTTACTAAATCATGGTTGAATAGCAGCCATAGGCCTGACACAGAGATAGAGTCTGGCAACCATGGACTAAAGCATTCCAGGAGAATCAACTGACTACGTGGAATTTACAATAAAGAGCATTGTATGTTGTCTTATTTGCAAATTGGCTGCTTTACATCAGCAACATTTATTTCATGTATCCTTTTGTTCTTGAAGAGCCAGTTGTGAACCATGACCCTGACCCCGAGTCAGGGTACCGAGCTCTGTATCTTGCTGGTCAAAACTCTGCGTTGGGACTATTCTGTGTTCAAATGCTTTGTTATGGGAGCGTAGGTGCTGTGTGGTCACGGGGAAGAGAAATTTGTTTGGCCCCACGGGATCATAAAACTCTTCCCAGAGTTGGCAAGCTGAGACTGTGAGCTAGAAATTAACTTAGAGGATGTGGGAGGCCCAGAGACTTACAATCACAGACTTTGCTGGTGGAATAATAAAGTCTAGAACCCCGTGCCTTGGCATACATATATCACACTAGCACACTGGCCTCCTTCATGCTCTCCTGGTCCCCAGATCCCCTGCTCTCTTTCCTGGTTCCCATGGGCTGTGAAGATGTTCTTAGCTTCTTTGCAGGCCTTTCCCAGGAGGGGGAGGGGAGAAAGGAAGGGAAGGGGTAAGCAAAATCCATGCGAGCCTCGCTCAGAGAGCATCTTGAGGCAACATCTGCCACAGCTGGGCTCCCGGCCGTCCAGACACCCTTCAGTCACGCTCTGACAGACGCATTGAAATAAATCAGCTCCCAGCAGGAAAGGGCTTGGAGAGTTCCAGGCCTGGTGAAACCAGATCTGGTGTGGAGGGACAGACAGAAGTCATGTCTGAGCCAGGAGGGGCATGCCCCAGGCCAGCCCTGGGTGCTGGAGCTCTGAAGGGAGCCCGAGAGGCAGCTCCCCGGTGGGGGTCTTTCGGTACCTTCCCCTGGGACCCCTCTCTTCTTCTCCTCTATCAGCTGGACTTGAGTTGTACCCTCTTTGTGTGACAGCGTGCGGCTGTGTGGTTCCCAGACCCGCAGCGCTCCAGGGTCAGCACCACGTCCCCTGAAGGCTGCAGGGCAGGGTGAGTCACAGGGTCGGCATGGAGGGGGTCAGCAGGTCTGGGTAAGTCTCCCCTGTTGACTGGATGGAGGAATTTGAAGCCCACTGTTTTCCAGTCACCAGAGCGGGCAGAGAGGACCTGCTGTCCCAGTGGGTGCTGTGTATTCCAAGCAGGCACGGAGACAAGAAGGGGCTTATTTTCATGGCGCCAAGAATCACACGTATTCCCTTCTCGGGAACGTTCCTTCTGGGCCACTGGATTCCTTTTTATTCTGGGTCATGAAGTACAAGGGGGCTTTGGGCCTCCTTTACGGACGTCTCCCCTTATCTGTGGTCCACGTGCCGGGGTCACGAGGGCAGTGTGTGAGGCTCTTCTTTAACTGTGACTCTAACACGTTCCCTCTTGTGGACCAAAGGGACCTTGAGCCTGGGGTAGCTTGTTCCTTCGTGCAAGTTTTATTTCTCAGATTCAGAGGAAAGCCTAAGCCTTATTTCCCCTTAATCTGGGGTCTGCCACTGGTGTCGGTGGGGGTGACAGCAGGGGAGGTGTGGGTCATTCAGGCTCATGGGGCATCTAAGACGGGCCGCTGAGCCTTGGATGGGAAGGCCGGGCCCAGGGTCCAGGAGCCCCGGAGCCCAGAGACATGGCTAGCACAGCACTGGAGAGCCAGGTGGGGAGTGCACATTCCGGGGCAGAGCCAGCTAGCTCTCTGCCCTCTCACGGATGTATGGAATCCGGTCACCGCTTTGAAGCCAGGAGCTACATGGAACAGACCTGTCTCGTTACTCACGCCCCAGCCAGCCTGCTGGGAGGTGCTCACCGCCAGAGAGAGGCCAGAAGCCAGCAGGTGAATGGTGCCCCCAACGGAGGCTTACCTCACCAGGCTGGCATCAGGGCTGACTCAGAGGACAGGGTCTCGTATCACTGCTGCCTCCCGTGCTCCCCTTGGCAGTTACCTCTCCAAGGAGACACCGGGCCAAGCTGTGCCGCGCTTACATAACGAGGCCTGATTACGCCTGGCATGCGCGCACTGGCAAAGGCCAAAAATACGTGCTATTGACCGATAAGGATTTGAGATGCAGTTTGCGGGGGTCGGTGGGAAATGGGCAGTCTGATGGCGGCAGGTATTATTAATGCCAGTGAGGGGCAAGAACTATGCAAAAGCCAGCTGAGGCCTTTTCTTCCCTGACCTGGTGCGCCCCTCATGACAGCTTCCTCCCATCTCTTCCCGTACGTAACAATAAGTCCACCACCTGCTGGGCGTATATTCCTATATGGTTCCCACACAATGTCCCACAGAAGGATGTGCTGCGAAGCATAATCTGAGAGGGGGAGAGGTGGCTGGGTGGGGATCGTCATTGCCATTTTCTACAGTAGGAAGCTAAGGCACAGCGGTTTAATGATGGGCCCAGCCTGTAAGAGGCACATCTGGTTCTAGAACAGGGTACTCTGATCCCAAATCTGGAGCCTCCTCTGTTTCAGCTTTCCTCCATCCGCTCCTCTGACTTATGTCCCATCCTTCATAAAGCATCCGCTGCTTGGGTTAATGGCCGGTAGACCGGATAAACTGACCTCCGACATGCCTTATTAGACTTATGAATAATACACATGGTCAAAAGGAGACACTTTTGAGTGGGTTACGTGGTGGCTTTTAACGTTCAGTTGCCAGATTTAGCTAATAAAAATATGGATGCTTGATTCAATTTGGATTTCAGACAAACATTGAAGGCGGTGTTTTTTGTTTGTTTGTTTGTTTTTTTAGTTTAAATATGTCCCAAATATTACATAAGACATATCTTTTACTAAAAATTCAAAGCTCAAATTGAACTGGGTGCTCTGTATTTTATCTGGAAACCCCTTTTTTGCCGGTCCCTAGGCAATGGGAACACAATTTTCTTAAATACTAAGACCAGCACCATATTAGAATGTTATAACTTGTTAGTTAAGGAAGATACCTGAGAAAGGGTTTGAGAGCTGACCCTCTGGGTGTGTTTGACATGAATTCAGTGGAGCTCACTTGGGGATAGGTGGAGACGGGTTGAACTGAAAACCTCAGGGTCTGCCAAGGTTATGCAGCCAGCATATTTCCAGCCATTGGCTCATACTGTCCCCCAGCTCTTGGACCCTCTGTCCTGTTTTTGTTGCATTTTGTTTTGTGTTCCATTTTCTTTTTGCCTTAATGTTTTCATTTGTTCAATTTCCACTGAGCTATCTTCAGGTCCACTCATTCTTTCCTCAGCTGTGTCTAGACTGTGTCAAGTCTATGAAGGAATCCACCACTGGCTTTCAGCACCAACAACTGGCTTTCCAGAAAAGGACTGAGGCTGTAGCTGTGAGGGACTGGCCATAGGACAGAGCTTCTAGTAATGGAGGATGCAAAGCCCTAGGAAGAGAAGACTGGGGGCATCTGGTCTCCAAACACAGCTTCTGTGGAGTTCTGGGGGAGGAGGAGGCAAGGGTCCAGGTAGGTCAAGTCCTTTCTATCCTAAGCATCTCATCTACTGTGGCTTAGGAGTGAAAGGAGGGTTTTCCTGCTCTTTTTCCTAAGATACCAAGGCAAATCCTACATGGAAACCAGGCAAAGCCTGGAGCCCAATGAGAGGTAACTGGGAAATGAAAAACATTAGAAAGAGAAACGGTGAGCAGATGTCCACCCTTAGGGAAGGGTCAGATACTAGGAAGCACTACGTCTGTTGGCCTGAGACCCTAGGCACTTGGCTCCGTTGTGATTTCAGGGCTGGTTCAGGGAGACTTGCAACTCGAGAAGATGCTAGTTGGGTCCTGGAGATAATTGTTCCCATCCCAAAGGCCACAAGCACTTTGATTGGAACCATAGCAGTTGTATTTTACTCCCATTAATGAGAGCCCGCGTTTATTGAGGTGAGGCCCCACGGTAATCATTCTGGGGACTATAATGTTAAATAGGACTCACTCCTGGATTTATGGAGCTTTTAGTCAAGAAACACCCAGAATGCTTCCCTAGGTTTGCATGAAATTTTTTGGGTTTTGTTTTTGTCATTCAAGTTTCAACTTAAATGTTAACCATGATGACAGGTCTTTCTTAAAGGTCTAACCTAACATACCCACTCCAGCATTCACATGGTCTTATTGGCATCATTGAGACCCAGTGCTTTCTTGTTTATTTGTTGGCTTGTTTGCTCATCGCCCATCTTTCTCTTCTAGAATGTACGCTCCGGCAAGGAACTTGTAGCAGATTCCCTCCACCCGTGCCTGGCTATATTTCCCTTGTCTGGTAAAAGGTATTTAATACAATACATTCATTTGTTTAATGAGTAAAGAAAAGTTCTTTGGTCCTAGTTTGGTTGCTTCACAATGAGCTAACCTCTGACCTAAAGACGACTCCAGTACTCCTTATTATTATTTTTTAAATTTTTAATGCCTGTTTATTTTTTAGAGAGAGTGAGAGAGACAGTGTGAGTGGGGGAGGGGCAGAAAGAGAGGGAGACACAGAATCCAAAGCAGGCTCCAGGCTGTGAGCTGTCAGCACAGAGCCCGACGCGGGGCTCGAACTCACCAACCGTGAGATGACGCTCTGAGCCGAAGTCGGATGCTTCAGCGACTGAGCCACCCAGGCGCCCCTCTAGGACCCCTTTAACATGCTGCTGGGTTTCTGTCCAATTTCTTGTTAAACAGTCTAACAAGTGAGAGGCAGAATAGTCTCAGGCTCTGAGCTTTTACAGAACCGTGTCTGTGTAATTTTTTTTCCTTTCGGGGACTAATACAGCAGGGCTTAACGGATGCTTTTCTGACTATCTGATGAATTAAGGTTTGAGCTCGGGGAGGTTCTGACACAGTGGGACAGTCCTTTGTGAGCGCTACTCGTTCTCTCCTCCCGTTGTTCTGAACACCAGCTCCGTGTGGTAGATGAGTGTTTAGTTTCTGGAAACCTTAACGAACAAAGAACATGAATTCACAAAATAAATATACAGAGGAATATATTTATCCGATCGAAAAAGCTGTAACTTCATATTTAAACAAATCGATTTATGGCAATGCTTTGCGAAGCATATGGCTTACAGGAAGTGACTATGATTGTAGACACCCAAACAAATAATAAAATCCAGCAATGGTTGTCAGTTCTGTTAAGTTTCTCTCTTGAGTGCCTGGCTGAGCTGCCGGAGGAAGCAGAGCCCTTTGCGGCTTTAGGGTCAAAGGTCCTGTGTCCACAGGTGCTGGGGTCACAACAGAATTTGACCTCAGATCTTTCTAAGCTAAATAGACCTGACTTTGTCCAAAAGTAATAGGACAAAGGAGTGTGGTGGGGTGAGCAAGAGAGGATTGTGTTTTCGTGTGTGTGCATGTGTGAGAGAGAGAGAGACAGAGAGAGAGACAGAGAGAGAGGGAGACAGAGAGAGAGAGACACAGAGAGAGAGCGAGAGAGAGAGAGAGAGAAAGAGAGGTAGTTGATTAATTCATTCGGTGATTAATTCTACCACATTTATTAACCTCTTACAAGGGTCAGACAGATTTCTAAGCCTTGGAGGGCCTGGCAGGGTGAATCAGATAAGGCCTCTGACGCTGCATGGTGGTGTAAACCAGGAAGGGATGCCTGGGTTGGATTGGTCTGAGGGAGATAATGGGCTTGGACTGAGCTTTGTTGGGGTTGACAAGCCAGCGGGACGCTGAGTTGGAAGCATCTAGACATCAGTTTACCAACTATAAACAAGGCTTTTTCTCGGGGCTCTAGATTCACAGACCCAACTGCCTAGTGACATTTCCTCCTGGATTTTTTAAATTCAGTGTATCTGAAGGTGATCTTCACCCCCACATGCACTCCTCCATTGTCCCCATTCTCTGTGACACTGCCACTAGCACAGTCCCGTAGCCTCTTCCTCATTCTCCACTTCGTTTCACCCAATTCCACGTTGGCTGCATCTCCAAAATGTTCCTCGAATCACCATGTCCCTCTGTCTGTCTAAGCCCCAGTCTGGATTTCTGTCACTTCCCACCTGGCCTCCGGCTGCAACACCCCCTTGCACTGGACCACCTGGCCCCACTTTGCCTCCTTCCCCGCTCTTTCCCTGTTGCACAGCTGCCAGAGCGGCTTTCAGAATGCCAGTGTGATCACTCCAGTGTCCCCCAGTGCCCAGTTAGCATGCTTCAGTGGCTTCCCCTTGCTCTTGGAAGATGACAAAATTTCTAATGGTTTTCGAGGCCCACCACGTCTGACCGCACTGGCCTCGCCTCCTGTCTACTTCTCCATTTTCTCTGTTTTGACCACATGGACCTTCTTTAGCTCTATACTTCCATTTTTTTTCCTGAAGGGCTTTTGCACATGCTGTCTATAATAGGCAGAATAATGACTCTCCAAAGATGTCCATATCTTAATCCCCAGAACCTGTGAATATGTTACATTACATGGCAAAGGTGAAGTAAGGAATGGAATGGATGGAATTAAGAGTGTTAGAGAGCTGACCTCCACGTAGGGAGGTCATCCTGGATTGTCTGGGTGGGCCCAATAAAATCATAACGGTCCTTATAGGTGGAAGACGGAGACAGAAAAGGTTGGAGATGATTTGATGTGAGAAGGACTCGACCGATCACTGCAGCTTTGACGATGGAAGAGAGCCACAAGCCAGAGAATGCAAGAAACTTCTAGAAAGTAGATGAGGCAAGGATATTTCAGAAAGGAATGGAGCCCCGCCATCACTGTGACTTGAGCTCAGTAAGGCCCATGTCACTCTTCTAGCCTATGGAAGTGTCTCACAATACATGTGTGTTGTTTTAAGCCACTGAGTTCTTGGTGATTTGTTACAGCAGCTGTAGGAAACTAATACACGTACTGTCCCTTTGCCTGGAATGTTCTCCTTTCCTTTTGCTGTCTAGTTAACTCTTCAGGTTGTAGCCTAACTGCCATTTCCTCAAGAACCGCACCCCCCCCCCCAACTAGGTTACAGCCCCCTTTTATAATTGGCACTTATGGCTTTGGCTTTGTCGTTTTAAAAAGTGATTTGAATGTGTTATAATTCCAGTTGTGTATTTCTGTGAGATGTAGCATAGTGGCTGGTTAGCAGCACGGATGGACCCTGGAGCCCAATGGTCTGGGTTTGAATCTTGCCTCCTCATTATCTGTGTGACCTTGTGCAAGCTACTTAACCTCTCTCCGTATGCCTTGGTTATCTCACTGATAAAACGGGAATAATAGTATCTATCTCACAGAACGGTTGTAAGAACTAAGTGAGTTCAGGACATGCTTAGAGCAGTGTCTGCCCTATAATAAGACACTTCGAGTACGGTTGACCCTTGAACAATGTGGGGGTTGGGGTGTTGACCTCCTGCGCAGTCAAAAATCCGCATATAATCCTGACTCCCCCCCACCCCAAACTGAACTACTGATAGCCTACTGTTGACTGGAAGCTTTACTGATAACATCAAGACTCTATTAACACATATTTTGTCTGTTATGTGAATTATATACTATATTCTTCTAACAAGGAAGCTAGGCAAAAGAAAACGTTGTTAAGACATTCATAAGGAAAAGAAAATACATTTACAGTGGCACATGCACATTTATTGGAAAAGTCTGCATGTATGTGGACCTGTGCAGATCAAACCCATGTTGTTCAAGAGACAACCGTATACGCTCTTAATGTTAATTCCTCCCCGCAACCCCTGCATTTTCTTAATTTTCATTTTCTTATTTTTTTAACGTTTATTTATTTTTGAGAGAGAGTGAGAGAGAGGGCATGAGCAGGGGAGGGGCAGAGAGAGAGAGAGAGAGAGAGGGAGACAGAGAATCCCAAGCAGGCTCTGCACTCTCAGCACAGAGCCCGGCGCAGGGTGAACTCACGAGCCATGAGGTGATGAGAGCATGACCTGAGCCGAAATCAAGAGTCGGCCACTTCAAGCGACCGAGCCACCCAGGCGCCCCGACACTGCCTTTTTTGAAACCACGAAGACAAAAAGCTGTAGGACCAGAGCTACGTCTGCTTGCCATTTTAGGTGGCACCTTCACAGAGTTTGGCATATTATAGTAGGTGCTCGATATTTGCATACAGAATAAATGCATGGAAGGACGAATTCCGAATTGAAGCTTGGGAAAGCATGGGTCTGAAAGTCCATATCAGAAGCGACTCTTTTCCCAAATTGGTTACGCTAAGGCAGGATTTCTCCATCTCGTCATCACTGACATCTTGAGCTGGACAATTCTTTGCTGTGAGGGCTGCCCTGTGTGTTACAGGGTATTTAACAGCATCCCTAATAGCTACTCGCTAGACGCTAATAGCACACCCCCTCCACGCCACTTGCGATAAACAAAAATGTATCTAGACATTACCGCATGGCCCCTGGGGGCAAAATCACCCGCAGTGGAAAAACCCCACTCTAAGGACGCAGCCACCACACCAAATAGCAAAGCAAGGGGTGAGTGCCGTATTGTCCTTTGCCATCTTGGCGGCCGGACTCTAGGACGCACCTGCTGCACAGAACCCCCAGCTTATCTCAGCTGCTCAGCTGCTCAAGGCCTCTGAATGCAAGAGTGTGACTTGATGGGAGGAGGGTGGGACTGCCCTTCTTAAAGCCACAACATCATCAGTTGCTGAAAGCAGGAAGGCTTTATCTCAAAGCAGATAGTTCTTGAACTTTGCAGAAGACAGATTTTCATGCTAATCTAAATGCCAGAAAGATTGGAGGAAATGGGATAAAATTTGGGCAATGCTGCTGACCTTCACCTTTGGCTTCCTTCATTATCAGCTTGAAAATGAAAGCAGTACATTATACCCTCCCCTCCGCGCCCTGCAAAGTGGTGCTCTTTAAGTTTGGGTTATTCTCCGGAAGGGGTTACTTGGCTAAAGCCTGGCAGATGAATGAGAATCTCTTGTACTGGGGGCAGAAAAGGGGTGGCTGACGGAGGTGGTGAGGATCTCCTGTCCAGAGAGTTTTACGGAAGGACCGCGGTGTTGTCCCAATGGACTGAGCCTCCTAGAGGTGGAGACAGAGACAGAGACGCAGACGCCAGGTGTCCCCCAGTCTGAGGAATCTGCTGTACAGCTGTGAGGTCTGGCTGGACAGGGCGATGGCCAGTCCTCAGGGGCCGAGGGCCCACATTCCTCTCTGTGCAATCCTGACACAGTGACCTGCAAGCCCTTACCCAATAGAAAAGAAACCTGAAAACAGAGCGTTTAAGTGGGAAGCGAGAGAATTCTGACCTCTCCTCTAAAAGCAGTCCTGGGGAGGGTGGGGGGCGGGGGTGCGTTGAACCAAGAGCAAAGTCAAAGGTGCCCCAGAGAATATCAGGAAAAACCAGTCTCTCCACTTTCTGAGGCAGCTGGAAAGGATGGGGAAGATAAACCCAGACAGCTTGGAAGAAAAGAAGCCCCTAAATAAGACTGAGTCTATTTTTCAAGTAGAGGTGGGGCCCGCTTGGCACTGTGGGTCCGGTGCCCCCAAGAGAGGACTAGTGACAGGCCACTGTCCTCAGGGACCATTCCCATCGACTACATTTATTATTGTCCCAAGAAGCCCAACGGAACTCGGCAGCGCACGAACTAATCTCACCCACAATTACAGATCTGTGTTTTACATGTACTTTCATGTGACAAATCCCAGTTCCGGTTTGTTAGTGCAGTTTCTTTGTCCTTGCAAATTGGTGCATTGTCGGGTGCGGGGTTTCCATGCAAGCTGCAGAAGAAAGTAAAATGAAAGAACCAGATCCAGAGAAAGGGGGACCCCGGTAGGAGGGTGAATGTAATATTAAGGGTAGGACTGAGAACACGGAGTTGGTTATGAAGACCAGGGGGTGTTTTGGGCAGAGGCAGGGATGCGTCCTCGCTGATGAAACTACGTACGATGGAACTTGGAGATGTCAGGGTTCAGCAGGTGCCTTTGCGGCTGAGGAGAGGAGGCCACGGAGGGAAGGGTTTGCTTAAGGCCAACCATCCGAGTCAGTACAGAGACGCATGTCACAGGGCCAAGTGTTCCTCTGTAGCTGTCACTTACTGTCCTCTCCAGCTTCCTTGATATTCCACCCAGTTTATGAGTGATGTCTGAAGGAACAATTCAAGGTAGACAGTAAAGTATAATAATTTTAGCCTTTACTATTTGGCTATCAGTAGAAATTGACAAGAAATTATGGAATTCTGGGGCGCCTGGGCGGCTCAGTCGGTTAAGCGTCTGACTCTTGATTTCGGCTCAGGTCATGATCTCACGGGTTCGTGAGTTCGAGCCCCTCGTTGGGCTCTGTGCAGACAGTGCACAGGCTGCTTGGGACTCACTGTCTCTTTCTCTGTCCCTTCCCCCTTGCTCTCTCTCTCTCTCTCTCTCTCTTGTTCTCAAAATAAATAAATGACTAAACTTTAAATAATTATAGAATTCTTTGCAATCAATAGCTCACACATTATTTTCCCGTGTGGTTAGTTTTCTTTTCAAAGAAAGGGAACCATTTGTCTAATACAATAGAGATACATTGGTCTCTATAAATGTATTATTATATTAATAAGAGCCTGCAGTTAGCTGGGTTTGGCTGCTGGAAAGGGGGCTTAGATGAATCTGTATGAAGTCTTTTCCATAAGCAATCTGCTGGGTCAGCAATGGAGCAACAGTAGTGATATTGTTCTCTCTTGTTCTCCTGGTACCTGAATTCTCTCTTAGCTCGTCAACAAGAGTGATCCCACATGCTTTCCATTCTACTTGATCCCAATGTATATGACTGACCTCTGGGCACCATACTTCAGGAGACACACATTTTGACATTTAAAAAGTCAGTTGAGAGGCACCTGGGTGGTTCAGTTGGTTAAGCATCTGACTCTTTGTTTTAGCTCAGATCATGATCTCACGGTTGGTGAATTTGAGCCTCACAGCAGGCTCTGTGCTGACAGTGTGGAGCCTGCTTGGGATTCTCTTTCTCCCTCTCTCTCTGCTCTTCCCATGCTCCCATGCTCTCTCTCTCTCTCTCTCTCAAATAAATAAACCTTTAAAAAAATGTTTTTTAACGTTTATTTATTTTTGAGACAGAGAGAGACAGAGCATGAACAAGGGAGGGTCAGAGAGAGGGAGACACAGAATCCGAAACAGGCTCTAGGCTCTGAGCTGTCAGTACAGAGCCCGACGCGGGGCTCGAACTCATGGAACACGAGATCATGACCTGAGCCGAAGTCGGAGGCTTAACCAACCGAGCCACCCAGGCGCCCCTAAAAAAATTTTTAAAAAGTATTAAACAAATGAAAATTTGGCTGAAAGATTTGCTGGAGGAGACCGAATGCCCTCTGGAGTGAGAAGAGGTGACCCATGGTTTGTAGACCCCTCCCTCCTCCTCAAAGCCTATTTTTATTTTTATCGATTGGTTGTTTTAGTGACACAGAGTCAGATGCTGCCAAAAGGTCTGTTGGGAGTCCTGAGACATGTTCTTTGGATTTTTGAAATTAGGATGTCAGGGGGAACTTAGAACTTCTGGTAGGAAGGAGATGGAGGGGTTGTAGACAGCAGAAACAAGGTGCTACACATTGAGGAGTCTGCAAGAAAACGTGTGAAAGTAGTTCAAGTCAACTCTATGATCCTTTTGAGATTGGTGACTTTATCCTCTGTCCTCACAATAATTGACTTCTCTTTTAAGCCCACTGGCCGAAGGTCTTCCGTGTCTGCTTCTCTCAAGGGGATGCCACAGCATCTAGGCCTGTATGGCTTTCTTTGCCTCCCTGCCAGGTTGGTCTTGAATTCCCACCTGCTTGCTATGGCTTCAGGTTGGTGGACCATCAAGCTGTATTCCCCACAACACTCTCCTGGGAGCTGAGGATGCTGGGTATGGCCTACCCTCTACTACATCTCCCTTATAGGGGACCCACCAGAAGGTTTCCTTCGGTAGCCATAAAAGCTGAAAAATGTAAAATTAAAGACAGCTCTCCAGATGCATATTTAAAAATGCTCCTTGTAGTGCAAACCTAAGTGTTAACATGGTCTGAACAAGTCATAAAAGTGAGACCTTAATCTTTAACTCCATACGTTTCGTCAACTTCTGCATAACTTTGATTCGCCATCCCAAAGACAAATGTGTTGTGTTCTAGCTCTCTGCATGCTTCACTCTCTTCTCCCTTCCTTCTCTCCTTCCTTTCTCTCTCCCTGTTTTCTTCCCATTTACATTCATTCTTGCTTCCTTAAGCCCTAATAAGTCTTTAAAAAATGATGTCCACCAGTAATATGTGAAAGCAGTGTCATTGTGGAAGGAGGTGTCAATAATACGGATCTTTGGTTCCTTTCCTAGATGCAATCACAGTTACTGGGATTTGGGACAAGGTCTCTATATCACTGTGACTCCAAGTGAGGTCTGAGAAAGGTCAGCATCAATACCCTTGGGAGCAGCTTTTGAAATGAAGAATCTCAGCCCCATCTAAGTCTCACTAATTCAGAATCTGCCTTTTAATAAGGTCCCCAGGTGATTCCTTTGCACATTAAATTTTCAGGAGTGCTTTTGCTCTATATCTGTAGCTTCCAAACCTTTTGGATTACTCACTCCCATATGTAAAAAAGAGTTTGAGTGCATACCTTTAATATGTGTATACATAATTTGTATACATGCTTTCCCATCAATATTTAATATCAGTAAAGCTTCTCGAAGACCACACATATTTGGGTTTTGTATTTCAGTCCATTCTGACACTTTCTTTTAACTGGTGTATTTAAACCATTTACATTTAAAGTGATTACCTATACATTTGAATTAATATCTGCCTTATTATCAATGTTTTCCATTCATTATCTTTACTTTATGTTAGTTTTTTGTCTTCTACTTTTTTATGCCCTTTCTAACGGTTTTAAGTTTATTTATTTATTTTGAAAAGAGACAGCAGTGGAGGAGGGGCAAAGAGAGAGGGAGAGAGTCTCTCTCTCCCTCTCTCTCAGCACAGAGCCTGATGCAGGGCTTGATCTCACAAAGCTTGAGATCACGACCTAAGCCCAAATCAAGAGTCAGATGATTAACAGACTAAGCCACCCAGATGCCCTGCTTTTTCTAGTTTTTCATTGAGCTTGTTATATGATTCCATTTTCTCTCTTTTCTTGCATACCCACTATATTTTTTAAAACCTTTTATTTACTGGTTGCCCCAGAATCTGTGAGATACATTTACAACTAATGCAAATCCACTTTCTTTCTTTCTTTTTTTAAAATTATAATTAGGCTCCACACCCAACGTGGAACTCAAACTCATAACCCTGAGATTAAGAGTCACTTGTTCTACTGACTGAATCAGCCAGCCTCCTCAACAAATCCACTTTTAAATGACACTAAACCACTTCATGGGAAGCATAAGTATCTTATAATAACAGAATACTCCCAACTCTTCCTCCTATCCCTTATAACATTACTGACATTCATTTTGCTTATTCATAAACTATAATTACTGAATATATTGTGAGTATTATAATTTTGAACAAACTGCTAGGTGGTAGATCAATGAAGAATAATAAAGATAAAAGATTTACTTTGCCTTCATTTATTCCTTCTCTAATGCTCTAATGCTTCTTTTCTTTATTGTTTAAAAAAATGTTTTTTTGCTTCTTTTCTTTTTGTAGATCTGATTTTCTGACCTGTATAGTTTTCCTTCTTTCTGAAGAACTTTTAACATTTCTTTCAAGGCAGGTCACTTGGTGACAAATTCCTTCAGTTTTTAGATGTCTAAGAATGTCTAGTTTTCATGTCTTCTTCCTTTTGAAAGATAGTTTTGCTGGGTATGGAATTATAAGTTGGTGGTGTTTTCCTTCAACGCTTAAAATATTTCACTCCATTCTCTTCTTACTTGCATGGTTTCTGAGAGGAGTCCAGTGTAATTCTTACTCTTGTTCTTCTGTAGATAAGGCCTTTGTTTGTTTGCTTCCTTCCTTGTTTACTTGTTTTTTCTCTCTGGCTTCTTTCAAGATTTCTTATTTTTGCAGTTTGAATATGATGTGCCTGCATGTATTTTTTTTTGGGGGGGGGGTATTTTTCCTGCTTGATGGAACCAGCAGCCAGCTTCTATTCCTGGGCTTCTTCTCTCTTTCAGCTGTGTTTCTCTGTGTCTACCTGTCTCTCCAGAGTTGGTGCTACAGTCTTTCCTGTGGTCTCAATTCTCTGAAGGATCTAAGAAGAGTTGTTGATTTTCAATTCCTTCTTGTTTTTCTTGTTGTGAGGATGAGGGTGATGGTTTCCAGGCTCTTTAAATGTCAGACCAAAGCTTCTTTTCTCTTTTATTTTTAAACTTAAAAATACATTTTTCTAGAAGTTTTAAGATTTTCTTCCCATATTGAAGTAGATGGTCTTTCACGCAGCCCTGGGATGAACCCAACACATCTTATAGATTATTGCTCCTGACCAGGCACTCTCAACTTGACTGCACACTAGAGAATTCTGGAATTAAAAGCAAAGGTAAAAATGAAAACGAAAACAGGTGCCTATATCCCAGTGTAGACCAATTAAATCTGGATCTCTGGGAGGGCATTTATATTTATGTGAAAATATCCTTAGATGATTCTAGCATGCAGCCAAGGACAAGAACCTCTGTTTTTCTAAACTGAGATTTTAAACTCTCTGCCAGGGGCAAATTTCTGCTTCTTAGCATTCTAACATCGGCTGCCTACAATGCCATAGGGCACTGTCAAGGCAGAGCAGAGCCAGTGATCCTTTCTCTGTTCTAGGCTTGTGCTTTTTGTGATTGCATCGCCTATAGCCATAGCCCAAAGGAGGTAGTGTGGTGGACTAATTAATTCTGAGATGATGCCCATGACTCCTGCCTCCCTGGTGTTCATGTCCTGTATAGTTTCCTCCCCTAAAGTATGGAGGAGACCTGTGAGTTCTAACAAATAGAATATAGCAGATGTAATGAAGGTCTTATTCAGTTGATTTTGAATTAATGAAAAGGAAGATTATCTCAGGTGGTCATGACTTAATCAGGCAAAATCTTTAAAAGAGGGACCGGACCCCACCTAAAGTGAGAGGTGCTCTTTGTTGGTTTGATAACGTTCCCTAGTCAAGCCCCTGGATGAGAACACAGCCCAGCTGATACCTTGCTTGCAGCTTGGTGAGACCCTGAACGGAGTATCCAGCTAAGCTGTGCTCAGGCTCTGACTCACAGAAACCAGGAGGTAGTAAATATGTGTTGTTTTAAGCTGCCCAGTCTGTGGTCACTGGTTACATAGCAATCAAAAACCAAGGCACGTAGTGAGCATAACAGAGAACAAACGTTGTAGTGAGACATGCTTGGGCCCAACTCCTAGCTCTGCCATAGCTGTGTCACTTCCGATGAATTGTGCAGGAGCACGGAGTTTCAGTTTTCTGTGTGAAAAAACAAATCCCTGCCTTGCACAAGTAGGAAGGGGATTGTGAAGAATTCAGATATATGCATAAAAGCTTGTTACTGATACGCTCAGTGTGGTAAGTTCTCAAGAGCTTGAAGCTGTCACTCTCATGTGCAGCATAATTATTAGTGCAAAATGAGTAAGACCAGCGTTGTTTGGAGGGTGCCTTGATCTGAAAATTTCCGTCTTGCTGGTCTTCTTTCCAAAGAGAACAGCTTTATGTTACTCCCTTAGAAGTGAGATGATCTCATGCAAAGGAAGGGCCCTGGAGTGGCAGGGTTGATAACCTTCTGCCAACTATTCTATTTTTCGGCAGGCTTATTGGGGTGGGGGTGGGGGTGGGGGTGGGGGGTGGGGGGAGGTTTCCTGATGGCCAATTTGAATCTCTCTTGCCTACAGTAGAAAGTCATCCATTCATGTTGTTTTCTAATATAAATAGAAAAGTCATTATCTCTTTTCAGATTCCAAACTGACAGAGGTTTGGGTTGAGCCATCAGAATAATAACTGTCAAGCAATTTATAACTCATAAGCCACTTTCCATAAACATCATTTCATTTAATCCTTACCACAGCACTGTGAATTAATCATTATTTTCTTAACTTTATAAGCAAAGGCATGAAAGCTCAGAGAATGTAAATATCTTACCCAAAGTTCCAAGGCTGTGGAGGGCTAGAAAGGAAAATTGCTTTCAGGTTCAAAACTCCAGTGAGCTGTGTTTCTAAGTGTCCCACACTGCTCGGCTTTCTCATTTTATGAACTAATTTGCTCCCTTTTCTCCCTGACATAACCAGCCCATTTGGTTCTCTGCCTCTGAGGGGCTTAGCCCCAGCATTATTCCTGTGTCTTACAAACTGAAGAGCTAGTTAAAACTATTACTAGTCCATTAAACCAGCCACCTGGACACCATGTTGCTCGGGTCAGATCTCACTTCAGATCTGGGCATATGTGAGCCACCAGCATGAGGCTTTTGCCATTCTTTAATTATCCAGGTTTGTTACTGATGAATCATACTCTTGATTTATCTTAGTGGTAGGTGAGTATGTGTGTCTGAATGAATGTGTGTAAGTACGCTTGTCTCCCTCAAGAAGAAGGCACGTTTTCTGAAAAAAAAAAAATAAATAAATAAATAAACAAACACGCAAGAACAGTCACCAAATTTACTGACTTACTATTAAGGAACTTAAGCACTTGAATGGAAATAAATAGAGTGTGGGCTCTGAGGTTACACGACCCTTCACAAAGGATTTGGTAATAAATGAATACGTTCTCTGAAATAAAACATGGCGCCTTCAGTGTTCTCTCTTTGTTAAAGACATTTTACACATCTTCCTGGGACAGTATATCCATTTAATTTCCATTTCTTTCCCTCATTTGCTAGAACTTTTCAGGATTTTGCCCCCCTGCTGTTTTAATGACAGGCTTCACAATCGTTGCGCTTTGCGGCTGATAATGAGCGTGCTAAAAGGCGCATTTTGGGCATCTGCTCTCCACACAAATGGCCAATGTGATCTTACAACTGGGGATGCGAGCTCAGTCTCTGGAAGCAGAGAGGGCCCAGGCAAGCTGGAATGCTTGAGTGCTTCCATTCACTCTTACCGAACTTACTCAGAAGAGCGAAGCACTCTTTCTCAATTTGCCTCCACACATGGAGTTTCAAAGTCTTAGGTCTGTCCTCCCTCCACCCGTCACCTCCCTTCTTCCTGACACTGCCTACACGAGGTTCTAAGAGGAGATTTAAAACTTTGCCCTCAATGGACATAAAGTCTCTGTTAAGAAAGAGAAGAAAGTTCTAGAGATGTGTTGTGCAACAGTGTGCCCAGAGTTAATCATACCGCGCCGTCAACTAAAACGTGTGTGAAACGTGAAACGTGAGGATCTCGCGTGAAGTGCTCTTACCACAAGAAGATAAGACAAAATAAAATCCGATAAACTTTGCCCTCTGCCTCTCTTCTCTCGTCTATGATTTCAGTGCAACCTCCTCAGTGTTCCTCCAACAATTTCATTCCTTTATCCACGTCTCACAAAAAGTAAGCACTTTTCCTGACTATCCAACGGAGAAACTCACAATTCATGACCACTGGAATTCAAGACCTCATCAATGAGGAAAACGTAGATCCTAAAAAGATCCTTGCACCGTATATTCCAATGCTGTACTAAGGAGAACTGGAGGTTTTAAAAATATTTGATGTTTTGACCAGTTATATACAAAAAAAAAAAAATCAACATTTGGTAAAATGTTATAATGTCCTCATGCTTTTCAAATAGATTTCAATACCTCTCTAACTATTTTAAGCAGAATTGCTTTTGGAATATACCACATTACAAAATTTAGTGTCGTTACTGGCGAAAATATAGTATTTGAGATTTCTAAAGATTCGAAACGAGGAAAGCACGACACTTTGATGAATCGAGGTGACATGAATGAGCCCACGGTTGGCTTCGTTATGACACTTGTATGTCTTATCGGTAATAAGCAGAGAGGACAGAGCGTCAGGCAGGATGCTGGGCTGGGCGATTCGGGCTCCGCCAGCTGAACCGTGCAGGGCAGGCCCTTGGAACATCTCTGGCGTCAGGTGATTCGTTTGTAGAATGAGAGTCGGATGCTATGACCCCTTGAATCTGTGGGACTCCAAGACTGGTGTCCTTTTTTTGTAAGGTTGAACAAACTTAACAATAGGTTCTGTACCGCTGAGCCCTTCCTGTCTTTCTCTCTGTTGCCACACCTGAGAGGAGCTCCCCTGTGAAGAGGGACAGCAGGACGTGGACTGGCTAAAGAAGAGGCTGGTGTTGTATTTAGAGTCCCTTTCGCCTTCCTCTGCTGCTCGACTGCTCTCACGGCCCGGGGGCCTGGGCTTCCTCTGTCCTCCCTCTGAGCTCGGCCCGCTCTCCGGAACCTGCACACGCACCCCCGCGTGTCGGCACCGCTTTGGCTGAGGGCCGCTGGGCCAGCTGCCGCTCGGGCGGGCTCTGCTCACGCCCTAAGCTGACACATGACAACTTGTATTAGGCTGAGATCCTCCGTGGGAAGCCAGTGGGCCCTACCAGCCATCTCCCTTCTGTTTCCCCATCTGCTGGCTCCCAGGGAGGCGGTGGCAGGACTCAGGTTAAGAGTGCATCCGAAGTGAGGACACGGCATAGAGCTGGAGCACTCACCCTCTCCTCTCTGTCGCATGCTGCCTGGCAGGGGCGGAATCTGTCCCCTAGGAGAAGATGGGGTAACTGAGGCTCGCCTGGCCCCTGCGGAGGGTGTCCCGTCTACCCCGCCGCCCTCCCCGCCAGGCGTCTCACACGGAAATCATCTTTTCGGCTAGGGTTAAGCGTGGCCAGGTGTTTCGTGGGAGGCAGTGCCAGAAGATTCTTGGCGTGTCCTTTACACTTGTTTGAATGCCGTGGCTTTTAATATCTGTTCTGATCCTGAAGTTCCAGACAGGAAGAGCGACAGCACGTGTGGGGTGGGGCCAGGGCGGGCTGGGGTCCCGACAGGGCCAGGCCATGTGTTCTGCTGGTTAGTGCATTGGGCTGGCAAGCGGGGAGGCTGCTGGGCTGGGGCCCCACGCACTCCTAGACGCTACAGCTTAAAGGGAGGGGTCTGAGAGGTGGCGTGGCACAAGTCTTTCATTTTCTGAAGATGAACATGAGGCCCGAGAGAGGCAGTAGACTGTGAAAGGCGCATCTAGTTGGTGGTAGGAGCTGGACCATCAGATTCTAGGCTCTGTGTACAGGTGCTTACCCACTTGTCACAGCTTTGGGGCCCAGGTAGCGTCTACTGCCAGATGGGTACGCCAGCTCGGGCCTTCTGGGTCCCAGGCCCATGCTTACCCGATGCTTCTTCCTCCACCAAGAAAGACCTGAACATTTCTTATGTTGACGATGACCTTATGTCCCTGTTTCTCCTGGTTTGGCCTTTTTCCCCCGATTTACCAGTTTACACAAAAAAAATCCCACAATTTACCAGTTTACACAAAAAAATCACACTTTTTTTTTGCTTAAAATCTTCTCATCTTTCCAGAATGCCTCTTCGTCAAACATAAACATTCTTGGATCAGAGGTGCCCCGGGGGCTGCCGGCTCAGAGCTTCACGGAAGGTTCTGGCGAGTCTCTGGCTGCAGGTAGCGGAAGGCCTAGTGCAAGCCGGCGTGAACTAGGTTAACCAGGACTGCATTCAGCCTAACAAAGGGTTTTAAAAGTAATTCTCTAGAATTCCTTTTTCTCATCTGTAAAATGAAGGAACTCTGCTGGCTGATTCCGAAGGCTTCTGGTCACATGAAAATCTGCATCTCTAAGTTAATTTCCATGGGCTTCCTCCTCTCCATGCTTGTCCCTTCTTCACTAGCTTCCACACTGATGTGATTAGGGACACATCTGATGGCACCTTAGAGCTTGTACAGTCCAGATGCCCCGTTAGAGAGAGAGTAGCTTTATAGCCAAGAGTGTAGATGCCTGGCCCGCCCCCTTCCTTCTGGCTCCCAATCACACTGGGTTTGAGGAGAGCCTCTGGACGCAAGGAGAGTCTGGAATCCCATTTCCCAGTAGGAAACTTCTTACCCTTTGTCCCCCTTGTCACCTTGCCTGGCAAGAAAAATTGGAGGCTCCCTGTAAGGAAGGGCATGGGTCGGATGGGAGCGTTGCTGACATCCCAGTAGATGGCTGGTCTCTCAATGGTGCTACCCCAGAAAGGAGGGTGGTGATGGGGTCCCCATCTTTTAGGCCCTTAAACTGATTTGATGCTTGATCTTGGGAGAACGTGGTCTCCTTGGGGGAGCTTGTTCTTAAAGACATCTGATGGGTAAGTCACGGTTCTGTCCTTCCAAAGGGGAAGAAGCTGCCGGCAGGTGCACTTATGGGGGGTGGCGGGGGCAGGGGTGGGGGGAGCTGTGCAACACCACCGGTCTCACATGTGGCTTTCAGGAGAGTCAGGCCACCTGGGTCCAAATCGTAGTTCACTCACTCTAGTGTGTCACTTACAGCAAGTTTCTTTCCTAATCTCCTTGCCTCTCGGTGTTCTCATTTGTGAGGGAGAGAGGGGATAAAAATAGAAATCCTCACAGCACTATTCTGAGGATTAAATGAGGTAATCCCCATCACAAGCAGAATACAGTGGCTACAGTGATGGATGCTTTGTAATCGTAGCGAACACATTGGACTTTTGGTGCTTAAAGTACTTTGATCCACCGAAAGGAGTTCGTGGCTTAATAGAGGAGTTGTAAACCCATTCTATGCCTTTGAGCAGGCAGGGTTTGGGCACTGCGTCAGTGTGGCAGGAGGAGAAAGAATCCTGAAGTCGGCTCTGGGACACTGCAGGTCTCAGCGATCCTGGGCTGAGAAAGTGGAGCATGTACCTGAGCCTCGAGCAAACTTGACCCTGGTGGGTGGACCCCAGGTTTCTCTCTCACTGCCGAAGAGGAGAGATCCGGAGAGGCTGTGAGGGCCATCAAGTTCTTATTATTGTCATGTGTTTATGGCAATGTTGACCTTCAAATAAATACTGCCCATTATTTTATCAGTAAAAGATGGGTTTATTTACAAATAAAAAAGAATGGCCGTTGGGGACGAACAAGCTATGTGGCAAAACCATAGGCAAGTCCCAGGAACAACAGAGATACATGTTTGTTTTTTTTTTTAAGGAAAAAATGGGGGAAGTTAGGAAGATGTAATAAACTAAAAGTCCACTGGAGTAAACTGGGCATTTGAAGTATGGTAGCTTTTCATTGGCACAGCTGCCGTCTGGGTATAAGGAAAGCATCTCCTCCCCTGACTGGGATAGCTGAGCAGTATCCACCTGCAGGGTCAAGTCTGTGTAACGTCAAGTCTGTCTCTTCCTGTTATGTCTGCAATTGACTACTAGGGGTAGGATGTGAGAGCTCTCCTTGCCCAAACCTCATGACTCCATTTTAGTGAGGTTTCCTGTTATTAATTTTCACTTTAGTAAGTAAAATCTGTAGGTCATTTATGAACTTTGCTTCCATTCTCACATAGCTGGTTCTCTTCAGCCAGCCTGTACATACTCTGGAAAGAATTTGGCATGGGCAGAGGCTCCCCTCCTCCAGATCGAGGAGGTTCAGAGAGGAGCCGCAGGCGAGGGTGCTGGTATGGTCTCTCAGCACATGGGCTGACCCTGAGGGGCTAACTGCTTTCTCCTTCAGGCCATAGTCATGGGAGAGGATGACTAGGGTCAGAACTGACCTACTCAACTGGTTGACCTACTCAACTGGTCTTGAGTCCCAGTGAGCTCTGGGGTCTAAACGTTCTCACCTCTGATGCTTCTCTGATGAATCCATAGTCCTAATGGAGTCTGCCTCCATAAAGAAATCTTTAGTCCACAAAGGGCATTGGGAGGATAATTGTCCAAAGGTTGGGGTAAAGGAAGTCAACTCTGGTGGTCCTTGCCCATTCAACCCTTATAGGGTTCTGACAATTATTTCTTTTATTGGTTAAAGAAAGGATTTGCTTTACCCCAAACTTACTTAAGGTACTGTGAGGCAAGGCTTAAGAATGGTTCAAGGCTCAAGGTAAAACATACCAGGGACCGATCTGACACATACCAGCTATAGACACTGAGCCTACGTCTTCTCTGCTATGCAAGGAGGATAATGACCTTCACAGAGGTCTGCTAGGGAGAGTCAGTGAGATAATGCATTAGGTGCTAAGCACAATGTCAAGTTCAATTTCAGATAACTCAGTCCTCTCCCTCTCTTTTCTTAATTCATTGTAGTTTTCTCTATCTTCTTCAGGACCTTTTGGAACTGATGGTCCACGGTCAAAAAAGGGTCAAAGGGCAAGTCCATAAGAGAATAAGCCACATTAGAAGGGGCAGCCAAGCACAACCTCCTCATGTCTGAAGTAGACACCACTGGTCTCTTGATTAAAAGAAATCCGTCTCCCCAACTACTCAAGGGGCCAATTCCTCCATGTCAAGCTACATAAAGGTTATTAGAGAGATAAGCCTGGAAAAATCATTCTCTGGTGCCAGCAAGACCAGGCACAGATAAGAAGGGACAAGGCTTTAGTGGAACAGATGAAGGTTGGACTCCAGGAAGCTTTGCTGACAGGGGAAGTGTCACGTATTGGCATGGATGTGATCGGAAGAAGAGGTGTCCTCCCCAGGAGGGTTACAATACAAGGTTCACATACGTGGGCTGAGGGGGATTTTCCGCAAGGAGGTGTGGGTTGACTTTCCAAGACACTTAGCCACCCAAGCAGTCTGTCAGCAACTCTTCAAAGACACTAAGTCATGGCTCTTATCAACGAGGGAACCATCTTATTCACTTTGTGATAGAATGGAAGTCCCAGAAGCCCCATGCCCAGAAAGTGGCAGAGACTGCACCAGCTAGAGGGCACATTCCCTTACTTGTGGCCTCTGTATGTGGAAGGCAGAATCCCATACGGCCCCCAGTGGTCCCTGCCTCCTGGTATTCACACCCTTGCATGATCATGGATTATGGAGCATGAATTTGGCAACTTGTTTCTAGGGAATAGAATACAACTGAAGCAACGGGATGTCACTTCTTAGATTAGGTTGCAAAAAAAGACTGAGGCTTCAGTTTTAGATCTTTTCCGCCTCCTAGGCATTCAATAAAGATGTGATGACTGACCCAGGAATCGTTCCATCCATAAACTGAAACTTTGGTATGAAAGGAAAAAATGGTGCAGGGCTAGTTCCCATCTCTGCAGTGGGGGTAGACTGAGACGTGTGGTAAGCAATGAAACTCTCCGGATTGGGGATTCTGTGGGCAATATTCACTTGCACGTATATGACTTCAGTTTCCCTACCCCGACTCTCAGTATATAAAGTCATCTAGCGTCTAAGCTGCTGTCCTCCAAAGTGGTACCCCAACTGTTTGCTCAGTAGCCAGAACAATCAAAGCCGCCCCGTCTCTGCCTTAGATGGAAAAGGGTGAAAGGCTGGGGGCTAAGTTCACCAGCTGGGAGAGCCATGTTAGTCTTTCGGCTTTGTGCTCACCCTGAATGACAAAGCACACCAACTTCAGGCTGCCCCTGAGGCATCTGACCTTTTCATCCCTGGGAGCCTGTGGTCTTAAGGGAAGAATGACATAATGGTCCTCTGTTCTTAGTTGGGCTAAGCTGGGCTAATGGGAGAATTGTAAAAGCCTTGGGGTGGGCAAGGGTCCTCTGGAGGTCAACTTGTCCATTCTCCAACCTCCAGGAAGGGCAGCTAATTATCAATTTAGTAGGTCAGAGATACAATGAAGAGAAGGTGAGTCTGACTCTCATGTCAGATATAGGATGTACAGGAAGGAAAATTCTAGTTTGCTTGGTCAGTAATCTGGTACTTCATGTTCCCAGCGGTCAGCTCTTCCTGCCTCTATTTGCATCAATGGGTCGCTGTTTCAGCCCGTGCCTTCTTATTCTGCCTTATGTTCAGTTGATTCTGGAGACAAAGGATTTAATACCCATTAAATAATTGTTTTTGGCCTCTACCACACTCCTGCTTTTTCAGATTTCTCTTCATCGGGGAGATTTTTCACTAAGAACAGAATTTACCTTACTGACATCTGGGCAAGGCATGGAGGGTGGGAAGCTGAAGGCAAACATAGGCATTAGGGATTCAGGAGCTTCAATGCTGGGAGGGTCCTCTGGTTTTAAACATCTCTCTCTGCCACCTGAGGAGTTTGGGTGATTGAATAGGCCCCGAGGAGGTGAGTCATCTGGAGAAGATCACGCAGGTCGGGGTAGATCAGGGTCCAACACCTCAACTTTTGCCTTCTCGTCTCGTGCTCCTTTCAAAGCTTTGAGTTTCATAGGCCTGAAATTACATATAAGATAAGACTGCTTGCTTTTCTGGAGAGGAAAAAAATCCTATCCCCTCCTAAAAAAATAAAGAAGAGTAAAAAAGCTCTTTGGGTTCACTAAACAGGCTGTTACAAGGCTTCTTGGACTCCAAATAATTCTTACCAAGTAACATTTTGATGAGTTAAGTATAAATGAATCAGAAACATATGGATAAGATTGCCTTGAAAATGCACAAGGGTTTCAGAATCGAGGAGAGTCACCCTTACCCCCAGCCCATCTCCTTCTCCTTCGGCTCTGGGTTTGGGCGTTGGGAATTTCCTTCCCTCCGTGGACTCACTGATGGGACTGCCCATCCAGTGTGCTCCTAGCCTCAGCCCTGGGGTTCCGCCTCAGCTCCTGTGGCTTAGTGGCCAAGTGGCTGGGGTGGGCTGAGAGAGGAAAGGTCAGCTGGTGAGAGAGATGAGGGAGAAAAAGCAGGGAGGTACAGGGTAGGCAACCGAAGTGCTTAGAAAGCCAGCCATGTGCCGCAGGCAGGGATGGATGGTGTTTGTGGCTACAGGCTGGTTTCAGATTTAGGACTCTTTGGAAAGCAGTTCAAAATGTTTTCTTTCTTTCTAAGCAACAGGAAACTCTCTTGACCCATGGTCAGCTTTGTGTTTTCCAGGTTGCCAAGGTTTTCTGGAGCTTGCGCCTAAGTCTTTGTAGGGTCCAGGATAGCAACACTGAGTTCCCCAAGATGAGGCGCTTACGAATGGAAATCGTGCTTCAGGATTGCCTTAGCTTCTAGAAGCACCATTCATTTCCCTCAGACAAATTCACTCTGCCTTTCTGTGCCAGGCAAAATGGCCCAGGGTGGATGAAATGACCCCTCTGCGTACCTGGGAGTTCTGCCGCCCCACACAGCTTCCTGCTGAAGAATACTGGAGGTGAGCCATGTCTGCGGGGTCCAGTTTCCACTCCCCTCCTGTCCTACTCATCTTTGCTGCTTGGCTATTGCCCTGGCATAGCCAGTAGGGGTGTCTAGTAACAGACTCCATGCAGAAGTGTGAATAGTTCTCATATCTTACTCTTTTTTAAAGCAATTTTTAATGTTTATTGATTTTTGAGAGACAGAGCATGAGCAGGGGAGGGGCAGAGAGAGAGAGAGAGAGAGAGAGAGAGAGAGACAGAATCTGAAGCAGGCTCCAGGCTCGGAGCTGTAGGCACAGAGTCTGACGCGGGGCTCGAACCCACCCACTGTAGGATCATGACCTGAGCCGCAGTCGGAGGCTTAACCGACCGAGCCACCCAGGCGCTCCTCTCATATTTCACTCTTTAATCCACATGCATAGTTTGTTTCCCCCAAAGCATACCTTGAATCCAGGATTTGGGGGCAAGAGTTGATCTGTGACGTGATTCCAAGCAGCGTGGTAAGGAAGAAGAAAAATAAGATAGAGAAAGGAAGGAAAGTCAGTAAAAGGTGTGGGTGTTAATAAGCAGCTTGCCTTTGCGAGTAACTGGGTTCAGTCGTGTCAGGGACCCTCTGAGAGACACTTACCTCATGAGGAAGCCAGGGTGTTTTTCTACCAGCTGTCACCCCTCACTGGTTGCTTTCAGAGCACTGACTCCCTAGAGCTTTCAGCTGACTCCCTGTGTGGACAAATCAAGTTCCTGAAGCCAGAGGAAGCCCTGGGGGGAGAGAGGTGAGGGTGACTGAGGCAGGAAGCTGTTGCAGTATGGCTGGCCTTTGAGAGGCAGGTGGGAATATGGTCAGGGCTAGGTCATTTCCTCCTACAAATACCCGGATATGCCCCCACTCCCCTCTCTCTGCCTCTTCATACTGACCCACATCTGGCTTAAGTCTTGGATACAGGAGGGAAGAGGGGAGTAAAACAAAGCAGGTGCCTCCCACCCCTACCCCAGCGCATTTGTTTGTAGGCACCAGAGAGTTAAAGGGATGAATGTGTGTTTGCATTGCCGCGGGACTGTTGGGCAGAGTGTCTAACCCAAGGGTGGCCACGCTCCCAGGCCCCACAGATCCCCTGAAAAATAGAGCGGGGACTGAGCTCTCCCACCTGTCCCGGGCTTCAGCATGTCAAGCCCGGCACAGTCATCTAAAACCCTTGCGTTGGGGTCTTTTTATTTTCTCTCCCGCCCTTCCTGGGAACACTTCTTGGGATCAGAGCCCGGTTGTTGCTCTGAGAGGCCCAGGAAACAGGAAGAGAGGACAGTGGGCTAAGGCAATCAAATCGAGACCTTCTGATGGGGTCAATAGTGTTATGCCAAGAGCCTTAGCGAAGTGTGCTGCGTATTCAGAGAAGACAAGAAACGAGAGAGGTGGGACAGCCAGACTCAAAGCTGCCAGATCGCAAGTTTTTCATCTTTAAGAGGATCCTGTCCAGATGTTCGGGCTTCTGAGCCGCCTTCCTGTCCTACAAGCATAAAGTGCTCCTATCACCAACACTGAAGTCCTACTTTAAGGCCATCACACGGACCCATTCTTCATTCCTTCAATATCGTATCATGTCTCTTAGCCCTATAAAAAAATAAAAAGCCACAAGCTTTCAAAGTCCAGAGGCAGCCTCACCCCTTCTTGAAGGTGACTGAGCCGGGCAGGCTGGTTGGCAGTGGGTCCTAGCAGGATTTCAGTCAGGTGAGCAGCCCTTGGCTCTGGGTCATCAGGACAGAGTAGGAAGAGGAACAAGAAGGGAGATCCCCAGGAGCGGGGTGGAAGAAGAAAGCATTGTGCCCTGGCCACCTCCTCCTCTCTCTCCTTCCCAGATGATTCACGCCGCCATCATTTCCCATCTCTGTCCCCTGGGCTCAGAGCCATCCCAAAGCCCTTCCTGCCCAGCTCGGCTGGAAACAGATGCAGACTGACAGATGTCTCCTTCAGGAACTGAGACTTCTTCACACCCATCCCAGGACGGCCACTCCCTTCCAGGCTGGTGGAAAGAACAACACTTCACAGAGCTTCCCCGAGATGCCCTGCGGCCACTGCAGCACTGGGCCACCTCCTCCAGGCTCTCACCTCCAGGCTCTCACCTCCTGCCCATTGCCCTCCACCCTCCGCCCTCGCGGCCGCTGCCCTCCTTTCCCGGGAAAGCCCCCGGCCTGCAGTTCCCTCAGTCCCGTTGGCTTCCAGAGTCTTGGCTCGACTTCCCGCCAGGTGCTCTCCTGACCTCCTCACCCCCTCCTCTTGAGGTGACGATTTGGGTAAGGGAGTGATGTGTCCTCTTTGGAGACTTCTTCGACCTTCCAGCACCCACCCTCTGCCCACCCTTCCTCTGTTAGCAGTGTCGCTTTCCACAGCTCAGGGTGGCCATTGGAAGCAAACAAGACCATCTGGACACAAGTGCACTGGGAACCACAAAATCCCTAGAAATAAAAGGAATTACGCCGTCTGTTTTTACAGAGAAGAAAATGGAGGTTCTAAGAAGATCACCCCTTTTGCGGTGGACAGAGGACTAGGATTCTTCTGGTACTCACACCTGACGGTGCTTGGAATGCCGGGAGGAGCCAGGTGAAGGGCAGGGTCTCGGGACCTCCTAATAAACTCGATCCGGTGGGTCTGAGGAATCTAGACTTAAAACACACGTCCCAGGGGGGTCTGACGCAGAAGGTCCTACTAACAAAACTCTCACCAAGGCAGTCCGACGCCTGGCCCGTTGCTCTGACCGTCATCCACACAGACCTAGGTCAGCTCTTGCTGGATCCCACCAAGGAGCATTTAATTCCCTGCCTGTACATTTGCAAGTGCATTTTCTACGTTGCAGAGAACTCAGTTTGGGGCTCAGGCCTGTGAACTAACAGTGAAGAAGTAATTGGTAGCTGGCTCCTCAAACCTCCGCCTCTGAACCTCTGGAGGGTAAAGTGAGGGTTCTCAAAGCAGGTGTAGGCAGAGCGGTGAGGGGAACGTGTCCTGCCCCCCAACAAGGCTGAGAAAGCCCCTCTGAGCACAGGTGACTGAGAGTCATGAAAACTGTCCTCTAGGCCAGCCGAGAGTGGCTCGGGGCACTGATGGCTGCTCACTTTCTGTCCAGACCCATCCCTCCCAGGCTGTTCTTCACCTCCTGCCTTCCCGGCAGCGTTCACAGTGTTTCCACCTCACACACGCATGCAGGGCTCTTCCCAGGGGCTGTGGGACACTGTTCCTTGCTCGCCTGTGGGATCCTCCCCTGAATGCCCCAGGGGCTCCCCAGGGCAGTGGTGGGGCCTGGAAAAACCTCCCACTGCTGGGGACGGGGGTCACTTCTGAGACATGTGCAGAGAAGCAGCTGGGCCAAGGTGTTGCGAGCTGATACTGACCACGTGATGGGGGGTGGCCAATTCTCGGAAGTGAGCTGGGCCCACGGTGGAGGTGCAAGGGGCCCGACGCTGAGCCTGGAGGGAGCCAAACAGCTGGGAGGACCGGCCATGGGAGGGGTGGAACACGGCAGTGGACAGTGACAAAGCAGATGGGAAGAAGGGGGACCCGAAACTCGGATTCTTCTCCTGGCTCCTCGGGAGCCAGCTGTGTGCGTTCCAGACGATACCTCCGTGGGGCTCTGCTTGACTGAGGGAATGGGGGTTGGGGTGTCATGAGCACCAGCCGCCCAGGACAACACATCTCTAAAGCAAGTTGATTGGCCGAATCAAGGCTTCTCCAACTGTTTTCTACGGAGAGAGGTTTCTGCTGCTCTAACATCCTTCCAAGGACCTTGAGAGGAGGAGTGCAGTTTTGACCACAGTCACTTGCTTCCCTGCCTTCAGTCATCCCAGGGGTTCCTTGGGGGGAATTTCTGGGCTTTTCCTGAGCTGAAGAGGGCCTTTGATCTGGGATAGTGGTTTTCGGTGAGTAAGCACACCATGAGTCTCCGCCTGGCTGTGGTGGGTCAGCCAGCCAGGGATGGGACAGCCATTGGTGGTCCAAAGGCCTGAGGCATGGAGGGCTTTAGGGCGGGCCAGGCTCATGAGTCGGCTTGGAAAGTGGGTGTCTGTTTAGCGTTTCCAGAAAATACTCATAGCCCCCGATGGTGCACAGTGCCTGAGATTCTGAGTTTTTCACTGCTGTGCACAGTACCGTGACTCATAATTTCTCATTAGATGAGCTAATGAACACATTGATTTATTTACTGGGTCCTGAGGACTTCCTGTCTGTGGGCCCTCAAAGAAAAACCTTTGTGCTGAAAGTTGCTCCAGCCGACGTCTTAGCTGGGCTTAGCTTTTCCCGTCACCTTCTCACCCTTCTTTCTAGGCAGCTGGTTTGGGAAGAGGTTCCGGGGTAGAACAAGAGTTGCGCAGTGAGCCGGGGATCGGGGGGCTGAAGAGTGGCAGGCAGGGGGGAGGGGCACGCTCTTCAGTGAAGGCGTTTCCCTTACACGGACGACCGGGACACATGCCGCCCAGATGCCCCTTTTGCGAAGGGCTTGCTGCCCAGCTGTGGGTGTGCGGTCAGCAGACGCTTTCCAGCTGTCAGGTCCGTCAGGGCCAGCCTTGGCTGCAGAGAACGGTTTTGCCACAAGTCACCCACTTGTTACCGCGTCCAGTGACCGAGCAGGGATGAGGTACCCAGGCCTGGCGGGTTCTGCTTGACCCAGGCCACCAGTGAGGAGCGGTGCTTACTCAGAGCTCCCCATCGGCTTGGCCAAGGCCTTGTAGGGCTACATTGTAGCTCTTCTTCTGCCCATTCCTGCCTGGGTCTCCCCACGGGTGGTTCAGAGTCATGATCTGGGCCCAGTTCCAGCCCTCAGGTGGCTTACTGCCCCAAAGGTCACTAAGGTGGGTGTGTGGCCCTCCAAATTACATCCTGGCAAATCAAATGAGTAGCTACAAGTATGTGCTGATTGGTGGGATGTTATTGTTGTCGCCCCTTATCTATGGTTATTAAGCTACCTAAAACAATCACATCAATCCCATTCCTGCCTCAGGGCCTTTGCACTTTCTGTTCTCTCTGTCAGGAAGGCTGTGCCCAAATGTCACCTTCTCAGGGAGGTCTTCCTTGATCCCTTAACTGAAAGGGTCCTCTGTCCAACTCTCAGGCATTCTCTCATGTACTGTGTTGTCTGTTATTTTCTGTTACAATCAACATCGAAGATAATTTGGACATCTTATTCTTGGATGTCTTTGGATACTTATTTTTCAGTGTCCGTCCTTTCCCACTAGAACATAAACCCCATGAAAACAGGAATCTTTCTATCTTGTTTGCCTCTATGTCCCAGGACCTTGCAGGGTGTTTTGAGAAAGTACTTGATAGATGATGAATGAACGAATGAACGAATGAATGAATGAATGAATGAATGAAATGAACAAGTATTTGAGTGAAAAACAGCAGACTATAACTAGAATTTAACACTATTTTATTTCCAGTATATCAATGATTGCTTTTCCCTTTTTGTTCAGTGATACAGGTTTTCACTTAGAGCACAGGTAGACAAATTTTTCGGCAAAGAGCTGGTTTTGGTAAATATTTTTGCCTCTCCAGGTCATAAGGTGTCTATTACAACGACTTAACTCTGCTGTTGATGTGCAAAAGCAGCCATAGAAAATATGTCAAGAAATAGGCGTGGCTGCATTAGAATAAAATTGTATTTGAGAAAACAGGTGGCTGGCCAGATTTGGTCATTGTTTGCTGTCCCTGCCTGAGAACAATAATATAAAATTTCCTATAAAATAAAATTTACTGAAGTAAAAAAGGAAAGTCTATTGAGACAATAATATTACTAAATAGCTTTGCAGAAACCATATGCAAATCCCCGAAGTTGGAGAGAACTCAGCTCTAATTTTGTGTGCATCATCTGTGGCCACAGTCACGGGGGCGAAAGAGTCTGGAAGAGAGAACTCACAGTTGTGAGCCCCACTGTGGGAGGCTCACGCTGAGATATTCCCGGGCGCCTGGCCGGACCAGAGTTCAGCTTTCTTTCCTCTTGCTGTTGTTTTCCTATATCCTTCCTGCCCCCAACTCTGGTCCCAGAACTAGGAGCTTTCATAAAATGCTCTTGCTTGGGTAACTTCACCTTCCATGGGCTTCAGCTATCCCCAGGGTGGGGGTTGGTCATGGCCACACTTACCTTGCTCATAAATATACACTGAGCTTCAGCCTAAATGAATGTGGCACAAGGCACATGTCAGTCTGAAATTCCTGAGCCTCTGGGAACAAGAAAGGCGCAGATCAACTTAGTATTTCCCATAAATCAGGGCTGCTCTAAGCACTTCACGTATATTAATTGATTTGATCATTAGTCATCATATAATAATATTATTATTATCCCCATTTTACAGATGAGAAAGCCGAGGCACAGGAGCCTAAGTAAGTTGCCCAGGGTTATTCAGCTAGCGGGACGCAGAGTCGGGATTGTAACCCGGATGGTCAGTGCTAGAGTCCACACTAACGGATTCACTGTGACGCTACGGTTTCTGTCACAGCACTGCTGGGGGCTCCCACGAGTACACAGACATATTCTGTAGTCCTTGCCCATAGCTTTTTTTTCTTAAAGTATTCATTATTATCTTTTTAAAAAAGTATTCATTATTATTTTTATTGAGGTGTAATTCATACAACATATGCATTCCTCCAAGAGCACATCCAAGACCCATCAAGGAATCACTCCTGTTCCACCTCCCCTCACCCACTGGCACCCTCTCATTTGCCTTCTGTCTCTACGGATTTGGCTATTCTGGACATTCCCTATGCAGAGACTCATGCAATATGTGATCTTTGTGTTCAGCTTCTTTTACTTAGAGTGTATTCAGGGTTCGTCCAAGTCATAGCATGGATCAGGGCTTCATTCCTTTTTGTGCCTGAATACTGCATATGTGTGTGTGTGTGTGTGTGTGTGTGTGTGTGTGTGTGTGTGTTTTACCGCAATCTGTTTATCCATTCATCTGTTGACTGGCATTTGGGTTGTGTCCATCTTCTGAAGGCTGTGAATATTCCTGTGATGATCATTTATGAACAGCTATTGATATGAGGACTTGTTTCTGTTTTTTATTCTTTTGGGAATATACCTATGATGGAATTCATAGGTCACATGTTTAACTTTTTTGGGAACCATCGGTTTTCCACAGTGGCTGCACCATTTTGGATTCCCATCAGCAGTGTGTGAGGGTTCCTATCTCTCTACATTCTCTCCAACCATTGTGATTTTCTTCATATTTTTTTTTCATCATGGTAGCCATCCCAGTGGGTTTGAGGTTGTATATCATTGTGACTTTGATTTGCATTTTCTTTACAACTGGTGATGTTGAGCCTCTTTTTATGTGCTTATCATCTGTATGTCTTCTTGGGAGAAATGTCTTTTCCAGTTCTTTGCCCATTTTTAAAATTGGGTTGTTTGCTTCTTGTAGTTGAGTTGTCTTTTTTATATTCTAGATATTTGGCCCATATCAGATATGTAATTTGCAAGTATTTTCTCCCATCCTTAGCTTGCCTTTTTATTTTCTTGATAATATCCATTGATGCTCAAATGTTTTTAATTTGTGTAAAGTCCAATTTATCTACTTTTTTTTCTTTTGTCCCTCGTGCTTTTGGTGTTAAAGTTAAGACTCCATTGCCGAATCCAAGGTCATGAATATTTACCTCTCTGCTTCCTTCTAATGGTTTTACTTTTAGTTCTTATATTTAGGTACTTATACATTTCTTACATTGAGGTTATTAAGCCACCCTCACCCTTTTAGCTTATTTCCAGCACCCAGAAGGTCCCCAGTGTCAGGGCTATCTCCATGAGTGTGTAACCTTGGCAGCTGTACAGAGTCCCACACTTTGGAGGGTCACACGCTTGCTTAAATGTTCTGCTGTCACTGTCTTGAAGTTCTTCATTTTTTTTCAGCAAAAGAAATTTAGAATGCTTTATTTTTTTATGAATATAATTTATTGTCAAATTGGCTTACATACAACACCCAGTGCTCATCCCAACCAGTGCCCTTCTCAATGCCCATCACCCATTTTCCCTCTCCCTGCCCCCCGCATCCACCCATAGTTTGTTCTCTGTATTTAATAGTTTCTTGTGGTTTGCCTCCCTCCCTCTCTGTATCTTTTTTTTCTCCCCTTCCCTTCCCCCTTGGTCCATCAGAGAAGGGCAGATATCATATGTTTTCACTCATATGTGGATCTTGAGAAAGTAAACTGAATTGAAATCCTTAAATTTTGAGCACCAGACTTTACATTTTCATGTTGCACTGGACCCAGGTAATCCTTATCCTTTTCTATCCATGGATACGTCCTTCAAGCTTCATCTCAAGTCCTACCTCCTTCAGGAAGCCCTCTATGACCGTTTCCTGCTCTACGGATAGTCTCTTCTCCTCAATTTCCCTAAGAGTTGTGGCCCATCCACACCACTCGGTTCTTAGTCACATTGATCACCCTCTGCCCTTGCTGGTCTCTTATCTTTCTGTGCATGGAAGTTTTGTCTCTCCCATCTGGTTACGGACTCACTGGAGCATGGGAAGATGCCATTTCAGCAGGCAGTACGATGTGGGACAGAAGATCGTGCGCGTGTCACATCTCTTCTTCCTAATGGCAAGTTCCTGTATTCATCTTGGTGTCCTACAGCACACCAAGCCCAGGCTCTGTCAGGTGGCAGTTCGATACATGATGGCTGACCTCTTTCTACTCTTTTGCCCTGTCTGTCTTTGACTGGGTGGCTCTGCTCTACCCAACGTTTCCAGAATGTTAAGAAGAGAAAGGATCTCAGAACTCATCTGGTCAGATCCATCCATATCTTTGGATGAAGATGTCTCAGGAAGGTCTAGTGTCTTACTCAAGGAGCTCATGGGCCACAGCAGGGGGTGCAGGACACTTTCCTGGGCAGTTGCCTCTACCCCTTCCTGCCTTCCTCTTTGGACAGATGTAGACCCTTCCTGTGAGTGCAGGTGGGAAGTAGCCCTTTCCCTGTCTGGAGCAGTCGACTGGGTTCTCACTGAGACCGGCAGTCCATCAACCCGATTGGCTTGCGGCTTCCTCCGTGGAATGGCTCCCTGGAGCCCCCACTGAGAAGCTCCAGGAACCAGCTGCCTGTCAGCCACTTTATAAAACTGGTTTCCAGATGTCTCCACCTCAAATTGAGGAAGCCGGAGGAGACCCGGCTGGGAGTGTGTCTGTTAAATGAAGTCTTCGGGGTCTGTCATAAATAATGTCGCGTACTAATGGAGCAGGTGGTCTTCCGAGACCTGGTGATGCAGAGGCTGTCCTCAGTGTGAGGCCACATAAGGATGAGAGAGGCTAAGACGTAGACAGACCAGACCATCTGGGGACAGGGACAAGAGAGAAGAGATAGATGGACACACAACTGGAGACTGAGTGGAGGTGGCGGGGTGCCCAGGCCACTGTGTCAGAGACAGGACAGAGAAAGAAAAGGAAGCAGAGAAAGAGAGACAGAGACACAGGGCCCAAACTGGCCATTGTATTGACTTGCCAGGGTCTGTCTCCTTCAGAACAACTACTAAAGCCCACAGGCAGCTCTTGAGGACTCTGTCTGTGCAAGCCCTGTGCCGGTGCTCTGTAGGTACCCGCTCTTTCGCTTTTTGGCCACAGCCTCACGAGGAAGCTCCTGCCACGATGTCCGTTTCACAGACAAGGAAAGTGAAGCTCAGAGGACTCAGGGAACCTGCTCAAAGTCACCCAGTGGCACCCCGTGCCCTTCACCATCCCATTCTCCTAGGCAGTCACGTTTAGGGGAACGATCTTTCCAGGCCCGGCTCCTTCCACTGACAAGGACAGAAACTGTAGCTGGTTGGCTCTACCCAAATCTAATATCATCCTCATAGGGAATTCTTCTCTCTTTTTTAAGTTTCTTTCTTTATTTTGAGACAGAGAGAAAGTGTGAGTGGTGGAGGGGCAGAAAGAGAGGGGAGCGCCAGAATCCCAAGCAGGCTCCGCACCAGCAGCGCAAAGCCCCTTGCGGGGCTCAGACTCATGAACCATGAGACCACGACCTGAGCTGAAGTCAGACACTTAACTGACTGAGCCACCCAGGCGTCGCGTCCTTATGGAGAACTCTGAATCTGTTTGCATGTGGGCAGAGGGAGAAACACAAACACATCCTTCCTCTAAGCACTTATTTTGAAACATGTTGCACATCTACAGTTGCACAGACTTCGTTTCCTCCAGCCCATGACGGAATCCACCAGCTTAAGTGCCACTTTTCTGCCTTATTCACTGTGAGGGAGCATTTACACGCATGGGAACCTCAGGGTATTGGTTTCCCGGGGCTGCCGTCACAAATTGTCACACATACAAAAAAACCAAACCAAAACAAACTATTACAAAATTGGTGGCTTAAAAAAACATGGGAGCACTTGGGTGGCCTAGTGGGTTAAGCATCTGCCTCTTGATTTGAGCTTAGGTCATGATCTCATGGTTCATGAGATCGAGCCCCGAATGTCAGCATGGAGCCTGCTTGGGATTCTCTCTCTCTTTCTCTCTCTCTCTGCCCCTCCCCTTCTTGCTCTCACTCTCTCTCAAAATAAATAAACAAACATCAAAACATAAAGAAAAACGTGAATTTATTCTTTCATGGTTCTGGAGGCCGGAAGTCTGTAAACAAAGTACAGGCAGGACCTTGCTCCCTTGGAAGGCTCTAGAGAAGAACCCTTCCTTGCCCTTTCCTACTTTTGGAAGCTCCCACCAATCTTTGGTGGCTTGTAGCTACATCTCCAGTCTCTGCCTCCTTCATTTTTCCTTCTTCCTTGTCTCTGACTCTATAGCCAAATCCCTCTCTCCGTACTCTTCTACAGACACAATAGTCATTGGACCAAGGGCTGACTCTAATCCAAAATGACTTATCCTTAACTTGATTAAAACTGTAAAAACCCTCTTTCCAAATAAGGTCACATTCACGGGCATGAGGGGTGAAGACCTGAACATATCTTTTTGGGGGACACGATTCAACTCCACCACAATGAAGATACGTACAACGTATTGGCAATAAAATAGTAGGAACCAAAGCAAAAGGGACAAGTGTGTAACACACTAGTACTCAGGCATTTCCCTCAACAGATGGGATTTTAGCAGGGTTTATACCTCTTGCCTGATTCCTGGTTCCTTTTCCCCAGACCGCATGTGTTGCTACCTGCCCTCCTTTGCCTCTCGCACATCGTCCATTTGCTTTGACGATAATGCCACTGTACTTTGGAGTTGGGTGCTTCTAAAACTGTTTGAAATTTACAAAAGGACACCATACTTGAGGCAAATATTCTGTTTTACTCAGAGAGGCAGAGTTGACTCTTATCCCTTAGCTTGGGTTTGTTTCCTAGATCAAAGCTACCGGACTACCCAACGTGTAAGGAATGTAGTGAAATGGCCTTAAAATAAAATATGAGATCAGGGGATATTGAATTATCAGCAGGGGATAATTATGAGCAGTGTGTAAGGGGGCGCTCTGGGTATCTGATTCACCACGGACATCGGGCTCAGGATGCCCTTCTCTCCGTGGACTTTTCTTAAATCTGAGATGATCCTCCAATGTTATTTAGGACTCTTGGTGGCAAGGGATAGAAATATATCACCAATTACTTTTTACCCCAGATGGCATCTGCTGGCTCATGTTATTGGGTATTCCAAGGAGTGGTCTAGCCTCAGGTATAGCTAAACCTGGGAGTTCACTGATGACATCAAAATGTTGTATCTCTCTCTCCCTCTGGCAGCAAAATGCCCCCATGGGTTCCAGAGAAAGAGAGAACCTAAGCACATTTCAGGAAGTAATTCTGTTAGGCCAGCTGGAGTTCTTTTTTTTTTTCTTTCAATATATGAAGTTTATTGTCAATTTTGTTTCCATACAACACCCAGTGCTCATCCCAAAAGATGCCCTCCTCAATACCCATCACCCACCCTCTCCTCCCTCCCACCCCCCATCAACCCTCAGTTTGTTCTCAGTTTTTAAGAGTCTCTTATGCTTTGGCTCTCTTCCACTCTAACCTCTTTTTTTTTTTTCCCCTCCCCCATGGGTTTGGAGTTCTACATATATCACTGGCACGACCTCGTGGCCCAAAGGAAGAGAGTCTCTGATTGGCTAGGCTGGAGTCTCTAACCACAGTGGAATAGTAGGGATGCTCTAGCTACGGTAACAACAAACCCTGCCAATCTCAGTGGCTTGATACAATGAAGTTGATTTTTTAATCACTTAAGTTGAACCAAAAGACAATTCTCAAGCACACAACTTGAGGGAAGTTCTGCCATCTTCAACATGTGGCTTCCAAGGTCACCAAGAACATCAACATTCAGCCAACACACAGGGGAAGAGAAAATGGACCCACAAGCAGGACTTTCTTTTATGGGCCAGGCCCACATTCATTGGCCAGAGCTTGGCCATATGCATAGACCATAACAATGTCTGAGGACTACAAACTAGCCGTGAGCTCAGCAGGGGAGGAAATAGGTTTGTTCAATGGGTAGCCATTTCTGCCCCCAGCTGTTATGCTCGTATTACACCGGCAGGATCGTCAGAGAATGAGGGAGGAGTGGCTTCCCAAAGGAAGGGCTTCAGAACAGATTCGTAAAAAATATCCTCCGATCTAACGAGATGATTCAGACATGTCTGACTTCGTTGCTCTTGGCAATACTGGTATCTGATACAGACACTATTGTCTATTGTTGTATGATAAACTCTCCCAAAACTTAATCCTTTATGACAAGAATTTTGTTACACTTTTATCTCATGATTTCATGGGTCAGGAATTTGGGCAGGGCTCAGCTGGGTGATTCTTTTGCTCCACAGAGTGGCAGCTAGGGTCGCTCAGTGGTATTCAGCTGGAGGGTCCAGGAGAGCCTTACTCCCATGTCTGGTGCCTTGCGGAGATGGGCAGAAGTCTGGGCTCAGCCGGAGCCCCCTTCCTCTCCATGTAGTCTCAGGCCCCACCGCATGGTCTCTGCAGAAGGGTAATCAGACTTCTTCTGTGGTGGCTCAAAGCCACTCAAAGAGTGTTCCAAGAAACCCGAGAACAAGACTCTATGAGGCTTCTCGAGGTCTAGCTTCCAAAGCCCTAAGGTGTCACTCTGCCACGTTCTGTTGTCCAGCAGGTCATGAGGCCAGTCCAGGCTTAAGCAGAGGGAAATGATACCTTCCTTCTCAGTTATGGCCAACTTTCATGGGCCGCAGATCTTTTCCAGCCATGTGACTTTTCCACATGGGGTCTTTGAATTCGGGAGCCTTTCCTTCTCCGTGAGAGGCTGTAGGATCAGAGCCCTTACTGCCCTGCCTCCGGCCAGCGTCTTGGCATTTTGCAGTTCCCGCCTGGAGCTGGGCCTCTAGAGGCAAGAATCTAGACTCTGAAGACTGAAGCAGGTGTTCTGGGTTTCCACGGGCAGGACAGAACAAGAGGATCCCACATGGAGGGGTAATCGGAAGGGCGGGCCCCACTCCTGGAAGTGGTATCCAGCTAGAGTCAGCAGCAAATACGATCGCTGATATCTACACCAGCCCTCATTCTAACAGGTTTACACGTACATGTATTGCTGAGTATTTTTAGCAACCCTCCGGCATAAGTGCTGGAATTACGCCCATTTTGCAAAATGGGAAACTGAGGCACAAAGAGTTTAAGTAACTTACCTGGGCTCATGCGGCTGGAAAGTGAGAAACCAGTGCTCAGAGCCAGGAAGCCAAGCACCAGAGGCTCTGAGATCCTAGCAACACAGACTAATAGTTGCCTTTGTAACACAAGGAGCCTGCGGCTCCCTGTCACCTATGGGGCTCACCGTTCTATCACCAGCACTATCAGGCCGACTTACTCTCTGGAGGAAACCAAACGTATCTTTTCTGAGTCTGCAGAAGTCTGTGCTAATGAAGGATTCTTACCTTCAGTTACCTCTTTGAGTTCCGGTGACACCCATTCATTTTCCATGGTGCCTTGGGCTCATATGCAAATGAAGCCAAATAAGTCTGGGTTACATTAGAACTGTGTTATTACACCAACAATGGGTTGTTGATGTGAAGTCAAATGAATAGTTTTATAGACGATCCAGTGGGTGTGTGAGGCAGTGCTAAGCACCTTAATGTGGAAATCCAAGGTCTGAGTTTTCTGAGTCAGCAGGGCCTAGAAACTATGCAAAACCAGACTTTCCCAAGGGAAGAAAAAAAACAAAAAAAAAACTGCTATGGGATTCCCGTCAAGGCCTCTCATCTCTCCTAATCCCACATCCTGACCCCTCGCTCCTCGCTGCGTGCACTTTGCTTCTGCCCTTTGAATTCAATTTTCTTCTGAGCAGAAACAGAAAGTCCCCAGGGAAGAAAGAGCTGGAATCTTCTGGGCATTTTCTAGGATTAGATGGTTGAGGCTGTTTGGCAAAGGTGAGCACGATGGTCCTGGCGTCACGTAGGATCTGTTTGTGGCCCTCCGGCCGTCTCCTTCCTCCTACAGGGATGGCAGATGGCCTGTATTTTTAATAATTAAAAAAAAAAGTTGGAGGGAAATCGGGCTCAGCAGGAGGAATTTGGCAGCATCCAGGCAGCACAATTGAGCTGTGAATTTGTTTGGAGACTGGAAATGGTGTCTTCCCATTAAGCATGCCTGTAGCCTCAGCCCTTCCAGGAATCTGCGAGGGCCCCACGTAATGATTGTCATCAGCAGGTCCCGGCCGGGGGCGGTAGGTGGCGGGGCGGGGGCACCTCCTTGTCCTCACAGGACTGTACCTCCCAGGGGCCACGACCGAAACTTTGTGAGACCTACCTCCACTCCCCACCCCACCCCCTTCTCCTTTCAGCCTCACTATAGCTCTGGGAGGCAGAGATCCGAAATGATTGCGCATATCAAGCCAGCGAGACCAGCCTGGGCTGTTTAGCCAAAAAAAAAAAAGAGGCAATGTCTGGCTCTAAGGGGAAAGATAAGGGGCTCTGAGAAGACATGGTGGAGGTCCCATACCCTGCTAGATTAGACTGTGGAGGGTGTGGACCTAACTCACTTTATCTGTCCTCCAGGTAACGGAAACGGAGAGGGGCAGAGGAGGGAGGGCTAGAACCCGAAATCCAAAGCCCCGACTTCCAACCTCAGCCTGACACTGACAGCCAAGCGGGTTATCTTCCTTCCCTGGGTCTCAGTTTCACCGTTTGTAAAAGGGCAGACGTGGACTCTGTAGCCGGAAGAGGCTGGAGAAACGCTAACACCTGTAGATGACCCGATTCTCTGTGGCGACACAGACAGGTTTCCCGGGGAAAGGCGGCTGTCGACCGTGGGGAGGTGACTGAAGAGGTGGGGACAGCCTGCTCTGGAGAGACTGCTGACCGGTGGGTAAACACGGGCAGCATGTGGTGGCTGAGCACGCTTGGATGTGGAGGCCCTGAGGCCATCTTGTACTCCTGGATGGACCGAGAAGAGCTGGGGCCCCGGAGGACATTTCCTGGACTCCTCGACCCCCTTCAGGAACCCTCTTCTCTTACTGATGTCGAGTCAGGCCTCTCTGGAGAGTGGGTGGAATCAGCTGTGTTCAGAGCAGAGGGTCCACTCCGTACCGAGTCTACCCAGCTGGAGCCCGCCAGGCCTCACCTACTCGGGTCGGGGCAGGAAGCGCTGGGAGGGGGCGTTCATTCCAGGGGCTGAGGAAGCAGAGAAAGCTCCCCACTCCCACCCCTCCCCTCCGTTCTGGCCTGGTCAACGCTGGGCCCCACCGACCAGCTGCCACCAGGGGCGAATCAGCCCGGCAGATGGTGTGAGGCCGGGAGGGGACCGCGGCAGCCAGCAGCACAGACATAGCGGTAACTGTGAACGCGGGGCGTTCTGTTCCCAAGTCTCCCGCTCTCTCCCTCTGCTCCCTCCGACTCTCCATTATTCGTCCACCTCCTGGGGTCTTTCTTCTTTCCTTCCTACCCCACTTCTCCTTTCCCCTCCCCATTTCTCTCGTCTTTACCCTCCCTTCTTCTTCTTCTTTTCTTTTTTTTTCTCTCACTCAGCCTTTGCAGTACAAAGTGAGAGGTAGGACCCTTCCGTGTTAATAAGTGGAGGGCCGGAGGCACTTTCCTGGCATCCTGTCTTCCTGGCTACAGAGTCCCGGGGGTGAGGGAGGGGCTCCCCACTCCTGGCGAAAACTGCAGCTGAATACTGGTTGGAAGGCTGAGGGCAATACCGTCAGCTCCGAGCAGTGGGGCCAAGGCTGGCGAGGCCTCAGATAGGTTATCTGTACAGAGAAGGCCAAGGCGAAAGCTCCAGTGTTCCAGGGCTTCATTCCAGATTACAAAGGGCCCCTCGCCCTACTCACTCCATTCCTCCTACCACTTGGAAGTGGATGTGGCCAGGCCTGTGTTCATCCTTTCTTTCTGTCAGGACCCTGGCTGGGGACAGAGGCCGAGCCTGAGGCCTAGGATGTTTGTTGCCTGTCTCCTCATGAGGATCCCTGGGTCTGTGGGAGACTGGCCGTACAATGGCCATGCTAAGAGTGATCTCCCCTGGCTTTCCTTAGCCCCCTCCCTCCCAGATCACACACCCCACGATGTAGGCTGCGATCAGAACAGGTCCAGGCTTTTCTCCCAGGAATTCACTCTGTTCCTGGTCCAGATGAAGAATCCAGAGATGCCCCCGAAGGGAAAGAAAGAAAAAGGATTGTTCAAGGAGCCCAGTACTCAGCTCTTCCTACTTTTCAGGGATGCCCTAGACTCCTAACTTCCACTCTAGATCCTAAACCTACACACTATCCATAGTGTGTTTGAAGAAGGTAGAAATGTTCTGTATCTGTGCGAATACAGTAGCCACTAACCACATGTAGCTGTTGAGCCTTGAAAATGTGGCTAGTGTGACCAAAGAACTGATCTTTTAAAAAATGTTTTATTTATTTGTGAGCGCGATGGAGAGACAGAGTGTGAGCAGGGGAGGGGCAGAGAGAGGGAGACGCAGAATCCGAAGCGGCTCCAGGCTCCGAGCTGCCAGGACAGAGCCCCACGCGGCGGGGCTCGAACTCACAAACCGCGAGATCACGACCTGAGCCGAAGTCGGACGCTTAACCGACGGAGTCACCCAGGCGCCCTAACCAAAGAACTGATTCTTCAGTTTTATCTAATTCCAAGTAATTTAAGCTCAAGTAGCCATATGTGGCTGGTGGGGCCACAGTGAGCAATTCTAAACTGTGAGGGGAACCTGGTGAATGGTGGCAGCACAGTAAGTGAAGAGAGCGTTTGACAAACCACGTTGACAAATATCACTTCAGTTAGTTCTCTTAATAAAAGGCTCAGCATCTGGCACAAGGACAGAGGTCCATAAACGGGTTCTTTTCTTTTAATCCACAAAGCACCAGTTGGATGGAGGTGTCGTTATTACCCACATTCTACAGATGAAGAAGGGCGACCCGGAGATTAAGGTATTTGCCCAAAGTCACACAGCCAGTTGGTGCTGGGACAGGATCTGCAGCTGGTCCACGTGACTCCGGAGCTGTGCTTTAACTAGCACATCCGATCTTACCCGAAACACGAAGACTTGGATTCTAATTCTGCCTCTGCCACCGGACAGCTCTGTGACCTTGGGTAAGTCATTCTTCCTTCTTTGGCTTCAGTTGGCTCATCTGTGGTAAGAGTAGATGGGAGTGTCCATCCCGAGTTCCTCTTCAGCTCTGACAGTCGGTGGTTCTACTTGGTTCAGCCCAGGTTGGCCGTCGGGGTTGTGTCTAAACACACTCTGAGGAAGACATTTCCTAGCGTGGGGTGCTGCGACCTTCTGTGAGGACAGCGTGAGGGCAGGAGCTGGGCACTGAGGAAGCCTCAGGGGGTGGGGTGCAGGTGGCTTTTGCCGTGGATTTTGAGGGGAGGGTGGGATACGAGCATCAGGAGGCACAGAGGCAAGATGGCGGGCCACGGCCCATTGGAGGAAGGGGGCACTTTTTCTTCAAGTGACTCTTCTGAGACCCACGTAAGCAGTGTCTCCCTATGAGCCATGGGATAGCAGGAAACCCCGAAATAACAAAGGCTAGAAGGCAAGATGCGGTGTTTGTTTTGCTCCTGCCAAGTATACACTGCCTTCTTTCTTCTGAGCTGGCTCTAATATTTCCAGCTCCTTCCCTTCCACCAGCCAGGGGGTTAGTCCCTCGGGGCTGACAGCACACTAGGCATTTTCTGTGGGACTTTAGACGTGTCCCAGTGCACGGAGCATCCACCCTGCCCTGTCTCCAGGCGCGCCCAAGCTGCTGTCTCAAATTGCCCGGGCGAGCATTCTTGGCCCTGACACCCCTCCCGGGCTCTCCTTCTGGGGCTGTATTATTCCCTTGGAGCTGCCTCCACCCGCTTCTCGCTGGCAGATGCTGCCGCCGTAGAAGTCAAGTTGAGACTTCAGCCAGATCTGTGTGCTTTATCCACTCAGAATGAGAGACCCTGGAGAGCCTCGTGTGTGCAGAGCCCTGCAGGGCGCCCCCAGAGGAATAAGTACGGTCTTCCTTCAAGAAGCCTGTGGCCCAGGACGGTGTAGCTAAGGTGTCCCACCTCAAATGTCTATGCGTCCAGCAGGTGACCCAAATGGGCCCGATGCGAGATACTAGGGAAGAGCGGAGATCAGCTGAATTGGAAAGGCTTGCCTGCCCCATCAATTTAGCTCCAACTTGTTACTACCACACGAAGCCATGGGCTGAATGTGCCGCGTGCTCCTTTTTGTAAAGAGAAACTCGAATTTGGATTTTAATTAGAAATCTCCCAACTTTTACGAACGGCCTACTGGCCAGATAAAATCCATCTGTGGGGCAAAAACATTCCCGGTTCTTTCTTACGCATTGGCCAGTTCCCAAGGACGTGTTTGTTGAGTGGTTCAGAAAGGAAGGAGTGAGATGCACCGGCTCCTGGAAGTTGCTGTCCCTTACGTGCGCACACGGCGGTTGTTACACCGTTTCCCTGTCTTCAGTGTGGGCTCGGGCCTTGTTTTTACCCTAGTAATTCACTGAATAATGATCCCCTTGGAACTTTAATCACAAAGACCAAGTCAACATAGGAGTGGTGGCCACTTGGGCATTTGCACCCTGGAGCTTTCACTGGGTGGATTCCTGCTGCCCTGTCTCCTTTGTCCCCAGGGGCAAAAAAAGGATACTGATAAATATTTTCTAGAGAACATGAAGCCTGCGGTTTCTGGGCCAAGATAAAGTTTAGAATGGGGCTTAGGACTCCCCAGAGCTCCCTGTCTCACCAACACACCAACATCTACTCCGTGTGAAATGTACGTCTTTATACGATGGCTGTGTGTTGAGTCCCACTAAGAGATTGTAGGTACATAAGTGCCTTGTGTTGTGTTCTTGGCTGTTGTGTTAGTCAATGTTCTCTGGAGAAACAGAACCAACAGGATGTATACATACACGTGTGTGTGTTCATGTGCACATACATACACGCACATGTATATATACATAGACACATACATAAATCCATATAGGTGGAGGAAGGAATTGCAAATGAGAGCGGGACATTTTAAGGAATTAGTTCATGCAATTGTTAGATTCTGCTAGTCTTCAGGGAAGGCTGGCAGGCTGAAGACCCAGGGAAGAGTTAATGTGGCAGTCTTGAGTCTGAAAGCATCCTGGAGGCAGAATTCCTTTTACTTCCAAGGATCTCAGTCTTTTCTCCTGTGGTCTTCAGCTGATTAGGTGAGGCCCACCCACAGATGGAAGGTAATTTACTCAAAGTCTACTGACTTAAATGTTAATCACATCACATCTTCACAGCGTCATTTAGACTGGTGTTTGACCAAACAACTGGACACCATAGCCTATCCAAGTGGATACAGAAAATTAGCTGTCAGAGCAGAATATCCATCTCAGGCTGAATTCTGTCAAAGGGTTCTAAACAACACAATAAGCAACCTGATGCCTGAGAAAGGCCGCTGGATGGCCATGGCCAATGGCCATCAAGACACTTGTCCAGATAATGATCTTTTCAGCATTATTTTGTTTTGTTGACTTTTTTTTTTTTATCATCTGAGTTATCGATCAGAAATCCGATTCGATGATTAGCTCAAACTGAGGTAGCCCAAAGGTTTGATTTTCTGTGACAGTTTTGATCAAAGGTTGGAGCCTCCTTGGTATAAATACGATGTAAAGAAGCCCGATGCTGACCTCAGCTCAGTGGGAAAGAATGTCGTGTTTAAGGAGCCACATCTGCGGTGGGAAACAGGCATAGGTAATTGTGGTATATATGCTTCCCATTTGTCCTTCGTGAGCGATACCAAATCTTTACTGGAGAAGGAGAGGATCAGAGAGAACTGATTTTGCGAAGCTCACGATCAAGCAAATGCCAGATGGAGGGTGAGATACTAGGAGTTAGGTCTTCTAACTCATGGTGTTGTTTCCTTATCAAGAAATATCTGATGTACACCTATCAAATGATTGGTTACCCAAATAATTTTCCCATTTTCTCTATGGTTTATTTTTTTGTATTAGAAAAAGTTTTCTCTCTCCTAAAGGAAAACTCTGTATCATAGAACGACTGAATGTATCCTAACTTTGGACTTCTGAATTTTCCTTGTATTCGTTTTAATGGTACTAAGCCTTAATATAATTTTCTAATCTAGAACGGTGATGTCCAATATGGCAGCCACGAGCTCCATGTGGCTACTGGGGCTTGAAATGTAGCTAGTGTTACTGAGGAACTGAATTTTAAAGGTTATTTAAATAAGAAATTTTAAATTTGAATAGCCATGCTTGACTAGTAGCTATTGGATTGGGTAGCACAGATGTAGAGCGTTTTAATCATTGCCAGCAAGTTCTGGTGAACAGCACTAACCTAAAAAAGTCCAACTTACTTTTTCTTCGTTCCCCTTTCCTGCTCCTACCAACCTAACTTTTTCAAAGGCTTGATATAAATATGACTCATTTAGTAGCCCTAATTCCCAATTTCCTTTGACCGTCTCCTATTTTATTTTAAGTTATTTCTTTTAAAAAGGCTTCTTTTAGTTTGGGTTTAAACCATGTCTGGTTTGAGGCAGGATCTGAAGAGCTGTTACAGGCAGCCCTTTCCTTTGGGGCAGGGGCTGGAAATGCAGGGATGCTGATGTTGGTGGGGAGGGGGCCTGTGGGAAGAAGGGCAAAGCCAGTGCATTTTGGCCTGCCAAGCTGAATTTGTGTATCTTTCTGGTTTTAAAATGCCAAATCTTAATTCCTGTTCCATTTCTATACTTCTTAGTTTAAACGTCCTGATTCTTTTTCTAAGCCAGCTCGCGATTTAGTGGTCTCAGTATTTGTCTACTCTTTTCCAGTACTCAGCTTTGATGTAAGGAAAGGGCTTCTGAGCTTCCCTTTCTGAAATCTTACGGACCCGTCCTTCCTTTTTGTCGTGAACTTGACTACTGCAGTAATACTGGCTCTCGGCACAGTATCATAAGAATACAGGTTTTTAGGGGTACCTGGGTGGCTCAGTCGGTTGGGCATCGGACTTCGGCTCAGGTCATGATCTCGTGTTCCATGAGTTCAAGCCCCGCGTCGGGCTCTGTGCTGACAGCTCAGAGCCTGGAGCCTGCTTTGGATTCTGTGCCTCCTTCTCTGCCCCTCCCCTGCTCACACCCTGCCCCCCTCTCTCTCAAAACACAAATAAGCCTCAAAAAAAAAAATTAAAAAAAAAAAGAATACAGGTTTTTAACACTTCTCTACTGCTCACACCTGGATGATACAGACCATGTTACTTAACATCCCAGTGCCTCAGTTTCCTCATTTGTAAAATGAGAGTGATGCTAATGGTAGCACTTGCCTTCTAGAGCATTGGGAGGATTAATGCACGGGGAGTGGTTAGAAGTCTGCCCTGCCTCAGCAGGTCTTATGTGGACAGTAGATGGAATTGCTACGGCAGGTTCTTGTTTCTCTCGCCTAATAGACTGTAAGCTCCTGGAGGGCAGGGGCTCCACATAATGCCTGGTGGGTGGTAGGACTGCTATAAATATTTGCTGAACCAACAAGGGAGTGAGTTGCTGCGGTCTGATAATCACTTCCCACTTCTTTCAAATGTCCCGGCAAGAACTCCCGGGTGAGCTTTAAACTCCTCTCCTGCGACTACCACTCCCTGCCTCCTGTATCTTTTACCTCTTTTGTCTCCGTTTATTCTCCTTTCCTAAGTTCCTCTGCTAATTGCGTCCTTTAGGGGTCATTAAATCCAGTCCCCTATTTTCAGCAAGTTCTGACACCCATTTAACTTCTTCTCTAACTTGGAAGCTGGGCCTGGGGAAGACATCCAACACAAAGACTTTAAAAATTCCCCAAACACCCAAATCCTCTCTCCCTTCAGGAAAGTCCCGGGGCTGCAGACATGAGGCCATTGCTCTGTCTTCCATGACACATCCCTGGGCACCTCGGCAAGGAAGTGGGTGGGTAAGAGGTGACAGTGTCACTGGCCCTTCCTGGAGGGAGTTTGGTGGGGGATCCTCCTTCTTGCCATCTTGGCTGTGATTATGTGAAACTGAAACCAGCCTCGTCCTCTGGGTTTTATCATGTGGCCCATCTCCCCTTCCTACCATCTCCTTTCCTGGAAAAGAGGTGGTTTTGTCCTGTCTTTGGCCCTTTCTCAAATATAAAACTCCATTGCATCATGGTGCACCAACCAACAGCTTGTCCAAGCCAGGAACTGAGGGAACATGGCAGCTTCTTAAATTCTCCAGAGATTCCTATTCCAGAAACACACTCATAACTGTCTTGTGTCAACGTGGCCTTTAAGATACATTGCGAAGGAGGAATCCCATTAACTCATAGCCTTCCGGGCTCAGTGTTCAAACCGTCCCCTGGCTTGCCTGGTAGCTCCACAGGGCACGGTTCTCATGAACTATAACTTCCCGTTAGACCCCACCCATAAATCTGCGCCCCCTACCTCCATCCCAGCTGTCTACTGCCCCGTGTCTCTTCTGGAAGTCACAGTCTCTAAAGTGAGCAGTGAGAGGGAAGTGATGCCTGATATCTGATAAGACGGCAAGTCAAGTATGAGCTTCGCTTGGCTCTAGATGCTGCCTTCTTGGCCGGAATGAGGTCGTCTGGCTCAGATGCCCACGCTAAGGGGCCCTTCCACTTCTAAGGATTAAAGCCGGAAATACAAATTTTAGAGAGATTTTTGTCTGTGGCCAACGCCAGTTCTTTGTTTTTTTCCTGCTTTCCTATCTTCCTGCCTTCCTTCTTTTTTCCCCCCTCCTTCCACAATTATTTACTGCTTTGGTGTCACGTGCCAGACAAGGGCCAAAGAAACAAAATCAAATATTGAAAGGGTCTCAGTTCCTGTTTTCTAGAAGTTGCACTAGAGTCGGGGAAATATGCTCATAACCAGATAACTAGAAATAAAGATGAAAAGGGCAGCCATTGAAATAAGCACAGGGTGCTGTGGGGGGGCACCTAAGCCAGGGTGTGCAGATGGCCTTTTGACTTAAAGGAAAAGTGGTTCCCAAGCCCTGATGTGCAGTTCCACGCCATCATCCTCCGCAAGACTTTTTCATAGGCCAGAAGAGAGATGATAAAAATGTGGACCACGTAATATGAGTTTATGAATTCATGTTTCTTGGAAAATACCACCTTCATTCCAAGACGCCACACGCTTTGGGGGTCATAAATAATGACGGTGATATTAGGTGGTAAATACAGTCATGTTAGTAGTTGTTATTTTTGTGTCTCTATATTTACTTGATACAATTAAACAAAGCCATCACCCATCTGTCCTCCAAAATTTTTGGAAGTGTTCCTGATCCATGAAACCTTAAAGGTCAGGAGTTTCTAGTTGAGGGCTCCAGAACTGGGTTACTGGTGTAAGTGTCCTGGCTTAGTACACACACTGTTGTATGTGTAGGGAAAGCACAGTGTCTCTCCTCATGTCCAAAGATGGTGTCACAGGACCAACACATAGACTGTGTTTGTATTATTTCCCCAGTAGAAGTGATGGAATTTTCACGGAGCCTTCCATACCTTTACGCCTACTCTTCCTCTTGGTCAAAGAATGTATCTGTGAGATGGCTTATTGGGGTTGGGGAGTCATTTGTGGTCACAGAACGGAAAGGGAATGTGGTTCCAATTAGAGTTCAAATTCTTGACCTTGGCTTGTCAGCTACCTTTGCTAACAAGATGACATAAGCAGTTAGGTACAAGCTGGTTGTTCTAGGAAAATGGCGGAAGTGAAAATGTGTTGGGAGGGATCAGTAGACACAGGACCAAGTCAGAGACTAGAGTCTGCTCTGCAGCACATTGTGATCTGCTCCTGAGACCCACCGTTTCCTAGCTGTGTAGGCTTGACTGTATTGCTTCTCTTTTCTGCCCTCAGTTTCCTCATCTACCAAAAAGGGAGCCAGACAACTTTAGACCAGTGGTTCTTATACTCTAGCATGTGTTAGAGACACATGGAGGGCTGGTTAAAACCCAGACGACTGGGTTCTACTCTCTGAGTTTCTGATGTAGTAAATCTGGGTAGGGTCCAAGATTCTGCATTTCCACACCTTCCCACATGCTGCTGCTCCTGCTGGTGTAGGCACTACACTTTGAGAACCACCGGATTAGGTACGATTTCAAACCTTTCATTTCTAAAGTGCTATTAATCATTCTTTCCTTCACAGAGCTTATAATCGGACACCTGGGTGGCTCAGTCAGTTACGTGTCCGACTCCTGACGGCAGCTCAGGTCATGATCTCACGGTCTGTGAGTTCGAGCCCCAAGTAGGGCTCTGCGCTGATGACATGGAACCTGCTTGGGTTCTCTCTCTCTCCCTCTCTTTCTTCCCTTCCCCCACTTGTACACACACACTCTCTCAAAATAAATAAATAAATAAACAAATAAATAGTTTATAATTTGATTAGCATTTTTCCTGTGAGAAAGAGATTGATGACTTCTTTTCTCAATTTCTTTTAGAAGTTTTTTTTTTTTTTTTAACATTTATTTATGTTTTGAGAGACAAAAAGAGACAGAGCACTGGTGGGGGGCAGGGCGGGGGAGAGAGAGAGAGTCACAGATCCCGAAACAGGCTCCAGGCTCCCAGCTATCAGCACAGAGCCCAACACGGGGCTCACACCCACAAACCTCGAGATCGTGACCTGAGCCGAAGTCGAACGCTTGACCGACTGAGCCACTCAGGTGCCCCAAGTCTAATTGAAATATTCAACTATTTATTTGGCACCTTCTGTGTCCACACGACCGCGAGTCAGAGAAAGGATGGCTACCACACTCTTCTCATCAATGCTTCCCTAAACTCCGCATTGTGCAAGAGCCTTGATTCCTGTAAGGTGCTTTGTGCAACATTATCTACTATTTGCGAGCCTAGGGACAGAGAAAGTCTGGAAAATCCAGATCAGGAGGTAGTGGTAGGTCTACCACCAGTTGAGAATGATGACGCAGAGAGAGGCCTGTTTATATATATACCCCAGAATGGAGGGAGCGTGTCAAATTGGACTGCCTGCAGATGAGTGTGCCCCAAGGCGGGTCACCATCGCCTCCTCCATGTCCCCAGCTCCAAGCTTTTGTTGCGTAATCTCATCTCACAGAGTCATGGTGGGTGCCAGGCCAGAGGGCAAAGGCAAATGTGGCTCTGGCCCCCTGCAGTAGAGCCCCTGATGTGGACAGTGTTGAGATCAGTAGGCACGTAAAGGCAAAGCTTAACCGGCACAAGGTAGACTTGGGGGGTGTTTATGTTCCCCAAAGGCTTTTTGGATTTGGGGACTTGAGAGATGTTTTTAACTCAACCAACAACAGATTTGTATTTAGAATATATAAAGAACTATAAGAAAATGATCAACAATCCACTTTTTAAGTTGGGCAAATAACACAAATGAGCAGGGGTGCCTGCCCGGCTCGTTCCGTGGAGGATGCCGCTCTTGATTTTGAGGTCACGAGTTTGAGGCTCACAATGGGGACAGAGTTTACTTAAAAAAAAAAATCAAAACTCTTCCTTAAAAAAGAATAAAACAAATGAGCATTTTGCGAAAGAGGTAATATAATTGAAATAAGGTGCAACCTCATTAGCCATCAGAGAAATGCAAATTAATACCAAAAGAATGTATTTTACATCCTCTGGATGGGCAGAGATGGAACCGACAATACCAAATGTTGGTGAGAACACAGAGCTCAGGAAATTCTCATGCAGCCAGTGGACTTGAAGTTGGTCAGATCCACCAGGGACCTTGGCTTTACATTAGCTACTGAAGGGGAACCTGAATAGCATTTGTTTCCCCTTTCGTCTGCCTCCACCTCCGTACTTAACGGGATCCCTGGTACCGATGCAGGAAGAGGCGTCAGCAAAATCAGCCACAGCGTCACGGTCCAAGCCTCGAAACAACCAGAAACCCACCCAAAAGAGAAGGGCTGCAAAAATTACAGGGTTTTCTTATAATGTAATTCCCTACATGAATGAAGAGATAAACGTTCATACGCATTTCAGTGTGGATGAACCCCGAAAGTGTACCACCGGGCCAGCAAACAAGTCATAGCCTAAATGCAGTATGACACCGTTTGTGCGAAGTTCAAAAGCAGGCGAAGCTAAACAATGTATTGTTTAGAGATATATTCGTGTGTGGTAAAATTACAAAGGGAAGGAAAGAACATGATGAGGACAAAATCCGGCACAGAGGTTGCTTTGAGATTGAGAGGGGTAGATAGAGTAGGGCAGGAACACATCCGGGGTTCAAAGTGGTGGGGGAGGGTCTGTTTCGTAAGGTGAACGGGACATACAGGTGTTTTTCATATGATTATTTTAACTGTATGTGCACATTATTTGTGCTCTTTTCACGTACATTATCCTTTACAACATAAGAAAAACTGGTTGGAATCGTGTTTTACAGCAGGGCTTTTTGATGGCTGGAATTCACCGGGTTCATGGGTGATTGCACCGTGAGCGGGAGTTTCCATCAGGGGACCCCCGAATCCCAGGATCTGTAACACCTCTTCTCTGGATCCATTCAGTCTTTCAAAGGATTCTCCAGCCTCTTGCGTGAGAAGTGCATGGCAGGCTTGCAGCGACTTGCAGCAGTCCCAGGGTCCGGGGAGTAAAGGGACTGGAGGGGTGGGCGCCTGCAGGTATATGCAGAATTCAACTTAGACTCTGCACCTCTGCCTCGCCCTGTTTGGAGAGGAAGTTGCCTTGCTGTGTGGGGCGGAGGAGGGGAGCTGGGGTTTGCTTGCTTCTCACAGGCTTCTGAGCAGTTTGTTGTTTTCAGTTCCAGGCTTCGCCCTTAACCTTCCACAGGACCTGGTCCCCAAATTTCAGAGCCTTTCTAATTTCTTGGGAACCACATGGATTTGTCTCTCATTGCACCCCGCCCGCCACAGCCCACCCTATGCCCTTACTGCTGAGTTAGATTTTCCCCCGCTGTTGGTTTTCCATCTACCAGCGTGCTCTTGATGCTTTTGACCCGTGTGTTGCTTCTTCCATTCCTTTGCTCCTTGATTCTCGTTTTAGTGAGGTTTTGAGGATAAGCGCATGTATTTAGTCTGCTGCATTTAACCAGAATTACTGCTATCAACAACCTCTCCACGTTGGCTGATCTTCCCCATTTTACAGCGAAAGAAACTGAGAACAAAGAGGGGGCCTACACGTCACTTGCTGAGCAAAGACTCCATCTGGGGTGTGAATGACTCCAGGGTGGATACTTTTCCTCCTACACTGCCTGTCTCTCCCAGCAGGAAGGCTCCAGGGTCTCATAACCCTTCTGGCTTGAGCGGCATCCCCTCGTCTAACCCACAGCCCTCCTGCTGCAGGCTCCCAGGACCACTGTCCGCTGGGTGTAATGAACAACCCGCCACAGGACCCCGAGCGCCTCGGTGGCTCCCCGCGCAGGGCTGTGCTCTCAGCCAGGTGTGTGAATAGCAGCAAAGCCTCCCTTGGGTGCAAGCGGAGTGACCTTGCTTCTCAATGTTAATGGCTTCACACAGGCAGGGAGAGTTTCCTTTGGAAGCAGCAGATATTCATCGGGGCCATAGGCCCGCTTCATACTGAGAAGCACTTGGAATGAAACTTTATCCCGCGGTGGGGGAGAGAAAGAGGCCAGCAAGCAATGGGAAAGTTGCTTCAATTTTCTTTTTTTTCTTTTTCTTTGACAACCACAAGTTTCCTGCGCTCCCTTGGAACCTCATTTCTGTTTTGACTAAGTGGAAAGTCTCCAAGGAACGCGGGCCGATGGGGGAGCTTTGTCTCAAAAGCACCCTCTGTGGCCTTCCATCAATTTCCCGTCTCCCCTCCTCCGCTTGTCCCACTTGTACCTCTTTCTTCTGCACTATCTGACCCCTGTCTTCACCCCTTCCATCAGCTGTCCCCGGCAGAAGCCCCAGCACCTGGCAGGCTGGGGCACCACCAGAGGCCAGGCCCCGGGGGATCGGTGGGGAGGCTCCGGGTGGGGGGCGGGGGGAGGCAGGCCTAGCCATGGGCTGGCAGGCAAGGGGCAAGCTGGAAGGGCCTGAGCCCTCAAGTCCCAGGATGGGCACTTTCCCGTAGCACTTCCCAGCCTCCTGTCCCCTCCCGGTGCTCCATCAGCATTCCGGCAGCTTTAGGACAAACTCTGGCCTTTTTAGAGTCTGCAGGTCTGCTAAACCTTTGACCAGGAGAGACAGGAGGGAAAGTTGTCACAGGAAACTACAACTAAGAGCAGAACTTAACTTTTCCTCTGAAATGAAAACCACTTGCCCTGAATGCGGTTCTCAGCAACCCTTCTGACCACAGGCCTTTGGTCACAGCCTCCTGCCCATCCTCCATGGTCAGAGGTGTTCTTTCACCCTTCCCTGTTGCCATGCTTTCCAGCCACCTTCGCCAGCCCCAGGGACACCACCAGCACCCCCATCTGCAACATTCTCCTCTTTGGTTTTAGAATCCCTCTTTCAGAGTATGCTAGGAGACACGGCAGCGGACGTGCAGAAACGGACTCGACATTCCCTCAGGGCAAGGACCTTGTTTATTTTTAACTTTTAGCAAAGAGCCTAGGGTTAAGAGAATAAAGTGTGTTGGCAAAATATGAACTGTTACTATTATTATTATATTTATTGAGAGGCTACATGCAGCAGGAGATTTTCGGAGTACTTTACGTGCATCTTCTCATTTGCCCCAGCAGTCTAATGAAGAGGTTTATTATTTTCTCTTAGAATCAGAAGCCCAGAGAGGTACACACACACACACACACACACACACACACATTAAGTGATTCCATGTGCAAAAAAATTTCCTGTTTGCTAAAAGTTTAGCAAATATTTATGCAGCCCCTGTGTATCAGGCACTATACCAGTTACTGGAGATCCAACACGCAATCCAATTTGGTCCCTGCCCGCCAGGGGCTTATGGCGGGGAGCGGCAGGTACACCCAAGCACAGCTACCTCCAGTACAAAGCAGTCTGGGCGGAACAGGTGCAGGGGAGCACGGAAAAGGCCAATGGACCTCTTTGTCCTGGGAGTCTGGGAAGGACATATTAGACTTTTTGTGTGCTGAAGGGGACAAAGGTTATTCCAGGTAGACAGAAGGACATGAGCGAAGCTGGGAGGTAGGAACAGACAGGATGGCATTTGTGTCTTTGACCCTCGTGGGCTCACCATCTCCTCACTGGTAATGGCGGTGTATTCACCTGTCGCTAATAGTTACTTCAGATGATCACTGCATTGTAGGGCCTCCATACCACGTCTTTGCAGAATGAATGGAAGCGTGAATAAATAAATGGTACCAGAATACTTAGAAGGAGTATACAAAGCTGTAAGAATGGGGTCTCCTTGGTGACCAGATTATCTCCATGAGCTTGTATATATAAACTGCCTGGAAGAAAAATATTAAAAGTTGGTGGTTAAAAAGGAGCTTGGGGGCACCTGGGTGGCTCAGTCAGTTAAGCGTCCGACTTCGGCTCAGGTCATGATCTCATGGTCCGCGAGTTCAAGCCCCACGTCGGGATCTGTGCTGACAGCTCAGAGCCTGAGGCCTGTTTCCGATTCTGTGTCTCCCTCTCTCTCTGGCCCTCTCCCATTCATGCTCTATCTCTCTCTGTCTCAAAAATAAATAAACGTTTAAAAAAAAAAAAAAAGGAGCTTGGGTTGAAAGAAATAGCCGGAGGGGATGTGTTGCTGTAGGTAGGTTTGGGGCACCTTTGCAGGGACCCTTCAAGGTTCCATGTCTTTGGGTCAGACCGTTAAATCAAAGACAGCAAGACTCTACAGAAGGGTACTGAGCAGAAGAGAGAACCTTGAGTAACAGAAGGGACAGTAAGAGTGTGCCAGCTACAGGGAAGACAAGTTGCTGGTAAAGGGGAGGGTGTCACCTGGTGTGACAGCTGGAGACCAAGGTTGCTCCAGGAGTGTCCCCCTCTCAGGGATGTTGGCCTGGAGTTCTATTGTTTTTCAGGGTGAAGTGGGTAGTAGGAATTTGAAAGAAGGGAAGTGAGAAGAATCTGTGGACCCCAAATGGCCAGGGAGTTGACAATCATTAGCTTTGGACTAAAGACAACAGCTGAAGAAAGTGAGGAAATGATAACAGCTTTCTTGACTGGCCAGGCATGAACCCTGAAAGGTTTAGAATGTGGGGATTAGGTGGAGAGGATTACGATACAGAGTGATTTCTGAAGAGATTCATCTGTTATGCTGGAACATTCTGTGTGCCTGGGGCTGTGAATTGGGCACAGTCTGCACCCCTGTAAATCTCTTTGTCTTGCAGTAAAGTTATTTGTGGCATTCACCATGACTGCGGGGACTTGAGTGGGAGCCAAGAGCAGTTAGAGATCATGTACCCAGCACTGAGCCCTCAGGAAGGACTCCCCCGAGTTTTCAGGCAGTCAGAGTAGCCTCAAAGACTGACGACAGGAGCCTTGTGATTCATCCGACAGCTAGTTCCAATGGTCTCTTGAGACACCTCATGCTTGCCACCAACCCAACATCATGCTCAACCACGTGACTTCCCTCCTCCTTTCCGTATAGGAGGTGAGCAGGATGAGGTCTTTGGCGGGTATAGCTCTTGCTGGTGACACAGATCCCCATGACATGTGGACTGATGTGCTGTATTTGAGCATGAACTTTCCATCTGAGCCTTCACGAGCACCCCCAAATTGGGTAAGACCACAGGGCAGCTGTCTCTGCTGTTCCACTTGAGCTTGGCCCCTGTGGGTTTCAGTCAATTCTAAGAAACTGTATTTCAACCCATACTTCTTGGGGGTGACGTGTTCTCCTTGGTGTTTACCAACCACTGTTGGTGAGAGGTTTTAAAATAATCTGGAACGCTAATGCACGTTAGTGTAATAATTTTTCCTTTCTGTTTCTTCCAATTATCATTTATTTTATTTATTTTCTTAAAGATAATTTTTTTAAGTTTATTTATTTTGAGAGAGAGATGGAGAGAGTGAGCGGGGCGGGGGGCTCACAGAGAGAGGGAGAGAGAGAGACTCCCAAGCAGGCTCTGTGCTGTCAGCACAGAAACCGACACGGGGCTCCATCCCACGAACCGTGAGATCATGACCTGAGCCAAAATCAAGAGTCGGACACTCAACTGACTGAGTCACCCAGGGACCCCTGTTTTCTTTTTTCTAATTCTTATATTTCAATATTTAATATTTTCCTCTGTGAAATTCTGTAACATCACAATTTTTTCTTTTCTCGTTTTGCTACTATATTAATTTCCTATTGCTGCTGTAACAAATTATCACAAATCTGATGGCTTGAAATGACACAGATTTGTTCTCTCACTGTTCTGGGGGTCAGAAGTCCTGAAATCAAGGTGTCAGCAGGGCCGTGTTTCTTTTGGAAGCTCCGAGGAAGAATTTGCTTCTCTGCTTTTTCTAGCTTTTAATGGCTTTGCCTCAGGGCGCCCTCCTCCATCTTGAAAGCCAACCGCCCAGTGTCTCCCAATCTTTTTCTCTCTGTCCCTCCATTTCCATTATCACATCTCTTTATGACTCTGACCATCCTGTCTCTCTCTTAAAAGACCCTGGTGATTACATCAGGCTCACCTGAATAATCCAAGATGATCTCGAGCTGAAATATGTAACGTAATCACACTTTACAAAGTCCCTTTTGTCATGTAAGACGACATAGTCCCAAGTCCTGGGCTTAGGATGTAGACATCTTCACAGGGCTGTCTGTCATTCAGCGTACTACAACCATTACAATCGTCAACTTAATTGCGTTGCGATTACTGGCAAGTAATTATTGGCAACAAATGATCTTCTGCAAGATTAACCACCCAGTGCTAAGGAACAAGTGCCGGTGGATTCTAATCCACCTTCCATCGGAGTCCCTGATGCCTGATAAAAAACACAAGCAAAGAAGCGTCAGCGATGCACATGCTGATTTTTCCACCGCTCCAGCCTATTGTTGGACCACAGCAGGTAGCGAGTGTTTATTGAAAAAATACAAGAAAAATCAGTCCAAGGTGAATTAAATTTTGACTCTTTTGTAGGGTAAAGAATTTAATATTTCCTCCGCTTAAGAACGAATGGTCCTAGATGGAGTCATTGTTACCGCTAATGACAGTTAGAAAAAGAATGCCACCTAAAACTTATTATTAGTAAATGCTGAAGGATGTCGGAGCCCCCCCCCCCCCCCCCCCCCCGCCCTGCTATGCTGGTGGGTCACATCATCTCGCTTAATCCTCACTGCGATACTAGGTCATGAGCTAGGTACACTCACGATTCCTATTTTGTGGGTAAAAAGACTGAAGGTCAAAGAAGTTCGCAGTTGTCTCTCTGGGGCTGTTAACCCGTGGGCTATACTGAGTCCTTGTGCAGTTGGCCAGTTTGGGCCTCCGCTTGTTCCTCTCTACACGTTAGCTGCAACGGGTGTATCTGGCTCCAGCCCTTTTCGTCCTGTTGGTGCACAGTCCGGGAGCCTCATATGTCACCCACCCCCAGAGTTTCCCTTAGCCTTGGGGTCAGGAGTGAGAGAGGACCATCACCTCGTCAGAATGGGCAGCTCCCCTTGGGCAGCTAGATTTGAGACAGCTGCCAAAGGGATTTTGCTTTATGTTATCTTTTGGATTGTTCTTCTGCAAGGAGCGGCTATACCCAGGCTTGTAGAAGCTCCAAGAGGGAGTGAATGAGTGGAATTTGCCAGGGGATAGGAATAGGGGCAGGCAGTAAGCGTTTCTTAACATACACGTTCATATTTGTTTATGTATATTTAGGAATATGTTCCATGCACTGTTGTTTATCTGCAATACAAATTTAACCCTGAATGCTCTATTTTATCTGGCAACATGGGGAGTGGGGAGAGGAAGGGAAGTTGGAACGAAATCCCTATTTATAGGTGGGGGGGGGGGGATTTTTGATGCATTAACAGCAGTATTTCATTCAATCCCCCTTGTCATGTTATGTTTCCAGAGGATTGAAGTCTCCACAAGGAAACCTCTCGCCACAGCGTCTACCTGGCTCCGATAGCTGGGATCAGGCAGCCGCTTCAGGGCATTAATCCACTCCATGAAACCGGAGCCTGCTTTTGCTGGTTATAAAGCTCCCCTCCCCTCCATCCAGCCTCCCTTCCCCAAACACACAGGACACAAACACACAAAGGCCTTGGCTGGAGGTGGAGAGGTTAAGGGGGAGAAGGGGGGGGAAGGATTAGAGTTTTATCAAAATAGCATCTGCAGAGATCTTTCCAAGATAGACATCACTCCTGAGCATGTCTATGGCCTGGGGCCAGGCCTAGGGCGGATGGGAAAACACCAGCTGGCCAGGGAAGGAGTGGTCCCTTGAGGGCAGAGGCTTCGCCAGGTGCATGGGGGGTGGGGGCGGGGGGGAGGACTCTCCTCCGCCCTCCCTTCCTAGGGCCTCCTGCCCCACCCAACTTTTTTTTCCTGGACTTTTTTTTTTTTTTTTTTTTGCCATTTTGGTCAAACTGTTACTTCCCCCACCCCCCCTGCATCAGGCAACAAGAGCTCCTTTAGCCAGAATATTAACACTGCTGGGACTCTCACATATCACAAGGGGTTCGCCCATGTCTGAGAGAGGCAGAAGCCCCTTCTGGGGGAGGCGAGCCTGCAGGTCTGAAGCCAGATCCTGCTGCTTTGGGGAGCTATACCCCCCTGGAAGCCATCTTATCCTGTTCTCTGCCTTCACCCCAGGCTTGTTCTAATGGATTCAAACAGAAGAATAAAAAGTGAATATTTTATTCCTCAAGATCACAAGTTCTTCTGGCTTCAAATCCTGACAGCAAAGTGTTTAAAGTTCACCCACATCTTTTGGCTGCATTGAGAGTTCTCCACCCCTCTTACCCTCCTTCTCTGGTCCTTGTTTTCACTAATTTTTTTTTTTTTCAATGTCCTTTTTGCTTCTCTACTTATTAGCAAGGGAAGAAAAAAAAATCAGAGTAGCTCATTTAAGGATAGCCTGTCTTGAGACTTTCTAAGATAGAAGTTTTAAGCACAACATCAAGGGAAGAAATTCACAAGGATGACATTGATAGATGGGATTCTATAGCTTGTATGTTTCCCAGTTCCATAAAAAACACACAGAGGAAATATTTGTTACATATATCTTCTATAGAAAGAGCTCTTAACAAATCAGTAACAAAGGGAAACATATATAGCTAATGAATGTAAACAGCCAAAAAAATATACAGAAAAAAGTTCAGCTTGAATCCTAACAGAAGCAAATCGTTTTTTATAAATTGAAATAACAATGAGATGCTAGTTGTCTGTGTCTAAAAGAGTGACAAAAATATTTTTAAAAAAGGTAATACCAAGTGTTGGCAGAATGCAGAGAAACTGAGACTTTTAAGCACTGTAATTTGAAATGTTGAAAGTATGGTATTTTGAAAGGAGACAAGGCAACACACATCAAGAAACAAAAATGTCATGAGACAATAATGAGTCATTATTCTACTTATAGTAATATTTTTAAGCAAATAACTAATGTTTTATGGTGAGATTTATCTGTGAAGATGTTAATCACAGCACTGCTTGCTTAGTAAGAGAAAACTTGAAACTTGGAAATTTCTAACAACTGTTTTAATGAATTATGGCACGTGATTCAAAGGACTATGCAGACATTTAAACTCATGCTGTGGAACAGTAGTTTTTAAGCAATTCTCCGTGAAGTCCTCTGAGCTGGGGCTTTGGGTCTCCCGTTTTTGATCAGTACTATTCTGTTTTATAAACCAGGCTTCCACGTACGATTGAATTTGAACCAAAGATTCATAGTTAAAAATAGTTTAAAAACCACTCTTGGAGAAGAGCATTTAGGGAGTTACCAGATATGTTCTGCTTGCCCTCCAGATCCACTCTCTTACTTTAGACAAGGTATGTTTGGACAAGCACAGCTTCTATTTGAATTGTAGACTTTTTAAAAATAATTAAGAATTATGTGTGTACTGTAACCTATTCTAGGTATATTTTTGCTACATGGGTTTCTTCATTTGCTGTTCTTCACCAAAATTTGTATTCATGTTACTGTTACCCAAACAAACAATTTTATCTTCAATGGTGGACTTTTTAACCGAATTTGAAGTATCTACAATCATGTCAGATTAAATTCTAAAGTTTCAGTTTGAATGAATTGAATTTAAAAATTGAGTTTCTTTTTTTAATTCAGAAAACTGATTTCCTATTTGAATTATCTAAAAATACTGATAAAAAATTGGCATTATTTAGCTCCTTACCAGGCTTTCAGCTAATGGACGCAACAGATTAAAAAATGTCACTTCAGTTTTTTTGTTCAAATACCAGAAAATCTGAAATTAAAAAGGAGCAAAGATATGTTAGGAGGACATTCGTTTGATCTAAAGGTGAACTCATGAAAAGTCATGGTTCACATATATATATGTAAGTGTACTTTAAAAACATTTTTTTAAACGTTTAGTTTTGAGAGAGAGAGAGAGACAGTGTGAGCAGGGGACGGGCAGAGGGAGAGGGAGACACAGAATCTAAAGCAGACTCCAGACTCTGAGCTGTCAGCACAGAGCCTGATGCTAGGCTGGAACTCACAAACTACGAGATTATGACCTGGGCTAAAGTCGGATGCTTAACTGTATGAGCCACCCAGGCGCCCCTGTAAGTGTACTTTCTGTAGCTATAATGTGTAAAATTATTATTTTGGGTCATGGCCTTTAAAATAATACCTCTTAATGAAATAGATGCCAATGCTTCCTCACCATATTTGTGTCTTTAATATTTCATGTGATTAGTAATATGACTATCCCTTGTTGCGGACAATAAACGTAGGCAAAGGTTATGTGCAAATTACATGCCCATCACTAAGTTTCTTGAGAAATGGAAATTCAATACTTAATTTTTCATCAAAGGTGAGCTTACGTGTTTTAGAGGTCACTGCTGGTGGAGGAGTTTATTGTGAAATAAAAAGATTACTAAACAATAAAAATAAACACATAGTGGCATCTTATTTTATACCTAAAGCTACTGTAGCATGTTTTGTGACTAAGTGTGTATTTCCTGCACACATTATATATATATAATGTATATATATAATATATAGTATATATATACTTATATATATTGTATATATAGTATATATATACTTATATATATTGTATATATAATATATATACAATATATATACAATATACAATATACTATATATTATATATTTTAAATATATTATATATAACATATATATTTTAATATATTATATATTAAAATATACTATATATAACATATATATTTTAATATATTATATATTAAAATATATTATATATATGTTTTAAATATATTATATATTAAAATATATTATATATATGTTTTAAATATATTATATATTAAAATATATTATATATATATTTAATCTGTAATTTCTCACCTCTTACAACAGTCTTGCTGGTTCATTGCTGTCCGTTAGCTGTGAGCGTTTCTCAATTTTGGCACATTCCACTGCCAAATGGCGGCACACTCCAGGGACTGAGTAAGGACCGCAGCACCAAATACGTCTAACACTACACCTGGGACTAGGAGAGGATAGGGCATGCTGTCCTTACATGCCCTGGGTCCAGGTACACTTTAAAAAAATATATGATTAGTGGGTACCTGGAATACTTTTCTTGGAGAGAGGCATAATTACATTGGCTCTGGGAATGGTGGAGAAAAGAGAGACCACTATCACAGGTAGACTTCCGGATCTAGCCGCATGTTCAAGGCACACACATCTCATAGACTCCCGGTGACACCATGGCGGATGTTGAAAGTATAAAAGGCAGTTTTCCAAACCCATCCCACGTGATGTTAGTCCAACAATGAATGAGAAGACCTAGTAAAAGGTGGGGAATCCGGGAAATGTCACACTGGATATGACACTAAAACAACAGATCTTCCCAGGATCACCCCAGGCAAATGTGCTCGCACGGTCACCTTATCCACACCCCACCCACACTTTTTTGTAAACAGTTCTTTGTGAGCAAACCCTTCTGGACTCATCCTATTTCGGGTGTGTGCCATCTGTTTCCTGTTGGGTTCCTAGCAGATACAGAGGGATAAAAGGCTGTTCACTATATATTGTTGAATGACAAAAGAAGATTACCCAGTAGCACGGCAGTAGGCTCCAAATTAAGTATGCTAGGGAGCTATATATATGTAACTGCATAGAAAAAAAATTCTGGGGATGTACACATCAAAATGTCACTTGCAGTTATATCTGGGTGGGAGGATTAAAAATGACTTTCTTCTTTTCTTGTTTTCTTTATGTGGATTCCAAAAAGTATTTCCAGTAAGCATGAATTATGTTTGCAATAAAGAAATTGCTTTATGGGGAGTAGGGCAGGGGGGATCAAAAGGCGTGGTACTGGCTCTCTGTTGTGGTTCTCACAGACTTATCGTGTTCTGTAATGTACATCTACCACACCAGGAATGGGCACCCAAATTGCCTCCGATTCGCTACTTTAAAAAGCAACGCTCTGGGGAAATAATCCCACAGATTTTCATTGAAGGCCCGTGGAGAATTTCTCTAGGATATTACTCAGGACTGTGAATGCTTGTCATAGAGAATATCTGAACATAAACCTCATTTGATTGAGTACTACCAGACTTTCTTTAGAATGACTACATTAGTCTACACTCTCATCAGAATGTGTCAGGATTCCTTTATCTCCCTAGCCTCACAAACACCTTGACTTACCCAATTTTCTGATACTGTCTGCCGATCTGATGGGTGTAAAACGATATGATATTGTTATTTTGTCTGTGTGTCTTGGTCACAAATAAGTTTGTCTCATCCTATTCTGTTTAGGCAACTAAGTTTCTCCTTCTGTGAACGCCTGTCCACATCTTTGCCCATTTTTCTATTGGGCATTCTGTCCCTTTCTTTGTGTAAATTTCCAGGAGTTCCGTGTACATACACAAAGAATTCAAAGTAAGCTACAAAGCTAAGAAAAATTTTGATTAAATACAGATGGTCAACTCTCAGCTGTCCGTAGGGACATATAGTTCAGTAGGGAATATAGTTCAGAATGTGCCAGAGAAACATATCCATCCATGTGAAAGCATCCAACCTTGATGGTGCCATTTGGAATCCCAGTCTGGGAACAGAAACTATCCAAGGATTATGGAAGTAGATTTCATTTGCCAAACATACTAGTTCTTACAATCATGACCAAACTGATTATCGCAGAGGTATTTTTAGTTCCACTTAATAGGGACCATAGAAGCAATGAAAATCAAAGATAAATTCATGGCTGATAGTTGATGTTTTATTAAACACTCACTATGCACCACTCCCCATGTTAGGTGCCTTACATACATTATAACCTTGGTACTGCTATACTCATTTTAGGGGTATGACAACCTAGATTTGAAAAGCTTAAATCCTTGCTCAAGTCCACACAAGCAGGTACCATAGGATCCAGGAATTGGGGGAACCTGGCTGACTCAGTTGCTAGAGCATGTGATGCTTGATCTCAGGGCTCTGACCCATGACTCAAGCCCCATGCTGGTGTAGAGATTACTTAAAGATAAAATCTTTAAAAAAGATCCAGGAATTGAACTCACTTAGGCCAAAAGAACTTCTATGTTAGAAGAAAAAGCAAGATCTATCATGATTCTTCTTTTTGAAGTTATATTGGTAAAACTTTTCTAAAAATAATCAATACTCTTGAAGAAGTCATGTAGGGATAACAAACAGCAGAAAATTAGAGTTTATAAGGCCCTTTGATAAGTATCTAACTCAGTCCCCTAAATTTAGGAAACAAAGCTCAGGGAGGTGATCCAGCTTATTTAATTTTATACAGTTGATTTATAGTGGCGTGGGGACTAGAAGTTGTACTTTCTGTGTCTAGATCAAATATGTATCTATATTTGCAGTGGTAAATGTGGGCTAACTATTTTCAAAAGTGAAGGGAGGGCCAGTTGAAGCCACTTGGGGCAGTAAAAAATGTTTTAGGTTCCCGGAAGGGGATGTTGAGTGAAGATGATTTACACGATTCTTAGAAATGGGACTTTGGGAAACTGAAGGGCTGGCATAGGCAGAAGGAAGCACAACTTTCTCAAAAAGAATATGGCAGGAGAAGAGAGAGGCCAACTGAGTACCAAGGGCCTGAGAACTGGTTCCCGGGTTTAGAGAAAGAGTCTCTGCCCCAAGCTATGGAGTTGCCTAAAGATAGAAACTGGTCAGTAACCCAGAGTGCTTAGTACCTATGAGAAACTTTAGTGCCAAGTCCTGTGGATTGATGTTAACTATAATAATATAAATGGGGACGGTGCTTGTCCTGTTGGTGTATGAGCCAAGGGAGAAGGCGGGAATGGAAAATCAGTGAAAGAGAAGCTGAGAAGGCTGTGGACACAGGTTTCTGTCCAACAAAGAGAGGAGTTATCCCCCCTTCTCCCCAGTGACAGTGGCATCACAGAGAGGGCTTGGGGACCTCTTCCAGGACAGGAGGCAACAACAAAGCCCTCATTTCACCAAAGCTCTATTTTCTGTGATGGGGTAGGGAAGGAAAGGGAGGAGGAATCTACGGGGGGGGTGGCAGTGGGGGGGGGGGCAAGAACATAGTTCCTGACTGTAGTTCTACACCTGACACTGGAGGATTTTAAAGAAGCTCATTAGAGGCCAGGGAGATGCAAGGCAGGTTGAAGAAGCAAACCGCCTCGTCAAAGAGAGGGCAGTGGAAAGAATCCAGAAATAGAGCTGGAAGATCCAGTTCCAGCAGGAGGAGCATGAAGGAGACAGATGAAGTGGGGAGTGAAAACCCCTTGGGGTGGTGGGTTGGAGGCGGGCCAGGCAGGGTGGTGGAAAATAGCTGCTGGTGCCAGGACAAGAATGAATTGAGTGCGCGGCCATGGGAGGGTGGAGGGGAGAGGACACAGGGCAGGCTCCACAGGAATCGGAGCCATCAAGTGAGGGATGATGATTATTGCAGCTGTCCGAAGCCCGTTCTGTTGACTTGGTGCTGGTAAGATGAAGGTCTGGATGGAACTGAGAGTGGCAGGCGAGGGGAGGGGGTGAGGGTCAGGGTATTGGCTTTCATGAGCCAGGGTGAGTGACACCACTGCCCCACGTGCTCCCCGAGAGTGGGATTCATTTTTAATTTTGCGGTTTGCGGAGTGCTGATCCTAGCCCGGATTGTGTTCTGAGAAAGGCTGAGACCCTAAAACAGCATGTCAGCTTGGCTCCTGTGGACACGAGATCCTTCTGAAGGGCCTCCCTAAGGAGTGCTCCATCATTGTCAGGGCCTTGGAAGCACCAGATCGGGGCCAGTGGAGGGGAAGCTCTTTGGCCAGAGCCCATTGGTGACCTAAAGGCACCCTTGATTCCTGGAGGCCTTACTGCCCTCCTGGCCTCTGATTCAGTTCTCAAGGCTGCTTCAGAGAAGGTTCTCTCAGAACAAGACAGACCTGGGGAGCTGGCAGGGGAAATTGAGGCAAGCTGTGACCTGTGTCCTCCAACTTCTTTCTCCTCATTCTTCGGCATTGCCAGGAGATGGAAAAGAGGCAAGGTGAGGAGGACAGAGTGTTTTTAAAGTCAAGACAAAGATGGGCTTTTGCCCCTCATCTCTAAGCTCTGTAACCCAGTTGTAAGACCTAGAAACCTTCCTCAACTAAATATCTCTTTCGGTCCCGTTTTGGCAGCCTTTGCTGGAGACTACAATCCACTTTACAACATCATATCTCAGATTCTAACGTCTCCAATTTATCCCGTGTATGTTTGCTGTTTGCTCGATGTAGGCTCATTTCTTCTGTTGTTCTCTGCTTTGAGTAGAAGACAGGCTTCCTTTTATGGGGAGAACCCGAAAATGGTCCAGGTGCTGGAGATGGGAGACAAGGCATATGGCTGATGGGGCTCAGCGAATGACAAAGGACAGAAGACCCCCAGAAAAAAGAGTAATGAGAATCCAGAAAAGAGATGAAAACTTTGAGATTTCCTTCTTTTTTAATGGCCTTATTAACATATAATTCATAGTGCATGCAATTCTCCCATTTCAATTTGGCAGCTTTTAGTATATTCACAGAGTTGTGTGCCATCACACTTTTAGGACATTTTCATTGTTTTCCAAAAGAAATCCTGCACTCCTTAGCCATCACTTCCCAACCCATCCATGTCCCCCAGCCCTAGGCAACAACTAACTTACTTTCTCTGTGAGATTTCTTAAGCCAACAGCAAACGCATCCCAGGATTCCATGAATTTATAGAATGCTTTAGTGCCTATGAAGTGTTTTCCCATAGGCACCCTCGGTTTGATCTTTTCATCAACTCATTCAAGCAAGCAGGGCAGGGAGTTTTATCTTGCATTTTTCAGATCAGAAAACTGGGGTGTCTCTGAATGACAACATTCCAGCTTCCCTAAAGGAATGAAGTGACCCGCCCTTCACATCTATGAAAGAAAAATAAAAGGGAGTTTGGAGTCATATTTCCTTCACGAATCCTCAACGTTTAGGAAAATAAAGCCAGAACACAAGGTGAAGAAGCAGGAAGGAAGGATTGAAGCTGCATTTGGAGGCATCGAGGTGAAGCATCTGTTAGAATGCTTTAATTAAGATTTATGACCTGCTGGAATGCATTGCCAAAGGTAGCTGCAAGATCTCCTCTCCTTGGGATTAAAAAAAAGAAGAAGAGAAGAAGAAGAAGCAGATGAAGAATAAAAACCCCAGCAGAGTTCTTGAGTAGGATCGATTTTAGGGAGTAGTTGTATTAGGAGGCAGGTGGATGGATTAGGTGCTGTCCAGTCTTTCCCAGCGCTAAGATACCATGAAGGCAGGTGGTGGACACATGGTCATATGCTCATATGGAGTTATTCACAGTCCCCACGGAGAGGAGGTCCTATTTATTTTTGGTCCTTCTGTCTGTAAAGTGAGATGTGCTATCCTCCCTCGGCTGAGGGCAAAACCCTCTGGGAGGCATTGTAGACACTTCAGAGAAAAGGCCAATGCAGAGAAATTTCGATTCAACTTTCATTTGCATGGCAGCGTGTGCTGGTTGTTTACTTCTGTGTAACAAACTACCTCAAAACTTAGTGGCTTAAAACAGTAACTCATCCTTATAGTTCACAGGTCTGCGTGTGGACTGGGCTCTGCTGGGTAGTTCTTGCTTGCGATCTCTCATGAACCTGTAGTTGGATATTGGCTGGGGAGGGCGCTGCAATTTTCCTGAGGTTTAGTGAGTAAGTCATCCAAAATGGTGCCCTTCTGTGGCTGGCAACCGATGCTGGCTCTTGTCTGGGAGCTCGGCTGGGGCTATCAAGTGGACCGTCCTCGTACGGCTCATGTTATGTGTGCTTTTCACAGCAGAGTGGTTATGTTTTCTGGCGGGTCCAGGTTGGCTTACCTCACATGCCCAGCACCTTGATGGGGACAGTTAGAAGCCTGGGTCAACTGGGCTCCTGGTCCTTTCTGTATGGTAGTCAGAACCTCAGTGCAGGGCTGCAAGAGACGGAGGCAGAAGCAAGTAGTCCTTTTAAAGGTCAGGCCTGAGCTGATGTCGTGTCGCTTCTGCTATACTCTGTGGATCGAAATAGTCACTACTAATCCTGGATTGAAGGGGAGAGAAAATACACCCCACTGTTTAATGGGAAGGGTGACAAAGAATTAGTGACCATCCTTAATCGGCCATGCACTGAAGGGGAGCCATGATGTACTAAAGTGTTGTAGGAGAAAAATGCACAGAGCCTCAAAACAAAGACACATGAAAGTGTGCACTCGAATAAAGCTATAGACGTAAGAATCGGTCTACAGCGGTAGATATTAAAGTTAGAAAGGTCTGGGATAGTTAAGACAACTGGAATTGAGTGAGCTCCATCTTGAAACAATTCCTTAGTTAATCCATTTGTTTAACAGACGCTTATCGAGCTCATAGCTTACGCCAAGCACTAATACCACAAAAAAGAATATGACATGAGGCTTTCTTTCCAGACTTCTCCCAAAGTCTGCTAGTCCATGCATTAGGTGGCCTCCTAAACCCAAAAGGTAGTTTCTGGTGTATGTATCACTCTCAACACAAAGTATTATCGTTGATATCCAAAGACATAGAAACGACGCCACACAGACATAATGATGCTGTTGCGTAGGCCTCCTGATTTAGCATCCTACCAGGCAAGAAAAGAAATAAATATTTATCACTATTAACAAAAATAGATGAAAGATATGAGGGAGAGTGGCCAAGTTAAATAGGTTTCTCTGGAGAGACTGGTGGGTAGATTGCCTTCGTAGAACATTCTTTGGGAGAAATGGTGTGTGTTTAGGACCCTTGGGTTCAGCTGGAGTTGTCCGGAGGCCTTGAGAAAACAGTGGCTATAATTCATGTTGCTGGATCAGATTTTTTTTGACAGATCCAAAAGGACTCCCTGTGGGGATGTGAGACTGTTTAAGAAACATTGCTGGGCTGTTGCTCAGGGTGCATATTACAGCTACATTCTAAAGAGAAGGCACACTTCTGAGTACAAGAGCAGAGATAGGGCTATAGACAATGATAGAAGCAGCTAAAATGGAAACAGAGCCGGGCAACGATGCCTGAGGCAGAGGCAATGGAGGCAAAGAAGGGTTGCAGGTTGTTTGCCCAAGATTGCATTAGCCGAGGTCAGTCCTTAGAGCTGATCTGATCGGAGGGCAAGTTGGTTGAAAAAGTAGCATTTTTGGCTAATTTGGCCATTTAAAAAATCGAATTGACTGGCTTTAGTATGCCAGGTGCTAAATCATACTGGGCCACAAGGAAAGCCTGCAGAGAAAAGGAAGATGGCCTTGGACAGGTGGTAGAAGAAAGAGGACGTCATATTAAGGCCAGCTTTTCTTACTTTTCTTTGCTTGCCTTGGATCTTAGGCTACAGTCAGGCTGGACTTCAGGGAGAAATGTTCTAATGGAAGGAGAGGATTTATAAGGAAAACGGATGCATCATCCCTTCCTCCTCTCATCCCCCTTTCACGTCACCTCCAACGCACCTTCCTAAAACATAGCTGTCATTAAACTTTTCTCTTGCCTAACGGCCTCTAGTCATTCTTGCTCACAGGAGCAAACATCCTCCTTAGTTTTGCCTTCCAACCTATCAAGCTGGTCCGACTATTCGGTTTTCAAATCTGCTAGCACCCAATGCCAGCCGAGTGGTTCTCTGCTTATCTGCCTTGGTAGTTTTTCACCACCCCAAACGTGCTCTCTCCTTTTCTTCTGACTCCAGATCATTCTTCAAAGTCATCCTGAACAATGAAGTTTCCCGGATCACTCAAGATGACTCCCTTCTCCTCTTGTTTACAGGTTCATTTGTGTAGGAATTCATTTACTCGTGTGTTCATTTATTTGTTGAATTAATATTCATTTGCTGAACATATGTATGTATGTATGTATGTATGTATGTATGTATGTATGTATTTGATGTGGGACTTGAACTCACAGCCCTATGATCAAGACCTGGGCTGAAGTCAAGAATCAGACACTTAACTGACTGAGCCACCCAGGCATCCTTGGGTGCATCTATTATTTGCTGAGCACTAGGCATATTGATTTAGGACACATTTTCTACGTTCAAGGAGTTTGAATGTGACAGGAAGAATTTTCAGTTTCTCTGGTACCCACTCAGAAGCAGTATTATCTTTGCCTATATTTCTAGTTGTATTCTCTGTGGGCTTTTTGTTTTTTAATCTGTGAAATATTTTCCTTAAAGGCAGATGACTGTCTTGAAGTTCTTTTTAGCCCCCAAAGAGCCTTGCCCATACTAAACTCCCCCAAAACACAAAAGATTTGGGAGCACCCCAGAGCAGTGGCCTGGTAGCAGCACACGTGTGAGCCTGGATCTGATCATCAACTGGAGAAAAGATGAACATAGGAGATTTGATGATCTCTAAAGGAAAGAGATTGCTTTGTGTGATTACTGGGGCGTAAAGTCAGAGAAAGATCAGTACTTCCCCCATTTAAGATAATGTAATCAATGAAGAAACCCTCTGCCCATCTCTAATTTGTGTGTTCTCACCACATTCCAAAGTCCCGGGAACACGAGGGCCTTCTCGAAACAGAAAAGACAGTCATTGGGAGTGGTCAAGCCTGTTGATAGTCTGTTGGTGGAGGGCCCAGTCAAGAGTGAGGGCACCCAGGCTGCTCACCTCCTAGGAAAAGTCCTGGACAGGCAGCGGAGTGACGTCGGAAGGGTCACGGTGACCAGAGCTCCATGCTCAGAGACGCCATGTTGCCTACCCCATCTCCCTCTGGCTTGGCTTTTTCATGGAGGGTCACCCAAACAGGGCGTGTGATCTGGAGAATGCCTGGCTCAGTTGGAAAACCCAGTGAACTAAAAGTCAAGAAAGAGAGTTGTAACCTTGGCCTTGGCCCTGATAACTTGTGTTGCTGGAGGCCATCACTTTTCCTCTAGGCCTTAGGTTCCCCATCTAAAATATAAAGGAGCTGAAATAGTTCAGTCATTTTGTCAAACTGTTTTTTTTTTTTTTTTTTAGTCAAACTCTTTCATCATACAAATCATAATGCAGAAGTTCAGAGTGTAGAGCACACAGAAGCAGAGCCGAATTACCTCATGAGGCCCAGAGAGGATTAAGTAGGCCCCTCACTTGCTCAAGATACCCTCTCTCTTTATACTGCCCCTCCTGACCCCCAGCACATATTTTGAAAGCCCCTGGACCAGAAGGGTGGACCCTATATTTTTTTTACTGATCATGGTGCATAACCAAAACTAATTTTAAGAGACTCATTTCTAATATACACATCTTGATAAACGCCGTACCTTTGTTCCAGTCAATCCTTGTATTAGCTCTTAATAAAGGTCTTTTTTTTTTTTTTTTTGAGAACAAAGGAAATATAGCTGGGATGTTCAACAGTTTCTTCCCACACCCCAACTGATTGTCCAGCTCAATTCCTGAAGTGCATGCTCTGCAGTGTGGAGATCGCTGGCCTCTGGGGATCTTCAGGTTCTTTCCAGCCCGCTATTCTAGAAGGCTATGCCTGGAGCACAGAAACAATGCTAGTAATCATTAGCCCTGTTTATTTCTCACAGAAGAAAGAATTTTCTGGATACGTGGGAGACTGAAAGCATAGTGACCATTGTAGGGGGAGGAGACCTACTCCATTAAAAACTCAACACCCTGTCCCATATCTCCACTGGCCAGGCCCACTCTGCTGGCTCAGGCATCTGGCCGGGGCCCTCCCGTGCTCTCACCTGCAGAATCTCTACAGCCTCGTGGCGAGATTTCCCAGGGCATGTCTGGCATGTGCCTCCTCTCGAGTCAGGAACTAGTAGCCCTAAATCAGCCTGTGCCAGGAGATTTTCTCCACAACCTGCTTACGAACAAAGAACAGCAGCTTGAAAATACTCCACTTCGGTTTAAGAAGCGCTTTGTGAGGAGCAGGGAGCTGAGGGGGATTGTGTGTGATACCCTCTCCTTTCTCCTCATGCTGTGGCTGAGTGACTGTTCTATTCCTGGAAAAGAAAGGGGGTTTGGGGGGACTGCTGGGCCACTTTCTCGGGAGGACTACAGGGCTCAGGGGAGAGGCAGCCAGGCACAGTTCCCGGTCCCCATCCACTCATAACTCGTTTGAGAGATATGCAAACTGGCAGGACTGCCCAAGGCCTCCTTGCCAAGGCAGGCTTCCCTCCAAGTGGGCTTCTATATTTATGTGAAACAGAAATAAAACACAGCACTAAAAGGCAACAGACACACTAGCCAGCACCCCCCATGAGTGCGTGTTTAATGAAAGGCAAGACGGTGGGAAGAAGCGGTCAGAGGGTCACTCGGGGCAGAATGAAGGCTTGGTGGCCTCAGAGACCTTGACCTAGGGGAAGCCAGAAAGATGTCCACAGACAAAGGCCAGGCAAGTCTTAACACTCCTTTTGTGGGCCTTAGTATGCCTAACACTGAGGCATTGGGCTCTATATTAGTTTCTAGGACCCCCATAGCAAAGCACCACGAACTAGGTGGCTTCAAACAATAGATATTTGGGGCTCCTGGGTGGCTCAGTCGGTTAAGCGTCCACCTTCGGCTCACGTCAGGATCTCACGGTTCGTGGGTTCGAGCCCTGGGTCAAGCTCTGTGCTGACAGCTCAGAGTCTGGAGCCTGCTTCGGATTCTGTGTCTCCCTCTCTGTCTGCCCCTCCCCCGTTCTCCCCCCCCCTCTCGAAAATAAATAAACATTAAACAATTAAAAAAAAAAACAATAGATATTTATTCTCTCACAGTTCTGGAGGCCAGAGGTCTGAGATCAAGTTGTTGACAGGGCGATGTCCTTTCTGTCCTCTGACAGAGGATCCCTTCTTGTCTCTTCTAGGTTCTGGTGGTTGCTGGCACCCTTGATGTTTCTTGGCTTATGGATGCAGCTCTCCAATCTCTGTCTCTGCCTTCACATGGCTCTTCCTTTATGTGTCTGTGTCTTTTTGTCTGTTTTTTTTTTTTCTCTTATAAGGACACCGGTCATATTGGGCTTAAGGCCCACCCGAATCTGTTTTAATGATTACATCTACAAAGATCCTATTTCCAAATAAGGCCACCTTCACAGGTTCTGGGTGGACCCAAATATTTTGGGAGGTGGGGGGACGCTATTCAATCCAGTACAGACCCTAAATGCCCCTTTGTCAGGAAAGAATGGGGGCCAGAGAAAAACAATTTTCTCTGCTCTGCTCTCTTAAACTCAGAATATTATACCCATTCTCCAGCTTAGCAGACTCCTTAGGCAAGTGGGAAGGTTGATGGTCTTGAAGTCTCCCTTTAACCTCCTCACACTGGCAGATCCCAGAAGTCACAATGCTTAAGCCCTCTTGCAATAGATCACAGGCAAATACAGACCTCATCACTTCTTAAAGGTTTCCAGGAAAGGGTATTCATCATACACATCCTTAGTGGATAGGAGAAAGTCCAAATTTCAGATTCCATTGGTCAAAGGAAAACTCTGATCTGTGTAAATCCAACAGGATGCAGGGACATGTATTCTGGATTTTACCTCTGAAGGTAAACTCTCAGGCTCAGACCAATGACTCCTCACCTCCTCCTTTTTGAAAGAGAGCTTTTACTTGCTTGGTGTATACATTCTTACATCCTTTTGATTTCTGCCTTTCGCATCCTTACCCTCCCTCTTTTCTCTTAATTTTACTTTTTTTCTTGGTTGTTTTTCTTTAATTTTTAGTTCCTAAAAATAAAAAAAAATGTAATTGATTCTTTCTACTCTTTCTCTTGGCCAATCTGCTGAGTTGCTGGCTGAGGGGCTCTCAGTTTCTCTTGTGCCCTCACTCCACTTATCCCTTTGTAGTCTAACTAGCCCACTTAGTTCATGCAGATGGGTCTAAAGATAAGGGAGGAGATTTGAAAAGAGTAGAGGACATGGAGGGAAAAAGAATGCCTCAGAGGAAACAGCAGAAAATGCCAGGAAATTACTGAAACTCAAGCACAGAGCCCATCCAAGACCAACAGCAGAAAAAGTGGGGGTGAAAATGGAAAGAATCATGAAAACCCAAGCAGACGGTCTTGGGCTGCTTGTAGTAAAAGGGCAGAGAAGATAATATGAAAAAATGTAGCAAAAAATTGTGAAGAAAGACAATCAAGGCACAGAGAGAGGCCCGACAAGCAGCACTAAAGGATTGAAATGGACCGGAGAGCTAGCCGGAGACGGGTATTGGGTTAAGTCTGAAGCTTAAACTGTTGGAGTCCTCAAAGTCCTGCTCAGTAAGTCCTGAAAAATTCTCTCAATCTGCTCTATTAAACCCTTGGCCTTCAGTTCCATGTTGCTGGAATGGGGAACATTGATTCTGCCACCTTTTAAGTTTCCCAGAGGACAACACTCAGGCCAGGCATCTTCCTGACTCCCTCAGGCACCCAGAAAATGGTAGATGATTCCACATTGTCTAGACTAGAGCTGGTGGGGTCCTCCAGAAAATGGTAGATTTCCTCATACTGTCTAGACTAGAGCTGGTGAGGTTCCCTAGAAAATGGTAGACGTCCCCATACTGTCTGGAGTGGAGCTGGTGAGGTTCCCCAGGAGGCAGGGCTGATTCAGAATCAGCAATGATAAGAGCAAAACTTTAAAGGCTATGTTTTTCTGCTGGAATATGCTCTCACTTTTTCGGCACCCTTTCTTCTCTTTTCCAGGGATCCACAGACCCATCCTCCTTCATGACTCCCAAACTCTGGACCTCCCTGTCACTCTTCGCTCAGACCAAGTGTATCTCCGTTAACACCGAGCAGAAAATACTTGCTGCCTGTTATCTGCTCCCCAGTTGTGTCCAGCCCACTTAATCAACAGGTAATGATAATTCACCTAAGAACTCCCAGGTATCCTGAGCCTTACCCAAGTAAATAGATCTAAAGAACTCCAGCCAAGAGTAGCTGGTGAGGGAGAAGTATTTAGGCCAAACCACTCAGGCTTGACAGTATGTTATCAAAGTTATTCTTGAAAATTCCTTAGGAAGGTAACATTTTGTAGGCCAGTTACTTCAAGTGTTTCAGCTGAAGAAACAATGGTCTGCTCCAATGCTAAAGAAAAGCTGATCTTTGGAGCTGATTGAATCTGTTATGCTGGTCTGAGTTTGGGATCACATGGAGGAAAAGAAAATACCCCAGCCAGATTCAGCTTGCAAGACAAGCCGCGCTGAGCTGTATGAAGGAAGCGTGGATTTGCATTTCATTCTTCCCAAGCTGCAGCTTACTGATGGGCAGTTATTTATCTTTTCCCCTTTGCTGAGGACCCATGCCCAAACGTATACAAGTTAACATGAGCTAGAGGGACTCTTCTCCATCAATGTGAGCTTCTTGGTGAGTGTGCGGTAGGGAGAAAGGGCTGTGCCTCTTTCCCGAGCACAACCGGCTGGCTTAGCAGCAGGTGGACCCACATCTTCTCTCCTCCATGTAAGCATACACGGTGGTGAGAGCGATCCTGGGAATTAAAAACAAAACAAAACAAAAAAAACCTCCCTCTTTGTGTTTTTGAGTTTTTTTATCATCAAACTGAATTTTACGCAGACGAGAGCTTCCGAAAGTGAGTCAGTGCTTTCTGATGGGAACGCAGCCCCTTGCCTGGGCCCCTGGCAGGGAAAGTGGGTGGGGACGGAGAATGGGGCAGCAGAGGGGAAGGTGAGAGCTGCAGCTGGGCAAACAGAGCCTGCATTGTTCCCCTGCCGCATCGGGGCTGCAGCCTGGGACCCGCGCCTCCCTTAGAACGCAGCCAACAAGCACATGGCGCCTCGCTGCTCTATTTACACAGGTGCCTTCCCTCCCCAGGGAAGCTGGGGCTTTGCAAACATGCGTGACCACATGCTTCCATAAGATGGATGCTCACATCTGCACGCTGCCGAGGGGAGAAACTGAGGCCCAGAGTGGGGAAGGAAGGCCGAGCAAATCAACGATGGAAGCAGGAAGGTCGGGCAGGTGTTCTGACTCCCCCTGGCTTCTCTGGTTACCAGGCTGCCTTTGTCCTGTCAGCCCTGCCCCTGACAGGGATAAAGCCTTTGGGCTTTTCACTTTAGATTGCAGCAGCTCTCCCAGCTACCACTCCAAGCTGAAGCTGAAGCTTCCCGACTGTTCGGGGTGGGGGCTGGGCCGGTGACACTCCTCCTCCCTCCCCTCCCCCCACCCGCAGCCACACCTGTTAGTGCAGCCTGCCCCCCCCCCCCCCCCCAGAAGGGCAGGGAGGAAGGGGCTCTGGGGCTTGGACATTTCACATGCCTAAGAAATGTCCCTGGGCCCTACTAGTACCCCCTCCACTCCTACCCGCCCCCCAACATCTCCTGGAAGTCCAAGGAAGGGCAAAGGAGAAACCCAGCCGATTCATTTATTTGTCTGTCGTGTTTTAAAGTGCTCATTTTCAGAGCCTCAGCTCAAATGCCCCAGATTCTTCAGCAGATGAGTTGTAAGGAAATGCAAGGGGTGAAGGGGAAACCATAGGTGAAAAGAGACAAAAAAGACTCATTGCATTTTAAAAAATGGTCAAGATCAAACCGATAGCCGGGCAGGCTAACCTGACACTAACACTATAAAAAGATACAAAGAAGCGATTACTATAAAAGCCAGGAGAATAGTGACTTTCAGGGATGGGGGGAGGGTCGAGAACTTTCAGGGATGGGGGGGAGGGTCGATTTCTTACCCCAGTGTTGACTACAGTACAGGGCACTTTGTGGTAGCCCATTAGGTTATGCATCAGCCTTGTGTGGCGCTTTGTTTTCTAAGGAAAGTGTTAAAATAATTTGTCAGTTTCCCTGGTGCCTGGACAGCTGGATCTTTAGGATGTGACCCAATCATGTGCCTCTTTCCAGCTGACACAACCATGTTGTTATAACAGCTCTCAAGGAGGCACCAGTCTCTTGACCCTAACTTTGGGGAAGGGGGTAACCCTTCGAGGAGGGGGACAGTGGCATGGCAGAACGGAGGTGAAGTGAGGCTGTCCCCCATCCCTTTGAACCGGAAGGTGACTCCAGTGAGTTTTCTTCTTTGCGTGAAGTGAATGGAAAGCCTTTAGAGCATTCTCTGTCAGGTAGCTGACAGGTAACTTATCTGCATGAGGGGGCTCACCGTCTTCTCCACCAGATCAATGCTGGTGCCTGCCTTCCTCTCACGAATCCCTCTGGAGCTGTCTCTCTGTCTCTCGAGGGACTAAGATGGTCACAGGGACTGCCTGAGATGCATCTCTGACTAACACAAATTCTAGGAACTAACTCTTCCAAGTAAATGATCCGTTGGTCCCAGCAAGGCCATCAGAGGCACTCAAATATTATCCAGTGTCTCCAAGTGCGTGCGTACAATTGTGTGCATGACTGTTTAGAGTAAGAGAGCAGGTTGCTAGGCAGTGCGTTTCCAGCAAGGAGAGTGTGAAGAAAAAAAAAAATAAATAAATAAACAGATGACGGGGAGGAGAGATCCAGCGCCTGCTCGGAGAAGAGCGTTTGGGTCCGGTTCATTTCGGTCTGATGGGAGTGTCACGGGGACGTCAGGGCTCGCTCAGATCCGGCATGAGTTTCCAATCTTGCCTTCCAACTCCTCACCCTCTGTCTTATGTGGTGGGGAAAGCTGAGATGAAATATGGCCCTCTGGAGGGCCGTGCCTTTGTGAAAGACTATTACAGCTGTAACAAAACTTTTGTAATCTGCACCGTATCCCATTACACCTCCCGGCTCCTTGGGTCCCTTCCCAGCCTCAAGAAAAATACACACACCCTTTCTGTTTCTTTCTTTCTTTCTCTTTTGCTCTCTCCCTAGTTCCTACCCTTTAAAAGGGCATCGCAGTTGTTCTTTTCACATAGGCTTTTCTCTAACCTTTGAGGCAAATTGGCTTGAGGTGTGTAGAAAGGCTGGGTGATACTCGGTGCCCTAAGACCTGTCAAATCATCGAGGGGGCTGCGCAGAGCACAGGATGTGGAGGTCACCGCAGTGGGTCAGGATGAGGCTTCTCTGAGCCTTCTTATCCTTGGATGACGGCTTGGTGCCTCCTGCCTCTCTCGACAACAATGATGAGAGCTAACTCTCATTGAGCCTGGGGGCTCTCATCCCCCCAATTGTCTTCATGCCGACTTTTGGGGGAGCAGTTGGGCTCGTGGTGAAGGAACTGAGTTAGAAGCCGACCATCTGGATTTCTGTCTGAACTCCAAGTAGTTCCTAATTGTGTGACCTTAACAGATGTCTGTAATCTCTCAATTTCCTCATCTGCGAAACAGAGGTACTGATATTTACCTTGTAATGTGAAGTTCAAGGAGATGACCCACGTCAAGTTCTGTAGACAGTGCACGGCATGGTGGATACGCCCAACCGGAGTCCCCTCTTTTTTATTTTGCCGTGTTCTGACTTCTTTGGTGACATGGTGGGCTCTAGAGCTTTCTTCTCCACGTGTTCAGGGGAACCAAGCTGGGCTCCAGGATGCAGCTGGAGGAAAATGGAAGTGACTTCTGTTCTGGGGAGGGTGAAAAAGTGGGAAGAGAAAGGAATGACATAGAAGGTCCTTACAGTAGTCAGAATCTACAGCTGCTCTAGTCATGAAGGGACCAAGAGTCCCCTGTTTGTGTCAAAAAGAGACAGAATTGGTCAGACAGAACCGATGATTCCAAACTTTGGGCTTGCCACTGTCCACTATCCTGAGATATTCAAAATATTCATTCGATAGGATGTTTGGCACGGAGGCTCTGTGACACAAAAGCCGGGGTCATGAATCCGGGAAGATCTGAGCCCTCCCTGCTCTATTGCCATTACCTGTGCAAACGGGGCTCACTTCTCAAACTCCCTGGGCCCTAGTTTAATCATTTGTAGAAGGGGAATCACGGCTAGCTCATGGGATTGTTCTGAGAATTAAATGGAATAAAGTGCCTCAACGTCTCTGATGCAGCACGTCGCTCATAGCAGCACTCAACACACTTGTTGAGTGAGTGATGGAAAGAGTGAATAGTAAGCTTTCCACGGATGATCTCATTCTTCACTTTTGAATTGGTTTTCCTTTTCTTTGCCTCTCCTCTTTCCTTTCTCCCCATTTCCTTCTTTCCCCTTCCTCACATTTTTAATGTTCAGGATTGCCCTCCCTGTGCCATGTGTCTTTACCTGTCCTTGACTACGTCATTCCTTAGTCAGTATCCCTAGGTGTTTGCCATGGAAGGCCTTACACCTCGCCCGTCTACATAGAAAACGTGTCATTATGAATGGAGGAGGAGGAGGCTGCCTTGCTCCACACATGCCTGTCTGGACAGATTTCCAGGGGCAGCTGTGACTCTTGGTACAACTTCTTCACTTCTTTACTAGTTCTTGGCTGTGGTGCTCATATGATAGAAGGTGGAGAGAGAAAGTGGTGAAGACAAAGGGCCAGGAGAAGAGAAAAAAAAAAAAATAGATGTATCTACTTGAGGCCACGTGGCACTTTAGAGAAGGAACAGAGTTGACCACAAAGTAACGTCACGTAAGTCTCAGTTGGTAGCCAAGACACCATCCACCGAATCATAGTAGTTTCCCAACCTGAAGATAGAGGAGGCACCTGAGGGAAATAGGGGAAAGTAGGACATGATGTTCTATTGTACAATGTCAGAGAGACCATGGGAGGGAAGGATGATGTCAGGCTTGTGCCAAGGGATGCAACAAGGTTAGGTTCCATGCTCCCGGGAAACAGGCACTACCAGCAGAACCTATCGTCCGTCCTTGTTGGTCAATGTTAATGGATTTGAGCTGGAAGATGGTAGGGCATCATGCAGGGATGATTCAAAAAGACTTTTCTTTTGGATTTGCAATGAAAAAAAAATTTTTTTTGGTGCAGACCACAAATATACCTTACTCATCATATTTAATTGCAGCTCAAAAAAATTTTTTTGAGGGTCGAGGAATCTCCAAGGCAGATGGATTGCTTCATGGCCATAAGACGGATGGCTGGGAGAGCCTTACCAAGGTCATTTCCCCATCTTTCTGCTTTCAGGAAGTATCGTACAAATGTGAGGCTGGAACATCCAGGCTATGATCTCTAGAGAAGACAATGATTAGCCTGCAAACCAAATTCTGATGCCTCTGAAAAATTGTCAGGAAAATGACTGTATAATCTGCAAACAACACAGAGGTACTATATCACCCAGCACAGGAGAAGCTTCTTCATTTTATTCTACATTCAGGACTAAATCTTTCAGACCAAGCCAAGGGAGTAACAAGGGGGACATAATCTTGTTCTGATCCTTTGTAGCTTCTCTGGTAGCATCCCTGTCCCCCAGCTGGTTTTCAAGTTACAATCTCTCTGTCTCTCTGTCTCCGTCTCTGTCTCTGTCTCTGTCTCTCTCTCTCTCTCCCACACACACACACACACACACACACACACATCCTTCATGCCCAGCTCGAACTGATTATCAACTGATTATTAACATTTGGGAAATTTGGGGGGATAAAATATATACAGTTGTGAAATACCATCCAAGTTCTTATTTTCTTACTGGTCCCATAGGGCAAGTGGAGCCCTCAGCCAAGCTGCTGAGATGTAGAAGTACAGCACATGCTCCCAACTGCCTGACTTCCCCACGTTTTCATCCATCTTTCTTCCTTTGTCAGGTCTGTGTTCGTCTGTCTTTTCCAACACCCTACACCGTCAACCAATTTTGGGTTTTGGATAAAGGTTTGTTCTTCTCATTTGTCTCAGAATCCACTTTTTTGGCTTTCAAGTGAGCTGGTACCATTTTGGGCAGTTGTCTACTATGCACCTGGCCTGCTTTTGGGTTCAGTCCTAGGAAATCTTGGATGTGTCAGTTCTCTCTCCTCACCCTCCACAGCAAAGACGGGCTGAGAAGGCGCAGCGCGGGGCTGGTCATGCCTTCTGCCTTTCGCCTGCCTTTGGCTCTCCCATCCCGCTTCCCCCCAGCCCTCACATCCTGGACCCACCACACAAGAAGCTCCAAACCTAGGCTCTCTTCTCCTTGAACTTCCCATCTATTTCCATCTTGAGGGGTTCTCACCGTCTCTCCCGCTACCCGCTTTTCTCTCACGATTCCCCAGACGCTGAGTCTCTGTCCCCTCCCACGCCTTTGCCCCGCTGTAAATTTTCACCTTCTGGATTTAAGCACCCTGGATATTGTTGCATCTCTTCCCTGCGCCTCCTTTGCCACCGTGCAACAGACGGCTGCTTTTTCAGCCCCGCCCCTCGCTGGCCTTCATTACATAGGAAAGTTTGTAGTGCTTCACATTTTGTTCTGGACACGGGCCAGTCTGGCCCCTTGTCAGGAGCCTCTCCCCGGGACCTCTCCTATAGCAACAATGACATTTTGAGGAGCAGGCTGTTTCATCACCGTAAATACACACCCTCCCCCTCCTCATCGTGACAACCGCGACGGTGATAATGACGTTAATAACGAGGTCAGCTAATAGTTGGACGATGTGTCAGGCACTGTGCTGAGGGCTTTCTCTTGCTGTCTCGTTTATTCCTCACAACTACCCTCTGAGGCAGGTACTATAATAGAGGAGGAAACTGAAGCTAGGGGACATCCAAGGTGCTGTTTAGAGTCGCCCAGAAAGTGGGAGAGCCTGGATGTGAACGCACCTAGGTGGTCGTTCTCAGTCCATATTCTCTGCCACCATGTAGGGACGCCCAGAGCACGATGGTCCTCTCGCACCTGGGTGGAGGGCAGACAGGCAGCCAGGGACAAGGCAAAGAGCCAGAGGCAGCTCGTGTTGGGAACATTCATGGATTATTTGTCAGTTTTTAAGGAAAAAGCTAAGGAGACACAGGATACAGATAGCAAGGTGGCAGAGAACTCCAATCAGGCTCGACAGAATCGCTCTGTGCTGTGTCAATTGTCTTCTACGTGACCTTAGTGCCCGATGGAGTTTCTGTCACCATCATAGCTGTCTTCTTCTCTGAAGCACAAAGTCACCATTAGTAGTCCATCAGGCTGTGGTTATGTTGGCTGCCCTCTTCAAGGAAGGGGCTGTGTTGGAAGCGAAGAATTCTTTCCGCAGCCGTGGCTCGGGAGTAAATGGTGGGAACCTTCTCTCGGAACACTTTTGATGTGCGTGAGGCAGAAAGGAAGCTCTCATTTAGCTGGGTCGGTTTGCAAGCAGGGCAAAGGGGCTGTGGTCAGAGGCTCCGACCCTGTGTGTGGTCGTTCAGCTTTGCTCTGTTCTGTGGCTACAGCCCAGGCACTAAATCCTGGCCGGATGTCTTATGATGCATATGGCGCACTATCATGGTCCCCGTGGGGATGGGGCAACAAGGTGGGGATGAATCAGTTCAGTTCCAAATTCTTGATCAGAAGAGCAGCTCGGAACACACATCCTGAAGGCTGTAGAATAAGTGTATACATCAAACCCGGCAGCATCATTGCCCCGTAGGGTACTTCAATCTGGGAGCACATTTCCTTGCCGGATGTCATCAAGTTCTCAGTAGAACCTAAACATGGTTGGCTGTCTTCATTACAAAGTGAACCTGAGGTCCATGCAGATTAAATGACTAAGCTTTGCGGTGCATATGAGACTTTTGAGTTGTATTTAGACAGAACTCCACCTATTCCACAACAAATTCATAGACAGGCGTCAATCCTGTGGCAAATTATCTTTGAATGTCTGTTGAAAACCATCTGACCATGAATGGGGGTCTGTTTCTGGACACAGTATTCCACTGATCTACTTGTCTATCTTGGTACCAATGCTTTATTTCCTTTATTATTGGAGCTTTATAATAAATCTTAAAATTAGGTAGTAGAAGTCCTCCAGCTTTGTTTGTTTGTTTGTTTGGGTTTTGCTAAGTTGTTTTGGCCATTCTAAGTCCTTTTTGTTTACCTATGAAATTTAGAATCGGCTCGTCAATTTCTACCCCAAAAAGCCTGCTTTGGTTTTTGACTGGGATGATGTAGAATCCATAGCTCACTTTGAGGTTGGTTCATTTCTCCGAGTTTTTGACTGGTTTTTATACTATGGATTAGTGTCCTGGGATGGAGCTCTGGAATCTGTAGCACAAACACAGAGATCTTCAGGACAATTAATTTTTATGCTGATTTAAAGCTAATAAAGATAAAGATTTACAGGGAATCCAAGCCATCTGAAAGCAGAGTTACGAGGGCTTCACGGATAATAAGACTATTTACATGAAGGGGAACTTTGACTGTTTTGAGCACCTAGGATAAGCCATATTTGTAAAATGTTTAATTCTCACAAGAAGCCTATGAGGTAGGCATTACCTACTCTACTCTACAAGTAGGGAAACTAGGGTACAAAAAGGTTAAGCAATTACGCTGAGGTCATACAGGAAATTAAGTGGTAAAGTTGACCTTTAAACCCAGGTTGGTCTCATTGTACTGTGATGTTCCCCTACCTCAACAGTCTTCAGACTGTCCAGAATGACCCAGGAGGCTGCCAGTGTCTCAGGGCCCACGTGAGTGTGTAAGTGTAGGGGTGGGGGGCGGGGGAGGGAAGGGGGAGGCTTGTTCTTGGTGCTCTGGACTCTGCTTCAACTTGATTTTCTTTTGGTCTGTCTTATGAATCGGAGTTTTGCTTAAAAAATAAAAACAGAAACAACAACAACAACAAAATAGCGGTGCCATTCATCTCCTTTTCTCACAGACAAAGTTCCTGAAAGCTTTGGAGTAGTGGTGAACCGTGACAGAAGCTGCCCAGGGTCCAAGGCGGTACACTGGGGTTATTTTTTCCTATCAAAATTAGAACTCGTGGTCCTTCCGCCTGCAGGACCCGTTGTCTGGTCAGCTCACGGGGTCACTAATGAACCCAAAAGCTGCTCTGTCACTCTAGTGGCTGTTCTGACAGCTGGGTCTCAGCCCAGGTCAACTAACCCTGCCGTGGGTAAGGCTGGCGTTCTCAGTGTCCGCTGAAGCTCTGGATTGTTCCAGCCCTCACGCCTCCTGAGCTTTGCTGACCTTCCTGCTTTTCACAGGCTGCTAGGCCTCCTCCTTTCTCTGCTCCTCATCAGCCTCGCCCTCGGCAGCCACCCCAAGAAATCCAGCCTTTTTCATCTTCTCTCTCTCAGAAATTGGAACGGATTTTTTTTTCTTTTTTCTTTCTGAATTCCTGATGCGCCTGCCTTTGCCAAGACCCCAAATCCCAGATCTGCCATGTGCCAACAAATGCCGGGAGAGGTTGTTTGGATGAATTCAGAAATGACCTTGAACCTTTGCTCAACGCTCAGATGACAGGTTCTCTCCTTCCCAACCACACCCCAACACACATGCTTCTTGTCGGATAAGGAAATGTTTTATTGCTTCGTTTTCCTTTTCACTTTCTCTACTACCCCTTCTTCACGAACACTTCCCCCTTATCCTATCACGTACCTTCTGGAAAATTAATCAGAGAGCTAAAACCCCAGGACAGAAAGGGGCCTTGGGAGGGCATTTCATCTGGACTTTCGCTTCTAGAGAGTAATCATACTTGCTTGGTAAAGGACTCTCTCTTCTGTCTTTAGACTTTGATCAGTTCCCATACCTTCTCATTTAAGCATCTCTGGGTTTTGCTTCTTGGGTCTTATTTATTAATTTCATATTTTAAAGTGCTTCCTTTCTTCCATTTAAGGTTGTTTCATTGGGATCCAGATAATGTATACAAGGCATGTTCATGATAGACACTATCATGATTTGGCCAAAAACATTGAGCTTTTTTCAAGCAGATATATGTCTCCAAACTCTTTTCCTGGGTCAACCATGGTTTCTGGGGAGTCAGATATGATCATGGGTCTCCATGGGTAAAGACTGGATGCTGCCTGTGGTGGTCCAGTTGTGTATGTAGTTGACTGATCCGGAGGGATTTTTTTGGCTACAGTCAGAGGTCAAGAGTAAACGTAACAAGTCTATGATGGGGTCTACCCAGATGCAAAATGCTTTACAGGCTTGTAATCAATACCCTGGTGATTCAGTGCTAGGCCAGCTGTTGCGGAACAAAATGATTTTATATTGATTGTCTGATTGACTGATTTTGGCTTCAAGAGTACAGACTGGCTCTGAGTAACTTTCTGCTGTGGTGAAGACAGATCTCCCAGAGCACAGGCATGTGAAATTCCACACTCTCCTTTTCCAGGGACTGAAGCGGGCAGAAGGGTCAAACCCTCTGTTTTCCTTGACTTGAGTATATTTTTGAACACACCTCTTCTTCTTTCCCTTCATTTCCCATTTCACACCCTGTCCATCTACCTTTTCTCCTCACCTTAAAGTCCTAGACCTGTCCCCCAACTGCTCTGAGTCCACTCTTGAGAAAGGATTTCCCAGCCTCTAAAGGACAGGGGCTCCTCCATGACCCCAGCAGAGTTCTTCTGCAAGAACACATCTTTCAACCTGTGGTCTGTCTCTTTGGTCATCTACTGAAAGATTGGGACCGTCCTGCACAGCAGGTCCCACTGCAGACTCCTCAGGAGTTAAGTCCCAGCTTGAGCTGGGGAGGAGGGAATGGGGGCACCCAGGATGTCCAGAGGTTTGTCATCATCTCAGGAAGATGGGCTGGGAAGTTGAGGTCTTTGAGATAGAACAGAATTATCCTCACCGCATGTGATGAAAGAAGGTGGCACAAAATCACCCCTCCAGAGAGGAATCCTGGCCCTGAGTAAGAGCGAGAGAAGGGAAGCAGGTGGGGAGCTTTAAGAGGTGGGAGGAGAATCAGGAGAAGTTCAGAGGCTCTCATGATTCCAAACAATGCTTTCATTTCCGATGTTACCCTCCAAGGAAAGAAGGTCTAGCGTATAAAGGATAGGCCCAGTCAAAATCTGACAACGTAAATCCTTGGCAGATGACATTGTTTCTCTGGTACGATCGCAACCTGCCAATGGAGAAATATCTCCCAAAGGGGACAATTGGAGTAATCACTTAGAGACAATCCCCTGGCTTGATAGCCCAGAGCAGACACCCCTTTCCCTCTTTCCTTTAACCCCAAAGCCAGAAGCATTGGCTGACCCTCTGGTAGGTGAGGCCTGTGGGCAGACGAACAGGCAAGGACGAGGGAGGTCCTTTCCCAGGGGAATGTGTTAGAAGTTGCGGACGTGAGGCCAGAGCAAATGGCGTGTTTCCTTCTCGGGCTGTCACTTTCCCATGTGAAAGCTGCTTTGCTTTTCCTCATTTGTGCTGCGCGTTTCCCCTCAACCTCCGCTGGGTGTGGACAGGAAGCCTGGCACTGACGCCACCTCTTGAGTTTCCACAAAGTTTCACTTTCTGTTTCTCAAGCCCTGACCCACACTCCACGGCTTCCCAGGCCATGCGCGGGTGCCTTGGAAACCACACGGGTGACCTGTTCCCTGTAGGTGCCGTGCGTGACAGACAGGATCCCGGAGAACTTCTTTTCTGGAGTCTCAGGGCCTGTGACTCTAGTGCCTGACTTCACGTCCACCCCAGTAACAATGAAGGTCATTGCCATTGGCAGTGCCCCCCTCTCCCAAAGTCCTGGAGGTAATTACGCTGAAGCATGGAAGAAAAGGCAACGTCTGAAGGTTTTGTGCTGTTTCCTTGACCTGTACCTCGGAGGATCTCAAGGCCAAGAGTGGGTAACTGCTCTGCTATAGTAGAAACTCAGGAAATGCCTTAAACTATTGAAGTCAAGACAGGAAGTGACTTGCTAAAGTCCATAGAGCTGCTCAGCAGCAAGGTCAGGACTAAATATGGTTCTTTTCACTCCCAGGTAAATTGTCTTTCTTTTCCCCAAACTGCCCATCTCACCCCTCTTTCTTCTTGTTATAACGAATACCATTTCCTGTTGTATAGCTGTCTACATTGATGGCCAACAATGCAACATTCTCCTTATGGAAACCCTATCTGGATTGGAAGATGACTATTCATCTACTCATCCTCCACCTCTACCTCAATTAGCAACTATCTCAAGTTATGGCCACCGCAAAGTGTTTGATCATTTCCTTCTTCCCCTTGTATCTGTGCAGGGGGGCCTGGCAAGGACTTATGAGGCGGTATGAGGCACGGCACATCAGTGAGCAGTGGGATTTGGAGTATGGGTCCCCTGCTCTTGGTGTTCTTGGCACCTGCTGCATTTTATCCCCACCTGCTGAACCATTAACCTACTACCTTGTATAAGTTTAGCAGAAGGAGTCCCCAAGCACCTATGAGAAGCACGCATAGCTTTTCCAGGTTATGCCGTGGGGATCGTGAAAATACACAGTACTCGTGTCTGGAAGTCATTTAACAACTCACTTCCAGAGTCACTTGCTTCTTAGAACTTACCTCAAGCAGCATATGTTACAATGATCTGGTGCTTTGGGTGAGAGAAGTGAATAGTCTCCTAAGGAAGGAGGCACAGGTGAGTGAATTCTCATCTTGTTTTGTACTTGTTCTTGCCTCTGTATCTTGTCCCCCATTCCCGGCTTTGCTGAGGCTCTTGGACCAACCTGGGACTTTATGACCTGAAGACAGTTGAAGACCTAAAGTAAATTAGGCAGCTTCTGTCCATCTTGCTTCCCCAACTGTTATCCTCTGAATCATCTACCTTTCCTCTGGTTTCCTGTATCATCTTTTCCTTTTTTAACTTTTTTAAAATTTTTTAATTTTTTAATTTATTTTATTTTTTTAAATTTAATTTTATTTTTTTAAATTTACCTCCAAATTAGTTAGCATATATTGCAACAATGATTTCAGGAGTAGAGTAGACAATCAGGGTAATTGTCCAGACACAGATCAAGGCAGGATGCTTTTAAGCAATCACTCACATCTCTAAAGTCTTAAACCCAAGAGCATGGGGAGGGACCAATCTATAAGCAAAGCCTTAACTATGAAAACAACTTTTGAAACTAAGATTCAAAAGATAAGCTCAACAACAGGTGTTCTTTGCTTTCTGTAGTAGGTGTGTTCTTGAAAAGTTTAGTGTCAATATTTTTCCCCCATTAATCTAATCATAGTCTAAATATAAGAGGGAGGCTGGATATTTAAAGAAACCATGTAGTTGATCCCATTGCAAAGCCTTTTTAGAGTTTTAAAAATCACTTTTCTTTTCAAACATCGGGTTTTCTTCGATTATAATTTCTTAGAAGTAGGGACCTATCGGGTTGATGTATATTGCCTACAAATAAAGGATGGGTTAGCCGCAGAGTGCTGGAGCTTTGGGACTTTTGTATTTATCAAATACTTTATATCTATTTATACTTGGAAGATGGGACAATAGCTTCCTCAGGGAACAGAAAGATCTTTTATTTCTCTCTTCCTAGGCCATGCAAACTCCACTTCTTCTTTCTGGTATTTCCCATACATGCCTCCACCACAAGGCAATTGATCATTCTTTCACACTCTTCTGAACTTTCTGCAAGTATTGGTGTCTCTGTGCTGGAATAACCTGGTGTTTTGGGCTACACTACTGAATATTCTCTTCAGGATGGAGGCAGGTGGTCAAATGACCCAAAAACCAGGACTCTGTCTAAGGTTGTCCAATATGAGCTGTGGCTATTGAGTACTTGGAATGTGCAATGTGAATGAAACTTAGGAATGAATTTTGAATTAATTTAATTTTTAAAATGTTTATTTATTTTTGAGAGAGAGGGAGAGAGGGAGAGAGGCAGAGAGAGAGGGAGAGAAAGAGAATCCCAAATAGCCTGAAGAGGGGCTCAATCTCACGAACCATGAGATCATGACCTGAGCCGAGTGGGAAAGGGGTAGAGAGAGAGGGAGAGAGAGGATCCCAAGAGGGCTCTGCACTGAGAGTGGTGAGCCCTACACGGGGCTCAATCTCACGAACCATGAGATCATGACCTGAGCCGAGTGGGAAAGGGGTAGAGAGAGAGGGAGAGAGAGGATCCCAAGAGGGCTCTGCACTGAGAGTGGTGAGCCCTACGAGGGGCTCAAACTCATGAACCGCGAGATCATGACCTGAGCCAAAGTCAGACACTTAACCAACTGAGCCACCCAGGCGTCCCAGAACTTCTTAAAAAAATGTTTCTTTGTTTCTTTATTTAGAGAGAGAGAGAGAGAGAGAGAGAGAGCAAGTGGAGGAGAGGCAGAGAGAGAGAGAGAGAGAGAGAGAATCCCAAGCAGGCTCCATGCTTTCAGCGAGGAGCCCAACACAGGGCTCAATTCCATGAACCATGAGATCATGACCTGAGCCAAAATCAAGAGTCGGACGCTTAACTGACTGAGCCACACAGGCTCCCCTGGAGAACTTTTATGTATATTTGAAGCAACTTGATCACCTTTCAACTGTAAGTTTTATGGAGTTTCTACATATAGGTCAAGTCGTTCTACAAAGATTTTAGCTTTTGAATTGAGATATATGTATAAAATACATATCAGATTTTGAAGATTAGTAGGAAAAAGGAATGTAAAATATTTGCTTAATAATTTCTATTCTGTATATGTGCTGAAATGATAACATTTCGGATATTCTGAGTCACATAAAATATATTATTAAACTTAATTTCATCTATTTCTTTCCAGGTTTTTTACATGGCTACTAGAACATTGAAAGTTGTAAATGTGGTTCATATCGTGTGTCTCTTGATCAAGACCGATCTCAAGTATACTATTGCCTGACTTCATGACCACTCCCTGTGTCTAGACAAATGCCGTCAGCTCTTCCTATGACGGGGTTCGGGGTTTTAATTCGGATGCCCCTCAACTGAAGAAAACGCATCAACCTCTAGCTTTATTCTTTGAGGCAGCTTCTGAATCTACATTTGGGTGACAATTGCTTTGGCATCTTTGAGTTTTTTGCATGCCTTACTGTTCGATGCAGTCCGCATAGTTTATGCTTTAAAAAAAAAAAAATAGCAAGACTTCCAGAAAATGCTTTCAGTAGAAAGATAGATTTGGAAAGAATATCCAAAATTGTCACTTTGAACTTCTTATTTCATGTGAGAAGAAGACCTGCCCAAATATATTCTGCTGCGCAGTGACGCCTCCAGACCACTGCTGGTCCGGACGCTCTCTGTAACCCCACACTAGAAGTGACTGGGGCCAAGGAACAGCCATGGACACGATGACACAGCATTACAAAACACCACGCTAGCTGGTTATTAATGAAAACCAGATGATGGACCATGAACCACATCGTCCAGAAAGTTGACTAGCTGGAACGGAACATGCAGAGTTCAAGGGTGGCAGGAGCCTGCATTAGAAGCGTGGAGGCTGGGACACACATCCACGCTCTGCTGTGAATTGGCTGCGAGTCACTGGGCAGGTTATTGTCACATCCTCTTTGCTCATCTATCAAATGAGAGGGTCGCGGCAGAGGGTCTCTAGTTCCCGCCTGCTCCTACAGCCGCATCTCAGCCAGTCTAACCCGAGGCCCCCGCCACCTCCAGCTGTGAGAACACCGGGCAGGACTACCCGGGTTGGAGAATGCCCAAGGCACAGGCCAGCGGGGAGTGAGAGGCAGGGCGGGGAGAGCCAGCAGGCTCTGTGACACTGTTGTAACCTCACCGCTGGTCAGTGACCTCCTTTTCGGTAGCATACGTTCCATCATGAGCAGCTTTGCTGGGTCAAGTGCATCTACACTTTAGAGCCATGGGAAGCGTTTATTAAACTAACCTCCAGAAGGCACACGCTCAGCTTCACTCTCGCCACCGAAATACCTGCTTTGGGGAGTAAACAGCAAATCTTTGTTACTTCAATTTGCTGCTTTGGGATTGTAAGTGACATGGAACTTCCCCCATATGGTAATTGGCGACTGACATTTCATCTCACACAATCTGACTGTTTGCATCTTTCGCCCTGGTTTCTTGAGTGTGTTTTTTTTTTTTTTTTTTTTTTTTTGGTCTTATGATTTATAAAAGCTCTTTTGGTTTAAAGGTTAACCCTTTCTTGTTACATGTTTGCAACACTTTCTTGCAAATATTTTTTCAGTTCATGACTCACCTTTTCATCTCGTGCGTGCATAACTTTGAACTTACAGATATTAACATTTTTATTGAAAAAAATTCTTTTAATATGAAATTTATTGTCAAATTGGTTTCCATACAACGCCCAGTGCTCATCCCAACAGGAGCCCTCCTCAACGCCCCTCACCCACCCTCCCCTCCCTCCCACCCCCCATCAACCCTCAGTTTGTTCTCAGTTTTTAAGAGTCTCTTATGAGATATTAACATTTTTAAATGGTCATGTTTATCAACCTTAAAAAAAAAAAACCCTCTGTACTTTTATACTTTTAAGGCACCTTCTTTATTCCTAATCAGATAATTTTTACCCATAACAGTTATCTATTTTTCTTTTTAATCTGTAGTGATGCATTTTGGTGTCTGATGTGAAGAGGCTACATTCTTTTTCTGTGTATAATCACACAGGAAGGATCTCTCACACTGTTTACTAAATAAACTATCCCATTCCTTCCAGTTTCCACACCCATTTAATCTAGCCCATTGTTGACATCATCAGAGAAAATCTCTCATCAGAAAGTTTGACCAGCACAATTCAATGGTATCAATCCAACTTGACTTATGCATGGTTGTTAGGCTGGGTGGCAGTTATGAAACGGGGTGGAAGTTAAATGAATTATCATTGATACACTTAATGCCACAAATGTATTGCAGACTGAAGAATTTAGTTAAATTGTGGAACATGCCATATATTCCACTGGAAATTTGGTTGAATCCAGTTCACTGGGCTTTGTTTATAAACCTTTACCTTAAAACGTCCGGGATCTAGAGCAGGGGGCACGGAGGAGGTAAGGGAGACATCATCTTGGGGATGGAGAGGACTTTTCCATGGTGACCAGATGTTTATCACTGCACGGGCAGATGGCCCAGGGAGGCTGGTTGTGGTTTGGGTTATTTTTTCCTGATGCGGATGTAGTTGCTTCTCTTCTGGGTGGGCAGTGTGGGGACCAAGGAGTCTTAGTGGGTGCACAACATCCAGCAAGGAAACCATTCTGCTGGCTCGCTGCATCAGCCACACTCTTTACAGAGCAGGATGCCAGCTGCTGCTCTAACCAAAGTAAAAGTCCTACTTAGGGCCACATGCTAACCACGGGGCACTGCAGGCCTTCCTGGACTCTTCCTTCTCTAGGAGGTAGGGCTCAGAATGACGTCTGGTCATGGAAAAAGAATTTCGAGTCGTCCGGGTTCATGGTGTCTGGACCGTGGAGGGTGTACCCTGTGTTCTTTTGAGGTTAGGATTTGCTTTAATTAAGGAAATAAAATGAAATCCAACACACCCTGCTCACGCCACACATGTTCTGAGGGGCTGCAGGAAAACCCCAACGCTGTTCGGACACAGAGTCAGCAGGGACTTCTCGGATGACTTGGTTAGTGTCAGTGGGCCACCCTGCTGTTTCCTTTCCTGAGAACATCTATCCCTTTTCAGAGACTGTTAATTTTGTGCTCAACATGCCTGAGTGTGTTGATATCAGTCTTGAGTCCAGTTTGCATTTGGTCCCCTCCCTGCTGAGGGGAGCAGGAAACTGGGGATTATGGGAGTCGGGGGTGGTGGTGAAAGGGCTCTAGACCACCAAGCCTTGAGTTCAGATGATGCATATGACTTAGCCTGCTCTGTGGATATGTCCCCTGCTTGCCTCCACCCTCCCATTTGTCAGGGTCCCTCCCTTCCGTAAAGACAGTTCAAAACTCTTCCCAAGTTAACACCAAACCAGAGAATGTTCCATTTGTCTTTCTCATGCTCACGCCCTGCCGAACTCAACATCGTATGTGAAAATCTAGAGGAATGGTGTCTGTTTTGAAGAATGCCTTACACTTTTGTTATTTTTCTCTACATAAATTCCTTAACTACAGGGTTGACATACAATCACCACATTCAAACACACTTCATAGTGCCCGGGTCTGATAATCATATATGCGTGTGTGTGTGTGTGTGTGTGTGTGTGTGTGTATGTATTTGGAAGTTCTTTCATATAACAAAGTAGCAAAGGGGCCCATCTATTTGAGTATGTTTAGTCATCCATTCATGTAAACTCAGAAACCTGATTTGGAAGACTTGCTTAGGTCGAAGGAGGCTCTGAACTATTGATGGTGAGGATTAGAAGGTTTGGAAGGAGCTAAGGCTGTTCTGGGGAGGCCCTCAGTTTCCGATCCACCCTCTTCTCCCCTAGGACTGAATGGTGGGACAGAATCACTGGATTCGTTGGGTTGCAAGTCATACATGCCCAACGCAAACTAGTTTAAGCAATATCGGATATTTAATGGCCGCCGAAACTGGAAAGTCCAGTAACGTAACTGGCTTGGGGCACAGATGACTAGTTTCTCCCCATTCTTTGTCTCTGCTTTGCCTTCCTCTGTGTCAGCTCCATTCTCAGACAGACTTGATTCAAGTGAAGGCAAGGGTGCCCTCCAGCAGCGTCACCCAACAACTTAGAAAACCCTAAGCAGAAAGAGAATGTCTCCCGGCCAAAGTCCTGGTGGGGGGAGGGGGGGTGGGGCTCTCAGTGGCCCATCCCGGCTCATGGAGCCTCTTCTGAAACAATTAGTGGTCAGTGGAATATGTTCTTTTGATTTTCCCAGACTCATCAAGGCGTCTGACCCTGAAACCAGGGGTGAAGAGCAACCTTTCCCAAACCGCATGATGGCTCACCTAAAGGAAACTGGGCTGCTGTTCCCAGGAGAGGAAAAACATCAGGCAGAACAATAGAAGCCCACGTCAACAGACGGCAGGTGGATGGTGTGAAGAGAATTCTCATTCTGCTGGGCGGATCTGGGCTCACCTTTCACCTCTGCAACATACAAGTGATGCTGATGTGGCACCAAGGCTGTTGGGATCTGGAAGTAAATTGTCACATGGGGATGTACTTTGGCCAGAATTCGGTCCTCCTCTCCATAACTCTGTCCTCCTTCCATCTATATCTAGGTTATATCAGCCCTCCCCCATTGTACATGGGCACCGCCATGAAGCACACGCTCAAGCCCAGTGGCATGCAGATGAAGCATCTGGGGTTCATGTCCTGCCACTCAGCCTGTCTCCCCCCCTCCCACCCACCCACCTTCCCATGGGCAGCAGCACACATTACGTTCTGCTAGGTTGCCATGTTTTCTAACACACTCTCTTACTCTGGATGCCCAGGTGTTGGCCATGGGAGAGGCATGGTTGGCCCACTTGCCTGGCTCCCTCTGATTCATAGGGACACCCTGCCTCATGTTCTTCAGCATGAGAGTCAGGATGCAATGCAAGACCACTGCACTTAAATATTTGGGTTCTCATCCCGGCTCAAAAACGAACTAGATGGGTGATTTTCGGACTGCCCGTGGGTCAATTTCTTCCTCTGTATTTGGTCACATCTTCTTCAAACTGTAAGGTCCCTTCATGTTCTAGTGCTCATCCCGTCTGAGCAGCCACTACGTTAGTTTCAAGTTTTTCCTCTGAAAATTCAAGAGAATAAAGCTATGCCTTGAAACGATTTCCCGAGAGTAGACATAAAGAGCTAGAAAAGTCTGAAACCCAGATCCTCCACTAAGTAGGCATGTGAGTTAGGGCAAGTTATTAACATCTCTGCGACTCACTTTTCCTCACCTTTAAAATGGGGCTACAGGATGTCATGAAGATTAAGTGGGTTAACGCTTGAAGCCTGCCCAGGGCAAAGTTCCACATCAGCGATTGCTGTTTCTGCTGTTCTAGACTGTAATGCATAAAACAGAGAAATGTGTTGTATTTTCGAAGCGCATATCTGTCAAGTACTTGCCAGCTGGGAGGAACTCATGTCTCCTGAAGGAGCAGGTCTCGTTTTTGGTAGATCTAATTATTACTATAAAGTCGTTGTTATTGCCCTTGAAATACTTGAAGATACCATCAGCCACACTCTTGAACACTCCTGTCCTCTTTAATTTCTTTCTACTGCTCTGGCCACAAGACCAGTGCTCTAGTACGGATATGTTCAGGTTTGTTAATGCCCTCCTCTGTGCTGTGCGCCTCTAACTTGACCCCAGACGGGATCTAAACAGTGCTAAACCTATCACTTCTCTCCAACATATAATCACACTTTACTAGTGCTGCCAGGGACTGGATTTCCTTTCTAGCAGCCGAGTCATGTTTTGGGCTCATATTTAGCTTCTAGTTAAGAAAGCCCTGAGTTGTTTTCATATAAACCAGTGGAAACTCATTTTAGAATTCAAGTCCTCTGTCTTGCCTAATCAATGTTACCTTCTGGGATAAATACAGAAAATCCTTCAAGTACAGAATGAGGAAATCCTGACTCTGGGCATTTGATGTCAGTTAAATAGGTCACATTTTATTTATTTATATTTCGAAAAAGAAGTGAGAAGGAACAAGAGACCCTGAGCATCAGGCCAGAACAGAATAGTTACATTGTGATCTGAGACTCTGTCCTGGTCGTAGGATCGAGAGCCATTAAACAGCGCCAACCAGGCTTTTGGCCTGAGAAGCCGGGGGCAATCACTTCCATGGAATAATTTTCAAATCTGGGCTTATACCTGTTCAGGATTTCTTGGTGTTTGTTAGTTGTCATTGTTGTATTTGTAGGAAATGAAAGCTGCCATTGAATAGTCTCGGTAACCCCCTCCCAACCCTCCAAATATGCCTGGAATAAGTCAATGAGTTTTCATCTGGGCATATTGCTTTTCCATAAATGAATCTTTGCTTCTCACCTAGGACATAATATTGGTGCTTGGTAGGAATGTGCCAAATATCGTGTCTTTGTGGTCAACTATTTTCATTCAAAATTGAATTTCTATCATTCAGTAAAAAGGGAGAGATCTCCAAGTTCAGATATTTCTCCCTTCCTAAGAGAACTGAAGTATAAAGTCAAATATTAACTGTTCTTTATAACATATAAAAACATACCTAAGGATTTTATTGTTCAGTCTATTTATCTTTGTATCCAGTACAATCTAATGAAAAATATAGGTATACACACAGAGATTAAAAGTATCTATCACATAGGGGCCCTGGGTGGCTCAGTCAGTTGAGTCTCCAACTCTTGGTTTCTGCTCAGGTCATGATCTCACGGTTTGTGGGTTTGGGCCCTGCATCGGACTCTGCCCTGATAGTGTGGAGCCTGCTTGGGACACTCTCTCTCCCTCTTTCTTTGTCCCTCCTCTGCTCGCTCTCTCTCTCTCTCTCTCTCTCAAAATAAATAAATAAACTTAAAAAGAAGTATCTATAGTAGATATGTGTACATAGGTATATGTATGTCAACACATCTATGTTAGGTTGTGATAAAATTCATTACCTTATGTTGACGGTTGTGATAAAATTCTTTACCCCATGTTGATGGCATTCTTGTACCCACTGGTAATTTATTAAAACAAATGACTTGGATTCTCTCAGGAGGTGCTACTGGCTCCCAGTGATCACTGATTATTTTTATAAAGGCTCATCAAGAGCTTGTTTAGTGTCAGGAAAAGAAATTCAAAATATACATTGTTAATGTCAAGCTTCTACCTTTTGATTTCTAGAATCGACTTTTATTTTTATTTAAAAAATTGATAAAATATTTCTCTCTTTTGATTGTTCGGGCATTTCTCCCATTAACCCACCCAACATCACCATTCCTACTGCTACGTCTACCTGAGGACGCCTGGGCCAGGAACCGGGGAGTGTTGACCAGCCATGGCCAAGCCCTTACACTCTGGCTTGGAAAGGAAGTATGTTTCTCTCTTAGTCATTGGAGATTGACTGGATGAAAATTTGCACTGATAACTATTTTTGCATGTGGAATTAAGAATATTCAGATAGACGTAAGTCCTTTGGCGTCTAGTTTTTCATCTGCCCTAAAATCAGTACCTCACATTCTCAAAAACAGTTTGCTAATTCTAGTGCTAAGGGGATATGATCGATTGAAACCATAAATGAGAAACCGAAGCAGCAACGAGGACGACAAAAATCCAGATCCATGCAAATTCATTAATTACAATGCCAGGAATCAAGGGTTCCTGATGTTCCCTTAGAAGCATTCGGTCATTGTGGATTCAGAGGGGTAGGTGAGTGCTTTCAGCATGTATGATTTAAGCAGCTAGTTTTGCATGGTGATGGGTTGCTGGAAGGAATGGTACAGAAGGAACATGAGAAAGATTATGAGTAGTAAAGGAGGATAAGAGAAGACAAGGAGAAAGACAATGTCCATAAAAAGATGAATAAGGAGGGGAGCAGAAGAAAGAAGTGGTTATAATTTCACACTCCAAGGAACACACTAGTAAAGAGGCATCTAATGATGAGGCAAAGGGTTTCTTTTCCATTTGTTTAGGCTTGTGGCCTGATTTTGCTTTGGCTTTCTTCGTATACATGGGCCAAGGCAAGTTTTCCAGACCAGTCACACTTCTTGCTGACTTGCTGGAATGTCTTTCTTGGATGTCACGGAAAGAAATGTCTTGGCTTCTATATCCCTGGCTGAATGGGTCAAAGTATGAAAAACCCACAGATATACATCTGACTCGGCTGGAGATAGAAAAGAAGATAAGTGAGGTCTTTTCTCCTCATAGGGCTTGTTAGCCAGATGAAGAGATTAAACCAATGGAAAAAGATAAATAGAACTTTCTGGATGTATGTAATGAGTGCCCACAGGTGCCTGTAAAAATAAGAGCATAGCCATGCAGGCGAGCAGGAGCCATGGTGGGGGTTTTGACGCAGGGGATGAAGAGGGAAGAGCATAGGGGTGGATGTTGGGTACATGGGTTCAAATCACGATCCTGCCACCTGCCTGTTTTGTGACCTCTGCCATATTGTTTTGCCCGACAAAGGCTTAGTTTTTAGGTGTATAAAAGGGCATTTATAATGTGTACTTGCAAACACATTATCTTTATTAATTTTCTTGGCAGTTCTGTAAAGTGTGAAGCACTGTATTAAGTAACTTTCCTTACCATTGTAATGGAACTTGGCTGGAGAATGTTCTCAGAGGAGAATCCTCAGGGAGACAAGTCTTCCTTGCCTTGCATCCAGAGGAAGTTGCAGATACAGAGGGAGTCACTGTTTCCATCAGACTGGGGAGAGGCAAGAAAGGTCACCAGAAGTCTAGATTCTTCTGGAGTCTCTTGGCATCCTGTCTCACTTTGGTTCTTTCCTGAGCTCCCCAGCTGTATAGATATGCAGATGTGCAGACTGGGGAGACGAGCCAAGGTGAATCCAAGGCTGAGCAGGTCAGTAGCTCAGCCTATGAGAAGCATTATCATCCCCCCACCACCGAAAGGTCTCTGACAGGAATTTTCTTTCACTCATGCACCCGAATGTCTTGACATTGGCATGAGGGGTGTAACTCAGAGAGCCCAAGGCCTGGGTCCAACTTTCTTGGTGTAGAAAACTCATAAAGGTAGCTGTTACAGAAGAGCTTCATAAGGGAAACTATGGTTTTGCCCCTAGAAAGAATGGGGTAATATACTCCTCACCCACTTTTTAACAAAATGTTGTCTCCTATACCTTTTCTTTCATACCTGATTGGTTCTTCCTTCTCTTCTGTCCTTCCCAGCTAATGCAAGGTCACTGTCTGCCATCTCTCCACTCTCCAGTCCCAGACTCCCTCAGAACTTGAGGAAATCGAGGCAAAGAGCAAATTGTGACTGCGTTGTGTTGGACACCCAGGGACAGAATAAAATGAAGAAACTTCCCACTTGACGGAATGGGTAAAAGGGAGTCTGGAGTTCAGGTAGGGTTTGTAGGAAGCTGGTCTATCTGTATCCTTATAATCATCTCTGTCATTTCAATGGTTATAGTGTTGACAATGATGTTGACAGCATAGTAATAACATGAATATGAGCTAAAGCCTTTTGAGTGTTTCTGAGGTTCAAGGCATTGCACTAAGTACTGCACATGGGTTCTATTAATGCTCACAGCATTTGAAGCAGGTTAAATTATCACGGGCCTTTTACAAATGGGCTGATGTTCAGAAAGGTGAAGTAAAAAGCCAAAGGCCACACAGCAAGGGGTGGCGGGACTAAAATTGAAACCCAGGAAGTTACACACCAAAATTCAAGATCTTAATTATTATATTTGGGGCCCTCTGAGTGACGGATCCTCTCCAGCCATCTTTTCCATCCACTGTTTCCAGAGAGCATCCTGCTCACTTATACATCACATCTTTTCATACTGGTGTGGATGGACTTCTGATGTGAAGGACAAAGAAACCAGGAGGTTGATCTCCTCAGCTTTCAAGAAAGCCTACTTGCAGTTCTCTAAGAACTATCAGCATAAATGGGAGACAGGATATGTGAAGACAGCAGAAGGGAGGGCTTGGATCCCTCACACTCCAGCCATTGGTCCTTGTGCCATTTGCTTCCTCCCATTAATCCCGAAGTTCTCTCAAGCTCCAGCTTCTGCTCCCCATTTCACTCTCTCTACACTAATGGTGGTAGCCTTGATTTTTTCCTGTCTCTCTAGCTTCCGTACTCCCACGATGACTGTTAGGGTATAGGGCACTTCCTAGTCACATTAAGGTATGTTGTGAGAATGTTCTGGTTATGGGGATTGCGTCAGAATAGGGCTGGAGATGAAACACACCAATAGCCTGAGGAGGAGGGTTTAAAAAAGGGACTGTTTACAGAGTTGTGGGAGGTTTACACATATACACATACACCCAAGCATGCGATCATCAATGACACTTTGTACACTTAAAATGGGTTCATTTAGTTACACCCCTGTGGAGTCGATTTAAAATCTAAAAATGGGGTCCTCTTATTAAGAAAGGAATTTCTTGGGGCACCTAGGTGGCTTAGTCAGTTAACCATCTGACTCTTGATTTCAGCTCAGGTCATGATCTCATGGTTCCTGAGTTCAAGTCCTGCATCGGGCTCCCTGCTGACAGTGTGGGGCTTGCTTGGGATTCTTTCTCTCTCTCTGCCCCTCCCCCCCTCATTCTCTCCCTCCTTCTGCACTGAGGAGGGCACCTGTTGGGACGAGCACTGGGTGCTGTATGGAAACCAATCTGACAATAAATTTCATAATAAAAAAAAGTTTGGTAAAACAATTAAAAAAAATAAATAATAAATAAACTTAAAAATTTTTTAAAAATGAAAGGAATTCCTAGTTGTAGAGATTTCTAGGGTGAACATGTCTGACTAGAATTAGTCAGGTACGATGCATGATTTTTACCTATTTGCTTGTGTTTTGTATCATTTTTCTTCCCTGAAACTCTCCCCTCTTTTCTCCAAATGTCCGAGGCAAAGACTATGCATTCTTCCTCAGCCACATCATGTGCTGCTGAGTTCTCATTTCGCTGGGCAACCCGTGCGGTCGGTCAGGGTCTCGGGAAAGGGACAGGCTGGCTTCGTGCAGCCTCTCTCAAACGTTAATGCGCCCCCTGCGATGGGCCCGGCGCTCTGCCAGGTGCTAGGGAATCCAGGCCGCTCAAGAGTCCCTGCGGATAATGCATCACAGTGTCGAAAGAGATGGCCCTGTGAGATGTCATGCACTTAGCACTGTGCAAGGAGCAGAGTAAAAGGGCCCTGAGGAGGTAGCAGGTGTCTCTCTGCGGAGGCTTATACTGACATCTTCACGGATTGGGGAGAGTGGAGCTAGATCTCAAGGATAAGAAGCCTTGGAAGGCGTGGTGCTGGGAGAGGACATTCCAGGTGGAGTGAACACGTGGGTGTAAATCCAGAGCCTAGCCAACAAAGGGCATGGTGTGTGACCTATGGCAGGAGTGGGGCTTGGGGGGTAGGGTAGGGACAGACGGTTCTGGAAAGCAAAGGTGGGCTCAGATTGCACAGGACAAGGTCAAAGTGTTCAAAATCACATGAGAAATATGGATGTGAAGGGAATGGCTAATGTCCACCCACCCCCCGCGCCCTGCAGAGGAAGTGCTCAAGAAACAGTAGTCATTATCATGGTTTTATTGTGTTGCTATTATTTTTTGTTTTGGGAGAGAGAGAGAGAGAGGGAGGGAGAGAGAGAGGGAGAGAGAGGACCTGAAACAGGCTCTAGGCTCTGAATTGTCAGCACAGACACTGACATGGGGCTCGAACTCATGAACTACGAGATCATGACCTGAGCCCAAGTCAGAGGCTCAACCGACTGAGCCACCCAGGAACCCCTATTGTGTTGTTACAATTAATAAAGATGTTTGAGGGGGCGCCTGGGTGGCTCAGTCAGTTAAGTGTCCGACTCTTGATTTTGGCTCAGGTCATGATTTCACGGTTTGTAGGTCTGGGAGATTGAGCCCCGCGTCAGGCTCTGCCTCTCTGCTAACAGAATGAACTTGCTTGGGATTTTCTCTCTCCCTCTCTGCCCCTTCCACACTCGTATTCTCTCTCTCTCTCTCTCTCTCTCTCTCTCTCTCTCTCATCTCTCTCTCAAAATAAATAAACTTAAAAAAAATGTTTGAAGCCCACTTTGGCTCCTGTGTGGTTGAAGGAAAGATAAAACCTTTTCTCCATTCTCTTAAGCACAGGAGCAGCAAGCTCCAGACCGAAGGAGGGAAGCCCTTCTGGTGCTGAGTCAGGTGCAGGATGTGAAAGGTCCCGCAGAAAATGAGAATCACATCATGCATGTAAGCGATGGCTGGACCCAGGCTCAGAAGATTCCAGGTTGCTGCACTCACTTGTGCAGGCCTTCCCCCACTTCTCACGGACAATTGTTTCCAGAAGTATCGAGCCCCTCGGAACCATGTGTTTGTCTCTTCCCTGGAAAGGCGTGTGGGGGCTACGAGTGAGGCAGGGACAGGGTTGGGGCTTTCTGTCTTTCTCCCTTCCCCTGGGCTCCACTCCTCTCTCCTCTTTCTTCCCATAGAGATGGCAGGATGTGAAGGCCATGAACTCCATCAGGAGCCAGCGGGCTCGTCCAGGAACAGAGTGGGAAATATAAGGGGACCCATCTGCTATCTCCAGCGGCAGGAAGAAGCTGCAGAACGTCCCTTTCAGATACGAGCGTTTGAAGAGAGAAGGAGGTTTTCTCATTCACTGCAAATGGTCTGCAAGATTAGCAGACGCCATCTGGGAGTCAGAGCAGCACCCTCCGTCCCCCAAACTCTCCAGACACAAGAGGCAGCTTTTCAGAAGTTGTCTGGTTTCTGCAATAAGCACAGGGCCTGAGACCACCCCTCCCACCCGCCCCCCGGGAAGATGAACGAGGACCGGGGCCTTTAGAGGAGGGAGTGGGGAGACACATCTGTTGACTTTGTGTGTGGGGGTGCGTTTATTATATATTTTAAATTAGACTTTTTATTTCAGGTAATGTCGATTCACATGCAAAAACAAGAACTAATAGAGGGAGCATTTACACCCTTTACTCCGTTTACCCCAGTGAGGCCACCTTATCTGATAGTATAGTGCAATATCACAACCACGATATTATTGCCATCGGCACAGTCCTGACACTGAACGTCTCTATCCCCTTGGGGATCCCTCTCCTTGCCCTTTTTTTAAAAATTTTTTTTTAAACATTTATTTATTTCTGAGACAGGGAGAGACAGCATGAATGGGGGAGGGGCAGAGAGAGAGGGAGACACAGAATTGGAAGCAGGCTCCAGGCTCTGAGCTGTCAGCACAGAGCCCGACGCGGGGCTCGAACTCACAGACGGCGAGATCATGACCTGAGCCGAAGTCGGACGCTTAACTGACTGAGCCACACAGGCGCCCCTCTCCTTGCCCTTTAATAGCCACACCTTCTTCCCTCCTGCCCTTATCACTCCAGAAACTGGAAAAGACCCAGATGTCCTTCCACTGGTGAATGGTCAAACAAACTGGGTCGCCTTTAAAGAGACGTGACCTGGAGCTGCGTGAGGAGGATCCCCAGGGCTCCGCAGCGACTGTGGGAAGTTCAAAGTCACTGCTCCTAACCCGTGAGTCCCATCAGAGTGTGGAAGGCTACTGTCAGGAGGAGAGCAGCAGGTGTGACAGAACAGACAGGCTAGATTTACCTGTGGTGGCCTGATCCCCGCAACCCCGCCCCCCTTCTGGCCCCCGCTGCTTACTCCTTCATGGTCTTCTAGAAAGACAGTTGGGCCTTCACAGAAGTAGCTTGTGAAGTGAATTAGCATTCACTGTAGGCCGGAATGCTGCAGTCACCAACCAAGGATTTTACATAGGAATGTCTTTAGTTCCTCACTCCTCCTGTAAAGTAGACACTATTATTATCTCCGGAGGCTCAGAAAAGTTAAGTCCCTTACCCAGGGACACACAGCTATTAAGGCAGGTTAGGTCTTGAATCCAGGGCTATTAAATCAAAGGAACCAAACTCTTTCCGTTATGCTGTGTGGCCTCCAAAAATAGCATCGCCACCAAAAGAAAGCCACTCAAGCGCTGCAACATGTTGACAGCCAATGAGGAGAGAGAAAGGGGAGGCTGCTAAATTATGGGCTTTTCGCTCTTGAGGGGCCATGAGATAGAGTCAACTGCCTGGGAAGGAGGGCCTGTGAGCCACTGAGTTCCTAATGGTATAATCAAGAGTCGACACGGGGGCAAAAAAGAGGTTCTCTTTGAAGTTCATTATCGTCAGAAACTTCTCCAGCCCCAAGTCACTCTTCCACTCTAAGAAGTGTTATTACTTCTTCCCTCTTCTCGACGTATCTGGGTTGGCTCCTGTGCCCACATCTCTCACTCCCAGCCAAAGGCAGGGGGTGCAATGCAGGAGGCAGACACACTTGGGCTTCCACACAACGCCACTTGCCGTGTGACTTTTGGCAAGTTGTTTCACTGCTTAATTTCTGGGGGTCGTATTATATCATGGGACGTTACGTTATATTGTGTTGTATTACAGTCTTCTTCATGGCGTTCTTATGAAGATTGAGAAGATAATGCATGTCAGACTTCCAGCATGTTCCTGGCATATTGCAAACACCCGTGGGCTACGTGTGTACTGTGTGTGCAACCTTCTTGAACTCATAGACTCTGGTCTCTTCTGCCTCCTACCGTGCCATAAGTCTATTCTTTCTGAAATGTTACTTGTGGCCCATTTTTTTTCCAGAAATTTTTGCCAGAGGAATCGAGTCTATTCGACAAGTAGCCAAGGTTTCTTTCTTTTTTCTTTTTAATCCCAAGTCTCTTCTCAGCATGCTCTTCTGATTGTATGATTGTATGATTCCAACTACTTGTATGCTCATCGTTTCCCCTACCTACCAGTGGGGGAGGACTACTGAGCTAATGATGGGAAGGATGTGGCTTCTACTCATCTTTTGCTGTGTTGGTGTGGGTAAATTGATTTCACTTTTTTGCACTTTCTATCCTTGGTTATAAAATGGAAATAATAGGACCTCTTGAAGCTGCTTCACAGGGTTATCATAAAAGCCCAAGAAAAGACACTGGGTAAAATATTTAGACAACTCCAGAATACTATAAGAATATGAGGCATTGTCGTTCAGATATAGGGCTTCTTAGGAGCTTTACTTTGTAGCTCTGTGGTGAGTTAGGTTTTGATGTGGAGCAAACAACCACAAATTCTCAGTGGCTTGCAACAATAAACATTTATTTCTCACCCGTCTGTGGAGTTCAGCTGATGCAGGCTGGGCTCACTCCTACATCGGGGCCGGGGGGGCCCCATGGTTTGGCTGACCATGCTGGGCCTGGCTGAGTAATTTGGTTCCACATGTTTCTCATCCTCTTCCCGGGACGAGTGGACTAGCCCAAGCATGTCTTTCTCAGGCTGATGGCGGAAGCATGAGAAAGCAAATCAAAACACGCAGGGCTTCCCAAATCCTGGGCTTGAAATTGGCACATTCTCACCCTAGTGGCCAAGCAGGCCTTGTGGCTGAGCTCAGGGTTAGGGGTTAGGCATTAGCCACTGTAGGAAGATTTTTCAAAATTTCCTGAGAAAGAGCCTGCATAAAAGCGAAGAATGACCACTGGGGATATTAATACAAATCTGCCACACTGTGTTTCTTACCCAGCCCGTGGACAGGATTCTCTGGAGGCCCAGCATTTTTTTCTCACGGAGCCCAGTGTGGGGCTTGAACTCAGGACCCTGAGATCATAACCAGAGTTGAGATCAAGAGTCTAACACTTAACCGATTGAGCCACCCAGGCACCCTGAGGCTCAATGTTCTTGATAAGAAGGATGTTGGCTCAAATGGGGAGACAGAGTGTATCACCTCTGTCCTGGCTCATTGGTTTTAGGACCTAAGGACAAAACTCTTTAGGTTTAGGTAGTGAAAAACAAGAAGTGACCATCATGAAGTTTGGTCTCTGCTTCTAGTCCTACCCATTGCTAAGTTGTATGAATTTTCTTTTTTATTGTAGGGATACCTGTCTATCTATCTATCTATCTATCTATCATCTATCTATATTTGTAGAAACATTTGCTCTTTCCCAAGATTATTGCTTTCACAAAAGTGGGAAGATATTTGATATTCTCCCCCTCTTCCTTCCTAGCATCCTTTTAGATTCCTGTGAGTTCCTAAGGAACTAGAAGAGGAATACATACAACATGAGACTATGGAACTCTTTCCTGAGACCACCTCCACTCTGGGGTCACTTTCAGCCCCACAAAAGTTTTCCTCAGAGCCACTTTTATTCCTGGGGATACAAGATCCCCATAAACAGATGACTGGAATCACCATTGGTTCCCAGCAATGAGAGTTTGCCTGGCGGGTTTATTTGTAAATGATTCCAGAGTAACTGAGTAAGATATCTCAGAGCCAGAAATTCTGGGTTAGAAAGTTTCAAACCAGAACAGCCTCTTCAAAAGAAGATGAAGATGAGAGAGAGAGAGAGAGAGAGAGAGAGAAGTTAGCTTTGTGGGCCAGCTCCAGGGCTCCAGATGTTCTTTCCAAAGGAATCTCCCAAATTATCTGAGCCCAAGTTACACAGTGAGTGAGAAAGAAAATTGTCTACAGCATCTTTGGTTGGGACCACATGAATTTATTGAAAGTGGCTTTCAGGGAGAATTGAGGGGTGGAGGAGCTCATGCACATGTATAAACACACACACACACACACACACACACACACACACACACAGCTCAGTGTTTGGTCTTGTCAAATGCTTTTCTTCTTATCCAAGAAAGAGGTTGTTGTCTGCCTTTTAGTATCTTCTTCTTTCTCAAAAATTAAAACAACTACTTTTTCAAGTTGTGCAGCTGCTGGCTTGCACTGGACTTAAAAATTACCTGGAAGAACTTGTTGAGAGCTGTGGGTCTGGGAACCCAGAAATGTGTTGCAATAAGCTCATGTTAGGATTGCCCCGAAGTACCTGAAAGGGTGCTCAACCCTTTCACCAGCGCTTAGCTTTCCTGGGAGTTTTAAGTTTGGAGAGACAGCTTTGCCAACTCTTGCATGCTTTCTTTCCCACCCAGAATCATTCATTCATTTGATACATATTTAGTGCACATGTAAAACCTTTTAGGCTCTGTGGATTTGGGATGCTGTGGTCAGTGGTGAAAGACACCCAACATGGTCTCTGTCCTCTTGGAATCTATTGTTTAGTGGAGGGGGCAAAATTAATTATTTAAATTTACCTTGATATCAGTGCCATGAAAGAAATAAGCAAAATTCAGAGACAGAGAATAACAGAGACTTTTTCTTACCGGGTAATCAGAGAAGGCTTCTCTGAGAAGATGACATTTGAGCTAAATATGTATGTGGAGACCTAACAGTTGAGAAGAGCTAGTCATGTGAACACCAGGGGATGTGGGATGCAGTGATGTGCTAGGCAGAGAGAATCAAAAGCCTTAAAACAGCGATACGATATGATTTATTCCCCAGCTTATTCTCTAGACAGCACTCAGAGAAACCTTTAAAAAATGTTTAATGTAAAGGTGGTAAGCAAAGAATCTAGTAGTACGGTAATAATATAATGACTCAGGTGGTGGCTAGGGAAATTGAGAGAATAAAATGAATTTTGGAGATTTATTTTGGTAGTAGAGTCCGTAGCACCTGGTGTGGGATGAGTAAGCAGTTGAATCAGGGGCTGGGGGTGCCACTGGGAAGAGAGTGGGAGAAATTGAAAAAAAATACCAAGTTTCTGACTTAAGACTTTGAGTGGATGGTCTATTATCTTCCATTGTAAGAATTTGTTCGTTTTTTGGAAAGTTTAATTAAGTAGTCAAGGGTTTTGTATAAACATCTGGACTTTGAATATATTTACATCATAACTCTGACCCCGAGGGTCCCAGAAATTTCCACTTCTCCCTCTGAAGTGGAGGAGGTTTTGGCTTGCAACAGAGAAGACTAAGAGATGATTTAATCAAGATTTTAAGAATGTTGGTTAGCTCTCTCAGCTGTACTGGAAGTGGGTAATGGAGCTTAATATATTCTTAATACACATGTTCCAGGAAGTGTCCATGATTACTTCTGATTTTAATGGCAGGGCCAATTGAATCAGCTTGGTCCCATAACTCCAGTTGTTTTCCATCTCTCTTGATGAAAATAGAAGTGGGTTTGAATGAACACAAGCAGGAAGTTCAGTTAGATACCAGAAGAACTTCTGAGCCATGCATGTTATGGACTCTTGCTCTACAGGAGATAAAAGTAAGTTTGAATAAAGTAATTGAAGAGTAGGCTTAGATGAAGATGAGAAAATGACAAAGATGACCTGTTAGTGTAGTAAACGAGATACAACACCACAAAAAATGTATTATATGTAAACAAGTGGGGTTTTATTGCAAGAATGAACATTTTGTTCAGTTTTAGGAAATACATTAGGATAATATGCTACCGTAACATACCTAAAGAGAAAAATAGTGATTATTGCACAAGTGCTGAAAAAGCCTCTGAAAATAATTCAACATCCATTCCTGGAAAACACATTTGAGTTTAGGAATTGATGGCTACTTCCTCAATAAGATAAAAATAGTTAGTTTGGTTTTAAAGTCAGTATCTTCTTTAGTGAGACAGATCCATTAACATCAGGTATAAAATAAGAATGTTCATTTATTTAACATTGTACTGGAGATATTAGCCAATGCAATTAGACAAGATAAATCAATTAGAGGCATAAGAATTGGAAACAAAAAAGTAAAACTATCATTGTTTGCAGATAATGGTATACATGGAAAACTCAATCATGATAAAATAAACTCAAACAGAATATTTTACTAAATTTAGGGAGAAAAGCAGAATTTAAAATTAACATTCAGAAATTAGTAGTTCTTATATACTTATATACATACAAACATAACAGAGGATATATCTGTCATATTATCATAGAGAAAATATGGAGAAAAGTCCATTTAAAATATGAACAAAGAAAATAAAATACTCAGGAACAAGTTCAATACAAATGTGCAAAATCCAAAGGTAGGAATTTGAAACCTTTCTTAAAAACACAAAAGTAGACTTAACCAAAGGGAAAGATAGCCTTTGTTTTTTCTTACCATGTCTCAACATCATGGAGATGTCATTTCTCCCTTGGTTAATTTACTTGTTGAATATAATCCTAAGAAATCATTACACTCAAAATTTTTATAGAGAAGTTGATACTAAAGTTTATGTAGAAATGAGAGCAAAAACAATTAGGAAAATATTAGGAAATAAAAATGAGCTACAATGAGGGACTTATACTGCTGAAAATTTATTTATTTATTTATTTATTTACTTATTTATTTATTATTAGTATTATTTTTTAATGTTTATTCATTCCCGAAAGATGGAGACAGAGTGCAAGTGGGGGAGGAGCAGAGAGAGAGGGAGACACAGAATCTGAAGCAGGCTCCAGGCTCTGAGCTGTCCGCACAGAGCCTGACATGGGGCTCGAACTCACAGACCACGAGATCATTCCCTGAGCCGAAGTCAGACGCTTCACCAACTGAGCTACCCAGGCGCCCCATGTACTGCTCAAAATTTAAATACACCCTAAGGTTTCTGAAATTACACCATTATAGACCTTGTGCATAGGTAGACAGTCCAACCAGTGAAATAAAATGTAATACAGAAACAGATCCACAAACATACAAAGTTTTAATGTATGATTAAAATGGAGGCTCTGATAATGAATAGACATTTAAAAACCAATGAAATGTGTACCTCAAAACATACACAAGAATAAATTCAAATGTATCAGATATAAGAAACAAAAATAAAATCCTACAAGTATGAGATTCTTATTAGAAGAGAACATGAGTAAATTGATTTCTAATTTAGATCTGATCTAGGTCTAACTATTAGTTGAAATCCTGCAATAATGATAACAATAAGAACAACAACAGTAATCTTGACCATATAAAATTTTAAAGCAACAACTTTGAATGCTCAAAAACACCATAAGCAACACATTCAAAAGCCGAGTTACAAACTGGAGAAAACTATTCTTAGGTGTAGCACAAATAAAGGGCTAATATTCTCAAAATATAAAGAAATTTAAACAGAGGAAAACAAGGAAAACCAAACACTATTTTAAAAATAAGAAAAATGTATTTCCAAATATTTTTTCCACATTTCTGTAATTTTATTGTTGAACTATGTAAATAAGCATATCTTTCATGACATTTGGTGCTTATAAGTTTTAAATACAACACTATCTGTAGAGAAAAAATGTAAATTATTGCTTTTAAAAATGTAGCATTTTTGTATATTCTAAATACTGGCATTAATAAGAATCCATTTTATTCATCATATTTAGCAATTATGCACCTGTGTCCTCTCTGAATGGTGGACATGTGATTTTCATAAATACATGTGGGATTATCTTTCATCTTATTGATGGAATATGCCTGAAATATATTAAACAAAAATGATGGTGTGTAGCATTGGGATCTTATTTCAGAACAATTTTTAATAATACTTAATGACTATAATACAAAAATGAGATAAAAAGAATGGCAACAAAACCTCACCCAATGCCCAGTAATTTTGGAAAAAACATAAGTTGTATGTGAGGTAGTGTCTCAATATATTACATCTTTACTTATTGTTTTGTTATTTTATTTTTTCATCATGATAAGTGTACTTTTTTTTAATCATCACATTGTATACCTTTATTTATTTTTTTTCATTTTTTTTTGAAATTTATTGTCAAATTGGTTTCCATACAACACCCAGTGCTCATCCCAAAAGGTGCCCTCCTCAATACCCATCACCCACCCTCCCCTCCCTCCCACCCCCCCTCAACCCTCAGTTTGTTCTCAGTTTTTAAGAGTCTCTTATGCTTTGACTCTCTCCCTCTCTAACCTCTTTTTTTTCCCCTCCCCCATGGTCTTCTGTTAAGTTTCTCAGGATCCACATAGGAGTGAAAATATATGGTATCTATCTTTCTCTGTATGGATTATTTCACTTAGCATAACACTCTCCAGTTCCATCCACGTTGCTACAAAGGGCCATAATGATAAGCGTACTTTTAATCCCCGTTACTTATTTCCTCCTACCCCCACCACCTCCCTTCTGGTAACCATCAGTTTGTTCTCTATAGTTAAGAGTATGTTTCTTGGTTTGTCTCTCTTTGTCTCTCTCAATCTCTCTCTTCCTCTTTTTCCTTTGTTCATCTGTTTCTTAAATTCCACATATGAGTAAGATTGTATGGAATTTGTCTTTCTCTGACCGACTTATTTTGCTTGGCATTATGCTCTCTAGCTCCATCCACATTGTTGCAAATGGCAGGATTTCATTTTTTATGTCTAAATAATATTCCATTATATATATGTATATATATATGTATATATACATATATATACATATATAGATATATATATAGATATAGATATATCTATATCTATAGATATATCTATAGATAGATATATATCTATAGATATATCTATAGATATATATAGACATATATATATGTTATATATATATAGACATATATATCTATAGATATATCTATATAAATATAGATATATCTATAGATCTATAGATATATCTATAGATATATATACATATACATATATATCTCTCTCACCTCATCTTGATTCATTCATCTATTGATGGGATGCTTCTGTAGTTTGGATATTGTGCAATAATGCTGTAATTAACAGGAGTGCATGTATCCTTTTGAATTAGTATTTTTGGGTAAATACTCAGTAGTGCAGTTACTGGATCGTAGGGTAGTTCTATGTGTCAAAATAATTTTATTATTTATTTATTTATTTATTTAATGTTTATTTATTTTTGACAGAGAGAGAGAGAGAGAGAGCGAGCATGAGCAGGGGAGGGGCAGAGAGAGAGACACACACACAGAATCCGAAGCAGGCTCCAGGCTCTGAGCTGTCAACACAGAGCCTGACATGGGGCTCGAACTCACAGCCTGTGAGATCATGACCTGAGCCGAAGTCGGACGCTCAACAGACTGAGCCACCCAGGTGCCCCATGTCCAAATAACTTTTAAAAAGTCTTTAGGGATTCCTGGGTGACTCAGTCGGTTAAATGTCGAACTTAGGTGGCTCAAGTCACAATCTCACAGTTTGTGGCCTAGAGCCCTGCATAGGGCTCTGTGCTGACAGTGCAGAGCCTGCTTGGGATTCTCCCTCTCCCTCTGTCTCTGCCCACCCCCTGCTCTCGTGTGTGCATGCGCTCTCTCGCTCTCTCAAAATAAATTTAAAAAATATTTTAAAAGTCTTTAAATACATAAAAAGATGTTCAACATTTCTCAAAATAACAGAATGAAAATTAAATCTAAAATGAGATACTATTTTTCACCTAACAGAATAGGAAAAAAAAAATGCTTCTTATCTTCTATTGACAAAGCTCTGAGGAAACAAACACTCGCATTGCTAGTAGGAATGAAAAATGATACAACCCTTTGGAGGGCAAGTGACAATATCTAAACAAAAATACATATTTATTTCTTGATCTAGCAGCAATTTCCCTTTCAGGAATTTACTCTGAAGATGCAGCCCAACAATATGAAAATACATATCCACAAAGTGCTTCATTGCAGCATTGTTCATAATTGCAAAACACTGGAAACAACCTAAGCTTCCGCACATAGTAGACTGAGTTAATTATGACACATCCACTCACTGGAGTACTACGTAACTGTAGAACAAAGGAGAAAGATCTTTATGCCTGATATGGAGTGACTTTCAGGATATTTTTTTAAGTGAAAAAAGCAAAAAAGCAAAAGAGTATAGATATAATGCATATCATGCTACCTTTTGTGTAAGAAAGAAGGAGAAAGAAGAAAGCATACACATACACGGTATCTGCTTAATCTTCTTTTGCCCAAAGAAACACAAGAAGGATAAACCCCAAATGAATACCATGTGTTACTTGTAGGGGATGTGCAGAAATGGAGCAGGAAGGATGGGCAGTGATGTTGGCGAGGTGGCCCTTGTCTGAGTTTATACGTTTTGTATAGTTCTTACTTTTGGAAGCATGTTAATTTTACCTTCTAAAAAAACCCACATCTAACCGTGTTCTAACTGAATAACATGACCACACTGGGTGATTAAAACAGTAGTGTATGTCCTTTAGCCCAGTCGTTGGTTTTATACAGATTGCAGGGACTATTCCCTCCCAAAGGAAGGGGCCAAGTTCTTGGCATTCTGTGGAATTATAAGGCTAACAAAAATCTATATGGTTGAATTTTTAAGAAACTTGTAGTCTAAAGAAAACTACAACTCAAGTAGAAACATTAATAAAACAAATAAAATAAAATGTGTCTCAGTGCCACAGATATGACCAGCAGGAAAGGCATATGCTCTCAGAGGAGCGAGAGGGGAGTATGGATAAAATATCTGGTCAGCAAAGTGCTGGAAACGACTTAGTGATTGGAGTCATTGAGGGCCAGTCTTGGAATGCTTCAAGAAGGCAGCATGCATGGCTGGGGTTTGAAAGAAGTCAGGGATGGGCGCCTGGGTGGCTCAGTCGGTTAAGCGTCCGACTTCAGCTCAGGTCACCATCTCGTGGTCCGTGAGTTCGAGCCCCATGTCAGGCTCTGGGCTGATGGCTCAGAGCCTGGAGCCTGCTTCCGATTCTGTGTCTCCTTCTCTCTCTGCCCCTCCCCCGTTCATGCTCTGTCTCTCTCTGTACCAAAAATAAATAAATGTTAAGAAAGAAGTCAGGGCTATGGCAGAGCACCTGGAATATGATTGGCAGAGAAGAGTGGGAAGGGAATTCTTGGCATAGAACCATAACATGAAATAAGTTGGAGATAATTAAGTCATCATACAAGGAGTTACCTAGACTGAGGCCAGAAGTACTGAAAAGGACTAAAAAGCCTTAAGTATCTCAGGACAATAATCAAATTGAAGATTGTTGTTAGAAGGGAACTTTGATGAAATAAACTTGAATTGGGCAATACCAGAGGTAAGCAAACACAATGAGAATTCAACTAGAGAGGCATTTATTGAATTGAGATGAGCTCTATAGCGTCCAAGGGTATATGGAGAGGCCCGTATGCATAGCCATTGCATCTATGTTGAGACACTAGAGATCCAAAATGTTAGGAGAAGTTGAGTGGATAAATATGGAACCAGAAGGCCAACACTTTCATTTACAGATGAGAAAACTGAGACCCACTGCGAGACTGGCCTGGCCCAGTTTTGCCCAGTCGGTCCATGGCACAGAAAAGACAAAACACCAAACTCCGGGTTGGACGGCGAGAGTTGACATTGCGATGCCCTGTCCCCCACGTTCACCAAGGGTGGAGGAAGAATTGCAATACAAAGTGACAGGATAGAAGAAGGGCTCCGGAACTGTTGCTACTCTACAGAAGTCTAAGGAAGCCCTGAAAGGTGTGGATTCTACCACTGGGCTGCTATTCTGGCATGGGCTGAGAGAATCCAACCAGAAACCAACAGGTTTGAAGTAAGAGGTTTGTTAACCTCTTGATATCAAAATGCAATTACGAAACTTTTTGAAGAACTCAATGCCATGCTAGACATTGTCTGTGTTGGTCTTCGCATCTGCAGAGGCTGAATTATTCTATATTTGTGTGATGGCTACCATTTTATCTCTACTATTCTTACTCTTTTCTTTGGTGAATATTGTTGGAGTTGTATACTACTAGGGTTTCCTCTATAGCTTTTGCACTAGCACATCACGTCTTTTAATGCTCCTATCGTTACGCATCTTCAGTGAGTTTCTTGCAGCAGTCTGTGCGTGTGGGTGTGCTGTGTGTGTGAGCATGAGCTTCTGTCCGCACACCCAGTGAATGTGAAAAGTTTCTGTCTGAACAGGACCCACACTCAGATCAATCCTTCAAAAGCTGGCTGTGGGGTCTCTGTCTTCCACCACTCACTACCCATCGACCTCTTCCTAACCGGAAGAACCCAGCTCTCCAAGTACCTGAAAATCTTTTTCTTATTCAACGTGTAGTGAAAAGTGCATGGTTTTGGACTCACATAGATCTGATTTCCATTCCTGGCTCTACTCTAGTGCAATTTGGGGCTGTTGTGAGTCTTGGGTGGAAGAACACATGAGGGGCTCCTAATTGCTGAGACCAGCACAGAGAAGTGAGCAAAAAATGTGAATCGCTTATTTGTCCCACTTCCTATGGTCTACCTTGTCAGAGGTAAAGATCAGTGAATCAGAATTTAGACTACTTACCCTCCTACATGTAGGTACCACACACATACACACAGACATACACACTCTTCTGGAATGTCTTCAGTTTGCCCCGTAGATCTATTCTGCACTTTTTGGAGGCTGATCTTCTGGCCAACATCAACGGGATCCTGTGTCCTCTGGTTTTGATTGGATTTTATTGGATTTATTGGGTTTGCCAATGGGGATCCCTGGAAGATAATTTAAGGATGGAGAGAGGTTATGGCATTTATTCCCGTGATACCCCCTCACTGTGGGCCACCTTGCGCTGTCTGTGTCCCTTGGCAGAAGGTCACCCCTCTTGTTGAGCAATCCTTCCCACACAGCTCTCCCTGAGTGTTATAACACATTGAGTGCTACAGATTGTTTGGAGTGCTTTAAGGAACACTTCCTGGAAGAATAATGGGAGATGTGCTCAGAAACAGGTGATAGTTTGATTGACTAGGCTGTTGGGAGCACTGTGGGAATACATTCCTGAACCTTCCATTTGCCTCCAACTCAGACTAACTGCTCAGTCAGCAACATGTCTCCTATTAACATGATAGATTTTAGGGACCGTAGATTTCTTTGGTAATCTTATGTGAGCCATAAAGCCTCCCCCTAAGAAAAATCTGCATACTCAATTCCGCATGCAATTTTAAGATTTCACAGGTTCCCAAAGACCTTTCATGATCCACCAGGGTTAAAGGTTTGTGTTCGAGGTAAAGAAAATACGCAGTCTCTGGAATACTAGGCATCTCCCAGATAACGGCCCACATCTTTGTTAACTTGTGGTGTTTGTTCCATTACCTTTACAAAGAACAGCTTACACATCTGAGCATGTGGTTCAATGTTGCTTTCTTTCCACTTGGATCTCCCACTCTTGAGTTTGGACTTGATGTATCAGAAGGGCACTTTTCTAGGATCATGTGTTCATCTCGCAAACTCTGTCTTGCATTGAGGCTTTGGGGAGGATTATCAAAGTATAATGGAAGAGGCAGGAAGGTGTATCACTAATTGGAGCTCTTCCTACACCTTTGGCTACTGATAAAGATTCCTTACTTTGTTATCCAAGAGGTCTGGATTTGCATTTCCAAAAACAACTGTGTGTTTGGGAAAGTGGTCACTCCCACTTTGTTCCTCTTTGGCATCTCTCCTTCTAAGTGACTTTCCAGGATTGCCCAAAGTGAGCAAGCAGCTTAGAGGAGCAAAAGAAAGTACTGCAGCATTAGCATTAAGACAGGTCTTGGAGGGGGGCCTGGGTGGCTCAGTCAGTTAAGTGTCTGACTTTAGCTCAGGTCATGGTCTCATGGTTTGCGAGTTCAAGCCCCACGTCAGGCTCTGTGCTGACAGCTCAGAGCCTGGAGCCTGCTTGGGATTCTGTATCTCCCTCTCTCTCTCACTCTCTGCCCTTCCCTGCTTGCTCTCTCTCTCTCTCTCTCTCTCAAAAATAAACATTAAAAAAATGAAAAAAAAAAAGACACCTCTCCCACACAAAGGGCATAGTTTAGGTAACATACGGCTCCTTAACTGAACAGGGACATAGAATCACTACGCAGAGCCCATAACTGTTTTTATCATCCATCATAGCCCGACAGCTAGCCACTGCATGGCACATGATTGCTGCTCGATGCCATTTTTCGAGTGAACAAACAAATGAATGAATCAGAGACTGAGCATCTGAACAAGCTTTGGAGGTGATCTAGAGCCAGTCTTTCCTCTGCTGCTTCCTTGATCCCCATCCCCCAATCCAAAACGTATTTAACGAATGTTTCCTTTGTCCAAGGATTCTGAAGTTGATCAAAATGAAACATTTGAAATTGCCCTCAAAAATGTATAATCTTCTAGAGAATAAGATGTGCAAATAACTACAGTGCTAGAGAGAAAGTATAAAGAAAAGAGAAACGTCTGTACTCAGCGATGAGTTCCAAAAATTTCAATTACAGGGGCGCCTGGGTGGCTCAGTCAGTTAAGCGTCCGACTTTTGGTTTCGGCTCAGGTCATTATGTCACTCGTTCAAGAGTGTGAGCCCAGTGTTGGGCTCTGTGCTGATGGCATGGAGCCTGCTTGGGATTCTCTCTTTCTCTCCCTCTCTCCCCCCCACCTCTCTCTCAGAATAAATAGAAAAATTGTAATAAATGGATAAGTCAATAAAAGTTTCAATTTTAGGGAACTCACTTCTACTACTAATAACAGTCAATAGGTATTAAGTGTCTGCAGTCCACTGAACACATTAAATCACTTTTCAGGGAGGAAATTGGGCTCAGAGAGATGAAACAACTCGCTCAAGATCATAGAGCCTGTAAAAGCGACAGAACGAAGACTCACATTTTGACCCAGGCCGCGTAGGAGCAGATTTATTGCCTGAAAGATCTCGATGTTGCACTAAAATCGGCCTCTCCTTACTTTCCTCTTCGAACGAATTACGCTTTCCCAAGCCGCAGAGACCAAGTCTTCTTTCATTACTTGAAGAAACAATTAATAAGTTAAATTGCATCAAGTTAGTTTAATAGCCAACAATTCCCTACTGCAATTACGGTTCAGGCTGCTACCGGTTTCGTCCCAACTGTTGGTCCACACTGAAGATTTGTCTCTAGTTCATTGCCTACTTTCCCCTGATTCTAAGACACCCCCCCCCCCCCCCCGAGATATCACCCTATCAACACTGCAGCCATCTGGTGTTTTTCTGTTTCCTGACTCATTGCCCTTAAAGCCGTAGTGCGTCCGATGCCTTTGGGTTCGTGGCCCTCTTCCCTTTGGTTCCAGTCACTGTGTATCTGGTGGTTGCTCTGTTCGCTCATTCGCTTATTTGCCGTGACCGTCAAGGCCATCGGCGGGCAGACACTACTCAGGTAACGGGTATGCCCAGAGCGAGGGAGGATGCGATGCCTTCCTCCAAAAAGATTACAGTCTAGTTGGGGAGCCAGACACGCAAACTTGTGTTTATAAAACAGTAGAAAATAATGCTCGTGAAGCAATGTACCATGGAACGTGTGTGTGCTACCAAAGGGCCCCCTTGAAGCCTGGGCCAAGAATGCCAGGAAAGCCTTCACAGAGGAGATTGCGTTTGGGCTCAGAGCTGCCGAAGGACTGTGGTTTCTAAGCCTGGAGGTAGGACGCTCCAGGGGGAGGAAGCAGCGTGCCTGAAGCCCGTAGGTGTGAGGCAGCATGGGGCGGGGCAGGGTGGGTTCAGGCCCTGGGGGAGGGCCGCGGAGGAGCTCAGAGTGGCCGTGAGAAGTTGGGGTGCCGGCCGGAGGGGTGGCAGGGCCAGCTTGCAAAGGACCTCTTCCGCCATGCTGAAGGGCTCATTGGAATCTGAAGAGCTACCGAAGGAGTTTGGGGCAGCCTCCTGCTAGGACGAGCTTTATATGTTAGGAAATTCGCTCTTCGGGCCCCGGGGGAGGATGGGATAGAGGCAATGAGAGTGAGGGCGTGGGACCAGGCTTCACGACTGTTCCTGTGATCCCAATGAAAAAAAGTGGGAAGTCCAGAGTGATCTGAGAAATAGGGATGACGCAATACGAGGGACACTTGAGAACATCGGTCCAGCCTTACCACAGACTCGTGGCTTCAACAGCAAACATTTATTCCTCATGGTTTAGGGGGCCGGGAAGGCAAGGCGGCTGCGGGAGCCGTGTCTGCTGAGATCCTGCTTTCTGGTTTGCAGACGGCCGCCTTCCCACCGCGCCCTCACATGGAGGAGCGAGAGAAGGCCGGCTTTCCTCTTCGCCTTGGAAGGGCACTAAGGCCATCACGAGGGCTCCACCTTCCTGACCTAATTACCCGTAGGCCGAGTAGTGGGAGGGGAACCAGGGGCAAGAAGCATCACTAGAACCAACAAAGGAAGAGTTTCTGTGGTGGACTCCTCAGGGCGTCTTGCGCTGCAGGGAGGTCACAGGGCAGAGGCTCAAAACACTCTTTGATTTTTGACAAGAAGGTCATCGGGGCCTGTGTGAGTCTGCCCGGGCCGCCATAACAAAGTACCACAGACTGGGTGGTAAACAACAGAAATCTGTCGTCTCCCAGATCTGGAGGCTGGGGCTCCCAGACCAGGGTGCTGGCCCTCTTGGTTCTCCTGAGGCCTCTCTCCTTGGCTGGCAGACGGCCATCTTCTGGATGTGCCCTCACGTGACCTTCTCTCTGTGCTTACGCACTCCCAACGTCTCTTCCTCCTCTTATAAGGAGCAGTCTTTTTGGATTAGAGCCCCACCTTTGTGACCTCATTTTAACGTAATTGCCTCTTGAAAGCCCTATCTCCAAATACAGTCACATTCTGAAGCGGCAAACAACAAGATTCTGTATGCGGGGACGCAATTCAGCCCCTAACCGTGCCTGGGGCGGGGGTGCTTTTGGTCAGCGATGGGCACAAGCACTGGGTTACTATGGATTGTAAGGGGAAGAGTAGGTGCCAGCAGGGAGTCGGGGTGTAGACTGCTCTGGAAGTCTGGGTAAGAAGTGGAAGAGAGTGTGCAGTCAGAGGAGCAAAGATTCAGGCCCCTGAAGATTCCTCCCTCCTTCTTTTTTTCCCTCTTCCTTTCTTTGTTTTGCTTTCTCTTTCTTCTCTCTTTCCTTTTTCTGCCTTCTCTTGAGAATGAGACTTAAAGAATATGTATATACAGACGGAAGGAGTGGAAAGTAGCGACGGGAGGCCGAGGACAAGGAAGAAAGGTTTTCCAGGGTGAGGTTCCCAGGGAGACAGAAGGGCCCAGGATAAGGTGGGGAGGGTGGGGAGACGCCTCTCTCCATCACTGTCTTTGTCTACCTTCGTCTTTCTTCTGAATTGGCTCTCCTATCCTCTTCTTCCACGTTGTTTCTTCTCTCACATTTCTACACAAGGTAGCGTGTAAATGAGGGCTGAAGCAGGTGCGCATTCACCACGTGTGTGCACAGGTGTCCGTGGTGTGCACGTGGCCGCTCACTCTGACAGTTGCTCAAATAGTTCCATTCAAATCACCTTGTTCCAGGAGCGCCTGGGTGGCTCAGTCGCTTAGGCATCCCACTTCCGCTCGGGTCATGATCTCGCAGTTCTTGGGTTCCAGCTGCATGCCCGGCCTTGTGCTGACCACTCAGAGCCTGGAGCCTGCTTCGGATCCTGCGTCTTTCTCTCTGACCCTTCCTCTTGCTCGTGTTCTGTCTGTCTCTCTCCCTTCCTCTCTCAGAAATGAATAAATATTAAAAAAAAATCACAGTGGTCCAGCATCTGTGTTGAAAACTTGGTGAGGGGCAGACAAGACACTCTTGTAGGTAGGAGTCTGACCTCCGGGAGAAAGATGGGGGCCCCCACTCTCCACATCGGTGATGTCTGCTCCCACCTGGGGTTGTGTGACGCCAATGGATCCTCTGCCTCCTTGCTGCCGTGAAGCGAGGGGACAGGTTCGGTCAGGGGTGCATCGGCTTCCTAACCTCGTAGGTGTGTACAGTGAAGAGGGCGACCGTGCCATCAGACAAAGAGAATCAAGGCACCTCCCGCCCCCTCCAGCCTGTGGAAGGGAAGAGAGAATAGCAACGGAGTGCCATCTGCCCACCGTTCTCAGTGGGCACTGGAGAGCCACAGCGGGCTCGGGCTCTGACCCAGTTTCCACTTGGCTAGCCAACTGGAAATAGCTACTCAGTGGCCCACTGGGTTCTTTCCAAAGAACAGTGAAGAGCAGCGGTTTGGGGTAGGTGGAGGTGGGGAGGAGGGGCTGGTTGGGCAAGAAAGTCAGAGGCAAATGTAGGCCTTGTGGCCTAGGAGTTTCTGTACCAAAGAAGCCCCTGTCTAGAGGCTTGGGGCAACCCACCCCAAATATGGGAAGAAGAAGCAGGAAATTAAAAAAAGACACAACCACTAAATAAACTGAAGCGCTCCTTAAAACCCCCTTAGATAAACAGATCATCTTCTTATAGAACAAGACAGAAATCTAGTCTGACCTTGCCCCAGCTGGTAAGAAATATGGAAGGTGCCTGGAATTTCAGGCCAGTGTTTGCGTGCTGTAAATATCGCGATGCCATCTCGCTTTCCGTGTGCTCTCCAAGAAGTCTGTTCTCTTGCTTCTCATCTTTAGAAGCCTCTCTCGCCGGTTGCTTGGTCCTCAGGTCCGGTGGGGTGCGGGCATCGCTAGGTCACGCGGAGGTGGGACAGCACCTTTCAGCTGACTCAGCTCAGACGCAGAGATGTGGGAAAGTCTGAATCCATGCAGCCCCCAAGTCATGTTTTCCCACTTAGCATTCGGCAGGGTGTCTGTCAAGTCTGGAAACATAATGTTGTTTTATTTTATTTTTACAGGTTGAAAATGTCCCTGGCAACAAAAAGTGTATTTGCCTACATTTCCAGAGTTTATGGATGGATGAAGGTGGTCAGCGAGAGTCATGTCGGGGAACAGGTTATTTTTGTCTGTTATTTATCTTTTGATTCACGCAACCAAGCAAACAGTATGTTTCAAGTCCTGTTATGCGCTCCGTACCACAGAGGACGCAGATACGCATAAGGGAAGCTGCCTTGGAGGGTTTACAGTATGCTCTGTAGGAAAGACGCTTCTACTGGAGTAAATAATAGAAGACAAAATACGTGTGTCTCTTTGTACTCACCACACAGTGTGGTGACTGGCTCAGTCAGGACTCTTAACTTATCAATGGCAGAAACCCAACTTCGACGTAAGCAAAAAGGAAATGATTTATTAAAAACAAAATGGAAGTATTTATGGAAAGCGAACAGGGAACTATTTATTGCTTCACACAACTGGTAACTGCAAAGACAGAGCTGTCTTCAGATCCAGATGTATCCAAGACTTGTGATGTTATCAGGACGCTGCCTGAGCGTGAAGCCGACACGAACGGCGGAGTCTGGAGCCCCGGCTGCCAAGAAAGGTGGCGCGCTTACCCAGCAGACCTCCTCTTCTCCAGCACCGTCCCGTCGCATCTCCCAGAAGACCCTGCTTACTCCTGCATGGCTTTTATCATCAAATATGGACCCATCACTCTGGCTTGGAGATGGATGACTGATGTTGGTCCTGCCAGGTCAGGTGCCTACCCATGAGACTAGAATAAGGAAGAAGCGAGATTCCCCAATAAAGGGGAGCTGGGCTAGCCAATCACAAATATCCCCTACTGGAAAACACATCCGAAGGGACGGTTATTAGTTAATAGGTAAATAGTAGAAATGATGGGATGGAGAATGAGGTGGTTCCTACAAAAAGAAAGGAAGGGCGCAAAAAGATGGCATTTGTGTAACAGGCAGTCATGGGGGTTGACTGTATCTTGGGGTCTAGGGAGAAAAGCAGAATCACATGGCCAGAGGGCCAGATGGGTGAGGTTTTATTTATGTTTTATTTGAATTAATTAATTAATTTTAAAGAGAGAGGCAAAGGGAGAGAGAGAGAGAGAGAGAGAGAGAGAGAGAGACTCCCAAGCAGACTCCATGCTTAACATGGAGCCTGACGTCGGGCTTGATCTCATGACCCTGAAACCATGACCTGAGCTGAAATCAAGAGTTGGATTGAACTGACCTGAGCCACCCAGACATCCAAGGCTCTTTATGCCTTGGGTGCCAGCTAAAGAGTTTGCTCTTTGATGGAACACGAGGGACACGATTTAACAATGGACTAAAGTCAGGAAAATAAGGGTGGTTTCAGAGTGCTGGTTGAGACGGAAGAAATGAAGAGTCAGATGACGGAGGAGACTGTTCCGGTAATCCAGGGGAAAGTCAGGGAGGGAGGGTCTGAGCCAAGGTGTAACAGCAGAACTGGAAAGAACTGGAAAGAAAGGACACGGTGGCCACATGAAGAATGAGTGTGGGGAAGGAGTCGGAACGTCACCAAGTTTCTAGCCTTGGTGACCAGCCGTGATCAGTATAGCTCTTAGGGGCAGAACTTGTGTCATCCCTCGTGACCGTGTCTGGTAAAAGAGGTTTCCAATAAGTAGAGAACGCTACTTATTTCTAAAGACTGACTTCCTAATACTTTCGCCTCAGTCAAGTTCACTTGACCTAGAACCCCTGTCCCTGAGTAAGAGCGGTATTAACACACACACCATGTCGTGTTTTCTCTTTCAAACGGCTTCCTGTGTTGACCTTTCTGTCTGCCCTGGAAGACAGATTCAAAGACAAGGAGCTCTTTTTTTTTTTCTTTCAATGTTTATTCATTTTTGAGGTGGGGGGAGGGGCAGGGAGCAAGGGGGACAGAGGATCCGAAGCGTCTGCACGAACTGTGAGACCACGACCTGAGCTGAAGTCAGACGCTCAACCGACTGAGCCACCCAGGCGCCCCCGAGGGGTTGTTTCTAACATTGCCCCAATATTGGGAAAAATGCCAGCGGGCTGAGCCTAGTTCTTGATAAGATTTCTTTTTACCCCTGAAACAAAGAACTCAGGTGAGATTGTTGATAACTGAGTTTAAGGAACGGTCAAAGGTGGCCGCTAAAATTTCTGCCAGACCACAACTAAACTAACACAGGGATTGGATTGGAGCTGCCAGCCTTCAACTAACTGGAACATTGGGACGTCCAGTTTGTGTCTCCCATGGGCCTGGGAGCCCAAAGCAAGGAGCCCAGAAAGGACCGCACACCCTCACGCCTGCAGGTGACACAGGATTCCGTCTTGGCATTTCTAACACGGCCCCGTCGCCGTCTACGGCTCTGTTGCCACAGTTTCTGTTGCTCCCGGAGAAAATGTATGCATCTAGGCTAGGGAGGTGCCCTCACGTGTCTCCAGGGGAGTGTGGCAGGTTAGCCTGGACTGGGAATGTGCTGACAGACAGGGAGAAAGTCAGAAGACGGCACGGCGTGTGGTTAAGGGGCCGGAGGGACTGGCTTGGAAAGAGAGTTGGAAGTGCTGACATTAGCGTGCTCTGTGCCACCGACGCCCAGAGATGTGGCCTGATAAAAGGGTGCCAGCCCGTGGGAGGGTGTGGGCTCTGGGGGAGGGGGTAGGTTGTCACTGTGGCCCAGAGGGGCTGGCTGGGAGGAAATCACAGGCTGGGGAAAAGCTGCCTAATGAATAAACCAGTTAAGAGAGGATTGCCGCTAAAGGATGCTCGTCGGCAGGGACGTGCGAGAACCAGACAGAGATGAACTCTCGGCTCTAAACAGCATCCCACGTGGGGGCGAGGGCACTGCCGGTGGGGCAAGGGGACCGGAGGGTGTGTGCACCCTCACTTCCTAATCTAAAGGGTTTGCTGAACTCACCCCAGCTGCTGCTTTTCCTATAGCCGAGGGGAGCGCCAAGTCCAAAAAGAGGCTGGTTGGTGTGTGGAAACAAATCGAAAACTTTGCTTCTCGTTACTGTCACTTTCAAGAACGTAACACCTCGCTCGAACCAGGTTTCTCTCCCTGCTCCAACTTCTTTGCCTCAGAACATCTTTTCGGAACCCAGAGTGCACATCACCTGGGCCGTGGGGACTTCCCTGATTATCCTGGGTCCGTACCGTGTCTCCCTCCCCCCGGGGTCTCTTGTGGTGCTTCCTTTTCTCTGTGGCGACTCAAATGAATCTGTGCCCTTGTGTCCATTTCCACTGCTTAGTAAGTGTGACCGAATAAATCCCGCCTGTCCCATGGCCCCTGTTCCAGTTGCTGTAATTAGAATGTAGTAAGTGTATGTATTAAGTCCTAAGTGGCATTGTTCCATTTATTGTTCACAAAAATATTAAAAGATATTTTTTAAGTTGTTAGATAACATTGCATATGCATATATATGCTTAATGGAATATATGTATATATAGTTCTATATATATATATATCTATATATATATAGTTCTATAGTTGTTTTTGTTATCAGATTGAAAGAACACAAATTGTTGTATCAGGGTTGAGGGGATGTTGAATGTATCTTCCTCATTCTGATATTTCCTTCTAAGTGAATGGGGTTCCCTGGATGAACACTCTTGGTCTCCCCTGGAGACCACCCTGGAGGAGTAACCTAAGTGTGTGAATTCGGAAGGGAACGCATAGCCTCGTCCCCTTTTTGTGCTCTTTCTTTTGGCGGGAGCCCCCCGCCCCCACCCCCCCATGGGAAGCACATGCTCTGTCTTGCCCCTCTAGGGTCTGAGCTTTTACCAAGCAGAATCTGCCCTACAGGGAAGCCTGCCCCAGCCCAGCGAGGTCTACAAGCTGGTAGGGAACGCTGTATGATTCCGGGATTCAGAATGAGAAAACCCACTTGTCCCCAGATTAAGCCACATTGACCAGCTTGCTTTCACAGCCACCAACGTGATATTTTGCTCTCCCTCTGCTTCATTCGGGTGGGAATTCTGGTGGGAAAGGGGTATCCTACTTCAAGGACTAGCTGGAAGAGGGGTGTTGGATTCTGCATAGTGGGGGTGGGGGTGGGGGTGGGGGAAACCTAAGAAGTTACTGTAAAGACTACATACTAAAGACCGTCTTTACCAGTTTCTGGAAGGGCTTATATCACTCTTAAGCATGAGCAAGATGAGGCCATATTGAAAGGTTCTTTTCAAAGAAGCTCAGGAAGAGGGTTAGCATCTCACTTTGCTGAGAACTGTCCCAGATCCTTGACATAGACATCATTATTCTATTTTACAGATCTAAGCTAAGGTGAGAGAGGGCAACCGGTCCCAGGCCTTCTGGATGTGGATCCCTCCCTGCCTGGCTGCAAAACTGCAATCTTTCTCTCACCTTAGCGAAGGGGTGTGGATGAGAAGGAAGCAATTAGAAGTCAGGCGCACCCATAGGGGAAGAATGAGGCATCACAATTGGGTCTCAGGAGTGGGAGACGGGCCACTGTGTCTGCGTCCAGTGGGGCCGTGTCTCTAGAAGACTGGGGACGGACGGATAGAGATGACTTCTGGCTGACCCTACCTCCTCGACCTCTTTACAAGTCCCTCCACATCTGTCTTAAATCTTCCAAAACGTTGCTCCTGGCAGATGGAGAGAGTGCAGTCAAGCAGGTATCTGTGCCACACGTAATTGTTCCAGTGACCTGAATTTTGGGATGGTGACAGCATTCCATTTCTCCTCTTTAAGAGCTGGCTGCTGGCTCTGGGATCTCCCACCGCCCTCCACATGGCTCCGCACCCCCCACCACAGCCCGTGACTGACAAGCCTCAGAGGAGCTGGGCTGGGAGCAGGATGGAGGCAGGTGCACGCGCACGCCTGTGTCTTGGGTGCCGTTGAGCGGAGAAGGAGCAGGAGCGGGAGGTCTGGTGGGCAGGGTGGCCCGGGGCAGGCTGATGACGAGGCGGAAGGGACAAGGGTCTCTTGTAGGTTTGCCCTGGCTCTGTGAAGAAGCGGGAGGGCGGACAAAGGCCCGGCCTGGCTGAGTGTGAGGTGTCTCGGGAGTGGGTCTGGCTGAGGCAGTGGAGGATTACTTGTCAGAACCGACTTGTCATAAGCTCTCTAGCTGTCCCCGTGAGAGGTTCCCCCTCCTGCCTGTCAGATTCCTTTCCAGGCTAGGGAGGGGGTGGGGGGTGCTGCTCACCAAGGCAGCTGTGAGCTCATGGAAAGAGCACTAGACTCAGAGCAAACTTGGGATCAAGGCCTGCTTGACAGTCTATCTGGGTTTGTTGTTCTTTGAAGACAGAAGCAAAGGTAAACAAACAATGGATGGGTCGAAAAGCTTGTCTGTCTCTCCAGGGGGGAAAATAGCACCCACCACGCGGAACTAACAAGAACGAACCAGAGAGGTACCTCGCGCAAAAGCCAGGACCCTGCTTGGCTCTAAACGAAAGCCTAACAAGGCAGCCCGGCGCGGGCCTGAAGAGCCACAGCCAGACGGACTGGAGGTGAATCGACCGGGCCTGGCTTTATTTAAAATCTTAATAAGGGGCTCCTTGTGGAGTTTTTGTATTAATTTGGATTTTTAAGAAAATATTGCATCGAAATGTTATTTCTCTTGATTACTGAGTTTGCGGGGGACCCTGTTCCATTTTGTGCCCAGGGCAGGTGACAGGCCCAGCACTATTGGCCTTGCCCCTTGTAATCGGATCTCTTAATTCCCTGTGCCTCAGGCTCCTCGTCTGTAAAATGGGGTAACAATGGCACCTGCCACACTGGCGAGTGCCGAGGGCGAAGTGTGTTGATATGCGTGCTCCCTCTTCATTGTCGGATGTACCTAGTACCTATTAAGCACTCAGTGAATGTTAACTATGATTCCGGGTGCTGCTGTTGTCCTGAGAGTTATTAATCCTTCTGCCAGCCTGGGGAGAGACCCGGGTGGGAGGTCTTCCGTGGAGGAAGAGGAGGATGGGCTGCACTCCGGGCACCGAAGCAGGTCAGCTGAAGGAGCCTGGAATGCTCCGGGGCCAGAGCCAGGGCAGGGGAGCATGGGGGCTGCCTCAGAGCCCTGGGAGAGGGGCGCAGGGGAGAGGCGACCTCGCCAAGCCCTTGCAGAAAATGCTGGCGGTGCAACGGCCCTCCGGAGACGCCACGAGTTGCCTCAACAGCTTTTCCTTTCGGGGCTTGTTTAACATTTCAAACAAAAATAAAATAAATAACTGCACTGTTTATGGAAACCTAAGACAGAAATGAAGACGACTTAAGGAGAAGGCTAAGTGGAAGCAGGCCAGGAGGGGGGTTTAGCAGATCCCCCTTTCCCAGAGTTTGCAGTTTTGTGCCTCGGTTTGTCAGCTCTCCCTACCACACCCGCGCGTTTCTTCCCCGGCAAGCCTCCACGGCCGTGCACGCGTTTGCGTGTGCGCGTGTGCACACGCCCATGCACCCACAGGCACCCGACACGCTCCCGCTCCCACTCCCATGCGCGCACACGCGCTCACGCTCCCCTATCCCAGCGGGAGGCACCCACCAGACACCTCCTCGCACGAATCTCACACACGGCTCTCTCTGGAAATGCTCCCAGCCGCTTTCTCCTGCATGGTCTTGACTTTGTGCTTTTCTCTGGAGCCTCGTTAACTCATCTGGCCAGATGGTGCACGTGTCGTTAACCCCTTCGGTCCCGTGAAAAGTTTCCCCCGGCCCTTCGCTCAGCCGACCAAGCCAGACTCGCTGTTAGGTTGGTACGACAAGCTCCTGTCCCAGCCCCCGGGAGTTGGGAGAGGGAGCAGAGGGAGGCGGTCCCCACAAGGGCAGACTTTTGCGTAAGTCTTTGCCTCTGAGTACCTTAAGTACACGCACGCTATTGTGTACCTCCCCCCCCCCCCCCCCGTCTTTTTTAGTCCTTGCATCTTCTTCCTCACCTACCCAGTGTCACTTCAGCAGGCTCCACCAACGGAGACAGGCTTTGCCAGAAGCAAGGATACCGTACTGGAAAGGGATGAAAAAGTAAGTGTTCTCAGAAGCGTGCACACAATCTTCAGGCCCTTCCCAGGAAGCACAGCTCCCAAAGCCCAGTCCCCTACTCCCAATGCAAGTTGGGGCATTTCCAGGAATCCAAGCATCCGAAAGCCTGGGCCACCTCCGCCTCTTTGCCCCCCCGGTGAAGGGACCCTGATGCAGGTGACAGCATAGATCCTTAAAGCCCTAGATCGCCTCCACGTGTTCCTCTTTGTTCCGGGTCGGCGCCGTGAGCAGGGCTCCCTGTCCATCGACGGCCACCACCCCCGTGAGCAAGGCTCCGGCCTGTAGACGCAGAGGGCTTTTCATCTCTTAGCCCAGGGCCTCACATCGTGACCCTCGGGAAGCACCGAAGATCCACACCGTGATTTTGGAGAACTGAAACCCAGCCCCACAGAAGAGCGTGTGTGGAGCTCCCGCAGACATCAGACTCCTTAATCGTCTGCGCTTAGCCAGGTGACCCGTGACCTGGGGACACCGCTTCTCTTGAGTCCTGGTGCTTACCTCTGTAAATTGGAAGCACCACTTCCTAGGATTGTAAGAATTACATTTGAACAGGGTATTTTTAGCAGAACGTACCAGGGGTCAGTGCCATGCAAGGTGCTTTTATTTCCATGTGATTTCCTCTCTTCCTTGCTCTTTCTCTCTTTGAATAACTGCTGTAGCGGCTGTAGAGAGAGCGACACAGCAGACCAAGACCTTTAATGATTTCTAAACAATGTTCTACGGGGAATGCCGTAGTATTTTTACAGACCCCACAAAGTAAGAACATCATGCTGGTCAATGTACAAGGTGTGTCCTTCTAGATCCCTGGGGACTTCCATCAGCTTTCCAATTCCCAACTTCCCTGTTCCCTCCACCCCTCAAGCCACCAGGCAGAGGATACCAGACCTTTCTTAGGAAACTCAGAGTCATTAATATGTCCTGGGGCCATCTTTTCCCCGGTCGGACGCACCTACCTACAATCCACTCACTATGTGGACGGACGGTCTAAGGGCTTCACCGCCAGGGGATGACCTTCCTCCTCCACCCTGGGACCCTTGTTCCACCCCTTCCATACCCACTGGAGAAGGATCTGCTCTGTGCAAAGCAAAGGAAATGCTGGGCATAGTCCTTTTCTTCAGCTTGCTTACAGAGATAAGTGGCAGCCTTAGAGAAGCCCCCAAATGCCTACAATACAAGGCTGACCAGGAGAGCCGGCTGCTCAGAGAACATTTCAAGGAGAATCGGACATTTACTGTCAAGTCTGAAACGTGAGCGGCGTATGGCTATGGGTGTGGGCAGATGTGTTTAAGGATGCACCGGGCGGTGGGAAAAGCAAGTGGCAGGGATGGCAGGCCATCTCGTCTGGACTCTGACGTCCCTTCGGGACCCTTAAATATCGGGTTGGAGGATCGTGGAGCTGCATATTCTCCTGACGTTCCTCTGGGTGGGCGTGCTGCCCTTCGTCAGCCTGCCGTGTGCTCTAGATGCTGCCTCTAGGCTGCGCTGATGGGCTCCCTTGCTCGCTGGCTCGTGTGCGGGGTCGAGAGAGGAGGAGGAGGCCAGGAGATGACTCCTGCGGGTATGGCCATGCCAGGCTGCACGGATAGAACCCCCGCTTACAGCCTGGGGGCTCATGGCTGCTCCCTCCTCCTGTCCCTGGAGGCCCAGGGATGGTGGTCTTGGAGAGTGGCAGAGCAGGAGTGTCTCCGTCCCTCGTTAATTTCCCTTCACCCTGCTCTACCTCGTAGATAACTCCGTCCTTCAGTTCTGCCCCGTGTCCCAGCCTCCACACCCTCTGCTCCCAGCGGGCTTGTGGTTGGTACAGATACTTTAGGGCCACGCAGTGGAGGCCGCTAAATGATAGGGTGATGAGACCAGAGGCAACGCCTGGGGAGCCACTTCTCACAGCTCCCAGCTAAGTTCTGGGCACAGTAATGGGTACTCAGCACATAGCTACTGACCAAGCCCAGGGAGAGCTCGCAACTCCGAGGGCTGACTTTTCAAAGAGGCCTTTGAAGCCATCGTCCCAGGGGAGATAATCTAGGCCAGGGAGACGGCTGTGGACAGGGCGCAAGTGAGCAGGAGTTGGGGCTCACAGAGCAGACGGGGGTGCTCCTCCTGCTGCAAACAGCCTGGCCCGGCAGCGGGGGCAGGGGTGGGGGTGGGCACACATGCCCGGCCCTGGTGGAATTTCATCCTCTAACCGCACTGCTGGGAACCCCAGAGCACTCCTCGTTAGCATTTATGAGCTCATTATAAGCTTCCGAGAAGAACACCAACAAAGGGTGCTAAGTTCCTCTAGAGCTGGCTTTTTCTTTTTGAAAAAAGAAAAAAAAAATCATCCTTCAAATAAAGCCCTGATTTATAGAATTCAGACATAGCCAGGCAGCTCCCCGTTTTGCTATTTCAACTCCCTTTGGAATAATTTTGGGAACGAACAAAAAGTCACAGGGGCAGAAAATCCAGCCCACGCCCACACCTTTCCTGGCACGGCCCCAACATTGGCTTCTCCCAACAGCCTGCTGAATGTGTTTGCAGGCCGGGCTGGAGGACTTGAGGCCTGCCGTGGTCCGCGGAAGGAGCCAAAGATACAGTATCTCTCATGCTTTGAGGTCGGGGCTTTGTTCCTGAATCTCGCCGACTTTGGTTGGGTTCCCTGGTCTATAAAATGGGAATGAGGCGTGTACCTCACTGTTCTGTCACAGTGGATACACAAATGGCATTTTCACCAGAACAGAAGGGAGGAGGAATGGAGGCCAGAGAATCCAAGGATTTCCTTGTTGAACTGAATTTCCCTTCACCACAGTAGGAGATTTCCTTGTAGAAGGGAGGCTGAGAACGCTCTCTGTGTTTTTAATCTACGGCAATATTATTGGCTATTTTGTGAAAAGTGAGTGCCTAGCACACAACCTCTCTCACCTTGCCAGACCACCTGCCATGCAGAGAATGAAGGCAGCCAGTGCTCTTAAGGCTCCTCGATATTTCAACCTGGCCATCTCCTTCCTGGATTCCACTGCTCCCCAGTTGTCTGCGTCCTCCCAATAAAATCAGTTAAACAAACATGTGTACCCACTATGTGCGAAGACCCCCATGTGGCACTCCCATCATTTTCCAGTAGCTCTTAGAAGTAGGCGTTACCCCCCTCTTTTTACAGATCAAGATACTTAATATCATGTCGGGCAGAGATCACGGCACCACCACACCCAGCCACCCATCCCCAAGTGTGATCCGTACCAGGGTTTTCTCCCCATATCACCAGAGTTCCCCCAACCAATCATAAGACACAGATCACCTCTCCAGTCTAATCCATCCAGTGTGTAACTCCCCCCGCCCCCCCAACAAAACCCAAATGAGATGAAACAGACTGCACTAACTTTAATAAAAACCAGCTCTAGCCAGCTCCTGGCTAGAAGTTGGGCCATACGATATAGATAAGTAACTTTTATTCCATGTTTACTATGTACTGGGCATTAGTCTCAAGCACATTTTACATGGACGGTCTCATTTAATCCACAGTCTGACTCTAGGACACTAGGTACTAATATTACCCCCATTCTAGAGATGAAGAAACTGAGCCACAGAAAAGCAAAGGAATTTACCTACATCCTACCACAAGGTGGCTGGCATCTGAGACCCAGCATTTGCCCTAAAGCTGAGCTCTTGCTCATTCCACCACGGGCGTCTGGTGGAGTTGATTTCACAGGGGCTCTCTGGGCTGGTAGAATGTGCTTTTTGTTAATGGTCCTGTGAACCCCATGGTCTGTTTGTTTCTTTTTTTTTTTTTTCAGTTTGTTCGTTTGTTTGTTTAGGGCACAAACGAGGAAGGGGCAGAGAGAGAGGGAGAGAGAGAATCCCAGGCAGGCTCTGAACTGTCAGCGTGGAGCTCAATGCAGAGCTCAAACTCGTGAACCCTGAGATCATTGCCTGAGCGGAAATCAGATGCTTAACCAACTAAGCTCCCCAGGTGCCCCTGGGCTGTTTGTTTCCAAGACACTTCCCTGTCACCTGAGTCACAGCAATGATAGATGCAGCTCCCACCTACTGCCAGTACACTCCTGGACCAGAGGGCGTTCATCTTCATAACAATCCTGTAAAAAGTATGTTACTGGCCCCATTTTGCAAATGAAGAGTTGATTCTTTGTCCAAAGTCATACGGTAAGGAACTGGTAAGACAGGGATTCCAACCTAAGAAAATTTTTTTTTTCTGAAATTCCAGGGACTGGAGTTGAACCCCAAAGAATGTATATATATATATATATGTATATAATATATATATATATTTATATATATATTACATACATATATATATAATATATACATATAATACATAGGATAATAATATATATGTATATATATGTATATGTATATGTGTATATATACACATATATTGGACATATATATTATTATTTATTTTTGAGAGAAAGAGAGACAGAGACAGAGACAGAGAAAGACACAGTGTGTGTGAGCGAAGGAGGGACAGAGAGAGAGGGAGACACAGAATCCAAAGCAGGCTACGGGCTCTGAGCTGTCAGCACAGAGCCCCATGCGGGGCTCGAACCCACAAACCATGAGATCATGACCTGAGCCGAAGTTGACGTTTAACTGACCGAGCCACCCAGGTGCCCCCCAAAGAATATATTTTGCCTGTACTTATTCTTTAGTTTCCAAAGAGATTGGTTATTAAAAAAAAAAAAAAAAAAAAAAAAAACAGAAACAAAAACAAAAACAACTTTGGGTGTAAAACAAGCTCAACTTAATTTACTGAAAAGTAATGGGCACCACCTCTTTCATGCATTTTCAGTATGACACATCCCAATATTAAATCGGTCAACACTTTTCTTTCTGCGACCTGTCCCTTCCAAATATTTTTTGCTATCTCCATGTCTGCCTTAGATACATAAGGACTTGACCTGTTCTCCATGTCTCTCAGGATGGTGTCTCTTTTCTGGGCCAGATGCCAGGAAACCCTGGGTGAGTGCATTTGAACAAAGCTGATACGGAACATGCCTACAGAAGGAAGCCCTTGCAGTCCCGAAGGTAGAGCTGTAGACCTTTGCAGAACTAAATCATCCTTTTCCAAAATTATGCATTTTTTCCCTCAAAGCAATAACTCCAGGCACAGTTCTCAAAGCAAATAGTTGTGTTACAGTAGAGGGATGTACAGCCAATTTTTCTATCTGCTTGTCAAGCACATTTTAAAACTTTGGCTGCCAGTGGAGGGCTTTCCATAGCGCTCAGAACTCCAAGTCTCTGCCCCAGGCTTCTGGGTTCACGTTCCTATGTGATGTTAACGAGGATCCCCAGCCTACCACCAAACGTGGCCAGTTGCAAGAACTGAGCTTCAGTGGGCACAAGTTTAAGGTTGCTAAACACATTTTCTTCTCAATCCTCTTTTTTTTTCCCGGTATGGTTTAGTATTACTCAGGAATCAGATTAAATCTCCTGGTATCAGGTATCCAATCAATCCACAGAAGAGTCACAAGCCCCTAGCCTCTAAGATCCCAAAGCTCTTGACTATGAAGATCCAAGTGTCTGAGTCCTTTAGAAAGCTGGCTCATTTTAAAGGTCCAGGTCCCTTTTAGGTTCGGGATAGAACTGGAAGAAGATGAGTGGACGATGATGGACGTAGGGAAGTGACAGCACCTGGGAAAGGGATGGTAAGGAAGCCAGAACTCTTATGTTTACTTGACTATGGGAATCCACTTGCTTTGCCTACTTATTTAATTTCTTTTCCATTATGGCTGTGATGAAAGAAAAAAAAAAACTATTTATCCACGAAAATGGAATTGGAATGCAGTTCAGATTCTTAATCTCACATTTTTGAAATGCAACATTAGGCAGCCTCTTCATCATTCTCTGTCCTATCTTTTCCTGTCCCTTTTTCTCCTCCCTTCCTCTCTATCCCTCTATATTTCTTTGAACTCTTTTTGTTTCTCCTCCCTGCCCTTTCTCCTCAAAAGGTAAATAATCCCAAATGCTCACGATTACCAAAGTTGCCATTGCCCATCTATTAGCTACTAGAGATGCTCCCAGGATGGGGAAAATACCATCTAGATGGCACTGGTTTCCTTCAAAGGAATATAGTCTTGCAGGCACACTATGGCCACATCGTCTGTCTGATACAGCTAACCTTGATTGTACCTTGTCTTTGGAGATTGTGGTGGAACATGCGTGTTCCCTGGCATCATCTTGTCTTGTCTCTTGGATTGGAGACCAGTGCTTGCTCCAAGGTGGGTTGACATTTGGACTTGGTGACATAAGCACTTATTTCTGTCTGAGAAATAGAAAGAGGGCTAGATTCTTGTCCAACAGTTATGGGAATTTGAATTTGATGTGAAAATGTGCGTCCTCAGAAATGTTGGGGAGACCAGAAATCCCGAAAGCACTATTCTTGGAAGACATATATGTACCTTCTCCACTCCACCATGTCCTCCTCCAATCCTGCTGGCTTGGGGTTGCTATCAAGCTTGAGTGAGGGGCTTCCTTGAAACTTTGCCAGACACCCACTGAGTCACTCTTTGAACTTTTGACCCACCAAAAGTTGGAGGGACCAACCCAATCCAACCTGACCCAAATGAACCTGATCAGATGTTTGATGTTTTGAAAGAAACTTGTGAAGAATGTCAGGAATTTTTAATATAGCCTCTTTATCTTCTTCTGTCCTCCTTTTCTGCCAGTAATTATCATTAAATTGAGTTTCGGGGGCAACACCTATCTGGCCCAATACCTCATGCCCAGTAATAGCCCAGGCTACTATTGGGCTATTACTGTCTTCGAAGTGTAGAGCCCTGATGATTCTTTCCATGACTTCCATTTTTTTTTTTTATTTTTATTAAATCTCAGGACTTAGAGGGATTCACTTGCAAAGAACTCTTCATTTCTCTCCACTCTAAAATTCAATTATTGTAAAATAATGAAGGACCACTGAAGTGAACATACTGGTCTCTCTGAATCGCTGCTACCTTAAGAATCATTTGCAGCTCCTGAAAGCCTTATTCATCTTAAGACTTGATGGAATCTCCTATGAAGCCTTGCCATACCTAGGGCTTTAATTTTGTGGTCTGAATCTCAGTAGAAGACTGCAAGAAATGCCTGCCTCCTTTATCCCCTGCAGTGTGCCTGTTCTAATCAAATTGTTGGCAGGGTCAGTGACTCTTTTCTAAGCAACTTGGATTCACAACAGAATGATTCCCCTCCAATGCCAAGCTAAACAAATGCCATCGACTTCATCCCAGAAAGTATTAAAAACAGAAGAGTCCCTTTGTGACTCTGATTGGCTCTGTGACTTCCTTGGGGGCAAGTTTTGGTCTCAGGCTTGTGTCTCCTAATCATCCAAAATGCGGGTGGGCCACGTCCCACCCCAACCGCGGTTGTGAGCTTAGATGATTCACTCAGCTTTCATCATAAAGCAATAATCAAATGCAGTTGCATGGTTCACAAAAGGCCCCCACAGTTGTCATTGCATCTGACCCTCATGATGACCCTGTGAGCTCAGAGAAGTTAAGGGACTTGTCTGATATCACATAACCAGGAATTTAATGCTTGGTATCTGATGCCAATTTCTGCCCCGCATGATCTTCCTGTTGATACTAGACTAAATGTAGCATAACTAGGCAAGCAAATATTTTGCACAAAGTCTCTTAAAAATATGGACAGGCCTTTTGGGTTATTTGCTTCTTTGGGTTATCCCGCACTGTGCCCCTTTTTATTTTGCAGATAACAGAAAGCTGAGAGCACAGTCTGTCTTTGTGAGCATCTCTTTGTGTGATATGTGTAGGTGGGGGAAGAACGAGGATGCAGAGTTAAGGCGAATTTGCTGATCTTCTCACTGTTCTTGCTTCTCTACTGTGAGAAAAAAGGAGCTTTATGGATATCCCATTAATAATAGCTATTTATTAAGTGCCTGCTATGGGCCAGGAGCTGTGCTGATGCCTGATATTGTCCCTGTGTGACAAGCTATAGAAGGCACGGGGTATTTGCACTTTCTGTTCCCTCTGCCTGGAACACCCTCCCCATATCCTTATGGCTCCCTCCCCTTTGCTCCTTTTCCATGTCTTTCTGAAGTTGCAGGTTCGTGTGATCTTTCCTGACCACTCTATCAATAGCCCACACCCTCCCGCCATCACTCATTCCCTCTTACTCAGTTTTATTTCCCTTTATAGAACCCGACATCATTACAGTCTATTTGTTTCCTAATCTGTGTATTATCTTTCTCCCCTACCAGAATATGAACTCCTTGAGAGCAAGGGTGTCCTCCCCTCTCCCCACTTCATATTGTATTCCCAGAACCTAGAACAGTGCCTGGCGGAGAGTAGATATTCAAGAAATATTCCCCGAGTGAATTATCTCATTTTATAAGTGAGGTATCTGAGGTTCTAAGGGATGAATAAATCATTTGCCTCAGGTGACAAAACACGCAGGAAGTGGGACAGAGCCATGAACCAAGGCAGTCTGACTCAGGGGCCCAGCCTCAGGTCCTGCTTAACTATTGTCTTTCTGCCTCGTGAAGGGAATCATAAAACGCTTGTCCGTCGGGTCTGTTTTCGTTCTCTCTAGTTAAGTCCTCCCAGATCCAGGTGAAAAGTCCCAGCTTGCTCAGCCATCCTCCTAATAGGGCCCTTGTGCCATTCCTACCCCATCTCTCGGCCAAAACCCTCCTCTTGTTCAGCTCACACACGTCTCCCCCTTCCCATTGCACTGTTTACGAATGTGGGTCTGTGTTGATGCGTATCACAGCCCCCTTAGTCATTGTTTAGCTGTTATGCTTTGCTGGGGTAATTTTCCAGTCCTCTGTTTATATTATATTTGTGCTTCTCTCCTCCTCCTCCGTTTTTAAAGGCAGAGGAAGATGTGCAGTGAGACAAACGATAATACAGTTATCATGAAGAGGGAATCATTTTGCCAAAAGGAGGATTTAGCTGTGATTCGTTGAATTCCATTCCGAGTGGACTTTTTTAAGAGCAAATTCATAGCTCTTTTATGAGACTTTCCGAACAGAGCAATCTTCTGACACTTTTGTTTCTAGAGGCTTTGTTCCAGCCTTGAGGGCTAGGGGGTGGGCATGGGGGGCACATATCCAGCAAAGACTGATTGCTGAGAAAGCTCAAAAAGAGACTTAAGAGGATATCTGGGAAGAGCCCCCAATATATCTTCTCTGACCCCATGTCCTCCCATGGGGCTGGTCATTGCTCCTGGTAGAGAATGACACTAAGAACCCTGCACCTCCATGTGAGAACACACTTCTAGCCCACCTTCCATTTTAATGCTCCCTGGTGTGGGTACGGATTAATTTCCCTTGCCCTGCCTGGAACTCACTGCATTTCACAAATGCAGAATTGCACACGCAAGCTAGACTGGGTGGTAGACCTAGTGATTAGAGAAAAAAGTGCCCAGAATCAGAGCTTGGTAGAGCTGAATGTAAGTGTGAACTTGAGCTTTACTTGCATGGCACCTTCCCTTGCATTCCCAATTTCCAGTGCCTTTGGAACTTACATCCTGTTTGTTCAATGTTTGCGTGAGGGCATTGGTAGTGGGGATGCCGTGGAAGGAGAAGTGGGAAGATGAGTCTTGGGCCTGCTCATCTTCAGCAACATCTCTCATGTTTCTATGCTCTGCTGGGAGCTTCAGGTAGCTAACCATTTTCAGGTTGTGTTTTCTAGGCTCCTGGATCAGCTGGCTTCCAGCTGGGTTCTACCAGTGGGAGGCACTGGAGGCAGATGGGAGGGAGAGAGGAAGAGAGAAGCCATGTTTTTTTCTCCTTCACTGTTCTAGTCTTGGGTGGTTTCTCCAGGGGCAGCTACCTGCCTTCTTGACTCCAGATCCTACCAGACAGATGGGCTGTTGGTTCCAGCTTCTGTCTGGTGGCCCCAAGCCCTGAGTTCTGATAACTCCATTTTCTCCCTGTGTCCCAGTGGTCTAAGGGGTGGTAACTGTGCCCTTGTTGCTACCCTCTGATTTGCCCCATTGTTTCTTGCCTGACTTTTCTATCCTTCCATCACCTGCGTAACAAATTCCCTGAACTCGAATGTCTGTTTTAGATACTCAAGGATGGTTTTCATTATTTTTATTTGGACATTGACTGATACAGAAAGATTTATCTTTAGAAATAAAGCAGGTTGTTTTTCATTTGTCCTTCGTCATTAAAAATGACATAAGAAGAGCTCATCAACATAAAGCAACGTCGTATATACGTGTTTTTCTTGTCTCACACCAGAGTTTGATGATGCAAAGTACCAAAATGTCTTTTAAAAGCAAAGGGCTTTTAAGAGTAAAGGAATTTAAGAAGAAAAAAAAAAGAAAGAAAAAGAAGATGGCTAGGTCTCTTGTATTCTCCTCTTACTTTTGAAACCAGGTTTTTTTTTTTCCCTCTGTAATTTGAATATGATTCAAAAGTTCTCTTCTAACTCCAGTCCTTGGCTTGTAAGGAGACAAAGACAGAGGGTGAGAGGGAGAGAAGGAGAGGGAGATCAGTCCAGCAGGCAGCAAACTCAACGTGCAAACATTTTGCATGAACACTGAATGCTTGGGGGAGCTGGGATTATTTGGCTGAGACAACATGAAACCTCCTCTACTTATTTGGGCTTTGGGATAGACTTCACTGGAAGCTGAAATTCAGGAGAAAGAAAGAAAAGTGCAAAGTATGGAAAAAGAGAGAGAGGCGTGGGAGATGAGGCACGTTCTCCCCTGGTGACAGGAAGCAATTTCTTTGTCAGGAAAGTGGCTCATTTTCAAGGCCCGGACCCCTTGTTTATGCTTAGGTGTGAAGCTGGCTTAGGAAGTGAGTTTAGCTTGCCTACGTGCTTTTACGAATGTGCTGGCTGCTCAGCAAATTCAGTATGGAAACATTTTAGGTAAGCAGAAGAGAAAATATATTTTTAAAAAAGTTGATTTAGCAGAAGGTCAGAGTATACAATCAAGAAAAAAAAGATATTCTATGTGTTGGGCTTATAAAAAAAATGTGTGCATGTGTGTGTGTGTGTGTGTGTGTGTGTGTGTATGTCACACACTAATTTAGACCAGCTGGGGTGATCTCACAGGGACCCCATGGGCCAGAGCTGCTGTTCCTCCATGGAGAGCACATCTCCCCTGGAAATGTGTACTCAGGTGCAGTTGCAGGGTCTGAGGTCATGGCTGTGGCCCTGGCCAAGATCCTCCCAGGCTTCAGCTTCTGCTTCCTCTAGAGACGGTTGGTCGAGAGCCATCCTTCAGAGGCCAGAGCCAGACCATGAGTCCAATGTGCATGAGGACAGCATGAATTATCCTTGGAGACCAGTGAGCCCTGCTCATCCAGACATTGTCTTTCTTCTTGGAGAAGTTAGATGTCTCTTTTCTCTCTTCCTTCTTCCATGGCTTCTGGGAGCTTGGGTGGTAAATTTCTCTGGGATAAGTTATGAGATATCTCTTCAGAGAAGCAGAGGTGAGACAAAACCTTCCTTGGACCCCTCTTCCACCTCATTCTTCTCTTCCAGAGCTCTTCCCAAGCTCTGGGTGAATCAGGGTGTTGTGCTTCCTAAAAAGGCCAAGAAGACCCATTTCTGTTGGCCAAAGGACAAGGAGGGAGAAGAAAGAAAAGGAAGGGCGGTCTCTTAAGAGGGAGAGAAGAGGGAGCATTATAGACTCCTATGTTTGGAAGGGACTGGAAAGGTCACCTTAGTCAGGTCACTATAATTACTCAAACAGTACTTGTCTTCTTGAGTTACTGGGGGACTGTATGCCTTGTAAGAGCTGGGCTTGCTTTCTTCTGTTCACTATTGTATCCCAAGTTGAGCCCAGTGCCTGGGACATGAGAGGGAAGAGCTGGAGTCACCCCAAGATTCCAAAAATACAATGAGCAAGTGTAGAAAAGCACTTGTTAGTTGCAAAAAGTTCACAAAGCCTAAAACAAGTTGGGTTGTCTCTGTCCAGAGAATGATGGAAAATAAGGGAACACTTACTGAATACCTACTGTGGACCGGCTCTTGGGCTTTTACCAAGGGGTTTATGCAGAGGCAGAGAATTGAGGCTATCATTCTCTGAAGACACAAAAGAATTCTGCAGCTTAAAAATAATCAGAGAGGATTAGTGCACCATCTGCAAATTAAAATGCCAGCCAGCGTAAATTAGTGAAATGGGCTGGGAAGGGACTGGCACAGAATGACAAGCACGTATTAGGCTAGAGGAAAGGAAAGGGCTGACTTTGTGCGAGGCTATGGTGCCTTGTAGGTATTGACCTACAGTGTTGAGCCAGATCCTCTGGATTACAAGACAAGCCAGAGAGTTGGTATTCATGTGAAATATCCTGATTTGATATGTTGGTGACCAAATAAAAAATCAATACAGCCGACATAATGAAACATGCTTACAGATCGGATCCTTCCTGCCAATTTTCAGCCTCTCTCCTAATGCAATTCAGGTTGCCTCGTAACAGCCTACCATGTAATAGAAGTCCTTTTCTGCCTTTCTTCTTATATTGTTTTTCATGGAATTGAAGAGGTATTTGCATGAGTTTTGGGGACAGGGAAAGTAGTGACACAATGGTGATACTGAGATTCCTGTCTCTTGTGGCTTACGGTTGTGCCTTCTGTTCCCCGAGGGCCCCGCCTTCTTTTTAAAAAATATTTTAATGTTTACTTATTCTTGAAAGAGAGAGACAGAGCATGAGTGTGGGGATGTGCAGAGAGAGACAGGGAGACACAGGGGGAAACAGGCTTCAGACTCTGAGCTGTCAGCACAGAGCCCGACGCGGGGCTCGAACTCAAGAACGGCGAGATCATAACCTGAGCCAAAGTCAGATGCTTAACTGACTGAGCCACCTAGGTACCCCAGAGGGCCCCAACTTCTTTTGAATCCTTCCCAGCATGTGTCCCAGTGCTGGGCATAGAGAGGGCACACGCTACATATATGTTGATGAAATAAGTGTGGTTTTCCTCTAAGTCCAGCTAAACGGGCAACTGAAAGATTTAGGGTGAGTGGAAATTATCTAAATTGTTTGCAGCCAAATTTTTCTGCCTTCTCTGTCTTTAATTCTCTTGAAGTTTGCATTAGATATATATCACTGTGTAACAAATTACCCCCAGAGTTAGCTGCTTAAAACATTTATTACCTCATACTTTCTGTGGTTCAGGGATCTAGCTACTTAAGTTGGGTATCTCTTCCTTAAGATCTCTTATAAAGCTGCAAACAAGGTATCAGCTAGGGCTCTAGTCTCAGCATAAGGGTGGACCCCAAGCTCACTCACACGCTTGTTGGCAAGATTCAGTTCCTCACGGACTATTGCACCGTGGGCCTCAGTTCTTTGTTGCATAGTGACCAGAGGTTTCCTTCAGTTCTCTGCCATGTAGGCCTTTCCCTAGGCAGCTCCTAACATGGGAGCTGGTTTCCATTAGGACAGGCAAGCAAGGAAGAGAGAGAGTACAAGAAAGAAGCCACAGTTGTTTTTGTAACCTACGCCAGAAGGTGATATCCCATCGCTGACTCCATATTCTGTTCATTGAAGGAAACTCACTGGGTCTACCTAACAATGGAGGGACTGAGGCCTTCAACCTTTCTTCCTGAATATTTCTTAGCCTTCCTGTCTGATCAGGAAACCCTTGGGAGTTTTCATCCCACATCTTCTTAAGAAATTCTGGGAATTACAGGCATTCCACACCCCCCCCCCCTTCATTCAACTTACTTTGATATGAAAAAAAACTAAGAAAAGCAAATGAATTTTAGAATTGAAATTTCTGGTAGGTTTTGGGAGACATATGGGAAGGATCATGTTGATGAGTAGGAACAATGGGTTCTGAGTCAATCAAGCTGGAAAGATGTGGGTTTTTTTTTTGTTTGTTTGTTTTTTGTTTTTGTTTGTTTGTTTTTTTTTTTTCCTGTGCCTGGTGTCCAGGTCAGATGAACTTGGTACTACAGTGACTGAGCATCTGAGAAGTGGAAGAAATAATGTTGTTACAGTGGGTTCTGTCTTATATCTCGGGTGTTGGACCATGAGATGGGCAAAACTAAGTAAGAACTAACCAGTTCTAACTAACGAAGAACCCCAGGCAGATCCTTTGTTGTGGAAATGCAATAGATCTGATGAAGCAGTAAGGCCAGGAATCAGCATCAGGAGACATAAATTTATAAGTCTGATGTCATTCCAATACCAAGAGGATAGGAACACCATTGGCGGAGGTGGTTACGAATGTTGAGATCCAGAGTCTTTTCAGGCAGGAATGACACCTTGGTTACTAGAGGTCCAAGGGACAAGCAATCAGTAAGAACAGGCATAAAGCTGGCTTCAGGGATGACCTGGCAAGGCCCGAATTGCAGGTCAGGAGCAGGGCATCCCAGCTGCTAATGAGACTGGGCTCCAAGGAAGGCTCCCTGGGGAGACTGGGAAGGAAGCCTGGATCTCAATCACCGAAGATGGATCACAAGACAGGGAAGTAACATAGGAGAAAACTCCGGCTTATGATAGAGGCTTGGTCAAGAAATAAGCAAGAGCCTGATTATTGGGGAACAAGATAGCCTCAGTCAATCTGGGCTGGTAGCAAGACAGTGAAAGGAGACAAAAAGTTGACCGCTGCCAGAAACCTAGATTGGTCTCCAGCTTTGGCATGGGACTGAGACTACTGGTTGAGATCAGGCAGTGTCACTCGCCAGGGTTAGAGTAATGCAGGAACCCGGAGCCAGGACCGACATTGCACCCTGGCGACCCTGTGACCAGTTGCACTCAATACCCTGGGATACCTCATGGGAAAATCAGACAAGCACTGTTCTGAGAGGCAATTAGGTTTCAAGACTTCCTTCTCCAGCCAAGCATCAGCATGAAATTGGAGGCTTGGCTTCCATGCACCCACCCTCCTCTGTTCTCTTTCCTCTTGTGAGGGGCAGGGTGAGAAAAAGGACACCACGGGAGAGAGCCACCCTGGCCTTCCAGACCGCCTAAGGAAGACGCATGCGTAAGGAGAGTGGGATGGGGGTGTGTGTGCCTTCTCTACCCCTCCACAAGCTACGCCCTCAGCCCCCAGCCCTCAGCCTAGGAATATTCTTTCCCTCTGTTTGCCAAGCCACATTCTCCACAGGACTCACACATATTGAACTATGCTTTCAGCTTTTCCAGGAACCTTCTCACGTCTTCCCTTTTCTTCATCCCCCTCACCTCCTCCACACCGCCCACAGCCTCCACCCCCCATGCAGCTTTTACTCATCGTGTTTCTAATTATGCAAGCTAATTTGTTTCCTTTCGTGTTTTCCCAACCTGCCTGTATTTTCCGACCCTGTCCCCAACGACCGTGGGGTGGAATACTTTCCCTGGGTAGGGTTATGGTTTTTCCTTCATAAGTGAATCCCTGGTGCCTAAGCTGGGCTCCGTGTGCCGTAACTTCTCCAATAACATAGCATGAAGGACTCTCTGGTCCAAGTGGAAACAAAAACTCAAGCGCCGTTCTGGGCCTCTTTGATCTACTCGGTTTGTGTTCAATTTCTGGGCACAGGAGTTCCCACAAATTTATAACGTTTACTGTCCCCTCCCCACCTGTGTAGCATTGTGCTTGGTCACAGCAACCAAGTTGGGAGCAGCTGGAGGGTAGGGGTCAGAGCACAAACATTTTCCGTACTCCTCATAGAGCTAGCACAGTATGGGTACCCCTTGAATTGCTGACAAAGTCCTTGCTGGATGAAATGGAATTTTCCTGAAGTGAATGCCTTGTGCCTATCTTTAGAATTGGACTTTCATGATACAACAATCGGGAGATTTGGCTGAATTTTCCACTCTTTCACTCACAATGTTGAGGTCATGTAGAAACAAACTTTAAGAACATAATGACCTTTAAAAAAAGTCCATCTTTGAAGTTGGGGTTGGTCACTAGTCTGTGGCAGACCACTGCTTACATTATACACTTTCTTCTGTTCTTCCCAGGACAAGGGAAGATTTGGGGGACAGTCTGACTCTGGTTATCTACAAAGTTGAATTCTGAAACTGGCCCTTTGGAACTTCGCCTCTGCAAATTAGCTGATTTTGCCTACAGTAAATTGAAATGACTGAAGAATGGCAAAGAAACCCGGGCAATTTTCTCACACAGGACCAGGGATGACTGAAGAGCACTGTCACACCAGCCCTCAAAATATTTCCCAAGATCCTCTAAGGGTTAGTACACTGAGTTGACAATGGAGGACAGGGTGGGGAGGTCTTGCTGTCTCTGAATGTACCTGGCGCAAGCACAAAGATCACACACCAGCTGTGTAGATTGAGCAGATTAAACGTATTGGGGAAGTAGGGGCTTCCGAGAGTCACCAGAGATGCCACCCTTGGCCTCTGTCCCATCTGAGTGCCTTGCTCTTTCATCTGAACGAGAGCTAAAGTCCTGCTGTTTGAGTTGGCTTGCCCCTGCTCCATGATTTCAGTTCCTCGTGTCCATTCTCCAACATGTGGGCTCATTTCCGTCCTCCAAGCACTATTGTTTTTCTGACTCGAACGGTCATCCAGAAAACCTCAGTAAGAGGGACTTTGTATCGTTATTTGCTTTTCTAATTATACTCTGGCATCTGACTCAAGAGATGTGAGAAAGTAGCTCGGTACATTAGTTGGAAAAGTAGGGCTGAGAGGCCAGGTCAAGGCCTTTAGTATGAAATCCCAATGGTCTGGATGGGCTGGGAATCCTCTCTTTGGACTTCAGATCTTTGAAGGGGTAGTAGCTGCTCCCACAACTTGCCCTGCCCCACCATTCTAGAGGCAGGCTGGAACTTGAGAGAACTGACTTTGTTGATGAAACTGGGTTCCAGCGTTTCTTACTGTGACCTTGGAATGTCACAATGGCGTTAGATAGGATGATGCAGACAGGGTCCATGTGGGTGATTCAATGGAAGCTTTACCCATAACAATAATGGAAGCCCCGAGGTCTGCTGGCCAAGTGGCCTTATTCAGAGCACTAGGACCTGCCATTATTAAAATGCTCTGCTGCATTCCACAGCAGACATCTATTGTTCTTTCTTTCCAGCATCATCTCCATACTTTCCTGGAGCATCACCCTTATCTTCCTTTGCAAAACTATCTCTCTCCCATTCTCAGGGTATGTGGAATCCAGGTGAGGTTATATGACTCATATCTGACCAGTCAACACATCCCATGCTGCCACCCATACTAATTAGCTCAGGGATAGGTAAAGTCTACAAATGTGTGCATTTCAAATTTAGCCTTGGAATTTTGATTGTGGGGGAATAAGATTTCTGTTGGGCACCTGCACGGAGCCATGCCTGAGCTTTTCAATTACATGACTCAGTGAACGTCCTTATTTATTTAAGTTAGCTTGAGTTGAGTTTCTATCTCTTGTAACTGGCAGAACGACACAGACACATGTTTGTACAAAAAGACAGTCACTGATATAATCTATTCCCTCCTCCAGGTTGGTTGTCCTTCTCTTACATAACAGGAGACAGGTGACACTTACTAGTGTCACTAGGTACTTACTAGTGCTCCTTACCTATTAGATGCATAAAAGAGCCAATAAACAAGAAACAGAAACATGGTGGCTAATGGTTGAGCTCTCTATAATTTTCATGGTTCCATTGACTTTATTCTGGTTGTGGTGTAGGAAGTGGAATCCAGGTTCTTCTAAGTCCCAGCTTAATATTGGCTCCTGAGGGAGCGTTCCAGATCTTAAACAATCTCCAGTGGGTTTAAGGGAGAATGGATGGTCCTTGCAAGCCCTCTGTGGGAATTCCTTTTGAGTATTGGTTTCCGAGTGTAAAGTCAAACAAGTAATTGGATTAGGGAGGGCCAGTGGTATAATCTGAATGCTACTGAAGACACTGGATGAAAAAAGTTCATGCCAAGACATTTTTTTACTATCATCTTTCAGAGGCTAAGTTGACACCACAACTGATGATCCTCAGGCTGAAAGGAATGGGTGGCCTTGGCCCTGGCTGGACATTTCCAGATTATAGTGTTGTTCAAATTAACCTGTTGGAATTCACCTTTTCTGGAGAACATTACCTTGAACCCTGAGTAAGAGTAGTGCATGAGGCCCCGCAACTTAAGGACTGCCCATATTTCAAAGGTCATCCTTAAGTCTGGATGTTTCCACAGGATAATGAATTCCAAGGTATTCTAAGGTCCAATATTATATATGATTATTTGCCTCCTGAGACAATGCATTGGTTCTCAGTGAAGTCTTCTCTATGTTAATCAAGGGTAACTTTTATTCCCTCTCTTATAGGTTACACACATGGTATAGTTTTTTATTTATTTCTTAAATTTTAAAATCTTCTACTCAAGTAATTATAGTATCTGAAAATATTTAGCTTATTTCTATCATTAGATGTTAACAAATTGAAGCAGAGGCTGCAGGTTGCACATCGTTCTATCTCTCAACATTGTTTACCGTGTGTCCCACTGTAGGTGCTTAATAAATGTCCATTCAATAAGTACCCCAAATTCCACCATTTATATCCTTCCCCTCTTGTGGAAAACATGGTGCTTAGGCTTCCCTTTGTGGATTGGAAATGAATAGCCTCTCTTCAATCTAACCGGTTCCTGCCCAACATTCATTCAATGAATAAATATTGAGTATTTTCCTAAGTGTCATGTACTATTCTAGGACCTGGGGATCCAAAGGCAAACAAGAGAGATGTGGTCTCTGCCTTCAAAGAGGTTATAGTTTCAAATCACAGAACAGTGGACAATAGGCCATGGGGTGGCTCAATTCTTGCCTGCTCCAATCAAACTGGTCTCCGGAGTGGAAGTGCTTGCCCAAATCTTCATAGTGAGTCAAAGAAATGGTCCTAATGCTCTCAAAAGTTCTTCCCTCATAATGTCAGCATTGGCTCTCTGCCAAGCTTCTTCCCCTCAAAGGTTCTCCAACATTCTTCAGAGGCTCCATTAGGCCTTAGCCACGACTCACTTTTAAAGGTGACCTGCTTTCCTTGTTTACCTATTTTTTCATTTATTTGAGGATATTTACTTATAACCTTTATAAACAGAAAGTCATTGTTAATCTTGCCCCCTAGGAAGCCGACATAGTGAATACCCTCCAGGGGGAAAATCAGGACATGTCAGTCAAGATCCCAGAAACTCTATATCCTGGGTGGACATGAGATGTTTCCTTAAAGGAGCGGCTGTCGAGACAGCCCAACCTCAGCCAAGCATGAGGCTGACTTTCAGGCAGCCTCAGAGCTCCTCTGGGCCTAGAATTATGACCACCATCATTGCCAAATGGGGCCTGGCTCCATTTGCATTTCCCTGAGCCTCTCTCCTCCTTTCACCGCAATGTTGTCCTCACCTCACCAGGCGCAGAAAATGGCCAATTGTTTCCTGAGCCTACTCAGCATCCCTACTGTGTAGAATAATGTTCCTTCAAAATTCATGTCTACACAGAATCTGTGAACATGATCTTATTTAGAAATAGGGCCTTTGTAGACATAATCAAGTTAAGATGAGGTCATACTGGATTAGGTTGGGCCCTAACCCAACGGCTGGTACCTTTATAAAATGAGGGGGATTTGGACCCAGAGGCACACAGAGAGAAGATGGCCATGTGAAGATGGAAGCAGAGATCAGAGTTACAATGCCACAGCCAAGGAATGCCACGGATTGCCTGCAAATACCAGCAGCTAGGAAGAAGTAGGGAATATCCTCCCCTAGAGCCTTCAGAGAGAGCATGGCCCTACTGAAACCTTAAGTTCTGACTTCTAGCTTTCATAACTATGACAGAATAAAGTTCTGTTATTTTGAGCCACTTTAGTTTGTGGTAATGTGTCAGGGCAGCCCTAGGAAACTACTATGGCAAATAATCATTGGTTCCCACAAAAATCTAGCACAGGACAAATAGACCATGGGAAAAAGGGCATGTAGCTTCTTTCTAGCTGATTCTCTTTGCTGCCCAATTGTTGCTATGCATTAAACTGATGGCAGAGAATAAGTAGGGCATTTCGGGATTGTTTACCATTCTGAAAAGATCATGGGCTATTAACACATTAGGACCCTTAGGATTCTATCTGAACTGGTTAATTCTAGAACAGATGTTTTGAATTTGGGGCTGTGTATAATGTGTTAGTTAGGATTCTCCAGAGAAGCAAAACCAAAAAGAGACTCTCTCTATATCTATATCATCTATATCTATCTATATCTATCTATATCTATATCTATCTATATCTATATCTATATCTATATCTATATCTATATCTAATCTATGTATATATCTATGTATAGATCTATATTATATACATAGATCTAGATCTATCTATCTATAATATATATATTATAGTATAGTATAGTATATTTATTATATTACATGTTTACTTATTATTTGTATATTATTTGTTATGTGCAATATATAAATACCTATTATATACAATTTATATAAAATTATAAATGTACAATATATACTTATATTTGATACATATAATATATTAAATACAAAATTTTAAATAGATATATAATAATGGGGGCTAAGAAATCCCGAGATCTGCTATAGACAAGCTGGAGACCCAAGAGAGCCAATAGTTTAGTTTCAGTCCAAGTTGAAGGCCCGAGAACCAGGATACCTGATAGTGAAAGCTGGCAAGTTCAAGACCCAAGAAGCCTATGTTTCAGTACCAGTCTGAAGATAGTAAAGACCACTGACCCAGCTAAAGAAAGCAGGAGGAGTTCCCTCTTACTCAGCCTTTCTGTTCTACTGGATCTTCAATCACCCACCAATTCAAATGTTCGTGTCATCTGGAAACATCTTCACAGACATGTCCAGAATGATGTGGCCAAATGTCTGGGCACTTACACAGTGGCCCAGTCAAGTCAATGCATAAAACTAACCATTGCAGCAACATACTGGATCAGATCCACGTTGACTCCAGATGACCATCTTCAAGAACATATGACTATCTTAATCAGGGTAAAGGGCAAAAACACAATTTCCTCAGTACCCTAGCCTGAGATCTCTGGGAAGTGACTATGAAACAAAGACTTGTGTACATCTAATTTCTTTGGGGGTGTTGTTCCAGGAGGCAGGAGACTAGGACAGGGAAATGAAGTGTAGAAGGCTGGAGAGCAATTCAAAGATGTGTTAAAGAATTGGCCACCACTACAGGCTACTGGGGCTTGGTACTGCTGGGACATTGGGAAGAATCTTATACAGTGTGTCTCTTAGAAGGATCTGTCTAGAGGACCAAGCAGAGAAGAATGCATCTATCACCTCCCATTCCTCTTTGGCCCAACATGCACTAACTTTCCTGCCCTTCCAGTGTGCATATGCTCCAGGGCAATGTGTATTTCACCATCATCTCACTACACAGTGCCAGGGTAGGATGTGAGAGATACGAAGTACTAGGACTGAGGCAATTGTACCTGTACAAAGCCTTTCGAAGCCTTCATATTGCTGATTGGCACAGGAGTGGCTGGACAGAGGTGGGGCCAAGTAGAGGATTTTGGAATTGTGTGCCACAAGTGTCCAGTGTATTTTGGGACACTTTGGCAGACATGTACCATTTTGGGTGGCCTCCTTTCTATTTTTGGTAAGAATGTAAGGCCAAGCCTACCTCTTGCTATAGAAGCTGTAAATGCCAACACTCTACAAGCTATGTAGGCTGGGAAAGCAAGTGATAACATCTCGGCCCACACTCTACCAATCAGAAGGAGGACCTACCCCATGCCTAGAGGGGAAGTCAGAGACGTGAAAAAGAAGAAAGGCTAAGATACTGTTCTGGTGTCAGAAATACAACCAGGTCTCAGATAAAACATGGAAGAAAATCACTCCTTTTCCCTGACTGTCCTGCTCAGTTGCTTTATTTTCCGTTGTTTCTTGATAGGCTCCTTCTGCTAACTCATCTCGTGGGACACCCTCTCCCCCATGTTACAGGATTAGGTCTCCAGCTCTGTATTACCTTTCTTCTGTAGCTCTTAGAACTAATTCCTGATACAAAGGTTCTTACTGGTGCACCTATAATTCTGAGTCAGGCCACAAGTCTCTTCCCTGTTTAGAGATGGACTACCCCTGGGTCAGGGGTCCATTCTCGTCTAGTCAGTTATATTTGGAAATAGTGTCAGAAGGCATATGACACAGGAACCTAAAGAATAGAGACTAAGAGAAGAGAATCCCCTAGGATAGAGACACATAGATAAACAAAATATTCAAGTGCAGTATTTGTAGTGGGATATTACGGTCTGGACTGGGAATCAAGAGACTGGAACTCAAGGTCTACTTCTGTCACATGCCTCTGAGATCCCAGGGAAACCAGATAACTTTCCCAATTCTCACATTCTCCACATAAAAGAATAAGTGACATGGGTCTGCAGATTGCTAAAACCTCTTCCACTTCTAGAACATGCAGGCCTCACTCAGAACCAAACTCATCCACAAAGAGTAGAGGCAGAATTGTGTTGGGCTCTTCTAGGGAAGAAATGTTATCGGAAGCCTGACGTAACGCCAGACACATCATCTTTCCCCAGTAGAGCTCCTAATATACTTTTCCAAACTCAGAAGGCCTCACTCATTTCTCTTTTCTTCTTTCTTAGAAGCACAGATGAGATGCACACAGCTCTGTTATCAGGAATGCGGAAAGACTTCTGGATATTCTAAGCCTAATCCAGGTGTCCTCAGGTTTTAAACTCACTCGGAAGAAAACATATTTATCTGCTTTTTTTATACAGGTGCCCCCATTTTGGCCATCAGCGAAAATGAGTTAATATAACAGACTGTTTCAAAGAGGTGGGAGCCATGGCATTGGCAGGAAAACCTGACACGTAGAACAAGAACCAGTTTTTTCCACCCGAGGTGGCTTTGATAGCTATAGTCTAAGACAGTTCTTTCTTATCAATGTAAGGCAGTTTACATGTCCCTTCTCTCTTGAACTCGTGTTAGTTGGATTGAAGAAATCACTGTCTTCAGATTGTGGGTTTCAATACCTTTCCATTATTTTACCTTAAAAAGAGCCCTTCTCCCGTTCGGTTATCGTCAAAGGAAGTCTTGATGACATTTCAGGACTCAACAAAACATTTCCCACTAGAAATTGTTTCCTTTAGGTAACAGCACCATGGAAGCCATCGCGCTCCACTGTCTGACCCCAATGAAAACAGCACGCCCTTCAACTTATAAAAGTGTAAATTGACCTGTCTCCTGGGATAGCTATTCCCTTGGTTGCCTGAGTCTAGCATCTCAGTCATATTACTCTACCAAGCAGAAGGTTACAATTCTGTTTTGCTATTGATTCAGGTCATATCTTATTTTTCTGTTCTCTCATAAGATGGAGGAACCATTTATTATGCTCTCGACAGAAATGTTCAAGGCTGGAATCACAGCGTGTTCTAGCTTCTAAGCCAGGGTTGACATTTACCCATGTAGGTACAGGGGTCAGTTTGTTCCTCAGTTACCCCCACTTTCCTTATATTGGTCTTCAAGTTTCTTAAGTACTTCATGACAAGGAATTGAGTGGGACAAAACTTCTCTTCTAGAAAACCCAAACCTATACAGAGAGAACTTAGTTTACTGCATCTGCCGTGCATTTCAGGTGGTACATACTCCCTCTTGTTAATATTCTCAGGAAAGCCAACTGGCCCCACAATGGTCTGCATAGACAGTGGCCACTTCCTTTCAGGATCCCTTGCTTGCTGAATTCCTGCTTCCAGGGACTTTCTGGGAAAAGGTGGCCACAAGTCACAGGGATCTCTGTGAATGGCACCACCCAGAGAAGGGCTCACGTTGTCCCTGACTTTTCCACCATAGGTTCTAAAATAAGAGAAAGAGCTGCCAGGAAATAGGTCTGACAGGCTGTCTGACTAAGCAGAGGCATAGGGATTGGCAGTGAGGAGATAGCAGTCAGCATTGTCTGTTCTGCTCCACCCTACGGTTCTGGCTGAACAGACAATAATGTCCCTGGCAAAGCAAAGCATAAGACTTGGGAGATCTTGAAGATCAAGTCCATCTCCTCATTTTGCTGATATAACAAAGGCAGAGGTTCTATCAGACCATGCTGCCCTCTGTGTCATGACACCTGCTCCTGAAGGAGAAGGATGGTCAGAGACACAAAGGAAGCTTTAGGAACACCCTTTCCAGCTATTGACTCTTGACAATAATGAAACTGGAATTTTCCCCCACTCTGACCTTTTCCCACAACATGTGTTATTCAGAGGCTTGAAGGTCTATGATGCTAAGACTGAGTGTGGGAGCCATTTTCTCAGCAATCTTTACCATCTTTCCTCCTCCATCTTGGTCATCCTTTTCCAAGCATTGGTCTATTCCAGAGTAGAGGCAATGAATCTTGATGGTAGGGGAATTAGATGGGGTGGATAGGACCCTAGGCCAGTTTTGCCTATTTCACAATTCTGCGACACACAACATAAGTTTACTCTCCTCCGCACCCCCTTTCCTCACCTCCCCAGTGGTGGCTAGTGTCTATGGGATTGACTTGATGACACCTCATATCTTTTTGTATTTCTCCTTATAAAATGGACCATATCCCTAAGTCAATCTTTATGTAAATTTCCTTTTCTAAGCTTTGCCATTATCAAGTGTAAGAGGGAACCTTTAATGGAAAAACAGTGGGATTGGAGGTGATCTTACATAATGTCTAGTCCAGCTCTGTGTTCTGCTGATGAAGAAACTGAGACCATGAAGTATCATCCAAATTCTAATATAATTAGCAGAATTTAATAGGTTAATTTGAGCACAGAATAAAGTATTTCAGAGATAAAGAGACTATTTGTTTATAGCCCAGGCTGAGGATATTGGATATTAGGTGGCCATATTCATATTTTGGTACATTCTAAAATGTCTCTCATTCTCTCTAACATATTTTATAGTCATTTTTTAAAAAGTTATTTTATTTATTTTGAGAGAGAGAGAGCGTGGGGGAGGGGGAGAGAGAGAGAGAGAGAGAGAGAGAGAGGGAGAATCCCAAGCTGCACTGCCAGCACAGAGCCTGAATTGGGGCTTAAACTCATGAACTGAGAGATCATGACCTGAGCTGAAATCAAGAGTCAGACACTTAACCAATGGAGCCACCCAGGTGCCCCACTTTATAGTCATTTTTAAAAATTATGAACATATTATAGTAAAAATCAGGTGTAGGTCAATGGATGATGCCAAGAAAATGAAAAGTTATAATTTTTAATGCTCTTATATATTTATAATGTATATATGTTAATATGATATATTATATAACATTATATAATAGTATTATATAATATACATAACTATATATAACTATATAATTATATAATATCATATAATTATATATAACTATATAATTATATAATAGATAATATAATTATATTATATAATATTATATAATAAAAATATTATATAATATAATTATATTACATATCATATATATATATATATATAAACACCCAAATATAGACATATATTTGGTGGAGAAACAATGTGGGTAAGCCTAAGAGTTGTCACATGAACCCATTGTTCCCCAAAAGTGAGTCAGCTGAGATAGGACCGTTAATGTCTTTGGCATGTCAGCATCACTCTGAAAAGAAGGCAGCAGTTCATGGGGCTACATTGCTACCACAAAGAAGGTCCTGAAAGCTCCTGGTTGACCCAGTCAAGATTTTCCCAGTTAGCATCTGGGTTGTCTTCCTAGCTCTGGGTCATTCACCCAACAGTGTTTGACACCTAATTCGGCCCCCTCTTTGAAGTTAATATACCTGATTTGAAGCGGAAAGTCAATTTATTATTTTACTTGAAGAAAAGCAAGTCAATATTTCTGTCTTGGCATAGCCAGGGAATATTTAATGACGGTTTAGGATGTGGTCAGCTTTTTTTGTAGTCAGTTTGGGGGGTGGAAAGGCGTATAAGACAGGGTGTCTTGCAAAAAGAGTTGGACGTTCAGTAGAGTAGATGAAGAGATTAAAAGCACAAGAGTTAAGTGGTAATTATGGTAACAGTCACTTGAAGGATGACACAAGGAAATAGAAAATAAAGGAGACATTTCATGGAACTGCAGGAGGCTAGATGGCTCGTGGAGAAGGGGAGATTTGAGCCGGGTCATTGAAAATAACTAGATCTTGGGGCGCCTGGGTGGCTCAGTTGGTTAAGCGTCCGACTTCGGCTCAGGTCATGATCTCGCAGTTCGTGAGTTCGAGCCCCGCGTCGGGCTCTGTGCTGACATCTCAGAGCCTGGAGCCTGCTTCAGATTCTGTGTCTCCCTCTTTCTGACCCTCCCCCGTTCATGCTCTGTCTCTCTCTGTCTCAAAAATAAATAAAACATTTAAAAAAAATTTTTAAAAAAAGAAAATAAGTAGATCTTTGATGACCATAGTTACAGGGTATCAGAACAATGAGATGGAGGGAAGTAATGTCTCTGCCACGTAAGACTGGGATGGGTGAATACAATGGTTTGATTCTTATTAAGGAAGCTGAAAATTTCATCTTCCAGTCTTGTAACTCGAGAGCCTTATCTGAAGAGTTGAGAGGGAACCTCATCAGCCTACAAACATAATCACCAACCACTGTGAGGTCAAAACAAAAAGCTCTTCCCTATGGATAATGTCCTTATGGGCAAAGCCCAATGCTATGTTTAAACAGAGCCATCATTCTGGCCTCCTTTCCCTCCAACCTCTTTCTTGCCTTCCTAGCAATTTGGCAACTCACCGGGGGGTATGGAGACCTGTGCCTTCGAGCTGACCTGGAAGACAGGTAAGGAAGGTCCTGACCTAGAGTGCCGGGTAGAGTTCATCAGGGTACTGGGAGCTTCTCCACAGACTGTAAATTAAAGAGGCTTCAAAGAGTCCCCAGCAGGGATGGATGAGGGGAAGGGGCTTGGTCACCAAGTGTCACTAATCCTTCATCTTTTCCTCTAATGCCAGGGTCAGCAGCCCAAGTAAACATGGTGCCCCGCAGAGATGGTCCCGCAGCCAAATGGCTCTCAGTGGCTTGACTCAAAGTCACCTGGACAGGCCTGACGGAAATGCAGGATGGCTCAGCCCTTCCCTAATGGGTTTTCCGGACTCAATCCATCATTCTGCCTGGAGAAGGGGAGGATGAGAAATCGATCAGGTGCCTCAGGACTGTGCCCTGCGCCGTGGAGATGCGAGCAGGTGAAGGAGAGAATGATACAGCCGGGGGAATTGGGGGGTGCTGGCAGGCGGCACATGTCCGGGTTCAGAGGAGAAGGGGGAGGCGTTGGCATGGCAGTGAGGCGCTGGCACTGACTGTCTCCAGGCAGGGCTCCTTCTGGGCACTGAGCAAGGCCCGTGGCTTTGGGAGCTGCCCCAAGCTGGTAACGATGCCAGTGCTCCATTCACCCTGTGAAATGTATTAATTAGTGAGCAGCTTTGGCCCAGAGAGGGTTGCCGTGGCTTCAGATGAATATAGCAGAAGAGAGGCCGGTCCATCTGCAGGCACCTCCGAGAGCTCTCAGCTCTCGTGTGCCCGAGAAGAGCTTCCACTGGAGAGGAGGTGAGACCCCGGCAAAGCTGGATGGAGAAAATGCAGAATTAGTCCTAGCCCACCAACCCTGGACAGTGAGAACAGAGCCAAGCTGAATAGAATCTGCTACAGATGAGATTATTAGGAACGAACCAAAGCAAAGACCAGACAAAAAAACCCCCCTAAATGGTGCTTCGCTAAGCTTCTGCCGCCTCTCTGCCCTCCCTCCCTTTTCTAGAAAGGCTGCATACGGCCTTTGGTCTGACGTAGCCATGACATGTCAGGTCTAGAAGACAGCTGTGAGAACTTCCTGTCTCACTTCAATTGTCAGAGGGTAGGCTGAGGTCCCAGAAGTGAGTGGACTTTTCCCAGGCCCCGAGGCTGGCTAAGGGCAGAGCCGGGTGGGGGTGTGGAAAGAAGTCTCTTCCTCCCCAATCCAGGATTCTTTCCCCCACCACACATCTGATGTAGTTAAGTGTTTTCAAATCTACCTGCCCCACGGTGCTGACACGGTGGTCTCCAGGATAAGTAGGCTAGGGTCTCAAAAAACTGCTGCTCTGAACGTGTGACCAAATATCACTGTTGGGTGCGTCACCTCCAGCCCCTGTCTCTGGGTTCCTCCTGGGTCTTGCCATTGACATTTCTTCAGAACACTCTGCCTTAAACTTTTCTCCCTCTCCCTTGGAAGAGACAGCTTCCTTAACATTCATGCCCGCCTCACTCAGTGCGTGTCAAGTGCATAAATCCTGCTGATAATTCTGGCAGAATCTTTATGAGGAGAGAATAAGCGTTGACGGAAAGACAGGGAATAAAGTGATAGGAAGGAAACAGAGGAGAGGAGAGAAACGAAGAATGCAAGGCAATTAGTATTAATTGAACACGTAATATATGCCAGGCTTACAGTATAGTTCTTTCTTTTAATGCTCGCAATAGTCCCGCTCTCATCTATATGTTTACAGTTGCATAGTTAACAGAAAAGCTCACAGCTAGAAAAAAGCAGAGGGGCTGGACCCAGAAGCGATGGCTCTAAGGGCTTAGTGCTTTCCACTCTCACAGGGAGGAAGAGGAAAAAGAAGGATGTTTTGAGGGTAGGGCTAAGGCAGGGACAGGGCTGTGGGAGAGAGAAGAGGGGCTCCAGGGAATCCCAGGCTCTCATGCTGACCTCCGTGTCATTCCTTCATGCGCCATAAGAACATCATCCCAAGTCTGTGATGAGCCCCCCTCTGCCCCACGCACAGGGTTCTGGTAGAGACCGACAGGGTGGAGGGTGCCAGGAGTCTGTCACTACGGTGGCCTGGGTTAAGGAAATAAGCCCTTAGAAAAGAAAGCAGGGCGGCCTGCCACAGAGAGAGCCTGGGAAAGAGAACGAGGTCACCTTAGGGAAGGTCGCTGGGAGGGGCCCTCTGGGAAGGTGACATTTGACCCGAGACCTGGGTCATCAGTGTTGCTGCGCATGTGATGAGGCACACAGAGCCTTTCCTCGGAAATGTAAGAAGCAGTGTGGCCTGACCCTATATTTGGTCTCTTTGACCCAATGTGGCTGGTAAGCATGGGCAGTGGCCCACAGGGTCGGGGGCTGAGATGGGTCTTCCCCGGGTATGGGCACCCGGGGTGCAAGGTCTGTAGAGAACTGAAAGTCGATAATTAATTCTAACACTGTCAATGAGAAAACGCCCCTGTCACCTCCCACCCCACGAAAGAGTGGGGCAGGTGCACCTGACTCCAGGGACCAGCCCCGGGAGCAGGAGCTGATACCTGGGGACTGCGCTAAAGCCTCTGAAAGTAAACCATACAGGGATCCATGCCCCTTTTTATTCTAGAAAGGAAAATTTACTCAAGGCCAGTGAGCCCTAAGGACCCCTGGGAATCGCCCCAAAACTCTGACCAGCCTCTAGGGGAAGGCAGTCTGCAGAACTGCCCACATTCCTTGAGCCCGTGGCGGAGGCCCAACTGCCTGTGCTTCCCTCTTGGAGTAACTGCCGTGAGAAGAATTTCCCACTCGTGGAAGGAAGTCTATTTCCTCTTTGCGGATGTCAGTGAAACCAACGTGTGTTTAAAGGTCTGTCGCCTCAATTCTCTTAAATGGCACTTAAGCAATTGTCTGAGCAAACCGGAGGCGTCCGGGGTACAGGCTTCATGTAAACCCTGGGACCCGGGAGAGGCTGGGAAAAGAAGAGCGAGGAGGGGATGCAGGGGAGGGGCCGTGGCTTCAGGAAACTGAGCAGAACACCCTGGACTGGGAAAGCAGATGCGTCAGCAGGCAGAGGGGGTCATCCACTAAAGCCTCAGTGAGACGGGGAAGGATAGCAGACTTTGCCGTGCCACCTACAGCCAGGCTTCCCTCTCCCTCTTTTTTTTTTCTCCCTCCACCCGCCTCGCCCTGAGATCTTGCTCTTTCCCACCTGCTGGCTCTCCCCCCTCCTCTCCCCCTCTCTCTACTTCTCATCCTTCTTCTTTCTCTGTCTCCTTCTCTCTCTCTTGTCCTCCCTCTCCCCTAGCCCTGCCATCCGACCACACCCTCCCACATTATTCTTGGGAGAGTCCAAGGTGCCGAGTTTATTGGGAGGAGCGAAACAGATGAAACCGTGACACACGGTGCCTGGTCCGCAGTTGATGCTTGGTTGATGGCAGCTCCTCCCCTCGTGAGACACAGGGCTGTTAGCACAGTGCTTGGCACCCAGCAAGCAAAATTTCCATGAGCTTCAAAAGTTTCCACGGGGGAGCTAGGAATCCGGCCTCCATTATATGGATGAGGAAACCGAGGCTCAAAGAAACGAAGTACCTTGGAGAGGTACTTTTAAGAAGTCTTTTTTTTTTTTTTTTTTTTTTTTTTTAAGAAACAAATTCCACCTGTGGCATCACCAGCTGAGATGCTTTCTGGAGATTTCTATGCATTATTCCCCATTCTGTCTCCCTACTGACCTCCCCCAAACACCCTCTTCCAAATCCCAGCATCACGTGCTGTAAAATACACCACCAGGCTACGATAACTTCAAATCATCTTCTTTTCACTTCTGTGAAGTTCTGGGGGAAGCTGAAACTCAGGTTTCTCACAGATTGTAAGAAAACTCCTCCTCTTTATGGTTTCTGCCCCATTTTACTTATTTATTTATTTAATTTTTAAAGGCTTGATTACATTTTGCAATGTTTATCTTGTTGCACAACAAATGGGAGCATTGGTCACAATTTACGTAGCTGATTTCATGTAACTGAATTCTGTGGTGTTTATTACTGTTAAATACCTTCTCCCAGAAATTGGAGAGGCGCGCCATTCACTGTGACACACAACCGCCCCCCCCCCCCCTCCCGCCCTGTTCTTTTCCTGTGCAACCCAAACCACAATTTGTAATTGGGTGTTTGTTTTGTCTTTAACGTTTATCTTTTCTTCTGGACTCTACGGGGTTGTGAGGGCAGGGACCACATCTGTCTGATTCTCCTTCTTTTGTTATATGCCTAGGATCTTATTCTCGACGAGTCAACGGTCTTAACTCTGGCTGCACGCTCAGTCATCAGAGGAGTTAACAGATGAACAAGCAGGAACTTACTGATGCCTGTCTAGACCTTCGGGATCTGGGTGGCCCTGAGGCATCTATAATTTCAAAAGTTCAGTAAGTGATTCTGGCTCAGGTAGGACCATTGATCTTAGGCACAGTGACCCCGCTCTGTACATTTTGTCTCCCTGTGTCCTCTCCTGGCACCGGCTTCTGTCCCTGCATTGCTGGCTGTGCCCGATCCCTCATGCTCCTGCGTTGGCCTGACGCATTCCCCGGGGCCCACCCAACACATTCCTCCTTCGCTCTAAACCCCTGTTTACGGCTCACTACCTCCAGGACGCAGCTCCTGACAAAACGGTCCAGATTCTCAGCCTCCTGTGTAATCCAAGTCCCGCCCTCCTCCGTAAAATCCATCTCTACTATTTTCCACACGCGTGTGTTTCTGTTGGCATCTTTGCGAGTGCGATTGATTTTGACCGTAAGTTCCCTGACCTTTTCGCTGCGGGCCACATGCTAAGGTGGCAGGGGCTGCCTCTGTTCCCACAGTGTGACCTGTGTGGTTGGGAAGTGGGACAAGAGGGGGCTCTGGGCAGACGTAAGTGTGAGACAGAGAGACAGGCGGCAGGTGGCATAACAGAGGGGGCTGAGGGCGGACGAGAGGAGGGTCTTCGTGGCCCTTCCTTGGCCTGGCGCGTTTGAAGAAACAGCCTGCGGGAGATCAGATTTGCACCCTGCCGCCTGTGAAGACACGACTGGGCACAAACTCAGCTCAGTGTGAGGAAATACGCCTTGGCTGGCAGAGCTCTTCTGGTGGGCCGGTGAGGGCTTCCGGGTACGAAGACTGTCATGCCAGTCTTTTTGTTTTTGCCCTAATTCTGCCCCGCCTGTGCTGTCATTGACCCATTACAAATTTTTTAAACCTGGTGTTTTCTTTAAAACAACTTGAAACAAACCGACTTTATTCTTCTCTTTAAAAATACCTGGGAAAGCATAGATGTGTAAGTGACTGCTACGTGCATGTGTAGAGAGCAAGATACACATATTTTTTTTCCTAAACGTAGGAAAGGTGGTGCTCAAGGCAGAGAAGCCGGCAGGACTTTGATGGGAAATGTGCTCCTTGTCTCTGCACCCGCTGCAAGCCTGGGCCCGTGTGACAAGGTCAGATCCATCACTGAGGTCTAGCGGGGGAGTTCCTCAGCCTCTCGGAGCCTCAGTTTCCTCAAATACTCGACCCGTGTCATGGGTGTGTGCGGTGTGTGTATATGGTATGTGTGTGTGTGTGTGTGTGTGTGTGATGTGTGTGTCTCAGGGTGGGAAAACTGATTGTGAGTAGGGAGGCTGCAGAAAAAGCCGACACGGAAACCCTGTTAAACTGAGAGCTGAAAGATGATCCCGACTGACCCCGTTTTCGGCAGATACATGGAATTAAGTCTAAAGCTAATTAGAGGCAAATTTCAGAGCAAGAGTAGTTCTTCAGGCTCCCAATTTAGTGTCTTTTCCTGATCATTTCGTCCCTGTGGTTCCAGCCTCGCTCGGGAAGGCCAAACACTCCCCTTTAATCACAGGGCTCATGAATGCCACCAGGAGCCAGCTGCCACCCAGCCCCGGGGACCTGTGAGGACTGACCCAGGGGGCAGGGGACTCTAAAGGCAGAGTCCAGGGAAGCACAGCTGGGGCTACACCGGGCCTCTGGCATCCCCTCGTCCTGAAGTGCTTCCCAGCTCATCTTCCACAGCCTCCGGGAGGGCTGTCTCTCCACGGCAAGTCCCAAAGCAAGATCCGCTTTCCTCTTCCCGTAGCTGGCCCTTCCCGTCCCTCTAGGGGCATCTCTGCTGGGGCCCCGCCCTCCTCCTCTTCCTGAGGTCTTAGGCTCCCAGGCTCCCAGGGTGTCAGAATTTCCCTTCCATCTGTTGTTCCCTGGAACCGGAGTCTCTTATTCTCGTCAACAGGGGAGTCGACCTAAGAGCAGTGATCTCCTGAGACCAAGCTCCCAGGGCCGCAGGCGTGCACGGTTGTTCACCTGAATCACGGGCCCGTTTTGTCGGGGGCTCCCCCAGATAGGAAACACGCTTTGGGGCATCAGCAGGGGTGGGCATGGGGAGCAGTTTTCTAGGGCTTCTATTGGAGCTAAGGATCACTCCACCACGTGACTAGGGATATTGGCCAACCTCAGCTTTCCTTCCAAACTTTCTCCCAACTAGGCCCCCATGTGTCGCTTTCCCTTGCCGGGGTCCGTAATTTCGTGTTTTTGTTCTTGTGTTTTCCAAAACACTTTACTTATTCATTAACTACATATACTTTTCCACATGAAAAGTGGGCACGGGCGAAGGAAGTCTTGTCCTGTTTGGATCCTACCTCGTAGGCCAGGTTTGCTTAAAGACCAATCATTTAAAGGCGAGTAAGTGTGTGTGTTTAAAACGTGTACCTTTGCCGGAATTATCAGTTAACCAATTTCTGGACTTCACAGTGGCTTGGGAAAAGTTCAAGTAAAAAAAAAAAAATGTCCTCCACACAAATGCCCAGCACCTCTGTGCTGTTAATAGTTAAAAAGACCTTCGTTATAGCCTTCGAAGGTTTCAAGTTCCTGGACTCTAGTTTGTGACCATGGAAGGACCCTCAGGGAAAGTCAGCTGAAAGGGTGGGGCTCAAGAGGACCATTCCTGAATGTCAGGAGCTGGAGACTCGTCTGCTCATTAATCCATTTGAATGCATCCTGGGGGAGAATGGAGAGCCCGGTGCATCCCATCCCAGAGCTCCCTGTCTGGAGAAGCTGTGGAAAACGGGAGGCTCTCATTCTGCCTTCAACCCATAGACTTATGTGTGGAGATTTCATACAAAAATCTGGATTTCTGGCTTCTTTTTAGGAGGCCCAAAGGTTGACCCCTCCTGAGCCCACATTCCCATTCATACCCGAGGAAGTCTCCTCCTTCAGTGGGGCATGATCTTTGGTCTGCCTCTGCTCCCCCTCTCCCTCCTGCAGCAGGCTTGGCGGCTTCTCTCATGGGAGTCTCAGGTCTTCGATCCTGCCAGGGGCAGTTGATGGGGATGTCCAGAGTGGGGGCAGGAGAATACGAGCGGTGGAACTTAGAAACATCAGAGTCAGATCAGAGACCTCATGGGATCTACCAGGAATGGGTTTGCATCAAGAAACTGCTTCCTGCAACCAGAATTGTGAAAGCCTGCCGTGTAAGGCAAAAGGAAAACTACTGAGGCCTCCTTCCTTAAGGAATCTTCAAGAAGGGGAGGCCAGCTGTCTGCCATGATCACAGTGGAGTCTTGCTCTGCGGCAAGAATAATCCCTCCTAGTTCCTTGCAGCCCTAGGAGTCTTAGTCTGTAGGAAACGTTGAACTGTGCAGATGAGAATTTGCTCTGATTTCTTTTAAAAAAAAGCACACTGCTAACCAACCTTTGCTCCTTGCCTGTCTGTACCTTCTCCCCCATGGGTGCCCAGCTAAGAAAACAACTTAAGGGGTATATATATATATATATATTTTTTTTTTTTTCTTCTATAAAATGTAGTTGGTGCACAGCACTAGAGACTGAAGATGGGGCAGGCCATGTGCCCAAGATGCTCCCAGGGATGACGCTGAGCAGAAGGACGAGAAGGCATCTCTGCAGAGAAATCTCTCAGACAAAGCAGGTTGTGTTTCAGTGCAAGTACACTCTGCATGGTCGCTGAAAAGAATGACTTAATTATCTAGGGAGGCAATATGGCTGACCTGCGACCATGGCCATACTAGGCTTTCTCAGAGCTACCAGCATCTGGGTGCAAGAGGGACAGTGAGGGACGTGTGGGGAGAGCATTGTGTGGGCGAGGGTGTCTGAGGGTCCCAGGCTGGGGGGTAGCTTCATGACCGATGACATAAACTAAGAGACCTCCTGGGGCGGCTCCCCCGGAACGGGGCGGGCAATGTCGGGTCAAGGACTTCAGTTATTTTGAAATGAGACTGGGGTTTGAAAATACAAGGGGGGAAAAAAAAAAAGAAAAATGAAAGAAAGAAGGCAGCTGAGAATAAGAATGAATAAGAATGTCATGTGGGCTGGTGAAAACAGAGCCCAGTGCTGAAGCGGGAGTGAAATAGGGCACTTTTTGTCCCTGGCCAGCGGCCCCCACACTCTCATCTCACTGAGATGTTTAGAACTAGCCTGAGGAGCTGTGACCAGACGGTTTGGTGTATATATGCTTTTTTGGGAGATTTCTTTTCCCCCCTCTTAGCTCAAATGAATGCACTCAGAGTGATGTGCATAAACCAACAGGCAGAGCACGCACCTGCCAAGTGTCCCCAAATACAAGTAGGGAGACTGGGGGAACCCACAGAGAGGTGGTTGACATTTCAGCATATGCTGTGTGCTTTTCAGGGGTTAGGACCTTTCTAGGTCTTTAGCTTGGGCTCGTGCCTCCTGGGCTGGCAGAGGCAGCCGAGCCCGACTCACCAGCAAGACGGGGCTCCTCCACATGGTGCTGCACAACCGGGGCAAGTGAGGCCCTGGGCACTTCCCAGGAGCCGTGGGAGGCAGGCTTCATCGCAAGTCCATTTACAGTACAGTTGCGGAAGTGGGGCCCAGAGATTTGAATTGATAAACTCGTCACGTGACTGCCTGGGGCCAGGGCACACGCGGCCTTTCCATTTGTGAAGCAGGTTTTCGCTGGGCCTAACCCGAAAGCAGTGGATCGTCTGTGTTGAGAAATGCACTGAAAACCATCCTTCCGAAGCGTGAGTCCCCTGATAGGCCTAAAGCTGAGAAAGTCCTAAGGACTCTACGTGCTGCGGCCCCTCTTCCGGGGATGAAGGCCAGAGCTTAAAAATCACTCTGGACTCAGGATGGGACACAAGGAGGTGGACTGTTGGAGGCTACAGGCATTTGACCTTTAACGCCCCATAGGCTGAAGTATGGGTCAGGTGAGGCTCCACTCTGCTCACAGAGCCCATGATCTCAGACTTTTCACATCTACCCCGGAGCTCTGTATGTCTTGGGAACCCAAGAATCACTCTGGGAAAAGTGGAAAAGAAGATGTCTGCCTTTTCCAGCCTGCTCTTCGATAAACAGAACTGGGAACTGTGAGAACCGGTCAGAGTGCTGGGTCTATGAGCTGTGTGACCTCAGGCAAGAGACTGGCCTCTTTGAGCTCAGTTTTGCCAGAAACATGAAGGGGTTGGATGCATGATCTCCAAGCAAGCTGACTGCAGTATTTTATAATTCTGTGTTCTGTGACCCCTGTCTTCCTTGGAAGGCTCTTCAATTATTATTTTTATTAGGATTGCCTTGGTTCACATTGATAATCACTTTTTATTATTACTTCTCAGACCAATGTGACTGATTGGAGCGCACAATTATGACAAGGACAGCAGCCAGGCGTGCTATAAGCAGTCATTGTTGAAGCAGAAATTCTATGGGGGCTGAAGTGGTTACTAAATGACCCCGCCCCCTGCCTGCCCGTCCACTGTCCCTGAGGTAGGCCAGGCCTCAGGGCTCAGCCCGGTGACTTTTTCTCCTGGGTAGGGCAGGAGTCTGAGGTGAGCCCAGGCTGCATGAGGAGAGAGGCATGCCTTTGTCGTTTTGGGGAAAAGTCTTACGTGGCCTATTCTTCGCTCGGGAAGATGGCAGCTCGTTAAACTTTACACAAGTTTATTTTATTTATTTTTTAAAGTTTATTTATTTTGAGAGACGGGGCGGGGGGGGGCGGGGCGGGCAGAGGCAGAGAGGGAGAGAGGGCGAGGATCCCAAGCAGGTTCCATACCGTCAGTGCAGAGCCTGACGCAGGGCTCGAACCCCTAAACCGTGAGATCATGACCTGAGCCGAAGTCAACAGATGCTTAACCGACTGAGCCACCCAGGTGCACCTACACTTAAGTTTAATGCTGATTTGGGAGGACTTAAGGAGGTAGCACAGAATGGTGGAGAAGAGCACACACTCTTGAATCAGATGGCAGGATTGTATATTCCAGCTACTCTGCTTCGTTAGCTGTGCATCCCCAGAGAACTTACTTGCTTTCCTCACCTGTAAAATGGGTGTAATCCCAGGTCCCATTTCACAAGGCTGTTGGAGGATTGAATTCATACACGTTAGAACAAGGCCTGGCTCACTGTGACAATTTTAAATTTTTTTTTCAATGTTTTTATATATTTTTGAAAGAGAGAGAGACAGAGCATGAGCGGGGGAGGAGCAGAGAGAGAGGGAGACAGAATTCGAAGCAGGCTCCAGGGTCTGAGCCGTCAGCACAGAGACCGACGCGGGGCTCGAACCCACAAACTGTGAGATCATGACCTGAGCTGAAGCCGGATGCTCAACCGACTGAGCCAACCAGGCGCCCCTCACTGTGACAATTTAAGACATATTCACCATTGTGATCTCTTAGACCACCTTGTTATACAAATAATAGGACTGAGTGGAGTGACAATTTAAGACATATTCACCATTGTGATCTCTTCAACCACCTTGTTATACAAACAATAGGACTAAGTGGAGGTGGGGTGGGGGGGGGGGGGAGAGAGAGAGAGAGAGAGAGAGAGAGAGAGAGAACACAACCTAAGCAGGAGCACATGGCCAGTGGCACCAGAGTTGGATGAATGCTTAACTCTCCTGATTCAGTATTGCCCCTGAGGGTCATCCTACCTCCCTGGACTTCCTACAACATGTCCCAAATGTCCCTCCTAAATGTTTGTCACCTGCCTCTAGTGCTGACCCCTGCCAGCAGCCCTGACCTCTCTGGTGCTTCGTGCACACGCTGAGCCTTCTCACCTCCCCATCTCTACCCTGGGATTTCCTTCTTGCGTTTCTCCCCCCTCTTTAGGGAACATGTCCACACCGCTCCTGGAGAGTGAGGACAGTTCCCAGACTCCGATGCAAGTCCCCTATAAACACATCCCTCATCGTCCATGCTTCTCATTGGGAAATGACATTGCCCCTGTGGTGTGGATCGTCTTTGCCTGGTCAATGCCACCTAGCCAGTCCCTGCTGCCAAGATCTTTGTAGGCAACCTCATTTTGGGGCTGAATACATTTTGTCCTTCCCCCTCTCTTGCCGGCAGCCTCCCTCCGAAGCCCCCACGTTTCAGCTGTTGGCCCTCGCTCTCCCCTTCCTCTGCTGCCGATGAGCCGGGCAGTGGTAGAACCCACTCTCTGTGTTCCTTGTCACACTGAACACCACGGCTCATTTTCTGATGAAAATCCAGCCAGCAGTCCTCCTTCAGAAGCATAAAGAGAAACTTCACCTCACTTACAAACAAATGAGGGAGCTCTGTGATTCCAGCACAGCGCTGTTCCTTACCAGAGGAAACATTTAAGATAGGTTGCAATTAAAATATTTTTCCCAGCACACAGCTATGTGTTGAACTCTTTTCCAGGAAGCGGGAGTAAAGAACTAAATTTTCATTCTCCCTTCTGGTTTTCAATTGCACAGGACTTTTCCAAACCCTTCTTCTTATAATTGGAAAAATGTCATGGCCTCTCTCCAAATGGTTTGCGATAGTTTGTTTTTATTCATGTAAATGTTGCATGCAAATTTCAATTAGGTAAGAAATGATGGTAGTAAGGAACGGTAAGTCTCATGAGTATGTTTATTTCAGTATATGAAAAATGAGATAAGATTTTATTTACTTATTATTTTTTAACTTTTTATTGTTTATTTATTTGTGAGAGGGAGACAGAGCATGAGCAGGAGAGGGGCAGAGAGAGAGGGAGACACAGGATCGGAAGCAGGCTCCAGGCTCAGAGCTGTCAGCATAGAACCCAACATGGGGCTCATACTCATGAACTGTGAGATCATGACCTGAGCCAAAGTCGGACGCTCACCTGACCGAGCCGCCCAGGTGCCCCCCAAAAAATGAGGTAATATTTTAAAAGCAGCAAATTAGTAGGTCGACCTCAGAGCAGAACCCGAGACTTCTCTGATGACCAGTTAAGCATTCTACTCTTTAGGGTCCCCTGGCTGCTCTGTGACCTTGGCGAGACCCTTAATCATTTAAGGACCTCATTTCTTCATCAGTAAATGAGGTTGATGACACCTGCCCTTCTGATTTCCCAAAGCAACTATAAAGATAAAATGAAATAGACTGCAAAGCATAAAGCACTAGACAGAGTATAAATCACAGTTGTGACTTTAAATTATGTCTGAAATTTCATGACTTCATCTTCGCAGGACGTCTCTGTGGGGGAAATCTGAGACACCGGTTCTTTTGCCCTGTTTCTCATCAGCCCTTGAACCTGCCCACCTGCCTGCTTCCTTCTGTTCTCTCTGCCACTGCTGACACAGGTTCGTGACCTGCCACCACTGGGCGACATTATTTCTCCCCACATTCTTTGCCATGTGCTTGCAAGTATTTTCATTTGATTCGGGAGCTCTGAGCCTCACCCTTTTGCCTTCTCATTCCTGCCCTCTCAAAAGGCTTTACCTTTGAACCTGGACTCTGCTACCCTCCCTGATTTTTCCCATTTATGGGGTGGCTGGTCCCGTTTCCTCTGACATAACTCTTTCCTTTAATAGGTCCTTGTTATCTCAGCTGCTTGCTTATTTGTGTGACTTCCCTGCCCCAGGACGGGCTCCACCTGCCTCCTTTCCTCTCCCATGCTGACCACGGCCCCCATTTCATCCTGCTGGTGACAAGTCCTAGCCAAAGCGCAGCAGGCCAAGGCTGCGGGCCCCACTTCCTCCCCGGGCCTTGATCCTGGGGAAGCCACCAGGAAGGAAAGGGCCAATCTGTGGTTTTCTTTCCCCCTTCTTTCCAGTGTAACCTGTTAGCGTGTTAGGAGAGAATCCAGGCCTCTGCCAGAAGGACAAATAAAGGAAAGCACCAGGCACTACCTTCCTCTGGAGAGGACTGGGAGAATTGGCATCAGAAGGGACTTGGGGACCAGCTGGTTCGGCCCCTCATTTCACAGGCAAGGAAGAAGAGGCGAGGAGGGAAATGGTCTCTGAAGTCTCTGTGCCTGGCCTGTGGTGGGAACTGGGTACCATCCTGGTCTGAGCTGTTCAGTCAGGGATAAGGGAACATTTATTGTATTGACTAGATAGGCATCGCTACCTGCTGATTAACTGAGACTCTCCCATACCGTCTTGGACTGAATTTCCTTCCCCTCCAAAAGCAATCAGACGTCTCCCTGGATGTCAAGCTTCTGACCTATCCATGCGTAGATCTCAAACTTGTATCGGAAGGATTTCCAAACCTAGGGAATCTCTTACCCTGAAGCTGCTCTTTTCTGCTGTTCCATAGCTCTCTCTGAGGATCTCAAGTGTGGACAGTGTAGCCAGATAAGATAGCTTCTTCCCTGCAGCGCCTAAAGACCCTTTCGCCACTTAGGACAGACAAAAGCAGTTCCCAGTGTTTTCAGGCAGCGGAGCGCCTCCAGAAGTGAAAAGGAACCTCTTTTCCCATAAAAAAGATTTGGACTCCTTTGTTTATAACGCAAATGCTGCTATTATGAATTGACTGGAAGGGCCAGGAGGCACCATGAGTTACCTGGGAAGTTCCTTTTTATTTTGCTTTTCATTTCATGAACCCTTATTTTCTTCCTCAGGAGAAGAGTGTCCCAACAAGGATGAGGGCCAGAGATGTCCTGGGACAGGCTGAGAAATTGCCATGAAAATAACTAATGATCAACGACTCAACTCGTACCTTTTGAGGACCATGTATCAGTTACTACCGCAAAACAAACCAGTCCAAAACCTAGTGACTTAAAACAAAAACTACCTTATTGCACATTATTCTGCGGGTCAGGGATTCGGGCAGGGCTCAGTGGAGTGGCTTATCTCCATGTCATGTGGTGTCCCCAGGGACAGCCCATTTGGGGAAGGAGGATTCAAAATGGCTCTACTTACAGGTCTGGGGCCCTGGTGGGGCTGGCTGTTGGCCGAGCTGTCCAGTTCTCCATGTAGCCTCTTTCTCTAGCAGGAAAGCCTGGGCTTCTTTACCCATTGGCTGAGTTTAAAGGAAAGCTACTATGTGCAAGGGTTTACCGTGTCTCTGCTGTGTCACATTTGATGATGTCTCTTGGTCAAAGTCAACGACACGGTTAAGCTCAAGTCAGAATGAGAGGGACAAGGAGACACAATCCATTGAGGACCATATGCCAGACCTAGAGGACACAGACGATTAACAAATATCTTCTTGGGACAGAGACTGTAGCTATGTAGATCATGTACCCTCTACCCCAGCTGACAAGACTCTGTGAATCTCATCAGATTCACCCCCTTCTTTCACCCTATGTGTTCACATTTCAGATGACTTCTCTCCACCCAGGACTAGAGGAGGTTGCTTCATTCCTAACACATGTCAGCAAGCATAAATAGCAAGGAACTCTGACCCTTTAGTGTAGATTTAATAAACACTGCCCTTCTCAAAATAATGTCCACATTTTCCGTTAGTGGGGATGGCCTGTTAAGAAGCTCAGGGTGGGGCACAGCGATGTGGGCACCTGGCGAGGCCCTGGCTTCAAGGGTGAGGATGTCAGGAAAATAGTATTGAAATCCTCTGGTCAAATGGAGAAGGTCATTGTCCTTGGGTTGCCAAGGCAGAGTGATTCCAAGTGTGATCTGAGAGTTCGTCCTCCTGGGACATGTGATTCAACTGTGCTTGCTAACTTTGGGGAAATTACTCACCCTCCGCAGTTTTCACGTATGGAAGATGGAAACAACGCATATCAATCTATCCATGAAGACTGTTTTGGAGATCAAGTGGTAATGCACGTCAAGTGCACTGGTGGGCAGTGAAGGGTCACAAGCTGAACTATTTGGATAGGTGCTGACACACATTTTTTTACCCCACATCTTCACCATTACCCCTCAGCAGTGGAATCCATAAATATGAATTTCCTGGTGCGGAAGAATAGAACAAAGGGAAGAAAAAAGGGAGGGAAGGGATGAGAAGGCGATGTAAGAGAGATGAAATAAAGGGGTGAGAAGATAAAAAGGAGACAAAGGAGAAGAAGGGGAGGGCAGAGACAGACAAATGAACCGGCAAGACTGAAAACACACATACTTGAAGGCCAGAGATCTTTTTCCGAGAAGGAGTCACATCCCTGGGGTTACCCAAAGCTCACTTGGCTCCTGGCAAACTTAAAATATTTGCCAGTGGGAGAGGTGGAAGGGCGTGTGTCAGAGAGCAAATGGAGTTTGCCACCCAAGGTGTCTGTACCAACTTGGACGGGATCACATGGAAAACAGGCAACGGAGTAGGGGCGGGGGGAAGGGAAATATTTCTCAGAGCGAGGCTGACTGGTTGGCCGGGAATTCAACCATGAGACCTGGCCTATTGGCAAGTCTGCGAATAATACATACAGCTTCCCCCTACATTTCCAGCTCCTGAAGGAAAAACAGAGCGGCCCAACCACCTACGCACTTTTCCAGACCAATTCTCCTTCGGTTGAACCCTCCTCCTTTGCCCCTCTTTGGCCCCTTCTTTCCCCCTGGGAACCCCAAGCTCTGGTATTGGTGGAAAGCGAATTTCTTGCAAAGGATGGATGAGCAGGAGCAGAGTGACCTGAGGGTCACATCCCGGGTCCAAACTCCATTCTCTGCCATAGGCGACTCCAGGGCTGGGACTGCAGACTTTCATCCATATGTAGATGGAAGAACTAGGTAATGACATGACTCCAAATAGGATATAGTTGGTGTCTGTCTCCAATTTATGGAGCCCAAGACTTGGGATGGTAAAAAGGGCTCCCTTTGGCAAAAGGGGCCATGAGAAATCTCTCTGGCCATCAGCACCTCCAGACCTCCCATTCTGGCCAAGGTCCTTGGCCATAATGCAGGCTCAGCCATTGGAGAAGGACCACCTTCCAAAATTGTGATGACATGTTTCTTCCTTTAACATATAAGTATCTTTTAACTCAAAAAGATTTGGAATTAAGGGTAAGCATTTTATATAGTCAGTTTACATCACTAATATTTTAATGTTTAGAAGTCTGTGCATTTTTGGTATTTCATGTTCTTATCATGTTAAAAAAAAGTTAGTCTACTAGGGTACAGGTCAATCTTGTAACTTCAATTTTTGATAAGTAACTGAATGATTAGGCATGAGTTTAGGTTGAAATCTTAGTTTATATTGTATTCAAATGATTAAGGAAACTTAAGAATCCCTGTCTTTAGAAGGTTAGTGTATTAAATTTATAAGAATCATTTAAGCAATTGAGAACATTTATCAGACACATTCTTTTAAGTAAAAGCAAATATGAAATTTATCAATGCAGTGCAAAATGTTCTTCTTAATAAGTTTGTAACTGGGACCAAACATTAATCAAAGCTCCTTATAAAGTGATAGTAAGACTCACCAGCTCCATAATCAGAATTATAAGATTTCTAAGTTGAAAGTAATGGATTAAAGGAGAACTAGAGGTTTTCATGTGGAACCTTAATTAATAGAATATTTAAAATTAATTTGAAAGTGACCTCTGGATAAGTTTTCTGCTCATAAAATCTACTTGAAGAACATAAAAGACATCACATTAAAATTATTTTGATCAGGATGATTACTAGCATACGGGCTTTCTGTTGCTGTGTGAAAAATTACCTCGAATTGAGCAGCTTAAATGAATACCCACTATTTATTATCTCACAGTTTTCATGGATCAGTAGGCCAGGCACAGCATAACAGGGTCCTTTGCTCAAGAGTGCATCATTCCTTGCAGCTGTAGGACTCATAGTGCCTTGCTTCTTCACGGCCAGCAAGAGAAACCATCTTTGACTTATAGATCTTGTTTTAAAGAATTCATCGATTAGGTCAGGCCCACCCAGCCTAGTCTTTCTTGTAATTAACTCAAAGTCAGCTGTTTAAGAGCCTTGATTGCATCTGGGAAAGTCCAGTCATTTTTTTTAAAACAGTTTTTTAATGTTTACTTACTTTTGAGAGACAGAGAGAGAGAGAGACAAAGTGCAAGTAGGGTGGGGCGGAGAGAGAGAGAGGGAGACACAGAATCCGAAGCAGGGTCCAGAGTCTGAACTGCCAGCACAGACCCCGATGTGGGACTCGAACTCATAACTGTGAGATCACGACCTGAGCTGAAGCGGACGCTTAACTGACCGAGCCACCCAGGCGCCCCTAAAGTCCATTCACTTTTGCTATATAATGTAACCTAAGTACTGACGTGCCATCAGTCACAGATTTGGCACACCACCAGTTTGTCTATACTGGGGGAGTGAGAGCGTTAAGGGCACTCATGGATTCTGCTTGCCACACTTCATAACGGTATCTTCCTTCTATTTAAAAACATAGTCCCTAGGGCATCGCTTCTACCACTGTCCCTTCTTCCTCACCTCCCCTCTCCTCAGTCCCATCACTCAGGGTATGGCCGATGCTGTGTCCCCACCATCTCCTGACCCCGTCCCTTCTCCAGAACCACTGCTTTCACCTTGGTTCACTAGGCCCTTCTCTTTTGCTGGCCGGTCATAGCTACCACCGCTCTGGCTTCTCTGTCTCTCGTCCTGTGCCCTCAATTTCTTCTCTATCCTGCAGTCAGAAGAATCTTTCTCTTTAAAAAAAATTATTTTAGAGAGAGAGTGCTGGTGGGGGAGAGGGGCAGAGGGAGAGAGAGAGAGAGAGAGGGAGAGAGAGAATCTTAATCAGTCCCCATGCAGAGCAGGGCTAGATCCCATGACCCTGGGTTCATGACCGGAGCTGAAATCAAGAGTCAGATACTCAACCAACTGAGCCACTCCCGCACCTCTAGAAGAATCTTTCTTAAATGCAAATCTGATCATACCGTTTCTCCGCTTATAACCCACGGCCCAGTGGATACATTTCAAACCCCTTACTTGCATGTTCTTCTCCATTTAGCCCCTCAGCCTGTCTCTCGCTCCATCCCGCTTTGATCTCTCCAGGAGTTCCTGCTCCCCGCCCATTTACTGGGCTCCTATCTTCCTAAATTGCTACATGCCATTCAACAGACCAAAACTTCTCACCCTAGTGCTTGTCCTCAGGAATCTCTGTGCCAGGCGGTTCTGTCCCCCAACGTCCATCTGGTAGACCTACAAGGACTTGGCATACGGTTCAGCTTCTCTCTGAGGGCTTCCCTACCCTCACCGGTGGCCTTGACCACTCCCCTTTCTTGCCCCTGTCTGCCATAGTATATATGGACATTACAACTCTGTTAACGCTTTACTGCACACATGTAAATTTGTCTTTCCTTCATTCTCTTAGACAGCAAGATCCTTGGAGACAGAAACAATTTCGTGTTTATTGTGCTAGCCATAGTTACTGGCACAGTGTTAAGAAAATAATAGACAGCTCGTGCTTTTTAATAAAGGAAAGAAACAGGAAGTAAATGAATGCTTCGATTCTCAGAACCTCAGTTTTCTTAATGGAGGTAATATTATCTATTATGTAGGGTTATGCAGGACTGGGGTTGTCATAGGTCTGCCTTTTCACCAGTATAGCTCCGGGGAAATCAGGATGGCTAGAAAATCGACTCCAATAGTATGAACCAAACCCTTGAGACTTTTATAGTCTGGTTTGGAATGATAAAGTGGCAGACCTGTGACAGTGTGACAATAGCCTTCTTCATGATAATGAGATGCAGTTCTGGTGGCCATGAGACTGAGCCCCACAGACCTCCTACGACAGGGATCTCAACTGACAGAGGAATTCAGATGCTTGCTCTAAAATCCATCACTGTGTTTGCTCCAAGGCCACCCCTCCCACGGGCTGCTCCCCACTAATGATTGAGTGCACTGGGGATATTAAGGCAGATCGATTTCTAGGAGTCACAGGACTGCTCTGTCAGCTCATTTGGGCTTAGTGAGTCCCTGACGGCTTTGCCAAACCTTCCTTACACTTCAGAGCAGTCTAGGGCATTCAACCCAGTGCTCCCTCCCTTTCTCCTTCACACAGGGTTAGATTTGTTCTATAGGCTGAAGGCTCTCCCAGCCTTGTCCGGGTCTTTGCTGATTTCCTCTCACAAATGCATTTCCCCTCATAAAATCCTTGCACGTTTGATCTTGTCTTGGTATCTTCTCCTTGGAGGAGCCAGACCAGAAAAAGCAGTATACTATAAGGATATTTTTATTTTCTACGACTTAACAAATAGCAGTGGCACAAAGTGTCATTCTGTCTTAACCATGGTCTGGGGAAATGAAGAAAGGAGGTTTTGTCCTTACTTGGGACAGAGACTTAAAAAGAGGAGCCCTGGAGGGCAGGTCCATAGCGGTCATGCAAGTCATTGAGGAGAGTCGGGCAGGAGGGACACAGGACAGTGCCAGGACTGGATGCTTTTCCTCAGCCGGAAAATTGCCTTAGAGAGCTCATTTCTACCCCTACCTAAGCAAGCTGTGTTCCCTAACCCTCACGTACACAAGTGCACACACACAAACACACACACACACGAATACACATGCATTCGTACACACAAACGTATGTACAGACACAAACATATATGATGCACACACATACACAAACACACATAAGTACACACTCACACACACACACACACACACACACACACACACACACACACTCCCCTTGAATCGCTCATGGTCCAAGTAGGAGAGTGTAATAGTACAGGAAGAATTCAAGAAAGGAGGTATTTACAGAGCCCTTGGCACGATTTTTAAAAAGTGGCAAGCCTGGGGAGCCTGGGTGGTTCCATCAGTTAAGCGACTCTTAATTTCAGCTCAAGTCATGATCTCAGGGTTGTGAGATCAAACCCCATGTCAGGATCCCTACTGGGCATGGAGCCTGCTTAAGATTCTCTCTCTTCCTTTCTCTCTGCCCCTTCCCTGCTCTCTTTCTCTCTCTCTCCCCCCCCAAAAAATGGTGAGAAATAGTGCGGTATCCTACAGGCTAGTCATATCCAGGAGGCTTGAAGGAACAAGAGGGAGGTGGGCAATTACTGGAAGACAGAAGAAAAATAGCTTTGTGAGAATTATGGTCTTTAATGGAGAAATACAGGCATACACAACATTAAATATCCCAATATCACTCTGCTCTGTCCTTCCGATCTGTTGCTGGTACTCCTTATCAGCCAGAAGTAATTGATGGAGCCCATACATCTGAGTACATATAATGCAAAGTAGAAATGAATGGGCAGTGCGTATGGAGCATAAATGGCAGATATATCTCGCTCACCCCAAGTAAACATGCAAAACGTCAGAGAACAAGCCCAAAAGTCACAAAGAGGAGCAAAGAATAGGAGTTTGTCCTAGGTCGCTATTACCACCACTTTATTTTTTCAGATGTTTGGTAATCTCTTTCCAAAGGTTTTAAAATGAAACTTTTGCAGCGCAGTGAAAATGTGTGGCTTGGGCTCCCCGATCTGGGTGGGCCCCCACCTTCTGACCAGCACCAGCCGGCTGGCCCCACACTCACGTCCAGTTCCGGAGCCAAGCTAGCAGCTCTTACCCTGGGCTGAGACAGGGCACAGCTCAGTGCATCTGGAAGGATGGGCCCTGACCACCAGCAATCCTAAAGCGTTACAGAGACCAGTCCTCTGGCCTCTCCACTCCGGCTCAGCAGTTCACTGACGACAGCATAGGAGGAAGATGTCGCCTAGGCTGAGAGACATCTGAATCTTGTCTTTCACATGTACGCCAGCAAAGGTAAGAGGAATACATTTTTGGGTGAGCTGCGGGGTACACAATCTGATGAGATCAGGGTTGATAGTACCAGCCTTCACACCTTACGTGGGGCGATGGCTCCATGCACAAGGACTGGGCACAGAAAGCTGGAAGCAATGGTGTTCACGGACGGGCAGTAATGGTGGATAGAATCCCATCTCCAGGAGGTTTCTCTGACCCAGGCCACTGTAGGTGGCCTAGGAGGTGAGGAGAATACTTACCAGCTGCTGTGGGAGTGGTGGGTCCATCTCCTACACAGGTGGTCTCAGTCTGGACCATGGTGTGGGCAACATCTCCCTGTGATAAACGTCGTGTCATTGCCCTTCCGTGCCTGCCTTTCAGGTAGAATTGTATTCTCAGACTCCGTGGCACATCAGAATCCTCCAGGGAGCTATTAAAAATCCCAATGACTAAGTAACACTCCATACTAATTAAATCAGAATGGCTGGAGTAGGACCCAGGCTTCATCCAGAGTTTGATAAAGTACCTGGGTGACTCCAAAGTGTCACTAAGGTACTGAGGCGGGATCTTCAACTTTAAGTATCCCTAGGCCTTCCAGATTTAGGTGCATGCTTCCTCCACTCTTAAGGGACCCCTGAGTCTATTTGACCCTAAGTATTCATTGAATGAGTAGGAAACCTGAGGTGCAGGAGATGAAAAGTAGGTAGTTAGGTAAAGTGAGCCAGGGGTCCAGACCACTTTCTGTTCTAATGGATTTGCAGAGCCTGGCAATCCCCTCAATGGCTACTAACTCCCTCTGGGAAAAGTTACAATCAGTTTGGCTCACCTTCTGGAAAGGCAAGCTGTGGTCAACTTATGTAAGGCCTTAGGGAAGGAATTCTACGTTAAGGATTTATTAAGAGTTAAGATGGTGGGCAACGAGGAGCCACAGAAGAGTTTAGAGCAGCAGAATGCCATGCCTGGAGCTGAACTTGAGGATGGTAACTCTGAAAGTGGTGGTGAAGAGTGGGGAAAGAGAGACTGTTGCAGTAAAACAAGGCAGAAAGCCAAGGAAAAGTAGAGACAAACGATTCTGAAGGGGGTGAGAAGCATAAGGGAGGACAAATGTGAATACTGGAGACATACTCGATACGTGTGCCTTTGACCTCTTCTTCTCCATAATGCAAACTGACTCAGGACCAAGAGTTGAGTTTTCACAGCTAGGAATCTGAAAGGCCAGTGTTGGCCCAAATGCCATTGGTCTCCACAGAAGTCTGGAGCACAGGATGAAGCCCCAGTGAACAGAAAGAGGATGAGCTTGTGGCCACAAACATGTAGGTCTTAGACTCTTGCCCTGATGTCTCATCGAGGGCAGGATCTAGCTTTTCACTCTGGAGGAGGTTGGCGTGTAGGGAAGCTGGTAGGTGTTGGCCTACAGAATGACAGATTGGAGCAGGAACCACCGAGCCACCTGATCTCCGGACTTTTTCATGGACACCCAGCTTAATACTGGAACCCTGCATGTGGATCTGGATGAATCTAGAGGGCATGGGGAAGAAAAGGCCAAGCCATTCACGCTGCTCCCTGGGTTGTTCCTCACTCAGCTTGACTTGAAAGTCTGGCTTCGTGCACTCTGGGGGGAACGGGAGGGGGGAAAAAAAAGAAGGGAAAGAAAGAGAGGAGAGGGAAAAAAAATTAACCGTTCAAATTCATGATTTTCAGCTATAGATGAAGTTGAGACCCAAGTGGCTTCTAAACTGGTGCATCACCAGTTTTAGTAATATAAACCATTTTATGAGGAGATAAAAACCAGGGCGCATTGTTAGAAGTGATCTCATGGGCCAAAATCTGGCCTTAACGCGAGATTTTTTAGGACTCTGTCCTTGAAGCCCCAGGCTGCTGGTTTGCAGGTACCCACAGAGAGGCAGAACACTGTAGTTCAGGCTGCCTGGGTTTGAATTCTAACTTGATATCTTTATACTTAGAGATCCTTGGACAGATTACATAACATCTCTGTGCCAAAGTTTCCTCACCTGCGAAATGGATAAAGCATTCAGAAGCACGCGTGGCCCATAATAAGTACTCAAACAGTATTGGCTATTACTGTTATCTCGCAGTTTAAGGGTTCCCCCAGGTAGTATGTCATAGTGAAACATCACTGGACTAGGAGGCTGGATGCCTTGGTTCTTGTCTGTTCTGCCAATGACTAGTTCTCTGAATTTGGTCAAGTGACATTTAGTGCCATTAAGTCTCAGTTTCTTTATACCATGAGGATGATTATAGTCTACATTGCCATGTAATTGTGAAGACCAAATATGAAAATGGATGGGGAAGCATCTTCTAAACTAGAGAACCTGACACAGCTCGAGGGACACCATGCCTTTTGAGTTGCCCCCTGGACCTTGACGGCACTCTCTTGTTTCCCATTTCCACCACCTTGCTCCCAACTGTATCCAGAGTTGGAGGACCAGGGGAGGACTGCTGAGCACTGTTCTCCCCCAGTGGGACCCTGGACAGGAGCACACTGAGGTTTATCCTTCAAATGTTCTCTCTCTTCTTTATCCATTCCACCTCCTGGTGCCCATCTTGGGTCTTCTACTGAAGCTTTTTTGCTCTGTTTGGAAAATATCTGACATTTAACGAGAATAGTAGTTAAGAACCAACCTGAAGTCATATATTCCGCACAAAGGAACTTGAAGTCCCAAAGGGCTATAACCTTTATTGTGGAATTTGATCCCAGAAGTAAAGAGGGACGGCTGGTGTGGTGATCTGCTCACCTGGACTGGGTCAGAAAGCTTGGGCTTGAGTCCATCCGTATCACTGACTTTTCCTGTGAGGTCACTCAGGAACTCACTTCATTGGAAGGACTCCTTGGAAGGCGAAGGGGCTAAATTAGATTCCTTCAAACTTTCATTATAGGTTTTCTATGTATCCATGATTCTAAAATTCCAACAGGATCACTTACTATGAAGCATAGGCATTTTGTCACAATTTAAATAAGGAACATTCTAACAGACCTGACTAAAGATGGAATGAGAAACTGAGTTCCCCGTGTCTAGATGTTTTTAGGCAGAAGTTGAATGACTTTCTGCAGGTGGAATCCTGCAGGAAGAATTGAGTGGCTGAGTATTAAGGTTCCTGACAACTTGGAGATCAAGGGATTCTGTGAATTTTAGGAGATAGGAGGGACCACGAAAAAACATAATGAGAAATCTCAAGGAATGGAGTATCCTGGCCCTTCTCAGATCTTGCCCTGTTGGGGTCTGGCCTTTGAAAGATCCCCTATACACATGGAGCACTTGGCTTTGAATGGACCTTCCCGAGGGGAAGGGGTGGAGCCTGGGCTGGCCAGGCAGGCAGGGCTTGTGTCAGAGCAGAGGCCCCAGTGTCAACAGGAGGCACCCTTTGCCACTTAAGCTGGTGCGAGGATCTCAGGGACGGTGGTGTGGACAGATCAGGGGGAAAAAAAGAATCAGCCCGTGAAGTTATTTTCCTGGTTCATGGGCCTCCAAGAGGAACACTTTTTACTCATCAGCCTGTCTAGACATAGGAACTCACCAACTGGGCTGGCCTCTTCCTCTTTTAATTTTCCTTGCTCTGTCACTCTTGCCGAAGATGGGAAACAGGGTTGAAAGCTGACACCAGCAATCGTACCAGGACAATATCGGGGCTGTTCTGTGGGTCCCTGCTTTGAGACTGAGATGGGTCCAGCACCACATTTTTCAAGATTTCTGACTCTGTGCGGAGGGAGCGGTCAACCTGAATGAAAGTGGGGAGTTTAGGAAGATGTGTGGCTCTATTTGGAGGAATCTCTGGTGCATGCTCCATTTCACCACTAACATGAGCTCCCTGCATGTGCCATAGTTAGGGTCGTTTGATGAGTGGTGGTCTAGAATGGTGGGTGGCCCAGAGTGAGTATCACCTGCGAAGGGAATTGACTGGTACAAGGGCTGTCTTAGTTTGGACTGCTGGAGGGGCTTACACAACAGCATTTCTTTCTCAGTTCGGAGGCTTGTAAGTCTGAGCTCAAGGCACTGATTTGGAGTCTGGTGAGAGCCTGCTTTCTGTCTTACAGATGGCACCACCTTTTAGCTGTGTCCTCATATGGCCTTCTCTTGGAGCGTGGGCCTGGAGAGAGCAAAATCTTCCTTCCTCTCTCTATAAGGGTGTTATTTCCATCATGAGGGTCCTTTCTTCATGACCTAATCTGAACCCAAGCACCTCCTCAAGGCCACACCTCTAAATACCATCACATTGGGAGTTAGGGCTTCAACATATAAATTTGGGGGGGGGGCATAAACATTCAGTTCATAACATTGGGCATGGCCATGATATTCCCAGAGTTCTTCTAACCAGTGGATACCCCATTACATGAACTCACACAGTGTTGTGCAGTGACTAATCCCCTCCTTACCTACTTGTCCCCAGGGTCCCATGCAGCCGAGAGCCAACATGTTCTGGAGAAGAGGCCTAAAAGCAGGAGTCAGGAGGAAGGAGCTCTGGCCGCTTTGTGGCTGTACAGAGTCATCATCTTGGAGAGAGAACAGTGGAACGTATAACAAGACACATGACTTCTTTATCTAATAGGGGTTTATGATTTGGAGGGGAAGAATATTTGACCTCTTTGGCAGAGTTATGTTATACATAAATGGTTACTGACCCATTCCTTTTCCCACTGACTTGGATCAGGAAACTGAATGAAATTGCCAAGCAGCAGCAGCGAAGATGTAGTTTGGACTTTCTGGACTGACCAGCTGCCAAGAACCAAACTGGTGAAGGAGTAGGAAGTACTCATTAAACACCCGCTTATGTGATAGGCACATTGGGGCTTAAAGCCACTCAATCTAGCATTAACCCAATTTTGGTATTGAAGAAAAGATTGTCTTGCCTTGTCCATCGTAGGAATTCAGCAAATGTTGACATGAAGAATGTGATCCAGTGTAATCACTATTCAGCCGAGGGACAGTCTTTAGAGGTAGGGAGACCCTCAATCTCTTCCAATCCTGGAATCGAGTGCCAAGTCAGGATGTGATGTGCAAGTCTGGAGCCACAGCTTTCAAAAACAATTCAAATATTACACAGGCGAGGCACAAGGGTGAAAACAGCCTTTTGAATCCCTAGTTGTTTGCTTCCTTAAGAGAATAAGTTTGGAGCTTTGGACGGGGAGTTAGAACTGTGTATGTACATATGTATTATGTATTTATCCACTTATTCATCACATAATTATGAAACAAATACCATATTCTGGGTGTGGGGCTTGGCACTGAGGATAGAGCAAATAAGATAAACACGGTTTCTTGTGCTCAAGAAGCCTCTAGGCCAAGGAGAAAGTCAGACATTGAAAATGGGTGTTTTAAATGTGATCATGTGATGTTAGGGGACAATGCAAGGTGCTATGGATTAAATCAATTTTTTACGTAATGCAATTTTTATTAATTAGAAATCGAATTCAAACAAAGATTAAATATTGTCCCATACACATTGTGACCATGGCTTTGCAAATGAACTTTGAATGAACATATCAAGACGTATGCATATAAATGAGTGTTTCTCCAGCAAAGATTCACTCTGGAAGCCCATGTTCACATTCCAGTGATACTTTCCTGGTTACTAGTATGTATATATTATTTCTCATACGTGTTAGAGGCTGAATATGTTCTTCTGACTATTTTTGTTACCGTTTATCCTTTGATTTTAATTCTGGCTTCTTGAGTTGTTACGAGTTGACCATGACTTTTCTCTACCTAGCTGTGTGGGCTTGGCAAATTATGTGACCTTCGTTTCCGGACAACAGAATGTTCTCTATGATTCTGTCCTGCTCAGACTTTCATCAGCCTGGTACATTATCTCAGGACCTCCAGCATCTGAACCTATAGGCTGTCATCTGGGAGGGGATGTCAATGGACAGTAGGTGCCTTCAACCTCTCTGGGTTGAGAGGTTATGCCTGACTGCTGGGCAGCTGTACTGTACTCATTAATAGAGAGGGTGGCTCTTTTCCACCATTCGTTTTTGTTGTTAATTACAGGTACAGATTTTATCATGTTTTGGGTTTGGCCAGTCCTCTGTGAGACATACTCTGGGTGATTGCTGCCTATCAGGGCTGGGATCCTCCCTCCATACACAAAACAAGTGAGACAGCTGCTGTTTGTCATGACCTTGGCCCCAAAGCCATGCCATTCCTCCCCAGGCCCCTTGAGAGAATGCAGAAACAAAATCCAGTTTGCTGAGGTGCCAAGCATCTCTGGACCAGAACAAGAAATGAGGCATGAGAACCTCAAGGACCAGGCGGCTATGTTTTCTCAATGGTCAGACAATACCTGTGTATACTCCACTCATCAGGTCAGCGGCAGAGGACCTCAGAATGTCCAAGCTGGTGGAAGGAGGAGCCTGGGAGCTTATCTGCTTCTGTATCTTGTGTGCAGATGAGGAAACGGATACCAAGAGACATTTCTGAGATCAGAAAGCTCAGCAGCAGCTGGCTGTGGAGGACTCAAGTTCTCCTGAATCTGTGCTCTGGGTGTTTTCCTCTCCATCCCTGTTCCTTAAGGTCAGATGTCTGAAATCATTCCCAGTGCTGCACACACACAATGCAGACATCTCAGAATGGAGGCCTATGGGTGGTACCCAACATGCATAGCTGAATTTGTTTTTATTTTTATTTTTTCTTGTGATGAGAACTTTCAGACTTACTCTCTTCACAATTTCCCTCCACATCATACCACAGTGTTAGCTGTAGTCATGTTGGACGTGACACCCAAGTACTTATTTATCTTCTAACTGAAACTTTGTATCTTACAATCATTCTCCAATTCTTCCTCCTCCAACTCTGATAACCACAAATCTAATCTCTTTATGAATATTTTTTTTTTTTTTACATTCCACATATAAGTGAGATCTGATAGTATTTGCCTTTCTCTGACTGACTTACTTCACTGTTGTCACACATGGCAGGATTTCCTCATTTTTATGGCTGAAAAATATTCCAGGGTGTGAGTGTGTATGTGTGTGTGTGGGGGGGGGGGGGGGGTGTACTGTTTCCACGGCTTGTCTATTGTAAATAATGCTGATGTAGCTGATTTTAGTTGCTTTCAGAATATACAAATTGAGGTGATATTAAAAAAATTGGGAGACATTTACATAAAAACCCAGAATCTTGGCTTCTCTTGCAAATATAGAAAATTCTGGAAAACCAAGGCAATCATCGTCCAGAGCCAGGTTTCATGCTCTCCTCAAATTGTCCATGTCTCCACACTCCCATGATTGTGCACATTCACTCACTCATAGAGTTGCACTAATAAGAGTTATCTGATGGCCCCATGAGACTTGCTTGCTATTTCTTATATGTTTTAGGACCCCCACTGAGGTTTTCCCACATCCCAAATTCCCCTTTCTTCACTCCAAATGAAGCCAGTGCCCCACCGCCTTAACCTAGCCAAGTCCATTCACTATCACCCCCGCTGCCATCTTACTAGACCTCTCTTGTCTTTTTTTTTATTTAACTTTTTATTTTTTTAAATTTACATCCAAATTAGTTAGCATATAGTGAAACAATGATTTCAGGAGTAGATTCCTTAATGCCCCTTACCCATTTAGCCCATGCCTCCTCCCACACCCCCTCCAGCAACCCCTCAGTTTGTTCTCCATATTTATGAGTCTCCTCTGTTTTGTCCCCCTCCCTATTTTTATATTATTTTTGTTTCCCTTCCCTTATGTTCATCTGTTTTGTCTCTTAAAGTCCACATATGAGTGAAGTCATATGATTTTTGTCTTTCTCTGCTTGACTAATTTCACTTAGCATAATACCCTCCAGTTCCATCCACGTCTTTGCAAGTGGCAAGATTTCATTCTTTTTGATTGCCGAGTAATACTTCATTGTGTGTGTGTGTGTGTGTGTGTGTGTGTGTGTGTGTGTGTGTATATCTCACATTTTCTTTATCCATTCATCCATCGATGGACATTTGGGCTCTTTCCATACTTTGGCTATTGCTGATAGTGCTGCTATAAACATGGGGGTGCATGTGTCCCTTTGAAACAGCACACCTGTATCCCGTGGATAAATTAGGCCTTTCTTGTCTTATGTACAGACTCACCTTGCCATTTACATAAGATGATTCCCCCCATTTAATAATTCTACCAAACTGCTTTTTTCTTCACAGTACCCAGTAAGACTTTGGTAGAAGATATTAAACTGGGATTCATGGAAAGCCTTCAGGGAGACAGAAATTTTTCAGGTTTTGTATGTAAAATTTTGGCTTCATTTGTAAAGGAAACGGCTTTTTACAGGGCCCTGAAAAAAGCTTGCTTTCTACTCTCTCCCTGCCCATCTTCCCCCCGAGGTTCCCTCCCCAGCACCCTAGATAGTCTCATGCACCCAAGGACAGCATTGCCAACTGTTTGTGACATGTGGAGGAACATGGTTCTTGCTACATATACTCAGAAGGTTGTTACATTTGCCTAAAATCTGGAAGATAGACACTCCCCCCGCCGGCCAAATATTTTTTATTTTAATTATATAAAAACACTTTACTCTTTGGTCAAGGGCAAATTATTTCAACTGGATTATTAGTACTTCACACCCAGTCTATATTCCAGGCTTGGTAAGCCTTCTAAATCCTCTATTACAAACCCAAGAAGTAAGACAGCAAGAAGAAGAAAGACTTGATGAGTTGCAGAAAACAAAAGTCCAGGAAATAAATATTTGTTCTGATGAACTATTGACCACTAATTAAGAAATAGTAAGCTAAAAACAACCATACTGTCTCCCCTAGTTCTAAAAGTCTGTATCTTTTTATGAGAAATATTCAGCTGAGAGTTACGACAATAATAAAAATACCAACGATAGCCTGAAGGGTGGGTATTTATTGTTTACTTCTAAGATAGATGGTCTCCTGGTTAATCTGGTGGCTTGACTATGCCACCAAGGACCAGAACTCATTTCATTTAAGTCCTCCAACTTGCCTTATGGTTGTAAGATAGATGTGGCATAATTGAACATCATGTCCTCAAAGATAAGAAACAAGCAAAAGGAGTACAGAGCAAGGATTTTTCCTTCTTTTTTTTATTTAATTGAACACTTAACATGAGATTTATCTTCACAACCAAATCTTCAAGGTACAATACAGTATTGTTAACTGTAGGAATTATGTTGTATAGCGGATGTCTAGGACTTACTCACCTAGCAAAACTGAAACTTTATACTCTTTGAACAACATCTCCCCAGTCCCGAGTCCCCAGTCTCCAGTCCCCAGTCCCTGGTAACCACCATTCTACTTCCTGCTTTTGTGAGTTTGACTCATATTCTTCATATAAGTGGGATCATGCAGTATTTGTCCCTTTGTTACCGGCTCATTTCACTCTGCATATGTCTTTCAGGTTCATCTATGTTGGCATATACGGCAGGACCTCATTCTTTTTTAAAGTTGAATAATAATTTGTCATATGCGCACGATGCAATTTCTTTATCCATTCCTCCATTGGCAGACATTTAGGTTGTTCCCATATCTTGGCTATTGTGAATAAAGCTTTGCAATCTTGACTTTGTTTTTTTTGGATATATACCCAGAAGTGAGACTGCTGGGTTATAGGGTGTTTCTATTTTTGTTTTTTTTTTTTTTGGAAGCACCTCCATACTGCTTCCCATAGTGCCTGCACCACTGCATTCCCACCAACAGTGTACAAGGATTCCAATTTCTCCAGCATTCTTGCCAAAACTTGTTACCTTTGTGTGTATGCGTGTGTGTGTGTGTGTGTGTGTGTGTGCGTATATGTGTGTGTTTTCATAAGAGTCATCCTAATAAGTATGAGGTGGTATCTCATCGTGGCTTTCATTTGCATATCCCTGATGATGAGTGACATTGATCAACTTTTCACATACTTGTTGACCATGTGTATGTCTTCTTTGGGAGAAATGTCTATTCAACTCCTTTGCTGCTTTTTATTTGGGCTATACATGATTGTTTTGCTCTTGAGTAAGAGTTCCATATATATTGTTTTGTTATTGAGTAAAAGTTGCTTATATATTTTTGACAATTAACCCCGAGCCAATATAGGGTTTCCAAATATTTTCCTCTATCCCATAGGTGGCCTTTTCATTTTGCCGATTGTGTCCTTTGCTGTGTAGAAGCTTTGTAGTCCTCCCCCGCTGCTTATTCTGCTTCTCTTTCTTATTTTCATGGAAGAATAATTTTCCACAAGCTCCTCAGAAGACTTCCCCACATGCTAGCACTGGGTTCCATGGACACCGCTAACTGCAAGGGAAGCTGAGAGCATGAACTGTCTTTTTTACTCTTTTGTGGGATGTGGGAAAGGGAAGAGGGCTTGTGTATAGCCAAAGCACAGCCAGAGGACCTCGTATACCACTGTGGCTGGGCTCTCTCTGGGTTAGCCCACAGGAGAACTAGGAGCTGGGTTAGGGATCAAGCATCCTTTGCCTCAACAGCCTCATCAGTAGTATGGGCTCTCGGTCCTCATCTCTTTCCTTCCTTTTATTCCATCAGGAATCAATGACTTAAAATATCTGCTCACATTCTCACCTCACCCACTAGACCGTGAGCTGTTTGAGGGAAAGAGCTATGATTTATTTAGCAGCCAGAACCTGATTCATGGGAGGATTTTTTAAAGGGAGGAAATCATTAATTCATTAATAAATATTTTTAGTTGAATGAATTTGTTAATAAATGGAGGATCCCTTTTTTTCAATATATGAAGTTTATTGTCAAATTGGTTTCCATACAACACCCAGTGCTCATCCCAAAAGGTGCCCTCCTCAATACCCATCACCCACCCTCCGCTCCCTCCCACCCCCCATCAACCCTCAGTTTGTTCTCAGTTTTTACGAGTCTCTTATGCTTTGGCTCTCTCCCACTCTAACCTCTTTTTTTTTTTTCCTTCCCCTCCTCCATGGGTTTCTGTGTTTCTCAGGATCCACATAAGAGTGAAACCATATGGTATCTGTCTTTCTCTGTATGGCTTATTTCACTTAGCATAACACTCTCCAGTTCCATCCACGTTGCTACAAAAGGCCATATTTCATTCTTTCTCATTGCCACGTAGTACTCCATTGTGTATATAAACTGCAATTTCTTTATCCATTCATCAGTTGATGGACATTTAGGCTCTTTCCACAATTTGGCTATTGTTGAGAGTGCTGCTATCAACATTGGGGTACAAGTGCCCCTATGCATCAGTACTCCTGTATCCCTTGGGTAAATTCCTAGCAGTGCTATTGCTGGGTCATAAGGTAGGTCTATTTTTAATTTTTTGAGGAACCTCCACACTGTTTTCCAGAGTGGCTGCACCAATCTGCCTTCCCACCAACAGTGCAAGAGGGTTCCTGTTTCTGGAGGATCCCTTTGACAGAGAAACAATATTACAAAAACAAAATGTATTCCTTAGTAATACTCAACTGGACAACTAAAAAAAGGCATATTTCACAACAGAGAGATACGCTCAACAGTCTCAGAGGTGTGATCATTTACATGGGTTATTTTAAGAAAAGACTCTTCCTTTCCTCTTCCTATACTGTTCCCTGGACACTCAAGAAAAGGAAATTGCACCAAGGCTTTTACCATGGGTTCACATAAAAATACTGTATATGATGATGATGATTTGTGGTTTTCCAAAGGAATATACAATATCTTATTTGATCTACACAACAAATGTGTGAGGTAAGCAAAGAGAGAGCAGAATTCTCATATTTATAGTTATGGGACAAACATTAATAATACAAGAACAAAATCAATAATGTAGGATTTTTTATAGACTTATTCCTTCCCCAACCTCACCAAAAATAATCCTATAAATGCTGAATGCTGGTCTGATTTCCACCTCCTATGCTCTAGCAAGAGACTTTTTTTTTTCTGGAAGGAGAGAGAAGTTGATGTAAATAGTATAGTACTTAGAGGATAGGAAGGGAGGATGAAAATGACATAAAGTTGTGTGAGTAGGGAGTGATAGGGAAAAAACCTCTACTTTCCCAGAGACCAGAGCCAGAGAAGCCATGACGGGAAAGTTTTGGAGAGGAAAGAAAATTTGAATAATTGTTTCTGCAAACCATGAGTTTTCACCCCCTTTAACATCTTCAGGATGCTATGAATAGTAAATGGAATTCCATTTTTATTACTTTTTAAATTACTGCCGAGAGAGAGAGAGAGAGAGAGAGAGAGAGAGAGAGAGAGAATGCACAAATGGGGGGAGAGGGGCAGAGGGAGAGAGACAGAATCCCATGCAGGTTTCACACTCAGCACTAAGCCTGATATAGGGATCGATCCCATGACCCTAGGATCATGACCTGAGCTGCAATCAAGAGTCGGACACTCAACTGACTGAGCCACCCAGGTGCCTCCCATCTTTATTGCTTTTAATGTGGGGATGTTGCTTCTTAAATCTGACACTTCTCAGACTGAATGACATGGGCCTCTTGAGTATATATGAGGGTTACATATAAGGATGAAACAAAGGCTCAGAGAGGTTAAAAAACTCACCTCAAATCAATTATGTAGTTGATAGGAACTAACAAATGCCTAAATCTCTATTCCATGCTTTATTTTTCCACTTTATTCTACAAAATATATACATTTGGATTTGGCTGGGTGGCGGGGGGGGGGGGGGGGAGGCGTGTGGAGAGGGAAAACTTTTCTGTCCTGCCCAATTCATGGAGATTTCTCATTTTCAGTTTGCTCTATCAAACAAATTCTCTGCAGGGTCAGGAGTTTTTTTATTTCTTTATTTCCTTTATCTCTTCCTTATTGTTGGCACCTTATGCGAGACCTGTGAGTGTCTCTGGGCTGTGTGTCTGAGAGTGATAATTGAATTTCTCAGGGTGCAAGCTATTGAGAAGACAGATTTGTGCTACTTTGTGGCACCCCCTTTGTGGCAGATTTGCTTTGTGTCTTTCTCCCTGTGCACCCCCACCCTCTCTCAGGTTGAGTCACAGCTGAAAACTTCACATCAAAGTACAAGAGAATGAGGAGCCACAGAGCAATCCACTAATCAAAGGTTTAGAATTAAGACACCCTAGTTATCTCCTGCCTGTTCTACCCTGAGGTTCTGGGTGAGGTTAGCCTGCTTGTTCATACGTTGTTAACTCATATTGATCTAAAGGAGAGATGTAGAAATGTCTCCAGTGTGTGTTTGTGCTTTAGGTAGATCAAAGCTGTATGTTCCCACCTGTTTAATAGAGTACACAACTGGGTTGGGGTATAGCCAAGTATGGATCGTGGTAGAAAGATTTGGATGCTTGGGGTTTTATTTGAGAGAAGTCAAAAGCCAAACAAGTAATTCCTTTTGGGGAGATGGGGAGACAGAGCATTACAGTAGCTACTTGAGATCTTAAGGGTATGGGTAAGGGTATGGGAGGGGTAGACAGATTGCCTGTTTGCCCCTCCTAACAGTGCTTTCTAATTTTGTTCGTTTGTTACTCTAATTGGGATGTGGTGGTGTTTATGGGAAAGTTGTAAAAGAAACAAACATTTCCAAAGAACCCTAGGGCTCGAGAGGTTGCGAAAAAGAGAAAGGAGAAAATACTGCCCTAAGAACAGAGGTCATTTCAGAGTATCCTGGGAAGATCGGGAGGAGACCTTTGCAGTGGTCCAGCTGCGATATGGTGAGGGCTGAAGAAGGAGGGTAAGATGCAACGATAGAGGGAGGAAAGGAGGAAGGGAGGGACTGTGAAAGCTGGAGCCCTGTCCACAGGCGTGGAGAATCCAGATTAAGGCTGCTGCTGTCACTAATGATGATTTGTTGTAGTTGTGTGGGTGTTCAGACGGTGTGCACGGTGTGCAGTCTTCGTTCTCTCAGTTCCACGTGATCTGGACTCTGATCTGATGGATATCTTACAACAGCAACAACAGCACAGCTACAGCCACGGAAAGTAGAAGGATCCCTGGGACCTCACAGAATCTAAGATCCTCGTGTGGGGGCAGGATATGGGGAGGGGATTGAAAGTGACCAATACTCCAAAAATTAACCTTTAAGTTCACAAACTACATAGGCTGCTTGGGGCAATGGTTGATCCCTGTCGGTGAAATATCAAGCATTAATTATTATGCTTTGTTTGTTTTCTAACTGCAAGATGAGAATATCAAATGGAACGGGGTGGGGGAGAGAACTTGGCATATTCAGAGGACTGCAAATAGATCTTCATGGATAAGCTGAAGGTCTGTGGGGAGAGAGGTGGCTCGAGGGTAGAGGGAGGCCAGGCTGAGGAAGGCCCACAAGTCATGACAAGGATTATGTATTTTACCCAGTAAGTCACAGAGATTCATTAATGACTTTTCAGCAAGAGTTACATAAGCAGATTTGCATTTTAGAAAAATCACTCTAGTTGCAGAGTGACAAGTCCAATGGAGGATGGCAGGTAGGGTGGAAAAGAGGCATTTGTCTCTATTCCATGGTGTTGAATCTGAAATGCCCAGAGTTCCAGGGTTGGAGCTTGAAATACAACCTCATTCTGGCTTCAGTGGATCTCTCAGATATAGAACCAAAAGCACTTCTAAGTTCCACACCCATGCATCTAAGGCATGACATGGAAATTGCTAGAAATCCAACCAGTAATAATGATTAAGGAAAAGAGGGCGTTAGGAAAAGCTTGTCTGGGATTTTGTGGAAAGGCTCTGGATTCTATGAGAAACTGGAAAAGGGTGAAGGTATCTTCACTGGAAAAGGGTGAAGGGTCACGGACTTGGCAAACCCCAAGTGGTTTGGTTCTACCTTCCTAGATATCTTAGATATCATCTCACCATAAAGGCCAAAGCAACCTAGATAATGAAGATCTCTTCTCACATCTGTACAACTTTCCAGGTTTTACATTTATTTTTAGAGTGTGTTTCATTCCATTCTCACAACTTCCTTGTGAGCTTAGCTAAACTCTCAAAGCCTCAGTTTCCCTGTCCAACAGTGGGATTAACATGTAGCTTGCTCAAGGTCACATGGCTAGTCAGCCCAGAGTCAGAAGCCACTCTCAGACCTCCTGGCCAAGCTCATCTCCTGGGCATTGCCTCTGCAGCAGGAAAGGCTTGCCTGTACATGGTTGAGTGCTCACTTAGGTGTGAATCTGCATATAGCAGAGGGGAAGCTGAGGGCCAGGTATGGGTTGCCTTGTGCCCCCTCCAATGTCCTGAACCCTAAACCTGTGAATGTGACACTATTTGGAAATGATGAATTTGCAGATGAAATCAAGATAAGATGAAGTCTTTGGATTGGGCCTTAATCCAATATAACTTCTGTCTTTTTAGGAAGACAGAGACACAGGGAGAAGCCACGTGGTGGCAGAGGTGAAGATGGGAGCAATACAGCTGCAAAGCAAGGATGCCAAGGACCAGCGGCCACCATCAGAAGCTAGAAGAGGCAAGAAAGTATTCTACCCAGAGTCTCAGAGGAAGCATGGCCTTGCTGACACCTTGATTTCAAGCTTCTGGCCTCCAGAACTGTGAGAGAATAAACTCCTGCTGTTTTAAGCTACCCTGTCTGTGGTACTTTACCCCAGAAGCCCTAGGAAACAAAAGCAGTGCCCTTGGTCCCAAGTACGTCACTGCTACACCCTACAACAATCAGACCATTGTGTAGGCAGGACTTATGGAGAAACTCCTCTGCCCACCGAAGAATGCAAGTAGAGGGCCAGTGAATCTTGGGAGAAGCGTTAGCACACCAAAACCTGCCTGCTTAGCTAGCAAAATGAGAAAAGATTATTTGATTCCATGTAGCACTCTTTAGGCTGGATGTTGTTTTCCAACTCTGATGTGCCGAGAGGTTCTAATGAAGGGAGACAGTTAAATGACTATAAACCATCAGGAATGTGCCCACAATTTTCTGGGTCCTAGGGACTGGGGGTGGGTGGGAGCATTGGGGAACACAATATAGTAAGTCCTTGACCTTCTGGACACTTCATTCTACCTAGTCACAGAGAATACTAACTTGTTGACTGATTGAGTAATGGGTTTCTTTCTATATTCTATAAAAAGGACTTAAATTAGGGTCAAAATGGTCAGACATCAGATACTGATAGCTTACTTATGTGCTTATGGAAAAGGGTTACTTTTTGTCTAAGAGGGTGTAGATGTTGTAGGCAAAGTGAAATTATATGGTCAGGCAATTGGGTGGAAATATTGAAGCAAGGGGAATCCTGCCCTCTGATATGGAAAGACAAGGGGAGGCCTGGCTCCTCTAAAAATACCCAGTCTGGAAAGCTACAGTTTTAACTCTTGCTTTCAAGATTCTCTTGAAGCAGAGGGACTTTAAGAGGTACAACCTGGAGACCTGGAGATGATGTGAGGGGGTCTTTCTGAGCACTTGTAAGAACTGATAAGGATGTCATAAATGAAGATGGGCTCTCCAGAGATCAATGAACCTGAATCCCACACTTCAGACCATTAGGAAAAGTCTTATGCCTTCACCTGGTACTTATTTAACTTGATTATGGGGTGACTGACGTCATTTGATGGGTTTAGTGGGCAAGAGGAGAATGGAAACGTTATCTGTTCTCATTCCTCTCATGGAAGTTATGCAGTTTGTTTCTTTAACTCACTGGGGTAGGAAGGAGAAGAGGAAGGTCAGGAAAAGGACAAGAGATGGTTGTTGAAGAAAAGACATATAGAAGAGAGAGGAAGTAAAGACAGAGCAATCACATTTAAGTTCTACTCAGAGAAAGCATGTATATACAAACATATGTGCGTAACACACATGCACGTGTTCTAAGGCAAACCTAACACGGAGAAGATTCTCATCCAGGGTTAACCTAGTGCCCTGAGTTATACCAGACCTTAGGGACAAGGCGGGGGGGGGGGGGGCTTACTCCCTCAGGAAATAAGCCATTATCTCATTCTGTGTCAGGACCCTGGAGGCTCCTTGACGTCAGAACTGCTTGCCCCTCCTCCCAGTGGCCTTTGGCAAATGCCGGCTCCCAGACACCCCCGGAGGTCCCATCCTTCACAGAGACGTTTTTATTGCAGTTGTCTTCCCACAACATACCCCTCTCCCAGACCGGAGGGAATCCAAATGCTGGTAATGACATGGTGCACTTGAGAAGAAATGAAGTCAGCCTGTTCCCCCAGGTGCAGGAGCCTGGGGTGGCTGAGAGAGTGTGGGTGGAAGAAAGAGGTAGGGAAGAACAGGGCCTTCAGCCAGGCTCATGGTTGACCAGAGAGAGGGTCGCTGGTGACACGTGCCAACACAGGGAGGGGCAAAAACCCTTGTCCCTGGATTCTCTTTACTGTCTGGTGTTGGATCAGTGTTGCTGGACCCCTATTAAATCTATGAGGTAGCTCAATCAGATCTGTTTCTCAAGCCATAGAAAGCCATACTGAAGGAGAGGAGATTCTTACTGAGAAAGTGTTCTGGGAGCTTAGAATATAAGTGTTTGAAAATTTGAAGAAAATTGGAGGTTTGTGGGGCAAAAAAGACTCATTGCTACCCCCCTCCCCCCAACAAAACCTACTCACCCTGGGAAATTCCAATTTCCTGTCACTGACACCAATAGATATCCTTTCTCCCCTATCCCAGTTTTCCAGGCTCTTCAAACATTCGATATCTTTCCCTATCACTGCCTGCTTACCAAATCCTATGGATTCACCTCTGAAATGCATCTCCTACTTTCCTTTTTTTTTTAACCTAGCAGCTATGGACCTTAGTCTCCATGCTTGAAAATAATAATAATAATAATAATAATAATAATACCTATTTCATAGGGTTGTTGTAATGATGAAATGTGGTAATATAAGTAAAACCCTTAGCGTAATGGTTGGCACGTAGTATGTACTCAGTAAATTCGAGCTATGTTATTACTCTTACTACTATTCCCATTACCAGCATCCTCTCCAACTCTCACCACCTTAGGCAAGGATTCTTACAGCATCCTTCTCCTAGAGTCTGTGCCTGCAATCTCTCTTCTCTCCTGCAAATGAAGCTTGCACACTCTTGGCACATTGATGTTCTTCAAATCTTTCCAACATTCTTTTCCATGTTACCCCTTTGCTCCAGAGCTTTCAATGATTCCAACTTACCCGCCATATTGAATCAAGATTTCTCAGACTAGTATTCCACGGTCTCCTTTCCTAGTACTTTAATCAGCAAACAACTTTGGTTTCAGCATGATTAGTGTATCTCTGTCCTCAGTTTAACCAAGACAGCCCACGTTTCCTCTCTTCTCCCTCTACTCAACCATTTGCCTTACTGAGACATACCCTCCTTCTTCCCTTTCTCCATCCAAACCCCATCTTACCAAGCCTAGCTGCAGTACCAGAATCTCAACCTTCTTTGTCTCCCAAGAATAATCAGTGGAGATATTATAGTAGAGATAGAATAGGACACTGCCCTGGTCATAGCAATGGGATTTTATCATTGAGAGTGAAAATGTGCACCCTCATACTTTATTCTTGGAGACTGGTTCATCCTGGTTCTATTTCACCTTTGCCTCTCTTCTCATATTTGCGTTACTGAAATTCTAGACCTTGAGTTTAAATCAGTTTACCAGAAGAAAAATCCACTGGGTTTCCAATGGGGTATGTGAAATGGAAATTTGTGTGTGTGTGTGTGTGTGTGTGTGTGTGTGTGTGTGTGGTGTTTTTTACCCCTTCTTATGAACTGTCTTGGTTTGACCAAGGAGAAAAAAAAATACAGGAGAGTACTCCAAATCCATGAGAAAATTCTCCAAGTCGTAGTGAGGAAATGTCTTAGGGGTTTCTACAATTTGGGGTCAGCTATGAGGAAGGAAATTATTGAAGCAAAGGAAGAGTCATCCCATCCGTCTTTCTTTGTATCACCTTGGTCATACATCTGTAAAGAATCTGTGAATAAAGAAAGTCAGGCTTTCACTTTTTTAAAAAGAGTTTTTAAACTTTTCTTAACTTCATCATCATGACATACTTATTGTATGGCCATCTGCAGGATAACTTACACCACTGATAGTTGGAATTTGTCCCTTTTCCACCTTATCTTGGTCTCTTCACCTGAAAACAAAGAAAGAAATAAACTCTAGAGGAATATCTTAATAATATATACATAAAATGAAGAGATATACAATATGTATCGGGAAGTGAGTGAGAATAGACTTTTATATACACAGAATTGAGTGATAGATTTCTAGCAAAGCAGTAGCAAGTATCATAAACTATTACCTGGGGATATCAAAATACAAGAAACTCTTTCCTGTCTTTATCACTGCCTCAGCATGGCTGGAAACACAGAAGAGCTTTGCAACTATTTGAGATGATGAAGATTCCCACCATAGAGACAGGGGGGTGGATGCGATGACCCCTCTATGTCCCTTTCATCATCGGTATTCAAAAGACTTTATGATCCCAAAGGAAGGATCTGTCTGCAGCAGAACATATTTACAGCCTTCTTCCTCTCTCCTCCCTCTTTGTCTACCACCACCCAATTTTTATTCCTAAGGGATAGAGCCTTTGATAGAGGATAATAACCCGAGATGATGCAATGCATTTGTTTTGGCCTCAACCTAAGTCTGTGTCTGTTATTAGAGGGTGTGCTAAGTCTGTTCTTCCCATTGGCTTAGTCCCAGGTTCAAGATCCACTCCACCAGGGCCATGACTCACCTCTGAATTAAGAGATCTTCTTGAAATCATGGGCTGTAGTTGGGTACCCAGGCCCTTGGGATCCCGGTGCCTCTCCAGGGTGCCCACCCAGGGCCTGAAGAGGTGTGGGCTGTCTGTCTTCACTCTTCTTCATGGCTGTGTGTGACAGATCCAGATCCTTTGTGTCTCTCTATCTTTCTACTCCTATGCAATTTTGTGCACATTTCCTGCCATGAGAAAAAATCAATTACACGAGAACGTTTCGACTAAATACAATAAATATTTAGTTTTTGCAAACACTGTGCTTGGGAACAGTGATGGTGTACATGGGCAGATACAGAAACGATCACTTTAAAAACTATATAGCAAATTGTTTATTTTAGTTAAAGTAGAAAATACAGAAAAACTAAAACAACTATAATTCTATTTCCAAAGATACATATTACTAATATTTTGACCGTATCCTTTTTATCCATCATACACTAAAAAACAACAGAAAATCAAATTCTTTTTCATAACCTGTTTTTTTATATCATTTTCCTCCTTAACAATATGGAATAAGTAAATATTATACTTCTATCGTTATAGGCTTAGATACACTAGTACTTTATTCTAGAACTGCACAGCCCAACACAGTGGCCATATGTGGCTGTCTAAATATAAATTACAAAAAACATTTTAAATTTAATTCTTTAGTCACACTAGCCACATTTCAAATGTTCAATAGACAACACGTGGCGAGTGACTATAGTGCAGATATAGAATATTTCCATCATCGCAGAAAGTGCTATTGGATGGTGCTGTCATAGAAAGATATATCTTCACAAGAACCATCTTGAAGACATGATCCTAAGAGCATCTGTATGCCACAATTCCACCTAATTTATAATCCCTGATGGAGAAGAAACTACCTGATCCAATTTTTAAATCAATATTTCATTATTTCTTCTTCTTTTTTTGATTACCCTTCCATTCATCCATCGTTGATGATACATTGACCCACATATCCTACATTTGAAACATGTGAAAAGGAGGTTGAAAAATCACATGAGAGATTATCGAGCCCCAGTACATAGAAAACCGTTATGGGGTCTCTGTGATTACAGAAAAGGACTTGAGCCAGAATCCTTTACTTTTTGAAAAGAGGAGGAAAATTCTCGGTGATTGATTGTGGTGGGGGTAAGGGGGGAAGAATGCAAAAACTTCCTCCTCCCTGCAATATCTTACTGTGTTGACTGCCATGACTGGGAAAGCAACTATGGTTTGTTGACCCTGGTCAAGATTAAATCTTTGCTGATATAGGTGGTATACAAGGACAAAATCTGGACTAAGAATCAGGTCACAATTTAATTTTTTTGACTCAATCTTGACCCAATCTTCCCCATCTCAGTGCCACAGGTTTTCCTTCTAAAACATACAGAATCTTTATATTTATAAGTGCCCTCTCATTCCCACTCTTTTATTTGATACTGACAACAGCCCTGTTAGTTGAGCCCATTTTCTACTTCACCAAAAGCAGTTCCAAGGGCTTGGGGTATGTCTGAAACTGCAGAGAAGCAACCACTCAGGTGGTCAACCAATTGTATAGTCTACCCAATGCCAAAATAAAAACAAAGGGTCAGGAATATTTCTCCACACCCTTCCTCATTTCTACTGAATCAACCAGTGGCTTGGTGGGATTGGCCAAACCGACTTTCCTGTCTTCAACATAGACACAACAACCACCTGAGGCCACCTGTGCATAGACACATAGGGCATGATCGTGAAGCTATCCCCGGGTGGTAAAGACAGCAGTTATATATGTAGGATGAGCAACAAACTGAGAATCAGAACCAAAAAACTCTCCCTCTGTGCCCTTGGGTCATGCTCCATTCTAAGCCCTTGTGTCCTTAACTGGAGAGAAAAGGGAACATCTAGACCTATTGCTTTAAAATTTTGCCCTTGGATCTTCACCCAATGGCTGCCAGAGAAGTGAGGAACTAAAGGTACAACCAAGATCAACCCTACTGCTCTGTCAGAACAGATCCATTTTTATTTGCTTGCCATTTGGGCTTCTGGAAGATTTTCATTGAACAGGAATACTCCATCTTCAGAAAAAAAAGAGTTTATTTATTACAGCATTATTTACAATAGCAAAGATATGAAGGAACCCATGGGTCCATCAACAGATGGATGGATAAAGAAAATGTGGTTAAAAATAGAAAACAGAATATTATTCAGCCATGAAAAAGGAGGGGCTCTTGCCACCTGCAACAACGTGGATGGACCCAGAGGGTATTAGGCTAAGTGAACTAAATCAGACTGAGAAAGACAAATACTATATTATTTTACTTAGATGTGGAGTCTCACAAAACAAAACAAATATATAAACAAATAAATAGGAGAATCAGACTTGTGAATACAGAGAGCAAACTGATGGTTGTCAGGAGAGTGGGGGAATGGGAAAAATGGGTGAAGGGGAGTGGGAGATAGAGGCTTTCAGTTACAGAAGGAACAAATCATGGGAATAAAAGGTACAGCATGGAGAATATAGTCAATGTTAGTATAATAGTGTTGTATGGTGACAGATGGTAACTACACTCGTGAGAAACATAGCATAACATATAGAGTTGTTGAATCACTATGCTGCATTTGTGACACTAATGCAACATGATGTGTCAACTATATTGAGATAAAAAATAAAAAGAACCAGGTATTTATGACTATTATTCCTTAAAAAAAAAAAAGAAAGAAGTACCTTTAGTTCCAAAGAGTTAACAACTAGCCACAGAACTTCTGTTCATGTTAGGACTTCAACTGATCTACTATATACTAGGTGTTGAGATTTCTATCCTAGGGGAGCTAATGTAGATAGATAATAATTTCAGTAAAATTATATTACTTGATCACATATTTTTATGTATTATCCTCTTTATGGGTATTTTATCTTATCTATGCAATTACGGTACAAAATATCTTGAGTGCCGGGACATGATAGTTTGCTTTACCCACTTTTTTCTGCCTATCATATATTCAGCAAAGTTTTGGGCTCATTCGTTCATCTTTTAAATTGAGTTTATTTTGGGGGGGCACCTGGGTGGCTCAGTCAGTTAAGTGTCCAACTTCAGGTCGGGTCATGATCTCACGTTTTGTGGGTTTAAGCTCCAGGTCAGCCTGTTTTGATTCTCTGTCTCCCTCTCTCTCTGCCTTTCTCCAGCTCACGCTCTCTCTCTCTCTGTCTCTCTCTCTCTCAAAAATGAAATAAACATTGATTTTTTTTAAAAAAATTGACTTTATTATTTAGAACAGCTTTAGGCTCACAGAAAAATTGAGTGGAAAGTACACAGAGTTCCCACATACCCCAACCCACAGACATACATTCTCCCCTACCAATCAACATCTCTTACCAGAGTGGTATATTTGTTGCAATCAATGAACCTTCATTGACACATCAGTATCACCCAAAGTCCACAGTTTGCAATATCTTTGTAATGTGAACTCCTGTGTTGTCCATTCTGTAGATGTGGACAAATGTAATGACATGTATCCACCATCAGAGTATCATACAAAGTAGTTTCATTACCCTAAAAATCCTATTTATCTTCTACCTGTTCATCCCTGTCTTCTCTCCTCCCCACTGGCAACCACTAATCTTTTCACTGTCTCCAAAGTTTTGCCTTTTCCAAAATGTCATATAGGTGGAATTATACAGTATGTATTCTTTTCAGATTGACTTCTTTCACTTAGTAATATGCCTTTAAGTTCCCTTCATGTCTTTTCATGGCTTGATAGCTCATTTCTTTTTAGTCCTGAATAATATTCCAAGTCTGAATTACTACAATTCATTTATCCATTCACCTTAAAGGACATCTTGGTTGCTTCCAAGTTTGGGCAATTATGAATAAAGCTACTATGAACCTCCCTGTGAAAGTTTTTGTGTGGACATAACTTTCCAGCTCTTTTGGGCAAATCCCAAGGAGCACGATTGTTGGATCTTATGATAAGGGTATGTTTAGTTTTTCAAGAAACTGCCAAATTGTTTTTCAAAGTGGCTGCACCATTTTGCATTCCTACCAGGAAGGAATGAGAGTCACTGACGCTCTGCATCCTGACCAACATGTGGTGTTGTCGGTGCTTTAGATTTTGGACGTTCTGTTAGGTGCGTAGTGATATCACTGCTGTTCTTTTAATTTGCGATTCCCTACTGATGTATGATGTTGAATATCTTTTCCTACGTTTATTTACCATCTACATATCTTTTTTAAAATTTTTAAATGTTTATTTATTTTTGAGACAGAGACAGAGAGAGAGAAAGACAGACAGACAACAAGTGGAGGAGGGGCAGAGAGAGAGGGAGACACAGAATCTGAAGCAGGCTCCAGGCTCTGCGCTGTCAGCACAGAGCCCGATGTGGGGCTCGAACCTATGAACCATGAGATCATAACCTGAGCTGAAGTCGGATGCTTAACAGACTGAGCCACCTTATTTGGTGAAGTGTCTGTTAAGGTTTTTTGCCCGTTTTTAAATCTGATTGTTCATTTTATTATTATTGAGTTTAAAGATACCTTCGTATATTTTGGTAAGAGTCCTTCATCAGATATTCTTTTGCAAATATTTTCTTCCAGTCTGTGATTTGTCTTCTCATTCTCTTGACTGTGCTTTGCGTAGAGCAGAAGTTTTTAATTTAATGAAGTCCAGATTGTCAATTATTTCTTTCATGGACCATGCCTTTGGTGTTGTGTCTAAAAAAGTCACCACCATATTCAAGGTCGTCTAGGTTTTCTCCTGTATTATCTTCTGAGAGTTTTATAGTATTGTATTTTACATTTAGGTCTATGATCCATTTTGAGTTCATTTTTGTGAAGAGTGTAAGGTCTGTGTCCAGATTCTTTTTTTCTTTTTCTTTCTTTTTTTTTTCATTTCTAGTTGTTCCATCACTAAAGATCATCTTTGTTCCATTGTCTGGCCTTTGCTCCTTTGTCAAAGATCAGTTGAGTGCATTTATGTGAGTCTATTTCTGGGTTGTCTATTCTGTGCCACTGATCTATCTGCCAATTCGTTCACAAGTACTGTACTGTCTTAATTACTGCAGCTTTATAGTAAGTCTTGAAGTGTGGTAATGTCAGTCCTCCAACTTTGTTCTCCTTTAATACTATGTTGTCTATTTGGGGTATTTTACCTCTCCGTACAAACTTTAGAATCAGTTTTTCAATATCCACAACTTCCATCTATTTTTTAAACAAATGTCCATAGCTCTAATGAGTTACAAAGTCCTGGAACACAAATAAAAACGCATACTTCCTGTCATCAAGTCCCCTAAGTCTAGGTGCTTTTGAAGGACTATTGGCCAACTTATTACTTGGAAGTCACCTTTCTCTACTATGTTTCAACAACCCACAGTGCCTTTGAACTGAGGACTGCAAACTCCAGTGCCTACATGGGACAGGCATACCACAGAAAGGACCAAAGCCAGTTTACATGTAAATTCAGGAAGAAGTAGAATTCAGGCTATGGCAAACTGGGGAGCACATACTGAATGGGAGGGACATAGTGACAGTTGCTCTGGAGGAGGACAGGCTGTTCTCTGCTGCATCTTCTGGCTTTTCAAAACCCAGAAATCCAAAATTTGATGTGAATTCTTTCAAATTATTAATTTTTTAACAACAAACTCAAGGTAAAATTTAAAAAAAATAGGGCTAACCATAACAGCTTACTCAGTTCAGCCTAAGGGCCACAAGTGTGCCACCTCTAAATTATAGTTCCCCAAATCCTTCCAACCTGTTAAGGAGCAGTCCTGCACTAGTAGGCTTTTTGTCCTTTCAGTGTCTCCAGTGTAATCCTTTATACAAATATTTTTTGCATCTAAAGCCTCAATTCCTTTCTCCTTTCTCACATCTCTTTGCCCCTGCTACCATTTTTTTAAGAACAAAGATGGGGTGCCTGGGTGGTGTCTGATTTTGGCTCAGGTCGTGATCTCACAGTTCGTGAGTTTCAGCCCCGTGTAGGGTTCTGTGTTGACATCTTGGAGCCGGGAGCCTGCTTTGGACTCTGTGTCTCCCTCTCTCTGCACCCTCCCACCCCCGCTCACGCTCTGTCTCTGTCTGTCTCTCTCTCTCAAAATAAATAAACATTAAAAATAAAAAAAGAGGGTTCCCGTTTCTCCACATCCTCAGAGGGGAAATTGGGTGATGGGCATTGAGGAGGGCACCTGTTGGGATGAGCACTGGGTGTTGTATGGAAACCAATTTGGCAATAAATTTCATATTAAAAAAATAAATACAAAAATAAAAAAGAACAAAGATGACTTTTCTTTTTGTTTTAACAAGTGAAGATTTCAAGTTAGGTTTCCCTCCTCCTCCTCCTCCATGACCACTCTGGCTTTCTGGTTTTGTGTTCTTATATTGAATGACCAAAATCATATCTTAGGATGGGGGGAAAAAATCGAATGAATCAACTCACAGACTAACCATAAACCTCTGATGACTATCAGTGTTTTAAGCCAATAACCAGTTTAATTTTATAGACTGCTGATGACTAACTCTGCTCTAGGGAAAATCTGGGCTGTCAATTTTTCTCAAGGCTTTTAGTCAAGGTTCAAGACAGCAGGATTAGCTATGGGAAAGGTTCTCAGGAACACATTTTAAACAAAATCTTATCTCAACATCTGCTTTTATCTGGTCTTCACTAAAAAAAAACCCTGCACAAGGGATAAAAGTATAGTTTTATTATCACCATCGTCATAATTAAAGAGCAATATTGCTGAAAGCATTTAAATAGCAGATATCATATGAAGCATTTCATGTACATTTTCTCATTTTCTCCTCACAGTAGACGATCGTGTCTTTATTTGATTATTAGTCCCATTAGTAATAGCAGCTGTATGACAGCTTTCAGTTTGGATGCTCACAGATACATAAGAACATTAAATTAAAATTTAAGAGACATTGAGAATTGCCATTCATCCCCAAGCCTCCAGGAAGAATGGAATATCACTCATTATAGAACTGTTTGAAAATACAACAATAAAACAACTGTGTTTAAAAGTCACTAAAAAGATTTTTTATTCTTATTTTTATTTTATTTATTTATTTATTTATTTATTTAATATTTATTTATTTATTTATTTATTTATTTATTTTTAAAATATAGTCTACTGTTAAATTAGCTAACATACAGTGTATACAGAGTGTTCTTGGTTTTGGGGGTAAATTCCCGTGATTCATTGCTTACATACAACACTCAATGCTCATCCCAATAAGTGCCCTCCTCAGTGCCCATGCCCCCTTTTCCCTGCCCTCCCCCCACCCCCACCAATCCTCAGTTTGTTCTCTGTATTTAAGAGTCACTTACGGCTTGCCTCCTTCTCTCTTTGAAGATGTAGTTTATGTATACAATGGAATACTACTTGGCAATGAGAGAGAATGAAATCCTGCCATTTGTAACAGTGTGGATGGAACTGGAGGGTATTATGCTAAGTCAATCAGAGAAAGACAGATATCATCTTTCACTCATATGTGGAACTTGAGATTCTTAATGAAGACTCTCCAGCTTCTTTTGATTACTCATTTTAGTGTATAATATTATCATTACAATCAAAATTATTTTATATAGACAGCTCACAAATGGGACTTCATTTGAAATTTCATCTGGATTTTTTGAATTGAGATTTTAAAATAAATTATTTACTTTTCCTGGGACCCTTATTTATAACACACATACATCTGTCTAAACTCCCCAGAGTATCATTCAAAATGGGAGAGTATGTATGTGTGTGTGTGTATGTGCATGTGTATGTGTGTGTGTGTGTGTGTGTGTGTGTGTGTGTGTGTGTATAGTCCAGAGATAAATAAAAACAAAAGCAAAATAAAGTATCTGACTATCGTCTCTTTACTCCAGGATTGTTATTCAGGGCCAGGGTCAGAATCTTGCTATTTATTTGCCATTACCATTCATTGTATAACAACCATGAACTAGGTAGTTGGGGTAAAGAATGCCAGGGGCATTTTTCTGTGGACTGGACAGAAAATTTCTTTCTTTTTGGGTAGAAAATTTCTTATGTAAGCCCTAAACCTTCCTGTCTTCACACAGCCCTTCACTAAGTCATCTGTCTCACATCTTCCTCTTTATAATGGCTTGCTTAAGTAATTGTTACTGGACAGGAACAGCAGCCATAAAATATAAAATGCTTTGTAAGTATTGGTTAGCAAATAATTTATTATTGTATTCATTAAAAAACTGTGTTTAGATCAGAAACTACTTTTCTCCACTTTACAGAAGCAAATCAAAGCTAATAATAATGACATGCACTTGGCTACACATCCAGAAAATGAGGGAAGTGTGTGTGTGTGTGTGTGTGTGTGTGTGTGTGTGCGTGTTAGGGGCATAGAGTGTGTATATGGGGATGGAGGTTAGATTTACAATCTCTGATTTTTTCTCTCCTCCATCCTCTCCCTTGATGGCCATCCATCTCTATTAATCATGCAAATGGCTTCTGGATAGTGATGTCAAGGACTTCTGGTTCTTATTCAGAGAACTATATTCAATGACTTAGACAATGTTATAAAGGGAACTGATGACTGCAAACTTACAACTGTCTCTCTGGTTTCTCCAGAAAATACCCACAGACTGTGGGTCCCAAGGAACAATGGTACAAAAAGGATCCAAGAATCCTGAAGCAAAGAAAAGATGCTTGGAGAAGATGAAGAGAAACAGAGCCCAGCAAGACCCACTATTCCACAGCAAGCAAACTTGAACTAAGAATCAGTGTTTTCAGCTGATCCGGACCTAGGACTGGATCTCAGAGAACTCAGCCAGGGATTCAGTCTTACACAAGAAGACCAAGAACAGAGTAGGGCAAGAAGGACAATGTAGCCAGCATGGAGGTCCTAAGCCAGACGGATCCTGGTTGTGCTGGGTCAAGCTTACGGGAAGGCTTTGTGCTCTCAAAGGTGGATGCAAGGACAGGATTATGCCCTGTCTGGATAAAGTTGTTTGCCTGCATGAGATTGCATGGGGGTGCAGAGTTATTTTTATTCCACTTTTCTTCTCTTAACTACCCAACTCTGGGTCTCTTAAAATTTTTTCCCCTCAAGCTCACTTTTATAAATTTCATTCTATAAGTGCTAATGTAAATAAGTTAATTTCAGCCTGAAATCTAAGGGTTTAAAAGAAAAGTTCCTTTCCTTCTCTCAATTCTTTGTTCAGATTCTCTATTATAAAGACATCATTGATCCCCTCTGCTGGATCAGTATTAATTGTGCCCTTGGACACAAGTTCTCCCTATTTTTAGCTCTGCTTCCCCCAGAATCAAAAAAATGGCAGTGAACCCCCCAGCGTCTCCTCCAGGAATCCTTGCATAATTTATTCTTTAAGGGCAAGGTGATTTTTTTTTTCATTTTTATTTAAGAGACATTTCTATACCACCTGTTTTGTGCCAGGAGACGCTTTGAAGGACTTTACCAGTAGTAACTCAGTTCATTCTCTCAGCAACTCATGAAGTTGGTGATATTATTATTCCCATATTACAGATGAGAAGATTGAGGCGTGGAGAGCTCCATGGCCCGCCCCAGCCCACAGCTCATCAGTGGTGGGACTGGAGTCCCCGCCCTGGCAGTCTGGCTCCACAGTCCTTCTCTCCTCTATCACTTTGTGCTAAAGCTCGGTCCTGCTGGTGTTCTCCTGTGATAATTGCCCTTTAATTATTTAGGGACTAAGTTTTCTTACTCAAATGGGGGGCATTTTACAATAGGATCCTCTCATTATTCAAGCAAAACCTCTGGTGTTTAGTTCCCCCTTGGTTCTCCTGGCCTTATATTGAAAATACCTCAACTGTGCCTTGGGCTCAGACCTTTATGCGTAGAGTCATGGGGCTACAGGACCTCTGGCGGCCCTGGATCACTATTGTACAGGGTTTGAGGATGGATATGACCAAACCTGGCGTCTTCTTCTGGGCCAAAGCCGCACAAGGCAAAAAGAGAAACAACTGAATAGTCAAGGGCACTCAGTCAAGCCACATAGTTTAGATTCCTAGAATCTGGTATCATCTGAGCCACCCATGATGAGTCACTTCCAGGCAGTCACTGCCTTCTTATGGGCCGGAGCTGGGCTTGATAGCAAGGAATTTCAACAAGAATGGATGTTACCAGCTCCTTATACAGTCACAAAACCACGCGTTCAGAGCCATGGAGCACCCGCACTGCATTCCTTCCTGCCTGTGAAACCTCTGTGGACCTTCCCAACACCCAAAAGAAGAGATAAGAAAAGAAGGGAGAGGGGAGGGAAGGAGAGAAAATGTTTTCCATTAAGCCCCAAGTCATCGAACAAGCTATATATTGCTCTCTCCGACTGCCCTCCAATATATGTTCCTCATGTGGGACCCCAGAGCTTGCTTCCAACCACAGAATTCTGCTTCTTAAAGCCCTCTGTGACTTCTGATTGCCCCAAATTCAAATCCAAATTCCTAAGCATGGGTGACAAAGTTCTCCATAATCTGGTCCTTGCTTTTCTCTTCTAGTTTGCCTCTCAACCTTTCCTGTATTCTCTGTCTTCTCCCCTCCCTTCCCCACTCCTCTCCTTTCTCCTCCCCTCCCCTCTCCTTCCTTCTCTCTACTCTTCGCCCACCTCTCCCTCCCTCTCCCCTTGCTGCCCTTACCCTCCATTCACACTAGACTGCTTATAATTCTCTAAAACAAACACCCTCCCTCTTGTCTCTGGATTTTTGCTAACAATGTTCCCTCTGCCTGGGATCCCTTCTCCTATCCCCTTAATCTGTTAACTAACTCCTCCTTAATCTTTAGGACCCATATGAGCTTTCCTCTAGACAGCCTATTTCCTGATCCCCTCATACCTCATGTTTACACCTGTAATACAGCATTATACCTCATGGTATTTTAGTCTCCAGCCTCAATGTTCTTCCCTCCCACGGGACTTCTCAAAGAAAGAGATAGCATGCTTGTCAAGTTATCTCTGCAAACATAGTGCCTGATACATAGAAGAAATTCAAATATTAGTTGAATAGATGACATCAGTAGCCATGTAAACTGGTGCCCACCCCGGGGCAAGGGGTCTCAGTCTGCTCTCTTCATGTTACAGATCAGATCAGACCCAGAAAGGGATCACCTCATTTATACAGGGCATGATGCTGTCAATATTAGAGCTGGAACCAGAACCCAGGCCATCAGGCTATGAGCTTCTCCAAGACAAGGAACACGTCTCATTCGTCCTGTAACTCCAGTGGCCAGCATTATATCTGGAGCCAGATGCGCTATGGTTGCGCCGTGAGGTCGCCTACCCAGAGTCGTGTCTGGAAAGTAGCAGGCGCCTAATGAATGAATGAATGAATGAGAACACTGACACCGAGTGCTTTCCCCTGCCCAGGCCAACATGGAACATTACGTCTGGCTTGATCATGTTAGACAACTAAACTGAATAATTGGAGCCCTAGGATTCAGATTAGTGTATGGGTCACCTGCTGTCAATTTACCAAACCGGCAGCCGTCAAACTGCTTTGACTTTGTGCGGTATGGACGTAAACTGCATTTGCCTCCCGCGCGGATGCATCCCCATAGCTGATTTGGCATCACTTACAGACGTGGCCTGGATATACTGTTACCACCAATTCCAACAGAAAGAGGCTGCTGCTATTTTTAAAGTTCCCCTGGAAAGTAAATAACATGATTCCCCTGTTTACCTATTCTGACGTCATTCAAACCTCCAGGGAGGATAGTTCCTCTTTGCATCCTGCTAAAATCGCTGCCTTGTATTTGGAATATTTCTCCCTACAGGTCAGATGACGGCTGATAGAGCGGCTTCTGCCCCAGTGTCCACCGAACATTCCTGGCCGAGCAGACAGTACAGGTAAAAGGGAGTGAGCGTCCGTGTGATGCTAACCCAGGCCGCAGGAGGTGTGCGGGGACTGGTCTGCAAGCCTTCGGCCGGCTTGCAGAGGACTTGGGTCATGTGGCATCCTTGCTGGTTCTTCAGTACAGGCTTCAAAAAGTGACTCTAAGGAAGTGAGCACTTCAAGGTTTACCTTTCCACTTGAGTTGTTTGCCCCAAGGTCACACAGCTATTGCCTTCTTTGGACCTTCCCCCCCCCCCACCCCCCATCTGTAAAATAAGCCTGGTAATAATATAGCTATCTTAGGTACCGTTGAATACAATTCACATAACACAGTTCATATTATGTCCAGCACATGATGTACAATAAATGTTGTGCACGTGCACACACACACACACACACACACACACACCCCTCCCAGGACTGTGAGAAGTCGTTCTGTTGGGTGAATTGACATTGGTGCTGTGACTTTCTATCTGGGGACTCGCATCTGAAGACACTGCTTTCTCTGTGCAGATCCTCTTAATCCCTCTATTGATCTGCAGCCTCTGGAACACGCTCTGAGGTTGACTCCCCAATATCTTCCGGTTCCCCCGGGGTCTTCCAAAGCAAATTTCCTGTTTTCTGCCATAGCTTGTATTTTAGCAGACTATCCCAAACGTGCACCCTGCATTTGGTGAAAATCAGTCCAGTTGTTTCCTTTTGACATTAAAGGGAGAGAGAGAAAGAGGGAGTTAATTTCATTCTATAGGTGGAACATGGCGAGGTGGGGGGGGGGGGTGGTAGATAACCCATCTCCATCCCTTCCTGCTTCTCACGGCAGAGAACGAATATAGGTCAGAGACCTCAGCTTGGGATCATGGGAGGCCCAAGCTGCAGCCAAAAGCCAATCCCAAAGTAATGGAGTAGTTTAAAAGGCATGTCAGGAAAGAAAACCTTGTATAAAAGTCAGTGAAAAAAATCCTGGTACTCTCATGATTGTGGAGCAATCATATCCCAAGGACTGAGTAGTTAAGGACCCCCCAGGGAAGAAAGGCAAGCCCTAGGGCACATGTAGGGGACAGGCAGGCTGTGATTGTGACAGAAAGTCACTGTAGTAGTATCTGGAAGCAGAGAAATCTCTGCTGGCTGGAGTGGCTTCTCTTGGCCACTCTGACCAAGGGTTTTATACCAGATTTGGAGTAAGGAGTTGATGGAGAAGGACTACCAGATCTGCAGTGACTGGAAGGCGCATCTTTATAGATTTTGTGCTGAAATAACCATCAATGGCTTTCATCCCATGCCTGCAACACATACTTGATGAATACTTTTGTCAATTTTAATGACGTTTGAGGAGGACAACCTCTCCAGCTTTATTCAATCTGGGAATCTCTTTAAATAAAGATTTTCTACGCAGAACAAGAAGAAAACAAGGTAAACAACATCCCTTACTGTTTATAGCATCTTGTCTTAAGAAAAAAAAATGTCTCTACTCTAATAATCATCTTAGATTTCTAAATCAAGCAACGATTGACTTGCTGTTTGCCACTCATAACACAAAAATTATCAAAAGATAATACGAGGCAGCACGGCATGGGTTCTGTCTCCCTGACTGGACTGTGATGCTTTTGCTAGTAGCTTCTAACTTTCGTCCAGTAGAAGTCAGACTTCATCAGCTTCATGGTGGACATAAAGGGGGTGGAGGAGTGAGAGGGATGCCTGGGTCTCTCCTTCCCTTAGGATGTTGGAGAACAGGATTTATTCTGCTCTCCCCGTAGTGTTTGGTCACAGCCCCATCTGAAGCCCAGCTGAAGTGACTTTGAGGGGGCATTTCAGTCTTGGCCTTACTCACTCAAGAGGTCAGAAGCCTCCCAAGTTGTGTGCAGCTCGCAGTTCAGGAGCTCCTGAGCTTAGTCATGCTATCCTCTTATTTCCCATAATTCTCCCCATCAGAGACCCAGGTTGACATAAGGAAGAGTTTGCTTGTCTTTGTGGATCCAACTGCTTACTCTGCTGTTGCTGGCTCTGAACCCCTCTTTCCAGGGATGGGGTTTGGACTAGGGGAGTAGTTTTAATAAGATGGGAGGGACTGGGGGAGGAGACAGACTCCTTCAAGCAGGGCAATCTGGCAAAAATATTGGATCCTTTAGGACACACGTAGGGGACTTGGCCCACAAATCTGCCCTAGTTTCGGGTGTGCCAAAAATACTTAGTGAAGTAATTAAAACAGGTTTGTCTAACAACAGACTTTTCCAAAATTCCTTCACCCTCAGAGCTCCATTTGTGCACAAATTAACCTAAGACTACAATGATACAATGGAGATGGGTTTCAGACAAGTGAAGTGACGTCTTGAAGACCACACGGTAAATTATTAGGGACTAGAGTCAATCAATAACACATCCGTATGTTTTAATGATTTTATCCCCAGTACCTAACACAAAGCCAGGCCAACAGAAGGTTTTTGAGTGAGTGAGGCTGGGTTGGAAGCCAGCCTTCTCTCCACTATCAGGGCTGCTAGATTAGGCAGATAAAAGCAGGAATTCCAGCTAAATCTGAATTTAGGTAAACAAAAGATATATTTTTTTAGTATAAGTATACCCCACATATTTCATTTCATGGAAAATCTCTCTTCTCTCTCTCTTTCCCTCCCCCCATCTCCCGGAATTTGTTCAATATGCCCTCCTTTATTTCAACAGGATACATTTCATTGTCTTCCTCTTTGTGATCCTTGTTGTCAACAGCTAGAATTCAGTAAAAGCTCCAAATGCTGATGTCTTTGGCTTTTCACTCCTTGAATACTTCAATGAAAGGTTTCCAATCTACGATGAGTCAAACACATGTAAAATGTGGAGAACTTGCTTACAAAATAGTTAAGTCCCCTTAACTTAAAGCTCTTAGGTTGACTTGCTAATTCTTTAATAGATCAAATGTTCTAAAAATTTCACTCACAAGGAGCAACAAAGAGTAAATAAAAACATTTATTCTACCATGCTAAATTATCGTTTTATATGAAATATGTGCTTTGTCACAAAAATTTGTAGCGGAATTTTTTCCTCTGTGTATATTAAAACATTTCTAAAATTTTTCCACTATAGCTACTACTATGCTCAATAACCTTTTTATTTTAGAATAATTTTTAGGTTTGTAGAAAAGTTGTAAAGGTAGTTCAGAGTTTCCCCATACCGGTCCCTCAGTATCCCCCATTTTTCATATCTTACGTTACCATGTACATTTGTGCCATGAGAAACCACCGTGACTATTAACCGAACTCCCCACTCTATTCCAATTTTCCTTCTACTGTCCTTCTTCTATTCCAGGACTCCATCCAGGATACCACATTGCAATTTAATTATGATGTCTCCTTAATCTTCCCTGGTCTTCCCTCAGTCACTAAGTGCAGCCCACACTCAAGGGCAAGAGTACAGCCATCCAACTCCTCCTATAGGAGGGAGTGTCTAAATAAATTATTTACGTCCAAAAAAATCTGTCTCATTTCTCCCACTTATTTATGTATCCATTTATTTACTTATTTTTGTTTTTTTCAATGTTTTGTTTATTTTTGAGAGAGTGAGTGTGAGAAGGGGAAGGGCAGAGGGAGAGGGAGGCAAAAGATCCAAAGCGGCTTCTGTGCTGACAACAGTGAGCCCAGTGTGGGGCTGGAACTCGTGAACTGTGAGATCATGATCTGAGCCGGAGTCGGATGCTCAACCGACTGAGCCACCCAGGCACACTACCATTCGTTTATTTATATCAGTATTGATTCATGGGTTTATTTTTATACCTTGGGTTATAATCCAATCCTATGTTACGTATTTGTTGCTCAAATTCTCCTGCCTTTGGATAACACAATTTCTTTCTGTCGCTTCTGCTGCTTCTTTCACATACCCCCATTATTGTGTCGTTTAGCACCTTCGCACTTTCTGGCACTACAAGATATTCCAGCCTACAACTACTATTCAGTGTTGCACATTGAACTTTGTTTGAATGAAATTATAAATTATCTGTGCACGGTGACCAATTTAAATATATTTCTACCCCACTGACTTCTTGAGTAATAACACCGTTTTCACTATGACATTTTCCACAGATAAGTTGTATTCAACAACTACTTTTATCTTCAACATGGTACTCTCTACCGTGAGTTCACAATAACATTTGCCATCAGGTCAAAAGTTTCACTTTCAACAGAATGAACCTTAGAGAGCTTTAGTTTGATTCTGTGAATTAAATGCAAACAAAACCCCCAAAAGAACAATAGTTGGAATTAACTGGTTTTCTGTTTGGAGAATGCATGGCATTTATATAAAATGTCCTCTTCAACCATTTGCCAAGTTCTCCCTCTGCCAATGAAACCCACACATAGCCTACCTCCTTCTTTTTTCACGTATGCACAAGACACACTGGAATCAAGAATGAGCAAAATAAACTTAGGACAGTCATTTGATCAAAAAGAAAAGTCACATGACACCACATGCTATATAAATGCACCACAACTGTGCACGTTGAGTTGTCATCTTCAGGCACGTTATTCCTAAAAATAACCACTAGCTTTTGAGAGAGATGCCGAGGATTCTTCAGCACATTTGTATTTTCTGGTTTCCACTTGGGTAGTGATATGACTAAAGCCCCCAGGATGGATGGCTGATGTTGACAAACACTTTGTGCACGTTCCGTGTTCCCTTTCAACTTTCTTCAGAGATGGAAATTCAATACCTATTTTTTTCATTAAATTTACACTCTTAGTTTTTACCTTATTTTTTCCAAAGGTTTTTTTTTTGGTAAAATGAAAAGTGTGAAACAATAAAATAAAAAGATAGTGAGAGGTGTATATCATATAACAAACGAAACAAACTACTGTGGCCAGAATATTCTGGACACTGTAGGCTTCCCAGCAGGGAATCTAGTCTGGGAATCCCAAGATCTGCCTGGGATCCAGTCGATTCTCTCGCGTTTACATAAAGCTACAAATTTCCACGTTTCCTCCTGACCCCACCAAGCAGTGGCCTGTCAGCCTCCTATAGCACACAACACAGACTGCAGAGACTGACTGGCACACGAGACATCTGACATGGGTGCCACCGCTGAATCCCTCTCCCACTGCTTCTTGAGAACTGAGGAAGTTACCTGCACCTAGGTGCCCATGTCCAAGCGTTTTATTTCATCCAAGAACACCCTGAACACTCTCACTAAGAGAAAGATGTCCGTTATGTTACCTGTGAATAGTCAGAAAAATAACGATGGATCATTGCTGGTCATTTTCAAATGCGATCATGTATGAAAATGGATGCACGTAGCTGTACACACCATGAAGGAGGGTGGAAATCCAAAGTGGAATTCAGTCTCATTCCTGCCAGCTTACTTTAATGCAACTATAATGATGATACTCGTTAGGAGATGAAAAATCCAAAACAAATGCTAAACAGGATAAGACACCAAGACAGTGAGCATTAATTGGAACTGTCCCAGGCAAACTAAAGCATACAGTCAACTTATTTTCAAACTCTGTCCACCATTGTGTAGGCCTCTTGAATTCCAAGCTTTTGGTAAGACCTACAGAATTATCTCCTTCAGAGTGCTGAGAAACCCTGCTTAAAGTTCACACATGTTGGTAGAGTTTTTCTCTCTACTCTCTGGCACCTGGTACTTTGGCCAGTTATCTCCTATTAGGTTGGGCTCCGGAGAAGAGCTACCCAGGAAGTCCTCCAGCAAAATGCTGCCTCATATGACAAGTATTCTGTCCCAAACTATGTGAGCTGGGTTGGAGAGCACAGAGATCTTGAAGATTTGTCTCTTCTCTTTGATCCTTGTCTTTTAGGACAAGGTCTACCATAGGTCTTAAGCTTCCATGCCTTGTCCCTCTCTCCAGGACCTCATGTAACCTGTTAGGGCTGAGGACACTTCTGATTGGTATTTCCAGAGTCCAAGTCTTACCAAGGAGAAAGACAAACTGGAAAGTGAGAAGAGTGTTTAAAGAACCTTTTCTCCCTTCCTGGAAGGATAGAGCTCCATTCCTGGGGAAGGTGGTGGGAAAGGTATTGCACTATAGCAGCCTCAATGCATATACATGTGTGAGGCTGCCATTTGTTTTTGCTTGGAATACATATTAGAGCCAGGCCCCAGCTAGATAAAGGACAGTGTGTGTGTGTGTGTGTGTGTGTGTGTGTGTGTGTGTGACACAGGTTAGGAGAGGACATACTCTCCCTACTCATAAATTCTCTTAATTCTCATAAATTCACTTCACAAGCTATTGAGCCTTTATCACGTGGTAACCACTAGGCTACTTCCTGGAAGTAAAGAATATCTAACATACAACCCCTGCCTTTGTAGAGTTCATGGTCTAAATCAGAGCCTTTCTCACTACAACAGAAAACTTAAGATTAGATTTCTTAAGTCCCATCACAATAACGTGTGTATTTGGGGGAAGAGTCCATGGTGTTAAATCTGAATGGGAGACAAACGAACTCATCAGCTGCACGCTTACTGTACTCAGAGTTTTGGTCCAAACCCAAATACAACCTGGGAAGAGCTGCCCACTATAAGGAACAGTAATGCTGAACCAGGGTTTCTTGGTTTACAGCTGGCGCTTGGTGGTTGACAGAAATCATGGATTTTGGTTCCTGTGGTGTTTGCTCTCTTGAGCGCATATGATAAGTTACAACAATCAACTGAATCTTTATGGCAGACATAAATAGTAGCACAAAATATATATTTTTGTTCATATAATTTCCTCTCATTTTCATTGCTAGGCTTCTTTTGGTTTGGGCCTTATGACGGCTTGTTGCAGGGCCCAGATCATGTTTCATGATGGGTTTGCTCTGGGAATTAGGGATTGTTCCTTCACCCCACTAGGAAAATTAAACCCTTCTCAAAGGAAGTATGGGTCTAGAAAACTCTAGTCTGCAAATTCGATTGGCCATGTCCGATGTAAAACGTGTTGTTCTGGGTATGTGTAAGTGGACTGCTGCCTGGCTGTGCATCCCTTTTGTTGGGTTCCATTGTTTCTCCTCATCTGGGCAGGACTCTGGGGAGAGGATGGGATTCCCTAACCCAAAAGGCCAGTTTTGATCACCCCAAAAGTCCAATTGTGGTGCAACTGTGGAATCAAAGAACACATAGCTGGATGGAAACCCAAGAATCACCTGAGTTGGGACCTTTCACTTTACTGATACAGAGACTAGCTTAGTGACAGAATGGACTCCACAATCCAGGCTTTAAACCCAACATTCCTTTCATTCATCCAGAGACCAAGGGACGGTGACCCATTTTGCTATCCTTTGGATCCAGTTTAGTGTGGACTTCCAAAGGATTAAGGAAAAAATAATAGCAATGATACTTGGTATAATATAAAAGTTGAATGAGAGAGAAATTGAAATTTTGAGAATGAAGAAATAAACGATTGATAATTTGTTGGATAATTTAATAAACCTCCTGCCTGTGTGTTACATTCCCTAGTGATAAATGAAGTTAGGCTGGTACTTAGTTTCTAGAGGCCAACTGCGGGCCTTCCTCATCTGTGAAATCACCCATCAACTCCCTAAGCATTATCCTTAAAGGGAATTTAGGATAGACTTGCTTTATTTTCCTTAATTTTATGCAGGGTCCAGGGTTGGATGTACTGGCAGTCTCAGTACAAGGAGGTTTCTGGTGAAAAGAGAGTAGGTCAAATACTCAAAAGACGCTCCGTATAGATTGTCCTATCTGTGTCAATTTTTGTGACAAATTTCAGTTTCCTGTACAGGATTTTTATTGCTGCCACCCTTCTCTCCATAAAAGTAAGCCCCATGTCTAATTTCTCTATATTGCTAATGGCATAATTACATGACTCCAGGGGAGTCAATGAATTTACAGGCCAATATATTAGCTGTTGCTACTAAGCGGGTACTTAAAATTCACTCTTCCCCTTCCCGGAGGATAGCAGAGACTTTAGATCTTTTCGTTTAGCTAAAAACAAGGGTCAGAGCATGAATCTGTGACTTCTTAAAGTTCATCTAAGATCTGGGTACTCAGCAAGGAAAGTTGGTATTCATGAAACGTGTCCAATGTGTGCCAACCAGAGGCATAGAGCTTATGTCAATATTCTACCCTCCCAGGCATCTTCCTACTTTTCTAACTGCAATCTCTAATTAGAAGGGATCTCCTCACCCTGATAAGAAGTTTCCAAATGAAGCGATATGAAGTTTCTTTTGCTGACCTCATGTAGTAAAACATGGGTTTGGTTGAAAGAGAGCCCTGTCCTCAGACCCTAGAAGAGAAAGTCAGGCAGTATGCATGATCCAGAGGGCCAGCTGGGGAATGATGGGCCATCGGTGGCCTTGTCGGAATACATAGGTTGCAAAGGAACAGATAAGTGATGGTGCTGAATAGTCTCTGAGGTGTTTGACACCCTTTGTCTATGGTATTCCTGGCCCTTCTAAGACAGCCAACCAAAGTGTGCTCCTGGTCACCAAGCATGGTCCCAAATGAAAGATGATTATTGGCTGCAAATCTGATGTAATATTCTCTACATCTGGTTCCAACCTCAATCCATGGGCTCAAGTGTGGAGAAATATTGCATCTGTATTTTTTTCATGAATTAGATTAACTTCAATTCCTAGTCTGGTGTGTTGGGACTTCAGTTTTATTTTTCTCTCCCAACCCCCCACTCAGGGGCAGGGCTGATTTTTCAGAAATTTACACAAGGTCAACAGCTTGAAGAGGCACCCATGGGCCTCAACAGGATGTCCACTCTCTCATGGCAGAGATGTCCACTGGTATGTCCTTGTGGTCCCTTCCAGTCCTCCTCTTTGCTATTTTCACGCTGTGCTTGGAGCCATCGAAGGAACTTCTGGACAGGCTGTAAATGTCAGGCTGAGAACATGTCACCAGGTGCAATCCTTGGCTATCCCTCCAAGATCCTTCCACCCCTTTGTGCACCACCAGAAGCTGCCCCAGACCTCACTGTAACCCAACCTCCTGACTTGGAGAATCCCATTGCAGGCAAGTCGACCACTTGATTTCCCCACATTTCTCTCCATGGACTTCTTCCCTCTGTCTCTACACTCTAGTATCTTCAGTAGATCTTGCTTTTAGAAATGACAGCGCTGAAGTCTCGTCAAACAAATGGTTCTCCTGAAGCAGCAAGCATAAAACTTACTGTATACCTGAATGGTGAGGGGATAAACAATAGATCAGGAGGAGGGAAACCAATTAAAACCAAAAGCTGCCCCAAGGCATTACCCATAATGATCAGATATGTGGACCCGGCTAATCTCTTCCCTCCATCTCCTTTCCTTCTTTCCTTTCTTCTTTTCTTTTCTCTTTTCCTGAGGCCTCACTGGCCCTTGAGAGTAGGCCATCATGACTGCTTGAGCCACATTCTCTGGATTCCAACGGTATGGCCTGCTGAGAGTTTGACTGCACAGCTCTGTGTCCTCTGCTGGGTACTTCCCTCAGTTGGACTGAATCTGTCCAGAGGCCCACTGGCCTGTTCAGTGGCTGAAATCTTTGTTTCTCCTTAGCGTTTATTTCTTTATTTAGTCATGAATACCTCCAGCTGGCCTGCTTTCTCCAGACCCTGAACATCCTGCTTACCTAGTACCATCATTCCTTGCTTAACTCCTAAAGGCATTTGACTTGACACCTCTGATCAGATGGTTCCACCATGGGAGGACTTCCAGGTGAGGCAACGAGCCCCCTGCTATTGGACCACCATCTTCTGGAAGCCTAATGGAGGCTATTCCTAATTGGACACCAGATTGCATTGAGAGACGTCTAAATGCCCATGTCTCTAAACTTTCAATAGCCAATTAGGGACTGTCTAGGGTCAAATCCTGATGCTACCACTTATTAACTGTGTGACCTTGAACAAGTTAACTTAACCCCTTTGAGACTACTCCTTCATCCTTCAAGTGGGGATAAGCATTCCTATCATAGAGAGCTGTTGGGGGCTGGGTGGAATATTACATGTGAAGCAGGTAGCCCAGTGCATGGCATATAAAAACTCTTAGTATGGTTATTTATATCTACCCTTGCCCTTCCTTTCTTAATTTGCTGAGCAGGGACTGGCCCATCAGCCGTGCAGATTTTATGGGGTGATTTCAGGGTTCATAAACCATAGAATGACCTGAATGCCTTGCTGACAATGGATATTCAAGAAGAACTCTCTTCCCAGCCTTAATGCTCAGTCCTCTCTTGATCTCATTCACCACTGTCTTCCTGAGAAGGGAGTGTGCCACCATCAATACCTTTTCTGAGAGAAGATCTCCATAGGGATCAGGGAAGAAAGGAGTGATATTTCTTTCCTAGGACTGCCATAACAATTTGCCAAAAAACAGTGGCTGAAAAACAACAGAAATGTATTCCTTCACAGTTCTGAAGGCTTGAAATTCAAACCTTCAAGTGATGTCACAGCCATGCTCTCTCTACACGCTCTAGGAGAGGATCCTTACTTGCCTCTTCCCAGCTTTTGATGGTTGCTGGCGATCTTCGGCATTCTTTGGCTCAAAAGCATTATTCCTTTTTCTTTGATTCTTCTCTTTGTGGACAGTAATGAAAATGGGGACTTTGGAGATCTTTCTAGCTAGATTGGGATAATTTTGTGCATTATCCCATTTCCAGTTGTGCCTTTGCCCATTAGGAAGTGGGTAAGACAAAATGATAGGGTTTCTATTCTATAGAATTGGTAGTGGAATTGGAACAGGGTGGCTGTAAAACTGATTTACTGCTTTGGGAACTGCTGCCTTGTTACCAGACATCGTGGATTCTCCCAACTTATTTTTCTGTCTGATTCATTCCTTTGTTCCCTGCACGGTATTACCTGACTACTGAGATTTGGCCCATGACTTTCTTTTTTCTTTTCTTTCTTTCTTTTCTTTTTTTTTTTTTTTTTTTTGTATCCTCATGTTTTCTTTCCTTTTCCTCTCCCAGTTGAGTATTCATCTTATTCTAATCACCCAAGGTTGGAAGCTATGGTTAGCTCTCTTTAATCTGCCAAGGGTGTGGGTATTCACTGGAAGCAGTATTTTCCAGGTATTCAAAACCTTATGAGAAAGGTATGAACTAACTGGAATTTTCCCACTAGCAAAGTGAGCATGGCTTCCAGTCCACCCAAAGTTGTCCACTCAGGGGTTCTGATGGACAGCTAACCATCAATGGAATGCAAGAAAGGCTGGTCAATGAGAAATGGTTATCAGCTCTAGGGGTTAAGAATGGTGGGAGAAATACTTCATTGGTTCTGCCAAGGTCACTGTTTACTATTATCCCAGGATTCAGGTTTCTATCCCTCTATTCTGCTGGACACTAAGCAGGACATTTGAAATTCCAGTCTACCAGACTCTTCTTCCTCTTTTTCCTGTTCCCACCCCACTCTGAGCCAGATATCCCTCTTCATAATGCCTGTTTTTTAAACAAGAATAATATGTTTTTCAACAAGAATATATGGCTTCACCTACATATATGAGTAGTGTATGAGGGTGTTTCCCTTGAATTCTATCTTAGCTCAATAATACTCTGCCTATTTGAGATGCTTTCCTTTTTGACAGTATCATAGAACTGAATGGACTTGTTTTTCCCTAAACCTCTTGGCATCAGCTGAAGATGGTCCTCCTCTGACTTTTTCTGAATGTTTATGGCCTAACCAACCAGGTTAGGAACAAGGCATAATCCCTCATCTCCGCGGTCAACCTTCCAGCTGTGATGTAAAAGCCCATGGCATTAATCCTACAGTTCGCAAAAAGATGGCTCAAAAAAGATGAACAAGCTACACTGTGACAACCTTTCTTTCTTTCTTTTTTTTTTCTTTCCCTTTTTGCATTCTACATTCTACTGTTTCCTCTACTCTTTGCTAACTCACTGTTTAGGCTTCATACCAAAGGGTTCATTTTTATTCTTCACTCAATTTTGACAATCTCCATTGTCCTTGGGTTGAAAATGCAGTGGAGCTGCATATATCTTAATCTCAACCACTGGAGAACAATCAAGAAGATGTCTCTGTCCTTCCCCCTGGCATATAAGGGGTTACGGTACAGTGCACCCTGAAAGATAGTGAATGATATAACCCAAGATGTAGGCAGAAGACAAGAACTGTGAGAGACACACAAGTATAAGGAGGATAAAGGGGCAAATTTACAAAAACAATTTAACTTCTCTAAGTCCTTTGTAATAACTCTTAGAGTGCTTCAATTCCTTGAATCTTTGAAGATGCTCATTCTAACCACTCTGATAGGTCTATTCTAGGATTCCTGGAATTCCTGATGGTTTGGATCCATCTCAACAGGTGGGAATTCAAAACCACATGCAGATTCTACCAAAGACGCTTCCTAATTTTCCTTTGGTACCATTTGGCACATGTTGAGATTAGAGGAGCAGGTGCTTCTGCCACAACCTCATACCCTTCCCCACATCTGGTCTTTCTCTTGTGCTTCCCAGTTGGGCTAAATATACTGTCCTGGCCTGTACTTCAGTAGAAAGCCTGCTCTAGCGAGAGTCCAAACGTATGTGCCTGCATGCATCCAGGTGCAGGCACATGCAAACAAACATAATCATCAGTAAGGGGTCTCATCTGGATTTTCCTCTCACTTTTGAATGCACAGAATTATAATTCCATGCATTTATCTGTACTTCTCTGGATGGAAACTAACCGATACTCATGCTGGTTAGATTCCGTGTGCTTGTGTGGAGTGGAGTTAGGCAGAAGGGATTTCAAATTCAATTTGGGGGATTATAAGCAGTATTTGCATTCTAGAGTGGAAAAGGGAATTTGATCATAAGCCCATAATGCCCTTCCTCATTTGTTTTAGCAAGAAAGCATTTTGTAAGCCTTAATTTTTCAGACACTACGTGGGTAACCACCTCCTATTCTAGAATTCTTACTTCCTAAGCCAGCAAAGTGTCACAGTGCTGATGCTTTCAACTGATATTAACAATTCTGGTCAGTAATATAACTTGGATCCATCTTTAAATAACGCCTTTCCCTAGATATTCATTGACCTCGTGTCCAATATCCAAAAAGTTGCTGTTCATTTTTGGTGTGTGCGAAGTGTGGATCTTGCTGTTCAAGCGGTCTTTCACGGGAAGTCAAGCTATTGCAGCAGGGGCAAGAATGTCTTCTGTCTTCATCTGATGCAGAAGGAAAGATCATGAGAGGAAGGTGGCAAGGGAGACCCTCAACCTGGCCCAGGTCTGGTGTCATTTTAGATAGAATAAGTGTATTGACAAATACACTGTGGACCATTGTTATTGTGCTCAGATCCAAGACTTGGGGGGGGGGGTGTCGTTGTGGGGAGCCATGGGGTTTCTTGTGAAGGAGATGGACATTTTTACCGAATGAATGATTATTTTTCCTTACTTGTACTACTAGTTCCTTGGGAAAATACTTCCTATAACCCACCGAGGAAATCAGATTCCGCAAGGAGAGGAATTCAGTACCAGAACCAGGGCAGCCACAATGAAGACGGGCCAGGCCATAATCGTCTGGCGAGTTATCTCATGAGCTAAAGTCCCATTCCTGCCATATCCTCAGTCTCTATTGCAGAAGAAAAACAATACAATTCTACACTGAAACAGAAACGGTCTCTTCTGGCTAGGGTTCACTTAAAACAAAAATGTAGGGGGTGTGTCAGAGCACAAACCAAAGCTTACTCTCAGCAAGCTTTCCACGTGAGTAGCAGGACACGAATCACTATAAAGCTGGGAGAGAGTAACTCCTATCGGCGACCTTCTTTTGCTCAAAAGTACCTCCGTCACCATAGGTGGGCATTTGAGGGGGAAAGAAAGAATTGAATAGTGAGGCCATATTCTACTCAGTGCACTCGGTAAATGTCTGATCATCCCTGCATAAGAAATGGAGTCAAAATGTTAGCACGCCTAAATGTTATGAAAGATATACACCCCCCACCATCTACAATCTCAACTTAGATGCATGTCATGTCCTGTCAGCAGAGATTTATCTCTGTGTTTTCTATTCCACGAAACAAGGAAAAACCCTTCTATCTATCCCCCTGCCTTCAAGTGAAAGGGTGAGTGAGAGAGGCAGGATCAATGATAAACCAGCTGCGTGGACATTGAAATATTTGAACAGTGATAATGACCAGATAAATGTCAGCTGCACCAGTGAAGGATGGAGTGGGGTTTCATTCAACCTTTCTCTTCCACAGCACCTAACACAATGTATTATAGGCTGTTTAAACAGCTGCTCAGTAACCGGCGGCGGGGGGACAAGGGGCGGGTGTTGAATGAAGTCCCTCAGGAACAAAAGTGGCTATGTGGTGGGCGGGTGGAGAGGTGCTGGGAGAAGAGTATGGGTGAGCAGGCTGACATACTTACAGGAAGGAGGGTCAATAGAATGACGTCTTAGCTCCCCCTCCACCTTCCCTGCGCGCATAGTGCTCGCTTTTATATTTTTAAATAAATTATACCTACGTAGGTATTGCTCTGTAGAGTTTTTCCCCCCATTTAAACCTGTCTTTGAGTTTTTGCCATGTCTTCATAAAGAAAGCTCTGTCTTCTGGAGGTTCCGTAACCAATCATTTCAGCACTAAGGTCTTTCCGTTTTCATTCAAACTGTCACAGGATGCATCCTCTGGGTTCCCTCATCTCTCTGTCGCAGTGGGAGCTTTGAGGATAGGAAGGACAAGTCAATAAGGAGCTCAACAAAGCTCAGAAAGGTGGAGGGGAACTGAATACATCATAGATTGAGAAGACGTCATTCATCTTCTTTTTCTGGTTAGAGTCCTTCAACCAAGTATACCCCTTATTTTTATTTTTTTATTTTTTTTGCTTGCAATCGGCCTTGCTCTCTCAACCTAGTCACAGACTCCCCAGGGGCCAGGGGCAAAGCCTGCATTCACACCTGAAATGCACAACACCCAGCATTGCCCAAGTCCTTGACAAGCGAGCAATGAATCCACCTGAAATATGTTGCCAATTTTCTTGCTCAGAGGATGGTTCAACAGGCATTAATACAGACATTTGGAAGGACATTTCCCAATATCTATTAAAACTTAAAATATGGGTAGCCTTTCATCCCCTGTTTTATATTCAATGTCTTTGTAGAGCTAAACTCACACGAGCACACAGGAGGTGTCAGCCAAGGTGTTCACTGCAGTCTCCTTTAGAAGAAACAACCTGAACACAATTCACTGGGTCCGTGCTAAATATTAAAGGAACATCCATAAGATGGAGTGCAAAGTATCTTTTTCTTTTCAACAAAGTAGAGCTTTATGAAGATGTGGCAGAACTTCAAAGATGAATTTAAGTGGAGGAAAAAACCCTACAGAACAATGCAAACAGTATGGTGTGCTTCATTTACAAATACAAACTCAGCCCTAACTCCCCTCCCCACCCCCCCAATATGTTCTCTGTATAGATTTCCATAAATGTAAATGTACAGAAATGTTTCTGGCAAGATTCACACCTGATAATAACAGTCGTTACCTCTGGAGAGAGTTATGGAAGGAGAGGGGTGGTGAATAGCTTTATCTGTAGAGTGCTAGTTCCTTAGAAGAAAAGTGTCTTCACAAATAAGCTATTTTATTTTATTCTTTATAATTATTTTTTTAATATGAAATTTATTGTCAAATACAACACCCAGTGCTCATCTCAACAGGGGCCCTCTTCAATGCCCATCACCCACTTTCCCTTCCCTCCCACCCCCCATTAACCCTCAGTTTATTCTCAGTTTTTAAGAGTTTCTTATGGTTTGACTCCCTCCCTCTCTTTTTTTTTTCCTTCCCCTCCCCCACGGTCTTCTGTTAAGTTTCTCAGGATCCACATAAGAGTGAAAACATATGGTATCTGTCTTTCTCTGTATCACTTATTTCACTTAGCATAACACTCTCCAGTTCCATCCACATTGCGACAAAAGGCCATATTTCATTCTTTCTCATTGCCACGTAGTATTCCATTCCTTTATCCATTCATCAGTTGATGGACATTCAGGCTCTTTCCATAATTTGGCCGTTGTTGAAAGTGCTGCTATAAACATTGGGGTACAAGTGCCCCTATGCATCAGCACTGCTGTATCCCTTGGGTCAATTCCTAGCAGTGCTATTGCTGGGTCATAGGGGAGATTTATTTTTAATTTGTTGAGGAACCTCCTCACTGTTTTCCAGAGTGGCTACACCAGTTTGCATCCCCACCAACTGTGCAAGAGGGTTCCCGTTTCTCCACATCCTCGCCAGCATCTGTAGTCTCCCGATTTGTTCATGTTAGCCGCTCTGACTGGCGTGAGGTGATACCTCAGTGTGGTTTTGATTAGCTATTTTAAGTTAAACTGTAGGAAGAAATCACGTGGGATAACCCCTGAGACTGGCGAGTGGAGGTAGACCAAGAGATTTCTGCCTGCGGTTCTCTGATTCATACTCAAACCTTGTGGAGTCCATGGCCAAAGTGCAGAAACGGGATGGATGAGTTTAATCAACAGTAGTAGATGTGGCCTGATCTGGGATCCTCTCTCTGGGAAAGAAGCTTAAGTCTGCTTTTCCAGAATCAGGCTCAACATCTGGAGCACAACTGGAGGTCTTAGGAAGAGAAGAAGCGTGTTGGTCAGAACAGAGGATGCCCTCATCACCCCTAGAAAGTTCAAGTTTACACCAGGAGCAGAATCTAAATTCATGTCTCTGGGCCAGTGGCTCTGAGTGTCTGTGTACACAGAATCCCCTGGGTGTTGTGTTTAATCTGAAAAAATCCTGGACCCCACCCACGGGACTCCTTCCGGTTGACTAGAGCTGGGGTGCGGCCTGGGAGACTGCATTCTAACAAGCGCCCCAGGGGATTCAGACATGCTGTGGGAGTGTGTGGGAGCAGAGTGAGGATGGCCACCTCCCCTCTCTGTGGCAGACCACCCTTCACAGTCACCACGTGCAAAACCTTGTTTGTCGTCCCTTCCTGCCAACTGCTCCCTTTCTCACTCCCATTTTCCCGCCTCCAAATGTTCAGACAGCCTTCAGAATTAAATACACAGTTCCCAGATAGGCACTGAGGATAGCCCGGGAACTCTGGAGGCAAAGTCAGGAAGGGTGGGTGGGGACAGAGCTAGGGGCCAAAGGGAGGAGACAAGTCAGTGCAGTTGGATCATTGGTTTGAAATGGGAAATTTGGATAAAAGGTGGTTGTCTCTCATCTGAAAGGGTGTAAAACTTGTAAGACAGAGCTCCAAGTTTCAAAATCAAAGCTGTTGGCTAAAACTTGAAGAATTAAGTTGAGAAGAAAAAAATACCCATTCTAAGACTCTGGGCGGAAATATGCGTTGGGCAGATTCAATGTCCTAGTCCTTGTCCTTGAGGAGAGCTTGGTATGGTCCTGAGGCAGAGGGGCAGAGAAGCAATTATGGTATTAGTTGCTGACTTTTACTGAACGCTTACTATATGCCAGGCAGTGTCCCAACCATAATTCTCGCTTAATTCTCACAATAACCTCTTAGGTGGCTATGATTTTTTTAATCTCCCATTTTACAAAGGAATGAAGTAAGGAACCGAGAATTAGATAACTTTCCCAAATCACACAGCTAAAGCAAGATGCAAACCAAGCTGTCTGACTCCAGAGCTCATGACTTACCCACAAAGTTATTATGTTTTAATTAAACATACAAAATCCAGCCATAGAATCACTATATGAGCAGAGAAAACAGAGAGGTGGAAAAGATCATATGTGGTGAGGAATTACAGGTGATGTCTCTCAGTTGGGTTTTGAAGAATGAATAGGAGTTTCATGGGAAGAAATAAAGAGGAGGTCCATGGCATGCACTGGACATGGTAGGTTACAAACACCCAGAGATAGTGTTGGAGGAACCACAAGAGATAAAGGAGAATGAACACAGCCCGTGAAAGAGACAAGGAAAGAGAATGGGATGGATGGGGGTGGGGAGGGGAATGGCAGAAACAGATGGTGGAGGGTCTGTGCATTAAATATAAAGTGGACGGGAACTGGGCTTAGGCAAAGTGAACTTGTGAAAGGTTTTAAGTAGGGGAGTGAATAATCAGATTTGCTCCTAATATTTGTTTAATAGAGTGGAGGAATGATTAGCTCAGGAAAAGACCAGAGACAAGAAACTGCTTTTTAGAGTCTATATTGGTGCTAGTCAGGGCAAGCAGACCTCTGGGGAATGACAGAAACCAAGTAACAGGTTTTTGTCACTTCCTCGTTCTTTCTGAATTATCCGGTTTTATGCCTTAAGTGATCCCTTCACTTAGTCACTATAGACACAGCCTATGAGGTGACCTATAGACCCCCTGAAGGTATAAGAACTCACTCCTCAAAGAGAACTCATTTTAAGGCTTGCTGCTTTCACCTTTAATGACCTTTAATTTCCCTATGGGAGCAGGGGACAAACACTTTACTTTTTGCAGCAGGGGGTGATCGATAAATAGTCGTGTCTGTCTTTGCATCCTGAGATCTTGGACTCAATGTGTCCAACAGAGACAGATCCAGGAAATGGGGATACTGTCAGTGGGAGAAGGAGATAGACTGCCCTGGGGACAAGAAAAATGATCCTTTCCCTGTGGCATGTCTGATGTGCGTAGGAGGCAGCGAACTTCAGAGTTGTAAAGTAACCACCTCCTGCATTTGTCTAATCAAGGTTTTATCATTTGCAGAGAGAGTTCACATGCATGATCTCATCTGAGTTGGATGGAAGCTGCCATTCACACCTCTGTCATCGGGACCAAAATACCTTGTGACTTCACTCAGCAGCAGCTGGCTGAGGGGTGTGAGGAGCTCAGCTGCACAGGTGGCTGGAAAAGTGGGGAGAGCGGAGGGAGCCCTGGAACCTTCTCTGTATTCCGGGGGGAGGCGGGGCAACTGTTGTGGGTGAGTGGGAAAGATGAGCAAAGCCTGGGAAACTGTCAAATGGAAAACTTGCGGGGTTCCTAAACCACTCATTTGGTGTATCTCTTTAAGTTATATCCAATTGAGTGCAAGGGGAGGGGAAGCTTCCAGATCCTGGAGCTCCCTTGGGGAGAAAGTTGAATTCTGCTTCCATAAGGAGTTTTGATGCTTGACAAATTCACAGAATTTTTTTTAACCTGATCTGATTTCCCTGCTATTAAAATTCTAATTTGATATCTTCTTCAAGATAAGATCCTTTGTGGGGCGGGGGGGGGGGGGGAGTTGAATTCTCCCAAACCCTTTTTCTTTTTTTAATATAATTTATTATCAAATTGGCTTACATACAACACTCAGTGCTCATCCCAAAAAGTGCCCTCCTCAATGCCCATCACCCACTTTCCCCTCTCCCCCACCCCCCCCATCAACCCTCAGTTTGTTTTCTGTGTTTAAGAGTCTCTTATGGTTTTCTAAGTAAATGTTCATATTTTATACCTTGTGGTGATATGTACAAACTCTAGGAACCAGAGATGAAAGTGAAGGACAAGAAGAGAGTCTAGAATATGGACCCCTTGAGGGCGGGGAAGGTCCATAAACACCTTTGCCCTCCTCACACAGTCTGGTCTAGCACATTTTTGCAGAACATGCATATGTTGTATGGGAAATGAGTGAATTGAGAAAGCGAGAAACTGAGAGAGAAGTGGAACAGGGATGAGAAAATACAGACATTAATATTGAAGCTCATAATGCTTTTCTTCCCACAGTTTTTTTCACTCTCTAAATGGATGAGCTCATTCATTACCCCACACCTAGGTTCTCTAGATGCCATCCATTCAATGGGGGAAACCAGAAAACAACAAACTCAGTACAACACAGTCCTACCTCTCGCTTCTGAATACCCAAACCAGGACTAGGAACCCAAACAAATACACACATTCTTTGGCCTTCAGAAGTTGAATGTCCATCCCCAGGCTGCCTATAGGGGATACATTCTAGTATAGGGGATACAGTACTGTCAAGAGGAACCTTTCCAGATTCCACAGTAAAGAGGAATTTGTTCCCACTGACTTGAGCGTGGCCTGAAAACGAAAGGTTCTTCTCAGAGCAAGTCAAGACACAATTGAGGGAACATGTGGCATGCCCTTGGGGAAGTGACACCGCCCATGAGGGTGAAGGTGGCATTATAAGTTCATTGTGACTTCTTCCATCTCTAAGTTCTGGTTTAGAATTCCTGGAGCACTGTCCCCAGAGAACACCAGCAAGGCTCAAAACATCTCTAAGGACTCTTATTTTGCAAAAGACCCTCAACATCCCAAGCAAATTCCTTCGAATTTCTTTGCTGGTGTAATCTTTTCATACCTTTGGGGTAATATTCTATGTGGGGAGAAAAGTCATTCAGAACCAAAGTAAATGAACGATGTCAATGACTAAGCTAGGAGTAGGGCTTTTGATCAAAAACAGTGTGTGCCCGTACATGGACACACGCACGCACACCCACCTCATACTTTAGTGAAAGATTTTGTAAGATTCCAAAAGTGGGTTGCACCATAGCACCATGGGGAAAATATGCGTAGAAATCACCATGTGAGATTGCAGTGTAATACTTATTTGGAAGAATTCATTAATAACAGCCAGAGTAGTCTCATCACCTGGCAATAAGCACCAGGGTAGAGTGGTGACCCCAGTTATCAATTATTTTGCACACTGAATGCTGTTCGTCAATCACCCTTCTTTCCCTGATATGATGATTATGGCTGTCAGCATAAGCCTACCATCACTGAGTCTTTCTCTTCTGTGCATTCCATTTATACATATGTGTGTGTGTGTGTGTGTATTCCTAAAGAAAATATTAAGAATTTCCACTAGAAAGCTACAAGTATAATTTCTTCAACAGTCTTTTCTCATCTCATTTTCTCTTCTCTGAGAAGAGGTTAGATTCTTATTATATTAAATAATAATTCCTGACTCTCAATTTTTGCTTTATGATCATCTTGGATATATAACTATGTTTGCTCTGGGAAAATGGGTCACAGATTGCTAAACTAGCTTCTCACCGTGCAGTGGTTAAGAGCTGTTTGTTTTTCAAATACCTTAATTGTACGGTCTACCAGAAAAGAGCAGCGCTGGAAATTATACCTCTGGACTAAATGCAACCAGATGGACAAAAACAACAAGGCGTTTGAAAAGATAAATGCCCCACAATCCCCCTGTGGTTGGTTTTATCGCCAGTTAATTTTATAATGGCTTCTTCTGGAGCAGGGGGATATTCCCCAGGGGTAGGAGTGGTCCCTCAGCAAAAATCAGGCAGACTTCAGAGAGAAGGGTCCTCTTTGCCGCCTATTTGGGTAGAATTGGAGTAAACCTTTTGGCTTGGGGGCTGGGGTAATGGGTGGAGCTGGTGGGAGTGGAATTCTAAGCACAAGAAGAGCAACACATCCTTCTTTGTTTTACATTTCTCACTGATCTTCATTTTGCAGTGCCTCTTGGTTGACATAAAGCAAGAGTTTAGTCCAGAATTGGTGACCAGAGCTGAGAATGTGGGAAGCATGGCACTTAATGGCCTCGTTAGTTATCTGCAGGTTAAGGTTCCAGAAGCCAGAGCTGCTACTAGAAAAATATCCCATGTTGGATGAGAATCACGTGAACGCATCAACGGACTCAGGGTGAGGCTGACCTCTGGATCTTTGTTGCTTTTCCCAGGACCATAGCGTCCAGGCTAAAAACCAGCTTTTGTGGATATGCCTTAAAATCCAGACAGACAACCAGGCTGCTGGACTGTTTTCAGGCCATAGGTAATTATATACCATTTCTTGTAGTATATCATAACCACATTAGATTCATGGTTGGTCAGTGAGGGAGATGTGGGGAGAAAATCCAGAAAGAAATGTAGATTGAAGACCTCATTGACCCTCTTCTCATGAAATGGTTGGGATTGTTGAAAATCTCATCATTTGGGAAGAGTTTCCTCTCTCCCACTCCTTCTCCAACTCTGCCACCATTTCCTCCAAACACAAGTTTTTGAAAATGGAGGGCAAGGAATTTAAGGTACTCCAAGTATGTGTATTATAGAAGATTGAAAGAGAGAGAGTCCTGGGGTCTCCTGAAGCTTGGGTAGTCCAATGGGGTTAAAATAAAACGAAGTAGTTAACATTTCTTTCTCTTTCCTTCTAGAAGAGCTTCAGCTACAGCCTGTGGTCTCTCTGCCTGTGTAATCTAATATTAAGTCTCCCAGCCTCCAGGGATTACTTCATGTAAATACCTCATTTCCTCATCAGATCATTGCCTTTCCCTGACATCTCCCTGGAAGTCCTTCATGAGTTAACCTCCGTCAGAAAACATCAAATTATATACCTCAAATATCTTCACTTTATTGTATGTCAGTATTTAATTAATAAAGCTGTTAAAAACAAACCTCAGGTTTTCTTGTTGGTGTTAGACTGGTTTATAGTCATGCTTTTAAAATACTAACTTTAAAAAAATTATATAAAATTTACATAAGATGAAATGTACAGCTCTCCACTGTCAAATCTGGTGAGCTTTGGTAAATGCAGACATCCATCTGGTTCCTATTCCAATTAATACTCAGAACATTTCAATCACCCGAAACATTTCCCTCATGCCCCTTCCGGTGAATCTCCACACCCCGTAAGAAAACACTTCTGAATTTTATCACCACATGTGTTAATTTTGCCTGTTTTTAAACTTCAGAAAAGTTTATTAATTACGTAGTATTCTGTGTTTTCAGCCTGTCCCCTCTCATTCAATTTCATGCTTTTTTGAATTTATTCACATTACTGTTGCCGGCTTACTCTTTATTGCTGTATCCTATGCTAGTGGATGACTATTCCACAGTTTGCTTATTCATTCTCCTGGCCATGGATTTTTGGATCAGTTCTAGTTTGGGGATGATATGAACAAGGCTGATCTGAATATTCTTATACAAGTCTTTTTGTAGGTGTAAGCTTTATTTTCTCTCAGATGAATATCTGAGTGGAATTGCTCGTTCAAAGGTAAGATATATGTTCAATTATTTTTTTATTTATTATTTATTTATTTTTTAATGTTTTTATTTATTTTTGAGACAGCGAGAGACAGAGCGTGAATGGGGGAGGGTCAGAGAGAGAGGGAAACACAGAATCTGAAACAGGCTCCATGCTCTGAGCTGTCAGCACAGAGCCCGACGTGGGGCTCGAACTCATGGACTGAGAGATCATGACCTGAGCCGAAGTCGGACGCTTAACCAACTGAGCCACCCAGGCACCCCTATGTTCAATTATTTTTTAACGAGGTATAATGTGCATACCATAAGCTCACCTTTTTAAATTATTTAGTAGTTTTTCACAAGATTGTGAATATCAAATTCAGAACATCTTTATCATCCCCTGAAGAAGCCCCACACCTGGTCACTCCACATTCCTCCCCATCTCAGCCCCTGGCAACAACTAATTTACTTTCTATCTCTGTGTATTTGACTTTTCTGGATTTCATATAAATGGAATGATACAACATGTGGCCTTTTGTGTTTGGCTTCTTTCACTTACCATGTTTTCAAGATTTATCCATGTTGTAATAGTGTTAAACAAATCACTCATTTAATGGCTGAATAATATTTCATTGCCTGAATACACCATATTTTATTTATCCAGTCATCAGTTGATGAACTTTTGCACTGTGTCACTTTTTGGCTATTATAAAATGTGCTGCAATGAATATTCATGTATGAGTTTTTGTGTAAATCTATTTTTTTTTGGTTCTCTTGCATTACAACTAGGATTGGAATTGCTGGGTCATATGGTAACTCTATATTTAACTAGAAATGCCAAACTGTTTTTCCAAAGCAGCTGTACCAGTTTACATTCCTACCAGAGCTGGAAATTTTTGGTTATGGCCATCCTAATGGGTGTGAGTTGTATTTCATTATGGCTTTGATTTGCATTTCTCTAATGACTGATGATGTTGAACGTTCTTTTATGTGATAATTGGCCACTTATATATCTTCTTTAGAGACATGTGTGTGTCTCCAAATACTTTACATATTTTCATTGGGTTATTTGCCTTTTTATTATTATCATTTTTAAGTTTATGTGTTAATTTTGAGAGAGAGAGAGAGAGAGAGAGAACGTGAATTAGGGAGGGGCAGAGAGCGAAGGAGAGAGAGAATCCCAAGCAGGCTCCATGCTGTCAGCACAGGGCTTAATCTCACAAACCATGAGATCATGACCTGAACTGAAATCAAGGCTCCAACACTTAACCAAATGAGCCACCCAGGCACCCCTGCCTTTTTATTATTAAGTTGTAAAATCTTGTTATATATGCCAGATACTAGATCTTTATCAGATATATGGTTTGCAAAAACTTCTCAGTTTCTGGATTGTAATATTGCTTTCCTTTTTTTTTTTTCTTAAAGTGTATTTATTTATTTTGAGAAAGAGAGAGAAAGCATGAGTCAGGAAGGGGCAGAGAGAGAGAGAGGGAGGGAGAGAAAATCCCAAGCAGGCCCCTCACTGCCAGCATGGAGCCCAACACAGGGCTTGAACCCACAAACTGTGAGATCATGACCTGAGCAGAAGTTGGACGCTTAACCAACTGAGCCACCCAGGTGCCCTGGATTTTAATTTTACTTTCTTGATAGTGTCCTTTAAAGCTTTTCACGAAATCCAATTTATCTGTTTTCTTTTTTTATACATGCTTTTGGTGTCATATCTACAAACAAAACCCCAAAACATTGCCTAATCCAAGACTTTAAAGATTTATCTCTATGTTTTATTCTAGGATTTTAAAAAAAATTTTTTTTTGGTTCTTACTTTAAGTTTCTGATCTGTTTTGAGTTAATTTTTGGATATGTTGTAAAGAAGAGACCCAGTTTTATTCTTTTGCATGTGGATATGCAGTTGTTCCAACAGTATTTGTTGAGAAGACTATTCTTTCCCCCACTGAATTGTTTTGGCATACTTGTTGAATACAAGTTGATCACGTATGGTTATTTCTGGACTCTCAATTTATTTCGTGATTTATATGCCTATCCTTATGCCAGTATCATACAGTGTTAATTACTGTAGCTATGTAGTCAGTTTTGAAGATGGGAACTGTGAGTCCTCCAACTTCATTCTTTTTCAAGATTGTTTTGGCTATTCTGGGTCTTTTGTATTTTCATATGAATTTTAGGCTTAGCTTGTCAATTTCAGCAAAAGGGCAGCTGGGAATTTGATAGGAATTGCGTTGAATCTATAGATCAATTTGGCGAATATTTCTCTCCTAACAGTATTAAGTTTTCCAATACATGTACATAAATGTCTTTTTACTAATTTAGGTCTTTTTCTTATCTTACAGTGACTTGTTTGTAGTTTTTGAGTCTCACTCTTATTTTATTAAATTTATTCCTAACAATCTTATTTTGAATGTGTCATAAATGGGATTACTTTCTTAATTTTATTTTCAGATGTTTATTGCTAGCACATAGCAATACAACTGATTTTGTATATTGATTTTACATCCTTCAACTTTTGGGAATTCACTGAGTATTCCAATCATTTTTTCTGTGTATGTTTTAAAATTTTTCTGTGTATAAGATCTTGTCATCTGCAAATATATATATTTTTATTTCTTTCTTTCTAATCTATCTTTTATTTATTTTACTTGATTAGTTATCCTGGCTAGAACTCCCAGTACAGTATTGAACAAAGGTAGCAATACCTTTGTTACCTCTTGTCTTGGTCCTGATTTGAGGATAAAAACTTTCATATTTCACTATTAGTGATATAATGTAATTACATTAGTGATTAGTGATATGATCTTTGGGTTCTTGTAGAACTCCTGATCAGGTTAGGTTCCCTTTATCCCTAACAAACACTTAGTTTGTTAAGTGTTTTTTATTTTTATCATAAAAATGTGTTGGATTTTATGGAATGATTTTTCATCCTCTATTTATGTGATGTGAAGTTTTTGTTCTTTATTCTATTAATGCCATGTGTTACATTGACTTTCATGTTCAACCAATTTTGGATTCTAGGGAAAAAATTCTCTCTCATCGTGATGTATGATCCTTGTCATATGTCACTGGATGAAGTTTGCTAGTATTTTGCTGAGTACCATTGGTATCTATATTTATAAGGGGTGATGGTCTGTGCATTCCTTTCCTTGTTATGTCTTTAGTGGATTTTCATATAAAGTTAACATTGACCTCATAAAGTATGTTGAGAAGTATTCTATACTCTTCTATTTTTTGGAAGAGTTTGTGACAGATTAGTGTTAATGCTTTACACATTGCATAAAATTCACCAATGTATCAGTGAAACAATCTTGTCCTGGGCTTTTATTTGTGAGAAGTTTTTGATTACTAATTATATCTCTTATCATAAGTCTATTCAGATTTTCTATTTCTTCTTGAGTCAGTTTTGATAGTGTTTATGTTTCTAGTAATTTGCTTATTTCATCAAGTCTATTCAATTTGTTGCCATAAAATTGTTCATCTTGTTCACTTATAACTGATTTTATTTCTGCAAAGTTGATAGTAATGTAACTTCTTTCATTCCTGATTTTATTAATTTGACTCCTTTTTTTCTTGATCAGTCGAGCTACTGCTTTGTCAACTTCATTGATCTTTTCAAAGAATTAACTCTTGGTTTTGCTAATTTTCTCTCTTGTATTATATCCTCTGTTTCATTTGTTTCCTCTTGAATGTTTATTATTTCCTTACTTTTGCTTGCTTTGGGTTTCGTTTGCTTCATTTTTCTAGTTTCATATGGTGGAAGATTAAGTTATTGGTTCAAGATTTTAGCAAACATATTTTTAAAAGTACTTGTTCATTTCTTTTAAGTTGCAGATTGTTGGCTTAAATTTATTTTATTGTCTTTTTAATATCTGTAATCTCCATGAGATGTCATCTCTTTCATCCCTGGTTTAACACTTTCTATTTTCTCTCTTTATTTTCTTCAACTGTGCCAACGTTTATCAATTTCACCAATATCTTCAAAGCACAAGGTTTTTTCTTTGACAATTTTGTCTACTATTTGTGCACTGTTTGTTTCATTATTTTTGCACTCACTGATAGAGGGGTCTCCTATCAGTTCATTGTGCGGACAACCTTAAATGAACTTCTAGGATAACGTTTGTTCTATTTAATGCAACTACACCTCAGTTTGTCATACTGAATTCTTTTTTGTTTGTCACTTTCTTTGGCTCAGGACACGGAGAAACAACGTCCTCTGATCTTGTATCCAAAATGTCAAAACTATCATTTCCTTAGCCTCAACTTACATATATCTAAAACAAGAGAATAATGACTAAATAAATGTATCTGAAAAGGATGGAACATAGTGGTCATTCTGTGATAGTTGACCTTGGGGACCAAAGAAGTTCCTCATTGTCTCTGTGATCTGTGGACCAATAGGTTTTTTAATTGATGTATAATTGACATATAGTCTTATATTAGTTTCAGGTGTGCAACATATTTGACACTTATACCCACTAGAAAATGGTCATTACAGTAAGTCTAGTTATCATACATAACCATATATAGTTACAAAAATGTTTTTTCTTATGATAAGACTTTTAAAATATACTTGCTTAGCAGCTTTCAAACATGCCATACAGTATTACTAACTATAATTACCATGTTGTACATTACAATTCCATGATTTATTTATTTCATAACTGGAGTTTATTCCTTTTGATCTTCTTTTTCCATTTTATTCTCTCCCTATCCCCCATAGCTTTTTTTTTTTTAACGTTTTTATTTATTTTTGAGACAGAGAGAGACAGAGCATGAAGGGGGGAGGGGCAGAGACAGAAGGAGACACAGAATCGGAAACAGGCTCCAGGCTCCGAGCCATCAGCCCAGAGCCCGACGCGGGGCTCGAACTCACGGACCGCGAGATCGTGACCTGAGCTGAAGTCGGACGCTCAGGCTCCCCCCCAATAGCTTTTATTTAACTTATAACTTGATCATACACATTTCAGATCTATCTAATCCATGATGGAAATAATTCCCAAGGGGAAAGCTGCCCAAAGGTATTTATAACTATTCTCAAGTACTTATCTTTCTGTCGATGTCATCTGGAGGATGCTAAAGTCAACTCTACTGAAAATGTAATAAACATCAGCCTGCCGTTCAAAATGAAATTCTGTATTCTTTTCGTTTAATTTTTGTGATAACCTCTTGCCTTGGAAAATCTGTAAGCTGGCTGCTTCAGTTAGCTTTTCACCTCCAAACTTATTCGAATGAAACAATAAATATTTATTTAACCAAATTGTGGCTCAACTATTTAGGTGAAGCTCAGTTAGGTGTTTTTCTACTGATCTTAGCTGGGTTCACTCTGGGCTTTCAGTCAGCTGTCGGTCAGCTGAGTAAGTCTGCTTCTGGAGTTTGGCTGATTACTGACTGGTACAATGAAACATCGTCCTACTTGCCTCTCACCTTTCACCAGAATAACCCTTGTTCTATGGTGGCTTGTTTATTTGGTGGCCCTGGATTCCAGGACAGCAAGAGGGCATGTTCTTATGTGTAAGTTCTTGCCAAACCTCTGCTTGTGTCACATTTGCTAATGTCTCATCAATGAAAGGAAGTCACCTGGCCCATCCTAACTCAAAGGAGTAGAGAATAGATTCCGCCATTTGCTGGAAGTCAATTGCAAAGAACCGTGGCTATTTTTGTTATCTACTACATTGGCTCTGGATGCAATAAAAGGAATAGGAGGCCGAGGAAGAGGTGTTCTCATCAGTATCTCTAGGATATTAACAAAAGTATGCCCTGCGTCAGAAGGATGGTGGGGACACGCCCACATCACCATCCAGCTAGGGCTTTAATCTGCAAAGAGCTTTCCTGGCAAATGAGCAAATACATTCCACTTAGAGGCTGCTAGAAAAGCATTTGATTCTCCAGAGAGCAAAATATCAACTTTTCTTTTTTATCTTTCCCGTGTTCTTATTCCTCTTTCCTTCAACCACCCTACTCTCCAACCCATTTGATGTTTTTTATAAAAGCCTGCCCCTGACGGTCCTGGACTTGGTCCCCTGGGAATGGTTAGGAAAAGTGCCAAATGACTGCTGCTTTATCTGAAATAGGGCATGAGGCTCCTAAGCCCAGAAAATAAGATCAAAGAGATCTGACAGGTCAGGCTAAACTCTCAGATCCAATTTTAGATCCTTTTAGATGGAACCCACAGCATGAGTGTAAGGGTACATACTTGAACACTCACCACACCTCCGGCCACGAGTACCTTGAAACACACTCAAACTGAAACATTAATTTCAACAAATTTGCTGTCTAGAAGGGGGTGTTGGACAAGCAGGAGGGAAGCAAAAAGGAGATGCTCTCTCCAGTACCACAATGCCGCATTTCCTTCTCTCACACTGGACGCATCTGTCTGGTTAGCATTTGTGCTTACTCTCTCAATATTTCTCTCCAACGTTATCCCACCATTATCAGAAGGTTTATCAGTCAGCTATTGTGAAACACACCACATCAAAACCCAGTGGCTTGAAGCAACAAACACTGACTGTGCGTCATGAATCTGTGGGTTGGGTGGGAAGTTCTGCTACTCTGAGCCAGCCTCGGCCAGCTTCCTTGGTCTTGCTCGTGGAGTTTATCACCTACAGGTTGCAAGGGGACCGGCTAGTCTAGGATGGCCTCTGCTGGAACAAGTTAGCTTTCCTCCATGCACCCCTTACATTTCTCCAGCCAGTTAGCCCAAGCACACCCTCATGTTCAGGGCGGAGGAACCAATAAGGCAGGAAAGCAAACACTAGTTCGCAAGTGTTTTCAAGACTGGGTGTGGGACTTGTTTGCTCGCTCTCACTGACCAAGGCAAGTCACATGGCGGAGCCCAGAGGAAAGGGGTCAGTCAGAACATCTTGCCCACAATGGTTGTAGTAAAAAACCGGAGACATCAATGCGACCAATTTGCCATCTTAGTTGTGTACAAGTGTGGGGATTACCAAAATAGTCATACACTTGTTTTGTCTTATTATTGAATGGTCCGCAGTCCTAGCGTTGCCCTTGATGGTATTCATCTGGCTCAGTAATTCCTGTGGTATTTTTTTTTCCCACGCCTCAACATCAGTGGGTTTTTCTGAGACTCAAATCAGCTTGGGTTGTGGGGGATGGGAAGGAGGGCGGTGGTGGTGACAGCTAATCTATTCATATTCCCTTGTGGGTGTACTAGTGGAAGAGTCCTGCCTGGTGTTGATTCTGTGTCTTCTCTCCTTGGACCAAATGACAAATTGTACCCCAGAGGACTCACTTGTAGAAGAAAAGCTCTGTTTATAAGTAGCAGAACTAAGCCTTATGACTCACAGACTTTCTTGATCCAGCCTAGGGTTCCCCTCTCTCGGCGTCTGGTTTCCCTGTATGGATACTAGAAAAAAATCGACTCCCGGGGGGGCTTCAGATATATAGGGGTGCGGAGGGGGTGCTAACCTGAATACAGGGTACTGTGCTAACGGTACATAAGAGTGTGGCATTCACCAGAATGTACACTCTAATCTACCAGAATCTACACCGGAGTCTGATAAGTTCTCCAAATGACCACTGGCTAAGAGCTGTAACCATGATGTAATCAAGCACGGATGCAACAAGAAGGATTTGGATTAGACGGTAGAAATAATCCTGTGGCAAAAAATAAACAGTACATAGTGATTCTCTTTCCCTCTTCCAAAGCACAGAAAGCCGCCAGGGTCCCACTGCAGCCCGCACCAACCGTGACGCAGCTGAAACCCTCACACCCTCAGCCTGCCTCTAGCATGAGGTCACAAGGTATTTCAGTCCTGTGACTGAGGTGTGGACCACAGCCAAAGGGGAGAAAGTGCTTCCAGAGCCTGAGTACAAAGGTGGGATAAGACTTCAAGGTTTTGCAAGTGGTTCAGGGTTTTTTCCTCCTGTTTTTCTTTTCGTGTCTCTCTCTTTCTGTCGTGTGAAAATAGTTGTCCTATTACTTTCAGGAAACTTCTTCCTTTGGAAAGCGTTGAAGTTTTAAACTTATTTTTAGCTTTGAAATAAATGTGTTTTGAGAGTCTAAGCATACTCTTCTCGTCTTCTTGTACCATGGACATAAGGAAGTGCTTAAAAGCCTATTTTATTTGGGATTCCTCAATGTCCTGGGATAGGTACTTGATTACCACAATCATTGACAAATAACACGTAATTACTGGCCTTTTATGGGTTCCACTTTCTGCTGGATGCCAGGGAAGATGGAAAGGTCAATACCTGGATTCCATCTCTACTGGATACATTACTGAACAGTGCAAAGTATGATAAAATCATAGATTCTAGAGCTGAAAGGCATCTTTCAGAGTTCAAAGCACTTATCTTAATACAGATGAGGAAGCAGAAGCCCAGAAACACATCCTCCAGAAAGCTGATAAATCCCAGCCACCAATTCACCAACAATAGTTTAGTGTAACTTCTACAAACAAAAAATGCTTCTTTCATTGGATTCCTTTCTAACCCAAGAATAGATTATATCATATCCTGATATTGATTTGTTGGACTTAACTTCAAATCTGTTTTCATACATCATCATGTAGAAAAAAATATGGATGCAAGTCTCATTATCCTATTTGATGGAGCTGATACAATGATACCGCAAAGCCAGAGATGCAACATTTCCTTAGTGAAGAATTTTCCGTTATGTACTTTATCTGGGATTTCAGTAGGAATGTATGTGGTGTGGACACAGGATGGACATGAGGGATACTATTAGGAAGGCTTCAGTTTTGGAGTCGGGCCCAAAAGTAGGTGTCCTCTCTCACTGGCCAAGTGGTGTCTCAGGGTTATGGCTGTTCTATGGAGAGAAAACAATGAGAACCTAGGTAACAAGGAGGGTCACCATGGAAATCTTTCCCTAATCTCTTACATAGAAGGTTCTGTGCTGGACTCTATGCCAGGTCTTAACAGTGAGAACAATTGATACAAGCGTAGAGTCTAGGAACATCGTGGACACCTCTGCAGAATGGGCTTCCTACTCACTCTGTTCTCCACCTCCCCAGACCATTCACTATTCAAGAGTTTATCATGAAAACATATGAATATGACCAAACTTGGTCTTTAAGCCAGGGTGATTGGCTTAGAGGTGGGCACATGAACACAGTCCTTTAGGAGGCCCGTTGAAACTGGACTAAACAGTTTATCTCCATCACACATAAAGCTCAGATGTTGTTGGTTGTATATATTTTGCTTTGTGACTAGAAAGAAAGAGAAGGTCCACCAAGTGAAAGAAGAAGGAAGCAGATATATGAAAAAAAAAAAAAAAAAACAAACAGAGACTAAAGAAAGGGAGAGAAACCTACATGTTAAAGCCCTTGCTTTCAATTGTTTCTAATGCCCAACCATATTCTTATTGTCAGCGTTTTGTGAGATACCCCAGTATATATATGGTAAATGATCTTTTATACTTAAGCTGGTATAAACTAAGTTTCTAATATGAATAGTGAGGACATGGTAGTGAAAGATTTTTGAATTCTATTAAAGTCTTAGATTAAATTAATAAATTTGGGGAAATGAGGAAGTGAAGGTTAGTGTATCTGCCTAGGGCAGGTTGAGACATAAAAACCAGATTGTTTCAATAAGATTCAGTCAGAAAAATACACCTGGAGAGCCTTCCTGATGTTGTCAGTATGCCTTGGAAAAGGCAGCTTTGGCTTTGGCAAGTAGAAGATAATTTGCCCCCAGGTCACTGGGGCTGAAATTGAGGACATCTCTGCAAGGAAAGTCCAAATCCAGAAACGTCCAGGTTTCAAAGAAGCAAAGAAAGTCTTTCAAATGGTGAGAATTCATCTTGACATAATGGAGGGTTGGAAATTAGTGAGCTCTTGCAAATGGTGATGTCTGAGTCAAGCCAGGGCAGCCTTGTGGCAGGGCTACTATAGAAGTGATGGAAACATCTGTTGGGAGATAAGGGAATAAGCTTCCAGCATTCCTTTTCCTCAAGATTTTTGCATTTTGGTTTAGACTCCAAGTAATAAGGCAGATGAGTTGGATGAGAAACTGGCTTCCAAGGGATCTGATCCCTCCTTTCCAGCCTGTGCTTTGAAAACCTCAACTGGAACTAGTCACATTTCATTTCCACAATCCCATACAACGTCACTCCTTGTCCCTTTCCTGGTCCCTTCCTCTTCTCAGCTCCCCTGCTCCTCTCCAACAAAATCATCACCCCCTCCTCTCCATAAGCTTTTTTCTAGGCTAGGCAGACTACCATCCCTGAGACATTGCTTTTCTACCTCCTCCTTGAAAGGTCTGACCTCTGTCATTTTCCCAGCATCTTTCAAATAGAGCCTTTTTTTCCCATAAAATCTTTCTCCTAGGATGTTCAGGGAAATAAAAGATAAATCTTTCTTGCTTTTTCCTGTCTGATTATACTGTTCCTTCTTTAATGCTCTATCGCATCCAAACCTAAATGACTGACTTAAACAAAATTGTAACTAATTTGCTTTACTTACTTACAGATATACTTGACTTGAATTATGCCATTGTCTGTCCTTTGTGTGTTGAGATTTTAGGGTCTCAGAGGCTTTTAGAAACATGTGGCCCCTAGAACAATCTATGTGAATCCACCTTGGATGGCGATGGGGTTTGGATGGCTATCTTATATGCATAAGATAGTTTCTGCTTCTAATGTAAACTCCAGTGATTTCACACACACAACTGCTGTTTCTATTGGCCTGACCATTTGCTGGTTTCTACCACATGTCTCATGTTGTTTCTTATTCAAGAATTTAGATTATAGTGTATCTTTAATTTCCTTTTTAGCAATTTACACACACACACACATACACACACACACACACATTTCACGACCACATAATTTTAGAGATTTCTTCCCACCTTAAATAAACGTCCTTTCCTCCCCCATATTTAGTCAGTGTACTTTACCTGGCACCAACATAGAAGCTCTTATGAAACCCATATGTGCCTTATAACATAATTCATTACTTTTGCAGGAAAATCCCAGTGACTGCAATTTGATAATGATTATCAAATACATTGCCAAGATTCCCATCACCTCTCCAACTGGATTTTGAGCAAGTAAGAATGAAATACTTATAGTTATTTCTTTTACATCTATAGTATGTATGACCAGAAATTCTAGAAATATATAAACAAATTTAGGAAATATTTAATTTCACCAAGACGGAATAGAGATTAATTTCTTCTTAGCAGTAATAATAATTTTACAATTATGAGTCTATAGATCTTCAAGATAAACATTTGTGAATACAATTTGCCAAATATCCATATTGATAAAATCCAGATCAATTTTTTTTAGCAGTGTAAAAATACACATTCTCTAAAAAGCTGATAAAACCCCCACCACAAATTCACCAAAAAGAGTTTAATGTAACTGAAACAAATAAAAAATGCCTGTCTTATTTATAGCCAAAGAATATAATATATTTTGTTGATATTAAGGTGCTGGGCTTAATTAATAAACTTCAAGCCTACTTTCAGGTAGGGTAAGAGAAACAAACGTGGATGAAGTTCTCATTATCCTATTTGAAGGAGCTGATACCACGGATGACAACACAAACCAGGAGAAGCAATATTTTCGTAGCGAGGTATTTTTCATTGTGTATTTTACCTAGGATTTTGATGGGAATTTATGTGGTGTGGATACAGGATGGGAATGGGGGATGTTATTAAGAAGACTGATGATGGACGAAAGGAAGTAACTGACTAGCTTTGCCTAAAGATTCCAAGGCTTCCAAATGTTCTCCCTCTGGAAGAGAATAGCCATCTGTTCTTCTTGTCCACTGGGGAATGAGCAAGGGGATATTGGTTAATAACATGGCTAAGGAGATTCAGGGTACGCAATGAATTTCACAACTGACAAGTTTCTTGGACAGTGGACCCATTGACCAAGTGTTCTGTGAATGGGGTGAAATGCCCTTCTCTGGAGGCCATCAGACACATCTGTCTAGCGGAATATAAATGCTGTGCTCCCAGAGGGTTAAAAATGGACAGTTGATGGCTGGATTCCTGCATTCCAGCATGGCAATATTTATTTTAAATCCCATTTCTGTCCTGAGGAGGAGATCTAGATTTCCCACCATGATTTTGAGGATGGCTTCCCTTTTTACTTCGTTCTCCTGACAAAGAGAAGAATGAAGGAATTTCTTAGAGAAGAACGTGTGATTTATTTACAGAAAAAGACACGTGGCTCATATTTCAGCTATTCACATGAATACCATGTATTTAAAGACATAAACATTCACACTGGAACAACTATCTTTGTTCTTTCCCCTTATAAAATGTGTATGATGTGGAGAGTTTTGATTTTTCTCTTGACACATTTTAATGATAACCCAAGAAAACAGATTTAATGATATTTAGCTCAGAATCATAGACTGGAAACACTTGAGGACATCTCTCTCTCTCTCTCTGTCTCCTTTTTTTTTTTATGTTTTATTTTTTAAGTAATCTCTATACCCAACATGGAGCTCAAACTCATAACCCCAAGATCAAGAGTTGCACACTCCACTAACTAACCATCTTAAAATTTATCTGGTGGCTAGGAAACTGAGTCACAGAAAGGTGGAATAAACTGAGGGTCACAAGAATGGTTCACGTTTGGTGGAAAGTCATTACAAAATAAGAAACCTAACTGTTTTTACTCAGGATGAGGAAGAGCAATGGGGAAGTCTTACAGAGTTAAAATACTGCCTTTTAAGGAACAGAAGGGATAAATGGTTTCAGAAGTGGGCAGTGACTTGCAAATACTGGGGACATAGTTTCCCAAACAAAGACGCAAGATGGGTAGAGAAGGAGTGATAGAAACAATTAAATCATGTGCCACTTACAACTTGTAGATAGCATCTCTTTTGGTCAAGACATACCCAAGCAGCATCTGTTTCTTTGGAAACTGATCATGATTACATTACATGCACATTTAATTCCAAAGCAAGGGGTAAGAGAGTAACTGTTATGGCACAGTCGTCTCTGATGTAGAAACGTTCGAGAGGATTTTCTATGCTAATTTTATTTTACACTTTTTTTTTAACTTTATGAGAGCAAAAATTTCACAACCACACTAGTTCCCTTTATCTGTAGGGGACACATCCCAAGAATCCCAGTAGCTACCTGAAACTGTGGATAGTACCAAACCCCACACAGATGGTCCCCAACTTAACAATTGTTCCACTCATATATATATTTTTTGATTTTGCAATCATACAAAAGTGATAGGCTTTCAGTAGAAACTATACTATGAATTTTGAATTTGGATCTTTTCCCAGGCTAGCAATATGCAGTAGATACTCTCTCATGATGTTGGGCAGTGGCAGCTCCCAGTCAACCACATGATCATGAGCGTAAACAACTGATAGACTCAGCAACCATTCTGTACCCAGGCACTATTCTGGTTTTCATTTGCAGTATTCAACCAATTACATGCGATATTCAACACTTTACTACAAAATAGGCTTTGTACTAGATGATTTTGCCCAGCCGTAGGCTAATGCAAGTGTTCTGAGCATGTTTAAGATAGGCTAGTCTAAGCTATAATGTTTGGTAAGTTAGCTGTACTAAATGCATTTGCAACTTAATATTTTCAACTTATGATGAGCTTATTGGAAGGTAACCCCATTGTAATAAGTCAAGGAAGGTCTGTGTCTACTATGTTTTTTTCTATACATATATATCTATGATAAGGGTGCCTGGGTGGCTCAGTCACTTAAGCGTCCGACTTTGGCTCAGGTCATGATCTTGCAGTTCATGAGTTCGAGCCCCATGTCGGGCTCTGTGCTGACAGCTCAGAGCCTGGATCCTGCTTTGGATTCTGTGCCTCCCTCTCTCTCTGCCCCTTAAAGGCTCATGCTCTCTCTCTCTCTCTCTCTCTTTCTCTCTCTCCCCTTTAAAAATAAATAAACATTAAAAAAATTATATATCCAAAATAAAGTTTAATTTATAAACTAGGCACAGTAAGAGGTTAACAATAACTAACAATAAAATACAACAACTATAACAATATAGTTTAATAAAAGTTATATGAATGTGGCCTCTCTCACCCTCTCTCTCTCTCTCAAAATATCTTATTGTTCCATATTCACCCTCCTTGTGATGATGTGAGATGATACGCCTCCACGATGAGATGAAGTGTTGGGGAATGGCATAGACGTTGTGACATAGCATCACGTTACTAGTGATCTTCTGACCTTCTATCAGAAGGAGGATCATCTACTTCTGGACAGTGGTTGACGGTGGGTAAATGAAGCCTCAGGAAGTAAAACCTCAGATAAGGGAGGACAACTGTAAACTTCTTAAACCCCAGGCAGGGTGTGCTTTCACACTAACAGCGAATTTCTCCAACTGAACTGACTGTTCAGTACCCAACACCAATCCATTCAATATAAAATTAAAACAAGAATTATTTCCACTTAACGAGTCTCTAGTTTAGAAACTACAGTCAGACAGCTACACTGAGGATATTAGTCTGTGTTGACTGGTATTCTGATTTGTATTAGACAACAAGCCTTCCTTTTGCCTAGTGAGGGACACCAGCCCATTGCTGGATCTCATCTGTAGCATAGACAGCCTGTGTTTGTGTACCTACACTGAAAGCTCTTTCTGTAACATGATAGGTCAGAAGATCTGGCCTCCAGGCCAAGCTCAATCATCAACCCCCTGTATGATTTAGGCAAACAATTAACCAGAATGAGGGCTTCTCTTCGCCTACCCACCATCTAAAAAGGCTCTTGAAGCATTTTGAAGAAAGCTCTAGCTGATGAGTAGACAGACACCCTTATTAGAGGCCTCTTTAGGGCCCATTCAACTTTGGTTTCTAAGAACCTTGCGTTCTTGACCTCATAGCTTCTGGGACTGCACCAAAATAAAAAGTTTCTGCACAGCAAAGGGAACAATCAACCAAACTAAAAGACAACCTACTGAATGGGAGAAGGTATTTTCAAGTGACATATTCAATTAAGGGTTAGTATCCAAAATATATAAAGAAGTTATACAACTTGAAACGAAATCAAACAAAAATAATCTAATTTAAAAATGGGCAGAAGACATGAACAGATATTTCTCCAAAGAAGACATCCATATGGCCAAAATATATATGAAAAGATGTTCAACATCACTAATCATAAGGGAAATGCAAATAAAAACTAGAGTGCTATATATCACCTCCCACCTGTCAGAATGGCTGAAATAAAAAACACAAGAAACAAGTATTGGCAAAGATATAGAGAAAAAGGAACTCTTGTGCACTGTTGGTGGGAACGTAAACTGGTGTGTTCACCATGGAAAACAGTATGTAGGTTCCTCAAAAAAATTGAAAATAGATTTACCATATGATCCAACAATTCCACTACTGGGTATTTTCCCAAAGAATACAAAAACACTAATTTGAAAAGACATATTCACTCCTATGTTTATCGCAGCATTATTTACAACAGCCAAATTATGGAAGCAACCCAAATATCCATTGATAGCTGGATGGATAAAGGAGAGGTGGTACACACACACACACACACACACACACACACACACACAGTGGAATATTACTCAGCCATAAAAAAGAATGGAATCTTGCCATTTGCAGCATGGATGGATGCAGAGAGTATGCTAAGAGAATAAGTCAATCAGAGAAAGACAAATACCATGATTTCACTCATAAGTGGAATTTAAGAAACAAATCAAATGAACAAAGAACAAAAGAGAGAAACCACAAAACAGACTCTTAACTATAGAGAACAAAATGATGGTTACCAGAGGAGAGGTGGGTGAGAGGATGAGTGAAATAAGTTAAGACGATTAACAGTGCATTTATCATGATGAACACTGAGTAATTTATACAATTCACTATCTTGTTTACCTGAAACTAATATAGTACTGTATGTTAACTATACTGGAATTAAAATAAAATCACCAAAAATAAAAAATAAAATAAAACTCATAGAGGTTAAGTGGTTTCTCCCAAATCATATTGTTAGTAAATAATAGTCAGGATTCAGCTCCAATGTACCTGACTATGTTACGTTATGTCTTTTTTCCCCCTCGTATGTAGGTACACTCCTGAGAGATTTAATACCCAAAGAAAATGAAAACACTAATTTGAAAAAATATAGGCACCCCTATGTTCATTGAAGCATTATTTACAACACCCAAGATGTGGAAATAGCATGATGTCTACTGAAAAAGAGAAGTGGATATTACACAGCCATAACAAAGGATGAGATCTTGCCATTTGCGACACGGATGGACCTAGAGAGTCTTATGCTAAGTGAAATACACCAGATACAGAAAGACAAATACCATATGATTTTGCTCGCATCTGAACTCTAAAAATCAAACAAAAAAAAATGAATGAATAAACAAACAAAAGGCAGAATGAGACCTATAATACAGAGACTAGAAAGATGATTGTCTGAAGGGAGATGGGGCAATGTGGGCGAAGGAGAGAGGCGGATGTAGGCTTCCAGTTATGGAATGAATAAGTCATGGGAATAAAAGACACGGCATAAGGAATACGGCCAGTGATACTTTAATAGTGTTGTATGGTAACAGATGGTAGCTACACCTGTAGTGAGCACAGCATAATGTATACACTTGTTTCATCACTATGTTGTACACCTGAAACTCAGATAACAGTGCCCATTAATTGTACTCAAATTAGAAAAAACTAAAAAGAAAAAAATGCATTTAATGTACCCAACCTACTGGATGTTATAGCTTGGCTTAGCCTCCTTCAGACATGCTCAGAATACTTACATTAACCCACCATTGGGCAAAGTCATCACAAAGCCTATTTTATAAAAAACGTTGAACATTTCATGTAAAAAAAAAAAAAGGTAATAACGTTCCTTCTGCCCTCACCTCTCCCTTTATTCTGTACCAAAGGAGATAATGGCTGCAGAACAACGAGGTCAAGGTTGTTTCAAGCCTCAAAAGAGAGAGATGTATTCTCCAGACTCAAACCTGTTTCTTTTTTTTTTTTTAACTGAAGTGTAATTAACATACAATGTTATACTAACTTCAGGTGTACAAGCTTTGAATCTGGCAAATTCTATACGTTACTCAGTGTCCGCCATAGCAAGTGTAGCCACCACCTGTCACCATACAATGTCATTACATTATTGACATATTCCTATGCTCTACTTTCCATCTCTGTGACTTATTTATTTTATAACTGGGAACTTTGTACCTCTTAATCCCCTTCCATTCAAAGAGAGTAAAATACACATTCTTTTCAAGTGCACATGGAACATTCTCCAGGACAGATCACGTGTTAGGCCACAAAACAAGTCTCCAGAAATTTAAGAAGATTTAAATCACTATCAAGCATCTTTTCTGCCCACAGCAGTATGACACCAGAACTCAATAATAAGAAAAAAAATCTGGAAAGAACACAAATACATGGAGGCTAAACAACATGTTACCAAACAATGAATGCGTCAACCAAGAGATCAAAGAGGAAATTAAAAAAAAAAATGCATGGAGACCAATGAAAATGGTAACATGATGGTCCAAAATCTTTGGGATATTTATAGCAACACAGGCCTACTTCAAGAAACAAGTAAAAATCTCAAATGAACAACCTAACCTCACACCTAAACAAACCACATTTATTTTTTTTAATAGGATGGTTAATATTTTTTTAATATGAAATTTATTGTCAAATTGGTTTCCATACCATGCGCAGTGCTCATCGCAACAGGTGCCCTCCTCAATGCCCCTCACCCACTTTCCCCTCCCCCCCCCACCCCCCATCAACCCTCAGTTCGTTCTCGGTTTTTAAGAGTCTCTTATGGAACAAACCACATTGCTGTTCAAAGGGCCAGGCTCTGCACTCCCCCCCTTCCCTGGCTGTCTTCAGTGTCCAGGTCGGCTTTCATCGCCACCTCAGGTTGAGAGATTTCCAGGCAGCCCTGAGCTTGCTGAAGGTACCAGTAACATACTTTTGGACTCTAAGCCAAGAGGCACAAGACATACATCTGACTGAAAGAAGAGAAGGGGAGCAGGGCGGAGCACGCCAGGGTGTGTCAGAGCCACCCTTCCCCCCTCTCCCCCCCCCCCCCCCGCAGGCTTTAACTCTATGTTCTAAGGTTTCAGAAGGAGCTGACAGGTGTCAGCTACAGCATGTCAGGCACCATGTAAGACACTTCACACGCAATGTCTGTTTCCAGAATCCTCACCACAACTCCATCCGAGCCCACGGACTCTTCTGTGAAATGAAAATATTAGATTTCATCCCGGTCACAGTCACTCAGACAAGAGAGAAGATTCTGATATGGGCCCATCTGCCTTTATAGCCCAGGGGCTTTCAACTACGCCGTGCCACCTACCCGTACCAGGAGCCAGGAGACTAGGGTCGCTATTCTAGCTCAGTGCCCCACTCATCCCGGAAGTTTTCAGTGCCTTCCTCTATCAGATGCATATGCAAACCCACCACCCCCTCCACCTCCAGTTCCTCCCACCCTCAGATTATTTTTGAACTGTATGTGCCACGATGGGCAAAGGTATCAAACGTTTGGTGGGAACAAGAAATGAGAGAAATTATTGCTGCTTTTCTGTTTACGTGTCTGCACGCTCACCTCTTACTTCCTCAACTACCGTAAGATTCTTGAGCTAGATACCATAATGTCTACAACCGTTCGTGGGGCTCCTTCCCCCACCTACAAGTCCCTTACGGCTTGAAGGATACAGGAGGTGCTCAAAAAATACTGAAGACGAAGCATACTCAGAATCAGGTGGGATGATAGAGGTCTTTCAGACCAACCTCCTCTCTTTGGAAATCAAAGTTCCGAGGGGCCCAGAGAAGCCAGGCTTGGGTCCTTGCCTACCGTTTCTCAGTAAAGAACTCTATGTACAACCACATTCGTCTGCAGAGTTTTCCAGATGGCAGAAGCCAAGGTGCATAGAGATGCAGCTAATTTCAGGTGTGGGCTGGTGTCGTTCTCTGAGCAAATAGATCTTTTATTTTATACATTTTTATAATACTAATATTATACTACAAAGTAGTACCAGTTAAGATGTCCAAGGAATATTGGTAAGGAAGTCAACTAAAACCAGCCACCCTGATCGTTTTGGTTTAAATTCCAACGTTTATTGGCCTGAAAAGTTAAAGTTAACTAGATGATCATGCTTCAAACACAGGGTTATTTCTTTACATTATGAAGCGATCTTTGTATTACTGCATTTGCCCTTTCCCAAAACTCTGTGAGCTGGGCAGGGCACGGATTATCTTTATTTCACAGGTGAATATCCCAAGGCTCAGACATGAGCAGGCATAGGAGGCCTCTTCTCTGATTTCCAGCCCAGGTCATCAGGCAGGTGGAAGGGTAGGCCCGGTTGGGCTTAGTTGCAGGTTGGAGAATGTGGGTAGGCCACGCTGGAGAAAATACGGACGTGTTCCAGTGTGAGTTCCTGCTGGCCAGGAAGGACCCCTGCTCTGCGGGCGCCATATCCCAGGACCTCTCTGTCCCAGCTTGCTCACTCGCTTTGAGCCCAGCGCAGAAGGATTCTGCCTGCTTCCAAGCTGGCCCTTTCTACTAGTGGGGATCAGGAGCCAGAGTTTTCTGCTGGTGACTGCTCTTTCCCAATATTCTCCTGTGGTATCATATTTTCTCAGCTTGTTCTTAAACTCATCTTCCTGACCGTCTCAGTCCTCACTGACCTTTTCTCAGGTCATGGAAAGTGAGTTCACCGAGGGACTCCAATACCGCCTTGCCGATGCATCTCCCTGGAGAGGGAAGCTTCTTCTCCGGTTCGTGCCCACTCCCGCCCCTGAAAAAGAGACTCAGTTCTGTCCATCAAGCACTTTTCACACACCCCCTCACACACCTCTTCTAGATACTCGGCCTCAGCAGAATAGCCAGGACTATCTATTCATCGTACCTTCAAGTCCCAGTTGTGTAACCAAATAAACTTTGTAGGTTGACTTGATCCATACCCCACACCTCCCCCAACATCTTACAGTCGAAGTATCAGAGACTGGGGAGATTCAGGGATTTCTGTCCAAGTTCTAGCAGTCCTTCCATCGTTAAGCTAGAAGAGAACCCCTCGGCTCCCACATTCGTTCTGTCACTGTGACTCACTGCCACCGTCACCACCCTCTCCTCTGTCTTGGTTCAGGGACTCTTCATCATCTTTCAGTAGAACCTCAGTGAAATCCTCCTAAGGTTACTTGCTCCCAGGTTTATCTCCTTCGAATCTATTCCACTGGGAAGTGTGATTGGATCACATTTGAGATGAAGACAGATCATTCCATATCAAACTTCTGAGACGCATCCTGTGGACCACAGGATAAAGTTTACATCTCTCTGCCTGACTTACAAGACACCCTTGCCCCCACGCCCTCCTGTCCCTGCCTGTTTAGCTCCGTCTCATTCCATTTCCCACCGTGTGGCTTATACCCCAACCATGCCAGCCTCTTTGTGAGCATGCCTGGTGTTTGCATCCTAAGTATGATATTCCAGTGCCTTTGCACGTTTCCTTCTCAACTTGGACTGTCCTTCTCCATATCTTCTTCATAGAAAACTCCTCCTTAAAAATTAGTCTGGCATCACAGCTTCTCTGAAGCCTGCGCCTGCAGAGAGAAACACGTAAATGTCTCTAGCTTTTCAGTATATATATTTTTTGTTGCACATATAACATTTAATCATACTGCATTTTGTGGAGTGTTGGCTTATTTGTCTCGTTGTAATCTAAGCACATTAAAGGCAGAATTTGAATTTTCTTTTTTCTGCTTTATATCCCCTACCATGTTTAGGTCAAGGTTGTGCTAACGTTAGGAGCTCCTTACGTGCTGCTATGGCTGGGCAAGGCACAGAGGCTGCACATTAGAGAATTTCAGACACTGTCTTTTTTTAATTGTTTTAAAATGTTTACATTTATTTATTTTTGAGAGACAGAGAGAGACAGAGCATGAGCAGGGGAAGGGCAGAGAGAGAGACACACACAGATTCCGAAGCAGGCTCCAGGCTCTGAGCTGTCAGCCCAGAGCCCGAAGCAGGGCTCGAACCCACGAACCGTGAGATCATGACCTGAGCCGAAGTCGGCCGCTCAACCAACTGAGCCATCCAGGCGCTGCTCAGATACTGTCCTTTAAAGGAAGTAGAATCACTCACAACCAAAGCTTTCATCCCTATCCTATTAAGAATATTCTATTGGGGCAGCTGGGTAGCTCAGCTGGTTAAGCGGCTTACTCTTGATTTCAACTCTGGTCATGATCTTGCAGTTTGTGAGATCAAGGCTCTGCACTGGTAGTGTAGGGCCTGCATGGGATTCTCTCTTCCCCCCTCTCTGCCCCTTCCCCTACCACACTCTCTTGCACATGCCCTCTTTCTCTCAAAATGGATGAATAAATTTTAAAAAATATTTTTTTTTTATTTATTTTTTAAAAATTTAAAAAAAATGTTTATTTACTTTTGAGAGAGAGAGAGAGAGTACAAGCAGGGTAAGGCAGAGAGAACGAGACACAGAATCCAAAGCAGGCTCCAGGCTCTGAGCTGTCAGCACAGAGCCCATTGCAGGGCTCAAACTCACAAATCGCAAGATAATGACCTGAGCTGAAGACAGATGCTTAACTGACTGAGCCACCCAAGTGCCCCTTAAAAATTATTTATATAAAAAAGAATATTCTATTTACTACTAACTTTAGTAGTTTACACACAACAACTACAAATGACATATAGGCAAATCAGTCCAATGTGGGTTCTATCAATTAACAAATTTAATTCAATAGTCCTTGTTTGGTATAGTATAATTAATTTTGTACAATAACAAATGTATTTATTATATTATATAACAATTATATTTATTAGACTCTTTCTAAGAAATATGTACGTTTGACTTCATTGAATTATGGCAACTACTCTGTGAGATAAAAATTATTAGTCTTATTTTCTAGATGAAGGAACTAAAGCTTAAGAAGTACAGGCAGTTTGGGGGGGCCTGGTGGCTCAGTCAGTTAAGCGTCCAACTTTGGTTCAGTTCATGATCTCATAGTTTGTGAGTTCAAGCCCTGAATTGGGCTCAGAGCCTGGAGTCTGCTTCAGATTCTGTGTCTCCCTCTCTTTTTCTTCTCCCCTGCTTGTGCACACACTCTCTCTCTCTCTCTCTCTCTCTCTCTCTCAGAAAAAGAAGAAGAAGAAGGAGAAGGAAAAGGAGAAGGGGAGGAAGAAGGAGAAGAGGAAGAGGAAGAAGAAGAAAAAAATGCTTTTAAAAAAGTGCAAGCCAGCTTATCAAAGAGACAGACTGAACTACAAGGAACTAATCTATAATTTTATCCAAGATTCTGGAGCTCTGAGTAAACACACCAGGTTAATAGCGCCCCTTACTATGTACTGTCCAAATAAGTCTCACTTTGTTCTCTTTGCAATGTTCCATGAGTAGCATACTTAACAGCATTTTATTTAATTCTGTATTTTTCCCCAAGTGGAGATGAATTTCGTGATTATAAAGGTAGCACATGTTCACTGTAAAACATCCCAACAATGGAAATGTCTAAAAAAAAGACTAGACTCTACAATGATTTCGACACCTTGAGTAAACCACTGTTAACATCATGAGGAATAGCCATTCAGACTTTTTCCTGAGAATGTGCACTTAGAAACATGACACACATGTTCCTTAAGTAGGGTAGTGCTACATACACATGGTTTGTAACCTTCTCCTGTCTTCCTTAAAATATGATAGCTATATTTCCACTGGTAAGGCATATAGATCCATGTAATCAGTTTTGAATGGATGGTAATATTCCAATACACCATATGCCATAATAAGGCATATACGTTGTTTCCATGTTCCATGTTCTGCTATTATAACAATGCTATGATAAAAATATCATGAAAATCTGTCTCTTCCCTTTTGGCCAGGCTCAGAAGTAACCATGAGAGCCTATGTTTTAATTTGTATTTTTTTCTTTTTTTAAATTTTTTTAACGTTTACTTATTATTGAGAGACAGAGAGAGAGAGAGAGACAGAGTGTGAACATGGGAAGGGGCAGAGAGAGAGGGAGACACGGAACCCGAAGAAAGGCTCCAGGCTCTGAGCTGTCAGCACAGAGCCCGGTGCGGGGCTCGAACTCAAACGCGGGATCGCGACCTGAGCCGAAGTCAGAAGCCCAACTGACTGAGCCACCCAGGCGCCCCTAATTTGTTTTTCTTTGATCCTTAATGAGGTTGAGTTCATTAAGTTGAGTTTATAAGTTCACTGACCGGACATAGTATTTCTTTTGTGAATTACTTTTTTTTTAATTCCCTTGTTTATTTTCTCATTTGGGTGTTTCTCATTTGTTTTTTGGTTTCTAGGATCAATTTAAATGAAATAGTCATCTCTGTTCAGTCACATATGTTACAAAACATGGATAGAAGTAACCTCAGACGTATTTTAGCATAGCCCTCCCATTGTACAGATTAAACTGTCTAGAGAAAGGGGGTGAGTCACTGAGGTCTCATGATTATATGGCCAATTTTTCCAGTGACTCAGTAAGATTTATTGACTCACATTACTTACATTTCTATTGTACCACCCAGCCTTTCCTTATAAAACAAAATATACTTCTAAATTGACCAACGTTTGATATCATAGAAAGCTTCCTGTGGGAAAAAAATAAAAACAATAGCATTTTAGCTCATTTTTTGGTCTATTCTGCCATTTGCCCTTTTCCACCCAAGGATTCTTTTTACTTGAACAGAAGAAGGAGGCACTGGGGAGGAGATACCAGCGTTCAAATGTTGCTATTTGGAGAAGAAAAACAGCCGTGGTAACCCCTCAGTAGTCTTTGCAAGACTGGTGAAAACTGCTTAAATTTCACAATTTCTTTTTTATTAATAAAAAATGTTTTGACTTTGTGCAGCTATTATGTAGATGGTTTCTTGGCTGCCATTTTTCAACAGGGGATGAGGGCACCTCTAAGAAGCTGCTAACTGCACGGCGCCCGTGGCTGGGAGAATATTTGAGGGCTGCTGTCTTGATGGGATGCATACTTGCATCTGTTTTTTATGCCTTTCCAAAATGGAATTCCATTTGCTTCCCCCTTTGTTACAGGGAGGGAAATGGCAGAACCCCATCATCATTCATCATGATGAGTAAAATAAACACTTGCCTATCAGATTTTTCTCATGCGTCATTTATCCCGGGAGAAGAATATTATTAGTACCGAGCATAAAAGCTGGGTTGAGGAAGGAGTAATAATGATCAGTTGGAGGGGGAAAAGAAAAGAATAGAGTAAGGGGTACGGAAGCCACCGAAGTGCATTATTTGCTAATAGATGGTTCCAGACTTCCTCTCTTAAGAAAGATTGGGACATGTGGAAAATCTGCTTGTCCACTTGTGCACTGCAGAACGGGGGAGGGGAGGAGATCCAGACTCCCTAAAGGGTAAAAATCAGGGAAGTGAAGCAGGTGTTTCCTGCTACTTGTACCTCAGAGGAAAGTTCAGAGCCCTTGGAGGGAGATTTCCACAGTGGCCCGAACCAGAGGAAGCCATACTTTTCCATCAGCCTTAATTCAGAGGTCAGACACATCAGCCGTCACCTCTCAGACTTCCTCTCCCTGTCTCTCTCAATCTCTGACAGTCTCCCTAGTTTTAAGTTAGTGAAAAGTTAATACACGTGTTCGTACAGGTTATTGTATAGACGATTCTTTCTACCCTCCTTTCTCAGCTTATCCGCTCTTTTGTTTATTTACCTGTATCCATCGTGATTTTCTTTCTTTCATTAGTGGGAGCGTTGGTATTAGTGCTTAATATGCTTCATTTTTCCTCCGACATTAAAATTTTAAAAACAGTAAAATATGCACGTGGCATGTCACCTTGAACTTGCACGCTATGACACTAACGTGTATTTGCCATTTAGCTCTAAAAAGAGGTTATTTACTTTTCTACAAAATCAGTTGGAAAACCAAGACACGTGGGAAGCAAACGTAAATACTTGTGTTAATGTATCAGCTATGTCTTTTTAAATGTTTCTCTTCCTGTTTTCTCTCTTCCGCCCTCCTTCCCCCTTGACGTGTTTTTGCAGCGGTCTCTCTGTTTCTTTCTAGCAGTGAAGTGCCCAGGAAAAGAATAATAAAGTTGATGTGTGTCGGTGCGGATGTGGGTGTGTGCATGCATGTATAAGCCATACACCCAAATACAGGAAAGCAATTAAAAAAATGTTAAATATACATTTGAGTATTTCAGATTAAGGGAGAGTAAAACGGGGAAGAAGAAGGAAAGGGAAGCGGAAGGAGAAAGAGACAGAGGACTGAACAGAGAAAGGAAGAGCAAGATGGATGACTTGGGACACTTGCTACACAGAGAAAATGCCATATATCATCCAGATGTTTTGTCTACGGCAGACCAAACATCAGGCTTTTGGGAAACATTTGGAAGATACAATGCTCCTTTCACTGCACAGACAACTGTTGACAGTCTTATCGCCTCTTTCTCTGTGTGTATGTGTCTATCCCTTTCAAGCCTTTTTGTGGTCAAATTATAAAGGCCTGTTTAGTGGGCGGGTGACGTCACACTGACCACAAAAGCTTATATTTCCTGCTACTAAATACACAGCCCCTGCTGACGAAGTAATCATTACAGAGCGAGCTTGTTCCGCCGAGGTCACCCCAAGTGGGGATAAAGGCACTGGGGGAGGGACCCAGTTGAGAGAGCAGAGCCATTATTCCCAAATGTGTCTGTCTGTCTGCTGATCCTCATCTTGTTAGAACCAAATGATGAAAATAGAGGTCCCTTTGTGCTTCCTCCAGACCTTTGTCTCTAGGGATGCTGGGGCATACTGGGACTCAACATGGTGGAGAAAAAGGAACAGACGAAATCCAGGTCTGATTCCAATCTTCCCATTTATATGCTGAGTGCCTTTTACCTCTCCAGGTCTAATCATTATAATACCCGTTTTATTGAAGAGGAAAGAGCCCCGTGTAGGGATCAAATGAGATCATGCATTTTTAAATGGTTGGTTTTATTTTTAGGGTGCTATTCAAATCTTCATATCATTTCTTCGGGGCTCCCACCCACTTGCCTTGTGATGAACAGGAACTACAATTCTCGATTTTGAGAGTAGACAGTACAGGGTAGGTTTTCGTTTTGCAAATTCCTTTTTATTTTACTTATTTATTTTTCCAGAGGTCACTAGGAAAGAATTTTTTTTTCAATGAAGAGAAATAAATGAACTTAAGTGCTAAAACGAAGGCTTGTCAAGTTGAGCAAAGGAAGCCACACCAAATACTAGGGACCCACAAGAAAACAAGAGAGGATCTGGGGGAGACCTCATGGAAGAAATACTATTGGGGTTGGATATGGTGCAGGATAGGCCATGTCCATGAACTCTTAGGTACTACCTGACATTAAACTGGACTCATCTAAGGGCTTATGCCATAAGTCTTTGGCATCCCAAACCTCAGATGGCATGAAACCGTATGAATGCACATTTTGAGTATTTTATGCATTCAGGTTAATTTCAACATTGAGAGAAGTGGAAAACCACTGCTCAGCCAAGATCATACAGAATTTTCCTACTCTCAGTCCTGAATTTTTGACGAAGCAGGATTCAAATTCCCTACATTTTTTTCTTATTTTTATTTTTGCCCCCTTCTGGTGAAAGACTATTACACATAGGGCCTCAGACCCAAAAAGTACTTTGGAATGAGTCCACGTGACATTCTGCAAAAGGAAACGTTTGCCATTATCCATATAATTTAGGTGGTCTGGACAACGAGTCTGAATATTCCAGCTGCTGACAAATTTCTGTAGGCCAGGAGTGACTAGGTTGGTTCTCTATATAAAGTAAAAAATCGGACAATTGCCATGTTCCTTTGGGCCCTGTATGCCCACCAGGCCCATACTGGGGCAACCTTTCTGCCAGAGCTACTGGCTGAGTTTAAGGCCTCTGGGAGGCCCAAAGCCAGTTCAGTTCACCTGATCTGAGGCTATGGTTGAGTTGGCACGTCTCAGCTATTCCCCACAAGCTGCCGCCCCCTGGCTCAGGCATAAAGCCTTGGCTCCATTAATCATCCTTTTCCTGGAGCACATTAGACGAGCTTCTGGCTAGGAGTAGAACTATCATTTTCATTTCCTAATTTTAAAAAGTGTGTGTTTGGTAACAGAGGGAAGACAGGCCAGAAAGGCCACTTCAAAGTCCCACCATATGGAAAAAAATGCAGAGAGAAGGTTCTGGGCCACTTTCCTCTGAACTCACCTCCCCTGTAGTGCTGGGGAACATGCCAGAAGATGAGGTCTGTGTTGGGAGGGGAGCCTGAACTTGCAGAGAGGATGGCCACTGTCAGTTTCGGGTGGGTTCAGCTGTTAAAAGTAGAGCTCTGAAAACAGAACTGAAGGAGTCAAGATAGAAGTTCAAGTGTGGTGTTAAGCTAATGAAAGAGTCAAAAAACAGAGAATATGCAGAAATCGGTGGCCAGAACTTAGCAAAATATAAAATCATGAGGAGGAAAAAAAAAAGTCACTTAAAAGATAGCAGCCAAGCAAGCAAGTTGATCAAAGCCAAGTCAACTAGTCAAGATATCAGGCTCAGTATCTCTGACACCAAAAAGGACCTAAAAATGGAGACAGCGTCGTATATAGAGCACGTCCAGGAAAAGCGAGATTTCTGAGGAGAAAAGTTGGGATGGAGTCAGAAAGCAGAAGGGGAAGGCTCTATTTGGCCCACAGTGGAGGAAGGGAGCCACAGGGCAATGCCTGGGCCAAATGTTAGGACAGTGGAAGCCAGAGGATCAAAATCAGGAAGGTTCTGACACAGTACAAAAATGAAAGTCATGGATCCATAATTCATAATATAGGTAAATTAACTAGAGATTAAGAGCGGGAGAGCATCCTCCTTAGTGAATTCAGCTGGCTCTGCAAAAAACCACTTCTATGACTAGAGACTTCTTTCACAGGGACTAGTTGCTGTGGGGGGTGTTCATTGCCACCAAGGAGCTAAACGCTGCCTCAGAAAAATGAAAGTCTCCTATCTTTTCTATTGCAGCATGAACCCAATCAAGCAACTGAGTTCTTTCTTTCTTTCTTTCTTTCTTTCTTTCTTTCTTTCTTTCTATCTTTCTATTATCTATCATCTATCTATCTATCATCTATTTATCTATCTATCTATCTATCTATCTATCATCTATCTTTCTATTTATCTACCTACTTATTTTTATGGATAAGCACATTCCATACATAGTTATGATACCAAAGAAGTCCTTTTCAACACAATATTCAACTTAATTGTTATAAGTGAAAAGCTTAGGCCCTCAGTCTAAGGTATAATTCCCATGATTCCAAGCAACCTTTTTGATTATTTTTCCCATTTTGGGTTCACATTTTGCTGAATTAACTTGATTGACTGTTTTGGCCTTGTGTAGACACTTCCTCATTGACCCAAACAATACGTTGGTTAATATTATTCAGAATAACCTACAACTTAATTGGCTGATTTTTTTTTGTCTTTTTCAAAGTGTAATGGCATTATGTAGACTCATTTTATATTTGTGAGAGTTTCCTCAGTGTATTTTATTTAGCCTGAGATTAGTTTTCCTGGAACCTTAAGTACAGAGCACTTCAGGAGCAGAGACAATACCTTGGGTGATGCCCAATGTAAATCTCATGGTTCAGAGACAATCTTGTGGCCAAACATGAGGCTCATCAGATGTCAGGCTTTCCAAAAGTAGATGCAGAAGGCTCCCATCTGTCTAACTCCTGCTGCTTGTCCCCGACAATCATCATGTCGCCCATGTTGTTTTCAGAATTCAGAGCCTAAAGATCCACCTTACTTTTTCTTAGAAACTTGGGAAGCAGACCTTACTCCTTTTCATTTTTTCAAATTGCATGTGAATTCTACTGTATTTAGCATAACCCAAGCTTAGCATCTGAATACATGTTTCATAGCCAATAGCTTTGTCTATTACCCATAATTACATACTGTATCTCAGGACACACAACCGATGTGGCCATCTACTATTGTCAGTCAATGTAACGTCAATACTGACCCTTGCTTTGTGCTTTGGGTGAGAAGTAGCGAGAGGTCCATGTAGTAGTCTAGTGCCCTCTTGTGGCTTTCAAACCAAGAGTTTAAAGTTCCTTTATAGAATTAGAGCTATATGTAGAATCACGAGTTTTTGTTTTGATTTGTTTTTAAGTTTATTTATTTATTTTGAGAGAGACAGAGATACCATGAGGGGAAATGCAGAGACAGAGGGAGACAGAGAATCCCAAGCAGCCTCTGTGCTGCCAGCACAAAGCCCAACTCAGGGCTCGAACTCGCAAAACTGTGATAACGTGACCGGATTTGAAACCAAGAGTTGGATGCTTAACCGTCTGAGCCACCCAGGAACCCAGAGAATCACAGATTTGAGGCCATTGTGAAGTTAACTTTTATCATCTGTCCTTTGTCTCAGTAATACTGCCTTCTTCTTGCAAAGAATAGAAAGTAATGGTAGACCCACTCTACTCTGATCTTGGAAGAGCCCTTAGAAGTGTGGAGATTAATTCAGGGTGTTGGACTTTTAAAGGGACCTATAGAACTTAGTACACTGTGGACACATATTACATGATCAGTAAACATTGATTGAAATCCCTTTACCAACCTGATGATGCCTGTTAGTTTTTCCATTTACTCTTACATTTACTTATTCATTTGGTATGAATACTTTGGTATGCTTAATCTGAAATCCAGAGAAGAATTATGAAGGATATAACAAGTGAACCTGAAAACTTTGAAGATTTGTCCTGTGAACAAATGAGATATTATGGATAGCTCCAGTGCAGCAAAAGTGAAAATTATAGATATTGGTTTAATATAAGGAAGAATTTTTTTTAATGAATGCAATTGTATGACACCAGAACATGTCTGGGGATATGTTTCCATCCCTTGAAACGGTCTAGCCAGGGTGAGTTAATTTGATATGGAAATTTACAGGGGAATTTCTCTACTGGACTAGTTGAACTTTGATAAAAATCTTAGATTTTTAGAATTTGAAAAGTCCATAAATACATCCAAAAAAAAAGAACACAGCTTCTTTCCACTACTCAATTGAATAATTCTCATTGGTAAAAGTTCTCTAATTTCAATGTGGAACCTTCCCAATACATTGCAAGTTCATATGTACCATTACCATTTCTAGAAAATCAAAATGTGTATGTAAGTTTGTGTTCACACATGCATGTGTTTGTCCAATCTTGTTTCACTACTTACCTGGTTCTGATTATCTAAAATGGAGTAAGACCTTTGGTCTTTTGCTTCCAAACCTGACAAGCTGTCACTTAACTTCTTTTTGTTTTAAGCAAACTTTTTACATTAGTGCCTAATTGCATACGATGGCAACTTACATATTAGAGAAAAATATGCAAATTTACTTGGTTCTAGTTGTGAGGCATATGACAGGTATATTAATACATATTAATTATGTCTTAATTAACTAATACATATGAAGGCAGCTACTTGCTCATTGTATGACAAAAGGAGGAGCCAAAAAGTTAACTTGAGAAGATTATTCATGAAATGAAAGAGTTTAATTTTGGTACCGCAAATTGCAGGGACAGTGAAAGTCACCATCCTTCTCTAGTTCATACTGGTTTAAACTAGAGGCTGGAAGAGAAGACTTATGTTTCTTTCCAGCATAATTTCTTGCTCTTTTAAAGAAGTAGAATTATTTTAGAGGTACTGATTGGTTTGGACTTTTATTGCTGCTGTTGTTTTGAGTATGTTTCATATTTAGTCAACGCAATCTTCTCTATGCTTTTTTTCTGTACCCTAAACATCAGAGACAGGAAACAGCTAGTCCATCCCATCCTGCCAAAATGAGGTTAACATTAGAAGCCACCAAGTGGTAATCCCTTGGGCCCACAGTTTAAAGCTAGGTCCCAGAGCTGCCTTCCCCTTGTTCCTTCTCTCCCCCAAAGACCTCATCACACTTACTAGGTTGGAATTGGGTGGGAAGGGGGTTGAGGGTTTTCTGGGGTGAGAATCTGATCTACCCTTGTTAGGCCAAAACTTCAAAAATCTTGAGGTTCAAGGAAAGTTCAGGTCCAGGACTCAAGCTGGTTTGAGACTTTCTTCTCTTCTTCCTCACAGTACTTTATCCACCCTTTGTCCTGACAGAAAAGCCAATGGCCCATGTCACAAACCTCGCTGACAGTCCTAGGTTATAGGGAAGAATTCTCTCCCCCTTCATCTCCGTGGGAGAGAACACACTGAATTGCCACTAGCCTGTGAAATAAACCACCCACCTGGTTCATGGAACCGTTTCAAGGCCAGAAAAGCCAGCCTTACTCAGCTGTGCCATATGGGAGAGAAGAAACCATGTTTTTCTCCATATGGATTTGTCACAGATTACTAAGAGGCATTTGCTCTTTGTCTCAGCCAAATGCCTTGATTCCTAAAACACATGAGAAGACGTGCTTGCTTAACTTGCCAGGGAATTGGATACGTACTTCATAAAGCAAATCAAAACTAAAACTGTGTTGGGCCATTCTGTCCCTACCTCATTGGAGAGACATCCCTGCAAATGGACAGCTAATCCTTTTAATGAGCAAAATACCCGAAGGCTTTTCTGGGGCGAAGCCAGTGTTCAACTGCCCCTTGCTGCACAGCTACAGAATGCAGACTTTTTGAGCAGGGAAAATCTTAGAGATAATCAAACCCCTCTCCCCCACCTCACTTTCCATGTGAGAACTGAGGCCCAGAGAGGGAAGGTGACTTATGTAAGACTGCTTAGCCGTGTTGTGGCATACTGGACTCATGGTCAAGTCCTTCACTCTTTATTCTCTTCTCACATGTTGTAGTTCCCTTCATCCTGTCTTCTAGATAACCCCCTAGAGTGAATTTACTGCTATTTCTTTTCAAGACTCTCACCCTTTGCTTACAAATCCAGTGGATAAAGGATTATGATTTCCTTACTATCTTTCCCTCCATGATAAAATTTGTATTGATGCCTCTATTGTTTTCTTAGCTACCGCCATTTTTACTCAGTACCATAAAGCAGGAGTATAAGACAATAGGACAAACCTCAGCATTAGCAGTAAAGACCTGTGTCTTGGCTCCAGATTCTAAATCAGATAATATAAGAAAGCCACATCCTTTGACTAACAGCAGAAAGAACCAATTTCCTAGGTGGGTGCTACACCTTAAGTTCTTTTCTTTATGTCCTACATGCGTGGGAAAGTATTAAATCCTTCCAAAAGCCATGGCAAAAGTACAAAATGACTCAAGGCCTTCATAGCTATGGCCTTCTCAAGGAAACAAGAAAGAATTTTCCAAAGTTTCCTGTCAGGTGTGGTCCCTGACCAGTCTGAGCATTCTCCTTTAGAATCAGAGGCTGCCATATTTGGACATGCTCTTGAAGCAGTCTCTATACAGAGGAGACAGCCCATGGATCCACCATAGAAATTCTTGATTTGAATTTATTGAGCTGTGTGTGAAACCCTGAGCCCTTCTTCATTTGTAAAAAAAGAATAATAGTATCAACTTCTTAGGGTAGTTGTGATTAAAGAAGATATGACATATATAATGATTAGCACTGAATAACTGCTCAAAATTTGTTATTTATCATCCTTTTCTTCTTTCCAGAGTAATCTAAGCTTAGCGACTGCTTCACTGGGATAGTTTTCTTTACTAAGGGACCCAAAACAAATTGTCTCATAAGACTAGTGGGAAAGAGTGCTGATTGCCAGTGAATTGCTCCATAAAGTTCATTATCTCTAGAATTATTCTTACTCATCATATAGAAGTTTCTTTTTTTAAGTTTATTTATTTTTCAGAGAGAGAGAGAGGGAGAGAGAGGCATAGAGACATGGAGAGAGAGAATCCCAAACATACTCCACACTGTTAGCACAGAGCCCAACATGGGGCTCAAACCCACGGACCATGAGATCATGACCTGAGCCAAAATCAAGAGTCGGACACTTAACCAACTGAGCCACTCAGGTTCTCCTCCTATAGAAACTTCTGTAAGCAGATTAGTAGAAAGGAGAGGTAGGCTATGAAGGCAGACAGAGGAGAACCATAGCAGTAAAGGTAACTATTCCCCACAAAAATTAGGGCTGCCTACTGACAGTGTGTGTGTGTGTGTGTGTGTGTGTGTGTGTTTGTGTGTTGCACATACATGAGTATAGGTACCTGTGTACATGTGTGTGTTTCTCATCTGCCCCTTCTTAAACTTGTTCTTAGAACCATTTTTTTCTCCTTCATTGTAACATGTCTGGCTTCCATTAAATCCATTAATTCACCTCCAGAATTAGTGACCATATTCAGCCTCAAGAAAGAGTTGGAAGGGTTAAATAGTTAAATACAAATGTAAAGTCTTATATGTCCAGTCAATTAGGAATCTAAAATTAAAAGGCTAAGGATGCAGAACAGAACATGAAACCATAGCTCAATATTTGGAAGCATGACCAAATGCCATTACCTCTCCATTTTATTCAGAAATGCTTTGGCCTATGATCTCAGAGAACCTCTGCTACCAAATTCTTCCTCACTCCTACTCCTACCAGGTGTGAATATCGTCTACAGGAGAGCAAAATTAGTTCCTGGATCAAGCATTGAGGATAAAGTACAGAATCTTTAGTTCTATAAATCGATCTATCTTGAAAGAGGCAGCACTTTCTGTTACATGTTCCCATGATGGCAAAGACAGAGTTAAGTACAGAGAAGGCGAGAAAAAGAGAAATTCAGCTCGGCCTTTGAGGTGGCACCTCTAGTTTTCTTTTCTTTTTTGTGTGTGTTTATTTATTTATTTTGAGAGAGAGAGAGAGAGAGAGAGTGTGTGTGTGTGTGTGTGTGTGTGTGTGTGTGTGTGCATGAGTGGGGGAGGGGCACAGAGACAGAGAGAGAAAGAATCCCCAGCAGGCTCCGTGAGGTCAGCACAGGGCCCGATGTGCGCTTCATCTCATGAACTGTGAGATCACGACTTGGGCCAAAATCAAGAGTTGGATGCTTAATTGACTGAACCACCCAAGTGCCCCACCTCTAATTTTCTTTTCTTTATCCACATTCGTGTCAAGTGTTGAGGAGCACAGCTATCGATGCAGTTGGTAGATGAAGGTACATGGCTAAAGTATATTCAGGAGCTGATGTCTATCCGTGTTGTTCCTATTAGCAGATTGTAGTTGTGATAGTAATTGAGCTGTCCCTCCAGTGGTGCTTTAATTTGTGAAATAATGACAATTCCTTATTGGAGTTTTGTATTGGGAATGGAAGAATGATAAAATTCCGGGACACCTAGCTGGCTCAGGTAGTTGAGCATCGGAATCTTGATTTCAGCTCATGTCATGATCCCAGGGTCATGGGATCGAGCCCTGAGTCGGGCTCTGTGCTAAGCATGGAGCCTGTTTATGATTCCTTCTCTTTCTTCCTCGATCCCTCTCCCCCACTCGTGCTCTCTCTCTAATAAAAAAAAAAGAAAGAATGGTTACATTCCAATGCCTCATGTTTTCAAGTTATCTCTGTCTTTCTCACTTCTGAAAATGAAGCTGGGAGAGGTTAAGTGAGTAACTTGTTCAAGGCTACTCTCCTAGTACACAGCCATCTGTCAGTATGCATCCAGAGCTCTCATTATGACTTACAAAGAAGCTGAGTTATCAATCAATGTAAAAATAGAGCCAGTATTGAATCAGGATAATACGTAGTTTAGACATCAAGTAGAATGGAGAGATAATTTGTCTAGGCTGGTTTGAGACGTGTCCCCCAAAATTCAGGGGAAAGGCTTTCGAGGAACATGGTCTAAAACAGTGCTTCTCAAATATCAAGGTACATAGAAGTCACCAGAAATCTACTGGTTCAGTAGGTCTAGGGTAAGGCCTGAACTTACGCATTTCCAACAAGCTCCCAAGTCATGATGAAGCTACTAGTCTACACTCTACACTTTGAGTAGCAAGGGTCTAAGAGACAGCTGAAGGGTGTAAAGGAGACAACCCAGAATTGCTGGAGAGAAACCATTCCTGGAGTGTTGGCAACATTACATCATGAATTCAACTTGTTGTGTAGCTACATAGGCTCCTGGGGTGGGTGGTATATTGTCCCTCTCACCTGTTATTCTCTTGCCTAAGCTCCAAGGTCTTGGTTCTGGAATCTAGAGAGAGAATCAGCCAGCAAAAGCTGAGGAAGGGCATGTTTATACTTCAGGGAACTCGACCCCACTCAGGCACTTTTACAGAGGATCATTTGGAGAATATTAGTGAAAATACACTTGGTTCAATCGTTTGTTTTATAAAGGAGAGCAACCATGATGAGAAGTGACCTATTGGCCTAATGGATATCAAGCATCAACAAAAGGCTGGCAGTGGAGAACATGTTGGGCTCTTTTTGTCCACAGTACCTGAAAGACAGGATTGTGAGACCGAGACTTTGTATCACTTCCAATTATTCCCTGAGTCCACAGGTGGGAACTGATGGGATCTGAGGCATCTCAGGTGACATGTAGAAAAGTAGAAGGAAAAAGATCGAAACATATTAAAATGCTAGTAATTACTGCCTTTGAGTGGGGACATCCTTTTTTTTTTTTTTTTTTGCTATGTGAACTTTTATTTAGTTGTCCTCATTTCTTACATATAATGATTACACTTTTTTTTTTTTTTCGCTTAGAAACACAGCTTGGGCATTCCCATAAGCAGTGTTCTATATGTTACATAATGTTCTCTCAACTGAGTATATCCAAAATGCCTGACTAAAGGAAATTCGTTAACTGATGATTTGTTTTGAATATTTTGCTCTTAAAAAAAATTGCAATCAACATCTTTGTGCAGGATACTTCGGAGGTCCTAGAGGTGGGGTTTATGGGGCTTAAAAAATGGCTCTAACATTTACCTCCACATTTCTTTCTCTTATTGATGGCGATGTAAGCTGATGTAAGCCATTTGGTAAAGGTGTCTCGTTTTACCCCACCCACTCATTCAGATCTAAAGTTCGAAGAGGTTGTCTTATTTGAGGTTTCAGTTTACTCTTCATGAACTTGAGGCCTAGGAAGTTGGAGATACCTTAGCTAGATGATGACAGAGCTGCAACCTGAACCTGTCTGAGCCTCTGCCCTTATTCTTGGAAACTACAAACCAACAGCTGTCCATGTTTGAAGGTCCCGTGGGTTCGGGGCCCTGAGGGTAATCTGATGCCCGTTTTTGTTTTCCCGCCATCACTTCCGGTGTCTCTTATTAGGTTCCGGGTACAAGGATGTGACGAAATGTGCAGGATCAGGAAGATGTAAATAATAACGCCATCTCCACTTTATTCTACCTGCAAGAACTTGAATGTGGCACTTAACCTCTCGGAGCTCGCTGCATTTATTTGTAAAAATAATACCACACTCCTTGCAGAATGCTCATGAGGAATAAATTACATAAATGCATAAAATGCAGGTGACCTAGCACCTATATTAAATACTGTTTTTGAATATTGAATGGCAACATGCTTGAGGAGCTAAGAATTGTCTTTTTTTGTCTTCTCTTACTACTACAGCTATTTCCCCACTGTTTTTCCCGCACCCCAGATTTGTTCTCATTTGTGTGCACACATCTTCGTTATAAATAAACCAACATAAAAACTCAATAAAACAGTCAAATCACCAAAATCCATGCATTCATTGAACTAGATGTTAAAGGTTTGGTTTTTTTAAAAAGAATATTTAATAGTGGCATTTGATAAGGACACTTTTTCAACTTAGATGCTTCTTAACTACCTTATCTGAAACATACTTTGGCATGTGCAGAACGTCACCATATTTGTCTTATTCTTTGAACTTTCCTAACCAAGGTGATACTGGAACTGATATGTAAAAAGCCCACAAAAGCACAATTGGACAAGCAATAAAAGTTTTTGCTTTTGGGATGATGTCCTTAGCTGTAAGGTAAAGAAAATGGTAGTAGCTAACTTGTAAGATTGTTGTCAGTTTCAAAAGCTGTGCTACGCATAAAGTAATTTGCATAGGACCCAGCCCATAAGAAGCATTTGCATCGACAACAGGGACAACAGTCGTGGTTAATGCTATCTTGCTCCTTTGTCTTCTCTTTCTTCAGATGTCTAAGACTTTGGAGGTTGTAATTCAACATTGCGTGTTTTTAAAACAGCTTTCTTGAGAAGTAATTAATATACAAAAGACTACGCACATTTGATGTATACAATCCATTTTTTTTCTTTTTAAAAAATGCTGATTTATTTTGAGAGAGAGCGGGGAGTGGCAGGGAGGGAGAGGGAGAGGGAGAATCCCAAGCAGGCTCTGCACTGTCAGCACAGAGTCCTACACCGGGCTGAATCCCACGAACCATGTGATGATGACCTGAGTCAAAATTAAGAGTCAGACGCTTAACCAACTGGGCCACCCAGGTGTCCCTTGACGTGTACGATTTGAAAGATTTGAACATACTACATACACTCATTAAAGCATCACCACAACTGAGATAATAAAATACCCATTGCCTCCAAAAGTTTCCTCCTGTCCCCTCCTTTTTGCTGCTAAGAACACTTAACTTGAGATCTACTCTCCTAAATTTTTTAAATGTAAAATGTTGTATTTTTACCCGTAGGTGCTACATTGCATGGAAGATCTCTAAAACTGACTCGTCTTGCATTACTGAAACTTGATGCCAATTGAATGTTCCCTGTTTCTCCTACCCACTCTCAGGCCCTGGTAACCACTGTTCTTCTCTCTACTTCTGTGAATTTGACTCCTTCAAATACTTCAAATAAGAAGAATTATGTAGCATTTGTCTTTCTGTGACTGACTTACTTCCCTTAGCAGAGCGACCCTCCAGGTTCATGCATGTTGTTGCATGTGGCAGGATTTCCTCCTTTTAGTGCTTTTTCCAAGATTTATTGAGAAACAATTGATATACATCACTCGATAAATTTAAGGTATATAGCAGGATGATTTGATTTGCATATATTGTGAAATGATTACCACCATGGGTTTAGTTAACATCCATCATCTCATATAGACCTTCTTTTTTGAAGAGGGAATAATTGTCCATTTTATGTATATACCAAGGTTTTTTAATCTGTTCATCTAAATTGATGAACATTTATTTTGGCTGTTATGAACAATGCAGCAATGAACATGGGAGTGTACCTCTTTGAGAGCCTGATTTCAATTCCTTTGGATAAATATCCAGAAGTGGGATGGTAGGATCATATGATAGTTCTAGTTTTAATTTTTTGAGGAACCTTTGTAATAGACATGTCTCTAAACAAGACATACAAATGGCCAACCAGTATATGAAAAGGTGCTCAACATCGCTAATTACCAGGGAAATGCAAATCAAACCCACAGTGAGATTATCCTCACACTTCGTGGGATGGCTTTTTCAAAACAAAAGAGAACAAGTTTTAGAAAGGAGATGGAGAAATTGGACCCCTTGGACACCATTGGTAGGAATGTGTGTGTGTGTGTGTGTGTGTGTGTGTGTGTGTGTGTGTGACTGGAGAGCTTATAGTTTATGTGGCTATTTTAGAAGAAAAACACCTTGATTTAGGCTCACTTGAATTGCCACAACATTAAAACCCAAGACTTAAGGATGTCTGTGTTTCTTTAATTTTTTTTAATGTTTATTCATTTTTTAGAGACAGAGACAGAGCATGAGTGGGGGAGGATTGAGAGCGAGAGAGACACAGAATCCGAAGCAGGCTCCAGGCTCCGAGCTGTCGGCACAAAGCCTGATGCGGGGTTTGAACCCACAAACTGTGAGATCATGACCTGAGCTGAAGTCGGACGCTCAACCAACTGAGCCACCCAGGCGCCCCAAGGATGTCTGTGTTTCTTTAGACTGATGATTGATGCACATTCCCAATTTACTTCTGTTCTTATTGGGAAAGTGCTCTCATCTTTTCTGTCAAGTTTGTCACGAGGAGTCTCTGTGACAGCACTGTGTCTATCAAAACTTGGGAAGATTTCTGGTTTCTCTGCTTCTTTTTCATTATCTGGTGTATTTTCACTTACTTCAAGCCTACTCTTTAAACCATCTGTTTTTAATTACTGATTTACGTTCCAGTTGAAATATACTTATTTTTTTTATTTTTTAAAGGCAGATGAATTATGATAGCAAAATGACTAAGAGTGTTCCATACATTTGGGTAATCATAGAAATCACCAGGTCAGGGAAAGCAAATATACATAGGCGTATGTCTACAAACAACACATTAAATCACGCATGATGCTGGCAGGAAGTTGAAATGATTTGTGAAAGCCAGCGGTATTATTTTGCAATCAAAAGTAAAGAAAAACAAATTCTGGTTTGTAAGGTGAATAATTCAAAATGTGTTAGGACATGTGCACAAACACGCACATACAATGAGGTGAGCAGTGTATCTGTTCGCTTTGGATACATCAAAAAAATCACCCAAAAAACAGTGGCTTAAAGAGCAATCATTGATTTAGCTCGTGGTTCTGTGGCTTGGTAATTTGAGTTGGGCTCAGCTAGGCCGTACTGTGGATCTTGCTTGGTGTCTCTCATGACGTTGCAGTCAAAGGGAGGTTTAATTGGGACGTTGAGGATTCTCCCTCTCTCTCCCTCTATTCTTAGGTCCTCTCCTCTTCAACTGGCCTCTCCACATGGTCTTTACACATGGTCTCCTCAGCAGTAGGTAGTTGGGCTTCTGACATGAAGGCTCAGGGTTCAACAAAGTGTGAAAATGAAGGCTGCCAGGGCTTTCTAATGGCTGGGTCAGAAATCCTGCATGGTCACTTCTACTGCACTCCCACTGATTAATGCAAATCGCAGGCTAGCCCAAGTTCAATGCGGGGGAGGGGAGGAGGTGCTACATAAGGGCATGAACACCAAGAGGCATGGCTCATCTCATCAGGGCCATTTTTGGAGACTAGCAGTTACATTCCCTATATTGACTTAAAACTTATTTTTCCTTTGATTCTGTTCTACGTTCTGTGCAACACAGAATAAGTCCATTTTATATGACAGGCATTAAGATGATGGGAAACAGCGATTATACTTCCCGTCACTCCCAAATTTCCAGGGAAATGTTGTCAGCTTTTTCCAATACTCCTCACATGATACAGTTTTGCATTTTCTAACCACTGTGGTCACTCTCTTGTAGATCCACCCCAGATTATCAACGGTGGCACTCTGCAAAGAACAGAACGGTTCAGATAAGAAGACAGTGTAATAACTCCCTAAAGATGCCCATGCCCTAATCCTCAATACTCTGAATATGTTACCTTATATGGCAAAGGGACATTGCAGATGTGTCTAAGGTTATAGACCTTGAGATGAGGCAATTTTCCTGGGTTGTCCAGGAAGGCCCAATCTAATAGGATGAGTCCTTAAAAGCAGGGAGTCTTTCCTGGTGGCGAAGAGAGAAATTTAGTGATGGGAAAAGGGTCAGAGAGATGTGCCATGAGAAAGACTCACCCTGCCATTGCTGGCTCTGAAAATGTAGGAAGGTGGTCATGAGCCAAGGAATGCAGTGGCCTCTACTGGCTGGTGATGGCCCTCTGCTTACAGCCAGCAAAAGAACAGGGACATTGGTCCTTCAAACCCAAGAAACAGAATTCCACCAACGGTCTGAACAAATAGGAAGTAGATTCTCCCACAGGGCCCCAGAAAACAATGTGGGCTCTGCTAACACCTGGACTTCAGTATGGCGAGAACTACACCGGAGTTCTGACCTCTAGAACTATAAAAAAATTATTTTGTAAAAATAAATGATAACAACAATAGTAATAATAGTGCGTCATTCTTAGCCTCTAAATTTGTGGCAATTTATTATAGTGACAATGGAAGGCTAATACAATCTGTTATGATCACTTTTGAACAAAAAGGTAAAGCCATCCTCTATATTTGGAGAGAAGTATGTCCTAGGTGTGCCTTAGCTTGTTTTTGGAAATGCTATGTTGATTCATACAGAGCTTACATTCTACAAAAACAAGAGACCTTTTTCCCACCAGCAACTGTGATAGTGAACACTTTCTCCTTTAATAATCAAATGCAAAATGGTACATTTAGCCCAGTTCATTTCCATCATGTTAGATTCGGTCTATCATTGCAGCCTGTCAAGATATTTTGGGGTCTGGTTTCTGTCATCGAAATATTCAGCCATGCCCTCCCAGTCCTGGGTCATTTCAATATCTGATCTGTCCTACGGTGAAACATGTCTTACAGATGGCTTCTGCCACCCTGGGTTGATGCTCTTCTTTCCATTATAGTGCTTGCACGTGGACTCCCATTGGTTATTGAAAACCTACATGTTCTTAAGACGTAGCTCGAATTCCATGTTTTTCATGGAGCCTTGCCTGATAGCACCAACCAAAAGTGGTTTGTCCCTCTCTGCTCCTATATGAGTATCTCATTTGTGCCATTGGTAGAATACAAATTGACTTATACGGTAACTATCTGTTTATGTGTCTTTTCTCTTAAACTCTAGACATTTTGAAGACAAGGATTGCCTTTTAAAAATTTATATCCCTTAAAGCCACTGACATTATGTCTGGTCTGTAACAGGTGCTTTATGGAAAACAATAATTCGTTTAGCAAGTCCTAGTTGAGCCAAGATGCAATACTCTAAAACATTCCTTTTTACTTTAAATGGAATGAGAAAAATATACATGCGGTGAGTACATAATTGTGAATAAGCAATCTGAGACACAAAGAAGCAGAGGTTCTTTTGTGGGAGAAATTATGACTCAGGGCCACATGTATATACCTCATGGTTTGTGAGAATACAGTGCCATGTACTTGAAATTATGGGAGCACTAGATCTTGGGCTCCTGTAGAACAGAAATTGAGTCTTTAGCTCAAGAACCTCCCATGATGCCTAAGACAGAGAATGCAATCTATTTGACACGTGATTCAACTATGATTTGTTTCTGTTTCTCTACCTGGCACCCACTCCACCCACTTACCTCCCATCACTCAGTGTCATATCTATACCATCACAGTCAGCATCAACTTTTAAGCATATGTGGCAGATGAATCGGTTAGGATAATGTTGGCTGCTAACTTGTAGGAACCCCCAAGTCAACGGATTTATATTACAGGGCTGTTTCTAGCTCACACAAGAAATCCAGAGGGAGGGTAATGCCAGGGTTGGCTGTTCAGCCACCCAATAGTATCATGAGAACCTCTTTGCTTTATCGTAGGAGTCTGTTTACTCTTCTGATCTTCCATCCTTAGGCCACCTCCTCTCAGATCATGAGAAGGCTGTCTCGTTTCAGCCATGACACCTTCGAGCAGAACAAAAGTCTACATCATGAAATAAATGAAGCGATCATTTCCACAAACTTGCCAGAAGACTTCCTTTCATATATCAGTGTCTAACCAAATGTGGGGACACATGCCCACTCAAAACCCATCACTGGCAAGGCAATGGGATCACCATGCTTGTGATGTGACACATATGGCTTTGTGGAGAAGGGCATAATTCCTGTCCCACAGCAGGGTTCCATTAAAAAGGAGGAAACGGTGAAATGGCGGAAAGGCAACCAATGAAATGTACAGTCACTGAAGCCAACAACTAAACCTAAACTATATATGCTCTTCTTTTTTTTTTTTTTCTTTTAATTTTCCTTGTGTCCCTTTCTCTGAAGCCAGCCATGCTTTTCTGGAACTGTGTTCAGAAAGTAAAAATTTCACATCACTATTATTTACTGTTCACATCACTGTTATTTACTGTTATCCTAAAACGAAAAAACACTTGCATGCACACGCGCGCACACACACAGACAGCGTTGTTTTTTGCCAATACAATTCTCGCCACAGTTTTTTGAAAATAAAGAATCTTTGTGAGTTGCCAACCTCTTGAGTTTCTGTCCTTGTCAGAATTTATTCCTCTTGCCTTCCAAGTAGAGAATGATGGCTTATGGCTCAGATGAGGCCTTTGAAATTGGGATCGCTTAATGGAAACAGACATTTACCCTTCCAGATAGAGTCAAAATGTTTATCCCACAACTGAAATTTAACTTCTTTTTGTAATTTTCAAAGTCTGCAAAATGGAATGTGAGTTGAAGGAAATGCTCTGGGAGCATTTTTTTTTTCTGGTAAAGAAAGATGTGCTTTAAATTTTTTTTTTTTAATTTTAGAATTTTTAAAAAAACTTCTATAAATGTGGACCTTTTAATTTCATGATTAAATCAGTTGTGGGCCAGTCTTTGTCATTCTTAAGACACAACCCTGGTTTGCATTTGGAAATACCTTTTATATTATTTATACTGGGTTTTCAAGATTGGTGGGACTAGTCTTGCCATCCGTGTAACTGGGAAGACTGAGCTTCTGAGACGTTAATTGACTTCCCATAAGTCACAACATGCTGGTGGCAAAGCATATTCTGATTTTTGAGATATGATAGGTTTTGAACTCTATCTGCTGAATTATAAGTAGCCAGAGGCCAAGGTGAAAACCTTTCAACTAGTGAGGATTAAGAAATCTCCAAGCAGATTATCAAAGTTATAGTAATCACCTTTCTTGCTGGCAGGTATAAATATTGAAAGTAGTCACCTAACAAAGAGGACAATTTCACTCCTGTTTAGAGGGAAAAGTTGACCCTTTCAGAGTGATGAATATTACAGGAAAAATATTACACTTGCCATGAGACCACATGCACTGTGCACCTCGGGGTGGGTGTTTTCTTTCTTTCTTCTTTCCCTCTGCTCATTTCCTGGCTATGTGTTCAATTCTGGAGCCTCTTTCCAATTGCAGAGGCTCAACCTGCAGCCCTTTGGACGGGAGCCTGGCTCTCTGTCGGTTTTACCAGCCTGTGCACCTTAACTCCTTACTCATAGTTTCCACGTGAAGTCACCCAATTTGCAATTCGTGTCTTTCTGCAGTAATTAGTTCCCCACTCGGTGAGAGCACAGCTGCGCATTAAGTCCAGCTGATCCAACGGCAACACGTGGCTTATTGCTGTGCTGGCAGGCAGATGCTTCCTACTGCACCTACAAGCAAACACACAGATCCACTCTATTTCCCAGAAACTAGCCTGGATACCGCCTTCTGTTTGTCAAGACCTGGAATGGGCTGGAAGCACCAAATCGGATGTTATTCTTGGTTTCTGCTCTTCTTCCTCCTCCCTTTTTTCCCTCCACAGTTGCTTAGAAAACATACCACATGTTTGCACACATGCCATAGGCTTTATAAATCATTATTATTATTATTTTTAATCTCTGGTAACAGCTGGCTCTGGTGCCTTTCGCTCATTTGGAGAAGCAGATGGAGATCCAGGCAGGTTGGCTCTACCTTATGGAGGCGTCAGAGGAAGAGGAACTCAGGAATGGCAGGACAGTGTGAGTTCCACTTCCAGAACTCTGGCCCCGAGGTGAAGGAAGGCCGTGTCTCGGAGGTGTGCTGACCGGATTTTGTGCAGAACGGCTCACTGAAAAGGAGACTAAGCGCTGTAGTCCATAAACTAGATTAAGAAGCTCATGAAACTGAGCTCAAATAAAAAGTGATGAGAAAGGAAGGCGTTGAACCTAATGGAAGCATGTATGCACGTGGCATAGGAGCATCAGAGTTGTATAGAGAGCACTGTGTAGAAGACTAATATTGGAAGTTAGCTAGCTATATATTCTAGAATGATGCTCTACTGATTATAACCCCCATCTTCCTCATCAAAATATGTCATTTGGTCCTCCTGCTCAACCTAATGGTTCCCTAGCTTCATTCAAATAGTGAAAACACGGTCTGCTACAAAAACTCCTCTTGAGAAGGCTGGAGTCATCAGGCAGATAGATGTACAGGGCATTTTCTATATGTTGCTGATCATTGTGGACTGACAGAGATACCACTATATTTCCCTAAGTTAGAGATTCCTCCCATTAGCACTTGCTGGTTAATCATTCATGCCCAACATAGGGTAAGAAATGCCATATTGGATTCTTCAAGAACCTATCATTTGTCATACCTTTCCTTCTTGGCCACATATCTGTTACCCCAGAGCATTCTGGAAAGACTTCCTTAGAACGAAATGTGGGAAAAAATAAAAGTTGGACCCTGTCAGTAGATCCAGGGTGGGATGGTTTCTATATCACTTCTTTCTGATCTCAAAAGTGTTCCTCCCAGTACAAATGAATGGAAAGTATGCCTTTGGCTTACAAAAGGGAATATAGAAGGACAGAAAGATGAGGGGCAGCCGGGCACTTTTGGGGAAGTGTGTCTATAATAAATGCCATTGCTTCAGAGGAACCCTGTAGTGAACAATTAAAACAATGAATCATGTTGAATCCTGAGTCATAAGTGGGATGGCTATAAAACTTATCACCCAAATGGGACACTTATTCGAGGAAACTGGACACTTAATAGAGGAAAGTGGACACACTGGTCATAATTATTCTAGACAACAGACATCAACTGGGCCTGGCCCTGGTGACCCATGGAAGCGATTGGATGGATGAACTTTAAATGAGAACCCGCTCCGTGTTAGTGGCTGTGTCAGGCCTTTTCATTTCTGCCATCATGTGTAACACTCACCAAAGGCTTGTGAGGACAACAGAGGGACTTTCCTAATGTCCTGTGCAAGGAATTGACACAATGGGGACCTCAACTTCTAGTGCCCCAAACTAAAAGCTTGAATTTGGGATTTCAACAGTTCGCCATAATCCAGTTGTGGGGAAAGGCAGGATCCTTTACGATTCTGGAACGTATGTGCAGAAACAAGTACATATGTGAAGGCAACTCACGTATTTATCGGGAGGAGAAATGACAAGGTAACATTACCTTCGGTGACCAGGTGTTTCTTACAAGTGTCACCTAGCCCACTTTCTATGAATAAGTCAAGTGGGGGGAAAAGAAGGAAAACTGATTCATGGACCACATTTAAGTTAATTCCTCCAGTCAGCGGGCCTAAGTCCTACCCAGTTAAACTACACGATATGTCCAGATTCCTTGTTCGGGGGAATGCCTGCAGCAGAGAGCAGCTCAGTTATGACATATCTCGTGACTTTCCCTAATCTGCTTCATCCTAATCTGTTCTCAGGATATTAAAAAATAATAATCAGGGAGCATCCCGAGGCCAAGAATATCAAATCCGGCTTCCTCCAAGCTCTGCTTCTCTGCTAGAACTGGCTCAGAAACTGCAGGACTCAATATCCCCCGCCCCCCCCCCCCCCCAACCAGGGCCAGGATGAGCTGGACAGGCTGGGACAGGCTTTTGGAAGCAGGAGAGAGGCTGATCTTCGAAAACAGAATGTACTCAAAGCAGTTCTTGGAAAGTCAAAGGAGGTTAAAACTGCAGTCAGCATCATTTTCCCCCTGGTGGAGTTAATGACCTTTCTCACTGACAATTCATGGGTTGGATGTGAACATCTGTCCCACAGTGGGAAAGAGATAAATAAGTTTCTGAATTAAAAATTAGAACCAGAAGCGAACGATCATCAGTCTTGTACTGTTTCTCGGTTGGTTTCTGTCACATTTGTTCATCAATTAATCCATCCAGGGGTCACTGTCTCAGTTTCTCCCATGTGCTCCTGCTCTTTCAGAAATGATAGTCCGGAGAGTGAAGATGGATCATGAAGATGTTAAATGAGCAAATATGTAAAGTGAGGTGTATTCTTTGACAGAACAGAATGCTGTGGGGGTGCCTACTAGGAACTCCCAACCTAACCCACGTGGTCAAGGGACGTTTCTTAGGGAAAGTAACATACCGGTTGACATTCATAGGTTTCATAGGGGTGGCTCAGCCCAAGAGAAAGTGACTCGGGAAAGGAGAGTACTTGGGGTCTGGGAGCAAGAGAACATGGTCACTTGAGAAAGTGTAAAGAGCTCAATAAAATTTATCCAAGGGATACAGGAGTGCTAACGCAGGGGGGCGCATGCACCCCAATGTTTATGGCAGCGCTTTCAACAAGAGCCAAATCATGGAAGGAGCCTAAACGTCTATCAACTGATGAATGGATAAAGAAGTTGTGGTTTATACATACAATGGAATACTACTTGGCAATGAGAAAGAATGAAATCGTGCCGTGTACAGCAGCATGGATGGGACTGGAAGGTGTTATGCTGAGTGAAATAAGTCAGTCAGAGAAGGACAGATATCATATGGTTTCACTCATATGTGGATCTTGAGAAACTTAACAAAAGACCAAGGGGGAGGGGAAGGGGAAAAATAGTTACAGAGAGGGAAGGAGGCAAACACTCTTAAATACAGAGAACAAACTGAGGGTGGATGGGGGCTTGGGGGAGAGGGGAAAATGGGTGATGGGCACTGAGGATGGCGCTTGTTGGGATGAGCACTAGGTGTTGTATGTAAGCAATGAACCATGGGAATCTACCCCTAAAACCAAGAGCACACTTTATACACTGTATGTTAGCCAATTTGACAATAAATTGTATTTAAAAAAAAAAGAAATAAATAAAGTGAAGAGATTGGACTAACCCAGGGGTTCTCAACCTGGGGTTTAGCAGATCAGTGAATGTGAGAGAAAAACATTCCCTCTTCCTTTTCAGTGATTTCCAATGAAATCGTTTCCTTCAACTATAAATATAAGCATCAAATCACAGTCCTGTTAGCAGGAACTGTGACTTGTCACCAGTAGAAATCACAAATACGTTTATATCACATGACTCTTGTTGCAGATATCAAAATATTGTTTATGCTCACTGCTGCTTCAAAATCATGGTAGTTATTGGACTGCTGTTAGATCTTGTATTTAGTAGATTAAATGGAGAAGTACATTAAAAAAACCCAACAAACCTGTATCCTGAAGGATAAGGGGACAGGAGAATGGGAAGAGGTGCCAATGGGTAACCTTCCATTTCCTCTTTCCTTTTCTTACCATCATAGACAAGGGCACTAGTCCTCTTAGAAATGGACAAATGTAAATCCACAGGAAGAAGCCGACTTGCTCAACGGTGTAATTTTTTAAATTGGAAGAGTACACAAGCCTGACTTCAGTTCCCTGCTCTAAGTCTAGTGTTCTTGTCATGGTCTGGTTGTTTTCCCTTTTTTAGAATAGTTGAAACCATAAAAACTTTTGACTGAACATTCTTGGGCTATTAAAAATTGGGTGCTTAAAGCTTTTTGCAAATCTAGCTAAATGACTTAATTTCTTATATCCACAATCTTTGATTATTTTCACAGGGTTTTGACTTAGTGAGTAATTTGGAAGTGTTTATATATATATATTTTTTTTTATTTTATTTTTTAATATATGAAATTTACTGTCAAATTGGTTTCCATACAACACCCAGTGCTCATCCCAAAAGGTGCCCTCCTCAATACCCATCACCCACCCTGCCCTCCCTCCCACCCCCCATCAACCCTCAGTTTGTTCTCAGTTTTTAACAGTCTCTAATGCTTTGGCTCTCTCCCACTCTAACCTCTTTTTTTTTTTTTTTTCCTTCCCCTCCCCCATGGGTTTCTGTTATGTTGGAAGTGTTTATATTAAGTAAATACATCTTTTGCTCTTTTCACAATTGGTTAGACCCTCATTGTATGCTAACACCTCTGGCCAAGATACTCCATGCACAAAACATAAGTGTGTGTGTGTGTGTGTGTGTGTGTGTGAGAGAGAGAGAGAGAGAGAGAGACAGAGAGAGAGAGAGAGAGAGACATGGAGGGAAAGAGAGAGAGGAAGAGAGAGAGAGGGAGACACTAGAAGAGAGAGGAAGAGAGACAGAGAGAGAGAGGGAGAGAAGTGGGAGTTGGGAGGGAGCATATGTTGTAACCAGAAGAAAAGAGGATGTTTTAGGTAGTCAAAAAATTTTAAATTGTCCATTGCATAGGATGGTGCAGAGAGTAAAGGTAAGAAGGATGGTGAGAGAGTAAAGAGAGACGGGGTAAGGGCCAGTTGACCCAAGATGCAGGGAAAAGTAGAGGTTAGTCATGAGCGAAGGACAGGTGTCCAGTTTGGCTGGACCAAAAGGAACATAGAAGAAAGCAGTAGAAAATCAGTCTAAAAGTATAGTTCAGGTGTAGACCGCTGGATTCCGAATGCCAGTCTGTTTGGTGGATGGTTGGGGAGCAGGTGGACTCACTTTGAAGCCTCAGGTAGCAGTAAGGCTGCGTTGAAGCCTGTGCTGTGTTGCCCACACCCTTGCAGAACTGAGCACTGATTCCATAGTTGCTGAGAGTGCTGGCCCCGGAGAGCACACAGTCAAACGCTGGGAATTGCTTCACCCCGGGCCACACCCTTCCCAAGGGCCTGGTACCCTTGCCCCCAAGGGGGGCACGTGTGCAGGACCTCCCCAGGTGCTGAGCTCCACATGGGGTCCACTGAGGTCTTTGTCGCAACTGTACCAGAGCCTAAGCTCTCCTTCTGCCCCATCCTACACCCTTCGCTCCCCCGGATGTTGACCCTGGGTGACCTGCCTCCCCACCATCTTAGCCTGTCTCCTGCGAAACCACATCTGCTATGCAGGCGTAAGCAGCACAGGGAGACTGTAAGCCAGGATTCTGATCAGTAAGCATTAAATGATGAAGGCTGGGAGCGCCTGGGTGACTCAGTCGGTTCCGCCTTCGGCTCAGGTCATGATCTTGCAGTTCATGAGTTCCAGTCCTGGGTCGGGCTCTGTGCTGACAGCTCAGAGCCTGGATCCTGCTTCAGATTCCGTGTCTGCCTCTCTCTCTCTTCCCCTCCCCTGCTCGCACTCTGTCTCTCTGTCTCTCAAAAATAAATAAACATTTAAAAAATGATGAAGGCTGTACACTGGAGGTACCATGGAGCATGTAAAAGTGAGAGGACAAGGGGGTAACTGGGGACCTTCATTTCGTCCCTCTGATCTGTAAACCCCCAAGGAGCCTCTATCAGTTTGCTCTAGCTTCCTGCCAACAACCTCATAAGTTACTTTTTCTTTTCTTTCTAGAGACTTAGAGGCATAGGTTTCAAAACCTATCAAAACAGGGGCGCCTGGGTGGCTCAGTCGGTTGGGCGTCCGACTTCAGCTCAGGTCATGATCTCACGGTCCGTGAGTTCGAGCCCTGCATCGGGCTCTGTGCTGACAGCCCAGAGCCTGGAGCCTGCTTCAGGTTCTGTGTCTCCCTCTCTCTCTGCTCCTCCCCTGCTCATGCTCTGTCTCTCTCTCTCTCCTTCAAAAAAAAAAATAAAAACATTAAAAAAATTTTTTAAACCTATCAAAATAACCCCGGAAACTTTCAAAAAATAGTGTTCTGTGACCTCACTCCTATAGATTCGGATTCGGTATTCTCTGGGGAGAGATCCAGAAAAATAAAATATATACTCCTGCTTTAGTTTCCAAAACACACTTTCAAATGCATTTTCTTATTTGATTTGCGCGAGCGCACGTGCGCACACACACACACACACACACTCACACACACACACACACACACCAAGGTGGGTGTAATTATTATTATCTCCATTTAACAAATGAGGAAGCTGGGGCTGAGAGAAGTTTAACAGCTTGCCTTAGGCACCCAGCTAAGTAAAGAGACAAAATCAATATGAAAGACAAGATCTGACAGCCTCCTGATGTTCTTTCCATTTCACCTCCCAGCCTCTTTCAGCTCTGGGGAGGCCAGAATTCTCAAGGCCTGTCCTTGCATGTGCTAGTTATATTCTCCCTATCTTCGCTGAAGCTCTTCCCCAACATACCCCGCTCCTGTCCATGATGCAGGCCCTGAGAAATCCTCAAGACCAACGTGAGGAATTTATAAAATCTTTAAAAATAGTGTTACACAAGACATTTCCAAAGCTGGGAACATCCGCAGGGAGCTTTCCAATGCGACGCTCACAAAGCGTCGTCCTTAGGTAACTTTGAACCCCCGAGAATGTTCCTGATTCATGCGTAGCCTCTGCACATCCCCCAACCCTTGATCATGCTCAGTTACTCAGTTGAATTTTTTTAAATTACTTTTAAAAATGTCTTTTTTGTCTTATTTGCCCAACTAGACTGGAAGCTTTCAGGGGAAAGACAAGCTTCCAACTCAAGTTAACAAAGTTAATCAACTTTTCTGGCCCTTTTCATGTACTCCTTTCATGGAGTAGAAAACTAGTAAAATACGGGTGAATATGATACAGCCCCTGCCCTAAAAGTGTTTATAATCTCTCCATTTCATCTACAACTAGCCATCCATCTCATAAACATAAATTTATTTGTATGAACAGTGTTACATGGATACGGAGGAGGGAGTGGGTAAAGAAAGTTATGAGGGTTTCTCAGAAGAGGAGCTATTTGAGTAGAGCCTTGACAGTAAATTGGAAAAGTAATCAGTAAGCCTTAAGTTCATGCCTTAAAAGGAATCGTTCTTAAGGATGTCTATGTGTTCCAACTGAGGGGCAGAGTTTCATTAAATGACTCAACAATATTTATTGGATACCAATAATCCTATTTACACGTCCCTCTTTCTCACCACCACCACCCCCCACATGCAATCCCACAGCCCATCCGAACTCTCCTACCCTTCGAGTATCTTTCCAACCATCCACTTTTCTCCATCTCCATTACCGGCACTCCTAATTAAGACCTTGTCAATAGCTTACCAACGGGTCTCTTCATCCAGTAGCCACTCCCGCTGAATTGTATCTCCCCACCCTGCTTCCCGAGACTCTTAGGATAAAAGGCAACATTTTAACCTGACTCTACAAGGCCCTACACATTTGGGTCTTTCTTATTTTCCCAGCCTCATTTGGAACTTTGCTTAGTGTCATCTCTATAATCTAGCCACATTAGCTTTCTTTCATGTTCCCCTCTGCCACATGTCCCTTGCACGTGCTTTTCCCTCAGCTGAAGATGCTCTGCCCCATACTTGCCTCCCTTTTCTCTTCTTTCTGGACTCAATGAAATCACCATTTCTTTGGGGACATCTTCCCTGACCTCCCCTTACCATATCTACAGCCCCAGTACTTACAAATATGATGGATCCCTCTCCTCCTACTTTGCTGCCTTTATCACAGTTATAATTTTACACTTATTTGACTTGTAAAAATTAGAGTCTATCCCTTTCCCACCCTTAATATATTAAGTTCTACAAGGGCAAGGACTGTGCCTATCTTTGCATGCAGTTGGATCCCTAGAACCCAGTTGGAGAAGTGTGAATCAATGACTGAATGAATGGACTGACACGTGTCTGACTTGTTAGGTCCTGGGAATTCCAAAGGTGTGCAAAACAGACCCAGTTTCTGTGAGTGTGGAGCTTCTAGACTAGTACTGGTTAAGCATAAGAGATTGAAAAGTCAGGGTGTGGTTGTTTGGAATTTGGACAAGCTCTCCATGACTCTTCCCTGACCCCATTTCACACTTCTTCTCCTGGAGATTTCAGGATCTGGGTTAGGAGTTGAAACTGCAGCTGAGTCTAGAGTTGTTTTATTTGTTCTTGGACATTCACTATAAGGCACTGATGCCAGGATTCAGAAAGAACATGCCCCTTTATATTCAGGAAGATTTTGTAAAGGATGGAGATGTTTTTGTTTTTGTTTTTGTTTTGTTTTTTCTGGTGGCTCCATATCCATTTTTCCTTCTTTTTTCAACTTTTTAAAAAAAATTTAAATGTTTTTCTTTATTTTTGAGACAGAGACAGAGCATGAGCAGGGGAGGGGCAGAGAGAGAGGGAGACACAGAATTGGAAGCAGGCTCCAGGCTCTGAGCTGTCACCACAGAGCCCGACGCGGGGCTCAAACTCACAAGACTGTGAGATCATGACCTGAGCTGAAGTCGGACGCCCAACCGACTGAGCCACCCAGGCGCCCCCCATTTTTCCTTCTTGCTAGAGCTCTTCAGCTTTTGTGTGGGGAATCATCTCTCCTCCCTTCTGTTCACTCATGTCGGGACTGTCTACGAAGCGATGGGTTCATGGCCCAATTAAACCAATGAGACTCCCCGTTAGAACTTACTGGATTTTCCTAATCAGGATACCCCAGGGAAGTGGTATACGGATCCCTGCAACTTTCCAAGGGCCTTTCTTTTCTGAATCATTCTATGAGACCTTGAATAATTCTCTTTCTTCTTCAGTACGTTCTGTTGCTTGCACCCGACCCTCTTCAGCTACAATTCCACCAAAGCAGAAGTGGGCGAACAGCTTGCAGCCCAAGTCAAACCACTGCCTACTGTAGTGTATATAAAGTTTGACTGAAGCACAGCCACATCCGTTCATTTACGTAGTGTCTCCTGCTGCTTTCATGCTACAAAGGCAAGGCTGAGGGGTGCGACAGAAACTATAGGTTCCACAAAGTTGAAAATATTTACAGGAAAAGTTTGCCGGCCCCTACACTAGAGTAAAAACCCCAATATCCTCATGAGGGTAATTGATTAAAATTCTCCTCTAGGCCTCTAGAATGGTACCGGATATGTGCCATTCCTGGAAGAAGTGAGAAAACGGTGAAGTCGGTTTCTGTAGGGCTTAAGTTTTGCATAAACCTCGGCCGAGAAAGGGCACTTGCACCAAGGAAACAATTATGAAATGGACCTGGAAAGAAAAGGGGCGTTATGTAGCATGGGGAACGGCAAGAACTAGTGTGTACTTGTGTGCAAAGTTAGGGGTGTGTGTGTGTGTGTGTGCGTGTGTGCGTGTGTGCGTTTTAAGGAGCAGCCAACATATGCCTTCGTTTGAATACTGTCTTGTCTGGAGCCAATGGGAAAAACCAGATGGCCTGCAATTCTCATTTAAGTTCCAAGCTTAAATCCATGGTAAACAGCCTATTAGTGGGAAATTTTGGGACAGTCCCTAAGCAAAGTTTGTTTTGCTTTTTACTCTCAGACTTGCTCCAAAAGCTCAGTGGAAATTACAGCCTAGAAAGTGCCTACTTAAATTCCTTTAACAAGCAATCCCCTCTCAGCAGACACAAGTTTGGGCCTGTCCGCTCACCTCAAACAGACCATCCCTCTGAATTGTTTGCAAGGGCCTCAGGCTACAGGTAGTTTAAAGTGCCACTATCAGATTGCTTCCCAATCTTCTCCTCGCCACGAAATAGTCTTGATTTTTGTCAGCAGCTTTTCATATTCTAGGGCTCCCTTATTAACTATGTTTGCACGGAGCTGGATTTTCATCTTACTCCATGCTGTGCGGGCTCTGCCCCTTTTAGGAGCTCAGGGGCCAGACCTGGGGTGGGCTGGCTCCCGCCCCCCCCCCCCTTTTGGCCTTTTAAACATGTTCGGATGATCGTGTGTTAAGAGCTAATGACAATCGTCTGCCCAGAATGCTCAAGCATAAACTTGCATCGCGTCTGGGGGATTGATGAAATCAGCCTCAAAATCCAGAACATCTATCCTATAATTAAGATCCACTAATATATGGACAAACAGGTCAGCAAGACCTACTTACGGTCTCCGCAAATTAAAGGGCTTCAAAGAAAATATTCCTTTCTTCCAGAGAGTGATTTTTTAAGGAGCACATTAAATAAACATTTATTGAGCATCTATGTTATGACAGGCACTGTGCGGGCTCCTGGGACACAGCAGTGAGTAGGAGGCGTGGGGCCCCTGTCCCGATCGAGCTACCAGCCATGGGAGGGCAGTGGAAAGGGAACATCTCACAGAAGCACCTGCAGGGAGTGATCATGGAGAGAGTAAGTGCTGTGGCTGGGAAAACAGGAAGGCCTCTAACTCAGAGTTGGATGGAGCAGAGGTGAAGGAGCCCTGGTCAAGGATCTGAGACAGCTTCCGCTCGGCTGGTGCACAGAACAGAGAGGCAGGGTTGGGAAAGAAGTCCACAGAAAATGGCAGATCAAAGCAGGACCTTGCAAGCCAGGTGAGAAAATGACAGTGCTCTAGAACGATGGCTCTTCTTCACCAGGGGACATTTGCCAATGTCTCTTCAGATATTTTGCGTTGTCACACTCAAGAGGGGTTCCTGGCATCTCGCAGGTAGAGGCCAGGGATGCTGCTAAACATTCCTCAGCGTAGGGGGCAGTGCCACGATGCATGGCCTATTGGGCCCAAAATGTCAATAATGCCGAGAAGCCCCGCTCCACGGCAGGGGGAGTGACCAAGGAGAGAGGGCCAACCCTGGAGTTACGTTTTGTAACGTCCACTCCAGACACAGAGAGGCGGTCAGGGCGTACTGCAAAGAGCACAAATGAGGGGAAATAATTTATGCAGCTTCCTGATAAAAGACGAGTTATGTGGAAAAAGCCCCTTCTGCCAGGGGCCCCGCCACGGAAACACATCTCACTTTGCGACGCAAAAATAAAAATGCCACCACAGGAGTTTTTAGGCACCACCCTTCCATGATGAGTGAGAGATGGGAAACTGACAAGCAAATGTAGTAAAATAACTATTTTCGTCTGCACATTTGTATAGCTCGCTATTTTGTTGTCCTCGAGCTCGCGGCATAGAAACTAAAAGGTTCTGGATGAAAGTGTTAGCTGACTTTGACATAAAGTGGTGGCGTTGAGATATTTTCAACACCCCCCCCCCCACACACACACACATACACACACAGAGGGCATGATCCTAGGTATTTGGGGAGCATGTTTTGCATTCTTTGTGACAGGTGGGGTCCTATAAATGAAGACAGTGACAGCTGCTTAGCATGATAATGTGTTCCATATTGTCAGACCAATTTGGAAAGACTCGGAGTATCTATTATGAAGACCACTGTAATATATACGGAAAGTGTCTTTGCACAGGGGAAAGCACAGTGATTCTTACCTACCTCCTCCCTGATCACTCCTGGTGCTTGATGGAGCATCTAATAATAACTGGTAATTATTGAACACTTGCCATCCACCAGACCCTGTGCCAAGCACTTTGTGTTTTCTCACATGATCGTCACAATCCTGTACAGTAGGTACTTTTCTTCCAATGTTGCATTTAAGGGCACTGAGGCTTGGAGAGGTTAATAGTCATTTGTCCTAAGTTGAGAAGCTGGGAGAATGTAGAGTCTAGATTTCAGCCCAGGAATGCAGTTTGGCCCCAAGAGTGTGCTCTTCTGGTCAACAGCAATGAGTGATTTCAAGAGGCCATCTGGAGTGGGCCTCTCTTCTGAGCGTCTGCTCCTTGGAGGTAAGGCCGACCGTTCATTGAACTCTGGCCATCTTCTTGTTGTTCGAGGAATATTCAGGCCCGGCAGGATCCAGCTGTCTAAGCTGAAGCCACTTCAGGGCTAGACCTACGGTTCCCCCCACACAACCACCACTATTCTTTCCATAGTGCTCTAGGAAAGTCAGTAACTTGGCATCTCTTTCCAGAAATTACTACAACAAAGAGATGACCGCTGATCTCCCAATACCAAATTGGCAAAGCCCATTACTCCTCTGTGGGTTGTTTAAAAACTATTCAAGTCCCAGGTTCAACGAAGGCAGTCAGGAAAAGAAGAAGGGATTCCGGCCAGAGGTGCAGACCCAGGATCGACCACAGAGTCTGCATTTGTGTTCCCCTGTAAGAGCCACGGGATGTTTTCTTGTTACTCAAGAGATAAGAACTTCTTATCACTCTTGGCACTTATGCACGTTTTCCTATTTTTCATTTGGAAGCATGCATTTCTCTGTTGTTGGCCACCCATCCCCGGAGCACGGCCAAATGGCCGAGGCTTTCAAAGAAATGTGCAACCATCCCTTGGGACTCCATGTATTCACAAGGACCCCAAATGACTGACCTTCCAGAAAACACGCACGCCGCACCAAATAAGATACTTCCTCCTCTGAACCTAAAGTGTATTTTCCCCAATCCGATGGCCTGAGCTGTAGATAGGAACACGTGGCATTAAGTTTCCTGTCTCCCAAGAGCCAGCTCACCAGCCATTGATGAGTTGACTCCCATTGCTAGGAGGCAGGCATAACGAGGCCTCCATCTAGGCAACCCTTTTTCCCGAGTTATACACATGGACATCACAGTGCCTAGAGATACACACATGTTTCCTATTAAAATTGGAGGGAGACCTGAGGAGTTGCCTATTTTTCCACTACAGACCATTTTGGAGCTGAAAATCCGTCACCAGAAATAGCCTGCATTGTGACACAAAGATGAATGTCAACAAAGGCCATGTCGCTTCTGCTTCCCCGTCTTGGATCTAGTAGGTTATGTTTGTCCTGACACGGGTACACACCCTCCTGGAAAGACTCGAATCTGGCCCTGATCCTTGGGAGAGCACTGTGTGAATTTCCCGTGGCAATTGTAGCAAATTATCACAAACTTGGTGGCTGAAACAGCAGAAGTGCCTTCTCTCACTGGTCTAGAGGCCAGAAGTCTGAAATGGGCTTCGCGGAGCTGGAATGACGGCGTGGGAAGGTTGCACTTCCTGCAGAGGCTCTACGGGGAGCGGGTTCTCGGCCTTTCCCGGCTCGTGGCGGCCCCTGGCTGTTGGCTGCGGCTGCGTCGTTCCAACAGAGGCCAATATCCTCTTCTCCCTCTGCTCTCACCCATATTGCCTTCTCCTCTGTGGGTGCCAAATCTCTCTCTTACAGAGGACACTTGTGATGCCATTTGGGGCCCAACAGAGAATCCAAAATAATCTCCTTGATGTAACCTCATCTGTGAAGACCACTTTTCCTTAGAAGGTGATCTTGATTCGGGATTAGGACCTGATATCTTTAGGGACCTTTACTCAGCTGACCGCAAACACCTCTGCGGCACGATGAGGGAGCACAGGCTGATGATGTCCTTTCTGGAAGGGTTTATGTCAGAGGTGATAAAGCGTGCAGACGTAAATGCATGTTAACGCCCTTAGGAGGGCTGCGTACTCGTGTGACATGTGTCACGTTCAGTAAATCTGTTCAGAATTCCCAATGATCTGTTCTGTAACATCCAAACTGTACTCTTGCTACTATCTTCCATCAGGCTTCTCAGCCTCAGCACGAGGGACATGTAGGTTGAATAACTCTTTGTGGGGAGAGAGGGCACTATCCTGTGCGTTTACATGGTCTAGCAACATCCAGCAAATAAAATACAGAAAGCCCACTTAAAACCGAATTTCAGCTAAAAGACTACTTCTTTTTAGAGTGAGTATGATGTGTACAATATTTGGGGCATTCTAATACCAAAAAAATTTTTTTGAAACCAAAAAAAAAAAAACCCCAAAAAACAGAGTTCTTTGTTTACCTCAACTTTATTTTTTTTTTAAGTTTATTACTTATTTTGGGAGACACAGAAATAGCATGATTGGGGAAGGGCAGAGAGACGGGGAGAGGGAGAATCGCAAGCAGGCTCCCAGCTGCCACCGTAGAGCCCGACGTGGGGCTTGAACTGGCGCAACTGCGAGATTATGACCTGAGCCGAAACCAAGAGTCCGACGCTTAACCGACTGCGCCACCCAGGTGCCCCTGTTTAATCTCAACTTTAAATGTGACTGGGTGTCCTGTGTTTTATCTGTCAACTCCACATGAGGTGCCAGTAACCCACACCCACCCACACCCCCGATTGCAACAAACAATAACGTCTCCAAACATTGCCAAATGTTTCTTGGGAGCAGAATCACCCTTGGTTGAGAATCGCTGTTGTACTTAAAAAAAAAAAAAAACTTATAAAATAGGAAAGACTGAGAAAAATATGTGGAACTGTTTTAAATATGTGCAAGCAAGCTGGCAGTCGTTGCTATTTATCGGCAGACCTACCGGATCCTAGAACCGTAGGCTGAACGGATAGCAGCGTCGCTCCGGGAGGAGAGGTGCGTATCATCATGATGGAGACATGGTTTGGGGAAGATGGTCTCCTGGGAATAATCCTACCTGGCCCTCCGCCTTTCAAGCCTTGGAGCCTCGGGCTGAGCAGCAGGACCAGGCATGATCTCCCCGCCCCGCCCCCACTCACCCTCTAATTTATTTTAATTATTCTCCTTTTCCCTCTGAGTCCTCAGGCTTCGCTTAGGATCAAGTGGCTCTCTCATTCACGCAGCTAAGTTTGAAGGCACCAGGAGACAGTTGTCTGGGAGAGCTGGGCTGTGAGGTCCCTTCACCAAGACTTTTGATTTTCAACATGTCCCTACTGGTAGAAAACGCTAAACAAAAGAGGGGCTGAAGGGGTGCGTGCCTGCCTGTCTCTCCCCCCTTCCTTCCCTGCATCCTCAGTCTCCCTGTCCCCACTGAGTCCTTGGCACTTGGCATTCGGAGCATCCATGCCTCTCCCAGGCTTTCCATACTGATAACCAGTGACTCTCCCCCTGGGCCCCTCTAACCCACCAGCTGCCTCTGCACTGTATCAAATTTGACTCTGAAAAGGTTTCTCCAAATATAAGCCTGCTGCACACACAGATAGCAATCAGGTGCACATATTGTATGTCTTTATAAACCAAGCCGCATGTATTTATAGACCCGTATCAATGACAGATGAATATAGAGAGATAATGGGGGTTTTACAGACCAAAAAAAAAGGGGGTGAACCTTTGAAGCCTCTGACCCAAAATAAAATCAAACACCAAATAATATTCAGCAACAAATCCCTTAATAAGGGAAGACTGTTATCTACCCCAGGACTGGTGGAGTGTAGATGGGAGGTTTGTTTGCGAGGGGTCAGACCCTCACAGGAGAGAAACAAGGTTTAGGTTCTGTTCCAGAGTCATCTGCTGAAGGATGAGTATTTCATTTATTTGCTGCCGTGCTGCTGGTTGCTTGGAGTCATTAACACCATCTTCAAAGGGTTTGTATTAACCAGCTACGCATGGCCTCAATGAGCGGTACAAAACCAAAGTTGCCATTTGGGAAGAGTTTTTAAGAATGAATGGATGAATTCAGCAAAACATCATTTGTTGCTGCTGGAAGTCAGACGCTAGGACAAAAATGCCTACAGAGGAAAATACAGGAGATATAAATAAAGAGTAATGCTGGAGGGAGGAAAGGGTGCCAGGATTATGGCCCCAGTTATTACTCTCCACCTAGCCCGGGAGATAGGGCCGGTTTTGTTTGCTTAAATGTTTTTTTAATGTTTTATTTTATTTTTGAGACACAGAGAGAGACAGAGCATGAACGGGGGAGGGGCAGAAAGGGAGACACAGAATTGGAAGCAGGCTCCAGGCTCTGAGCCATCAGCACAGAGCCCGATGCAAGGTTTGAACCCATGAACTGTGAGATCATGACCTGAGCTGAAGTCGGTCGCCTAACCGACTGAGCTACCCAGGCGCCCTGGGTGGATTTTGTTTGTAAGATGGGTCTTCATATATATATACATATAGGGGTATGTTACACATAGGGGTTGTTTTTGTTTTTGTTTTGCTGTTATGTCTGACAGAATTTTGAGAAGTATTCAACAAAATTCTCCAGCAAGATGATCTGGGCCCGAAGTTATCTCTTTGGGAAAGTTTCTGGTAATGAATTAAATTTCTTTAATAGATATAAGGTCATTCATATTTTTCTAATACATTTTGTGTTTGTTTGGGTAAGTTGTGTTTGTCAATGAATTTCTCCGCTTTCTTCTAAGTTGTTGAATTTATTGGTCTAATGTTTGCCTTTCATAATATTCCTTTGTTATCTATTTCATATTGTAGGATTTTTAATGGAATCTCCTTTTTCATTCCTGAAATTTACTCATCTGTCCCTTTCTCCGCTCCTGCCCCCTTGCTAGTCAGTTTCACTAGAGGTCAATTAGACCAATTTTATTCATACTTTCAAAGACAATTTATTTCTTCTATTTTATTGAGGTTTACCGTTCCTAGCTTCCTAGATGGAAAGCTAGATCACTGATTTTAAAACTTGATTTCCCTAATGTAAGCATTTGATGGCGTAAATTTCTGGCCAAGTGCAGCTTTAGCTACATCTCACACAGTTTTACATTTTGTATTTTAATTAAAAACATTTTAATTGGGGCGCCCGGGAGGCTCAGTCAGTTAAGCAGCCGACTTCGGCTTAGGTCATGATCTTGCAGTCTGTGAGTTTGAGCCCCGCATCGGGCTCTGTGCTGACAGCTCAGAGCCTGGAGCCTGCTTCGGATTCTGTGTGTCCCTCTCTCTCTGCCCCTCCACCATTCACGCTCCGTCTCTCTCTGCCTTTCAAAAATGAATAAATGTTAAAAAAATTTTTTTTTTAAATTTTAATTACCCTCATGATTTCTTTTTTATTCCTGGATTATTTAGTAATGTGTTGTTTCATCTCTATAATATTTTGGGATTTTTTGGCATCATACGATCTCTAATCTCATCACGCCATGCCCAGGGAACATGTACTCAAGACTCTAATCTTTCTAAATTTATTGAGACTGACATTATTGCCCGATGTTTGGCCTATCTTGCTAAACGGCCCTTGTGCACTTAAAAAGAATATGTGCTCTACTGTTGTTGGATGAAACGTTTTATAACCTTCAGTGAAGGTCATGTTCATTGATGGTGTGATTTAGACCTGCGATATCCATGCTGACTTTCGGTCTAGTCGATGTATCAATTAATGAGAGAAGTGTGTTAAAATCTCAAACTCAAGCTACTGATTTATCTGCTTCTCCCTTTAATTCTGTCACTTTTTGATTCTTGTATTTTAAAGCTCTGATATTAGATACCTATGCATTGAGGGTTGTTATGTCTTTCTGGGGAACTGGCTCTTTCGTCTTGAAACATCTCCCTTTGTCTTTGCCAATCCTCCTGCATTAAAGTGTAACCATCTCTTTGTGATTACTCGTCACATGATAATTCCCCCCATTGTTTTACTTTCAGTTTATCTGTGTCTTTATATTTAGTGTGCATCTCTTGCTTTCTGACAATCTTGCCTTCTCATTGGAGTATTTAGTTCCTTTATAATTTAATATATATTTTTTTGAGTGTAATTCTACCATCTTGTAATTTGTTAAACATTTCTCTCGTCATTTTTTTCTGTTCTTCCATTTTTCTTTTCCTTCTTTCGAGGAGGAATATTAATTGAATAATATTCAATTATAAAGTTCAATAATCATACTTAACAGCATATTTTTGGTATTCTTTGTTTTTCCTCTATTGGTTTTTTAGCTACACTTCTTTTGATTTTTTAAAGTTTATTTATTTATTTTGAGAGAGACAGTGTGAGCAGGGGAGGGGCAGAGAGAGAGGGAGAGAGAGAATCCCTAGCAGGCTCTGAGCTGTCAGCATGGAGCTTGACACAGAGCTCAAATCCACAAACCGTGAGGTCCATGACTTGAGCCTAAGCGAGAGTCAGACACTTAAGCGACTGAACCACCCAGGCCCCTACCTTTTTGTGTTTTTATTCAGTGTTTCCTCCAAGAATATGAGACGTTAACTTATCACAGAGTATCTAGAGTTGGTATGGTACCATTTCACTTCAAATAAAACGTGAAAATCTTGGGGCACCTGCGTGGCTCAGTCGGTTAAGCGTCCGACTTCGCCTGAGGTCATGATCTCACGGTTGGTGAGTTCGAGCCCCGTGTTGGGCTCTGTACGGACAGCTCAGAGCCTGGAACCTGCGTCAGATTCTGTGTCTCCCTCTCTCTCTGCCCCTCTCCCACTCACACTCTGTCTGTCTCTCTCTCAAAAATAAATAAATATTTTAAAAAATATTTTTAAAAATGTGGAAGTCTTACCACTGTAAAATTCCTTGTATCCTACCCCCATTTTTTTCCTGCAACTTTTGACATCTATTCTGCATCTACTTATGTAGCAAGCCCTATAACTTAATGTTATCACTTTTATTTAAACAGTGTGCTGTTTTTTACAGAAGTAAAGAGAAGAAAATAACGTATCCTTTATATTTACCCACGCATTTATTATTTCGGGTACTCCTTGTCCTTCCTGTAGATTGTTTTCATCTGATGTCGCTTCTCTTAAGCCAGAAGAACCCCCTTTCACATCTCTTGTATTGCAGATCTGCTGGTGATGAAGTCTTCCCAGTTTTATTTATCTCGTGGGTTTGTCCTCTCTCAAGGATCACAAGACCGCACTGCCTGTTGTCCAAATGTTTACAAGCAGTTCCCTCATATATTTTGTTCAGTTTCATAGTTGTTTTCGGTAGGAGCGTACTGGGGTTGCCAAACCCCATAAACTTGGTGGATTAAGAAACAGAAATTTAGTGTTTCACAGTTTTGGAGGCTAGAAGTCCAAAAGTAAGTTGTCAGGGAGGTCAGTTCCTTCTGGAGGCTCTCCCTCTCTCCTAGCTTCTGGTAGCTTTAAGTACTCCTTGCCTTGTAGGTAAAATACTCCCTGTTTCTGCACATGTTCCTTCCTCTGGTTCCAATTGTCCTCTTTTAATAAGAACACAGCCATATTGGATCAAGGCCACCCCAATGATCTCACCTTATCTTGCTGACTTGTAAGGACTCTCTTCTAAAGAAGGTCACATTCATAGGTACCAGGCAGTAGGAATACAACATCTTTTAAAGAGGCACCATTAAATCCATAACCAAGAGTCAGTCTAGTGTGACTTTTTCTGTCATGGCTAGAAGCAGAAGATACCCTTTCAGTCTTCTTTGCCTCTGTCAATCTGCTATGAATTTCTTCATCTTTACATACTTTCAGGCTAGATACTTTCAAGGTCAGTGGGGAAGAGGCTTATGGATTATGAAAGGAGGAAGGATGGGGATGGGAACTGGTAAAGCATGGGCCGAAGGTAGAACTTTGGGATAAAAGATTGAGAGGAAAGTATTTCCACTTACCCGATTTTCCCTTAGGTCTGTGATGTGGGCCATGCCTATGGTGATGGACTGAAGATGGAGACAGGAGCTGTTATAGCTATTTGCTCATTCATTTATTGAATGAGCATATACAACATATACAGAGCTCTTAGGTGTACCAGATACGTATCTGCTAGCAGAAGACAGAATGGTACAGGAAACACACGTGGCCCCTACCTGTGGAATCTTCATTCTAGTAGAAATTCAGAGTCTATTTATCTGTTTAAGATTTAGTAGTTGGGTTGTGGCTTTAAGAAATTAACAAGAGAAGATATTTTATTTTATTTTATTTTCGGTCAAGATAAATACAGTACAGGGAAAGATTGAGAGGGGGTGATTTTGTATTCATTCCTTGGTTCAACAAATATTTTTGGATACACGTTGGACCTGAGGATAAAGATTTCAAAGGATCTGCTTGTATATGAAGAGATATTTATCAGATAATAATTACAGCTAATACCTTTATAACAAGTTCTGTGCGGCAGGCACTGTTTTAAACCCTGGACCAGTCTTCACTCCTTTTGTCCTCTTAACAACTAACTGCCACTATCATCCCCTTGATGAGGTTAAATAACTTGCCCGAAGTCAGCAGCTATTAAAGGGTAGAGGCATAACGTAAGCCCTAGCACCGTGGCCTTAGAGTCTGTGCACTTAACCTCTACCCTATTCTAACTGTGAAATGTACAGGACCTGTATATCCTGGATTTTTTTTTAGGTCCAGATGTCTCCATTTTTATTTTTTGTATATATTTTTAAAATTTTTTAACATTTATTTATTTTTGAGAGACAGAGCATGAGTGGGGGAGAGGAGGAGAGAAGGAGACACAGAATCTGAAGCAGGCTCCAAGTTCCAAGCTGTCAGCACAGACCCCAACGCAGAGCTGGAACCCACAAACCGTGAGATCATGACTTGAGCCAAAGTCAGTTGCTTAACTGACTGAGCCACCCAGGTGCCCCGGATGTCTCCATTTTTAAATTATTTTCCATCAACTGTCTCCCATAAAGACGCTTCTATTAATCTGATCTACGATTTTGGAAAAATAGTTGTTGTAGATATAAGAAAACATATTTCTCCGTATTTCCTAAATATTCCCTCTGGAACTTCCTGAATATGTGCAGTAACGCAGACTCTCAGGAAAGTATTCCATTATGGAGTACGCCAGACACTGTAGGTTGTCTTGAAAGCATCCATTCTTTTCTAATTTCCAACTTCCTAGAGAATTGGCTACTTTTTTTCTCTATCCTCCACCATAAGGTCAAGTGTTTCAGGAGAGTCACAATTAGTGTGCCATGGTGGTTTCATGATCCTGGCCATATAAGAAAAATATGATGAAATTCTGGCTTGTAAATCATGGAGGAAGTATGTGGGGGACTTCCTACACAGGAAGAGAAGCTCCTTCTTCTTCAAGTTGTAACATCTGCATGTGATGTCTGGAACTCCAGCAGCCATCTTGTGATCATGAGGCAGATGAGCCTGAGGACATAACTGATAGACTGAGGATGACAGAGCAGAAAGAAGGACAAAACAAAAACAAAAACAAAAACACCCAAGCCCTGGATCCATAATGATATATCTTTGAGCCACTGAATGGGCCAATTTTGAAACCACACTAATTTGAACTTCTTGTTCAATGAGAAGGGAACTTGATAAATTAACATTTTTAAGCCATTTAGAGTTAGGTTTTTCTACTTATGATCTTCATTGAGTCAAAAAGTAAAAAACAAGAAGGAAGCCCTAAGAATTTTATGTTTTGATCCCATTCCTTCCATTTGTCTCAATACAAGAACTTTCTGCTATCAGACTATGTTCATTCTCCACTAGATCAGTGTGATGCCTCATATTTAGGGAAAGAAAAGCAGATATGTACATCTTTAAAATACTCAAAGGCAGCTGAAAGGTTAGCAACTATCTAAAGCCCATGATAAATGTCTAAATTCCTCAGCAGCATATTTCTGTGTTTGCAGATTCAGAGACAAGAGACTTTAATCACAGCTGCTAAATCTCTCTTTTAAAATTGAATTTAAAATAACATTTAAGGCTGTGTATATTGGCTGCAGACTTTTTCCCATATTCTTCCTGGGAATTTCCCACCCTATAATAAGGTAGCTTTTTCTCTTTCTCTCTCTCTCTCACTCTCTTTTTCTTTTTTAAATAGCTGCTTATTAAGGCAGAGAATCTAATATTAGCCTGCTATTCCACTGAATGAAGGGACTGGATGTCTTCTGCACAAACTTGAGAGTCTGGGTATATTTCTGCACTTTTCCTCACTGCTTTACAGAAACTGAAAATAGTACTCCCCACCCCCCCCCCCTTTCCTCAACTCTGTACAACCACAACAGAATGTGGGGGACTGGTTTGGGTTTGGAACCCGCATGTGCTGTGTGCAATTTTATTTTCCATGCTTAAATGAAGTTAGTTCCTCCTCCACTTTGGATGTAAGGGGGAAGCGAATATCATTTCTATAAAGACGACTGGGTGTTGTCTTGCCCAAACCTGTCTGTGGGCAAGGACGATGCCAAGGGGGGAAATATGGAAAAGGAGGACCCCGCGAAAGCATTTTGGAGATCCCTTTGTTCCACTGGTAACGTTATACAGCCTTGGTCTTCACCAAAGGGAAAGGACAGCGAGCAGTGGGTGGGTGGGTTGGAGCGACAACCCGTAGGTAAAAGTTCTGATGCTGTGGCGGTTTGGGGACGCTAATGAATGTGGAATCTCACCAGCTTTGCTGAGAATTGAAAAGAGCGGGCTTTATGTAATCTTCCTTTGCATTGGAGAACTGAGAGAGCTACAAAGAGATAAAGGCGGAAGGAAATGTACAGACTACGTCATTCACCCCGTCACGTAGGAGACAAGGAAGGTAACATGCAGATCCAGGGAGCAGATGGTCCGGGGTCGCCCTGAGCTGACGGCGGAGGAGGCAGGCAGTGTGGTACAGTGGTTAGAGCACCGTCCAACTCCCGTGACTGGCACGACCCTGCTGGGACTCAGCTGTGTGTCCAGGGGTTAGTTTCATAGCCTGGTGGAGCCCCATAGTCCTCCCCTCTCCCATGGGCTCCTCACCCCTACAGCACCTTTCTCATGGGCTTGCTCTGAAGACTGGGCAAGTTAATGTCTCTAAGGAGCGAAGCGCCTGACAGATGACGCGCACTCCATAGGTACAGTTTGTGTGAAACCCAGACTCAGGAGAAAGCCTTGGAACACATGCTGCTGACCTTGGCCTACTCTCCCTGCCCTTTATCCTTGTCCTCCCAAACACTCCATTTATGGGTTGTTGAGATGCTCCTCCCAGGAGAAAGAGGGAACCGAGACTTTCGCCTGTGAACTTCAGACATGAGGGAGAAAAGAAGGAATCAGTTGGTTTATTTAGCATTTATTAAGCAGCGTGCTGTATCCACCCCTCTCCCCCCCCCTCCCCCCCGCCCCCCATTCTTGCATTTCACTCGATTTGAACTTCCCCAGGGGCTTTCTCCGTTGTCTCTGGTCTCTTTTTCTCTCCTTTGAATTCATTTCTTCCCAAGAAGAATGTAGCTTGCCAGACGCTGGCTTAAGTGATGTGTGACAGAAGAATGCCTGTGCTCAGGTAGATGGGTTTTAAGATCCGTTAATGGACTTGGCGAAAGGGCGAGGTAAGATATCACTCATTTGGGGTACGGGAGACAAAGATCAGACTGTGAGGAGGTGATGAGAGATCCCTCTACCAGCAGAGTTGGAGGCTCCTGTGTATCAAATGTCTTGTGACTGGCAGGCTCCACAAATCCCCAAGTATGTGCCTCTTTCTCTCCATTATGGCCTCTAATAGGTTAGATAACAAAAGCAAGAGTCATGTCTCAGAAGGGCTATCACTGCAAGAAAGCACAGCTGTCACCCGACTCTCCTGTTAAGCCATGCCTCTGGTCGAGCTCGAGGCACGAGTGAAGGAATGCGAAGGAATTATCAGAGAGCAAACCCTGCTGGAAACGAAATACCGTGAAGAGCTGATACAGAGCCTCGACAGTGTGCCGCACACTGATTCGGGACCCCTCCCCTCTCCTCTGTGAGCAGTAATTCTTACGCTCATTTTCCAAGTGGACAAGGGGCCATGGCACGTCCAGTACCCTCCGGCAACTCGCCCTGATGGTCCCTGATGATCCCCACCCCCTCTGCTCTGAGGGGGAAATCCAGGCTCAGAAAAGTCACTTGTGCAAATTGGCACAGCTCATCGGCTCTCTGCCTATAGGCCAGATACAGCGAGATGCCTGCTACATCCCACTGTTCTGGGCAGGTTCAATAGGCGTAGAAGGGGAGCGATCTCTGGACTGCTGGGCAGAGAAGAAGCATCTCCAGGCAGATGGAGTGCCCGGGGTCCTCCCGGAGAGAGCCAGAGGGCTTGTGACTGGAGGCAGGGCTAGAACCAAGAGCAAACGCAACCCCTTCATCATGGTGACTGGCCCAGTCCTGACTCAGCTGCATCTGCGTGCGGTGGAGGAAATTGGGGCTTTGGGCAGCTGGGAAGCTCTTCAAGATCCCAAGCTGGAGAAAGAGCTCAGTCCTCATCCTCAAACCACCACATGGGTCTGTTCCGCACTAGGCCAGGAGCTGGTGGGCAGGATCTGAGGCCCTGTTTTCCTTCCCTTCAGGGGGCTTTCAGCCTGAGAGGAAACACTCCTCTGTTATCTGTGGTTTTTAGTTCTTTCTCCCTTTGGAAGTGGAAGGGAAATAATAATAATAATCTTCTGTGGGTTTGGGAGTCTCCTTGGTCTGGTGGGGCCAGAGTAAGCAGAACCAAGTTAAGTTGGTAGTGATGCCTTGTCTCCGTGAAATCAGCGGCCTGGAGAGAAGAACCCAAAGGTGAGCCCAGAGTGGAAGGTAAGATAAGCAAGTAGGGACTGGATTTGTTCAAAAAATCATTAGGGTTTCTGACTGGATGGGCCCTATGGCATGATACGTAGAACTTGCCTTTCTTCCTTATTCTTTTCTCTTTTCTTTGCTCTTTCTTGCTCTTTCTGTCCTTTTCCTTCACCGACTTTCTTAATAACAAAAGTAAAACGTTATATATTTGAGACAAGTCCAATTATATGGAGACATATAAAGGAAAAAAATGTCCCCATTCCATCCTCCTGATGGAGGATGCTAACAGAATGCTAACAGAATGACAGATATGCTTTGGTATCTTTCTGTCATCTAAAACTTTAAGATTTATCCCTGTTTTGGGGGGGAACTTACTCTTTTTAGAGGAAAGAACACATCTATAAAGAAATAATTACAGCATACGTAAGAGCTTTTTGAGTGTCCGCCATGATAGGACCATTGTAGAGCAGGCTGGAGATTTGGGGAGTGCCCAGGAAGACTAAATAAGACACAGAAGTTTGCGGGAGTGAAGCAGGATAAGGATGTTCCAAAACACTGTTATTTAAATTCTGTTTATTCTCAAGGAATCTCAGAATTGGGAAGGTCCTTTGAGACCGGTAGCCTATCCCATTACAGACGTGTCCACATTAATGGCCATCCAAAGCAACTTCTAGGTCCAGACAACTTGATAAGAGCGTTCTTGTGAGAAGCCCACTTCAACCCCAACTGCTGATCAACCAGCCACCTGGACTCTTTAAAATACTTTTTACGTTTGATGTTTTTGTGTTATACAATCTTTTTTTTAAATTATTTTTTAATGTTTATCTTTGAGAGATAGAGAGAGACAGAGTACAAGTAGGGGAGGGGAAGAGAGGGAGAGAGGGAGACACAGAATCTGACACAGGCTCCAGGCTCCAAGCTTGTCAGCACAGAGCCTGATGTGGGGCTCGAACTCATGAACTGTGAGATCATGACCTGAGCTGAAGTCGGACCCTCAATCGACTGAGCCCAATGTGTTATACAACCTTTATGTAATTCTTCTCTTCCCTTTTGTCATAGTGTAAGCAACCTGAGGGCAGAGCTTATGTTTCATTTATTTTTGCTGCCCAAATAACACATGAGTCACTAAATTAACTCAAGAAAATAAAACCCAGCACACCTTGAACCCTCCTATTTGAGGACATTGGACCACACGTGGAAAAAGATTCAAACCTGGACTTCTTCATGGGCCCTCAGTTTCCTCCGTATGGGGCCGACTCCTACATTTCTCCTGTGATCCTTCCTCCAGCTGCAGGAAAAGATTCCCCTTTCTTCCCTAAAGTTGTGTATATGTGGTTTCTCTAGCAACTCTTGATATCGCCACATAATTTCAGGTGAAACACAGTGAGTTGTCAAAATTAAAGTTTTAACTGGGTTTCGATGTCAAAGCCACCTTTTGCCAAGATGATAGAAAAATCAAAAACAGCAACAACTTTGGTCCCTCTAGTGGACTCCCATGCTTCACTGCCATCTTGGCGTGGAAGGGAGAAGGCAGGAAGGCATCTGATCTACACTCACAAACAAACAAAACAAAACACAGGGCCAGAACCTATGTCTACTGCAGAATTCTCTGCAGCACTGCAAAGCCAGATCTAACTAGGGCAAGGTCATCAGAGTTTTGGACAAAGGGTGGTAACGTAAGGATGTCATACTTGGTCATTTGTCTTTGGTGTAAAAGCATTTCCAGATAGAGCAGAGCTTAAAAAATGGGTATCCTTTACACTTTCATCTGGAAAACTTATCTTTTTTTCTTTTTTTTTTTTTAGAGAGTCTGAGCACCTGCGAGTGGGGGAGGGGCAGAGGGAGAAAGAGAGACAGAGACAGAGACAGAGACAGAGACAGAGACAGAGACAGAGAGAGAACCTTAAGCAGGCTTCAGCACAGAGCCCAATGCAAGTCTCCATCTCGTGACCCTGGGATCATGACCTGAGCCGAAATCAAGAGTCAGATGCTCAACCTACTGACCCACCCAAGCACCCCAAAGATTTTTCTTAATGACATACTTGAGGCAATCGAAACATAAATGTAAAAGATAAAGTTTAAAATTTGATATAAATGGGGCACTTGGGTGGTTCAGTCGGTTAAGCGTCTGACTTCGGCTCAGGTCATGATCTTGTAGATCGTGAGTTGGAGCCCCACATCAGGCTCTGTGCTGACAGCTCAGAGCCTGGAGGCTGCTTCAGCTTCTGTGTCTCTCTCTGTCTCTCTCTGTCTCTCTCTCTCTCTGCACCTCCCCTGCTCACACTTTGTATCTGTCTCTCAAAAATAAACCTTAAAAAATAAATTAAATAAATAAAATTTGAATATAATGGCATATTAGGACGGGTGGTTGGCATTAAGTCTTAAACACAGAGTTGTCTCTAAGTAATTAAAAATATGGTTATAGAACAAAGCAAATGTTATGTTTTATGAAGAAAATATACAGTGTACAAATATTAATTCATTATAAAAGAATTACCAGTGGAAACCCCAGATTATATTACTATAGGTCGGGAGGCAGAGGAGGATGGTAGGGAAAGACATTGTAAATCACACGTATTACGTAAGGGGAGGTGATTGTTGGTTGTGACCCTCAGGGAAAAGACACTCAAATAATGTCTTTGGAAAATATAAAGATGACCACTAGTCGATTAAAAACAAATGTTTGCCTTTCAAGTTATTTGTGAAAATAAAAGCAAGCAAACCTAGTCCAGCTATCAAAAGATAGAAAATTCAAAATCAAAGGAATGACAAACACACAACTTAAAATAATAGGATTTATGTATGGAATGTCATCATATTTATATTTATCACTGTATATAAAAGGCTGGCCAGCATTTATTGCCTGCCTATGGTGTGTCAGGTACTATTAGGTGATTGGCTATTATTTTCTATCGACTCTTGGTAGCAACCTCAGTAATATAATTGTTTCAATGTTGTGGATGAATCAACAGGGACTCACAGAGGATAAGCGGCTTTCCTGAGGTCACACGGACGAAAAAGGCAGATTCAAGAGCTCAACCCAGGCTTGTCTGATTCACAGACTTACTTCCAGTCCCTGCTCTGTGCCACATCTGTACAGCAAGGCCGGATGAGGGAGACCAGATGGATCGACCGTGAATTCCCCAATTTAAAATTGAATTCCCTAACCCAATAGATTGGATTACAATGCAAAATATGACATGTTGCTTTTAAATACGCCTTAATTTTTTTTTAATGTGTGTTTATTCCTGAGACAAAGACAAAGAGCACAAGCAGGGGAGGGGCAGAGAGAGAGGGAGACACAGAATAGGAAGCAGGCCCCAGGCTCTGAACTGTCAGCACAGAGCCCAACTCAGGGCTCGAATTCACAAGCCGTGAGATCATGACCTGAGTCCAAGTCGGACGCTTTACTGACGGAGCCACCCAGGCGCCACAAATAGGCCTTAAAAATGGCATGAGGTATGCACAAATGTGTCGTGCATTTAATTTTTCAGAAAAACATAAAAAGAACAAAAAACAAAAGCAGAGGTCCTATTTCAAATATAAATTTCAAACAAAGTGTAAAATTAAAAGCAAAAGGCATTAACATGATTTGAAAAATACGTCAGTCAATGATATGTCCATGGTGAGAGTATCTTTAGACACCGAAAATTTCACAGAAAACTATAAAAACCAAAGTAAGACCAAAAATAGCTAGAAATACAACCTAAGGGAAAAACATAAGGAAAATGAACACACAGTTACTGTGAGAGACTCTAACACACATGTCCGTGTGTGACCGACGAAATAGATCAAAAATAAAATCGGTGACCGTGGAAACAACAAAATTAATGATATATTAATAGATATGTACACGCCCCTATGTAATCTATATCTGACATATATGTGTATATATGGATATATGACATATATGTGATATATATGTTAAATATATAATATATAAATTCAAATCTGATAAACAGATCTCACACTTCTTTTTCATTTGTCCATACTATTTCCTCAAATACTGCTAATATACTCTACCAGAAAGAAAATCTTAATAATGGCCACATTTTCTCACTAATACATGGTTGGTCTATCAATTAATAATGACATTAAAATTAAAAATGTAGAAAGCAAACAACTCCCATAATAAAAAGGGAACTTTGCCATGTGAATATTGGAGGTAAGATATCAAAATTGCAATTAGTATTCATTAGATAATATTGCATCAGAAAGAGGGTCATCTGCTTGCAGACCACGGTGACCACAGGGGAACTTAAGTGAGAGGCTTCTGTGTGTCCTAGGAAGTGGCCCGAATGTTTCCTTGGAGAAAACATAGTCTGTGTAGGGATCAGTACACTCCCTGGTTTCAGGCGCCCACCGGGTCTTGGAACAGACTCCCCACAGATAAGGGGTGGGGCAACATCATCAAAGATGTTCATCGCAGCACTATTCAAAAACTGTGAAGAAACATGCCAAAATAGTTAGAGTCCATATCTCCAGGTGGTTAGCTTATTGATTAGATACATTTTCCCAAACTCTTCGTACTGAACAAGCACTACTCTTAAAATGAAAAAAATATCGTTTATTAAAACAACTCACTGAAGCATTAAAAAAAAGAAAATATTGGGGTGCCGGGGTGGCTCAGTGAGTTGAGCATCCGACTTTGGCTCAGGTCATGATCTCACTACTCGTGAGTTCGAGCCCCGCATCGGGCTCTGTGCTGACAGCTCAGAGCCTGGAGCCTGCTTCGGATTCTGTGTCCTGCTCTCTCTCTGCCCCTCCCTCACTCATGCTCTCTCTCTCTCTCTCTCTCTCTCTCTCTCTCTCTCTCTCAAGAATAAATAAAACACTAAAAAATTTTTTAAAAAAGAAAATATTGCATTAATAAACTACTAAACTATCACAAAAAAAATTTATTATTAAATGTATGGGATATAGCCAAAGCCTTACTGAGCGCACAAATTCATGTTCTTAACTGTTCCTTTATTAACAAGAGAGAATAAAAATAATTGGATCAAACATTCATCTTAATTACTTGAAAAAATAAAGAGAAAACAGGACGCATGATATAATACAGCAAGTACAGAAATCAATGAACTGGAAAACCAACACACAAATCCAGTAAAATTGATGACTAGAGTTAATTCTTTGAACAAAACCAATCTAGCATACACAATTTGGAAATCCATTAAAATGGTGGTTCTCAACTATCCTGGTTATTATTCTATTATGCTCGTCACAACTCATTAAAGTTCTCATTATCTCTCCTTCAGATAAATTCAGGGAACTCTGGTCTTCCTTTTCAGTTCGGTGGCACCAGAGCATTTCAAAGAGGCCCCATGGTTTGACCACCACAGGTCACTGGGGGAAGTGGCTTACAAAGGAAATGAGCTTCCCTAACTTCCCTTTGGTCTAGCTCTGACTTAGTGGGGATGGTCTCAGACAAGAGTTATACACCAACAAGTCTCTCCTTTGAAACGAACGTCTTCCTCAGCTCCCTGGGTGGATGTGGGCCCATCATAGGTAGAGGGGCGTTGGCCGGGTACGTAAAGCTATGTGACTCTGACAATGTCTTCTACGCGAAATGGCCGCTCAAGGTTTGGAGAAATGAGTCTGTGACAGACAGTTGCTCATTTTTTGCCCGCATCATCCCCCTTCAACACATTTGACTTCTTTTATTTTTGTGCCATGACTGAAGCCCAGAAGCATGGGCATGAGGAAGGAAATTTTAGCATGGAAGAAAAATGGAGAAAAGAAGTCGCCATTCAGATGGGCCCCAGTAGCTAATAGTAGCAAACCCGTATATATTTAACATTCCTTGCTGCCTGTGCATTGTGGCAGGGACTTCAATTTTTGCTTCCTGAAGCCTTCACAACAGGATGAAAAAAGCACTCATCATCTTCATTTTATTTTTGAAAAAACTGAGGCTTAAAGAAGCTAAAAGAAGCTTTCCAAAGTCACCCAACCAACGACAGAAGGACTTACATAGACAGTCCGGGTTCAAACCCCATGCTGGTGCCTGGTCCTCGCTCTCCTATCCTGCTGTTTTCAGTAACAAGGGCATAGAGACAGTGTTTTCCTCTCCTCACGCTCCCGACTGAACGCAGAGTAACTTCTGTAGTCACGGAATGACGACGGAGAACTCCCCTCAAGTTCCTTCTAGACCCAGCTGGCTTCTCCCTGTGGGGAGGAGATTTATGTGACTAATGAAAGAGAGGAAGACCACAGTCCATCAATCCATGTTCCTGCCTATTTGCAGTTACCAAGTTAAAGGTCAGAAACACATAGGAACTTACCATCCACAACCCTCCATCCACCCCCCTCCCCAAGACTTCCTGTCTCACGGGGAAATTCCTGTTTTCCTTATGCCTGACTGAATAAGCATTAGCTGTGCAACAACATGGATTCATTTGGCCTTGGGTCCCAAGGTTTCATCAGAAGGGCAAATAGAAGGCAGTCTGTTTCACTTCGTACTCAAAGTGCTCTCCGGGTCAGTTCCCCAAACGTCGAAGCCCATGATCTCTGGTCAGTTCTTGGGTCTAGGTCTCGATTGGTTCAGAACTCTTAAGAGAGAAGGGCATGAATATGATTGGTCTGAAACTCCAACACAGGATACTTTGATTTGCAAGGCGCCCCAGTGTTCTTCAGCATACGCTCTTGGCTATCCGACATGAAAACTTGAGCCTCTGACCCGACACTAAGAGGCTGAGGATGCACACCTTCATAAATGCTGGAGAAGCCAACTAAAACACTGCTCTAGCAATGCACAGGACAGTGACATTTGAGGGCTTCTCTCTGAAGGTTTGCATAGGACCAGGGCAGTAGATAACTCAAGAGTAAAAGGGGTGCTCCCGTGCAGCCTCACTTGACTGCCGTCTGTGCTCATAAAGCAGTGCTCCATGCCAGTTGATGTTCACAGTGCCACATACCTTTCTCCACCCTTTAGAGCAGATGAGCTGCCCGAGTCAAAACAGCTCTGTATCCAGGCAGAATTCCTGGAACTATGGGCAACACAGCCATGGTGCATCTGAGATAAATTTCCTTAGAGAAGAATGAGACATTAAAACTTGCACTAGGATCCTTACTTATAAACATGTGGAGCATCATCACATTATAATTTCAGCCCATTTTACTCAAAGACATGGATGAGCCGATGTATGAAACTAGATTTTGGGGGCGCCCGGCTGGCTCAGTCGGTTGAGCGTCCGACTTCGCCTCAGGTCATGATCTCGTGATTCGTGAGTTTGAGCCCCACATCGGGCTCTGTGCTGACAGTTCAGAGCCTGGAGCCTGCTTCCGATTCTGTGTCTCCCTCTCTCTCTGCCCCTCCCCTTCTCTCTCTCTCTCTCTCTCTCAAAAATAAACATTAAAAAATATTTCAAATTAGATTTTGACATTTGCTTACTAAGAGACAGATCACTGAAATTACAAAGGCTTGTGGTATAATTGTTTCCCATTGCTACTTCTGCCTATCTTCATAGAAAGATGGGAACTCCCCTTAACATGGGTCTGTGACAGGGGACACAATCAGCTGATTTTGGATGGAGCCACCGGGAATGCAGATGTTTATATATAAAGTGTATACAGTATGCTTTGTATACAGTGGCTGAATTGTCTGGTCAGCTGCTCCTCATATCAGGTTGCAAATAGGTCTTGACAGCTTTATATTCTGTTTCGAGTTTATAACCCCATCACAAATATTTAGAATTTTAAAACTTAAGATACAAAGATACATGATTGTACCAGAGGCTGTTTATTATTCTGAAGAAGCACATTGGAATTCACTCACTGAATGTGATTTCTATTTTCCAAAGATTCTTCTTCTCCCTCTCTTTCTTCCTCTCTCCCTTCCTCTCTCCCTCCCTCCCACCTTCTCTCTCTCCCTTCCTTCCCTCTCTCCCTCTCCTTCTTCCCTCTCTTGTTTCTTTTCTTTCTTTTTTAAACAAGGGACTTGGCCTTCTAATCACAAAGTGATAGAGAAGTCAACAGTGACCTTGAATTGCTGTTGACGTCCACGCTGTATTGGAATGTAGAGGTCAACTCAACCTAAGAGAAGTCCCCACATAATGAGAAAATTCATACCAGGCCCTGCTTTCAGCCTGAGAGTCCCTTTCCAGCCTCTCAGGAACTTCAGAGTGGGGGAGAGCCTTCTTAGTGGGGCACTCAGCCTCCTATTTCCCTGGAGGGCTGGTTTTTGCCCATTTCTGACAGCCTGACTTTTGACCTGCAGGTCAAGACTTTGGCTGATGAAATAGAGTTCAGCTTAAGTCAATAGCAGTCCGACCTATTGTTATGTTTTCACCGGGTCCCTCCGCAAACAGAAAACTTGCTTCTCTAACACTTCTCAACAGATTACACCTCTCTGTGGATCAATTGACCTCTTCTCCGATTTCTGAATTGGGGAGAATGAGCTGTATTGGTGGGGGAAGGGGGAAAGGCGCGGAACGATAAGGAGGTGGGGGGAAATAGGTTGTGAACAGCCCAGTGGATGAAAGAGCTCTGGACAGAGCACCACTGCTGTTCACAAAGCCTTCGGGCCCTGAGGCTGGAGGAACAGGAAGCCAGGACGTGTGAGCCCCAGGCACCTCTGCCCGAGACAGCCTGGAGAGACTGCTAACCTCCCATCCTTGGAAAGCATCTTAGAAATCACTTAGCCTGGGGGTTTCTGGACATGTTTATCAGCTTGACCTTTTCTTCAGATCTAGCTCAGATTACCAATTTCTAAAACAGACACAGCCACAACTGCTCTGGTTGGGGCCTAATAAAAGGGTTGATAACCTCCCATATCTCTGCCTGCTCCCCTCCATCCAGGGGCCCTGAAACATCTCCTCAAAGCCCCGGTCTAATCAGGCTGGAACAGAGCTTGAAAGCTGCTGAGGGCCCAGCACGAGCCAAGGCAGGGGCTCCTCTGCAAGATCCTGGGGAGTGATGATGCAACCCCCCTCAGGGGAATTGACTCTGACCCCTCCCTCCCCTGCAGAGTCCTCCAAAGCCCCTCAGACAGGCCTGCCCCGCCATCCATGCGACACTCCTTCAAGTGCAGGACCACAGCCAGCGTGTCTCCTTGGGATCTGAAGCTCTCATTATCTACTGACATCAGATGGCTTGCCCTTTGAGGTCAGGGATTTTCTGTCTCATCCTCACAGTCTGAGCGGCTAGTACAACATCCTGGCACATAGTGAGTGTCTGGTAAGTGCTTGTACTTGAGAAAGTAGCGGTAGCTAGGAGGTGACAGATGGATGATTAATAATAAAGTAATAGGGGCACCAGGTGGCTCGGGCAGTTAAGCATCCGACTCTTGATTTCGACTCACATCCTGATCTCACGGTTTGCGGGTTTGAGCCCCCCGTCAGGCTCCACACCGACAGTGCAGAGCCTGCTTGGGATTCTCTCTCTCCCCCCTCTCTGCCCCTCTGCACTTGCACTCTCTCTCTCTCTCTCTCTCTCTCTCTCTAAATAAACCTTAAGAGAAATCATAAAGTAATAATAAACACTCCAATTATCGAACTAGGCCTTGGGTCCAGGGCGTTAGATACATAGCTCAGTGTTTCTGAAGACCTAACAGGCATTATTCACCTGCTGGAAGAACTGAGTCTGAACTGACAAAGCTGGGCCACACAGCTCATGGGTGGAGGGACTGGGATTTGAATCCAAACGTATCTTAGCTTTTAATCCTGATGATGGAGTCTAGAGGTTGAGCCCAGTGACGGCAGATGCTCAGTAGAGGCAACAACTGGGGAGGGAGGAGAGGAAGGGTTGCTGTCCTTAAACTGGGCTTTGATTGCGAAGGAGCCTGAGTTGCTGTTTGGGAATTTTTCCCAATAAAGCTACATGCACCTCTACCGTCACTATTACCCCCAGCCCCCAGCTCCTCTCTGCCCTTCTCTCCACCCATTCTCTTTCTGACCCAGACTTAATTCCAGCAGTCACTGGGTGGGTACTGTCTGGATTCCTAAAGAGTTTGTGCTGCTAGAATATTCCCACCCGGAGATGTCTGCTATCCGGTGATGTCGCACATTGGGAGCAAGAGAGGTAGGAGGCGGCCAGAGGACAGAAGATGGTATAGCCATGTGGAAGTGTGTAATCCAACCTCATAGCGGGCACTGAGCGCCTTCTGTGTTCTTGCTTCCTTTTCACATTTCTTCTTACCCGTTTCCCATAGTGTCCCTTTCTAATTTCTTCCTCTGGTGGCTCGCATTTGGTGCCAGACCATCCATGAAAACGCTGACTCCCAGAAGGCATCATCCCTTAAGCTCCTGCTGCCACGATCAGGGCAATGTTCTCCCTCCCGATGCCCAGCGCCCACCTTTTCTCTGCACCTGTAACTCCTCTAAAGTTTATGGTATCCATTTTACAAGCAATGTCTGCCACCTGTCTCACCGTGACCTGATTCTTTCTCCTCTGTCAACCTCAAGATGAGGATGTGAGCTCTTTGAGCCCCCTTGTTTCATTATTACTGGAACCTGAGATTTGGTTTCTCACTTCATAGGCTACATGGCCAATGGAGATGGGGCAGGAAGTGAGGTTTGGTATGCTGGCTGGTGCAAAAGATTTGGTTAGATTTTCAAGGCCGATTTCCAAGTGACCAGGGATTAGGGTAAGAATACGTGTTTGAGATACATGGAGGAAACATCCGGCTCTAGGTGTTTAAACGCAGAGAGCAGTTTATTAACTACATGATAACCCCATCCGTGTGTTCAGCATTTCACGGTTCACCAAGGCTTCCTTGTATATTGTCTCATTTGATTTTTACAGCACCTCTCGGGGGTTGACAGGAAAATGTGATCATGCCCATTTTACACACACTCCGTCCTTAGTAAGGAGACAGACGTTCTGACACTTGTCCACAGTCCCTCAACCTCTCAGTGTGAGAACAGGAGCCTTCTGAACTGTGGAGATCATACGAATAAGGGAGATAGATAAAACACCTAACAAAATGCCTCGCGCCATTTTGTGTTCAGAAGGCCTCAGTCTATATCCTCGTTTCCTTTCTGGGTCCTGGACCCCTGCTGTTTTGTTCATTCACCGTGCTGGAAAAATAGATGACATGGAATGATGTGAAGAGAAGGAAAGGGAGAAGAAGGTGGCTCTTGCTCTCCAGGGGCTGCTTCTAAGACAGGCTATGGAGGACAAAACTGAAGCCATTGTGAAACCTCTGTTTAGCATGACGTTGGTAGGTGTGACCAGCAGAGAGAGTGGGGAACGGTGCCCATCTTCACCTCGGTGTCACTGCCTCCCTTCCTTCCCACCCTGATTTTGTGCTTTGCTAATTACTTAAGGCGAGGGAATGGGAGGTGTCCGGGCTCTGTCTTCTGGTTCAATCCTACCCCTCTCTGACCCTTAAACATTTCTCAGGGGCCCTGTCAGCTACAGAATAAAAGGCAGAGTGGGCACCTCATCTTTCCCAGGCTTGCACAGAGGTGTCAGAACTGTCCCCACCATCAGACCCTCCCCAGGCTCCCACCCACCCAGCCATCCTCAGTCGCCCAACTTCCTGGAAATCTCTGTTCCTCTAATGCACGCTTTGGCTTTGTTCCCAGAACCAGGCAGAATGGAAACGCTTTCTAAGAAAAACATGAACAGGGGAATTACATTCTGATCTGACGTTCCTTCACCAAGACAATTGTGTTTGCTCTTCATCAACATTGCTTTATCCCCCTTTCTGTAAAGACCACTCTGCTAGGTCAAGAAAGTAACTGGAATTTGTTTGTTTGTTTGTTTTTTCCCCCTAGTAATTAAAAAACAAAATCCAACCCATATGAATTGCTTTCTCATGCTGATGAAATGTCATTAATCATACATTAGTATGATGGTATAATAACTTGGAACAATGGCTCTGGGGAGTTTGTGGGGTATCCCTTCTTTGAGAATATTTAAAGATTTGAGAATCCCTCAAGAGACCCTGGATTATGGCTCTCTTTCTCTACTCTACCCATAGCTCAGATTGTGCTCTTTCATAGTTTGACTGTCGAAGTCCACTTACTGCTGCCATCTTTGGATAATGCTATCAAGGAGCATGACTGTTCCCCAATGTCTACTGCTCCAAAACGCTTGTTCTTTCTCCTTTGCTCACTGCCTACAGTCCAGTACACATTACGTCGTTTGATGTTGACCTCATTCGACCTTCAAATCATCATTGAAACTGGCTTTCCCATAGGAAAAGAGTTTCAGGCCAGAGACTGCAGCCATTGTGTTTATCTCACACAATAGTGTTCCGAAGACTGCTGTCAACTTAATTCAAGTGGGAAGCACTAAGCTGGCACTCAATGGAAGTTGGGGAGCAGTTTAACGACAGGATATACTGTTTATTACTTTAAAATTGGAGCTGCCTCCTTTAGTGGCAACGTGGGGCTATCTGCCAAGCCCTGTGTTGGAGGCTACAAATACCAAGATGGTTATAAACAGTCCCAGCCTTAGACTTTAAAGAAACTCTTACTGGGTTTTTATTTTCCAGTTTATAGATCTTTCATCTAGACTCTACTTTTCAGATGATTCAACTACTGTGTTATGATTCATTTTTGCTTCAGCCCTTACCTGTGTCCCAGACCTCTTGAAAAAGTAGCAAAGCAATGGTGAGGACAATGGGAAGGGCAGGCTTGAGTTCTGCTCTTAATTCACTCTCTGACTGTAGCTTTTTCTCTTAACTTCTCTGATCTCAGTGAATCTGTATGTAATACAAAAGATAGGAATACAAGGGACTCTAGGGATATAGTTATTACTGGTTGAAAGGCACAAATATTTATTAGAAGATGACTGTTGCTCAGATGTTGGAGATATAAAGGTGAATGAAATTTGGTCCCTGACCCTAAAGGTCTTACAGTCTAGCAGCGAAGCAATCTTTGAGCCCATGGCTCCTGCCTTGTATCTGGCACATGTCTTGAACTTGGAACTGGAGGATTGGGTATTAATTTGGGCAGGGAATTTAGAACTAGTCCTTTCACCACATTTGCTATGTCGAGTGGAACTGATCATCTTTCTACCTTCTGTTTCTAGAGGAGAAAGATATAGTCTGACCTAAGTCCTGAGCATGCTCATAGGATCTGTAACTGACTTTGCACTGAATTAACATTGGAACATCCAGTTCCATAACTTTGGGTAAGTCACAGCCCTCTTTTTTACTCTCTTGATAATGAATGATTTAAATTGGATGAGTTCTGGGGTCGCTCCCACTCTAGCATTCTTGGAGCCGAAGATCATGGCCACATCACTTGGCCATTCTACCAGTGTCCGGGCTCAATCCTCAGGAACATGTGTCTAAACTGAGACATTTAATTGCCTCTCCTCCTGCTCTTTTCTCCCTTTGACTCCATCCCCTGTCTCTGCAGTCCAGATCCACTGCCTTGAGCCTGCCGTATGTATGTCTGCTTCTTGGCTTCTTAGTTCCTTCTTCTCTTCCTGTTCAGCTCTTTTCTTCTTGAAATCAGAATCTGTCTCCTTGGATTTTACCAATCCTCCTGACCTGGCTGATGAGTACCACCTCCTCCCCTCGGCTTGAACCATGTTTTGTTCCTGTGAAGATATCTCCTCTAAAACTTATGGTATCCATTTTACAAGCAACGCAAAAATGAGATACTAATTTTTATTTTTTACACTCAACTCCTTACAAATTATTATTCCTTTGTATCTCAGTCATTTCTTTTGCTACTCCAGGTTACATAACCTCACTCAGCATACCTGGCCTCATGCCTGCTACTTTTGGTTAAAATGCTCGTGCCATTGGTGACTAGTATAGCACGTAGGCATATATCAGGGCAAAAAAAAAAAACCCTTTTCAAAGACATTACAGGAATCCACAGCTGCTTTGTCTGAGTAGCTGGCTATTCGTTTGGCAGCTTATATTTTTGTTTAACATTGATAGCTGGGAACTGGTTTAAAATTTACCTAGATACTTGCTAATTTGGCACATTTTCCCCCTTGAGAATTTTTCTCAGAGGTATTTAAATTTATTTTGGTCACTTGATAATCAAGTGGCTATATTTTTCTTACTTCAGCATAACAAAATAATTTAAAACTATTAAAATCAGCTCTGTTTTTTATATTTCTTTGGGGAAAAATTACCCTTTTTAATCTACACCTCTTTTGTCAATAACTTGCATTTTCGCAGGTAACAGTGGTTTTGATGGCATGATTTTTGATAACACGGGATTTCTTAAGAAGGCAATTAGCACATTACAGCAGAAGAGACTGTCATTAAACCTTTTGTCATTGTTTTATTTTGCATTTTTCTCTTGCCATAATTTGTAAAGTGGGAGAGACAGACCGCTCTGGGGGCAAAAGGTAGGCAAGAGGGCCGCAGAAGGGCCGGGAGTGGCCTCTCTGAGGTAAAACAAGAATGCTCATGGGTAGGAGGAAACTTCCCCCCCCCCCCCAATCAAGTACAGGAAGGGATTGGCACGAAATAGTTGCAGCACTGGAGGTAGATGATCTCAAGGACTTAGCAGTGAGGTAGCATCTTCTTTTCCATTGATGGCTTAGGTCAGGGGGTGAGATACAACTTTAAGGAGAAAAAGTGGGCAGTGATCAAAGTTCACAAGTTTCCAAAGATGAATCCCAGGGCCAGTTCATCTGAGATGCAGTACACTCAGAGGGTAAATTTAACATTCAAGACAAACAGGGAAAATTCCATCTTCTGGAGGTATTGAAACTTTGCCCTGGATCTTACTTCCAGAGGAGACTCCATCTTGCCCAGACTGAGACACTTTTTGACCTGGAGACTTTGTCTCATCTTATCTTTTATTTCCATTCCCTCCTGCTACCCCAGGTCCACCAACAAAAAAAAAAATGTCCTGCCCATCCCCCCTCCTGCTTTTTTCTCTTCAGATTTCCCTCTTTAGTTGGAAGTTGTATATCAATTCCTCTCAGAGGCTCCAGTCCTTCATCCTCGCCCTCCACCACCAGCAGTAGCTTCTACTCAGTCCAGCAAACCAGAGTCAGCGCTTAGACAATATTAGTCAGTGGTAAGACCTGGGGGAGATGACGTGAGCACATAGCCCAGGGGAAGCTCTGGGAGGGAAGTGAGGACAGCACTTTGACGGTTGTCTGAGTTTTCAAGGACAAATGAAGGCAGGGAAGGACATTTCTTCTAAGTGCAGTGGAGACAGCATTTGCAAAGGCGACAATCATCACTGCACCACTGGGATGGCACGAAGCTGCAAAGTGCGCCAGGGGAGTTTGGTCTGACTGGAGAGAAAAGCGAGAGGAGTAAAAAGTCTGGAGGCAGAGGAAATTCAAGAGGCGGTGATGTGCCACAGTAAGCAGTTCAGAGTTTGCCAACATATAAGGGAAGAAGATCTTTGAACAGAGAAAGCTATGGTCAGACCCATGCAGAACTCTGGGTTGATTCTTGTGCCACATTCCATCCTCTGTGTCCAACCCTATACACCCACCCCAGCACACCTCCCTACCATGTCCACCATCACCCCCACAACTAACACCATCACCTCCCCACCCACCACCACTGCCATCCCCTTCACCACTACCCCGATCACAACCTTCGCTAGCAGTACCTCCCTCACCACACCCCCTTACACCTCTTCCATCCCCACCCCACCCCCCTGCCAGACTTGATCATCCAACTCCACTACCCCCTCCTTTAGTCCTCCACTTCACTCACCAGAGGAGATTTGCGTTTCCAGTGGTTACCAAATGGCAATATTATCATTTATCCACGGACTGCATGGCATTGCCTCCCTCATCACCAGCACCACCCCCTCCACCATAAGGAGTGTGCTTATCCACCTTCCCAGTGCTTCTCTCAGCACAGAGTCAACTATGAAAACATAACTTAGCATTATTCTTGTGATTGCCACTCAATCGAATTCACTGGGAGCTGAGCAGCCCGGGCCCCCAAAGTGTTCTACTAATGGGACCTAACTCTCCATCTCCTTGAAACAGGTGTTCTGGTCTATGGGTTTCCAAAGGAGACCTCTGGCACCAGTGCTAGCTAACTGAACTTCATGGGAGAAAATTCTCCCGAAGTATATGTTCAGCTAGAAGTATGCATGGTCAGTCAGAAGGCTGAGAAGTAAAAGGGCCAAGGATAGGACCAGGAGTCAAAAATCTTCCAACTCAAGACTCAGTCCTGCCCGTTTCTAAACAGGTGACCAGGGTCCTTATTTCTTCTCTTTAAACCTCAGTCTTCAGGTGATGGACATTTAGGCTCTTTCCATAAGTGGATAAAGAAATTGTGGTTTATATACACAATGGAATACTACGTGGCAATGAGAAAGAATGAAATATGGCCTTTTGTAGCAAGGTGGATGGAACTGGAGAGTGTTATGCTAAGTGAAATAAGTCATACAGAGAAAGACAGATACCATATGTTTTCACTCTTATGTGGATCCTGAGAAACTTAACAGAAGACCATGGGGGAGGGGGAGGAAGGGAAAAAAAAGTTACAGAGAAGGAAGGAGGCAAACCATAAGAGACTCTTAAAAACTGAGAATAAACTGAGAGTTGATGGGGGGTGAGAGGGAGGGGAAAGTGGGTGATGGGCATTGAGGAGGGCACCTGTTGGGATGAGCACTGGGTGTTGTACGAAAACCAATTTGACAATAAATTTCATATTAAAATGAATAAATAAATAAATAAATAAACCTCAGTTTTACGTATGTAAAATTATAATGTTGGAACCATCGGTTCTAAGAAATCCTTGCCTTTATTACATGGGGCAAGTGGGTTGATTCCTTTTGGGCTAAGCTCAGCATATGAGTAAGAAGCTAGTGAGGATATTTTCTCTGAGGCTACATTCGCTAATCGTGGCCTACCTGGAAAAGGTCTCACCCATGTTCTTAAAAAATCAGTGTTCCATTCTCAGGACCAGATGGGTCTTTACACCAGGTAGGTCCATATCCCCAGTGGTTACCACCCGGCAATACCATCATCTATTTATTGAGCATTTATCATTGATTTGTTGAGCCTATGCCAACCAGACACTATGCTAAATAGTTTTCAAGACGCTTGTCATTTTATCCTTTTAACAATGTCATGAGATATATACTACTGGGATCCCCATTTTATAGAAGAGGAAACTGAAGTTTGGAGACATAAGTCATTTTAGAGTCATTATGTAGCAGGGAATGGCAGAACAAGCCAGGACCACCATGGCTACCTTGTTTTCAGGCCCTGTGCAAAATGGAAATGTGGGATCCCTTGTCCAGGAAACAGGAAAAAATTGTCATTAAAGGTAGTAAAATATAAAGCTATCTCCATTCTTCCACAATGTCTTCTACTTTGTCGTAATATTTTTTTTAATTTGCTATTTAATGTTGTTTTTTGCTATTTAACGTAAAGAAAGAAAAATTAAAATCCTATATTATTAGCATGGATTTTACTGCTCACACTTACATTGTGCAATAACACTTTTAAATGCAAATAGAAGAGAGTTTCATTGCTATGAGGAATCACTGAAATCACACGAGTCATATTTTGTAGTTCATACAGGCACAGATGTTTCATTCTTACCAGGACAATGTAAAAATTACACAAAACGAGTTCAGATATTTTTACCTCACTTCTTAATATAGAAACACTCTCTATCTTGAGCTACTGGTGAGTACAGAAGGCTGAGAAGAAAAGGAACAGTGAGGCACCCAAACTTTCCTTTTCTTTCTGTCACCCTTCTTCCTATAAGTGGTTAACTAACAGGGAAGTAATACGAATAATAAAGGACATGATAAGATTCCTTACTTACTCTTGTTTCTTGGAATGCCATTGCCTTTGAAGCAAGCTGCATTCAAAGCACTTGAAAGGAAAACGTGGCCTCTCCCCACTGCTGGAGGCCTCACTCAGTCTTAGACATCACCTGCTTACCTGGTACTTGCTTGGAGTCTCACTGAACTCCAGTGCGTTGGGGGTTCTGCCAGAATTCTATGCTCACAGGATTTCATGAACATTGTATGCAAATGGAGTACCAAGAAGCAGCACTGAACACTCGTACTGTGGCTTTCTCCTGCCCCATGGTCCCATTGAATTCCAATTAAAAAACTTGAATACAAAGATCAATTACTAAGAATTTTGCCATGACAATGGCAGAGCATTAAACCAAGCATGGGGCCCTTCTCAGTATAGGGCCCTGGGGCACTAGCTGAATGCCCATAAATCCAGCCTTGACTGGGACTTGCACTTGAATCCATTTGAACACAAATCTCATTCTACTCCACTATGATATATTGACTCCAGCTGAATTCAAGGAATTATAACTGTGGACCCTTCAGACTTTATTCTTCCCATCCTACATGTGGTCAGTAGTTTTAAAGTATGCCCACAATTTATTTATTTATTTATTTATTTATTTATTTATCGGAGATAGAGCTTAATTCCTTTCCTCTTAAGTACTGTACTGTACTTAGTGACTTACTTGTGACAAAGATAAGGAGGCAAAATGATGGTGTATGACTTCCAAGAGTAGACGAAAGACATTGTACCTTCAGTCTTCCATCCTCTTCCTCCCATTTGCTCTGGGGGAGGCCAGCTGCCTTAACATGAGGACATAGCCCCGTGGAGAACTCCACATGCAGAGCAACTGAGGCCACTACCAATGGCCAGTGAGGAACTAAGGCTTCTTGCCAATAACCCCCTGAGTGTGCCATCTTGGAGGCAGAACCTTCAGTTCAGGTCAAGGCCTTCATGTGATTGCTTGGCTAACATTTTACTACAGCCAAAGTCACCCCGCTAAACTTCTCTTGAATTCCTAACCCACAGAAACTTTGAGATAGTATTTTTGTTATAAGCCTCTGAGTTTTGGGATAATTAGCTATGCCACAATAGATAACTAACATGCCATTGTTTTCAAATAGAATTATACTCTTAGTACAATCCAAAGAATCGAAGCTATATCCAGGAGTTTTCCTGGCCATGTTTAATGAAGTGTCAGGGGATCTGAAATGGACAAGAGACCAGCCTCTACTTGTAAGGTACTTACTGGGCAGAAGAAGCAGAAGATACTCAAATTTATCCGTGTCATTTCTTTTAGGCACCATTTAATATGACCATGGCTTATCTCTTGCTCTCGATCACTGGTGGATGATGGCCCGGCACCCATCACCACCCCCAAACACTCACCAAAGGGAGAAGAATTCTTAATCTGATTGGTTGGTATAGTAGCAGATAGTACAGGTGTTCAAGACCACATTCCTTGTGCCTACCTCAAACTTCACTTTCATTTGGAGGATGAGATCGAGACATATTTTACCCAGTTGCTCAACAAACTCCACAGCCTGATCTACCACAGGCCAAACAGCCTAGGCTAGTTCAGACCCTAAGGAAAAATTGGGGCTTTTCTCATAGTTCACAACACTATTTTTCTCCTGTCACTTTTGACTATGCTGCAGATTGGATTTTCCTTCTAGCACTAATGCTAAGACTTCATCCTGAGTTTGAAGGTTAGTTAGCGGTGAGAGAAGCAGAAGCCTACCTAGGATAGTAGTACCTACCTAGGTACAGCAACATACATGTGCCCCCCCAAAAAAATGGGGCCAGAAACCATCATTGCACAAAATCTAATATTAAAAAGCACAGAACCATACGGAAGCCCGGATCAGTGTACTTAACAGTTGGCCTGAGCTGCTGGTCTAGCAGTCTGAGATGGCTGGTGCCCTTAGGCAAGGAGAGGCGGATAGTATCGTGGCTGAGGTTGGAATTAGATTATAAAGAAGGAGATTTATTTAGGGAACAGCTGGAATTGACAGGGTAGATTGTAGAGGCTGATGTTAGTCATGAGGCCCAGCTGTTTTCAAGTGGCGAAGTGTATCTGTTGGCTTTAGCAGCATTGACAGTGATCACCAGGTTTAACACAAATAGGGACTCAACCGGGAAGAGGCAACTGGGAAAGCATGCACCTGATGTTGATGGGAATGGAGATTTCTAGTCAAGGGGTCAGAGTAGAGTTTTTTGGTCTCCTCAAGAGTCCTGAAGAAGCTTCACTTCCCTGTGGCTTCCAGTTGCATCCAGAGAGGACAGAACAGCTCTCAAAACTGCTCGCCTCCAGCATGGTCAATGCCTCTTTTTTTAGTGTTTATTTGTTTTTGAAAGAGCATGCAAGCAGGGGAGGGGCAGAGAGAGAGGGTGACAGAGGAACCAAACCAAAGCAGGCTCTGTGCTGACAGCAGCAAGCCTGATGTGGGACTCGAATCCAAGAACCATGAATGAGATCATGGCCTGAGCTAAAGTCGGCTGCTCAGCTGAGTCACCCAGGTGCCCCAAGCATGGTCATAGTCTTTGAAGCTTGGGTCGTCCTGGGCAGGTCTTGATAGTGTGAAATTTTTGATGGCTAGACATTGGCACGTATCCTGTTCTCCATCCTGCTCTGTGGCAAGGGCTGAAGAACGCCCACGTTTTTCAGGGTGTAGGGAGGAACCCTTCACACTTTGTCCATCTCAGTCCAGAGAGGTAGAACTTTCTCCCAATGCAATGAAAAGGGAAATTCTGACTCTCTCTGTCAATTGCAGTAGGGGAGACTTACCTGAGTATTTGTAGGAGCCTGAAATTGTGGGGACTGTATTTCTTGGTTGGTTAGTGCTGATGTTTTAAAGATCACTCCCTGCTCAGTCATGGCACAGGCTCTTGCCTCTTTTGTCCTCTTCGCCAAGTGATCAGGTGCAGCAGGCTTATTGAATTTGATAATGTACTTTAACTTCATGTGGTGACTCCCCAGGGCAGTGCCTCTCTACAGTGAGAAAAATGCCACTTTCTACTTTCTTTGCCTTTAGCTGACCCTGTTGCGTAGATGAGATGTTTTTATTTAGCAGGAAAGGAATAGAAGCCCCACTCTGGATACATGCTTTGCCTCCTCCAAACCAACCACTTCTAGAGATGGATGTGGAGGAATTACAGGTGGGTTTTTATTGCAATATATATATATATATATATTTTGGCTGACTCATTTGAAGGTCAGTTGCAGACATGCTCCATTCTCCCTAAACACTATGATGCCACAGCAGGTACTTCCTGAAAATGATGACATTCTCTTACATAAACACGAAACAACGATCAAAATCAGGAAATTAATACTGATGCAATGCAGATATGATCTAATCCACAGGCCTTATTTATATTTTGCCAAATGTTCCCATGATGTTTTTAGGAACCAAAGAAAATTCTGGATCATGCTTCGCTTTTGGTCGCCGAGTCCCTCGAAGCTGCTTTAATTTAGAAGTCCCTCAGTCTTTCTTTGCCATTCATGAAATTGACAATGGAGAAGAATGTCCCAGTCATTTGGGAGATGGTCACTCAAGTTGGATCTGCCCGATGTTTTCTCTCGATTAGATTTAGGCTATGTGATGTTAGCAAGAACACCACAGACGTGATGCTGTGCTGTCGGTACAGGATATGAGGAGGCACATGGCATCTATTTGTCTCCTATCTGGATGTGGTAATCTTGATTATTTGGTCAAGGTGGTGCCTTCCCAGTTTCTCCATTATAAAGTCACTATTTTCTTCCTTGTAATTAATATGTACCTTGGGGTGGGGGAGGTACATTGAGATTATAGAGGTATCTTGTTACTCCTTAAATTTTCACACATTAGTTTTAGCATCCATGAGAGGTTGTGTTTAAATAAATTATTATTATTGTGGTGCCTGAAGAGTAGTGTCTTAATTCCATCATTCTTTCTATGGTTATTGGTTGGCTTTCTACTGCGAGAAAAATATTCTCTTCTAATCTATTTTATTTGTTTATTAATTCATCCATCCATTTACCTCAGTGTAGACTAATGGATTTTGTTCTCTTCAGTGGATGGTATTCCTTGACTCTGATTATTTATTTGGATGTTCAGACAGTCCCAGATTTCACCAGTCCAAGCTCTTTCAGACTGGTTCCTGGGTCCATTTGACATATCTACATCATTCTTTGTGCACTTTCTTACTTTTTGGCACACAAGGATATTTTCATCACGTCATGTCAGTTTGTATTTTTTCCTGATCCAGCCCAGATTCAGCCATTTCTCAAAAGAGTCTTGATTCCTTTTAGTGGCAAAGGCATTTAGATCCACGTTATGGGCGTTATCCTATCAGCAAATATAGAAAACAGATGTATGCATGCACGTACACTCATACATACAAGCTTATGTGTATGCATATATAACATCTATGTCTATATCTATATACTAGAAACTACAAGTTCCCATGGATACCTACATTTCAATTCAGTGGCACAGGATTCATTCCATTCTTTCCCCATCCATACTTGGAGATTTCTCATCCAACAATGAGAAATACGGCACCCATTTTCCACCATATAAGTACTTCTTTGTTCAAAACATAAAAAGCATTTTCAAAATTGCTAACCCATGCTTCTTTGAACAAAAGAAGCCTACTAACTAGAGTTCAATATTTGTTTAAAAATTGTTGTTGTTTTTCCTTTAGCCTTAAGGCATATAGTTTAAATATTATGTCCAGAAGTTATTCAGGTTAGATTTTCTTTCCCACTTCAGTATGGTTATACAATTTATTTGATTTTTGCCTTGGTTCACTTGATTTGTTTGAATCACATTTGAGGACTTTTCTCTCCTCTCCTTTCTTACTTTTTTTTTTTAAGCTATGTGAAATGTTAACATAATTCCCAAACTGTACAATAGATATGTGCCAAAAAGTGTCATTCTCCCCATTCCGTCTATTCTGTCAACCTCCTTCTCACTCACCCTTTGTAAGTAACTGTGGTGGACAGAATTCTAAAATGACCATCAATGACCTTGCCAGTTGTAAGTGCCCACCCCCTCAAGGGTACACAGAATCTGTCCGTACGACGAGGTATCCCTTTCCTGACGATAAGGCAAAAGGGAGATTTGCCTAATAACATGAGTTCTTTGAAAGCAAAGTTTTCTCAGGCTGGTATCAGAAGCCAGAGCAGTTCGAAAGATTTGACACATCATTGCTGTCTTGAAGATAGAGAGGATCATGGCAAGGAGAACAGGAAGATTTGAGCACTGAGCAGCCTTCGGCTGAGAGCCAGCAAGGAAACGTGGACTCCGGGTCCTTCAGCTGCAAGAAACCGAATCCTGCCGGTAACCTGCATACACTTGGAACTGAGTTCTTCCCCAGAGGCTTCAGATAAAAACTCACACTGACTGACGCCTTGATTTTGTCCATGTGAAACTCTTAGCAAAACCCCAGTCAAGGCCACCTGGACTTCTGACCTACAGAACAGCGAACGAAGAGACGGGTTTTGTCTTCAAGCACTGCTGTAACAGAAAATAATGTAGTAACCAGTCTCATTTGTTTCTAATTTATCCCCACTGTATTATTATTATTTTTCTGAGCGGTCCATGCTTATTTGCTTCTTCATCCTTCTTTCTTAAACAAAAGGCAGCATACTATTTATACTCTCTTGTAGTTTGCTTTTTTCCACTTAATATATCCTGCGAATCACTCAACCTTAGTTCATAGAATTCTTTCTTTATTGTTTTTGCCTGCACAAAATACCCCATTGTGTGATTCTAACCTAGTTTATGAAACAACTCTTCTACGTGTGGGTATAGAGGCTGTTTCCCATAGTTTGCAATTATAAATACTGCTGCAGCATATAACCCTTTGAGTCCTCAGGGGAATTCCTAGAAGTGATATCATCAGGCCAAAAGAGACACCTGTACGTGATTTTATTCAATATTACCAAATTCCTCTCATAAGGCTTGTACCACGTGACATTCTTACCAGAAATGTAATTATGTTGATGAATGCGTTTTGTGTAGTTTCTTTGTTTCCTGGGTATTTTGGGGGCATAGTGGGAACATCAGATTTATGTGGCAGCCATTACAGTGACTGTTTTTCCTTTTTCAAAAATGTTGACAAACAACTTTCCAGGAAAATTGTTCTATGTTCCCCCGATACTATATGTGAGTGCCTGTCTCACTGTCTTCAGCCAGTGGAAGGATCTGATTTGGGTCTTTTAAAAAAGTATGTTTAGGCATACACCGAAAAGACATTTTGGCCAAATAAGAAATGGGAAATGTTAAAATCATATCTGTCTGGAATAAAAGGTGAAGACAAATGTTATTGTTATCATAAAATAAAATGTGGGGATATCCTGAAATTGTTTAAAAATGTAATTATAATGATCAATTTTATTATGAACCATTTAAGTTAAATTTTTGAACTTGGAATGATAGTCCAAGAAGAGCGTTTTCCCAGAACGGTCAGGTGTCATTCTGCTCCTGCCCTCATTACTGAGGGTTGAGTGTGATATTTAATAGGCTCTCTTCCATTTATGATTATGGTGACACAAGATATTTGGGGAGCGCTAAGTTTTCTGTAACGTTTTCTTTCTTCAGATTTAATATTCTTTATTATGCCAGTAGTGAATGTATCAAGGATTTTGATCTTTTGCTCGTAATAAATTTTGAGATGATGAAGTAAACATTCTGCCTTTATCCTCGCTTCATTATTTACTTAGACAATTAATAAATTATATACTCTTTGAGTGACTCATGACCTAAGTCTAATACAATAACTAAAAATTGAATGTAATGCTTAAAAGGTTATTTTGTATTTTGCTTCACATTAACTTTGTCTTATGAATGCAAACATACAAAAACAAACAAATAAATAAACAGAAGCAAGTAAGCAAAAAAATTCACAAAGATCAAAATAATGATCTACGTATGCCTATCCACACAGGAAGATAGCTTATTATTCTCATTATTATTGAAATGTTTATGTGTATTACCTCAAAAAGCATGGTCTTTCCAAATTTATCAAGCTAATGTATTCTCTTAACAATAGTATTAACTGGAAATGTAGCTTCCTATTTATTTTGCCAATTGGCAATTCTTAGCAATAATTTTATGTCCATGAAATCAACAGCTTTCATGATCATTATAATTATTGCACATTTTACTCTTTCGATAAGTTATATACATGTCTACTTCAAATGACAAAGAATTTCAACACATAACACACAGAGAAATCATCACTGAAAGTTATACTTAGGAGGTTTCCATGATTTTGCATATGCATAAGTAACATTCATACTACTAATGTTCTTATGTGGACTACTTCTGATAGAAACCTATGAGGCCACATGATTTTAATCACACACAAGTTGAGAAATAGCAGTATTGATATTGAAGAAGAAAGAAGCTCGAGCTGAAAAGCTGATGCTGTTGAGCATACCAAGGCTGGAGCCAAATGTATGAATCCCTAAAATACATTATTTCAATGCAACTCTTATTTCTTGAGTACACCTGAGGTTGAACTTTTCAAATTAAACTTTTTATTCCTTTTCCTCTAAATTATATATATATATATATATATATATATATATATATATATGTCTGCTTTTCTTTTCAAATTTAGGGAGTTAGTAATATGACTCCCTTACATTTGTGGAGTTCTTCATGTATCACTGATAACAATCACCATGGGAGGCGGCTGAACAGATGTTACTATCCCTATCTAATAACAATGGAAACTGTGATTCAGAAATCTGAAGTCGCTTCCATAAAACTTACACAGTATGGATATAGGATGTGTATGAGGCAAACCCTGTGATGTATTCGAACGATCAAAGTCTCTCTTCTGCCACCACCTTATTCTGGGACGTGAATTTAATCTCTTGCTAGCAGAACACAAAGTATATGCAAATCCATTCATTATTCATTCTTTCATCCATCCTTCAATAGCTCTTGACTGAGGTATATCGTCAGCTGAGTTTAGCTCACGGTCTTGCATATATTTATAAAAGATGACTTAGTTGCTGTTGGGTCTTTTAGAGAAATTAGGGGGCTGGAACCTCTGGCAAATCCTTCCCTGATATCTAAAATTTCCAGAGAAGGGGTGTCATATGGGTTCAGATGCATTATCAACATGGGTTTCATGACCTATTTTTTTTTTAAGGAAGATACATTTGTCTTTACCAAGAATGTCCAGTGTGCAAATGAAAAATTTTCTGTCCAATGAGTTCATGGCAGAACTTTCACCTTTGTGGTGTTCTGGAACCCAGGCCCATAGGGCGAGCACTGTCAAGGGGCCCAGCTCCTTGTCTCTAGAACAACAGAGAACTTAATCCAAGAAAAGAAAAGAAAAAAAAGAAAAGAAAAGAAAAGAAAAGAAAAGAAAAAGAAAAGAGAGGAAAAGAAAAGAGAAAAAGAGAAGAAGACAGGAAAAGAGGAGAGGAGAGAAGAGGAGAGAAGAAAAGAGAAGAGAAGAGAAGAAAAAGAGTTAATATAAGAAGTTGAACAGAGGGAATAGAAGAAGGTGCAGGGACAGGAGAGACAGCCCATGGTGGAGATGGAGACAGTATTCCTTGGGACCCAGAAATCCAGAGTCTCTTGTTTGCAGTTAGTCTCATTTAATACTAATTATTCAAAATAGCAGCATCCTTTTTCTTCCAAGATTCTCAAGAAGTGCATATGCTGTTTTTCTTGCCCTTTCGATGTATTAACCTTCTTTATCTCAATTTCAGTTTTTTTTACACTCTCACTCAGACGCTCTTAGTATGTTTCCTTTCATCCAAGAATTTGCCCTTACCATGATTGCTGCTGTTTTCCAGGAACAGGAGGATGGGCAACATGACTTTGCGGTACCATTGCAGGCTTCGAATTAGGATTTCCTCCCCATGTGACACATCTCTAGAAATTGCATTCACCCAAGTCTCTGGCCTGCAGTTTCTGTGCCCTTGAGAACATAGGGACAGGGTAGGATGAAGGCATGAGTTTAGGAAAGCCAATGTGACTGTCACACTAGCCTGGCTCACATTCAAGATGCACACAGGGATACTTGGAGACTAGGGCAAGTGTCTGTCTTCCTATCTGTGGTATGAACTCTATAGACAGAACCAATTAAATCCGGTGAAGAGGGATGTGATGGAAAAAGCAATTCTGCTAATGGATTAGACATTAGACAACCAAAGTTCTGGATCAAAGGATTCTTGCATCATTAAAACCCCAGGAGAAGAATACTGTGGCTTCATGAGGCAGGTGTCCTGGCTAATTTCTTAAAGATTTGTATCTGGGGGTGGATCTACAGAAACATTTTGAGGCTGAGGTTATCCTTGGATCATCTAAGGAAAAGAATAAAACCTTCGTTGGTGAATCTATAACATGAATTTGATGAATAGAGGCTGTGCGAAATTTCACGGGCTTTGGCTTTCTGCTAGCCTGATGTAAGCTAATGTCCATCTGAATACCAGAAATTAACAAGCAGTAGAAAGGCCTGGATATAAGGTGCGGATTTCTAACTTTACACATGTAGGTGTGCACATGAGCACACACACACACACAAACACACACACACACGGCTCACCATGATCCCAGCACTGTGTGCTGCTTATAGATATGTAATAAAAACAGTAGAGTAGAATCTTCATAAAAGCTTATCAATTCTTTGAGAGCCCAACTATAACAGGTATCTTTACCTACCTTGGTGAGTAATGTGCTTATCTGGGACATGGAAGAATTGTAATATTTCTGCGCAGTCAAGTTTCTAAAAACACGTCTAGAAGAGGAATTCAAATTTAGGAAAACTTCAGGTCTTATCTGGAGGAAAATTAGGGCAAGGAGAAGAGAGACTGGGAGATGAATCTGCTTTCATAATTGTTGTATCAAGGCGGGATGAATTAGAAGGACCTCCCCACCGGATCTCGGTTGGGAGCCACTGATGGGCATAATCCTCTGGGAAACAGCACTTTCCTCCAGGTGCAGAGAAAAGCTGCTCTCAAGACCACTGCTGCTCCTTTGTGCTCGTGGCAGCCCAAATAGGGTGATTAGGTTTGGTAAATATAAATATAGGACACCTAGTTAAATCTGAATTTTCAGATCAACAATGAATAATTTTTTAGTAGAAATGTGTATGTCCCATGTAAATGTTGCGTTTATCCCTGGATAATTCCAAGGAAGTATTTGGTGGGATCTGCTTATGCTAAAAATTAATCATTGTTTATCTGAAATCCAAATTAATTTGTCACCCTATATTTTATCTGGCAACCCTAAGCTCAACCTCCCTCTTCCAACCCTCCCTCCACCAAAAACAAAACAAAACAAAACAAAACAAAACAAAACAAAACAAAATTATTCTTCATAAAGAGAAACAGTGACTCTATGGGGAATTCCAGATCTTAATGATGGAATAAATATTATATTATAAGAATTAAGACTGTATACTTAATAAAAAATAATACATGTCCTTGCAAACATTTTTGTCCTTTGAAATTATTATTATGTTTTAATTTTATTTTTGAGAGAGAGAGCATGTGAGCAGGAGGGGCAGAGAAAGAAAGGGACAGAGGATCTGAAGCGGGCTCTACCCTGACAGCAGAGAGCCCGATGTGGGGCTGGAACTCATGAACCGTGAGATCATGACCTGAGCCAAAGTTGGACGCTCAACCAACTGAGCCATCGAGGTTCCCCTAAAGTTATTTTTAAAAGAAATATGCATTTTGACAATTCAAACTATATAGACACATACAAAGAAAATTTTAATAATCTACTACTGTTTTTCAATATCATATCTCCATAGTGTCCAATATTCACTGTTTGTTGTGTATTTGTACACATTCTTACTACACTCATGCATGTATGTATTTGTGTGTAATTCTCTTTACATGGGGACATATGACCCTGAACTAGATATGCATGCATGAAGGCTGTCTAGTCAAAGCAACTGGAAGATTACAGCTCACACTGTGGACATTGGCAGATGAGCATACTTATTCTATCGTTCTCAGCCTTGACTGCAGGCACATGTTCCCTAGGACTTCCGTTCCTCCCGAGGTCACACTCGTCCATCCCCGTGCTGTCTAATACAGTAGCCACTAGCCACATGTAGCTGCTGATAACTTAAAATGTGGTTTGTCCAGAGGGGAATGTGCTATGAGTGTTAAATATGCACCAGATTCCAAAGACTTAGTTACAAAACAATTCATTACTAAGTTGTATATTCATTAGGCGCTGAAATGATAATATTTTGGACATACTGGGTTAAATAAAATGTGTTCCTGGAACTAATTTCATGGATTTCTCTTTACATTTTAAAAATGAGGCTACTAAAAAATTACATATGCAGCTTACATTATATCTCTCTTGGCAGAGCTTTTCTAACCCAGAGTTCTCCAAAATGGCACGAGTTCACCCCAAGGGAAACACAAAATGATTCCTCAAGGGTGTAGAAAGAAAATGTTACTTCCGTTCTTACTTATTTTTATCTTCTCCGTTGTTTTGATTTATATTTTTGTGTCGGTCTCAGAATGTACATGATACATCGGTACGGTAACAAGTGAGTATAATTGGCAATCAACAAATGTTTATTTGGGAAGGTAGTAAAAACACTTTCACTGAGTGGATTGCAGTGAAAAATTAAAACACACGGAGGCCATGCTTTGCAGGGCAAGCGGAAGCCCTGTCTTCCTGCGTCTCATACTTCTCCTTATAGTGCTCCCCTGGGCATATGTCCTTCCTTCCATTCCTTTGTGCTGAATCATGTCCAAGGGCTTCATGCCCTAAGCTTTGGCTTCCCGTTTCTTGGATCTTAGGGTTTGGTGTCCCTGTTCCTCTAGTACCCTGACCCTTCCCTCTAGCAAGGTTAAGCTGCTTCTGACCTTTCCCACTTTCCTCTCTGATGGTCTAGTTCCCACCCCAAGGCACATGGACCTCCCTCACCCTCCCCTCGCTATGAGGTCCTCCTGTGGCTTTGAAGGTTACAAAGAACTGGCTTGACATCACTTTGATCTGTGATGAGAAGAGAGAGAAGGCACAAGTGACATGAGAAAATGATTGATGCCAGGGCTTGGACCACAGGATGATTCTCTCTCAAGTCCGTTCCATTCAGCTGAAACCAGTACTTTCTCACCCCAGACAATTGATGCTAGAAAGGAGTTTGGGGGAGTTCATTAAAATGTAACACATTCTTCAAAAGGACATCTGTTCAGTCATTTCTTTTGGAGGTACTAGGTTGACATTTGGATGAAAAGACCTCAGTGAGGGCAGTGAGAAATATGGGATAGAAACACGAGTGGTCAGGCAGTTTCACAGAGAAGGTAGAGATAAGGTGGAGCTTTTGTAAGGGGACGTGGACCCTCCCCATCGGTGGCTCAGGTGCATGTGTGTGGAGTGCACATGCACACACACACACACACACAAACATCCCTTGCCCTGCCCCCAGGCTCCTTCCGCTGAAATTGAAACCTGCCTTTGCTTCTGGTAATTAATCTTTCTCTCCCACTCACACACACATTCAATCCCTCACTCTTATACTCGGAGAACATTAACAGATCCAGGGCCTGTTCTGTGCAAGGCACCAAAATGCAAAGATAATCAAGTCTGATGATGACGATAAGGGGATTCTGGGTTTGCTCTTGTAGGTTGAACCTCTATAAAGTTGCCTATATTAGTTTCTGATCTACAAAATGGCCATTTTGCCTGGCTAAGTTTAATATTCTTGATGCACACACATACCTATTCTAGGGTATAGAACATTTGGCAAAGACGCAGATTCTAGCACCAGACTTTTTTTTTTTTTACCAGATTTGAAAACTTAAGTAAATTTTAACCTACTTCGTCTGAACCTCATTTTCTTCACATGAAAATTTAAAAAAAATTGAGAGATTCTATTTCGTGGTGCTGTTGTAAGTACTGAAGACAATCTTCACAAGTACTTAATAGATTTCCCAGCACACAGTACGTGTTCAATAAACGTTAATTGCCGTTACCATCATTGTGGGTGGTGTTATCACTGCCATCTGTGAAGACCTGTTACTTGTATTCCTGTTTGCAAGACAGTAAGTGAGCCTTGCTCAAACTTCAGTAAAAGCTCTTGCTGTTATTCCCAGCCAGCAAAACTCACCACCTTACCAACGGGGAAAAAGAGAACATCCAAACCATAAAAACTCAACAAAAGTTCTTCAAAGAAAGCATTTAGGGATTTTGGTGCTTGCCTTCAAGTGGATAAGTCAGCACAAAACGTCAGTGGGGCACAGAAGGGACACAGAAGATGCGATGGGAACAGGGAGAGGGGAGGCAGGTGGCCTTGCTGGCTTTGTTTCACTTCGGAGCAGGGTTTTAGCGTCTAGAGACTTGCCTGTTTATTCTGAACGAGAGCCAAGGGGTGAGTGCCCCTGTGGGGAGGAGTTCAGGGTGAGTCTTATGTTTGTGCAAGGAGGGTTTGGAGGGCAGAACGTGGCCACGAGGACCGATGGACAGAGAGAGTCCTGCCTGGATCTTGAGCGAGCAGCTGACAAGTGTCAACACTCTGATGGGGACACATGGCCAATTGAACACAGGTCGCTGAGCTCCAAAGCCAGAAGCCGAAGGAATCATTGGTGCGATTAGCGGTCTGCTGGCAGGAGGGCTGCGCTGGTGCCCTGGCTGTGCCAAGCCAGCTGAGAGTCTCCGGGGCAGATGCCGGAAGCACGTGGAACCCGCCCCTACAGAGAAGCTGCAGGCTAAGCGTCCCTTCCCTATTGTTGCCAGAGGCCACCACCGTCAGTCTGGTCACTCACTCCAACAACCAAAGGGCTGTTTGCGAAGAGAGAGTGTGAAGAAAGGAAAATCATACAAATACGTGCTGGATGAGATTGCTTGGTGAAGCCAGAGGTTTGACCCAGAGATGACAAAAAGGAGCGTAAGCCCAAGGAGAGCAGGGCCCTGGGCACAGATCGGGGTGGATCGAATTTCACCTTTAGCATTTAATCTTTGTGGGACACAGAGCCAGGCCTTTTTGTTCGTGCCTCAGTTTCCCCATCTGAGAACCGGTGACGAAATCTGCCTTGCAGGGTTGTTGCGAGGTCGAAAAGAGACGGTGAACGTGCCTTGCCCAGGGCACGTTGGTTTCCTTTCCTCCCTTCTAGAAAGTCACTCCAGGAAAGAGCCAGCAATTCTGAGCCTGACAGGCACACACAGCTCACCCTGCCTTGTGAAAGCAGGTTCCCCCGTCCTCCTCCCTCTCTGCCTCACCCTGTCCTCTCTCCCTGGCTTTTCCCCAGAAGGCCCCAGGGCTCCTAGGCCAACTGCCAAACCACAGGACGCAGTGATTGGCTTTCAGGGACACCCCCCCCCTCACCTCTCCGGCCCCCTCTAACAGCATCCCCTGTGTCACCGTCCTGCTCAGGGCTCCCTCCCTGGAGGGTAAGGCCCCGTGGCCACACAGCTATGCCAGCACTTGCAGGGGGATTCATCTGAAACCACCATCAACAGTCTGTGTTTATTTGGGGCATGCACAGGAGCCAGGGGCTATGAATGGAGCTGCATTCCAGAACTCTCCATGATTCCCATCAGGCTATGTCAATCAGGCCCTTTACCTGGAAGGAAGCTAGGCTTTCTCTTTCCAATTCCCCAAAAAGGGGACCACACACCAGCTGCAGACTGAAACCCTTTTCACCCACCTACAATGCCATCCAGTCCTCTGCCATACCAAAGGCGGGGACCATCAGAGCAATGATGAGAAATGGAGGCACCAAATCTTGCATGTTCACAGTTGCAAGGGATGGGGAGACTTCTTTAGGTTTCGCCCTTTAATGTTTCCACTTATAAATATACCACCAGGAGTGCGTGGCGGGCCAGGACTGACCCTCCCGCTGGGCTCCGACCTTTTCAGCTGTGCCGTGAAGCCTCTTACAGCACAAGGATTGAGAACGCAGCTTAGTAACTTCTGACTGTGGTCATTACAACCAGCCGTGGACCCGAGCCAGCTCTCACCAGCTCGGAAAAGCTTACTGCTGTCCATTCCCATGTCCACATTCGGAGGCCTGACACTGGGATCTGAAATCAGCAGCCTCGATGAGCGTCCTTCCACCGCAGAAGTCAGCACTTCTGTCTCCCGGAGAGACAACTGTTAAACACTTATCAACAAATCACTGCTTGCCACGCTCCTAAAATTTGTGAACAAGATTTAAGAAACTTTTTGATCGACCGCAGCTTCGTCAGTCCCTGCACTGTCTCAGGAAAAAAAAAAAAAATCCATTCTCCCATATCCTGCCCTCAGAGTATACAGCATTTACAACTCCCTTCTGGAAACACTCCCACCTTTGACAACTGCTACAGCTCACCTTTTTCTCCCCTTTTCCACATTCTGTTAAATGATTGCTGTTCTTTCTTCAGCGTGTGTAAGTGATTCCCCGGAGAGACATCCAGGTGGATGATGTGCGAACCCCAGCTCATCCCGGCAAGAGAGCTCAGAGGCCCCCGACAGCATCCCGGGGCCCCTTGGATGCACACGCTTCCAGACAACGTCCCTCTGTGAGCCGGCTTGTCCTAAGCCTGTGCCTGTCTCAATTCATTGCATTTCCAATCTGACCACAGACTGCCCTGGGGGCAGATCAGACACCTATGGCCTTAGGGCAGCAAGGTAAGAGGCACCAAAGGGACAGCCCCTTCCCTACCCTGGCTCTCACGCCCTCCTCTGTGGTCAGGGCAGTGGGGGTCAAATGATGCCTGCATCCCTTCTGATTCAGTGGATTGGCCCCTAGGCCGCTGTGTTCCTTTCAGCAGTTTGGCTGCACAGGGACACCCATATATATAATTTTTTTTTACCCGAACGAGGGAGGGGGGGCAAAACACTGAAGCAGTCTTTTAAAGACCCCACACCTGACCTCTGTCTGAACATATAATTAATCTCCAGAAAAAGCGGCTCACTGATGGGTCCAGGCTGTGCCTCGCAGATTGGAGAGCCGGTGGATTTATGAGGTGACGTCAGTTTGCAGACCGGCAGGCAGGGCCTGAGCTGTGTTTTACACACTCCTCGATTGTTTTAACGGGCCTGCTCCTGAAGGGCTCCAAATCTCTCCCCAAGCTGAGCTTTATTAAAATGGCAAAGATGGAGAGGAATGCTTTTCCAGATAAATCAGCTTATTTAGGCTCTGCTCTCTCTCTCTCTCTCCCCCTGTCTGCTGGAAAGCACTCCCAGAGGGAAGGAAATGAAGAACTTCGAAGTGCGTGCAGGTACACGCTTAATGCTTCAAACTCTGGCATTGTGTTAACAGCTCTGCATGGGTTGGGCTTGAAAGAAATGGATGGATTCTCAATCTGACCGATTTAAATAATGCCCGGGAGAGAGCTAAAGGGAAGATTTATGTCCTTAGTAACTAAAAGACACATCGGAGTTTAGCCTGGAGGCTGGGCCTCAACACTCAGGGTTGCAACAGTGCAACTCCTTGAGGGGATCCAGATAAAACTAGGTTTAAGGAATGAATGGGGTGTGGGGCTGGGGACTTGTGGGGGAGGCAAAGCTTTCGTCCAAGAGATGAGACTAAAGAGCCAGTGGAAGGCTTGAGGTAGAAAATACACTTCCGCTTTGCATTTGTTACACGAATAGTGTGTCTGCTTACATACCTACATGCATGTATGACGCACACACGCACACCCAGTCTCTCTGTATTTACACTAGATATGTACGTGTCTATGTCCAAGACCAAAGAAATGTAAAGCCAGACTTACTTATATTTAGAGTTTCAGAAACATATGTTAATTATTGAGGTGAAAATCCTCGAAGGCATGAAATACTTCATTTACAGGAACAGAATAAAGATGGTTATGGCAATTTGGCAAGATTTTTGAGAGACGGTGATGGTGGAGGAATCATTGCGGGGAAAAGGAGAGGGGTTAGTTGAGAAGTGAGAGAAAGGGCCCATTAGGAGTGTGTGTGTGTGTGTGTGTGTGTGTGTGTGTGTGTGTGTGTGTGTAAGTATGTATGTGTTGGGCACACTTGTAATGGGGCAGCAGCCAATGAGGGAATGGGGAAGGGCAAGGAAATGATCCGGAACAGTATACCTCAATCCCAACAACCCTCTTCTATTTATATTAGGATTGCAAAAGGTGGGTCCACCTCGCTAAAATTTAATGGGAAACATAAGTGACAAATCTGACTAGCTCAGTCTGGTCTACGCTGAGTCTGAATTCAATCATTTCTGATTCTAAGACCCCTCTCTTTCCACTATTTCACATTCTAGTGGCAGTTACTACGCAGTCAACACTGAGTATGATAGATGAAAAGGTCATCGGAGTTGGAACCAAGAAAGGCTGTGACGATGATTTGGACGAGACACTTGTCACCTCGGTGTTTGCGGGGTGGATCCCCTAATGGCCTGACCCAACTGCTTTGGCACCCTTCCCTATCTGTGCTGCTCTATAGGCCCCTCAGGAACCTCCTTCAAGGCCAAGGAGGGCAAAATTTCAAGACAGAGAAGGACCAGCCTCTGCGGAGCCCTGAAGGGCAGAGGCCATGACTGCCCTATTTGATATCTGCTACTTTGGCATAGAGTCTGGCACATATAAGACTTTAGGAAATCTTTTATAGAATGAAACATGTCTCTGCCATGCAAAATATATAGCAAGATAAGGCCTGCCTTCTAGAATTTCATAATCTAAATAAAATTGGATTTCCACCCAGGGAGAGACAACTAGAAATAACATGATATATCATCAAATAGAGAGGCTTTAAGAGGAGCATATATCAAATAGAAAGAACCCTGACAGATAAAATCAGATTTTTTTTTTTCCGTCAGCCCAAAGGCCACATCATCACAGACTTGAGGCAGTCTCTTTGAAGCCAATTTTATGTTCTTGGCACAGGCTCTAACTTATTCTTCAAACCATCCCCTCCCCACCCACACATGGGGTTATAAGGGAGAACACACAGCTGATGCCTTCAAGGAACTTAGAGTCTAGGGAGAAAACAGACACACAGATACTGCCATGAGGAGGAGCTCAATAAGATAATTGAGTTCTATGTACAAAGAGAAAATGGTGGAAGAAATAAGTAGTTCCGCCTCCACATATTAGCAAAGGCTTTGCAGAAGAGACCAGGATTAAACCAAGACTTGATGGAATTTCCTTTGGGAAAGGGGCTCTCCTGGTAGAGGAAGCTGTGTGCACGAAGACACAGAGGGGTGGGAGAGCCTGGTGAGCCGGGATGATTGTAAGTGTCAAACCTGGAATTAAGAGGTAAATAACACCATGGAGGCATTAGGTGCTTGATCACCAATGGCCTTGTGAGTCATGCAAAGAATACGTTTTTATCCTGTAGGGTAAAGAATAAGGAGTCATTGGGAGCTCTTCACCAGCAGGGTGACATGATGAGACGTCATGCATGTCATTGCGTGTCATTATGAGAACTCATTTATTGTATGTTGTCTACTCAGTGGCTGCAAACAGGAAGCAGTTTGGACCAGCTTTGCTCGGGCCTTCAGCCACGCCATTCTGGCCGCGTAATGACATCTTGAACATAACTTCCTGGTGGCCATTTTGGGGTCTTTTTTAGTTATTAGAAATGATCCCATTTAAAGCGGCAATCTCATATTCCAAGCAAGGTTTTCCTCTTCCCTATTTGTGATTGAAGGGACCAGAAGAGGGGGTGCCTACTCTTTTACTTATTTTCTCCTCTTCAGCCTAGGGATTGAGATGGAGAACTGGTCTGCCCCAGGTCTGCCTCTGCCTCTCCCTATTCAAGGCTCTAGCCCATGCAAGATGTTGGGAGACAGAAAAAAATAAGATCATCTTGCTTGAGGAGTAGTCTCTGTTGTCGCTGTCTTTCCAGCGGCTGTTTCTGCCTTTCTCACTAATGTGGCTGATAGTAGATGCCTTCTGTCAGCAGACACACAAATGCTTCCCCTTGACCCCTTTGGAGGAAGGAGAGTCATATCAGTTGCCTGATCTAGAAAGATTGGCTTCCAGCTTATTATTTCCAACAGCACTTTCCCCTACCTCCTCGGTGTCACTACCTATTGCTGTTGGATGCCAGGGCACATTGGTCACCCTCCCCGGGCAGATGAGACCAGGAAAGACAGCCACACAGCATGAACCCAGCTCCATTCTGTGGTGGGCATTTGACCCAAAGAAATCTCCTGTCTCCATGGCAACATAAAAGGAGAGGATGCAGACTCTTTTCATTTCTATCCAGTCTTCTCCTTCCCTGCTGGGGCAAAGGTGGGGGTTGGAAAAGGCTTCATGCAAGAAAGTTCATGGAGTTTATCAAGTGTGCTACCCAAGCAAACTTCTTTTTTTTTATTATTATGAAATTTATTGTCAAATTGGTTTCCATACAACACCCAGTGCTCATCCCAACAGGTGCCCTCCTCAATACCCCTCACCCACCCTCCCCTCCCTCCCACCCCCCATAAACCCTCAGTTTGTTTTCAGTTTTTAGGAGTCTCTTATGTTTTGGCTCCCTCCCTCTCTAACCATTTTTTTTCTTCCCCTCCCTCATGGTCTTCTGTTAAGGTTCTCAGGATCCACATAGGAGTGAAAACATATGGAGTCTGTCCTTCTCTGTATGACTTATTTCACTTAGCGTAACACTCTCCAGTTCCATCCATGTTGCTACAAAAGGCCATATTTAATTCTTTCCCATTGCCACGTAGTATTCCATTGTGTATAGAAACCACAATTTCTTTATCCATTCATCAGCTGATGGACATTTAGGCTCTTTCCATAATTTAGCTATTGTTGAGAGCGCTGCAAACTTCTAACGAGAGACAAGAATCCCTGTCTTTATTTCTTGGACCATCCAGAGTCTCTAAGAGTAATTCTCTTGGTAGCTCCCTCACTTGGCTTGGGAAAGAAGAACTTATGACAGTCCCCATCCAGCCTACAAGTCACTGAAATGATTCCTCCCTTCACTCCTTGCCTATATTCTACTTACATGGATCTGGGGTCAGGCAGGGGAAAGAGAGTGGTGTTGGGGGTAAGAGGGCTAGTTCCTATTTCATTTCATCTACTGTGGAGGTAATGTGGAAAAGAGATGGAAGCATGTCGTAGCCATAGTCCAATTCAGAGGTGATGGGAATAAGAAGTAGGAAAGAGAAGAGAGAGATAGGAGGTAATGGGAAGACAAGAGAAGAGAAGAATTTCTTTACTCTGGAGTGCTAGAGGAGGTAACAAATATTAAAACCAGAGCTATATGTAGCTGCCAGATCACAGAGTATGTTGGGTGACACAGGATGAAGGGCAACAAAATAGACTGTGAATGCACCATATTAGCAGATGTGTTGGGACAAGGAATGTACTAGAACTAGGGAGCCACTTCTATCTCATGATGACGTTACTAGTAATGTTACTAAAAGGACAAGGATTTCCTAGGGGATTTAGGAATGGCCGGGTTTGCACTGTAAGACAATTGAACAACATAATATCATTTTTCAGAACCATATTCTTCAATACTGAATATTGGTGCCTGATTCTTTGGCCTGTACTCTGTGAGGAGGTCATGTTTAATAAAATAAGGCCAATAGTGATTAATTCGGTGTTTCAAAACCTAAGTGTGTCTGGAACTACCCTTCTCCAAACCTATACTTCCTTGGGAAGGACTTTTCTTGGTCCTTTAAAAATACATAGGGAGGGATGCCATTATAGAAAAAAAAAAAAGTCACAATTTTCCCGAATTTGCCCAGGCATTTGATTTCACCTTCCGTGTTGCTGGATATTGCCCCCCACCTACCCATCTAGAATGAATATTTATGTTCTGTCTTTGCAAGAAGCTAATCATTTCTAGTCTTGCTGTCAAGATGGTGGCTGAGTTGTCATTTGATATTCGATCCCATAGCACAGTACCACGCACCCCTGTGGGGGTGAAGCAAAGTACAGACCCCAGTCTTCAAATGCTGTCTATGATTACTGGACCAGACCTCTGCCTCTTCCCTCACCCACAGGAATAGAGCGTCCCTTTCTCCCACCCAGCCCCTGCTAAGCACATGGTCTGAGTCCTTGAGCATTTCAGTGCAGGGGCTTGGTGGATGGGCTCAGATAATGTGTTTATTCTTTCCCAGACACCCTCCTCCCATCCTCAGCTTCAAATCCATTTATCTCCCCTGTAAAGTGCTTATTGACAGAGAACTTGAGTGCTCACGATGGTGCCAGCTGCAGACGGGCCTCTCCAAACAGAGCAGTCATGCTTTCCCTTGATCTCCCCAGGCTCAATCCAAAGCAGCCGTGTTTCTGTCTCAACCTCACGGATTAGCTCAGGGACTCCCCCTCCTCCCACCACCAACTGCTTTCTCGGGTCGTTGACTTTTCAGAGAGAAATGCCTGTGGTAGAGGCATGAAACAGTACTGCTCAGCCTCAAGAAAGGGTTTGCAAGCTCATTCAGCCAGAAAGTAATTTTACTGGGGCTCCCAGAGAGCTGCTGCCCCACCTACATTTGCAAACACTCTCTTGCATGCACTGTGTCTTTTTAAGTCCCCAATTCTGACTCTTCTTTTGTTAGGTTAAGAAGAGTGTGAGTTTCCAGGTATACAACAAAGAAAGTCCAGCTTAGCACATGCTTTTGAGCCCAGTGTCTGATTTCACATAGTCTGCAGCCTGATTTCTCTTGGGTCTCTTCTTCTCCTAGCCGGATGTTACTTAAATGATCTAATATGGCTAAAGTCTGTCATCAGACTGGATTAGGTACGACCTCTCTTTTGTACAACAGCAGGACCAGATGATTCCCAGCTCCATGTTCCCCTGAATGCTATCATCAGGCAGAACCTTCATTCATTAAACAAACAAAACAACAACAACAACAACAACAAATCAAGCAGTAGCTACTATCAGTAAGGCATCGTGAATCACAGGGTTCTATAAAACAATCCCCACTTTGAGGAGATCAAAATCTTGGGCTGATGGCTCGGAGCCTGGAGCCTGTTTCCGATTCTGTGTCTCCTTCTCTCTCTGCCCCTCCCCCGTTCATGCTCTGTCTCTCTCTGTCCCAAAAATAAATAAAAAACGTTGAAAAAAAAAAATTAAAAAAAAAAAAAAAAAAAAAAAAAACCAAAATCTAGAAAAGAAGCCAAGCCGTTCCATGTAGCCCTTTGTTTGTAGAAGAGATCTGGATTCCAACTCTCATCCTGTCACTTACTAAGTTATCTCAAGAAAGTCACTTCACTTCTCTGTAGCTCAGTTTTCTTACCTGAAATGTGGCTGATCATTGTTAACTATCAGTGATAATTGATGATATATAGAAAAGTACTATGAAGATGAGGTCCTATTTATTTTGAGGGAGGACAGTAGAAGAAATGGGAATACATGTGTATTAGGCAATGAACACCTGAACTAAACTATTTCTATACTATACTATTACTACACTATACTAGTTATTATCTTATTAATATACTGTAATATTACTATATTACACTAATTACTATACTATTACTATTACACTATACTATTACTATTACTATTCTATTACTATTCTATAAGCATATTATGCTAATTACTATACTATACCAATTATTATACTGTTACTATGCTATACTATGCTAATTGCTCTGCTATACTATAGTAATTACCATGCTGTGACTATAGCTATGCTATCCTATACTAATTACTATTACTATCATAGTATGAAGAGAGAGGGGCCCACCAATTTTAAGAGAAATTAAAGTAATAAAATCAGCAGGTTTTGACATCCATTAGATGGAATGGACCACTGAAAAGGAGTGAAAGGCCATTCCAAGGGTTGAGTCATGGCAAGTTGAGGAATGAAAGGATCATTAGTATGATGTGGGGAGACAAACTTGTTTGTGGAAGAGCGTGACAAGCAAAATTTTTGACCATTTTCAGTTTGAGGTTTTAGCAGAATATCCCGGTGGGGACATCTAACTGGCAGCTGGAAATTACATTTAAGGGAAAAGATTAGTTTTTGAGATATGAATTTGAAAGTCATCAGCAGAAAGGCATAGTTGAGAGTTTGAATTAAGATATCAAGACAAAAGGTGAATATAGAATCTTGGACTAGCTGTGCCTTTAGGGTTCTGGTCTGGAGAGAGACAAGAATCCCTTTCTAGAAAGCCAACGCATCAACTAACCTCTCAACCTAAGTATTTCAGGAGCTATTGTGAATGTCATGGCGCATTGATTTATCAAACCAGCATTCGTCAATCTTTTTTCTTCGGTAAAATGAGTCATCAATTCACATGGAGTCTGGTCAACACAGAGTGAAAAGATTAAACTGTCTCTAAATAGGAAAGCTTAGGACCAGATGCCAAAGTAGAACTAGAAAGTCCAACCATGCTCAGGTCCAAGCTGGCTAGTCTGGTCCCTCTCTCCATTGTGCTCCACTAATGACCGTGATGTCTAGGGTTAGAGTCCTCTAACATTCAGTGTCTATGATCTGGTCTAGAAGTCTTTATCAGAACTGCTCTTCTCACCTTTTCTACCATGCCCATTCACATTGACTCTGGAGGAAATATCCTCAAATTGCTGAATTATTGCCAGGGCTCCTACCTGGTTTTCCATCTTCTCTTCTCTTCGGTCCCAGTAAATTCATTGTTTTCTTCTCAGTGTCACTTTATTAACATTGTTTTATATTATTAGCACTCTTTTTTTTTTTTTTAAAGCAGGCTTCAAACCCCGCATGTTCAACGCAGGGCTCGAACCCACCACTCTGAAATCAAGACCTGAGCTGAGATCAAAAGTTGGAGGCTTAACCGACTGAGCCACAGGCACTCTTATTAGCACTCTTTAATGTTACTCAAGCCCACCTCCTGCCATGCCCTTGCTCAAAAAGCCTCAAGACTTCCTTATTGTCCAATCTCTGCAGGTAAACTCCTTACCTTGCCGTTCAAAATCCTCCCCAAGGGGCCCCTGGATGGCTTAGGCAGTTAAGCCTCTGATTCTTAATTTCGGCTCAGGTCATGATCCCACTGTCATGAGATCGAGCCCCTTGTTGTGTTCTGCATTGTGGCGTGGAGCCTGCTTAAGAGTCTCTCTCTCTCTCTCTCTCCTTTCCTCTGCCCCTCCCCCATTCACACTCTATATCAAACCATAAACAAAAACAAAAACCACAAAATCCTCCCCAATATTGCTTGCTCTCAACTACCTGTGATTTCTCTTGCAGCCAACCAGGACCCTTGACGATTCTTGAACTTGACCCATATGCCCAAACCTGAGACCAGTGATGGATCCCAAAACTAAAATCCAATCCACACTTCGTGAAGCAAGGGGTTTGTACACCCACATCTTGAAATCTATTTCTATTCCCTGAACTAGATATAAACTTTTCTAGGATCCAGTAGAATGAAGTGGTCAATAGCTTGGATTTCAAAGACCAGCTATCTGGTTCAAATCCCAGCTATACCATTAGCCGACTGTGCGACCACGAGCAAGTCACTTTGCACTCTACATCTGTTTCCTGATCTGGGAAATGGGGACTATGCATCAGATATTAAATGAGATGATACATATTTAATCTGGCACATGGAATCTCATAAGCATGCAGCAAATTTGAGCTATTATAGCAGATGTTGTTGATAGCCCACCCATATCCCCCTGGTATGCATCTCTGCCGTCTCCAGGCTGTTTATGGAAAACATCTGTGATTCTGTGCAGTCATGAGAACATGCTTAGCTTTCACATAGGACACAGCAGAAGTATCTGAGGCTTAATCCCCTAAGAAGCAGCTCTCGACTGATGACAGATGGGGAATTAGTGGATGAATACCCCATGTTTAGAATAACTCTGAAGTGTATTCTATATATGGACAGTATATTGTCTATAGTGTCTCTCAGAATTCCCAACTAGACTCTAACCCCAGTTACCCGTAGTGGTAATTGGCTTGATATGTACCTTTTAACAGTTTCCTTCCTTCCTTGTCTTACTCTCCGGTGTTCCACGTGTGTTTCCTGGGATCCCCTCCCAAATAAACCAATTGTACTTGAATCCTTATTTCAAGGTCACCTTCACTAGGGATCTAAAACTTACGATTTGACTTTATTTTTTTTTTTAATGTTTATTTATTTTTGAGAGAGGGAGAGACAGAACACAAGCAGGGGAGGGGCAGAGAGAGAGGGACACACAGAACCCGAAGGAGGTTCCAGGCTCTGAACTGTCAGCACAGAGCCTGGCATGGGGCTTGAACTCGTAAACCACGAGATCATGACCTGAGCCAAAATCAGATGCTCTCAACAGACTGAACCACACAGGCGCCCCTAGATTTGACTTTAGAGATGACTTTCGAAACCAATAAACTTGTATTTGTCTTCTGGTGGTTCGAGTCTACCTTCATTAGACCTAAAATCCAATTAAAAAATTAAGACCGTGATGCAAACAACTCTAAACCTCTCTGCTCCCCTCACACACGTTATTCAATCTACATTTGGAGAACAAAGAATAAAGGGAAATTAAAAGGTTGTTTACTGAACGTAAAAATAGAGCGAGAACAACCGATCGGTCGCTGGAAGTATTTGACAAACTTCTGTGGTCTGACACACCCTTCCTCATAAGGATGCATCTACCTAAGTACACCTGCAGCCACTCAAGATCCACACCCCTGTGACGGCAGGACTCCTCACCCTTCTTCAGCTACATCCCATTGGGCATTCATTACCTCATCACACTTTCTCCCCTCAATGTACTCGGGTGACCTTTTTATCTTCCAAATATGGAAAATATTTTACAGGGATTACATTTTAAGCAGGCTGCTTCCTGAAGACCTGTAGGTCCTTTCCCTAATCTCATTAGCACATTCCTCAGCTGTGGCGTGGGTGACTTTCAGGATACTTTTCTGTGGCTGCCTAATCCAGCCGTGGGGGTGTGGTTTCTGGTCACAGCCAGTCAGGGAAATCGTCTTCCCTAAACGTCTGTCTTGACCCCTTCCTGAACTTTGCCTCCTGGATCGTGGAGTCTGGATTATGTGGAAGACACATTCTAGAAATCAGTGAGCTGAGAATTAGAGCCCTTGAATTATCAGCAGGTAATGAAGAACTGTTCTCAGAAGGCTGCATACGATTTGTGATCACAAACTTGAGAATTGTTAGAGCCTTCCTGCCACCAGCAGTACCTTTCAAAAGGACCCTTCCGTAGTAGTGTTTCTGAAAGGGTCATCCATGGGCCAACTATATTAGAAGGGCTTCTGGTGCTGCTTAAAATGCAGATTTCTGGTGTAGCTCAGGCACACTGAATCATAGTTTTCTGTGAAAGTGCTGCAATTTGCATTTTTCACAAGCTCCCCAGGTTGTTACAGTGACCAACTCATCCCGGTTTTCCCAGGACCGTCGTTTGGTCCTGGGACAGTGGGTTACCCTGTGAGCCCATCTTTTGCATGTTAAATTTTTAGAGCCTATTACTCCAAATTAAGTCACAATGACACAGATTCCCCTTTTACTTGGTGGAAGTCTCTGAGCCCTTGAGGTGACTTTAATCCAGTGTTATACTGGGGTGTGGGGTCTTGGTGAGAACTTTCTATGAGGGCGTGAATACTGGGAGACCTAGGGGTTTTGTTTCATTCCTTTCTTTTCCTTCCCTTTTGAGTCTCAGATGCAGAGAGTTAAACTTGGTCCCGAGTTCCTAGTCCACCATTTTCTCCTGTGTCTGCAAGGTCCCATTCTGGATTTATGTAGTTATTTATTCTCTTTTTTCCTCCACTCTCCATGCCCAGCAGGCAAACATTACCATGCAACTGGCATATGCTTTTGAGTTTGTTGTATCCTTTAAAACATGTAGCATGGCTTCCTCTATATTTTAATTTACACAAGTTGTATTCCATGGCAGATTTCATCCCGACTCTTACCTTTTTCTTTTAACTACTGTATTTAATGCCATGTGGCCCTTGAATTTGTCTCTTCTTGTGATGGGCAGCTCCTAAAGTGGCTCTAGCCTGTTGGCATTCATGCCCTGTGCAATCACCTCATCTCGAACGTGGGCCAGACCTAGTGACCTGCTCCTAATGAACAGAATGTGGCAAAAGTGATGGATGTCACTTAGGAGATTCAGTTACACAAAACCTCCATCTTTCTCTCTTGCTTTCTTATCTTGCTCACTCTGATGGAAGCCCGCTGAAATGCTGAGATCCCAAATGGCAGGGGCTGGAGAGAGGCCTGCAACCAACAGCCAGCAAGGAATTGAGGCTCTCAATCTAATAGTACAAAAAACTGAATCCTTCCAACTGCTTGTGAGTGACTTTGGAGGTAAACATTCCCCCCCAAGTCCGGTCAAGCCTTGGGATGACTGTTGCTCTGGATAACCCTTGCTCGCCCTCTTACAAGAGGTCCTGAACCAAAGGATCCAACTAGGCTATGCTGGCCCTTGACCCATCGAGACTGCAAGATAATAAATGTTTGTTGCTTTAAGGGCCTAAGTTTAGGGTAATTTGTTACACGGCAATAGATAACTGATACACTTCTAATCATTGGACAGTATCCATATGATGCTTCTACTACATGTACTTGTCCAGTCCTTGCAGGTGGACACCCAACTGAATCTAACTCCCACTACTACAGATACCACCACTCTGAATACCCTGAGCAACACTCTCTTTCGGACCTGTATGAATAATTCCCTGGGATATATATGCACAGTGGGACTGCTAGGGAAGACCCAGAGACTAGAGAAGCCCTTGAAACAATATTTTCAGTTTCTTCAATTCCTCGATTGTTTTAAAAGATTTGTCCTCTTAAACATTTTGTTCTATAGGTGGGTAGTCCTTGGTGAAAATAAAGAGACCCCGTGATTAATGGATATTTTATATGTGGAATGGCGGGTCAAGGAAGAGTCACACGCGGTCTGTGGGACGACTGGAGGGCTGGGGTCTTGTCTGGGAGACATACTCGGGCGTATCACTTCTTTTGTGACCCAGGCTGACCGATTCATGCTGGGCCTCAGACATGAGGGGCTAGGAGCAGGAGGGGAACTTGTTCAAAGCTGAGTGGACACATCTATAACCATTAAAACAATATTTCTCTGTTTGGATTCAGTAAATGGTCTCAAGTTCCTGGAAATGTGTGCAGAGACCCTGTGGCCAAGAGAAGATCTATCATTTTATTCTTTACAGTAGGCTGAAATATATTTGGAAGTCACTGGACTGTGGCTGTCCTACATCAAAAGGCATTTCATAACAAAACATCATCATGCCCCATTTATAGAAATAGCATGCTGTGCTTTGGCTGCTGTGGGGGAAAAAAAAAACAAAAAAAACTATGTTCTTGTAACATAAACAGCCTCACCTTACTTCTAAAACCAAACTAAAGGGCCATAAAAGATTTATTTAAATAGACTTTTGACACATAGAGGCACAGGACACCTGTTAAAATATATGCACAAACACATGTTAAATATATGCATATGTATTCGCACACACATACATGCACGTATGGACAAATCGATAGCATACACAGGAAATATTGTCATAAGTGGACTTTAACACATTAAAAAACACTATTGGGAGAGAGAATATCAGAGTCAAAAGGGACTATGTAAAAATATAGTCCATGTCAATCATTTTACGAAGGAAGAAACCGAAGCCCAGAGAAGCAGCGTGTCCAAGGCCTACGGCACGCCAGACGCAGAGTGCAAAATAGAACCTGAGCCTCCTGCTGCTGGTCAGTGCCATCCCATACACTCACAACGACATAAATTTAAATCATTTGCAAAATGAAAATGAGGTTTGTTGTTGTTCTTTTTTAAATCTCTCTTGAGTTCACCCGTGGTGAAATTTGAAGCAAATGGATAATACTCAGGCTGAGAGAGCATGTGATGATTTTAAGGCATGTCCATGAATCCTTGCTATTTCATCCTTCAAGAGGTGAAGCATAATTCCCCTTCTGTTAGTGTGAAAAGGAGTTAGCACCTCACTCCTAAGGATTAGAATATGGCAGAAATGACAGTTTGTGGCTTCTGAGACTTCATCATAAATGGCATTACAGCATCCTCCTTGGTCTCTCTCTTGCTAACTCCTTCTGGGAGACATCAGCTGCCAGGACTGGCCCTTAATCTTCCCGTGATGGGGAACTGAGGCCTCCGGTCTATAGCTGTGTGAGTGCGCCATCTTGGAAGCAGATCCCCCAGCTCTGGGCAGACATTCAGAAAACTGCAGCCCCAGCTGACATCTTGACAGCTACTTCATCAAGGATCCCAAGCCAGAACGACTCGGCCAAGTCTCTCTCAAACTCTTGACACACAGAAGTTCTGATTAAAGTGTATCATTTTAAGCCACTAAGTTTAATTTGTTATACAAGAATAGATAGGTAGTACAGAGCATTAACCTTCCTCCCTTAAGTTACCATCACAAAAACAGCTACCTGTTTTACTAAAGGGTAAAACTAGCCTGTTAGAGAGCATTCTTTCTACCAAGGCCTAGGCGCTTGAGATTCAACAGCAAGAAGAATACAAGAGTAAGGGCCTCCTGGCCTCCTGCTGGCTGTCTGTGTCTGGTTGCTTTACGGAAGCAGACTTGCATGTGACTGACATGTGGGGAAATGTGTCCCTTCTCAGGGCCTAGTCTGGAGCCTTTGGGAAAACATTCTAGATTCAGACCACCTGAAAACATTCATGAGACCTGGGCTTTAGTTCCAGCTCTGCCCGCACCTTGGATGTGTCTCCTTGGCAAAGTTCCTTTCCCTTCATAATTCCCAAGTTTGAGCTCTTTCAATAAGGCAACCATTATCAAGGTCCTTTCTTGTTCCCTCATATATGCGAGTCAATGTGTTATCAAAGGACTCCAACTAACAGTTGGTCAATGTGCCAGGAGTTAAACACAGCTTCACTAGTCTCCAAGCCTCAGGTTCTTCCTCTGAAGTTGCCTTGTCTTCCAAAATTCCCCCCTAAAACAAGGAGCTGAAGATGCTAGTCACCATCAAGTGACTCATGGATGATTTCCCTTTGCTTTACCAGAATTTTCAGTCTGCTTTCTCTTTGTCTCCTTCCTGCCTTCCCATGACTCCGTTTGTTTACTGAGTCTTTTCAGCATGGACTTATCAGTGACATTAAATGGGGAAAAAAATATTGCCAGCCAAATACAGCTCTGGTGGAAACTCACCCATGGAGCTATGGAAAGATAATGTTATTCCAGAAGACTGAACTTTGAGTCAGATGCCTGGAGGCACATTGATTTGCCTTTGCCTCTCATCGGTTGTGTAGTAGATAAGTCACCTCACCCAACTCGACCTCAGCTCCTTCTACAGTAAGAAAAATGTGATGCGCCTGGGTGGCTCAGTCAGTTGAGCATCCGACATGATCTCACAGCTCGTGAGTTCGAGCCCCGCGTCGGGCTCTGTGCTGATAGCTCAGAGCCCAGAGCCTGCTCAGGATTCTGTGTCTCCCTCTCTCTCTGCCCCTAACCCATTCACATCCTGTCTCTGTCTCTCTCAAAAATAAATAAACATTAAAAGAAAAGAAAAATTTGATAGAAATCATAATAGCCATTATTTATTGGCCACATTTTAAACAACAGGTGAAGTAAGTTGCGTGCATTGCCTTTAACACACCCTTGTGACATAATTATCATCATCCATCTTTTATAGATGAGGAAACTAAAGCTCAGAGCTGGCAAGCAGTGGAGCCAGGATTCCAACCCAAACCCTTGACTACCACAATCACAGTAATTCTGAATCCGTCTCAGCGTGAATTAGAACTATCCGAGGGCTGGGGATTTAGGAGATACGTGATGTGTGAAGGGCTGATAGGGTAAATGTGCCAGGTATTTATTTATACAAGGGATCATGGAGTGCAGTTAGTGTCAGGGCACGTGCGTGTGCTTTTATGACAGGGGCCCACCAGTTCTAGAGGAAAGAGAAGATTCCCTTTCCTTCACGTCAGTCACTGAGAGATTTTGCGGGGCCGGTAAAAGAGGAAAGTAAAGACGGAAGGGCTGGGATACTAGCACGCAGGGCACCTGCAGAATCGGTGCCAGCATCTACCTTTGTCACCGGTGAGGATGCCCTGCCATACGCAGCGGCGACTTTGACATTGGATACAGGCAGGAATTAAACGCGGACATCAGTGACAGAGTTTCAGCCGCAGTGGGAGCCATTACCCCAAATGAGCCAGGGTGGGAGAAGACAAAAGCACCAGATGTCACGCGGTAGCCCCCAGGACTGTCTTGCAGAGCCTGTAAGGGACCCTCTCTGCTCTGAGGCTACTGATGAGACACCGAGGGAGACAGAAACTCAGGGCTGCTTGAAGGAGACTTGAGAGGGAGCTGGAAGTTCTACAGAACACGAGTGTAGCTGCCTGGAGAGATCGGTGTTTGTTCTTGGGATCCTATTTTCCTCCTCGGGCTTGGGGGGGGGTCTCATCAAATGAAAGGGGGCTCCCCCACAGTGCTCTGCCTGGGTCCTTTCACCTTGCCTTATGAGGCCCAGAATTACAGCATATCGAACTGGACCGGCAGAAGCACCGGGGCTGGCCCTGCTGACCGCGCAGACCCCCGGGGACATCTGGACAGGGTTGCTGATGCTAAATGGCCGCCCTCGGGAATAACCGATGCTGAACCACGGTTCTCCCTAATTGAGTGGTTCCAGTGGTACTTGGCGAGAAAAGTGAATAATTTCTCTAACTGGCCACAGTTCTCTCCCAGGAAAGACGTCTGTTCTGAGGCAGAGGCATTGTTCCCCCACTGACAGCTGGAAAGCGCAGCTTCTCTGGGGGAAATGGGCTTTGCATCTATCTTAGCGAGGTGAGTGCTGTAGGGGAAGGGGGGGAGGGGCGGAGATGTGGTGAGGGTGACATTTCTCCTACCGGGAAAAGAGCTGGAGTCCTTCGGAGACCAGCTTGCTGCTGGGAAGGGGCTGGGTGAACCATCGGACCCCACCTTTTGCTTGGAAATGGAGAGCCTCTCACCCCAGAGGAAAGAGGGGGGAGCAGGGAAAGGGCTGCAGGGCATATTCCTCCCCTTCCTTCTCAAGCAGAAAGAAAAGCTGTCTTTAATTAGGACGGGAAAGGAGACTCAAAACATCTGGCGGGAAAAGCGCTTGTTCTGGAAGGCCCCGGAAGGGGAAGGCGAGAAGGGCAGATGGGTAGACAGTGAAGGCTTCTGGATAACTGGCCCACCACCATCCTCCACGTCCGTCACTTCTCCCCCCTTCGCCTCTGCTCTGTGTCCTTGTCAGGCCGAGGCTGGTGGCTGCCTCCTGCCCCAGGCTGAAGGGAGCAGTAACAGCAGCCCAACCCGGGCCACACAGCCCACAACTTTCTGGGGGTCTGTGGGCAACTCCCACAACGGCACAGAGCACCCACCGAGTGAGTACCCAGAGTTTACAGCCTTTAGCACTCAGGCAGCTAATCGGCTTGGGTTTGCCTGTGGAAGGCCTCCTTTTTAATCTCAAATTTACCAAGCTGCCTTCCTCCTCCCTTTTTAAAATACTCCCAGACTTCCACCTCCTCTAGGAAGCCTTCTTGGATTCTCTCTGCAGAAGCTGCACCTACCTCCTTGCAAACCGCTCAAGAAACATCAGTGCTGTGAAGTTTCCTCTTTTCCTGTTGGTCACTTCGACTTTGGGCAGCCGGCCTTCCCCATCCGAGGCAGAGCTGATGACCTAGAGCCATTTGGGCTGCAGAATTAGCTGTGGCTAATTCCCCGGACATCCACTTCCTATCCCTCAGACCCCAGGTTTTGAGTCACAAGGCACCAAAGCCTGAAGGCTCCTTAAAGATTACCTACCGGGTAGGATTTACTACATTCCCCAAGAGGTCACTGCCCGGGGACACTCTGATCAGGATTCTGCTGGGGGGTGGACGGACTGGGTCTGGAAATGGGGCCAGACAAGGCCCTTTCCATTTTCTCAGGTACTGACAGAGCACAGCACTACGTTGCCCAGGAGCTGAGCGATCCCTGGGAACGGTGCAACTGTAAGCCCAGGATCTGTTTTTCATCAGCCTCTTTCATGGGAACATGGTGATCTCTTCTGGTTTGCAGTTTGCATTGGACATCCAGACCCTAGAGAGTCCTTTGTTTCAGGGAGGGTGCATTCTCCATCATACTTCGAGGCACACGGTTATGTGCTATGTCCCAAAGAAGCAGCTGTTCAAAAGCACGTGCTGATGTTCCATCTATGCCCTACGGTCAGCTATGTCTTCCAAGGTTTCCAGCCATGATGACAGTAATCAACTGATTATACTTTGTAAACCTCAACTGGCTCATGGATAGGAATTTAAATTACCGTAAAGCTGTAGCATCGTGGACTTTTAGAACTGACAGTGATTTTAAACGTTGAGATCAGTTTTTGTTACATTAGGAAACGGAAGTGCAGAGAAGTTACACACTATGAGCAAGGTCACACAACCAGCTAGGCCACCCAGTTGCTGGTCCCTCCTCTGCAGGGACTCCTGATTGTGTGCTGTTTCCACCATATGTGGGGCGGTGGGGGGGGGGGGGGGGGTGGTCAGAGAAGACGCTAGGAGACCCCAGGCACGGAAAAATAATTCATGTGACGTTTAAAATAACACCAAACTGGGGCGCCTGGGTGGCTCAGTCGGTTGAGCGTCCGACTTCGGCTCAGGTCACGATCTCACGGTCCGTGAGTTCGAGCCCCGCGTCGGGCTCTGGGCTGATGGCTCAGAGCCTGGAGCCTGCTTCCGATTCTGTGTCTCCCTCTCTCTCTGACCCTCCCCCGTTCATGCTCTGTCTCTGTCTCAAAAATAAATAAACGTTAAAAAAAAAATTAAAAAAAAATAAATAAAAAATAAAATAAAATAACACCAAACTAAAACGGACAAGACTTACAAATTTTACTGAAATGAAAATAGTTTTTCCCTTCGATATTTTGCATGCAAAATTCTTCAAGAGGTCACCAGAGATGAACCTGCCGTTTTATTTTCTGGCCGTTTCATGCTTAGTTGATGTCTGTCGCACATGTTCAGTCTTGCCAATTGAGTAGATAACCCATAAAGACCTATGCCACGTATTTTGAGGGTGAGCACATTTAACTACTGAGGGTCTCACATTCTCATTTTCCCTTTGGTTCTCCTGGGAGGGCTGTGTGGGGAAGATAAATCTCACGAGTTGTTGAGGGTTGGAAAGGGGGCATAGGGCCAGGATCCCCCAGCTAAGTCAGGATATGGTGACACATCGGTAATAACGGCTCCTGCTCGCTGGATACTTGTGCTACGTCACAGCCTCCTGGGGACCTAGAGAAGAGTGGAAGCCTGTTTGGTATGGTGGCTTCTGCTCTGTTCTTGCATTGCTAGCCAGGAACGCAACCCAATGAAGAGCCAAGGAGATGAGGCTGTGCACTCTGGGTAATGGGATAATTTTAGATCCAGAGACTGAGTGGGGAATTAGATGGGAGGGTGGGATCTGGGTTGGGGGTCTCTGAAGATCCAAGGCTCCATGCTGAAACCTAAGATGCTCCAGGAACATATGAGTGGGAGATTTAATAGGTCCCATGTGACAGGCATTAACTAGGGGCAGCAGTGATAGGCACAGGTGTTTGAACATCTGGGAAAAGAAGAAGAGATCTTTCCAGTCTAACAAACCCATGTATTAACTCCCGCCAATCTCTTCCTCAATTTCAGAAGCAGAATTTCTCTGTTTGCATACCCCTTTTACACGCATCCTTTTAGTACTGAAAGGTGACCTGAGAGACCCTAAGAATTGAGGAAGACAGACAGGCAGACAGACTCAATAAAAATGGGCACAAGTGACTAACCACACCATTCAGAACCACAGACTATTGCTTGCCTCTCCAGGTAAAGCTGGCTGTAAAAATGAGGTTTCACCCTCCTTTTGGCATTTTGGAAGTGTTTTTTTTTTTTTTTCCCCAAATCATTTTATTTATTTTTTTAAATGCTTATTTATTTATTTTGAGAGAGAGGGCGGCAATGTGCACATGAGCTGGGGAAGAAGAGAGAGAGAGGAGAGAGACAATCCCAAGCAGATTGGGATTGTCAGCGCAGAGCCCAACGTGGGGCTTGAACTCATGAACCATGAGATCATGACCTGAGCAGAAATCAAGGGTCAGACACTTAACCAACTGAGCCACCTTGGTGGCCCTCCAATTCATTTTAATGTGAAGATTTGCTTGCTTTAAAGTGTTCAAAAAGACAGCTGGAGAAGTACAAAGCAGTATTCAGAGTATTCTGAAGGCTAGTCTCATGGTCAAGGTAGGAGTGGAACCTGATATTCTTTCATTCACTCACTGGGAAGTTATAACTGACGAATTTTAGGCTCTTTCCCTGCCCAGGCACCACCATTTCTACGACAGCTTTGAAAAGAGCTGATAATACAGACAGGAGATGAGGAAATAAAGAAAATTCTTCCCTGGGAAAATAAACAAGTCTCTCTTTTTTTTTTTTTTTTTTTTTTTTTTTTTTTTTTTTTTAGGTGATCAGTCACAATCAGATCAAGTTTATTTCAAGGCCCGGAAAATCACAAATTATCTGGCTCAGAGTGATTATGCCATCCGTAGAATGCTGACCAGAACCTGAGAAGTCAGGGCCGTGCTCTATTTGGGGAGGGGAAAGGAGTATGGGGAAGAGGAGAAAGGAAGTCCCATTTTCCTGTTTCCTTTAGTGAAAAAGTAAAAACGTGTTGAGACACCCCTCTTCGGCTGCTGAAATCTGAGGCTAATCCCAGGTGGAACCTAGGGAGATCAGGACATTTCTACTCCAATGATTGTTTGACAGGTAGGGGACTAGCACTCTGAAGTCACTGCATCGACCAAACCTTTTCATACAGAGCCAGGAACTGGGCCACCTGTTTGAGCTCACCTCTCTGCGACCTCCCCTTCCAACACAGCTCCCCAGAGCCACATCTGGAGTCCAGCTGAGTTCAGAGGCTGGAAGGGTTTATCACACCCATCCCCCTCCAATTTCCAGAGGCGTCGGGGAGAGGTGATCACCAAGGCAACAGAGGGACCCCCCTCCCCCACCTCCTGGGTCACCCTCTCAGACGAGGAACATACGGAGAATGAGGTTAAGGGACCCCTATGGCAGCAAGCATCTCTAAAAGGGTGCTGCCCATCCATTTCTTTAGGATTCAAGGGGCCATTCTAATGCTACTAGCCAGTGATGCTACTATAAAATAGGTACGTCAAGAACAGGGGCCTTTTCTATCTTGTTCAAACTGCATTTCGACTGCCTAGCCCACGCCTGATGCAAGTGGGAATTCAGTACTTGTTAAGGGAACATGGGAACAGGAGAACAGTGCCCCTTGGAGCACAGTCTTCCTGGTGACACTCATGGTCTGCATCCATCAGCTGTCTTTCTTCCACCTCTCACTCCCTTTTCCTTAATCTAAGCCTCCTTCCTCATTACACTTGGAAGGCAGAGAGCATGTCTAAGATAGGGGGACTCTGCACAGGATTGTACTCATTCCCAGGTGTTTTGGTCTACGAGGGCCACCATAACAAAATACCATGGGCTGAATGGCTTAAACAACAGAATTGATTTTCCGATAGTTGCAAACGCTGAAAGTCCAAAATAAAGGTGCCAACGGTGTTGGGTCCTGGTGACACTTCTCTCCTGGGCTTGTAGGTAGCCTCCTTTCACTATGTCCTCATCTGCCATTTTCTGTGTGAACACAGAGACAGAGACAGAAAGAGATATATCCGGTGTCTTTTCTTCTTATAAGAATGCCAGTCCTATTGGATTAGGGCCCCACCCTCATGACTTCATTTAACCTTAATGACCTCCTTAAAGGACCTATCCCCAAATACGGTCACACTGAGGATGAGAACTTCAACCTATTTTTGAATGAATTTGGGTGGGGGTGGGGGTACACAATTCAGTCCACAACACAATTCAGGAAAGAGGAGCCCTGCCCTGTAGTCCCACACTCTAGAGGGCAACACTGGATAGCCTTCCTCGGGTTAAGCCCCTCCTCAGAGCATGAGAAATCTGAAAGGTCATGGGATCATGCCCATGCAGAGCTGATATTCCACCTTCTGGACCATGTTCTGGGTACCTGGGACCCCAGAAGTTCCTTCCCAAGGGAAGGCCATGCCTCTCATTCATGGAGTGGCCAAGGGGCAGCTATTTGTGGGGAACAGAAACACAGCTTGGAACCGTTGCGCTGGGGTGCCCATACACGTCTCTGCAAGGTATGGGAAGGAGTCTGGGCAGGAAACAGAAAGTGGGTAAACCAGGAGCCAGGGGTCAGGGCCGATGGCTGAGGCCAGTTTGCCACAAGCCACCATATTATGGCAAGGCACTCTGAGGAGTCTGAGAGTTCTACCTGAGCCTGGCCTTCCGGCCTCGGTGTTCTTTGGAAAACTTAAAAGGCCTTTACTGGTGGGGCTTGTGGGTTAGGGTGCTTTGCAGACAGCGTTTGCCAGTTTGGACTGAGTAGAGTAAATAGAAAGCTTGAGATCACTGCCTTCAGGCCCTTCCAGAAGCATCTAGATGGGGGGGATTAGAGAGGGGAAATAGGGAAGTGCTCAGGAAAACCACTGGTAGGAGATAAAAGGGTCTCCTTCTACCCCCTCCACCTACCCATATATACACACACAGAATACAGATATTTTTCTGTGGATTTCTCAATTAATTGGAAAGGAGGATAAGGGTGTGAACATGAGTATTGTCATTACAAAGGCCTATTTCTTGATACAGAAGGATAGTACATATTTATTTAATACTTTCTAAGCTTCATGCATAGATTTTAAATATTTAGATGTGATATGTGGGCCTCCATTGTACTCTCCCCTCTGACACAGCAAATACTATGAGTGCGCCTAAACTTATATGCCAGTTTGTTCTGGGACAGTCCCAGTTTATGACCGAGTCTCTCAGTATTATTAATACCACCACACTTTAACTCTCAAAAGTGTCCTGATATGAAACAGTAAATGATATGCCCCCCCCCCCCCACTAAGAAAGACAACACTAACCCAGAAGTTGGGGAACAGACCAGTAAGAGAATGGTCTAGAAGCATGAAATAGCGGGTCCAACTCTGAGTTGCTACAAGATGTATAAGATATATAAGACATGATTCCTCCAAGGAGTTGGCTGATTATGCATAGGACACAAGACTTACACTTTGCTTTCCCTGGAGAACAATACAGGGAAGTGCACAGATGGCATTGAGTGCTTAATTAACCAGGGCCCAAATATATGGTGCAGATGATGAAAGAAATATGACTTTGTCCATGGGATTCTCCAAACTAAGGTTTCTGGGCAGGAGCCGAGAAAATGTTGGGACACTCATTCAACCAAAGGAATAATAATGCAAAAACAACACAAATATGTATGTATATCTAAAGCAAACAACAAAAGAAGCTCATGAAACTTTCTTAGCACCTCCCAGAGCCTTGGGTCAAGGGCTGGGCAAAGGCTTGAGGTGTTTTCCTTTCCTGCATCCACATCCTTATTTCCAGTTAGCAGTCTTGTCACATCACTTCCTGGGGACAGGAGCGTGCAGAAGCTTGAACACAAGTGAGGACCAGATGGAGAGCTGCACTGACCTTGCTTCTGCCCCTGTAGTCCCTCAACTCCCTTCTCCAGATGCTGACGCCTGTATGTCCCAAGCTCATTAAGTCTCTGCAGCTCAATCACCTCTATGGCATCTTGTTCCATGTGCTGTTTTTCTTTCCCATGAAGCACCTGCCACATGGACACATCCACCTGTAGTGAGCGTCACCACCCTGAGTTCGCAGATCATCCCCTCTCTTCTTGTGCCACTAGGGAGTGCAATTCCTGCTGGGATTTCTATTATTTTAATGATGTTTAACATTAAATATTCAAGATATTTCATTACATTAAATATTTAATATTTTTGAAAAATAAATCCAAATATTCTCCTAAAAACAATAATCAAAATGTACAAAAACGAACATAGTAAAAAGTCTCGTCTACTGAACTTCTTTTAGTTTTGTGTCTTCTCTTCAGAGATGTTTGCTTTCCCCCCCTTTTTTGTCTTCTTTCTAATCTTCTGCCTCCTGGTTGCCCTTTAAACACACACGCATACACTCACACGCACACACACAAATGGGAATATAGAAAAATATATTGCTCCGCATTTTTTTCTTAATAATTTCTAACATTGTAGAATAGTTCGAAATGTATAGATGTGTTGCAAAAGTAGTATGGAGAATTCTCACAAACCCTACACACAGTGTCCTCTGCTATTAACATCTTAATATTGGTAAGGTGCCTTTGTCACCATTAATGAACCAACACTGATACATTAGTGTTAATAAAAGCCCATACTTATTCAAATTTCCTTAGCTTTCACCTAACATCCTCTTTTCTGCTGTAGGATCCTATCTAGGACACCACATTGCATTTAGTTGTCCTGTCTTCTTAGGCTCCTCTTGGCTGTACCCGTTTCTCAGACTTCCTTGGTTTTGGGGACCTTGACAGTATAGAGCGGGTACTTGTCAGGTATTTTTGTAGAAAGTCCCTTAGCTGGGATTTCTCTGATGATTTTCTCATGTCCAGGCTGTGGTTATGGATTTGGGGAGGAAGGCCACAGAAATAAACTGCCATTTTCATATGAAAAGTATAACCTATCAGTATAACTTGGCATTCCTGATGTTAACCTTGATCACCTGGTCGATGGAGTGTTTGTCAGATTTCTCCACCACAAATTTACTCATTTTCCTTCCTTTCCTTCCTGCAACTGTTTGCAAAAAAGTCACTCCGTACCTCTTCCTTGAGGACAAAATATGTGAATAAATTATTTGGAATTCCGTATAGGAGGGTTGTCTCCTTTCCTCCATTTATTTATTCAGTCATTTATCTACAGTAGTAAGGACCCATGGATATTTGCTTTATAGTTTGCATTATGATCTGGATTAGTCAGATTAGTCTGCCACAACAAAATACCATAGACTGGGGGGCTTGAACAACAGAAATTCATTTTCTCACAATTCTGGGGACTGGAACACCCAAGGTTAAGGTGGGTTGGTTCGGTTTCTGGTGAGAGGTCCCTTCCTGGCTAGCAGACATCCACCTTCTCACTGCGTCCTCATAGTAGAGAGAGAACAAGCTTCCTCGGGTTTTTTCTAAGGACACAAATCCTATCAGATCAAGACCCTACCTGTATGACCTCGCCGAACTTCAATTATTTCCCAAAGACCCTATTTCCAAATACAGTTACACTGAGGATTAGGGCTCCAAATTACGAATTGAGGAGTGACACAGTTCAGGCCATGGCATAATCTAATACTACTTTATTTATTTTGTTCCTCAAATTGTTCCAGTCTGGGCCATTGAGAACTCTTTCAGTTAATGCCTGTGTTTCTTGAATACAATCATAACCATTATGGGTTCTTAGCTTTGCCCTTTACTTTTTTCATTTAATAATCCATTTTAGAAATCATCCTCTACTAAAATCTTTCTCATTGAACTTACAGTTATGGAGAATGCTATTGAACAGTCATTTTACTAACCAGTGTCTTGGTAATGGATATTTGGTTCAGTCATTAGAATCAGTACAGTGATGAGTAACATAGTATGTGTGTTAGTACATTATCAGACAAATTCCTGGATGTGAATTGCTGGGTTGGAAGGATATGTGTTTGTTCTTTTGATGGATATTGCTTTAGATACTATGAAGGACACCATTAAGTGTCCTTCAGTGAGGTGGCACCAGCGTACGTTTCCATAAGTGACAGATGGGAAATGTCTGTTTTCCCTCTAACTTTGCCCATATAGTATGTAATTAAATGTCATGATTTTTCAACCATTTTGGATTTATTCTTGTGCATGGAATAAGAAAGTGGGCCAGGTTCATTCTTCTGCATGTTCCTGTCCAGTTTTCCAATACCATTTGTTGAAGAGACTGTCATTTTTCCATTGGCTATTCTTTCTGCTTTGTCAAAGATGAGTTGACCATATCGTCGTGGGCCCCCTTCTGAGTTTTCTATTCTGTTCCACTGATCTATGTGTCTGTTGTTGTGCCAGTACCATACTGTCCTGCTGACTACAGCTTTGTAATATAGCTTAAAATTCAGAATTGTAATGCCTCCAGTTTTGTTTTCCTGTTTCAGAATTGCTTTGGCTATTAGGGGTCTTTTGTGGCTCTATACAAATTTTGGGACTGTTTGTTCTAGCTCTGTGAAAAGTGTTGGTGATATTTTGATAGGGATACATTAAATGTGTATACTGCTTTGGGGTAGTATAGACATTTTAACAATATTTGTTCTTCCAATCCATGAACATGGAATCCTTCTCCATTTTTTTGTGTCTTCTTGAATTTCTTTCATAAGTGTTCTACAGTTTTCAGAGTACAGATCTTTTACCTCTTTAATTAGGTTTATTCCTTGGTATCTAATTGCAAATGGGATTGATTCCTTGATTTCTTTTTCTGCTGCTTCATTATTGGTGTATGAATGAAAGACCTAAATGTGAGGTAGGAAACACCTAAATGTAAGACAGGAAACCATCAAAATTCTAGAGGAGAATGCAGCCAGGAACCTCTTCGACCTCAGCCAGAGCAACTTCTTAGTAGACACATAGCCGGAAGCAAGGAAAACAAAAGCAAAATGAATTATTGGGACTACATCAAGATAAAAAGCTTCTTTATGGCATGGGAGAAGATATTTGCAAATGACATATTTGATAAAGGATTAGTATCCAAAATCTATAAAGAACTTATCAAACTCAACACCAAAAAAAAAAAAAAACAACAAATAACCCAGTTAAGAAATGAAGAGATGAAAAGACTTTTCCAAGGAAGACATCCAGATGGCTAACAGACACATGAAAAGATGCTCAATGTCACTCATCATAAGGGACACACAAATCAAAACCACCATGAGATACTATCTCACACTGGTCAGAATGACTAAAATTAACAACACACACACAAAAAACAACAGGTGTTGGCAATGCAGAGAAAAGGCAATGCAAAGAAAGAGGGCTCCCTTTGTTTGTTGGTGGGAATGCAAACTGGTGCAGCCACTCTGGAGAACAGTATGGAGGTTCCTTGAAAAACTAAAAATAGAACTATCCCATAACCCAGCAGTTGCACTACTATTTACCCAAAGGATACAAAAATACACATTTGAAGGGGTACATGCACCCCAATGCTTATAGCAGCATTATCAACTGTAGCCAAACTATGGAGAGCACCCACACGACTGATGAATGGATAGAGAAGATGTGGTATAAATATACAATGGAATATTACTTGGCCATCAAAAAGAATGAAATCTTGCCATTTGTAACAAGATGAATGGAGCTAGAATGTATTATACTAAGCAAAATAAGTCAATCAGAGAAAGACAAATACTGCATGATTTCACTCATATGTGGAATTTAACAAACAGATACTTTACGGAAAGAGGGGGAAAAGAGGAGAGAGAGGGAAATAAACCCCAAGAGACTCTTAATGACAGAGAAAAAACTGCAGGTTGAGGAGGGAGGTGGGTGGGTGGGGGATGGGCTAGATGGGTGATGGGTATTAAGCAGGGCACTTGTTGTGATGAGCACTGGTGTTGTATGTAAGTGTAAGAATCACTGAATTCTACTCCTGAAACCAATATTACACAGTATGTTAACTAACTGAAATTTGAATTTAAATGAAATTTAAAAAATTAAATGTCATGACTTTTCACAGGTCTTAAAGGTCTACAGTTTGGATGACCCTAGAGAAAAAGACCCCAGGGCTCATTCTGATCACTCACTGCAACTTCTAAGAAGAAGTGAGACTCTTCTGTGTTGTGAGGTGCCTTAACAAGAGACCTCCACCAGGAGCCTTCCTCTGAATATCTCCCTGTGGGATCAGGTACATTCACCAGCTGACTGGGAAGGAAGGTCTATCTGACCATCACAACCTCAGAATGGCAGAGCTGGATGGCATCTCAGAGGTCATCTGGCCCAGCCTCCTTGTTTTACAATGACAGGCATGACATGTTCGAGATCATATCTCTGGTCAGTGCCAAAGCCTTGACCAGAACCACCTCTTTCAGTTCTTAGTTGGGAGAGCTCTTCCTGATGCCTCCTTTCACTTGGAATCTAGCACTTGCTTTCAGTAAGCATCTGGATTTCAGTACAGCAGAGAAACCAACTGATCTAAAAGAGTGAGATCTATCCAGTGAGGATTGTTTCCCCTCCCCAAAATAAGGCATTAACTTAATCAGAGACCTGGAGTCAGAATTTCTTTGCTACATGACTTGGGATAAAGTCACAGGATGTATGATGTTGGAGTATGAAGCATGATGTTGATAAAAATCAAAGAGTTGCATCTTGCCTATCTGACAGAGTAGGTAACAATGGCAAGTAAGTAAGTTAACATAGGTACATCTGAAATTCGACTAATAATGAAATTTCTACTTGTTGTGACTGAAACAATTACTTCTGGCTGGTGCTAGAAAGCAAGCAGTTGACAAGTTTTTCTTTGAGGGGTTCTCATTTCACTTCCCCATTCTTGGGCAACCCAAAACTACATACAACAACATTCCCATCTTGCTTTCTCATTCCTGCCCTCTCCCTTTCTGTTTTCTCCTGGATGTTCCTCTCCCAACCTCTTTTCCCATGGTAACTTTGTGCAGATCACCTCCCTTCCCTGGACTTCATTGCCCTTATTTGTACAAGGAAGGGACTGCAATGAATGACTGTGAGTTCCCTTCTGGTCCTGAGATTCCATGATGACCTTACATGCCACTTCCACCTTATTTTCTCCAATGCCCAATAACACAAGAATTGTCTTCACAATGTGCTGGAAGCCTAAAAGTTTCTTCCTTGAAGAGACGTCTAGAAAAGTATACTTTTGAACACGATGTGGTAGGCTCTCTAATCCATTCTGGCCAGGTCACCTCCAAAGTACTGGGATCAGGTCATAGGCTCCTTAATTAGAGATTGGTATTGTCCAATAAGCGAATCTAAAGGAGGGGAGTAGCAGGGATCCAAATGCATTACAACCCTACCAGTTGTTCAAATACAGCTGAACTGGTTATTAGAATTGAAATGCCTCTTTACAGGTTGGTAAACACTCACCATCCCAAGGATCCAGAGTGACACCCTGTTCTGATCACCTCTTATTCACCCACTTGTGAGGGACAGATCTACCCCCCCCCCACACACACACACCCCCAAACACACAAAAAGTAGTCTGAGGTGGCTGAACACATAACACCCAACACTGGGGAGATAAGATTCACAGCAGTTTATTAGTCACATACACTCACAGCCCAGAAGACATACATGCCTTACAGGACCACATGGGAGTTGCACTTGGGGAAAGGGTGAACAAGCAGGAGCTGTGCACAGCAGGCTTTGCAGTAACAAGATGGGGAGTGCCCCCTGGTTCCCATAGGAGGATGCAATGTGTTTGCTTGAATACTTTTGGGGACTAGCAGGGAACTAAAGCTCATTAGGTTGCAGTTCAGTTGATCTAGCTGATAGAGTAACTAGCCAGGTGAGGAGTCTTTATGTGGAGTGTAGAGCGTCGGATAAGAACAGAATAACTCATAGTTAGGCCTTTGGAACCCTGTGAGGCTCAAAGATATCAAGGCAGTACAAGAATTTTAGGCCTTGCAATATACACTCCTTCTCACCTCCTAGGCTCAGTCCCAAGATGAGTCTGGCCCTCCCCATGCATGATTTAGCAGCCAAAGTATTAATGCTTGGTGACGCAGAAAGCTCCAGTTCATGATCCCACACAAAGGCTGCCTGATGTCTTATTTCTTTGGCCAGTGCCCATGCTTTATCAGTTGTGACATACCTTAAATACCATCCCTTGCCCCATTAACACATAATAGAACACTTTGACTCAGTGTCCTTTTCTTTCTTCCTCCTTGCCCAAGCCTCCAAGGTTTCCATTCTTCCCATTAACTGCAAAACAGGATTGGCTGAAGTATCCTTACCTCCCTCCTCCCTTCTTCAAAAGTTGTTTCATCCAGTTGGAACTAGAAACAAAGAAAAAGAACTAATTCACTCTGAGTTATTAGTTGTTCACTTGCCGTTTCCAGTTATATGTGTGTTTTAAAAGTAGACTCTGTCTTAATTTAAAGGAAGGGTTGGCAGGGGCGCCTGGGTGACTCAGTCAGTTAAGTGCTGACTTCAGCTCAGGTCATAATGGCAGTTCGTGAGTTTGAGCCTCATGTCGGGGTCTGTGCTGACAGCTCAGAGCCTGGAGTATGCTTCCGATCCTGTGTCTCCCTCCCTCTCTCCCCCTCCCCCTCCCCTGCTTGTGTTCTGTCTCTCTCCCTCACAAATAAAATACACATTAAAAATTTTTTAATAACTAACTAAACAAATAAATAAAAGGAGGGGTTGGTAAACCATGGGCCAAACCCAGCTCACATCTGTTTATGTACAACCCTCGGGGAAAGAATGGTGTTTATACTATTAAACGGCTGAATAAAAGAAAAAAAGAAAAAATATGTGACAGAGATCATATGCGGCACGAGAAGCCTAAAATATTGATTATGCCCTAAATAGAAAAAGTTTTCTGGCTCCCGACTTAATGCACAGATTCCCTCATGGTGGGCATTCAAGCATTAGTAATGGTTCAGAGACATTGATTTTGGAGAGCTGGACTGATTTGAGGAAAAGACAGTAGGGCCTGTCCTCAGATTGTCACAAATTGTGGTGGGTGGTGGGTGGGTCCTGGTCAAGATGGAGTGATGCTCCATGAGACTAAAGTCAAGATCACAGGCTTCTCACTTACTACGGAATGCCAAAATCAGAGATGTGAGTGATCAGAAACCAAAACCAGGTAGGAAAATGGGAGCAGTTGGCAAGCTCATTAAATGGCAGTCAGAATCTGAGAGTTGAAGACATAACTGGTGAAAAGAACAGGCTCTTAGGGTTTGACAGACATACTCAATTCACCAGTGCTTTTTCTCTGAAATATTAAATGCTAATAAAAGTGGAGCCTGATATCGCTTGGGATCAAGATAAAGAAAATAGATTAAAATAACAACACTACTAAGAACCTTCTTCCCAAAAGGGACTGGGACAGTAAGAATGAGTTTACCGAGTAGGTGGAATTTCTCTTTCTAGAGACACCCCCACAGGAGACTGTTGTAGCCAGGAGCAAGGCCTTCCTGGCACCTGTGACTCCAATGTGGCAAATCTGCCCTCATGGAACCCCAACACGGAGTGCTGGGAAACAAGAGTCTGCCAAGTTTCATTGCCTGGCATTTCCACTACGTGCTCACACGCATCTTTGTTTCTCAGGGAAGACTAATGGGTGGAGTGCTCCGGTCTGGGAGACAGTGGGTGGTAAAAGTTTCCAGGAGAACAGAGACGGGCTGATTGGCTCAGTTGGTTAGAACATGGTGTTAACGAGGCCAGGTCGTACCCTGGTCCCCCACCACACCCAGCCAGCAGTCTCCATTCTGGGATCACAGACTACTCCTCGCCAGGAAAGGAGGGGCCAAGAGAGAGAGAGTGTGGGGATAATTCCATGCAAAATGGTCCTGTCTGCTGAAACAAGAATTTTCTTGATAGAAACTTCTAGGCATCTTCTTCACACATAGCATCCCTCCTTCATTTGGGGGCATGATCACATCGAGGCCCTGTATCAGTTAGTTTGAGCTGCATAACAAACTGTCTCAAAAATTATTGGCTTAAATCAACAACCATTTATTTAACTCACAGTTCTTTGGGTCAACAGTTCTTCTGGTCTAGCCCCGGTCAGTTAACCTTGCCTGAGTTGGCCGATGCGTCTATAATCAGCTAGAGGGTCAGCTGGGGGCTGGATGACTGAGGATGGCCCTGCTCACATAATCTGACAGTTGCTGAGCTGCCAGTCAGGCCAATGGGGGCGATGGCCCTACATGTCTCTTGTCCTCCAGCAGGCTAGCTCAGCTTTCTTCACACGGCTTTGATGGCAGAGGGTAAGCTCCCACACATATTGGTATCTAAAAGTTACCAAAACATTGACTTAGATTTATTCCAGAAACATAAGTGCTAAGGTAATATGACTACACTTTAAGTGAATGCTAGTTATTTTAATGTATTAGAAACTATACTAAGTGCTTTACACACATTCTCTCATTTAATCCTATGAGGTAGGCAGTACAGAGCTTGTGCAAATTCACCCTGCTATCAAGAGGCAGAGCCAATATCCAAATTCTAAACTTAAACCACCGTAACACGCCACTACAACTCATGCATTTGGGGAATAACACGCCTCTCCCAACAATACCACCATTGTTCAAAACCTTACTGGAAATCCCTCTCATCAAATCGAGAGCCTTGACAACCCCGAGGCAATTGGACAGAATAGGGATTGCTTCCTGTAGCTGCTGGATGGGAATTTTATTTGGCTCTGAAGCAACAGATGACTAAGTTGAATGATCCAGCCAGGTGATTTGGGATGGCAACCGAAGATGAGAAAGCAAGAGGATTCAGTCGCAGGGATGGAAGGTAATGCGTGCCACCTAATCTTTTTAGGGTTGCAATGGGGATGTTTGGCTCTCGCTCACAATGTCAAGTCTGCTTAGTGTCTCTGAAACTTTGGGAAAACTCCCTCTTCTTTCCATGTTTCAGTTTTCTTCTCTGTGATAAGAAGCTTAGCCTGTGTGGTTTCCAAGATCCTTCCAATTTGAGAAATCTGTGATTCTACTATATATTGTTCCTCGGAAGACACAATTTTACCAAAAAAGAATGCAAATTTCTCACCTTCAAAATAAAGACATGACTTTGCTACAACCCCACTTCAGAGTGTGGAGGAGACTGAGGAGATGCTATTTAGGGATGGTCCAGATTCCTGTGAAAATCGGGATTCAGGGAGAGTGGAAACATTATATTCATGCCAGAAACTCGGACTTAACTGTTGAAAGTCTTGCTTCTCAACCCTCCACACACCATAAATTTTATCATTTATCCATTGACTTTCCTGAGCCAGAACGAGTCTAGGTAAAGTAGTATATGACATCCTTCGTATTCCCATTCAGATGTCTGAGGTTTCTTTTTCCTTTGGTCAAATCTGATTTGTATTTCTTCTCGGTTAATACCCCCAGAGTGCTCCAGGCTGCGTTCTGCCTGGATGTCACATAAATAAAAGCGTGTGATATTGCAAGGATGAGCAGTACTGGGAAGTCAGCAGGGACTGAGACGCCGAGGACAGGATGAGCCATTCCATTTCCCCACTTCCCCGACCTTGTTCTTGCCCTCCTGCAAAGCCTTAGGAAGGCCTCATGGGGGGAGTCTGAACTCCTTCCCACCCAATCCTGCTGGTTCCAGCTCCTCAATAGCTCTGCACAGCTGCTTCTAGTTAAGTGTCTGTTTACGTTGTTGGCCTATGTGTGCTTGTGTATGGTGTGTGTGTGCCTTATCGCCCTGCTTCTCCAGCTATCCAAGGACTCCAGCAAATCCACTCGGGCTCATTTGGAACCTCAGGTGGAAGGAATCAAAAAGCAACATAATGTTCAAATTCAGGAAGCATTTACAAAGGCTGTATTTCACACAGCATGCTCTCTGTCATTCATCAATCCAAGGGAAGTTAGAATTAAAGAACAGGGATACAAAGATTTGAATCTCTCTAGGCTCCAAACGAGTAAATTTTACTATCGGAGTAAAATTAAATTAAAACTTTTTCTTTTTCAAGGTTTGTCACTGACTAATTTAAGACCCATCCCTGACTTCACCCATCATTCTATTTATTTGTTCATTCATTCACTCAACAAACATTTGTTAAGTCTCTCCACGTGCACCACACTGCTCAAAGCCACGCAGGAGATACAAAGATGCGTTTTATTCCCTCTGAGTGGAGCAGTGTCCCTCCAAGCCAATGGGCTTGGCTAGGCTATGGAAGGCCTTTTGCACTTGTCTTCAACTTGAGATCAGTCTGAACATGGGGTGAAATCACCAGTGTCCCTGGCAGGGGAGGGACCCTATTCCACACCCAACACATCATCCTAAATGGTAGGCTTTTAACACAGTCTTATTCAATAGTGAGACGGGTCTCTGTCAAGGTTTATATAATCCGTGCTGCAAAATTCAGATTCTTTGCCTCTTCAAGGTCAGTCAGCAAGCCCAGTGAGATCCTGCAAACAAGTTTGAAAGGGCTTACTGTCCACAGACATGCTCCCCATTCTGTCTGCCATAGTTGCCAAGTGGTGTTTTTCTATTTTCATCATCCCTTCTATATTTGTTAGTTGACTTCCTAATGTAAGGAAGAGCTTTCCCTTCTGCTCATTGAATTCATCAGTGGACTCTTGTTTTACTCAAGAGGCTTTACTCCTTCACCATCATAATTTATTTCAATGTCCAAACTGTCCCAGAGCTTCCCAATGGAAGCTTTTACAAGGTGGTTTCTATATTCTTTTTGACTTCTCTTCTTCATTCACTGGGCACCTTCTTACTTTATGAAACAAAAAGATATTTCAGACTCATCTTGTTCCTTCTAGCCCTGGAATCAGCCATTTCTTCAGAGTCTTAATTCCTTTTAGTAGAGAATGGTATTGAGAAACCAAGATCTGGAAGGCATATGTGCTTAATACTACTGGGATTTATTGGTTTTATGCCCCTTAAGAGAAAAGAGCTATGAAATAGAGGTATGTACACACACACACACACACACACGCACATATGCACACACACACATATCTACACCCACGTATATCTCTATATTTTATATCCACGTCCATCTCTCTGTCTCTTTTTTTGTCTTTGTTTCTGTCTCTCTCTCTGTAATGAATGCCATGAGTTCCCACGGAGAGCTCCAATTCCAATCCAACACTACTTGATTCATTCATCCGTTCTCCTTATCGTGTTACTTCCTTTTCTGGAAACAAGGATACTGGATCCCATTATTTTTACTATATTTACTTACTTTATCATTACTAAAATTCACACAGACTAGTTTCAGACTTGCTAATCCATGCCTCTTGGGAAAAGCAAATCTCGCTCTACAAGCACAACAATTGTTCAGAATTCTTTCATTGTTTGGCCTAAGCACATATAGTTAAAGAATATTTGAATTAGTTCTTCCTTTAGCATCAGGTTAGAGCACCAGGCTTATTTCCTCTCCTGGGTATCCCTTTGAGATGTTGCCCTGAAACCTTGTTTTAATTATCTCTAAAATAAATGCACTTCTCTTCCTGACACCCTGGTAGTGCTCCTGGAGTCAACACATGTCTCTAGGAAACACCAAGTAAATACACAATACATGCTTGTTTACTCCTCCTCCCCTGAAGTTAATCCAGCAAATAGATTATAGAAATATCCCCATTCCCGCAAATATATTTGCAAGTTTATAGTAAGAGCATTACTTCCTAAGGCTCTCCACATTCCCATGGCTTCTCTATCTATATGTTTCAATACCAAAATCTTTCTTCTTTTTAGAAAAATTCTAACCCATCTTCCCTCTGAGGGCTTTGCAATACCTGTCTCCCTAAACACATAGCATAGGCCTCCAAATGGGCATCTATAGATTTAGAAGCTTGTTTTATATTTATCAAGTTCTCACATTCTCCATCTTCCACATTTAAAAATATTTATTTAATTAAATTTATGAGCCAGAAATTGAGACACATATGGAGTTAAGGGAAGGAAAGAAAGAAAGAAAAAAAATAGCCCATTCATTCAACTTTTCTCAGCTGCCATTCTTGAATTGGGAGATTTGGCTGAGGTCTCAAGTAATGCTGTGCAATAAAACGTCCATAGGATGCCAAATGTAGGTCCAGCATGAAAAGAAAACACAATCCCACCTACAAGATAAACTGTTCAACTTGGAAATGGGAGTTTCTTAGGGTCCTGCATTAAACTCTCATAGTGATGGTTTCTGCAAGGGAGAGAATCGGCCTGCCTTTTGGAGGGTTTCTGAATAGGCAATATAGAAAGTTTTAGAACACATTCATTTCCCTGAATTGAGACCTGTTTCTCTTGGGAGCTCTGTTTTCTCCTTTTTGGAAAGAATCCACTCTGCCATATCCTGGTGAGAGGAAGGAAGGTTGTGCCGGGGAAATGGGAAGGAGGGGGGCAATTCCAGGTGCTAGAGACTTTGCACAATGAGTCCTATTCTTTGCTGTTGGGAACCCATCTTTTCACCAGATGGGCTCTCAAACAGTCCACCTCCTCCTCCAGGTTAGCTCTATGGACTAACCCACCTGAGGATCTGGGTGGGCATTTCCTCAATATAAGTAGAGCCCAAGACATGTCAAGAGAAGAGGAAGACGAACCTTCCCAGACAAACTGAGTGTTGTATAGTATCGCATATAGTCTAGTTATTTTTATTGTTGTGTCTACATCTATGTACATGGAGACACATACATCTTTTTATGCTGGAGTTATTGTATATTCCCAGTTTTAAAATGGAAAGTTTTACATCCTGGGAAACCCTCAGTCCCTCAGTCCTGGGCAAACTAGGGAACTGGTCACCTTGTGTTATAGAATTCTTCAAATAGCAAATACTCATTAGATCTCACATGTTTTTATCCCCAAGCTAACAGGCACTGAAACTACATCTTTTTCACCAGTTAGGATTTCTGGCTCATTTCAGGATTCTTCTGGCCTACTATCACAGAGAATATCTTATGACTGTAAATCAATCTTATCCAATCTCCTATAAGCAAGGAACACGGATGCTCCCTTCAAGACAAGACTCTGAAACTAGAGGCCCAGGTGACAGTAACTCAGGTGATCTGCCATGTCAAGTGATGATGAACCTGAGACACCAAAGCCAGAGGTCCCCCTTATAGACCTCGTACAATGAGAAGGACGGTGCCCCACTGTCTTTCATTTCACTGCTTGAGTATGAAAGGGTTAGGGTTTACATTGAAATAACTGTATCAGGTGCACAGGCCTGTGATCACAGGACACACGTGCCCATTTGGATCTGGAAGTTCCAACTCAGGTAGTACATTGTGCCTATTTTTCCTACTTCTTTCTCATGATTTAGACCTTGGTGCTGTGTCTAGTTTTCAAGTTCAGACTACCCTGTCCCTCACAGCAATTTTCTACTTCGGAATCTATTCTCCCATCCTGAGATTTGTCCTCAGCTGGGGACACCCCGATCCAGCAGACATAAGGTGGGACAACAATCAGGACCCCCACCCCTTTGTATATCCATGGCTGCATGGACACAAAGAGAAGAGGGCACCCGGATCTGCCTTCCAGGATCACTGAACCACAGAAGAAAATTGTATCTATAGTGGAGAGTAAGGAAGGAGGAATGGAGAAAAGGCTTCCCATGGAATCTTTGCTGCAGGCCTTAAGTCAGCCAGAACGTCTTGCTGCATGATATCTTATGGCACATAACGACTGTAGTCACTTTGGCTTATTACCGTAGACTGGGAAGCTTAGGCAACAGACACTTATTTCTAACAGTTCTAGAGGCTGGGAAGTCCAAGATCAAAGTGCCAGCCTCTAGAGATCTGGTGCCTGGTGCAGGTACTATGTGTAGTTTGCAGATGGCTGTCTTCTCCATGTGTCCTCATGGTTTGGAGAGCAGAGAGCAAAGCAAACTCACTCGTGTCTCTTATGAGGGCACTAAACCCATCATGAGGGCTTCACCCTCATGACCTGATTTCCTCCTAAGTGCCCCATCTCCAAATACCTTCCCTCTGGGGATTAGAGTTTCAGCATAAGAAGGATACAAACATTTAATCCATAGCAACCATTCATAAAGGGCTATATTGAAAAGAGACATAAAGAAGGAGGCAGATAACACCATTTTCTGATAGAAAAAAAATATATATATATATGACTGTATATCTTGAACTACTAAGTCATTGTCCTATAGTATTTCATAATTCCCACAATGCTGGTAAAATGACCACTATTGTTCTCATTATTATTGGTATTAGCAGTGGCAGTTGTATTAACAACAGCTAAGTTTATCTAATAGGTCAGCGTTACGTATCTTATATGACAATCCTGCAAGAATGGATGATTGAGAGAATTAAATTTGATAGCTTGAGATACTGATGCATTTGTAAAGAAAACATGGAGGCCCAAGAAGTGGCTAGTTTCAAATTTCACAGCTAAGAAATGGTTATTCCCACTTTTATTGAATCAGGGAGAGCCAGAAACCTCCCTGAAGTCGGCTACCCCACCGCTGCGTCGTTTAAACACAGAGACTCTTAAGAGACAGGAGAAAGTCCCAGGGGAAGTGTTGAGAAGAAGCTTTCCGAATGTTAGCAACTAGGGGCATCTCAGGGAAGGAGGAGTTTTAAAGCCATGATAACCTTGCAGAGGTCATTACTATATGGAAGGAAGGTAAAAGCATATCTGTCTGAAAGCTGCTCCCACCTATTTCAGAAGCCAGAAGAAGGCCCCCAAGCTGAAAAGACACTGGAGATGTAATTCTCTACAGATGTCCTTGGCAGCATAATCCTTTGGATGCCTTCTTTTGAATATTTATTTTATAGTTTATTTGAGGTGATAGCCATTGCTAAATGAGGAAACCCGGGGAGAGGCCCTCTGCGTCTCCTCTTGAAAAACAATTTGCATAACCCTCTCTCAGGAAAAGAAAAGTCTCAACAGATCCACCCTCCTTGGAAAGGAATTGAGGGAAAGCGCCCTCAAGCAGGTTCCTTGGAGGTCTAATGTCATCTGTTTGTGCCTGCATCCCCTCCCCCATCCTTGACAACTCCTCGGAATGTTCTCCCCGGGAAACCCAATTTTGTCTATTCTGCTGCATTTCTAGGTACATCTTAGCATCTCCTAAGGACTAGCACTTGAAGCAGCCCTTCAATTATGCAGCCTGTGTAATCAATTTGGTTCTTCTCTGACCTAGGCTCTGTTGACACAGCTTAGCTCTGGTCTGTTCCTCCCCGAAGAGCTTATCTGCGGCACACTGAATTCCATTAATCTTCCTGAAAGGCAAATGCCTTCGAGACACTGTTAACACTTAGCTCTCCAGAAAAGAAGACACATTCTGTGGGATCCGGAAGACAGGACTCTGGGCCCGCACTGGCTGCTGAGCTGGGACAGGCCTGGGCTGGATGGGTTCCACATGGAGACAGTGGATGGCAGAGAAACATCTTTGCCAACAGGAAGGCCAGCATCACATCAAATCAAACTAAGCCAAACCAAACCAAGCGAGAAACAAATATAAACAGAAAACAAGACCAATGGCTGATGGCAACAACCAAATAAATACCTGGGCCATCGTGAGGCACTATTAGCCAGATTTGGTTTTGGGGTTTCAAGTAAGCCAAACAACGCTTACCACCTTATCCAAGTGTTCTTCTAATTTTAGCAAGTGAATGGTGCTGTGCAAATAGTCTACACGAGAGAAGTAAATAATGTAAAAGAAAGAAGTATTGTGGAGTATGTAGTTTGGGTCATTAGGATGCCTAAAACGCTTCGCCTGGATTGCACGCATCCTTCACCTTCCAGGCTCAGGGCGCACCTCGCACAACTCACAGGTGATCCACCGTCTCCTGGCAGGGCCCTGCTTCAGGGTCTCTCCTGACTCCATGTTGTCTCAGGACCAGGTCTTCCTCTAGAAAGAGAGTGGACTGATGCCTGCCTTCTGTGACTACCCCTGTGCTGAGCTCACGTGCTGTCCTACCCTCCCAGCCTAAATGCTCATCTCCAATGACTCTTATCACTTGTAGACCTGCAGTCCCTGGTTGTGTCCATTTGCCAGCGACCCTGAAAGACACAGGGTAGCCTGTAGCGTTTCTGGGGCAGGAATTTGAGTCACTATCAAGCTCTGTCCTTTCCCCAGTATCACACTGTTAGTTTATGTGATTCAAACTGAATCTGAAGTGCTTCCTTCTCAGCAGGACCTTGTTACAAGACAGATGGAGATGCTTTTAAGCAATGTCATTGACTTAGACGGGGGGGACTTCTTCAAGGCATCTACGTATCACAAACACCCAGAGTGCACTGTGTCGTACTCATAGCTCCCCCATTCCTACCCTCATTGCATCATGCCTCTGTGCCTTTGCCTTTACAGGGTGTCCTCAGAAGCCTTTTCTCCACTACCATCCCCATAAGATGACTTTGAAGAACTGCCTCTGTGAATTGGCTGTATTGAAAACTCAGAGAATTTCACCACAAAGACTGACTCAGAGCCCAAAAGGCTATAGCTCACAGAAAGGGAGCATTAGGTTAAAGGCATAGATCACACTTTTCAACACTGGCCACTAGGGCCTTGGTTATAGCAGACGGAGCTACAGCACCACTGGACAATTGTTTACAGCCAGGCTAGCCATTGCCTTCTTGACCTTGTAACCACTGTCCCCATAGATATGCCTAGAGACACTTGGTGACAAACTTGCCTTTGTGTACATATAACCCAGATGTTGCCAGGTCCCACCAGCCAATGGGCTCAAACGAGGTAGCATTCATACAAGAAGTAAGTCTTCTATTTTTCTCACCAAATGATTGCCTTGACCCACAGAGAAGGGACACTTGTCACCTCTTCAGGCTTTCTTTCCACCCTTTACCAGCTCTCCTCTTAAAAAAGAGGAGTGATTATCTAACTGGTGAGGATCTAATCGGCAGTGGACCACAGTGCCTGCATTACTAGGTAAGGTGATTTTGCTTTAAAACCAAGAAACTGTCTCTCTCTTGCACACTTTCTTTATTTGTGGTGGACTTGCTTTGCACTTCTTGGCACATTAAGTAGGTAAGTGACAAGATCTTTGCTGTCTCTTTTCTTCTCTCCCAACGCCTTGGTGAGAAAGTGGGAGAGGCGTGTCCTAGTGGAAGCCAATTAGTTCAATTCAAAAGGGGAGGATAGGAAGCCCAGTTTTGGCCTCCTGCTTAATCTGTATCCCCGAAACTGTCTTCAGGAAGCTTTTTTAAAGGCTGGACAATAAAGTTGATGTTTTGATCCCATTTGACTCAAGTATCAGTGTTAACTTTTGATTGGCCAGGGAGAACACCAGGCACCTGCCTTCTAACTCTCACCAGTGACGATAGTAGCTTTGTACTGACTTCTCACGCCTGCTGTGGATGCTTCTTCTTGAAGTCTCCCCTAGTAGTTTCTACGAGGGATCAGGGGATCCCTCCTCTGCAGGTCCCTCCTCTGCATTCAGAACCTAGTCATTTCCTGCTGCTTTCATTTGTTCTTTGATGTGTCCTCAAAAAAAATTATTTTCTGTTCTGGTCTCCTCATGGCAACGTGATACCCACAGGTCTTTCAAGGGAAGTGCTTCCCCACTTCTGCTGCTGTGGGTGCCATGGTGAAAACACTGCTCTCCTGGTCCTCTGCTAGGCCACTGTGGTGCTCCCTCCTTCACCCTGCAATGGGCCTTGCACCAAAATGGAAGAGTTGGCCTCATGTTTAATTCTGGGGTAAATTTTAACATCTGGCTTTCAAGGATCACTTTGCACAGCCCATCATGGTCAAGAGGGTTCGACCAACACAGCATCTTCAGTTCCTACTGGCACCTTCTTTCTGTATCTGGATCAGAACTTATCTCATAGGTGTTCAGGGGAGTAGTATGTAATCATTCTGGAGTTTAATGGTTATTTTATTTTATTTTATTTTAAATATTTATTTATTTTGAGAGAGAGTGTGAGCAGGAAAAGGGCAGAGAGAGGGAGAGAGAATCCCAAGCAGGCTCCAGGTTGTCAATGCAGAGCCCAACGCAGGGCTTGATCTCACGAATTGTGAGATCATGAACTGAGTAGAAATCAAGTCACACACAACCAACTGAGTCATTCAGGCTTTACCATTATGCTATATTCCCCTTCTCATGTCATTTTGAGACTTCATGCAAATAAAGTCCTGAGGGCATGATTAGCCCCAAGTCTCTGCTTCTTGGTTCACCAGGTCTATCCTTGCTGTGTATTTGATACGTATACAGATTTGGTGACTATATTGTATAGGGCTAGGCAACCTCAAAACCATAGTGTCCATAACAACAAATCCCGACAGAAACAAAGAAGCATTGAGAGAACTAGAAGCTCAGAAAAAATGTAGAATCTTCTTGATCATTCAAAGGGGGAATTTATCCAGATAGTTCCCACTAGAGCGAGGATTAGGGTAAACAGATACCTGTGCCATATGAACATCAGTCCAAACTGATGGGCATCACAGAGATGTAAAGATACCACAGATTCAAGGAAATTTACATTCAGTTTATATATGTGTTTATATGCTAACTCATGCTCAGAAAGACTTGAGGTAGCTTAAAGCACAAATATGCTCAATATAATAAAGACTAAACAAGAACAAAGAAAAATGGAGAAGTAGAAAATCAGACCATGACAAGGAAGAAAACAGATGTACAGACCATAACGGCTAGCATAAATATAACAAAAGAGTTCATATTTGCCCCTGAGATTTTTGGCATCACAAAGCATAAGTGACGTAATTATTATTAACTAAACATTTTTTTTAAAGCCTCAGAATGTCCATTCTTTCAGATAAGCAAATTTGAACCAAACAGATTTTAAAATCTCTCTTGTCAGCCAAGCTTTTGTTAGATGTCAAATAGCAGACAGTTCAAGGTTGTACTCGATGAGGACTGAATCGTTGGCGTTTGTAGACATGTCTGAGAGCAGATTCACATACTCCAGATCTTGATGGGAAGGTTGAGTAGTTTCCCCAGGCTTTTGGCTTGCCATCTGCCATCTCCTCACAGGCACTTTGGGTAAGATTTCAGCACATGAACGGGCTCAACTGATTCCTCAAAGTGCTTCATTTTGAAGCTTTTGCCAAGATTACTTACCATTGGAAAAAATTCCAAACAGTTGCTCAACCTGTCTGTTCAGAAAAAATAAATAAATAAAACTTTAATAATGCTCCCACGGAATGACTGCTTTGGGGTATTCTGACTACTAGGGAACCTACTAGGTTGAAATAACTGCTAAATATGTCTCCTGAAATTAAATAATGTAGTCTTCAATTTGCAGTAAGTTGATAGAAACCAACTGAAATTTGGAAATTTTGGACAAGGCAGATATAAACTCAATTATATCAATTATATCAGTAATTACATTAAATATAAGCTATATTCTCCAAGTAAAGGACACAGATTATCAGGCTGGATAATACAATGTGGATTCTCCAGTTGGATTCTTGTTTGTTTTGTTTTAACTACAAGAACTACAAACCAAAGTGTTATTGGATCTCAACATTAGAGGGTCTAGGTTCTTTTACATTTGAGGTAGTTGATAGAGGATTACAAAGTTGGGAGGTGAAATATATCTATTCAACCCCTCCAAAATGCTATCAATCTGAATGACATGGTTTAATAAATGTTTAAAAGTTCTGAGATGCCTGACTATATCTAGTTGTTTGTGTCTCCTTAAAACTGAATCCAGGGGCGCCTGGGTGGCTCAGTCGGTTGAGCGTCCGACTTCGGCTCAGGTCACGATCTCGCAGTTCGTGAGTTCGAGCCCCGCGTCGGGCTCTGGGCTGATGGCTCAGAGCCTGGAGCCTGCTTCAGATTCTGTGTCTCCCTCTCTCTCTGCCCCTCCCCCGTTCATGCTCTGTCTCTCTCTGTCCCAAAAATAAATAAACGTTAAAAAAATAAAATTAAATTAAAAAAAAAAAAACTGAATCTAACGTATTATTACATTTTGTACACAGTAAGAACTGATGCAAAATTCAAACATTTAAGGCAAACTGTGCTCTTTTCTAGAAAATTAAACTCCATGCATGTTCATTAAAGAAAGGTATGTCTGTGCCAACTCAAAAAAAAAAAAAAAATGAAAACTTCACTGAGGGTAGGGTTTCCTGTCTCTCTTTGTATCTAGGAAGACAGAAGAGTTTCCTTGAAGGAGATGTCTCTGTCCCTCACAGCACGTCATCTGTCACTTTTTAAAATTATTTCCTAGGGGCGCCTGGGTGGCTCAGTCGGTTGGGCATCCGACTTCGGCTCAGGTCATGATCTCACAGTTTGTGAGTTCGAGCCCCGCATCAGGCTCTGTGCTGACAACTCAGAGCCTGGAGCCTGCTTCGGATTCTGTGTCTCCCTCTCTCTCTGCCCCTCCCCTGCTCATGCTCTGTCTCTCTCTGTCTCAAAAATAAAAATAAATAAATAAATAAAATTATTGCCTGATTACATCCAGCTCAGTCAAAGGATAATAACTGGATTGTCTTTCAAAGGGAGCCCAGACACAGACAGGAAGTTGAGAGGGGGCTCAACATCTCCTGCTGATCCAGAAGGGTGTGGAAACCCCAGTTTTCTAGGTGTGAGCTGCCCCTACAATGACGAAGACTCCATGCACATATTCCTCCAGCCAACTTGGTTCCTGTCCAGCTGAGGCCCAGTCCCACATAGGAGCCTGGCTGCGGGGAGAATACGGGTCACTTAAGCACCTCTCAGACTGTCTGGTCAGAAGCTTCTGCAACCGGCGTGAAATCTCAACACATTCTCTTAGACATTAAATGGGAGACTGAAGAATTAAGGCTACAAACCTTGTCGGGCATTAAACTCAAAGGCAAGCTCGGTCGGTGTCTCAGAGAAAAGTGAACCATGTTGTGCCCCATTCAATAGCCTCTAGGTAGCAGAGTGGCTAGGGTAGAGAATGAGGGAAGAAGTCCAGCCATTCCGAAAATGTTCAGTATCTTGATGAATACGGGTCAAAGGAATTCAAGGGCATTTCCTTTCTCCATGGCAGCTCTTCAACGTTAGAGCTCCAGGAAAAAAAAAATCACAAAGGATCTGTTTTTCTGAGTTTGGCAGGTGTGGCTCCTTACATGGAAATGGTTGGGTCAGTGAGACTGAATTATTCGGGTTAATTGGCTGCATTTGTTATCTGAAATCTGAGCATTGCCTCATGCACCAATTATTTTATTGTCTGCTAATTTCTTGAAAATCGGTAATCCCTGCAGTATAAAAACCATATGGTTTCATCTTGATTCGCTTACTCGAGGAACACACCAAAATCATGCAATGCTTCACAGATGTCATCTTGAACAACGGTTATCAACAGAACCAAGGTGGGAAATATGGGCTTTCAAACCTTCAGATTAATGAAGGTTATGCTATCTGTTTAAAACCACGTATCTAGTCCATAGCTAGCTAAGGACTTGAATCCAAGCCCGGTGTTCTTCCACCACTTCTCGTGTTGGAGCACAATCCTTATGTTTGTCATGATTGATAACACAAATAACAGTAACAACGATCATCCAGAAAGTAGTATTTACTGGTACACATCTTTCCAGTCTCTGCCAGATGATTTCATTGGGTCACGGAAATGGATGGATTCCATGGAAATTCTTAGAAAATAAAAATCTGCAATGCCAAAATAAGTTTATCATCACTGTAATTAGTTTACAAACTAATCATGATGAGGATGACATAGAATGAGGATGGGCCTTGAATTTAGGTATTCATATGGCAAAAAAACTCTGCTTTGGAATTTTCTTGGTTCTCTTTAAATTTCAACGACCAGAAATTTACTTGGGGGGTGAGGCCAGGAAGCACACAAATGTGTTTTGGCCTATGGGAGAGTGTGGGTGTTTGTGACCATGTGATTTCACTCCTGTCCGCGTGTGAGTGCGAATGTCTGGGTGTTCAACAAGATGGTCAATTTAGCTCCATATGCCCAAGGGCAGATTGCAATGATGGCTAAGGCAGAAGGTCACTGGAAAAACAAACTGGAACTGCTGAAGGAAAGATGGCTCATGGGTCAGTTTTCCTGTAAAGTAGCAAGTGGAGTTAGCATTCGTGAAAATTTCCAGTGCTGGTTGGAGTCCAGAGGGACCTAGGGTGTTCGTTTGGCTTGCCTCGGCCACTTCCTGGCTCTGCCTGGGACACAGATTGCCCTCTGACTCTAGCTTGGCTCAGCCCTGCACCGTGTCAAGGTCTGTGCCCTCTGTCCTCATCCGCTCTGCTCAGAGATGTCTCTTCTGTTCTGTTCCAACGGGTGCCTGCCAACCATGTTGCCAACCAGGCAGAGTAGAGGCCAGGGAAAGAGCCCATGCCCTTGAGAGTGGAGAGGAGGGGAAGAAGGTGGGGCAAGATGGAGACAAAAGATGGGGGCCCTTCAAAGGTGCCACATCTTCCTTCCCATCTCTGGATACATTCTACCTCCTTCCCACCTTCCCACACGGATACTAACTTTTTCTGTGTTTTCCTAACTCTGTCTAATCGCATGGCTCAAAGAAGTCTTATCTAATCCAATCTTATTGACTGATGGGGGAAACCGAGGCTCAGAGAAGAGAAAAAGGCCTGGTAATCGGGATGTGAGGCTCTACTGTTTCCACATGCCAACGTTTTCCTACATTAATCTGATGGGGCTGAATCATTTTGCCAAGAGCACTTGGACGTCAACGTACTCAGAGGCAAGTCCGCTCTCTCTACTTACTTTTAATTTTGCTTAGTTCCTAAGATCCAAGCCTCACTCAGTTGACTCCTTCCCTGAATAAGCCTTGCCACTGAGCGTCTCCATGAAACAGCGCGCTGGCTGTGAGAACAGCAATGGACAAATTCTCGTCTAGTAGTGGAGCTTATGCTCTCCTGGGGCCACCACGTCAGAGGGCTCCTTCAACATCTGACCGCATTCCTTCATTCATCCACTCACTTCTACATTATTTGCTGAAAACCATCATTTTTTAGCATTTTAATTGTTAATTTTAACCGTACTCTTTAACTCTTTAATTCCCCTCCTCTCCCACTCAAATCTCCCAATATTGAATGATTGAATGTTATTTGAAGTAACAATTCTATTCATCCTCATAAAGACTGAATGCTTCAGTGAAAGCAGGCAATGATCCCAGGCCTCCTTTGTATGGTGAAGGAAAGCAGGTTACTGCATTTTCCCAGTTTTTATGCCCAAACCGGCAGGGGATGCGTGCTAAACTAGCTGTTTGAGAAGCAAATACAAATGGAACATCTAAGGAGTGCCATGGGCACCCAGAGAGGAAGCATGTGGTGGTCTGGCTAGGTGACCATAGCCGGTCTCTGGTGACATTTCTACCAATAGCTAGTTACGCAAAAATCAGGTGATGGTCCCCAATATGAACAGAAGTGCCAAGGAAGGATTCACAACCCCATAGGACATAAATCAAGGATCCTTCTGGCAAATGAGAACCGATGAGGAGCCCAGTCCTTTCCATAAATCTCAAGCAGTGGACTAATTCTTAATTAAATCCTTTATTCCCACAATGCTTACAGTGCTTTATATCGTTGTTCATTTGCTCTGTTTCAATAGCGGTTTATCTGAATCTGTAGACCTCTTCCTCCATGCTCTAATGATTTATTTTGTTGTCTTTTCTTCTCAGAAAACAAAAAGAATCTGCCGGCTCTTTACCTATGTGCCTTAAAAAAACCAGAGTGCTATCTGCTACAATTCAAAACAAACAAGGAAAAGTATATATGCCAGGTCAGTTTAGTTTGTAGCTAAGAACTGGGCCTTTGGGGTCAGACAGACCTGTGTGAAGCCAGATTTAAAACTGTTTAAAAACTGGTTTAAATCCTAGGTTTCAATCCTGACCCTCCCACGTAATAGTTGCATGATGCTGGAAAAAATGGTTAACATCGAGATCCTTGGTTTCATTTTCTCATATATAAAATGAGGGTAATGGGTCCATTTCTGTGTGTCAATGTCTATAAGCTCAGAAACCATGACGAAAAGACAAAAATGGCTGAGCTGAAATCAGTGCCTTTACAAAGAAACAGGAAAAGAGTTTATGTAGAAAACTTATCTTACCCTCCAATGTTCTGTATCTTGTCACTCTTTCCTGACAGTTTTTTTCCCTGACCCTGAAGATGACTCTTCATGGCTCTCTGCCTCTGCCCTTTTCTCTATCTCACTTACATCCTCCAACAAGGACTATAACTATAAGAAGATAAGCTAACTCAATCCTCACCAGGATTTAGAGGACTTTGAAAAGGGACCCAGCCCCACTTGCCCTTAGGACGTTCTGACTGAGAACAGGGGGCGCCCAGAGGAAAAGTCTTTGCAGGTTAAAAGATTAATCGATGGTTTTTCCTGGTATTTTCTGTTGGAACCGGGATTAGCTGAACTACGATGACTGAGTAGCAAATGATCCCTGGCTGTCAAAAAAATATGAGACATTGAGATGCAGGGAAGGGTAACCACCTAGTTTAATCGGTCAGAGCATATTCATAAACTCCATAGGGCACATAGAATATAGCAGTCTTTCTCCGTCTCCATTGGAGATGGATTTGGAAATGAACTTGGGATATGATGTAAGTTTTAGAGTAATCATTTGCAAGCAACTGTAGATAGTGAGCACAATTTAATAGCATTTGATGGGTAATGCAAGTTACTGAAATACCCTCTCTGGAAAATCTTAGAAACTTGAGAACACGACCTACAGGCATGGAGGAGATAACTTGCAGAATCTATACAAGAAAAGCATTTGTTCTAAGACCATTAATCACTTTTCATGCATCAAGTGACATGACATTGTCATAGTAGCACATGGAAAATACAGGAGGCTTAGAATGCTCACTTCTTTTGCTTTCTAGCTGAGCATCAACTCTCTCTCTCCATGTCCCTTCCTCCTTCCCTCCCTCCTTTCCTCCCCCATCCATCATCTCTCTTTATCCTCCACTCCTAGCTTCAACTGTTTTGAACTACTCAGAATAGGTCTCATAAATGACATCGGTTCTATGTCTACAGTAAGTGTTCAAGTTGGTATTCAGGTAAAGTTTACACCCAACTTTAATCTAGAGACCAATGGGCTACCTAGAGACCCACTTGTAAAATCTATTTTCTTGAGGGACTGAGAGGTCTCTTGGGAAAGGACTCATCAAAGTGAATGAGTTGGGAATAAGATGTCCAGCCAAAGAATCAAGCCCTGAGGTTAGTTGCAGGGGAGAAAGGATTTTAAGTGCAGCATGGCATCTAGGGGCAGACCTGGCGATTCTTTGCAGAAGTAAAAGTGATGCCCAGTAGAGGTAGCAGCACCCAAAGGGACCAACGGTCTCCGGAGAAGCAGTAGGAATGCTCAGTGGATCCCCTCGGGAGCTGATCAGACTTGTTCCAGAGTACATGTGAAATTATCAGCTGGGAAGTACAGTTTTGGGATAGCAGTGAGAGGCAGTGAATTTAGGGTCATTGCATTTGCATGCCCTGAAGGGCGAAATTTAGAGAGATGTGGGTTTTACATATACATTGCGCAACCCTTGTGTTGTGAACCCAAAGCTTCACTAATGTCACAGCTTGGGAGGCCTATGGTAATCTCTCAACACTTCCATGAACAGCTCTAAGGAGCTGGAGGGCTAACACTTGGGGAGTAACCCTTGAAAATGGGAAATGAGAACTAATGGTTAGATGTCCTTCCACCACCCCCGTCCCCCACCCCCACTGGGGAAGTAGTTCTAAAAGGCGTTTTAGAAAGCCTCTCAGACAGTCCTACGGGTCAAGTAACTAGTCACTCCTAGTGGTTACCAACCCAATGATGCACTCTGGATGGACTCTTCCTCCTTCCCAAGTCGCTTTTCCTGTTACTCACACGCGCATTCTAGGATCACATTCCTGAATAAACCACTCACACATCTGCCTTGCCTCAGACTCTGCTTTTGGGAGAACCCACAATAATGGAGTTAAGCAGTTAAGCATTGCTCTCATTCTACAAAACTCTTTAAAATCAGGCCCTGAAGGCATATTCCCATGTGTAGGTACTTGTGACTTTCTTCCATTTCCTACCATCTTGTTTGGGCTCTGTCTGATCTCCACATTCCAGAGTCCCATGACGTTCAGAGCCAGTATTTTTAGAGAAGTAATTCAGTCATGTTTTAAATGGTTCACCAGATTGTAACATCAATTGGGAACCAGAGGAATGTACTTGGAGGCCAAGAAAAAAAAATGTATTAGCTAATATGTGTTGTGGAATATGATGCCTGGGGTAAGGAAAAATATATGCAAATGATAAAAGAGAATTAACAAATGACTGTCACTTCCTGGTATTTAGAATTTGAATTACAGCTTCTCTTTTCTTACAGGTCCTTCTTTTTTTTACAGATAAGGAATCTGAAGACCAGGATAGTTAAGGTAAGGTATTCAGCTCCTAACCTAATACTCAGTTTTTGAGAAGATACAAGAAGCTGGAGGGTATGGATGAAGTCATAGGCTTATTCGTAGTGACTCTGTTGGTAGAAATACAAAAGCCAAGCAAAAGAGCATATTGACTTATTGGCTCCTAGAATATTATTTAGAAATCTGACCTCCCTCTAAAGCAGAAATTTGTCAGGCGTGAATGTCTAATTTAAAAAATACCACCTGGGTCAATGAAATAAATCAACTTCCGTGTTGGTAAAATGCCACTACCAATGGAGTGAGTTCATGAAATCAGATCCCACTTGTCTCCACCCACCCCTACTATATTCATCTTACTTCCTGATTGTTCTGCCCTTCCTGTTTGGTGACCTAGTCACGGCACACCTGGCTGTCTGTCCTTCTACATCACCCCTGGGTTTACTGTCTGAATCCCTTTTCTTGACACAGAACTTATTAGGACTACTATCCCAGTAGCAGGTGCCGCTGGGTTGGCTCAGCATCGAGGCCACGCCTTCTCTCTGACCCATGTCCTGGAGGACCAGAGAGGACAAGCTCTCCATATGACATCACTGCAGGTGGCCACTGAGCCTCTACCTGAGCCTCACTGGTGAAGGGAAACATGCAGCCTCACATGACAGGGTGCTCTCTGTTAGAAATCTTTGCTGAGAAATTGTTCCTTTTACTGCACGAGAATCACTGTAGCTTATTTTTTTTAATGTTTTATTATTTTTGAGAGAGAGGGAGACAGAGAGCAAGCAGGGGAGGAGCAGAGAGAGAAGAAGACACAGAATCTGAAGCAGGCTCCAGGCTCTGAGCTGTCAGCACAGTTCCCGACGCAGGGCTTGAACCCACGAACCGTGAGATCATGACCTGAGCCAAAGTCAGACACTCAACCGACTGAGCCACCCAGGCACCCATGCATCACTGTAGCTTTGGGGTATTCACCCTGGTTTAGCATTAGAAAGCAGGGCCACCTGCTGATTTAAAACTTCTTGATAGTTGAAGGCATTTCTCAGACACAGACCCATTGAAGAATGGTCTTTTTAAGACCTAATATCATATCTCTGAGCCCTTGGAGAATTCCTCATATGTGGAAGATATAAACCCTACCTGATCCTATATACTCTGGTCTCTTTTCCATCTCTGTTCGCCCTCCAAAGGTGCTATATACAGGGATAAATCCTTCCCTCCAGACAGAGTCTACCCAGGGTAGACCAACAGGTTATTACTTTTGGATCACATTGAATTTGTGGGTTAAATAAACTTTAACGCCTTTATCTCATGAACCAAATCCAAATTAGATCTCTCGTCATAAACCAGTTTGAGAACAAAGTGAACAGTAAGTAAATTAATACACAAATGAATGAAAATAAATGTTTAAATGTGCTCAGCCCTAGTTTGAACCGGACATATCACATGCTTTAGAAATACTTTACTGAGGACACTTTATATAATAATTATTAATACTATGAGGTCATATTTCACAAGTCCTTCCAGTGTGCCTCCAGTGTCTTTATCACAAAGATCCCTGCAGCCTTCAGATTTCTGAAAATCTTCATTCTAACCACAATAGGGGACCATAGAAAGGGGAAAATGAAGATTTTCAGGCTCCTGACTATAATTATGGAAAGGAATGGGGATCATTCACTGAAAATGCTTTTTTGGAGGATGAAAAGGAATAAAAAAGAGTGTTTATTGAAAGTTTTAGCAAAAAAAACCCACTATATTTCATTTGAAAAACATGTGACAGAGATCTGAGAACTGTGTCACTGTCCTACGTTGGCCTGGTCCATAGGACTATGCCTGACAGACAACTTGGGGTGATGATCCACTTGGTATAAATATTGGCATCATTAAAACTCCTCTAAGCGGTTTTGGAAATTGGAAACAATGATCAGGGGACCAGAGCAGGAGAGAGAAAATATACAGAAACAAAGTACATAGTGACTTGCAGTTGACAGAAAGATTGATTGGTGAACACATGAGCAAATTCCAGGAAGCACCCCAAAAATACCTGGGGTGCTGGAAGTTGTGTCTGAACAGGCAGGAGCGAAAGCAGGTCTGTGTCCCTTTTACAGTCTGAGCAAAAAAAAAAAAAAAATGAAGACCTTCAATATTTTCTCCGGGCCCCCTCTCATTCTCTCTTTATTTATTTATTTATTTTTTAAATTTTTTTTAACGTTTATTTATTTTTGAGACAGAGAGAGACAGAGCGTGAACAGGGGAGGGGCAGAGAGAGAGGGAGACACAGAATCCGAAACAGGCTCCAGGCTCTGAGCTGTCAGCACAGAGCCGGATGCGGGGCTCGAACTCACAGACCGTGAGATCGTGACCTGAGCTGAAGTCGGACGCCCAACCGACCGAGCCACCCAGGCGCCCCTCTCATTCTCTCTTTAAAAAAGACAAGACCACAGTAATATCAACGTTCATTGGTGTTAAAATAATATAATGACACTGCACTGACCACTGCGAACTCATGTGCCCCATTAGCATTTATATTCCTGGTAGTCTGAAAGCCATGAATCTTGTGTGTCCTTGCTAAACTCTGAATAGCTTGGACTGCAGGGGCGAAGTAACCAGAGTTGGCTCTAAAATGTCCCATCAAGGGAAGAGTGGCCATTCTTGTAGGTGGCAGACTGAGTGGCTATAAAGAGATTTGCTCTGATGTTGAATTTCTATGCAAACATCCGGGCTGTCCTGCTGTTTAGGTCCCTGGATGGGTAATGTTTCCTCCATGCACGGAGCCTGGATGCTCCACAGAGTGCTATCTTTCCACACATATTCTTCAGGTCTTTGGTCAAAATTCTGTTCCAGAAATTTGAGTTACCTGCCCAGGCGGTGGAGCCAATGGAGATAATCTGGAAAGACGAAGTGCACTTTTGGGTGAGAACTGAGACTGATAGAGGTGTCTGTCGAGCCGTTCAACAGCAGCCCACACTGCAGGTGGAGGGTTCCTGGGGCTGGAAAAAGGGGTAGCCTCTGCCTCCCTAAGAAAAGTCAGACCACAGCTCCAGGAGTGTGTATGTATATGGAGAGTTGATCGGAATGTGAGCTCTGGGAAGGCTGAGAATCCTACCAAAACAGCCACCTGCTAACCTAAAGTTAGAGCTCCTCTGTTTGGCACCTTGGAGAGAAAGCCAACAAGACTGATTTCAAAGACGAAGGGCCTTGAATGCACCCCCTAAGAAAATGAGTCAGGATCCACAGACATCCGTAAGATTCCCTGTGTTTATTGCTTACATTATTCCTATCGACTTACACATAATGTTTAGACTTAAGATCCTTACGATGAACAGAGTGGGTTCTTTTTTGTGTGTGTGTGTCTTGTTTTATTTTTGTTTGTTTTTGGCTTTTTTTTACTTAAATTTTTTTTTAATGTTTATTTATTTTTGAGACAGAGAGAGACAGAGCATGAACGGGGGAGGGGCAGAGAGAGAGGGAGACACAGAATCGGAAGCAGGCTCCAGGCTCTGAGCTGTCAGCACAGAGCCCGACACGGGGTTCAAACTCACCGACCGCGAGATCATGACCTGAGCCGAAGTTGGACGCTTAACCGACTGAGCCACCCAGGCACCCCTGCTTTTTTTTTTTTTTAGAAATAAAAAGGAGGGAAGGCTGTGTGCTAGTTTATAGACGGTCCTGAAAAAGTGGGTAATCCTCAGAAATAGTGAGTTGTTGACATTGGAATAAAAGGACTAAAGCAGGTCACATCCCTGAGGCCTGTTTGCAGTTGAACGATCTTGACCAACAGGAGGAGAGCACAGGAAGTACAAAGGCCCCGATGCATGAATGAGCCCAAGGTCGAGGAACGACAGGACTGCTCCACTGTGGCTGGGGCAGGCTAAGGAGAGGAGCAGGGTAGGACATAAGGTCAAAGAGGTAGACGGCTTCCCCCTTCTACCTGATTGTGACTTTGGGCAATAAAAATAATAGCAAACAGTGTCATGAGTTTAAAATGTGTCTGTCGCTATTTGTATCTTCTTACTGAATCCTCACCGTAACCTGATAGGATAGGATGGTGTTGGAAATAATTAGCGACAGATATGTCACAACCACCAACCAATCGGAAAATGCCCACCTCAGCCACCGCTCTGGCCGTGCTAGTACACAATGGCTTCATGCCAGGGACCACTTATGGCTCCCTCCAACAGGTGAAGAACCTTGGTTCAGAGATGCGGTAACTACTTCAACGTTATAGAACTGGCCATTTTACCCCAAACTATATTTTGAAAATGCCAAGTCACCTGCCTCCAGTAAATGCTGTTTTTCAGATTCAGGGGACTCTTATTTAATAGGAAAATAAGGGATTTGGAGATTCGCTGTCCACACCGTGGGAGAGAGCGCACTGTGATAGGAGTGTGAACTCCAAGGGTCCCCCCCGGGACTGGCACTAAGTAGCCACAGAACTTCAAATACGTCATTTTGCCTCTCTCCTCCTCAGAAAACCTCTAGCCTGTGGGTGGTAAATTTATGTATTTCCAGAGCAGTGTTCTCAACTGGGGGAAATTTTGTTCTCTAAGAAACAAGTGGAAATGTTTGGTTGTCACAACAGGCTGGTGCGGAGTGGGAGGGTGTTCCTGGCTTCTAGAGGGCATCCCCAGAGGTCAAGGGTGCTGCTAGGCACATCATGATGGACAGGGCAGCCCCCGCTGCAAAGAATTGTTAGCGTCAAAGTTGAGAAACCCTGTTCAAGAGGCCAGAGAGGTAGCAGACGCAGTGAGAAGTGTCTGGGGTGATATTAGGGAGTGGTGGAGACTACAGCAAGTTGTAGAATGCACACATTTTCTAAAGGCATTTCGTGCACAAATATTTACAAGCCTTCATGAACTGAAGAGAGCATAAAATGCAGGCTAGTTTCGACCTGCTTTCTGCCTAATTGTAGCCCTGGTTACAATTTTCTTTTTATAGGTGAGGATAAAACCATCTTCCAGTCATGCAGAAGTGCATGTGTGTGTGTGTGTGTGTGTGTGTGTGTGTTCATGTATATGCATCAGCAAAAGGATTTATTTTTAAGTATTTTCTGAAGAAAGACCGTCCATCCCTCTTAGAATCAGGTCTCGGGTCTTTCACTTCCTCCCCTACTCTAGACTTTCTCTCTCCCTCAGTTCCGGCGGCCTCCTTCCTCTCAGTCTGGCTTTCGCAAAGGTGTAGCCCAGCTGCTCCCCTCCCACGAGGGAAACTTCTGGTTTAAGTTTGGATCCCTTCACGTTGCTTGAAGCCTCTGGGAAGGAGGCCCCTTCGCTCGCATTACCCCTTTAGCCTTCAGAGACAGATGGGCTAGGAAAGGCAGGTCAGCCCCACGTTTACGACGTGCCCACGGAGTTATTTATGGTTTGTTTATCCGTTCAACGTGCAGCAGTTGTGGCCTATGACTTTCAGCTCCAGGGTACATTAACAGATCTGGGGGGGAAATTGGCAGTGTTAAACTATATAGTCTCACTGGGCTTTTCGGCCTCCCCCTGCAAAGCAAACACAGCATTGATCCCCAGACACTCGGGCACGGTGTGATTCCTGGAAAGCCTGCGACAGGTGAGAAGCTGATACAATTAGGAGAAAGAAGTTCTCTGCTTGCTGGGCTCAGAGGATGGGAACAAGCGTGGCCAGTGTGAAGGTCCAGGTGTGGAACGTGAGATACCACCGTGATTGGGATACGGGCAAACTAAAGGCTGATGGGGCACCCCGGGGTCTCCAGGATGCTAGGGGCGTCCAGCACCGCTGGAGAGGTGGGGCTGCACGGTGGAGGTGCATTTCTGCCCTACGGGAGACAGGCGTCTCAAAACCCTTGTGCACTACAAACAGTGGAGCCATGGAGAAGTGGGATAGGACCCACTCCCCCCAACGTGCCTAGTGACCAGAGCACGAACAAAAATAATTGGAACTTCGATGTCACTGGATGCTAAAAATGTGCAATGACTGCCCAGTGGATCTGTGGGCAGCCTGCTTTATTTAAAGCAGGCCTGATGGGTGCAGGGCAGGGCTAACCGCTGTGGAGCTCCGAGCCGCTGGTGCTGCTCTTCAGGTGGCCAAAGAGCTCCTGCGACTTGCCATAAGGTGGGGTCCTGGGGACGAAGCCCTGAGCGTAACAAGAGAGCTCTAATTTTCTTAAAATACAGCTGAAAAGTCCCTCGAGGGTATGAAGGAGCCACACTGGGGACTTTTCTCCTTCACCCCGTTGTTCCATGTTATACTGACATCACTCCCCACCCCCCATATGTCAATGGCACAATCAATGCACGTCGCAGAAACGTGAGTGGTAGCAAGAGTCCGTGGGAGAGAAAGGTACGACCTGAGGCCCTGGGAACTAATAGGCAGGTGCCTAGGGACGTGCGCAGAAGAATCCAGGGCCCTGAGCGGTTTCAACAAAGACAGAGCCTGGGTTTGCCTGGAGTCTGGCAGTAAGAGTTAAGCCTGCAAGGCCTTACGTAGTCTGTGTGGAAGTCGGGAAGCTCAAAGGAGTGGTGAAGTAGGGGTGGGAGTGGAGGGGGTCAGAATCTCTGGGAGATGTTGAAGAAAATGGGGCATTTACATAGACTCGCTGCCCCGACACGAAGTTTTAATGACACTTCTAGACATAAGAGAGCAGGAAGGATGTGGTGAACAAAGGAGGATAGAACATTCCAGAGATTCTATGAAAGTCTTTCTCCCGGTCATGACAGATTGAAGGAGAGGGTGGAGGAGATGACCGCTGGATGTTTTGGTTATTTTTGTTTGCTTGTTTTTTTGTTTTTTGTTTTTTTTTGTGGAAGAACATTATTCAAATACTCTCATTAAAGTATTGGAGAACCATGGCTTTACTTGTAGATCACTTCTCAGAGGAGAAGCAGTTACAGAGAATTCCAGAACATCCACACAATAGGACCCCAGGCCCTGGCAAAGTAGTAGAGATCTGATGACCAGTAAATCACAGAAAGGAAAGGAAGAAACCCACTGAGAAAAAGAGGGACCTCGTACATTTTCTGGTTTTCATGACTCAGATATCTACCCTGGCTTTCACTTGATCATGTGTGAAGTCCTCAAATGGTACACCAATAGGAGCCAAAAAAAGATACACTGTTTTACTCACTGGGACGTATTGGATAGAGTGGTCATGATACGATCCTGAGCCTGGACAAGACCTCACTGGATGATTTGGTCTAAGTCCCTGCCTCCGGATGGGATCACTAAAGAAATTGCCAAACTCAAGGAAACCTAGAGGCAGAGGTGAGACAAGAAACCAGGAGCATTTCACAGTGGATGTAGAGGGCTTAACCACACAGACAAAGCATACAAAGAGTAACAACTATACACTGTAACAATTTATAAACAACTATATACAATCAATAACTCTAGTTTGAAGAATGAATGAATGGATGAATGGATGGATGAATGGATGATGAATGAAAGAAATTTTTGCTCTGGGAATTTAGCAATTCCGGTCAACTACTTACTCGACACCTCTGTTTGCAAACATCCTATTTGATATTCTGCACGTGCAAAGGTGAACCCTTAGGCTACCTGTTCCCTACAGTTTTATGCGGGGGGTGGATCCAGGTTTTGCGTTGCCTTCAGTTTATGTAGTCTGTGAGGTCCTGCTAAATGAAATGATTACAAAATTACAAATACAAAATTGCTTGGTACTCTCCCAGGACTTTGGAAGAAGCTGGTGTTAGGGAGAGGCCCTGAGGCTTATTAAATTCAGCAGCTTCTTGGTAGAGCTGTCCTTGCGGTTCAAAATGTTTCTCCAGGTGTTAGGAGCTTGAGAAAACAGTCTGGGGCCAGACCCTCCCTTATCCCTGCCTACCAACTCGTGGATTTGGCTTCATCGCCACCCACCTCCCAAGACAGGAGCCTTCCCCTGTTGCCAGGAGAATTTGCTCAGCATCCTGGTAGATGGGTTTGGAAAGGTGGGGTTTGTTTTACTTCTTCCATCCATGTATCTTTCCACACACACACGGAAGTAATAAAATAAATAAAATGAAATAAAATAAATAAAAATAAAATATAATAAAATATAATAAAATTAAAATATAGAAAATAAAATAAATGAGATAAAATAAAATAAATAAAAATAAAATAAAATAAATGAGATAAAATAAAATAAATAAAAATAAAATAAAATATAATAAAATAATATAGAAAATAAAATAAATGAAATAAAATAAAATAAATAAAAATAAAATAAAATATAATAAAATAATATAGAAAATAAAATAAATGAAATGAAATAAAATAAATAAAAATAAAATAAAATAAAATAAAAATATATAAAATAAAATAAGTGAAATGAAATAAAATATAATAAAATAAAAACATATGAAATAAAATAAATGAAATGAAATAAAATATGAAAATAAAAATATATGAAATAAACTAAACTAAACTAAACTAAAATAAAATAAAACTGACATTCTGCTCTCTAGGAGTTAAGCACTCTGTTGTGTGACAGGAATACAAAGACAATTGGATACATTGATGTATGAGCTTTCTGTTGTTGCATAACAAATTCCCACTAATCTAGCAGTTTAAAACATCACACATGTATTATTACTTCACAGTTTCTGGAGACGCGGGTTCCAGCCCAGCATATTTGGGTCCCTGGCTCAGGCTTTCTCCAGGCTGTGTGTCAGGTATCCGCCCAATTGCTTTCTCACCCAAAAACTGGGCTGGAGAGAAGAATCCGCTTCACGCTCAAGTCGGTTGTTGGAAGACTTCATTCCCTTTGTATGGATGAGGGCACCAGCTCCTTACTGGCTCCGGCCCCCGGATCCTAGACACCGCCCACAGTTTCCTGTGACATGGCACTCTCCATGGGCAGTTTATGGCACTGTTGGCTGCTTCCTCAAGGACAGGAGAATTTTGTTCTATCATCTTCTAAGGCAAAGTCTTATATAACAAAACATAATGGAGGGAGTGACATTCCAACATCTTTACTTTATAATGTAACCTAATCACGGGACTGATAGCCCATCATCTTTGCTATGCTCTTGGTTAGAAGCAAGTCATTGGCCCTGACCACCCTCAAGGGGATTGTTCACATAGGGTGGATCATGGGGGTCACCTTAGGGTGCGTCCTCCACCGCCCATCCACTTTGAAACCTCGAGGAGCCCTCATTTCAATAATTCGTCTCAAATGACTGGCGCCCACTCTCATTCTAAATATTTGGAAAATTTAATTATATTAAAACCTAATGTGTTTAATGTCATCAAAGGAGAGCAGTTCTCTCATTTAGTAGGAGTTAGAACTTCTCACAATTCCAGCCATCAGGAGCATAGTTTATACTATGTATACATAGCTCTGTCTACATATGTCTGTCTGATGCATTCCAAAGAATATTTGTCAAGTGTTGACCCACGATTACAAGATGAACTCATGCACCTATATTCCAATTTCAGAGCTAGGCCATTCATTACCCACTCCATTCTGTCTCTCTATTCTGTTTCACTTACCTTACTCATTCTCGTAAATTCGGCTGTGATCGTTTTTTTGCCTTTTTTGTATTTAATCGCGATGCTCCCTCCCCCTAAAAAGTTGTGTACTTTTGCTAAATTTGAAACTTTATACAAATGGCAAGACACACACCACAAAATTTTCCACACCTGACTTTTCCCACACAACTTACGGTTTTGAAATTGGTGTTTGTTTCTTCATGTAGCTATAGATCGATCAGTTCCACTCAAGCTCTTCTATTGTGCAAAGATGCCACAAATAAATATCCATTTTGATCAATGTACACTTAGGTTCTTTACCATTTTTACCATCATGAACGATGGTGCTGTGAACATTATTACATGTCTCCTGACACACATATGCAAGGATTTTTCTGGAATATACACCTAAATGCAAAATTACTGTGTCTGAAGGAATGTAAATATCCAATTTTACAGGGAATGACAAATTGTTTTCCACGGGTAGTTGCATTAACATAGACTCAACCTATGAGTTACCTTTGACCTGCTTCCTTACCAAAACTTGGCATTGCAAATTTCTTGATATTGCCTGTTGAGAAGCTTTAAAGGGTATTTAATTTTGATCTTCATTTGTATTTTCTTGTTTATGAATAAGACCAAACATTTTATTTTTTTATATTTTTATTTGCAACTTACATTTTCTTCTGTGAAATGCTGATTTAAGTGATTGGCTTGTTTTTCTATTGTTTATAGTTTTCTTGCTAATCTTCTGGAGCTGCCCATATATGTAAGGGCATTGTTAAATCTTCTCATAATATATGACTTGTTTTTCGCTTTCTTTATAATATCTTTTAATACAGTGAAATTTTAATTTTTTAAATCTTTATTCATTTATTTTGAGAGAGAGAGAGAGAGAGCACATGAGAGCATGCACACATCCTTGGAAGAGACAGAGAGAGCAAGGGAGGGGCGAAGAGAGAGGGAGAGAATCCCAAGCAGGCTCTGCTATGCGTGTGGAGCCTGACCACACAGGGCTCAATGTCATGAATTGTGAGATCGTGAGCTGAGCCAAAATCAAGACACTCAACCAATTGAGCTACCCAGGCACCCTGAGAAATTTTAATTTTTATTGTAGTTAGATATACAATCTTTTCTTTGTGGTTAGCCTTTCTGTGATCTCTATCTCAAGGATAGGGAAAATAAAAATATTTTCCATTATATTTTCAGTTTTTTAACAGAAAAAAAAGATCTATATGAATGGAGAGCCTAAGTATCATAAAGCTAAAATTACTTCCATCTTTAGTGATTTTACATTCAGAATAATTCCCATTAAAATAGTCCTAACTGATTCTTTAGAAACTTGGCAACTTTATTCTAAAATTTAGATAGAAGAAGGAGCTATAATGATATGTATCTATACCTCTATTCACATATAAGTATATATGTATATAAATATATGTATTTATATTCATATATATACACTATCTATATCTAAATGTACATTTATATAAGTATATATCATATATGCATTTTAGTTTAAGAATATACTTACAAATTATATAAGGATATTTATATAACATATAATTATCTATAGACATCTATACATAAGTATATATAAAATGCACGTTTCAATATATATTCAAATCTATAAAATATGGGTTGGATTTCATCAAATGATTTTTTGGCATCTATAGAGATGATATATATACATAAATTTTTTTTTCTACCTTCAGCTCATGAGGTTTATAGATTTCTAGTGTGAAACCGCTATTGTTTTGTAGAAAACACTGAAAATCATTACAACGTATCCTAATTTTACCTACTATTCAGTTTAGTTTGCTAATGTTTTATTTAACAATGTTACATGCATGTTTGTGAGTGAGACTGACCTGTACTTTTCCTTTTTCTTTCTGTCCTCGCCCAATTTTGGAGTCAAAATTATATTGACCTCATAGAGTGATTTGAGGAAAAGGTTCTCTAATCTCTAAAGAGTTTTTGGAACGTTAGAACGCTCATTTTCTTGGAAGTTTTGTGCTGACATTCAGGTAAGAGCACAGTGGCCTGGTGTTCTGACTATTCATGACCAGCGTTGAACATGATTGCTTAGGACACACACTATACTCATTGTTAATGATTTTAAATTACGTCTTGCAAAACACTAGCCTATAAAATAATTTGCGCGTATTGTTTCCTTCACAGGATTATTGTTAACTACAGATTGAATTTCATTAATTTTTATAGAACCCCGGAGGTTTTCTATTTTTTTATTGAGTCAGTTTTGAGGGTTTTTTTTTTTTTTTTTTTAGGAGGGATTTGTTATTTCATCTAGGTTTCCAAATGTATTGCCACAAAATTTTTATGCCACTTTCTTGGTTTTTTATACCTCTGCTGTGTCTACAGTTATGTTTCTTTTTCATGCCCCATGTTTTTATTTGTGCTATCTCTTTCTCAGTCAATCTTGGCAGAAGTTGTTTCTCCAAAAACATTAATGAAAGACAAGTTTCGCTTTGTTGGTCTATTTCATTTGTTCATTTCATTTGCTTGCCATCTTGTTAATTTATATTCTTCTCTTTATTATTTCCTTACTTCTAATTCCTGAGATTTATTTTGTTTTATTTTTTAATGTCTTAATTTGGATTGTCAGCTCATTATTTTTCAGTTACTAAAGAGTAATTTTTCATCTTATTGTCGAATATAATTAGACGAGGCTATAACTTTCCTTCTTAGTACTATTTTCACTGAACTTTTAAAAGTTATATATTCTCATTTAGTTGTAAATATTTGTTTAATATAATTTATTGTCAAGTTAGCTAACACACAGCGTATACAGTGTGCTCTTGGTTTGAGGGGTAGATTCCCGTGATTCATCACTACTTACAACACCCAGTGCTCATCCCAACAAGTGCCCTCCTCAATGCCCATCACCCATTTTCTCTCTCCCCCCGCCCCTCCGTCAACCCTCAGTTTATTCTCCGTATTTAAGAGGCTCTTATGGTTTGCCTCCCTCCCTCTCTATTGGAAACTATTTTTTCCCCTTCCCTTCCCCCATGGTCTTTTGTTAAGTTGATCAAGTTCCACATATGAGTGAAAACATATACCGGTCTTTCTATGACTGACTTAACAAAATACCCTCCAGTTCCATCCACATCGTGGCAAATGGCAGGATTTCATTCTTTCTCGTTGCCAAGTAGTATTCCATTGTACACATTAGCAATAACATTTTTAAAATGTTTTCATTACTTTTTTTGACCCATTTCATATTTAGAACTTTTTAAATTAACAAATATATGGATATATTTTAATTCATCTTTTTGTTAATGATTGCTATTTTAATTTCACTTTGTCAGAGAACATTCCCTGTAACTATCTAAGTGTGGGACATCTGTAGAGACTCACATAGCCTAGAATATGGTCAGTCTATAAGTGTTCCACATTCAGGGGTGCCTGGGTGACTCCATCTGTTAAGCATCTGACTCTTAATTTTGCCCCAGGTCATTATCTCATGATTTGTGGGTTCGAGCCCTGTGTCAGGCTCTTCACTGACAGCAGGAGCCTACTTGGGGTTCTCTCTCTCCCTTCCTGTCTCTGCCCCTCCCATACACACTGTCTCTCTCTCCTTTAAAATAAATAATTAAACTTTCAAAAACATAAATGTTCCAAATGTGCTTCAAATGGATTATGTTATGCCTTTCTGGATAAGACTTCTCTATATGTTATTAAGTCAAGCTTGTTGATTCAATATTCATTTATTAATATGCTAACCATAGTCACTATTAATATTACTTTATTTCTTGACTTACAGTAATTGACAAATGTGTGTTGAAATTTCCCGTGAAGACAGGAGATTTGCACTTTTCTCCAGGTACATCAAATTTCTTTTCTTTATGTTGAGCACAGCTAATTGTTTACAAATTTATAATTAGTATTTAACAACTCTTATGAAATTTAGTAACCCTTTCTATCATTAATAAGGCCTTTTTATTTGCAAAATAATAAATAAAATATGGTGTCATTTATATAAATTTTGCAAATACACAGCTATGCTTATGGATATTATGGAGTTAGATATTAAAATAAGATATTTCCTATTCTTCCAATGGACTGTGTCCTCCAAGCTGAAAATATCCATCAGTTTGGAAGAGGTTGTATGTGTGGCAAATCATCTCCAAGTCTGTGACTGGTCTTAATTTTAACAGTATCTTTTGGAGATCAAATGGACAGCAAAGTGACGACAGTTAGCAACAGTGTTGTATATTTGAAATTTGTTAACAGAATAGACCTTACGTTTTCACAACACACTCCCCCACCCCCTACACACAGTAGTAATTGTGTAGAGACGATGGGCACATTATTTAGCTTGATTGTGGTAATTTTTTAACTCTCTCTATGCAGTTGTATACCTTCAGTTTATACACTTTTTATATGCTAAAGACATCTCGATAAAGTTGTTTTAAAAAAGACACACAACACTATAGATCAACAAATTCAACAATGCAAACATTTTAAATGATTATTTCTCAAATGGTTACAATACCTTTTGCTTTTGATGGTTACCAGAGTTTTCTTCTGGTATTTTTTTCTTCCCTGTCTTTTCCCATTCTTTCATTTTTCATTCTTTCATTTTCAGGCATTCCATCCCCTTCTGTTTCCTGTAAAGAGTGTGACTGGATACTTCTTTAACCCCAGTAATCAGAGTCTCTGCCTTTTAAATGTTGGGTTTTGTCTGGTCAGAGCATTGAGATTACTGATATAATTGCACTCGCTTCCACTATCCCCCTGTTCACTAATTTTGACTCTGTTGGTATTAGACTTCTGTTTTTTCCCTCCACTCCCTCACCACTTCCTCATTCTATCTTCTCTCTTCACCCTTCCAGACTTTCCCTTGTGTTGCATTCTGGGTACTTTGCCCATACATTCTCTCAGTTCAGTAATAATCTCTAAGTTGGTGCTTAATATGCTATTTTCCCATACATTGGGCACTTAATTTTAGAAACTTTATTTTTTTTTTAATTCTCATATTCCATTTGCATCTTTTTCAAATCTGGCTGGTCATCTTTATTGTGTCTTGGTTTATTTTGCTCCAGAGGTCCCACAAAGCACACTGGGCTTTTGCACGCTATGGAGGGTGTAATTTGGTTCTGAAATGGGACCTACTCGTAATACCTCCTTTTCTTTCTAGCGGTTTAGATGCTTTCTGATTAATTTCCACCACCCCACAGATTTCACATACCCCCAACATAACGTAAGGCATGACTCTCTGTGAATTGTTAGCACTAATAATAATCCCTTAATAAAAATATAATTCTGGAGCTCATCCCATTCATTTTCTTCCTTGATACAGAGCAGGTCTTATTGACAAAAGTTACCAGGCAAGGAGGATATTCTCTTGATGTCATTTATCTACGGAATTAGTCTTTAATTTGCCTAGCATTGCCCTGGGGCAAGCCTAAACCCAAAGACAGATTAATGACCCCCAGCTGTTCCCCCCAACCAATTAGACACAATTCACATCACTGCCCTAGGGTAGGCTGCAGCTCAGATTTTACCCACAAGTCCACGGTAACGTCACTCGGACCTCGGCCCCACTGTGACAGGACCATGGCCCCAGGGGTTTAGCTTAGAAGTAATTATTGCCAATTGAAAGAGAAATTATTCCCCAAATTACCACCATGTTGACTCTGTTACCAAGCCAGTCTCCCAAACTGAACTCGCAGAACATCACTGGAATAAGGGAATGTAAATGTGTTGCTGGTAATGGGAACGGGAGAAGCATTTCTTTTCTCGATGGCCTGTGCTTCTCCTCAGCTTTAAGAAAGAAGTTTAAGTACTGGGGCGCCCGGGTGGCTCAGTCCGTTAAGCATCTGACTTTGGCTCAAGTCATAATCTCATGGCTTGTGAGTTCGAGCCCCACGTTGGGCTCTGTGCTGACAGCTCGGAGCCTGGAGCCTCCTTCCGATTCTGTGTCTGTCTCTCTCTGTCCCTCCCCCACTCATTCTCTCTCTCTCTCTCTCTCTCTCTCTCTCTTTCTCTCCATTTCTCTCTCTCTCTCAAAAATAAATAAACATTAAGACATTAAAAAGAAAGTTCTGTTACTGAAGTTACTCTCACTTAACTGCAACCCCATTTTCTACGGATGGCTCCTCCTTACCGTGTTGGGCCCAGATGGAATGAGAGCAAGTCCGGACAGTGACCTCCATGGATGATCATTGGGTCCCCCTGGACCAATCCATACCTTTCACCCAGTGAGCAATCACCAGGCTTCATCTCACTGCCCCCGTGCAGCAGCTGTTCGAGGAAGAGGGACTATCACAGTTTAGCAACGGTTCACTACGTACAAGAGCATGCTCCATAGGTGACCCCATGTTATGCTTACAGCATCCCTATGAAACAGGTACTATTACCATTTGCATCTTACAGGTGAAGCACTTCAGACCTAAAAAGGGTAAATTACTTGTCCAGAATCACATAACTGGAAAGTTGCCGAGCTGGGGGAAGGACAGCTGCTTCCCTGTTTTCTATCACTTCTCTCTACAACTCTATGAGGCAGGTGCTATTCCCACCGTGTAGTGAGGAAACCAAACCACAGAGAGGTTAGGTAACTGGGGCAACATCACACAGCCTGTGTGTGGCAGAGCAGGGACTGACAGCAGGGCAGCCTGAGGGGAGACATGCTGTGTCGCTGAAAGTCTCCATCCCCTAATAGAGCTGGAAGGTGTGGAGAGCGTGTCACTTCATTTCTTATTCTACGTGACCTCCTGACGCTAATAAATCTCTGCTGTGGCCCAGCCTCCGTCTGAAACTCGTATTTATATTAATAGACGTTTTAAAGAAAATCACGTTAGTGTAGAGTGAGAATAAGTAAATAGTAGTCTAGTCTGGAAGGGAAGTGGGAAGATGGATGGAGAAATGTATTAACGTTGAGAGGCAGGAGAACCTTCTTCCGACATACAGTTGTGACTTGGGTCTTCCTTTATGTATTGAAGAGGGAAGTGTCCATTCTCTGTTACTTAGAATTGGGTTTCTCAACTCTAGTACTGTTGACACTGAGGACCAGATAATTCTTTGTTGCCAAGGGATGCCCTTTGCCTTCAACGCACTGGTTGTTGAATAGCGTCTTCAGCCTCTACCCACTAGACGCCAATATCCTTCCAGCCACCCCAGTTGTGGCAATCAAAAATATCTCCAGACATTGCTAAATGTCCCCTAGGAAGAAAATCACTGCTAGCTGAGAAACACTAATTGAGGGGGAATCTCAGAGAGCAAATATCAAATAATTCCCCGGCCTCTAAAATTAGACACTGCCTGCACTGAGCTGGTGAGACTGAGCGAGAGAGGGAGAGATTATCCTGAACAAGAGCTGAGTCGGGGCCCAGTGTGGTCGCACTCTCCTCTTAACAAGGGAAGGGGGATGAGGGAGGTCAGGGGGATAGCCAGAGACACGGGTACATTCCGAAAATACACCTCCAGAGAGCTTAGAGCCAGGGTGCTGGAGCAAATGCTTGGTGATACGGGGGAGAAAAGACGCCTCTTCCTTACTAGAATCTCATCTAGTCCGCATGACAATACAACAAAGGAGGTGTCGCTTATCATTTCTGTTTTACAGATGAGGAAAGATGCCAAAGACATTGCAGACTTGCCCAAGATTAGAAGGTGAGGGAATTAGAACAGAGGAGAGAGGTGTCTGACTTCATGTCTATACTCTTTCCGGGCACCCTAGGATATAGAGAGAATCTTCTAGAGATAATGTGGAATGATTCATACAAAGCTGTCTTTTCATCCATTTATTTAGAGACATATACGCACACTCACACCATGAAGATGCTATGCTCTATCCACCAGGGATGCAAAGATAAATGAAATCCAACCCCAGTCTTACAGAGCTCAGATTACTGAGAGAAAAAAATACATGTTAAAAAAATTACAATGCAGAGTGCTAACCATGGCGGAAGAGATATATACATGGAAGGGGTCGTGGGAATGTACAAGAGCAGAGCCTATCACAGCCTCAGGAGGTGGGGAGGAGGGGAGTGTACTCAGGGGAGGTTTCATGGAAGAGGTGGCCTGTGAATTGAGTCCAAGGATGTCAGGAGTCGAGGAAATGACAATTTACCATTACAAACCAGCTGCCAAAAATTGCAGCTTGGTTCTGACCACAGAAAATGCACTAACGTTTTTTTGTTAAAGGGAATGCAGACTATACTGGGCTGGGATGTCCCTTCCCTGGGGAGTGAGTAGGAGGACTGATTGCCATTTGTCTTGGTCAAGGTCCTCCAAAGAGACAGAACTAATAGAAGATAGAAGACAGACAGAGAAAGAGGGAGACATCAGAACAGAGGGAGGAAAGGTGGAAGGGAGAAAGAGATTTTCAAAAATTGCTCACATAATTATGGTGGTCGGCATATACAAAATCTGAAGTGGGGGCTGGCAGGCGGGAAGTTCAGGTAAAAAGTTGATATTGCCATCTTGAGCCTGAATTCCTCAAGACAGACGGCAGGTGGGAAAACTCAGGCAGAGCTTCTACTCTGCAGTCTTCAGGAAGACCTGTTTCTTTTTTGGGAAAACTCAGTCTTTGCTCTTAAGACCTTCAACTGATTGGATGAGGCCCACCCACATTATGGAGGGTCATCTCCTTCACTCAAAATCTACTGATTTAAATGTTCATCACATCCATCCACATCTATACTGGTGTTTGACCAAACCTCTAGGCACCGTAGCCTAGCCCAGCTGATTGCTACACTAACCACCGTACCATTGTTGGTCATTTATTAATCACCCCCAGAAAGGATTATAATTTCACACCTGGAAACCTGTTAGAGGTGGGAAGTGAGAATCTCTGTCATCACATGTGCTCCAGGCTTCAGTGCCTCTGGAGAAGTTGTTCCCTGGGTGGGGGAGAGGTGGGGAAGGAAACACAGGAGCTAAATTCAGCTGAATATTTTAGTACCCCCTTAGGGTCATAAATCCTGATAAACTTTCACCCTAAAGTAGGTCCAGGTTTTGGTAATTCAACACGTCATTTAAAATATTCAAAAGCGATTGTTTGTTAATGAACCTAAGGTGAATTTTTTCACAAAATAATAAATTAAACAGCGATTTTCTTGTTGTTGTAGTTTGAGGAAGCCTTTCACGTGTTTCTAATGCCATACACTAAATGTCTTGGCTTGAGCTGTGTGTGTGTGTGTGTGTGTGTGTGTGTACCCATGTGTACTCATTCCTGTTTCTTAATTGACCAAAATAAATAAATAAAATAAATAAATAAATAAATAAAAGTTTATTTATTTTGAGAGAGAGAGAGTGGGGGAGGGGCAGAGAGAGAAAGGAAGTCAGAGAATTCCAAGCAGGCTTCTCACAGTCAGCACAGAGCCCCATGTGGGGCTTGAACAATGAAATCATAACCTGAGCCCAAATCAAGAGTTGGATCCTGAATGGAGCCGCCCAGGCACTCTTTATTTCCGCTTTTGAAAAGTGAAATTATCCAAGAAAGAAGTCCCCATGCAGAAGTCTATTAGATTATGTTTCTGGAGTTTACTGTCATTTTTTGATCTCTTCATTAAAAAAAAATGATTTATAAGGAACATATCAGATTCGTACTCCACAATCCTTCATTTAGTTACCAGTTAATTCATTGCAGAATCCCCACACTTCGAAAGGGAACCCATACAAAGAAATTTCTGACAAATCTAACATGAATCAATTCAGTAGGAAAAAAAAAAGTTTTCCTTCAAACTTTGCCCTACGTTTATTTTAGCCAAAAGGCTGAGAAGCAACTCCCCAAACTTCACCCTGATGGAGAAGAGAAGGCGTATGAAGTCCATGAGAAATGGCAGGCATATCGTTAATCAACTAAATGTGATTCCCAAAGCAAGAACTTCACTCTGGTTCTGTAGAATGAAGAGGGAAAGGGGGCTAGAAAGAACATGATCAATTATTCAGGCTTAGGAGACAGTGATAAAAATGTAAATGTAACCCTACCCCTGACTCTTTGCCCCAGCTGAATAAATTCAGACTAGAAACTGAATCAGCATCTTGCCTCTGATGAAAACCAATCGAAAGTACAAAGACAGAAAGAAGAAAGCCTCAGAAGCTCTCTGGAAATGACAGATGAATTGATCAAACATAACTGTAACCCTAAGATGAAACCGTTTTCCTGATCATGTACCTCAGGCCAAGGGTCCTTCCAGCTCTTCTCAGATGAAGACACTTGTACTCCAAGAATCAGGTCTTACTGACCAGGTCTTACTTTTAAGCCTAAAGGTGATTATTATTTCATTAATCATGGTCATGTCTACTCTTTCATCATGAGCGCATGTCATGTTTTTCCAAGAGCAGTACATTAGCCTCATTTCATCTTGAATCATTATATCCCTTCCCAAGGATGATCTCTGCATGCATGGATCCAAACTGCCCATCAGTAGCTCTATATGCCAAACTGAGGGCCAACAACAGCCCCGTGCTTGGCCTAACGTTACAGTTTAGAGAAGAAAATATAAGAAAACCTCCCCACACAGCAATGGAATAAAAACAATTTTTCCCATATCTATTTTAAAACAGATGAAGACTATTTTTCCCCTTCCCTTCCCCCATGGTCTTCTGTTAAGTTTCTCAAGATCCACATATGAGTGAAAACGTATGATATCTGTCCTTCTCTGACTGACTTATTTCACTCAGCATAATACCTTCCAGTTCCATCCACGTTGCTGCAAACGGCATGATTAGAGGGAGGGAGGCAAACCATAAGAGACTCTTAAATACAGAGAGCAAACTGAGGGTTGATGGCGTGGCGGGAGAGAGGGGAAAAATGGATGATGGGCCTTGAGGAGGGCACTTGTTGGGATAAGCACTGGGTCCTGTATGTAAGCGATGAACCACGGGAACGTACCCCCAAAACCAAGAGCACACTTTACACACTGTATGTTAGCCAATTTGACAATAAATTACGTTAAAAAAATAGAGTAGCCATTAGTGTTGTTCTGATTATCATTGCTGATGGGGCTACAATTTATTTTTATTTTTAATGAGTATGTATCACTTTAAAATAAAAACTAATTCTTTCAAAAAGCAAAAAAAAAATGGATGAAGAGATATGATATAAATGTGACTGAGCATATTTTTCTTGTACAGCTCAGTGATTAAAAGCCTGCGTTTAGAATCCAGGCTCCCTGCGTTCAAAGACGGACCTCATTCCAAGGTAGCCAGCAGGCTCAACTTTCCTCAGACTTTCTCATCTCTGACACAGGGATAATTACAGGGTTTGTTCTGAGGACCAAGCTTAGGACACGTCTGGCACGTAGTAAGTGCTCAGTAAGCGTGAGTTCTTATTAATACTGTGCTTACGTTAACCACTGGCCATGCCCTCAGGGGTTGGACAAATGCAGTGCCCTGAGCCACTGGTGCCCATCTTTGTATCGGCACCACCGCGCCTGTCCCTGTACGTGTACAGAGAGAGTTATGCGCTAATGCTCCTTCCGAATTTGCCTATCAGCTCTTAGGAGACTTGTTAGCGTCACGGTTTAATATAAATTACAGAATTCTATCAACGTCAGATAATAAAGCTGTTTAATGAACCTGTTCCCCAATATCCACTGGGTAGTGCCCAGAATTATGTCAGCCATGATGGGGCACTGAAGAACCAGAGAAAGCCTTCTAGACATTGGCAACAGTTTAGGGAGAAAAAGGCTTATCTCGAACTACGAAAAGATTAAGCTATTATGTGAATTGTGTAATTACGGACAGTTATACAATAAGCTAACATATCATAACGTGCTACTTGTGGGTTTAGAATTTTCTGCAAGGGAGAATGAGAGATGATGAAGCGGAGCGGGAGTCGCGCACACAGCTTCCCCGCCCCCCGCACCGTCAGGTGGGGCTGCTGAGACTTCACGTCCTTGCACAGCTTTCTTTTTCCAGAAATTATTTAACCAGACAACTGTCATTAAAAAACAAAAACAAAAACAAAAACAAAAACAAAAACAAAAACATGAGGGCACCTGGGTGACCCAGTAGGTTGAGCGGCCGACTTGGGCTCAGGTCATGATCTCGCGGTTCACAAGTTGGAGCCCCACATGAGGCCTGCTGCTGTCGCCGTGGAGCCTGCTTCGGATCCTCCGTCCCCCTCTCTCTGTCCCTTCCCTGCTCACGCTCTCTCTCAGAAGGAAATATTTAAAAAAATAATAACGAAAAAAAAATGTTTTAAACGAAACCAAAAACTCCTTCAGTGACACGATGATATTGCGCGGGGATGTCGACAGCGTCTTGCCTACTCCACCTTTGCATGTGGCCCAGTGGCATTTTCTCAGGGACTGAGCAGGGAAACTGTCAGGTCAGGGCTGCCTTGACTGTCCCGGCAACTACACCCACCCCAACCCGCCCGAGAACGTCCTGCACACCAGCAACGTGCCTACCCTCATTTCTGTCCGTCCTGCCCTGCTTTCCTCCCTGGCTGTCGCCAGAGCCAAGGGACGAAGGTAACTGTCACCCTTTCATTACGTCGGTGTCACTCGCGAATGGAGGGAGACTGTTTACACAGCTCTCTTCCTCCCTAGGCAGGATTTTGTCCCTGGCCCTGCCTCTGAGGTCACCCCAGGGGCACAGGCTGGGCATGGCTTGCAGTCAAGTGTGCCTGTCTGTCTGGGGAAGGATCGGATTTAGGCCCGGGCATGTTAGTTTTTGGTTGTTTGATAGTTTGCCTTTTAAGCCAATGCATTGGCAAGTCTGTGACCTAAGCGATTCGGGGAAGTTCGAGCAACGACTTCCTCCCGGCCCCTCCTCAGCAGCCCGCATGGCACCTGCTCGGCCAGGCAGCTTGGCTTGCCCGCCTAAACATTTCTGCTCTGGAAGGACAACATGTCCGGGCTGATTCATGAGCTGTGGTTTTGTCACAGTGAGTGATGGGCTGGACTTACTTCTTCGGAGTGAAATTCCTATCTGAGCGACCTCACCTTGAATAAATCAGGCCATAAATTGCACAGGGACTGTCTTTCCAGGTACTGCAGACCCGTTCTGAGCCCAAGGCACTGGGTTGGGTGCTGGGTAAGGATTTAAAAACATAAGTCATATCTAGTTCTTGCCCTCATGTTGACAAGAATTTCGTATTACTAAGAGATTGGCAGGGAGTGGAGGCAAGAATATCTATTATACGACAGCCCCCCCCCCCCTTCCCCCAGGTGGCTCAGTTACTTAAGCATCCAACTCTTGATTTCGACTCAGGTCACGATCTCATGATTTGTGAGTTCGAGCCCCGTGACAGCACAAAGCCTGCTTGGGTTTCTATCACCCTCTCTCTGTGCCCCTCCCCTGCTTGCACTCTCTCTCAAAATAACTAAAAATAAGCTTAAAAAAATATCACCGTTTGGATATAAGGCAGAAAAATTCAGGTTGGTAGTTCAGGAGAAGCTTTGGAAAGTTACAGGCACAGGGAACAGCATGAGCAGAAGCACTGATGTGGAGAGACCAGGCGTATTGGCAGGCCGGTGAGCGGAAGCGTATGGAGTTCATAGGTCATCAAAAGCACTCTTTTGGGGGAAGCAGGGAATCTCCTAGAACAGCTGCCAACTGTCCTTTTCCCAGGGTTTGAGACTTGCCCTCTCTTGCACACCACACTCAATTTAGGGCCCACATCACTTTAGTTTATTGAAACTCAGAATGCATACCAAAGCCCTCAAGAGTGGTGTCAGACACTGAGCCTTTGTGGCTTCCAAAAATCAGAGAGCCATTGCCTAGGAGGGGGAGACACATGAGCTCCTCACTCTGCCCGTGGACTCCTGGAAAATAACATGGTGAACTTACCAGGCAGCTGAAAGTCTCACACCGAACAGCCTGTATGCTTTTTCTGATCTCGCTAATATTAAAAGCTGGAAAACTATGTAATTACAAAAACGATCAATCATTAGAATGAGCTCTTTTGGGAACGAAGGAGCACTGCACACTTGAAACAGTGGCCAAATACTTCTGTCAAGAATTCTGTGAAAGGGACCCTGTTGCTAAGTGGGAGATTGGCTCAGCTCACGTTTCCGAACCCAAATCCTGCTGTGGCCCAGAAAACTATTTAGGGACCTTGATGTGGATAACAGGAGTGAAGAGGAGGAGAGAAGCAGGAAGGAAACAGATGAGCAGGAACAGAGGGACAGAGCAAGGAAAAAAGGAAGAATGCAAAAACGAAGAAGAAATTGTTTGGCAATCCATGGGCCGGTTTTTCAAATGACTGAAGCAGAGTAAGTCAAAATTCTATTATTATAAATATCTGAAGTGAGCTCTTCAATTTTATAACAAAAGCATGAACATGGACACTTTGGTCATGAATGTTATAAGAGATCAGATTGGGCTATCATTTGATTGCAAGATGGGGGTTAAAGGTCAGCTTTAAGATGAACAAACTCCAAATACTAAGACATGATGGCCTTCGCTTTCCTTTCCTTTTTTTTTTTTCCCACTCAAAGACACTATTTACTTTGTGCAAGTCAAGCAGGATGATCTGTTGAGAGGTACGTGGTAAGTGTCAAAGCATGAAACCTGTACATATTTTCCACATTTTCCATTTGCCCTGGGTTACGGTAGCTGGCGTCGAGTGAAAAAAAAAAAAAAAAAAAAAAAAGATCTGGAAGGATTCTAGCTCTTCACTACCAGTGAGCTGTGTGACCTTTCCTTTTGTAATGAAAACCAAGCCAGTCAGATTAAAACTACCAGCCCATTGAGTGAGATAATTTATATGACAGTGCCTTGAAGTAAATAAAAATCACTGTGTCCTAGTAAGGTATCATTATGCAAATGGAGGTATAATGCGAGGTTCCCGACACCAGCGGTCTGGATGTGCCCCAGGGCTCCTGTCATCTTTAAACACATGGTCTCTTGCATCTGGATGCATTAGGGTAGATGCACACTGAGAACAGAAGATCTTCCAGACCCTCTAATATCTAGGCAACTACAGTGTGGTCAGCGGAAATTGGAAGTAAGTGGGAGAGTAAAAATAAAAGATTTTGAATTATGCTTTTCCAGAATTTGGAGCTGTTTCGGGGATTTCATTGGAATGGGAGAGATGGCTAGGTTCTAAGTTCTGGGATTGATAATTTCGTATCTTTCTCTGAAAGTTTAACATAGCACATGGCACATAGAAGGTGCTCAGGCAGTATTAGACCTTAAGCTACATGGTATGCATCATTCAATATGGGCAAAGTTGTGCTGTGATACAATCCTGCCCACCCCACCCCCCACCCCCCCATATCAGTGGCTTAACACAACAAACGTCTATTTCTTATTCATGCTACACCTCCCTAGTGTCTTGGGTGTAAATTCTGTCCCATCTCCTCCTCCCCACCGGATCCAGCTCCCTGAAGCAATGGCCATCTGGAGCGCTGCCGGTCACTATGGCAGAGGGAAAGAGCCCGGAATGGTTACATACAAGCCACTCAATGCTTTAGCACGGAAGTGACGCCCATCACTTATACTCACAACGCATTGGCCAGCACTAGTCACATGACGCCACCCCAATCCGCAGAGCACCAGGAAGTGCAATCCTACCATTCCCCCGGAAGGTGGAGAGCCTGAAGTATCTGGTGACTTGTGTTAATGATAATAGTGTGACTCTTTGTTGTCATACTATGTGCATTTGAATAAAATTGAAGCAGTCTACTTGAGTAAAAGATACAATATTGCCCGTGGCTGAGTCTGCGTTAACATGGCCCAAACCCAATCATCAACATGGGAAACCAGAGGGCGCAGGGGGTCGCAGGGGGTCTTAAGTACAGGAGTGTACCTGAGTTCCAGCTGTCATCGTTGACATCATCTCAGCATCTTGCACCAGAAGAAAGCTCAGTGTGAGATGGCCCTCAGGCTACCACACTCACCTCCCTGCTGAGGAGGAAACGCTTAATGAAAATTTCTGTAAATACGGTTTTTGCTGTCTACTTGCTAGAATTACTTCCCTACAGTGGGGACGGTGAAGAAGACTGTCCCAAGCCAGGTTGGCCCTGTAGCCAGTGAAGATGGCAGGTGGTTTAAATGGCACCAGGATAGTCAGTCAGAGAAAGATAAATACTGTATGATTTCACTCGTAGGTGGAATTTCAGAAAGAGATGGACGTCAGGGAAGGGAAGGAAAAATAAAATAAGATAAAAACAGAGAGGGAGGCAAATTGGAAGAGACTTCTCTAAATGTCTTGTTGTTGTTTCAGAGGGGGAGTGCGTGAGCGAGGGGCAGAGAGAGAGAGGGTGAGAGACAGAGAATCCCGCGCGGGCTCCCAACTGTCAGCACAGAGCCCAAAGCAGCTCTGGAACTCACCCGAAGTGGAGCTCGAGCTCACGAACCATGGAGATCATGACTTGAACCGAAGACCATCGCTTAACCGACTGAGCCACCCAGGCGCCCCAAACCACAAGAAAGTCTTCACTGTAGAGAACAAACGGAAGGTTGCCGGAGGGGCTGGTGGGGGTGGGGGGCTAAATGGGTGATGGACACTGGGGAGGGCGTTTGTTGGGATGAGCCCTGGGTGTCGTAGGGGAGAGATGAATCACTAAATTCTACTCCCGATGCCAGTACTATATGTTGACTAACTTGAATTTAAATAAAATCTTGGAAAGAAAACTAACTAAATAAATAAACTGCACCAGGAGAGCACCACCTATCTCTAGGGCAAAGGGTAGAAACCTCTCAATACTAGGAGTCAGATAAGTTTCCTAGAGCCCAAAAAGTGGTAGCCAGAGGCATGATATCCGCGGCTATCTCACAGGGTTCTTGCACCCTTAGCAGATGCCGGACCGCCTGCTCTGCCCATCCCCTGAAAAATTCTAAGAGTCTCCACAAGGCCTTAACCCGCAGTTTCTCTGTTCTAGAAGGTTCTAGAAGTGTTCTAGCACTTTCCTTCAGAAGGCCATAACGCCAGCCCAGGCATTGCTGGTATTGCCCTCCATCTGTCCACGTCTTTAGTCGGTCTTCCCGCTCCATGGTGCACGAGAGGTCCCCCAAGGAACTCAGCCACTGACACGGCTCCTCCTAAGTGCTACTGCTCCTCAGCCAGTCCCTCTCTGGAGCCCTCTTCATTCAAAATACACTGAGAAATTTGGCCAGGAAGAGAATTAACTCCCTTCTCTTCATGTGGGGGAAAGGAGTAGGAGATGGGTCCCTAAACATTCGTGATGCTTGTGTGACAAATAACATGGTGTTTAGTTAAACTTGCGTGTTAGTGTTTAGAAACAGTCTCTGTGATGTCAGCAACCCAGGCATGGATGACAGGGACTGTACCAGATGGCAGTTACCTGTGAATCACCAAGGTGCCCCCCGGATCACTCCTTACTTTCCATCCATCGATTAAGTTTTGTTGTGGATTACTTTAATTTACAGAATGCACCCAACGTGCTCAGACCCTTGATGGATGCACAGCGGGCCCTACATAAATATTTTCTTGTTGTTGCTGTTGCTAAGTGTCCAAGTCCTTCCTTGAGAAGCAATTCTCTCTCAAAAGGCTCCTGAGACCCACTGCAAACCAACTTCTGGAGGGTGCTTCCCAAATTGCCAGAAAACTCCCAAACATGTCTGAAGTACTCCTAGAACTCATGTAATCCTCATAATTCTGCCAGCCAGAAACTATTACCCTCACATGGTACATAAGAAAACTGAAGTCCAGAGAGGTTAAGTAACTTTCCCAAGGTCACAGAGTAAGAAGTGACAGAGCCAGCTTTCAAATTCAGTTCTGCATGGCTTTGAACTCATTAATACCACAAGGAGGCTGAAGGGTTACAGCAGTGATTCTCAACCAAAGGTGATTTTGCAAGCCCAGAAGATATTTGGCAATCTCTGGAAACAATTGTCACGATTGGGAGATGGGGTGAAAGGGCGCTACTCACGTCTAGTGGGTAGGGGTCAGGAATGCTACTGACATCCTACAATGAAGAGGACAGTCCCCTACAACAAAATAGTATTGGTCCAAAATGTCAATGGTGCTGAGGTTCAGAAACCCTGGGTTATAGGAAGATAAGTCTTATCAAATTGTTAGACAAGGTTAAGCAAGGGGAATGTCAGAAAGGACATACTGAAAAATGCATTTGTGATTAGGGGATGAAGTGGGATTTAGAGAGAGGTAGAGAATAGTAAAGAGAGCCGCATAAACAGTAGGGAAAGGAACACAGCAGGTATTTGCACAAAAAGTCCATGCACAGGAACAAAGTGGCAACAGAAATTGGAAAGGTAAGCTGGGACCGGATCTGGGGAGGCCTGGAATGCCAGAATTCAAGTGCAGAGAGCCTAGGACAAAGAAGAATCCTAAATGGTCTCAGAGCATTTGTCTTTGGGCTGCTGACACAGCTTACCCAAAAACATGTGTCTGTACATAAATTCATTCCCTTCGGACTCAAGCATTCTGCTTCAGTGTGATCATAGATTGCCTTCCGCCATCTTAGTCCTACCCCAGGACTTGAAGAAGGGAAACCCGGGGCCCAGGGCAGGAGGGTACCTGCACACGGTCACTGGCAAGTTAGTGACTAGCCTGGAACCAGAATTGAATCTTAGAATGAGATCCAGTCATTACCCCCATTAAATTCATGGTGTCACTTTGTGTCTGTAGTTGGGTTTCTGGAATCCCAAGAGCACAGCCAGCCTCTTTTCCCTTCAATTGTGTTTTATCATCCTTCTTCTTTTTTTTTTTTTAAGGGCAGCTTCTTTATTTTTTTTAAGCTTATTTATTTAGAGAAAACAGGGGAGGGGCAGAGAGAAGGAGACAGAGGATCAGAAGCAGATTCTATACTTGGGACTCAAACTCATGAACTGTGAGATCATGACCTGAGCTGAAACCAAAGTCAGATGCCTAACTGACTGAGCCACCCACGTGCATCTCATCCTTCTTATACTTGTATGAAAAAGATTTTTGGGGAATGCTCTTTATACCTTTCCCCATTCCTACTTGAAGCACCCAAAATGTATGAAGCCAAATATACTCATGCAAATCAAATAGTACTTTTCCACTTTTAAACAACAACAACAACAACAAAAAAACCAGTATTGTTGAGGAAAAGGGTAGGGATAAATGGAAGGGCCATTGCTTGCCCTTTGAAAGCACTTTCCAAGGATCATGATTGGACTGGGCCAGTATTTCGCATTTCCTGCTTTGCATGTGGGCTCAACTTTAATGAAGACTTGAGATTTGGCTGAAAAGGCAAGGAACATACTCTTAAAAAGAATCCCAGGGACAGATCCAGTTGAGGCAGCTTGTACCTAGAGCCAACCTTTGACCCACAGCACAGTTCACAGCCTGAGATCTCAGTTTGGTAATTGTTGTATTTCTTCCTCCCAACTGGGCAAAGAAACTACATTCCCAAGACCATGCCACTGCAACGTAAAGGTTATTTATTTCCAAACAAAAGAATTAGGAAATGTGAACTTTACGGTTTGAAGACCAACATTAACTCATCTGCTGGAGACAGATGGTATTTAGTATTTTCAATGAAGAGGCTGTAAAATGTGAAAACGTAATACATCTGGGATGAGTCATCAGGGTGAGTTAATTTGCTAAAACCTTAGCTTTCGCATTTCCTGATTAGATTTGTTTCTGTTTTCCATCCTTCATCCTGCCATCTGTGACCCTAACAATTTTCCATTTAACACAGAGAAAATACTTTCAATTTTCCTTTATTTGCAGTCTCACCTAGGGTCATTCTAGGGTATTGTCCTCAGGCTTAGTTTGAAGTGACAGTGAATCAATTTGCAAGAAAGACTTTAATATGAAAGTATCATTTAATATAAAGGAGTCAGGTCAGCTTGATAGCATAATATAGCCACTGAATACTGTACATGCATACATAATCTTTTCTTTTCTTTCTTTCCTCCCTCTCTTCCTTCCTTCCAATCATTTCCTACTAGTGGTTCCTCCTTCCACACCTGCTTATTCCTGCTAAGTGTTCGTGTGAGTCCTATCTATAATCTTTAGATTGGAGAGACGGGATTTTGTTTTGTCTTTTTTGTTTTATTTTTGTTTTTGTTTTTCCTCATGTATCCCTTTAGTGTGCCGGATTTCTTATTTAATTCTATGAAATAGAGAGCCTCATCTTCATTTAATGTATTCAATAGGTACTTCTTAAATGTCTCACATATATGCATCCCTTTAGTAATTCCCATGATACTTGGAAAGCTACGAAGGTCCAATACAGCATCAGAAAAGAAATGTTATGATGAGACATTCACAAATGGCAGGTAGCTCCAGACCCGGTACAAAACCTTCCTCTGCTTTTTCCTGAGTCAGTCTACACGGAGTCTTTCCCCAGGGACAACCTGAAATCCCATCTTTCTCGAGTGTCCCTCCTTCCTTTCCCTAAGGACCCAGCCCGTCTTTGTGCAACTCTATCCATCCCCTACAGAATTCACCCAGACTTCACCCTGGAAGTGTGATCGGTCAGATCCTTCCGGGAGAATGTTCTACTGAACCAAGAAACGTTTCTCCTGCTAATATTTGTTGGGGATTTAGAGATGATAGTTAATGTCATCTCTTCCATTTCACGTTGGCACGAACTGAAACTTAGACACAGAATTTAGACTATGGGGAGAGAAAAACATCAGCCTGGTGGCTAATAAAACTACTTTGGAAACTATGGCCTGGATCCATGGCCACAACTGACCTTCTCAATACTTCTCAGTTCTCAGATCTAGACCTTAGGACGTATTCTTAGTGGATTGTCAGGGTCTGCTGAGAAGAGTCCCTTCCTCATACTCACTCTCTCATAGCCACTAGGCCCCAACAGTCCAGAGAAATCTGTCCTCTGGACAACTTCTAGTAGTTAGTCCTGCCTGGCTCCTGGCCTTCATGAGCTCAGTAATAAAGGGCAACATCCCATGAAAAAGAAAACTCAGAAGGGACTGGGCCACAGGTTTCTAAATCCTAAAACCCAATCACACATCACTTAAGACAAAGGTAGAGAAGGAAAGCAGAATGCTCCCCTGCTTTTCCCTTCTGAGTAGTGAGGTGGAAAAGTTCTCCCCTTTTTGAAAACATGAAGAATGGAGCATGTTTCCTCCGACACTCTCAAGATTTTGTTCTTTTAAACCATTGGTTGTAATGGAACTTGTGCTCCACCAGGAGTTAGACTGTTCCCTCAAGTTCCCTTAGAGAAGTTCTATTCCCTGCTTTGTGAGGTCTCTCCTAGTTTCAACCTCCCTCCCCTCATTGTGTACACTCCCTGGATCATGGAGAAAAGTTTTACTTTCGTTCTGGAACATTCTCAAATGGGTATGAATGGCATCTTAATTAAATACCCAGGACTTGAAATCCATTTCCCTGTCTATGTCCCATCTCAGGTTGTTACTTGCCAAGATGCCCAATACAACACAACAAAAGTTAACAGCAATACAATCCAAAATATGATGACAGCAGAATAAAAGTAACTCAAACTTGAATTTGAACTGCCTCCCAGTATTAAACTCCCAGGGAGCAATTAAAGTCAAAAATTCAAATCCCCCTTTACCTCATAACTCAAAGAAACTGAAGGACAACATCCTTTTTTTTAAAAGGACAATATTCTTAAATTAAAGACTACAGAAATTAAATCCTAAATAATATCTTCTCCATTTGTTCAAAAAAGAGATGGTGCTTAGTCTACACAGCAGGGCTTTCATATTCTTTGACAGTGTTCCTTCAGCCTCTACAGTCTCTCGCTAGACCAGGGATAATTCCTTTAGGGTCTCCAGAGCTGGATCGATTAAAGCCAAATTCTTATGTCCTTATTTTTTTTAACGTTTATTCATTTTTGAGAGACAGAGTATGAGGGGAGAGGGGCAGAGAGAGAGACAGAATCTGAAGCAGGCTCCAGGCTCCGAGCCGCCAGCACAGAGCCCGATGTGGGGCTCGAACTCACGAACCGCGAGATCATGACCTGAGCCGAAGTCGGACGCTCAACCGACTGAGTCACCCAGGTGCCCCAGTTATGTCCTTATTTTTAATGTGTGAGAAAAGTTTATAGAAATAGAATTATCATAGTGTATACCAATGGGTTCACAAGCAAAACACCTAGTGTTACAGAAAGGATGCAAAGATATACATACATGTATACACACATACATACATACATGTCCCACAATCCAGTTTTTACTATGCAGTTTTAACATGTAATCTAGATGCACGTTACTGTTTCCAAAGACCATAATAGTGTGGTAGAGGAGGGTCAGAGGGCATAGTAACCAAAATAGTTTGGCTCACTTAAAAATCATTTCTAACTAACTCCTCACTCGCTGGCCTCTATAAAAGAGGCTAGATAGCTAACTACTTGATTTTCTTAGTCATCGTCCAGCCTGGCTTATCCACGTGACACAAATCCAGCCAACATGGTATAAATGAATGTCTGAATAAATAGTTAAAGCCTCAAGTAAAACCTGTTGGCGCTTAGCCTTCTTCAAGCCTAAAACACAGATGTGGAGTTGGGAGATGCGACAGACACCCTGTGACCAGGAAGGCAAAAGTTGTGTGCTGGAAATGGAGGAATGAAACAGAGAAAGAGCCTGTGTTCCTGATGGATCTCAGATCCATAGTATGCCCACCTCTGCGTTTCTTGCTGCACCTGCTTTTGGTGTGCCTACTTCTGGATTTCTTGCTATGTGAGAAAAGTAAATCGTTACATCTTTGAACAGGATTTCTGTGACTTTTTAGGTAGACATATTTCTAAATGGTTCAGAGAAAACAAAAACCCCAGTTCCAGCTTTACCAGCAGACAATCAGTCTCCAACGGCTGCCCAATGCACAGCTCATGAGAATTAGAGGAAATATCCCATCAGTAGGTGATTTCCCCCATCCTTGGGGGAAACACCCACCAGTGCATAGCGTTAGAAACTATATTCATGACATCACAGTCACCAGACCTCACCTTAAGTGTCCTTGTTTCCCATAGAACCTCTTGATTTCCATTTTCTCATGAGTTCCATGTTCATGCTCTGCCCCCACTCCCCCACCCCACCCCTGCCGCAGTGCTGAACTATTAGAACCAGTCCTTAAGCTGATAAACTTTGCTTCTCAGAGGATAACTTTGATGAATTGCTATGTTAACACCTACTATATCTTTGCAAAGACCACCTTCAGGAAGGAACAAAACGGAGGGAAAAGAGGAGACAGGGTAAAAACCAATATTCTGCTACAGGTGTAAAATTTGGCCTTTGGTTCCTCTACAACATTTACCTCATGCCCATCTTTTTTTTTATGTTTATTCATTTTTGAGAGAGATACAGAGAGAGAGAGAGAGAGAGAGAGAGAGAGTATGTTTGGGGGGGAGGGAGAAGGGGGGAGGGGCAGAAAGACAGGGGGAAAGATGGTCTGAAGCGGGCTCTGTGCTGACAGGAGCAAGCCTGATGTGGGGCTCAAACTCACAAACTGTGAGATCACGACCTGAGCTGAAGTCAGATGCTCAACTGACTGAGTCACCCAGGTGCCCCTACCAGGTGTAAATCTTAAGGGACTCACAGCTATTAGGCTGGACAAAGTATATTCGTCTAAAATGGTGATACATCGTGTGTCTGGGCGACTCAGTCAGCTAAGCATCTGATTCTTGATTTTGGCTCAGGTCATGATCTCACAGTTCGTAGGATCGAGCCACATGTCAGGTCAGCATGGAACCTGCTTGGGATGCTGTCTCTGTCCCGATCCCTCTGCTCCTCCCTTGCTCATGTGCTCTCTCTCTCTCTCTTTCTCAAAATAAATACATAAACTTCAGGAAAAAAATAAAATAAAATGGCGATACATCTTTGGATGTGAAAGGAGCATATGAAAATATGATGTTTTGAGGGCACAGGGGATAGACAGTAATTCCTGTTCTGGATACTTGAGTAGACATAGAGGCAATGTTTGTATATTGTACCATTCTTTTCTATCCAAGCTCAGAAATTTCAGGAGGAAAAAGAGCAGAAAGGTAGCATCTTGGCTGAGGAAGCAGCATGAGCAAAACACAGAGGCAGAGAAGAGTTAGGCGTGTCTTGAAAACTTGGAAATGCTGGTATCGTCATGTACAGGAGAGTTGGAGGAAATTAGCAAAACAGTTCAGGTCAGATACTGAGGACTTGATGTTCTCCAATTATTTTTCAGGTGACGGGAAACCATGGACAGTGAAGAAAGGTGGTGTCAGCTGAGCTTCCAGATGGTTCCTCAAACAACAGTGTATAAAGTGGAGATGATTGCACTAGTCTCAGACAGGGCCAGAGAGGGGGATGCCTGCATGTTCGGTTAGTTGCGGGTCGGACTCTTGATTTCTGCTCAGGTCATGATCCCAGGATCGTGGGATCGAGCTGTGCATTGGGCTCCATGCTGAGCAAGGAGTGGAGCCTGCTTGAGATTCTCTCCCTCTGTGCCTCTACCTTGCTCATTCCCTCTCTCTCTCTCTCTTTCAAATTACAAAAAGAAAGAAAGGGACAGATAGGGACTGAAACAAGGAGATATAATTCTCAGGATCTGGTGACTGATTGGATGTGCTGAGTCAAAGGGAGAGAGGGTCACTAATGATGGAAGTTTCTGGATGGAGTGCCTGGGAAGATGGTGAGGTCTTTCACTGAAATAAGCATGCCAGAATAAGAGAAGAGAATTTCTTCCATTTCTCATCAGCAAAAAGACATCGAGGCTGACATGTCAAGCACCAAAATGATGAACCAGAGCTTGAGGGAAAGGGTGAAACTCAAACTGGGTACTCAAGGATCCTCCCCACAGAGGATGGAGTGGAAATTGTGATGGTAAATCAGCCCTCTGATGGTGAACCTCAGAAAGGTAGGGCTGATTTTATTTCAGAAGCATGTGAGGGCTGATAACACAGAATCTAGGGGAGAAGAGATTTTTTTTCATATTGAAAAGATGAGTATATTATTATCTCTGAGGTATGGAGTGTAATTTTTCTTATGCCTTTTGGGTTTTACCAATTTTTGTTACTTCTATAAATAATAGAAATGATAAATATTACCTTTGAAGAAGATAAGAGGACTAGTATAACATGCTAATGGAGACAAACCAGTAATGTAAATGCTTTTTTATGAGTTTTAAAATTAAAAAAAAATGTTTTTTTCAATTGGCTTCTTCCTATGTTTAATATTTGTTTATTTACATAGAATTGTTTGGTAAGTACTTACAGACTGTCTGTTCAGTGCCAGGCACTGGTCTTGGATGTTCAGGATACCCGTGCACAGGCCATCACAGGTCCCTCCTCTTTCGTTGCTTTCAACCCCCCTCCCCTTGCTAGAATGCAATGTTCCTTGCACTTTGTCAGGCAACTGATACATCCGAGCTCTTCAACCGCTGAAAGACTCGTGCCACCATGACCGTCAAGTCAACTCACTTTACTTATCCAAACTTCTGTTTTCTCGGTTTCAGAATGGAAATAGCCATCCCCACCTGTGCGCCTCGGACGTTCGCTGTGAACTGTGAGTATCAGCATAAACAGCAAAGGACAAAAGAACAGAAACCCTGGGTTCTAGGTTTTGATTCTGGTTCCACAGGTTACAGTGTTCTCTTAGATCTTCAGTTTTATTATCTATAGCTACAAAATTATTTATATAGAGGATGATAGATAGATGATAGACAGACAGAAGGTGGATGGATGGATGGATGGATGGATGAATGGATGGATAAATGGATGTTGTATGTATGGATGGATGGATAGATAAAGAGAGACATACAGATGAATAGAGTTGGGAGAGGATTTGACTCAAGGCTTCAAAAACTTTCCAATTAAGCCCTTTCATAACAAAGAGAAGCAAATTGTGTATCTTGAGTATAACCTCAGGTATCTTGATACAGTCAGGAAATTTCCTGGAAGTTATATTTTCTTTTATTTATTTATTTTTTTAATTTTTTGTTCTTTTTAATTTATTTTTTGAGAGAGACAGAGCACGAGCGGGGGAGGGGCAGAGAGCGAGGGAGACAGAATCCGAAGCAGGCTCCAAGGCTCTGAGCTGTCAGCCTGACTTGCGGCTCGAACTCATAAACTGTGAGATCATGACCTGAGCCGAAGTCAGAGGCTTAACCTACTGAGCCACCCAGGCGCCCCTGCATTTTCTTTCAATATTTCTATAAAAAATCTTCATATTAATTTCATTTAATCATGCTACATGCTTACATGATTTACGAAGAATCAATATTAATGATATCTGTTTTTCCTGAGGACTTTTAGGTGCTATGCCTTCTGTTAAGTCCTCTTCTTACATCAGTTTACTCGATATACCCAATCACACATTTACTTAGGTGAAATTATTATCCTTATTTTTCAGGAAATAAAATGATGCTCACAAGAGTTGAGAAACTTGCTCAGGACCGTACAGCTAGGCTGTGGTGCAAGCGGGATTCGAACTTTGGTAGTCTGGATCTGGAGCCACAAGATCTTAAGGTGTGCCTTAGTTTACTGTGGGTCTTTCTCCTGCCCCTTACCAAACACCATAGTCCATCTTAGGGGTACCTAGCAGTGCCAAGTGAGGACAGCAATGTATGGTCTCCCCAACCCTGCACCCTGCCCATTCACAGTGTGGTCATCCATCCTGCTTAAGATTGGGAGATAAAGAAACATAGTCTTTCCAAGCTCATGTTTCCCAGATGCTGAATTTTTCCAAAGGACACAAGAGTCTTCGTTTCACCCTGCTTTTTGCAAAGGGAGTGGTGAGGTGGTTATGAATGAGGTGTTTCTCCTGCAGTCCTACTCATACTGGGATGATTTACTTAATGTCTTCCTAATAGTTTGTGGCATGAAAGGGAGTGGAAGGGTTAGGACTGGGAGTGAGATGGGTAGAATGGGTGAAGGGAGAGAAGGCATGATTTATATTCAGACGGGGCAGTGCCTTCAGCCTGACTCACAATGGAGGTTATTCATCAAGACCACCAGAGTCTCAGGGACATGAGGTATTTGGATTTGGAACATATTCCATCAGTCTAATTGCTGGTGAGACCTGAGGTGACACGAGAGAAACTGATCAATTGTCTGCCACCCTACTTGCAGCCCCTCTGACCCTACACATGAGGTTCTCCTTGCTTTACTGGGTTCTAATGTCACCTCTCTCTGTTTCCCTCCCCCCTTGTTTTATGGTTGGTACAATGGCAAGCTTCTTTCTGTTACTCTTAACCCAAAGACAGAGTAGCCTTCCTAACAGAACACTCTGCCTTGAAATAAAAGCACGGATCAGTTTGATTCAGAAGAAGTCGGTGTACTTACAGAGGCCACGTTCCTCATTCCCGCCAGGGTCCTGAGCAGCAGCAAAAGAAAATGTACTTCTTCAACCATAATTTACTAAGCACATAGTTCGTCTCAGGGACTAGAGACATAGCACTGAAAAAGTCACGCGAGGTCCCTACACTTACAGAGTTTTGAGTCCGATGGGAGTGAGAAGTATGAAATAAGCCACTTTGGCATGGAGTCAAGAGATATGATGGGAGAAGTATGGGGATACACAGCAGCCCAGAACAGGAAGGTGTATTTAACTCCACCTAAGGAGGTTACTTCATAGGACTCTCCAGAAAAATCCTCCCTTTCAGGACCTTTGTCTCAGGAAAATGCTACCTTGTGATGAGACCCTTTCTGGTCCCCAGAATATTCTCTAAATCAAGTAAAACCATAGCCTTCAGTTATAGACAAGATGATGTATCTCTCTTAGAGTGTACTAGCCCAAATACTACCTTTGAATGTATTAGAACATGATTGGCTTTAGCAGTATAATATTTAGCAGTGTGATTATTTGCAAACGGTGACTTAGTTCATGAATCCTAGCTGCTCTGGAAGAGTTTAGCATCTGAGAGGGGCCTCTGCTCCTGTCACGGAGCATATGCACTCATTGTTTATGTCATTGCTACTACAGCTGACAGAACCTACTGGTTAGCCTGCTGAAATTCCCCCAACTAGGCAAGTTGGACCCTAAACCCTATGGCAACCTACAAGCGCTGAGGTCTCATATGCCCGTACCCTTGAGTGGTTGCATTCTGTCCAGCAGTCTAAATCTCCTCTCCCATGGGCTAGGGATTCTCACTCCCCCTTCACTGGGTCCACTAGAGGTGAGTAATGGCACTTTTTGTTTTGTTCAGACCTGATGCATCTCCCCTCTCTGCAGAAAAGCCACTCGGAGGAAAAGAACCTGGTGTTGGTTCTACTTTGAAACTAGGAGATTCCTCTTTGGAGTTAAAAAAGACTGAGAATCCAGGCAGGCTTCCTGTAGAAAGTAAAAGTTAACTGAAAGAGGGGCAAGTGCCTGGCAAAGGCACAGACTAGATTGTTCATCCTGTATGAAGATTCAGATTGTTGTCTCGCAGAGACCACAGGGCATGTAAGGCACTAAATAAGGGGGAGGGCAGGGGTGGGGAACGCTGAGGAGGTAAGGCTTGTAAATAATGTTAAAGAATGTAAACTTTATCCTGAGGGCAAGGGGAAGCCACTGAAGAGCATGAAGTAGAAAAAAAGACATGTTGGGATTTGCCTTTTAGAAAAATCATGTTGGCTGCAGCATGGAGAAGGAATTAGAAGGGAACAGATTGGAGACAGTGAGACAACACGATGGTTGTGGCCATAGCCCAGAAGAAGAGAACACGAACCTGGACTAGGGTGGTGGCAGTGATGTCACCATCGCATTTGAGGAATGATAGAAGCCAGAATGACCCTGGTATATTTAAAGCAGTGAAGCAGTGAAGGAGAGAGAGAAGGCAAGGATGCCTTCTAGGTGCCCGGCTTAAGCAGGCAGCTAAAGTGATAAGAGAATCATTCACTCTGTGTTATGGACTGAATGTTCGTGTTCCCCCAAATCCATCTGTTGAGTCCCTGATCCACAGTGTGATGGTATTGGGTGGCAGGGGTGTGGGGGGGGGCTTTGGGAGGCAATTTGATTTAGAAGAGGTCATGATGGGGCACCCCCATATGGATTAGTGCCCAGATAAGAAGAGGAAGAGACACCAGAGGTTCCTTTCACTTCCATGTGAGGACACGGTAACAAGGTGGCCATCTGCAAGCCAGGTGGAAGTCCGTCACCAAATCTGCCTGCACCCTGATCATCACAAACTCTCAGCCTCCAGAACTGTGAGAAAGACGTGTCTATCATTGAAGCGACCCAGTCTGTGACATTCTGTTACGGCGACCTGAAATAGACAACGAGAGCCAGAAGAGAAATCTAGGTGAAAGATACGAATTCCAGGCCATGCATCTGTGGAAGACATGTACCACCACGGCATGTAGGAGGTGACCAGGGAGATGGGGAAGAGTGTGAAGAGAAGACGCTTGGGGACACGAACATGAAGGTAGCAGAGACTTAGTAGCTTTGTCCACAGCATTCACAGTCACTAAGGTCCCGAGTGCGGAAACGTCCAAAGGTCACACCGACCCCCAGGCAGGTGGTCAGAGCACATCATCTGCCCTACGAGGACTTTAACTTGTAGTCTACCAGCGGCAGTACCTAAGGAACCCACATCTGTGAAGGGACCGGAGTAACACCTGAGGTCTCCTGTATACATTGTGTGGATGTTTTAAATGTCCTGAAGCTGTGAAGTACTACCCTAAAAACGATTCTCACTGGGATCAGAGCTACCTGTCATCCTCCCTCATTTTAAAAGGGGAGACAGGGGCACCTGGGTGGCTCAGTGGGTTAAGGTCCAACTCTTGGTTTGGGCTCAGGTCGTGATCTCACAGTTCATGAGTTCGGGCCCCATATTCGGCTGTGTGCTGACAGTGTGGATTCTGTTTGGGATCTCTCTCTCTCTCTCTCTCTCTCTCTCTCTCAATAAATAACTTAAAATCAACTTAGAAAAATAAAATAAAAGGGGAGACATTGCTTGTCCCCATGAGAATGGAAGAGCCTGAAGTCATTCCAGATCTTCTGTTTTAGGTTTACAGTCTGTCCCTGTCTCCATAAATTACTATTTATAGTTTCTATATGCTCATGTCAGTTTTCTGATTTTCAGAAACTGTGGACCTTCTCCATCAGATCCCAAAAGGAAAAAAAAAAATCGTTAGCAGAAGATTCAGAAAAATACAGCATGAGGGAATTTCTCAGAACCATTTCTGGGAGACCTAAAATGCCCTTCTCTTGCCACTTTGGCCTGTCAGCTGTGGATGAAACAGGGAGTCTGAAATGCAGGCTGTGTCTGTCCCTGCTCCTGCCTCATGTTTTCTATTTCTGCTTCACATCATCATGGATAATGAAAGTCGACTGGCTGTTGGGTTTCCTCTCCCACTGCCACTGTCGTTTCCATTTGCTGGGTCTCATGCCTTTTTAGCACAAAGTTGTTGTGTTTGGGCTCTCATTTGCCAGGCAGTGATAACTTCCAAGAAAAACCTATTCTTATTGAATTATTTTTGGAATGTTATGCAAACATGTCTGAATTATGTGGCAGCCAATTCTGCTCTAAGATCTGGTTTTGACTTCATGTTAATTCAAGTAGGGGAGAGAAAGAAAGCAACAAAAACCCAGAATGGGTACACACCATCTTTCATTGTCTAAGACAATTATTTCTGTAAGTCATCCCCTCAGATACAAGGACCCCAGCTCCCTTTCAGAAGGCTGGGGAGTGAAGGCCACGTTCCAGTCCCGGGTTCCCCTCATGGCATATGCAGAGGGAAAGCTTCCCACTTCAGTTCCCCAGGAGAAAAAAAGGCTGAAGTAGGCGACACTGCATATACAGTGTCTGGATCTCCTTAAAAAAAAAAAAAAAAAAAAAAAAAACACAACAAATGGGACTTCTTTCAGTGAGTCCAGACCTTAATCTAAGCTATCTCGTCCACGGACCTTTACAAAAACAAGTAGTAACGGCTATTTCCCACCCCTGAGCTCTCCATCAGTGATTCTCAGAGACAGCTTAGTTGAGAATTAGGTTCTAATTTCAACAAAGCCAATACATTTCTGATCCTGGGGATTGACAACCATTGTCTTCCATTTCCACATGTTCTAGCTAGAATCTGTCCTTTTAATTTTTTTTATTTTTTATTTTTATGGGACATTCTATATTCCTCCAATCACTGTGAATTTGGGAACTTGGTAAACCCAGAACCACTGATGACCCTTATCTGCGCCAGGACAGGAGGGTGGGTGAACGGTTAAGAAGCGGAGTGCACAGAGTGCCGCGCACGTATGTGAGCTCAGCATCAGCCCGTGACTGAGCCAGATCTACCCGTTGGCCTCCAATTACAAGAACCAGTAAAAGGAAGAATCTCAATGACTACGATGCGTTGCAAGTCTCAATGTATTCCTTTGACAAATGGGAAAGACAGCATACTGAGCTTCTAAGTACGTCCCATAGATTTTTGGAATTCCAAAACTCCTGTCCATAATGTTCTTGTTCAAAATGCCAGTATGTGCACAAGTGGCTGACTATAGGGAACAGAATTAGCGGAGAAGAGGGACTCAGATTCCTGAAGCAAAACTTTTATTGCAACAGCACCAGTGGGCCCCATGGTCAGAAGATTCCAATCAAAGCTCCTCCCCCTGGCCCTACCAGCTGGCTGCAACTACATTCTCAGTCTTATCCCTTAACATCCCTCACATACCCCATCCCCTGGCTAAGTGGGGCCCTGTTATCCCCTCATTCTCAGTACTGCCCTTATTGCCCTTGTAATCATCGTGTCCTCTTTCCGGGATGTCTCCACCCAGCCCCATCCCACATGACTATAACCCCCCATCTCAGCCATCTACAGTCACTCAGAGTCCACCTTTTCCAAAATCTCCCCTCAACTCCCAGTCCCCCACCTCACTTCTAAGAAACAATTCTTTCTCTGAATCCCCAAAGCACTTTATGTAAACCTTACTTCTGTTACTGGATCAAGTTCCCATCATGCATCACCTCAGATTTGCCCAGTTCTCAGGGGCCTCAGGGGCCCTTGTTGCCCTAGTTGTCACTGAGGCAAGCAGCCCTGTGTGGCCTCTGACCAACCACATATGAACACAACCCGACAGTGACTGCCTTCATGTCCTTCAAGTTCTGAACCCCTCGCCTTCCATTTTGGTATATCCCTGCCGCTACTGAGGCATTAAACCTAATGGCGGGTTACATGAGACATACACACTGTAAGTGCGGGGAGTTCATGCCTCCTGCAGCAAAGTTCTGACCAATCGGAGACAAGAAGCTGTGAACAAGCTCTCCATTCTCCTTTCCTAATCCATCATGTACTTTCCTGAGACCCAGTAGTTCATAGACTTCTGGGAGGACAGTCCTACGCAACTGAACAATTACAGTTGTTACCAAGCCGTGCCCTGGTCGGTGAACACCCTCTTGGAATTGTTCTCTTTTCCTTCCTCCTTTCATGGGTTTGCACTCCCCATGAAAAAAAAGCAGCACAATAGTTTTTGCATCTGACAGTGTTTTCAAGGCTACTCAAACGTATCACTTTTCACTGTATATCATGGTTGCTTATGGACGTACCCCCAACTTTTTGACTACATACTCACTGCAGGTACCTTCGATGTTTTCTATCTCGTACCACAACATCCCTAGTGAGTGCCGGGCACAGTGTTGGTGCTCAAGAAACGTCTGTGTTATGAATGAAAATAGACTTTGGAGAATGTTGTATCAACTCAGTCCTGAACTGACACAATCCCAATATGGAGGGATGGCAGGGGAGTTTGATCTTACATCACGACTTCCGTTCTCCAGCCAATGACTTGTTAATATAACCAAAGGCTGTTGGATGCAACACAGCACAATTCAACCAAAGGCTATCTTCTTTTTCTTCCCAGGACAAGAGTGTGTATGATGAGGCAGAATATAGAAAATCATTAGGTCAAACTCTCTCTGGAAGAGAAGGTAGCAAGACGCTGGAGAGCAGATCATAGGGACAATAACTAGACTTCCGTTAGTTTTGTGAATATAAAGGCCAGCAGGCATATTTCCCCACTGCTTTGGGGAAAGGGTATAAAGAAACTCTAATGGCCATCACCTCACCACTTCTAATACAGCCTTTCTGACATCATGAGTCACTGTGGCTGGAAGCTGCGTGCCCCTGTGTGGCCTCAACACTACTTGTGGCCTGTGTTCATACCTGGGTCCCCAAGGGCACAGAATGCAGAGAATCAGTTTGTACCAGGAGAGCTTTTAAGAAAGGCACAACATCTATAATTGGGTAGACAGTACACTCCAGTTTTCTCTCAGCCCTGTACCTGGAAACAAGATTGTGCACTTTGGACTATGTCCCTGGAGTTCTTGGACCTCAAGAGAGGAATAGTAGTCTCCCTGCTAATGAGGCCTTGACCAGCTAATTGCAAATTAAAAGATGTGACCACATTCTTCAGGTGAAGAAGTGATTCCTCCTGGTCATTCCGGGACTCGCTAAGCTGTCTGTGAGAAGTACTCTCTGTTCACCACAGCCTTTCTAGGGTACCAGGTGTAGCCTTGGCTTGTTGGAAAGTGTGACCCATACAGAGAAAAACAACACAGGAGTTGGACAGAGGAGAGCAGAGGAGATGAGTAATTGTACCTGTCAGAAAATGAGGATAATGGTTAAGGATACATGCACGGAAGCTCTGAGTTCTTCAGAGGAAAACACGAGTGCAAACATGAGGAATGATTTGTCCTCAGTCTCCCCCCAGAGAAGGCGGAGTTGATCATTTGGGCCCAGTGGCCTGTATCACCTTCCAGCCAACACTCTTAAAAGTGCCTGCTCACAGTTGGTGGTTAGCACAGGCATTTCACAACCCTGGACCTGCTGCCCGTCCTGCAGATACGGGCAGCTCTAATTTTGCAAAATGCTATTTTTAAAGCAACCAAATAGTTCCACGTTGCCCCCACTGCAACCCAGGGGAAAGAGCTGGTTGCTTCATCAGGTATCTGGCACGGAGGGGCTTTGCTGTGGATGTCTTCGTTTTACTGTCATACCATCCCGATTAAGATTAATTGTTCCAGTTGAAGTGAGTCACTCAGAAAGGATGGGAAGCGTGGAGGGAAAAGAACAGTTTGCTTTTTTCCCCCCACTTCAATATTTGTTCTGAAAGACCCAGAAGAATATAGAAGTGAAGCAAAGGAATTTGAAGCGTGGAACGTGGAAGAAAGGACATCGGGTGAAAAAGCTGTTACAGACAATATGTTTATCTTCAGCTCAGTGACTTTCAGGAGAGCACGCACTTGGCTCGTAAGCTTGGAGGATGTGACTGCTCCCTGCCAGTTGGAGCCTTGACCTGAACTCTCCAAAACCCAGCTGACCTCATCGAGCCCCATCTACCCTAAATAACAAGGCTAGGACCCCCTCCGTTGACAGACTTACATGCACATACACACAGATGTATATATTGGAAGCTCCAAAGCCCATTTTGAGTGCAAAAGTCATATACGACCAAGGAAGAAGCTGAGCAAGAAAAAAAAAAAAATAACCACTAAACTCAAGACTATACCACAGAAGCAATAAATACTATTTATAGAAGGGCTTTGACTTACTGGGCATTAGCAAAGGTTTGCTCTTCTGAGTCACTTCTCCAAGGCTCAGACTTGCTCATCCCCTCTGAGTATGTCCCCTTGGCTCTGAGACGTACCCTGATTCCCTGCAGAGCACCCCCCCCCAAGCTGCTTTGCTGGTAAAGGGGGCCTAGGTGAAGCAGCCCAGGCTACTTTGGGAGTATTTGTAGAATACTTACAAAGACATCATCCCTAACTCATGGTCCTGACTCTCATTCCAAATGGAAAACATCTATCATCTATGCTTTTTTTCTCCATCCCATTATCTTCACATAAAGAAGAAAGGTCTGGCAAGGAAAGAAGTGTGTGGTTTTGCCAATTTTGAGCATTCCATAGGAATCAAGTTATCATGATCCACTGGGAAGAGAATTGGGCAGGTGTTGGGAGATTGACTCAGAACGGGTACACTTGTTACCTATTGACAAAGGAGTGAAGGAACTTGGGTATGAATTTCAACCCATCAATTAACCAGTTATGTGTCTTTAAATAAACTACTATTTTCTGGACCTCGGAGATTGTCTAGTTCAATGGAGGAAACTAGCCTATTTTCTAGCTCAGGCATGTCTCTCATTGTCACAGCGTCCTGGAGTCTGTACATCTCTAGAAGGCTATCTTGACTGTGTCTTTCCCTGAAAATTTCATTTGGAACTATTCCTGTTCTACCTCTGCATCTTGGTCTGGATGAACCTTGAACGTTTAGCTCCCAGTTTCAGCCTGAGCCCACCCGATGGCTTAACTGATGACTTCCCTGTGTTCCAGTGATTCTAGTCAAGGATATGACATATTGTTTTTGCCAATTTCAGGTTTTGGCAGACAATTGTGCAGCAACTCATTACCCAAATAGTAACTCATCTGAATCTCCTCCATCTTTAAGCCCCATATGTACAGCATGCCACAAGATGACTGATGGTAATTCAAAGTCATTGCCTCTTTGGGAAGTTTGTGTGGGGTCAGTTACTGGCTGCATCCTTAAATTATGGAGAAGATACTTACCATCCTCAAATGAGAACCAAGGAATGTTATCATAGCTCTGTCTGTCCCGGTATTTGATACCTCCATAAGAGTTATCCCTCTTGCCCAACCCAAGCTTGTTCTTCCTTGATCTCTTTCCCCTTCTCTGTTTCCCACTCTTGCTCTCACTCTTTGTCTCAAACTCAGAGAATTGGAAGGATTCCAGCCATGTGAACACAAGTCAGTGTAATCCAGGCCAGAGTTAGATAAATGGGCAACACGCAGGTAACAGTGTCATACAGAAGGTTGAGCCAAAAGCTCAGAGATTCAGTCCCGTATTGTCCCATTTGTTCACCATGCCAATCCCTACTACTACATCTTCCCTGGGTTCCAGACCTGCTTAAGGACTAGAGGATATCAGATGAAGAAATCTCAAGATCTATTCCAGCCCCCACTGTCTTCCTTTTAGGGATGAGGAAGCTGAGACTCAAAGATGTTTCCTGCCATTCATAAGTCCAGCCATATGTCCCAAGCCTCTTCCTGTGTCTCTTCTATCACCCCATAGGATTCGCTCAATCGCCCCTATTTCCCCAGGACCTTAGGCTTCTATTTTCAGCTGGACCTATTTGGGTAACAGTCTTTGCTAGCGACCAACCTAGGCTTCCCTGAAATGGAAAATCAGAAGGTACTTCAGCAGGCAGGATGGCCAATGGATCCACAGAGGAATAAAGGAGGGCCCAGGAGGCAGGCCATTGTGACCCGACTATTTCCCTACAAGGCCAGGGAATGCTGGGTATTTTGCTTTGTTTTGCTGCTTTTTTGTTGACCTTTCCCCTTCATTTGTGTCTCCACTTAGTTTTGCGTGGGAAAGAGAAGGTCAAGGATCTGGGAAGGCAGGGAAGATATTTTATTGGCCAGAAATTGGCAAAACCTCATATTCCTGCTTCATCAGTATGCCTGACCCATTGGTTGAAGATGGGTCTTTACCTCCTAGCTCCTCTTGGGCCCTGTAAATTCACGCTTTTTAATTTTTACAGAGCAGTTTATGGGCTGCAAAGAAGGGAAGCTGGGAGATCTGTTGTCAGGGGCTGCAATGAGCAATGAACCATCATCTTGGTGTTCTTTTTTCCCCTTCCCTCCGTGAGTCTTGTAAATGAGCATTTTAGACTCTCTGAGGGAGACAGGAAAGGGCTCTGTGGGGGAAAGGCATGAAAAAGCAGAAGGGTCATGAAGGGGTCTTCAGGAACATCTGAGATGCTGGTCTGTCTCTAATCAACTCGGCTATTTGCGGGGCGGGGAAGGAGAACATTTAACAGGTCGTCTCCACAACCCATTTTGACCTGTCTAACCCAAGAGGAGAAGGGAAACATGTACCTGATGATTTAAGCCAGAACTGCGCAACATGGTTCACAGTTCACACTTTGAAAGAACGCTTTGGGCGGAATGCAATCTAAGGAACTGGAAGCTATAGAATTCTCTCTCCCAAGTTACTCCCTCGAGGATCATAACCAACAGGCAGCATCGCACAGCAGCCAGTCACTTGGAGATGATCGCCGATGGAGACCAACCAAGACAGGAGTAGCAAAGAATCAACGCTAAATTTGAGAAAAATGTTATGTGTAGACCCATGAATTAAGGGGCAGAATAAGTTGCTAGAATTTTATTCATCAATACAACAAAGTTAGGAAAAAGGACTGGGAGGTTTTTTTTAAGTGCCCCCCCTTTGAAGCTTGAGAACCCAACCGGTAGAGAGAGTTAGAGCAATTGGGGAATCATCATTATCACCATCATCATCATCATCATCATCATCATCATCCTGCCCCTTGGTGAACACTTATTAAAAGCTTATTGGATGCCAGGCCTCTTGTCAGTGCTTCGCATACCTTATCACATATCATCTCTCCCGCAACAGGACGTGATTATCTGCCTCTTGCAGGTCAGGAGAATGCGAGGGGTCTCTCCCCCATACCCTGCAAAGGGGTGGCAAAGAGAAGAAGCCTCAGCCTCCACCAGGGTCTAAACTCTGCAAGTGAGAAGGCAGACACTCAGAGGATTTGAGCTCATATTCAGACTTCCTAATTTTTCCTTCCCCCTGAGGAATAAATCAGTCAATGCTAATATGTGGAATCTCCAAAGGGAGACAGAAGAGGAAAGGGTCTTTGAGGGGGAGGGTCATTAGACCTCTGGTTCTACAGTGAATTCAGGGAGACCCTGACCACCGTGGATTGAACCCCCTCATTGTGCTCCTTCATTGCTGTCTCTGTCTGATTTGAGAAGACTTCCAGAGAAGGCCCTGCCTGTTTATAGAATCCTCTACTTCTCCCCACCTTCAAATAGCCCTGCCCCCTAAGGAAGGTGTTCTGTATCGAACCGGAGAGGACCTGGGCTCTCTCAGTGCAGGGGAAGGTGGCCTTGGGTCAGTATTGGCCAACAGAAGCTGCCACTGAGCCCACCAGGCACAGGAGGTGTGGAGTGGAATCTCTTCTCTACTCTCCCTTGATTTCTCTTCCTAAAGGCCCTTGAGTTTTCCACCAGGCATAGGGGTGGCAGGGGTGCATTTATGTTCTATGCTAGAGGAAGGTGAGGAGGGAAGAAAAAAAGTTACCATAAGAGCAAACTGGGAAACTAGAACTGGAAAACTCCTACTAGGGAAACATACAATATGATTAAACTGTCAATTCCTTTGGAAAGAGGTATGTGTGAGGGGTGGATCGGGATGTTAATAAACAGTGCACACTTGGAATCTTCAAAGGAGCAGGAAACCAGACTCCCTTCAAGGGCAGGGTTGATGCATTTGGAGAAATAACACCTTGGGATTGTCACAGACAGCCCTGCTATATACATGGCAAGGCATAGTGCCAGAACCCACGTGCTTTCAACTCCATTCGCAAATCCCTTGGATTATCAAGAATTTTATTTGCCTTTAGAGTGGACCCGCCTTATACACCATAAACATTTTATTCAGGCATTAAGTTCTGGGCTCTGCATCTCATTTGCTTAGTACCATTCCGGCTGAGAGCCTACCTTCCCTACACTTTTCTTTGGCTGAGCCTGATGCAGTTAAGCTATGATCCCCAGTCACTTAAATCTGAAAATGGCTTTTCATATACACTTACTCTCTCATTCCTCCTCGGGTGTAAATACAGATGCTCTGGTGTTGTGGGCAGAATAATGACTCCCCAAAGCTAGTCCACGTACTAATGCCCCAAACCTATGACTCTTTTATTTTATGTAACAAAGAGGACTTTGCCGATGTGATTCAGTTAAGGACCTTGAGATGGGAAGATTATTCTGAGTTATCCAAGTGGGCCTAGTGTAGTCGCAAGGATCCCTAAAAGATGGAAGGGAAGGGCAGAAGGGACAGAAAAAGAGACGTGACAGTGGGAACAGAGGTCAAGCATCGTTTCCTCTGCCGAGCCTACTGTGTCTTCCCCTATGAAGTCAAATCTCTTCGGCGTGGCCTCCTTTGTATCATGGGCTCCATCATCCTAGCAACCATCACCGCTACAATGCAAGACGGTGTGTGTGATTATTTGACTAAAGTCAGTGTCCTTTCCTAACACACATGAAATCAGGGACCACGCCAGATTTTGCTTCCTCCCGAATTCCCAGCCACAGCAGGCTCTCGATAAATATTTGTTGAATAAATGAGCAAATGAAAGGGCGAACAGGATCGAAACCTCCTGTGGTTCTGAGTATTCTTTAGTGTGGGTGGAAACACCGCAGTCCACGAGGTACCCCACTGATGTGCTCTTCGCTTTTTGTTTCCCTATCTTGCTCCAACCAGAATATTTATCTTCACATATGGTCTTAATACATCTCTGCTGAGAGAAGAGAGTATCTGTGACTCCAATCAATGGCTCATGGAGTTTGTAGAGACGGAAAAATCTTTTTTCTATGTCATGATTTGTATTCAGATTATTCCGATCTTAAGTCTTGATGATGTTGCCCCACCCGTAGACAATGATCTCTGTTGTTAGACTGGAGATCCCCCACTGCTTTCCTCCCCCTGAATGTGAAAAACCATCCACTTATTCCAAGACCGAGGTCCTGAGACCGGTTTTGAAATATCCCAGGGGATCCCATTTTCAAATCCTCAAAACAAACTTTATTGTAATTCGCTTCAACCTCTCCGTACTCCTGCATGTATTTTTAAAGGAAGTTCTGGGTGAGATTACAAAAATAAACAACAGTTACAAATACTGGAAAGGTAGATTCACTTGGCTCAAGCAGTTACTGCACACCAACTATGTGAAGAAATTTGAAATAAGGTCTTTTTTTTTCCACTCTCCTATTCCACCACAATCGATGGCTTGTTTCTGTAGAACAGTTAGAACAGCCCCACCTTTGACCCCCACTACTCACCTGGGAGAAAGACAAGGTAGGTGTTACTAACAAGAAATTGCAAGAAAACGCTCTCTGTTTACCTGGGTGCTTCATCTTTGTTTTTCTGATGCCTCTTCTCCTAACATATAGTAGTCCTGGGTAAGTAATTTTTAAAGAATAAATGAATGCCTGGCTTCTTTCTAATAGGAGCATTTCAACTGATTTTCCCAACATCACCAGTTAGTCAATGAAGGGTCATGGATTTGCAACTTTGGTCATCTGGTTCCAAGCCCAGTGCCCTTTCCTGTCTACATTTAACAGTGGAATCCTGAAGAAGAATGTATAGTGGGGATAAGATGTTAAACACTGATTTTATGGGAAGAGTCTTGTGTGGATGGTGGACACATAGTGGGGAGTTTATGTCCCTTCAGGCCAAGGAAAGCAAGCACAGAAGCTGGAAAGCATTCGGCTCACTCCGTCAAGCAGGGGGAAGAATGTGGATAGATGACAGACTCAAATAAATGAGCAGTGATGCCTGGAATCTTCTCCCCACCCCAGCTGCAGCCCCATAAACCAGAGAGAACCCCCAAATCTAAGTGAGGTGGGCACACCCTGGCATGGCACTCAGCCCAACCCAGGGGATTTTATAGCCCTCGGGAAGTTTAAAGAAGCAAAAGACTTGGAGGATATGTATTTCTAGCCTATTAAAGAAAGTTTATTTTAAAATATTTAACATTTCTTTATTAAAGGCGAACAGGCAGGATATAAGCTCTATAAACTTTCCAAGGAGAGAACATTGCTAGCATTCCAAATGGAGAAATTACTGCCTTGTCTGAGAACCAAGTCTTGCCTATTTCACTTTACAGATGGCCGCATATGGAATATTTTTCTTACAAGACCATAATGCATAATGAGCTTTTGAAAATTAAAATTGTAGCTGGATTTTTCTTGCTGCCTTATTACCATGCCAGTTAGGAAGGAGGTTTGTGGTTAATTCTCAGGGCAGCCTTGCCTAAAGCATACCCTGTATTATAGACCAGGGTTTGCAATGCTCCTCAAATTATACCACATGGGATGTCATCTGGTTCCTCTGTGTCCTTCACATATAAGCCTCCCTCTCAGATTTACAGGGTCTGGAGTGAGAGCACCAATGGGGGCTTCTGTCTAAGCCCTTTCTCTTCCCATCCCAGGCTCCGTCCGGCACCAAGAGGGGCTCACGTGTATGAATGTAGTCACCCTAAGGTCCAACACTCAACTTACATCTACATCCCTGTTAACTAATCTCCTTAGCCACTCCTTTGGCCTAAAAGTACACATACTGGTGGGGAGATCCACTCTCGAGAGAGTCCCAGGCAAGAGACCTGTGAAGGCCTAGGGAGCTGGCTTGAAACCATTTGGCCAGGAGACTCCAGAGTCCCATAAAGGGCATGTGTCCCAGATGTGCATACCACTGACTCTGAAAACTCCTTACTCCAAATGGAAGGTTCCAGCTGGACGAGAGCCAGAAAGGAGCCTTCTGAAGTGAAGGACCTGGAATAAGGACCTTGATAACCTGGATCTGGGATACAGCTAATCAGATTTCGGCAAGCTTGATTCAAATTCCCCCCAAACTCAAAGCTTCCTATATAGCATCAGTTATTTTCTCAGAGTTTATGTATTCATGGTCCCCTAATCTCCAGCTGAATACAACTTCTGTTTTGCCTCACACCAATCCAAACTTGAAATGCCACCACTTGACAATTTTTTAGGAAAAACTATTCTTGTACCAAGCACCATATTTTTAGTTAACTCTACTGAAGACTTGAGTGTGGAACAGCTCTCTTTTTATACCTCCCTCCCTCCAAGGAGCAAAATGAATTTTATTCCTATATCATATAAAGAGTTGCGAGTGTTGCGTATATGTAAGATTGTAATACATGTGTGTCTATACACAAACAAACACGTAACTAAGGTTCAATAGAAGAGAAACCCACACTTGGGGTTCGGCTAAGTTAAAAATTAATTGTATAACAATCAGCTGAAGATCTGCAGGGCACAGAGGGCCCCCTGAGCTGCCTCCTCCTCTGTCCTAAGTCCCAGTCAGAGTTAAGTTTACCTTGGACTCCACAAAATTTTCTGATGAGAAACACCATTACCCGATCACTACCTTTATTTGAGCTAGCTAGAATTTCCATTCCTTGCAAAAACTACTGGTTTGCTTTTCACTGTTTTTAAATGAGATTTAGAGAAATTGTGGCTTGCCCAAGGCAAGCATCTACTTACTATTGGACCACAAATAAATCAGCACACATGACTACAATCTCCATGTTCTTTCCCACTTACTCACTTAAAGCCACAAGTTCATTGGATACTATGGTAGCTCAGGTCATGGTTTAGCAAATATCCACTGTCTCTCCGACCCACTCCATGGGAGGGATGCATCTCCCTGCTCCTATCTTTCATCCCAAGAAGCACATGGCTGTTAGCCACTGCTCCAAGGAGTTGGAGAAGCAGGTGAAGGTAGAAAAGCTCTATATAATGCTGGCAGCAGGCCCAGCCAGACCCAGTTTTCGACCAGCTGAACTTTAGACAACTTGCAGGTACATGAACAAAAAAATAAATAAACGTTTGCTTCTGCGTACCCTGAGCCTTGCAGTGGTTTGTCACACAGAATTTTTACATAGAGTTAGCTCTCATACAGGTTCCCTAATCTGCCTTCCAAGATACCGCAAGCAACAATTTTACCAAATGTTTCTCCAGTGAATAACACCAGACACCAAGAAGTTTCCTTGCTGCTGGAACGCTTAACCCGAAAGCCAATGGCACACACTGTGGGTTTTCTGTTGCACTCCAGTTCTGGTACCAACATTTTTTATTAGTCAGCTTTAGTCATTTACGCGGCAGCAATAAACTACACAAAAATCTCGGTGGCTTACAACAACAGAGTGTTATTTCTCACTGACCTTCATGCTGGCTGCAGCTCTTTTCCATGGATCTTCTGCATTCCAAGATCCAGGCTGAGGAGAAGCCCCTCCCAGGAACATGCTATTCTTGCAAAAGAAGGAAAAGGGCAACACAACCTGGCGATTCCTTTTAAGGCTTCTCCTCGGACGTGGACAACAATTCTGCTCATGTTCCATTTGGCAAATGCCAGTCACGTGGCCAAAGCTGATCGACGAGATGGGTATGTGTCATCCTCTCAAATAGCCCGAGAATAACTAATTGAAAAGAGTAACATGACAATACCCACAAACAACAACCTCTGCATTATCCTTCAAGCAGCAGCCCGAAAGATCATCTCCTCAGTATCACTGTGTGTGAACGTCTCCCTGCCCTTTCTGTTCCACACCAGGTATCGCAACATGGAGCCTTAACACAAAATACTTTTAGAGCAATGTACTGTCTAACCCTACTACTTAGGGAGCACTTTGAGGGCAGAGACCATCCTTTGTTTTATTCTGTTTTCTCTGCTTACCACGGCCCCTGAAACCTCAGATATATTGCCCTATTAATGTTTCTTTTTCTTTTTAAATGACATAATAATGCACAGACTCAATCATGAGATCTAAGGGATATTAGGAGATAATTATACAGAAAGAGAGGAAGAAAGAGCAGAAGCTGAGTTTTGCCCTTTTTAAGTTGCTATCTGTATTTTTTTCCTATAATCCATATCAATATCTATCTAGGTACAGATGATACAGATATAGATACAGATATGAAATAGACATACAAGAAGAAACATGAAGTAGACAACTAAATTCATAAGCCTCAAGTTTGGGAGACATGTCCAGAGTGGAAATACAAATTTGGCAGTAGTCAGCACATACGTGATGCCTAAAGCCTTGAGACTTGGTGGGTGGGATGACCTTGGGAGAGAATGGAGAAAGAGTGGATGCTCATGACGAGTTCCCCACTTCTCATCTCTGTTCCTCACCTGCCTAGAGTCAGAACCTCAACTGTTTCCTTGGACAGGACCGTTGATACCTCTTGGGTGTGTCTCCTGAGAGGTCAGTCTTGAGCGACCATAGGGCTCTCATCGGAATGGGAGTATGTACTTAGTCTCAAAACTCTGATTTCATCCTCTTTGTACCCTTAAGCCTATGGCAGCATGGGGCTTGGCTGTACTGTTAGGAAGACCTCCAAGGGGCATTGTCTCTCACCCTCGGACCTCTGCTGCATGAGTCATCCCTTCCCACCTCCTTCCCCATTAGCCACGTTGGTAGGATGTCAAACTTGGATTGAATAGGTAATAAGGGCCAGGCATGATGATAGATGCTTTGCATACACTATCTCGTTCCATCCTCACCACAACTCAGCGAGGGTGACATTGACCCAATTTACCGACATCATACCTGAAGCCCAGAGAGGTTAGGTAATGTGCCTAAAGTCACAGGTAGCAAAGAGCAGGGCTTTTGAGTGGTATCTCCCAGTGAAGATGCCATGCGCTATGCAAGCCACCGAGCTGACTCAGACACATGGAACCTTTGGGAGCTCGTCTTCTCGAAGAAGATACTCAGATGTTGAAGATAAAGAAACATACACATGATCGACAGACATGACAGTCGGATAGATGATGATGATAGATAGATGATAGATAGATAGATAGGGATTTTTAAAAAACTCACTGCATAACTCCTTATCTTCTTAAATAGGAGATGATGCATACATTTATTTTATGCTCACTCTGCCCTGCATTATGTCAAGAGTTTTAATGTTAAACATTTTTCAAATTAATTTTTGTCCTTCAAAACTCTTAAGAGTTTGTAACCTAGTTGAAGGGGATAAGAAAGTTCCACGTGTTCACACACATACATACTTGTATACACATACACATACGTATACACATATGTATAAAGCAACGAAAGACCCTATTAGGAGGAATAGGGTCATTTTAAATGCAGAAGGCTTTCTAATTTGGAAGGCACTTTTCCATCCATTATGTCATTTGGTCCTCATAATAATCATGATCTCACAGATGAAAAACTGCGGCTCGGAGAATGTCAATACCTCTCTTGGAAGTTACCCGACTATACATACTATATAGATGGCAAACAAAACCCAGGTTCGACTCCAATGTTCCTGCTGCTAATGTGATGCTGACTCGGCACAAGTAAAAAGTCTCTCTTGTTCTTTAAGACTTCTGGGGGAAGGAGATCCCGCTCCCTCCCCCTGTCACCCAGGACCCCAGCTCCTCAGCTGCAATGGAGTCCTGGTGTTCATTTTTGCTAAGCCAGGCTGTTGGGTTTGGCTGGATGCTGCCTGAGGGAGGGGCGGCAGGCGAGCCGTCTGCCTACAGCCCTTGCCAGCCCCGGAGAGCTAACATTTTCTTAAAGAATGCTGGGTTCTCAGAAACACTATTGATAATGAGATTGCTCATTTTTAAAATGCTGTAACCAGATATTCTAGGAAAACAGACCTGGTTCCAGGAGTGAAGCCGTGGTGTTTGGGTTTAAGGTCTGAAGTGGCTGTTTAAGATGAGCTTTGAGCCGGCCTGCCGACCTGCCACAGGACTGAGACAAGCCTGCACAATCGAGCCATTGTACTCATGGAGAAATCTCCGGGCTCCTCGGAGCCTCAAGTTGGCACCTTCTAAAGTAGGCTTTTCACCTCCTGGGACCCCGGTGAGAATGAAGTGTGAGCACGCGTGTGCACGCGTGTGCATGTGCACGCGTGTGCGTGCACATGTTTGGAACACAGGAAACCAGCCCAGGGGTTACATGGAATCCCCTCAAGCCTCAGTCAGACTTGGAGAACAACACAAATGCATTTGGACTGGAGAAGAAAATCCAAAACCAATGGGAAACAGAGTGGCACAGAGAACTCTTCCAGCCTTGGCAAGGATGCAGTTTTCCCAGAGGCTAAGTGTGCCTCCCCTGGGCAGGGCAGGGGGCTCAGCAGAGATACAGCCAAAGACTCCCGTACCAAGGACAAGCCCCTGGCTCTGCTTAGAGAGCCACAGTTTCACGCCGAGTGGATCACCAATAGGTCATGGGGACCAACCAACCCCCTGCCTCTCTGACTATATTCTTTCCTTTATACCTACCTCTCACCCTGCAGGCATGGGTCTAAGTGTTGGACACACACTAGCATTCATATTTGGTTCTCACATTGCCATAAGTGGTAGACTGTGGTTAAATGTCCTTATATTACAGATGGGAGATAGAGACACAGAAAAGATGAGTAAGTAGGGGAGCCGGGATTCCACCCATCAGCTCCAAAGGTGTCCGCTCAGCCCCAAGTCAAACCTTCAGACTGGATCCAAACTACCTTCTCCATCCCTAGCCTGGAAACATGGTCTCTCACGGAGATCATGCCTGAAAGAGTTCCTTCGTTTTCTTCCATCTCATATTGCAAGGGTCAGAAACCAAGATGACCTCCCACTCTAGGGCTTGCCTTGGAGTCCCCAAAGACCACCATCTCTTAGCATTACATTGCCAAGAGTTTTTAAAACCTGCCAATCCTTAAAAGTTGACCAACCCTAATGAAGCAATAAACATCTGGTAGTGACAACATTGATTATATCTCTGAAAATTAAGGTATGTTATACTCAACTATTCTCTTTGATCTGGGCTCTGCATTTAATTGGTGCTTATTATTATACAGAATCTAATTTAAGAAGTGATTTATTCAGGAGCTATATTCATAGCTGGTAAAACATGGGCCCAATTCTTGAAATGATGGTGGGCTAGAGTTAAGGAAGAAAAGATTTTTCTGAAATTTAAGTGTGGCCTTTGGATCACATTGTACCTGAATTCTTTTCCTTCCTTCCTTCCTTCCTTCCTTCCTTCCTTTCTTTTTCTTTCTTTCTTTCTTTCTTTCTTTCTTTCTTTCTTTCTTTCATTTTTTCCTTCCTTCCTTCCTTCCTTTCTTTTTCTTTCTTTCTTTCTTTCTTTCTTTCTTTCTTTCTTTCTTTCATTTTTTCCTTCCTTCCTTCCTTCCTTCCTTCCTTCCTTCCTTTTTCTTTCTTTCTTTCTTTTATTTTTTCCTTCCTTCCTTCCTTCCTTCCTTCCTTCCTTCCTTCCTTCCTCCTTCGTTCCTTTGCTTTTAACCCATTAAGATGTTGTTTCTCATTCAGCATCTTGTCAGCCAGCTTCCCTTGAATCTCCTCACACCCTCACCCTGCAGACAGTAGGCACACAGTCCCAATGGCACAATGTCTTTCTAGGCAGACTGCGCCTTTGCACACCCCACTCTCTGAATACACTCTCTCTGTCCTCCCACTGCCTCGTCTTCACCTGGCTAACTCTCCCAGGATCCCTTTCCTGGAGAATATCTTGGAGCTCAGGTATACTTCCTGGTGGTTCCCATCTTATCCTTGTATCACAGCACCTATTGCCTTGGATTATTGTTACCTGAATCCCCGTGGCACTGTGAATTCTTTGAGGCAAAGACCATTTCATTAACTCTGTATCCTGAGAGTCTGAGACCATTCCTGGTACATATCAGACACCCCAAAAAAATGCTTGGTGAGTGAATGTTTCACATTTATAAATCCACTGCTTGAATAAAGACTATTTTCAGGTTTTAAAGGAGCCAAGGTATGGACCAGGCACTTCAGGTCGAATATGATGTTTATGATGATACACAAGGAGGGTCTCCATTAAGCTAATTAGGATGCATATCTTAAGCCTATTCTTTGCTTTTATTTTTTTTCATATTAGACAGATTTTAATGGGATGATGCTTCAGAATTTTGTGGTACAGTGGTCAACACCATAAAGAACAGAGTTGATTTTAAGCATTTAGAAGGCAGAAACAATGACTAACTGTGGGTCACACCAAGGTACATGCTTGTAGAATGTAAACTGACCACAGAGTGCAAACATTGAGCCATTAGAGAAATAGACTAAATATGTATTTATTTATATAGCTATAGATGGGTACATAGACATAGCTTATTGCTACACATAATACTCCAGAGGGAAGACTCACACTTAGTTTTAGCATTGAAAACAGTGACAATATTAGCAAACTCATGAATCAGAACCGTGTTTATATGATTCCTGATCATTGTAATCACATATTTGTTTGAATTGGGTTCTCACAGTTTATTATACTTATTGCTTCCGTCCAGAGTGTGAAGTTAAGTTTCAAAAGCCCTTGTTAAATTTTGGACACCCCTCTGGTCTATTTATTATTGTTGTTTCTTTGATTCCCGACTGACAATGTTTTCCTCTTTCAAGTATAAAGTTAGTGCATCCATGGAGAGGGGGCCAAGAGAGAAGGACTGGATCCAGAGAGAAGAGGGGCAGAAAGTTACCACACCATTCTTTCTGAAAGCAGGAAATTAAAAGTAGAAAGAAATAATGTGTGTGTGTGTGTGTGTGTGTGTGTGTGTGTGTGTACAAAAGAGAGAGGAAAATCAAGTATCAGGAAGCCCAGATCCCCCTCCCTCCACCTCTGGCCTTGAAGATTCTGTCTGAAACACAGCTGGCATTCACTTCTTATAGTGAGCCACATGACCTTGGCTGGCACCCAGCTATAAACTGCATCTATGGCATCCAAATAGCTAATTTGGAGCTGGGGAGGAGGGGGGGAGGCAGGTAGGAATGAAGGAATGGGAAGGAAAAAAATACCCCAAACTGCAAAAGTTAAATTTCCTGCCAGGTGGCTTCCAAATCGTCCAGCAGCTTTATTTAAGGCTTTGAAGTCGTGAGCCAGCACTTCCAGATCTGTAATATTTACCCTGCAGTCTCCAAAAACAAAAGTTGACTGTGTTCCTTGAAGTCAATCTCACCGGCATTTCAGGACGACAGATGGAGAGGTTGGACAAGAGTTTTTGGATGACCTGAAACTCCTCCACTGTTCAGTCAGGTCTTGTTTCCCTTCAGTCTCCCTCTCATTCCCTCTCGCTCTTACACATGTAAGATACATGTATGTCCTTTTAACTGTGCTCAACTTCCGCCATCAATTCCTGTCCCCTAACCCAGTCCCCTGTTGCATTATTCACCAATTTGTCAGTTATGTCAAGAACTCACCCTGAAACAGCAATAGCTAACTGGACTCTCCAGCCTGACTTCCTTTAAGCCAGTAGTTGACCTCTGCCTCTCATATCCATGGACTAAGCAAAAATAAATAAATAAATAAATAAATAAATAAATAAATAAATAAACAAACAAACAAAAATGGAGCCAATTCTCCACATGAGGGAGACCCTCTAGCTATGAACTTATCCAGGACAGACCTTTGGAGAGGGGAAGTGGTTGAATTTCCCCATGAATGGGCGAATGAAAAATTCTGAAACTAAAACATATTCACAAAGAGAGAACCATATCCCAGCCCAGCCTTGACAGATGCCTGTCACTTACCTTTCTCCTTCGCAGTCACCCAACGTTCTTTGCCCCTCCGCATCAGACTTATCTTTTAGGGTTCTATGACCCACCACAATCATTCAACAAATATGTATGGAGAACTTACCATGTGCCAGGCACTGTTCCATTCAAGCTGTCCCAAGCTTGAATTGAACAAAGTCTTTGCCCTGTTAGAAACTTATATCTCACTGGGAAAGTTTGATGATAAATAAACAAGTAAATAAATAGATGGTGATCCATGCTATATTAGATGGTGTCTGGGTTGTGTTATATAGGGATCTGTGCTGGGTAAGATGGTGACCCCTGCTGCCTTATGAGATAATGTATGTTTTGCTAGATGGGGATTCATGCTGTGTTAGATAATGGTCCCTGTTGTGTTAGATGGTGTTCCCTGTTGTGTTAGACAGTGATTCCTATTGTGTTGTGTTAGCAGGTAATCCCTGTTGTGTTAGCAGGCGGTTCCTGGTGTGTTCAAGGGGGATACCTGCTGTGTTAGATGGCAATCCCTGTTGTGCAAGATGTGATCTGTATTGAGTTAGGTGATGATCTCTGATGTGTTTGATGACCATGGAATGTATGTATTCATGCTCTGAGTAAAAGTAAAGCAGAATGAGCAGACTGGAGGGATGGGGGTATAGGGCTATTATTTGTCGTGTGGTCAGAAAGCTGAAAGAGATGAAGGAACAAAAAAGAATTTGTATGGGAGAAGAGCATGTCATCAGGGGAAACAGCCAGAGCAAAAGCCTTGCCTATGGGAGGAGGAGAAAGACCAACTAGGCAGATTGTTTGGACCATGGAGGAGTTAGGTAGGAAGTGAGAGACAGAGAGAGACAGACAGATAGAAAGAGACAGAGACAGCGAGAAACTGCATCACAGAGGGCTTTGGGAGGCCTTTGGCTTTAATTCTGTGTGAGATGGGAGCTGTTGGAGAATTTGGAGCAACCTCTAACATGATCTGCCTTCTGTCAGACCGAGATGCCGTGTTGAGAATAGACTATTTAAGGGGAAAGCCTGCAGCAGCAGACAGGAGTCATTTTGGATCTGTCCAGGAAAGAGATGACGGTGGCTTGGGCCAGAGTGATGATGGTGGAGGCTGAAATCTGGATGTGTATTGAAGGTAGAGCCAACTGATACAATGGCGGTGGATTAGATGTGAAAACTAAGGGAAAATAAGATGTCAGGGATGACTCCTAAGTTTTTGGCTTCAACAACTGGAAAGAGGGGCTCTCAATCCTCCTCTGTGCTCCCATGTGCTTTTGTTAATATCAATATGGTAAAACTCTAATAACCATGGCACATTCCTCTATCCCTCCCTCTAGATGCACTGCCTTTTAACTTTCAGGTCTTACTACGCTGAAACTCTAATGAAAGTTATGACCTCTTGTCAATGAAGGGTGAACACACAAACAAATTCATGCAGACATTTGCATTCAGTGTCAAAGCTTTACTTATTTCCTGAAACTCATCTATGGGTCCTCTGAGTGGCTCATGGATCCAAGATTTATTTATTTATTATATTATTTTCAGAGAGTGAGAGTACGCAAGAGCAGGAAAGGGGAGAGAGAGAATCCCAAGCAGACTCCACACTGTCAACGCAGAGCTCAACGTGGGGCTCGAACTCATGAACCATGAGATCATGACCTGAGCTGAAATCAAGAGTCAGATTCTTAACCAACTGAGCCACCCAGGCGCCCCATGGATCCAAGATTTAAAACCCAGGCGCTAGATTTATTTGTTCTCTTAATAAATTATTATTGAGCACCTAGGATTCTGAAGACTTTGAGGATATGCTGTAACCACATCTTAGAATCTTTTCTCATGGAGATAGCAGTCTGATGTGGGAAATAGATGAGATAGTAATAAGCAAATAAACAAGTAAATAATTATAACTTGTGAAAGACACCATGGAGAAAAAACAAAGCAGGGTGACATAATATGCTATTACAGCGTAGAATAGAAGAGAGCTCAATCAGGGAGTGGAAGCCATCCAGGTATCATAATCAGAGGGGATTCAATACAAGGAATTGGTTGTATACACAATGGAAAGAAGCTAAAATCATAGAAGGGTCATTTCTCCATGGAAGTAAGAATTGGAAGTGAGGGCCAATCTACTGGAGATGCCAACTCAGATAGAGCAAGAGAGAAAAGTGCCCTGGGTTCTCCCATTATCCCCCCCTCCAGTATGCAATTAGTGCCCCCCATTGGCCAAATCTAGCCAGAGCCCACTCCCTGTGGTTCACAGTGGAATGGAAAGGAGCACAGAGCAATCAGGTGGGTGACTGACACAGGGGGACGTACGTAGAAAGAGTGGCCAAGTACGGCCACTCTGAAAAACCAAAATTTGTTTCAACTAGCTAAATTAGATGACCATCAAGTGAGACGTGGAAGGAGAGCATTCCTGGCAAAGAGAACTGGAATGGAAGTTCCTGAGGTGTTAAAGATCTCTGCCTTTTGTGGGGTGGCAGGAACTCATCTTAAGCCAATCTGGCTGTCCCCAACTATCATAATCTTTGGATAATCAGAGTAGGAGGTTAGCCACATGGCTCTTCCACAACCATGTGCCAGGTGGCACACTGCAATGGAAGCGAGCTTCAGACCAAATTCCACCAGATGTTCAAATGTTTATTAGTGAGCACATAGAAAGACAGCCATACAACCTGTTCTCTGTTCTTCAGGGCTCCCACAAGTACCTTGTCTGTAATGTGAACCTGAGGTAGAGGCAACAATATTCTGACAGCAGGATGTATTGTCAAGGTCATCCAGCAAGTAGAGGCACACAAGGCCAAATGGAGTTCCAGACCACAGATGTCACTCAGAAAGTTCTGAGTTGCTGGGCCTGTCGGCTTCTCACATTTTATTCATGCAAAGGATAAATAAATGAATATCACTTATTTCATCAATGAAAAATGATTTGTAACACTAATTAATATACCATCTAACGCAGATTTAGAAATTGATACTTAAAGCACTCGCTGAAGCCATTTCTGGAGCTTGGATTCTTTATTAGGGTGACTTAAATATCTTCTAACTCCCACTGGAGCCTGGATGGAAGCTGACCTGTACACTCAGTTAACAGGTACATCTCACTGTTTATACAGAAGCGCAGTAAGGTTAATTACAGACAATGAACCGAGGGGATGAAAGGCGCCCAGTGTGGCCAGAGTTCTGCTAGTGAAGAAAGAAGTAGAGTGAGATGGGGCTGCTGAGGTGGGAAGGGGCTAGACCCCATAGGCCATCCCCAAGAGTTTGCACGTACCCCAAACTTCGTTGAGGGGCTTTCAGCAGAGAGGTAACATAATACGATTTGGTCTTTACGAGTTCTTGCTGGCTGCTTTATGAAGAATGGATTATAGAGGAGACAGAGTGGAACCAGGACATTCTAGGAGTTCAGACAGAGGTGATGGCGTCAGCCCAACTTGATGGCAGTGCAGATGGAGAGAAATAGAGTGAGCCGTATTTGGGAGCTGGAAACACAGGAATGGCAAGTAGATGAGAATCTGGGATGTTGGCAAGGGACAGTTTGGAATCAAGGATGACCCCCTGGTTTGGGCCAATGTCCCTGATTGCAGTATGGCAGATTTCATAAGATGGAGGAGACTAAGATAGAAAAAGACTTTGTAGTCGAGTGGGAAAAGGACATAGAGGAAGAGTTTCATTGCATACTTAAAAGTAGGGAATATAAGCTTATCTTATTTGTCTGTGTGCCCACCAGCATGGCCTTGGTGGATGCCTGGTACATATACATATGTACACAATCACTCCAATTCCAGATGGTGGTCCAAACCATCGAAGATGGCATAAACCAAAAGCATAATGACTCTTAGGCAGAAACGAACTTACTTTAAGCGGTGAGGGCTTGGGCTTCAGTTGACAGGGTGACACCATTAAGGAATTAAAAAGCACTCAAGCTCAAGTGATCAAGTTTGGAGTCTGGATACTAAGAAGCATCCCATGAATTCCTGTGTCTCTGAGATGGCCTTCCTTTCCTCTTGAAAGGTCCATTAATGCACCCACTCCTTGAAAAATAGGAATGATGATACCACTGCAAATGTCACTATCCCTGCGAGTGGATGTGGCCACCATGGCTTCCTCATCTGTAAAATAAAGAGATTACACTGGATGACCCCAAATACTTAAAAGGCTCCTCTCAGACCCATCTTATCCTTGATAGTCATTTGCAAATGCCTTCTAGAGAGCCAGCAGCACAACAAAACCAGCTGTGAGGACCTCTCTGTCTTGGCTTCATGAAATAGAGTGAATGGTACCAGACCTCTGTAAATTTCACCGAAGTTGGGGAGAAGCAGAAAGAGATCTTTAGCTATGTATCACTTCTACAGAGGTAAGAAAGTCTCGCTACCATTCAGAAAAATCTTATTCTCTCTTTTCTGTATTTCTTTATATCACACAAAGGAAAGTGAGAATAGTACTCCATGGTTTACTTAAGTTTGGAAGCATAGTGTAAGAGTTTCCAAGAAAGAAAAAGCCTGCTAAAAGCCTCACAAGTAAATTAAAATAAAAAAATTATCCATGCTTATGTCTCATAACTTAGCAGCAGATTCCCCAGGGCTGTTCACATATTAAATTATATAAAACACCTTTTGCCTGGGCAGGGAAACAGATACAGTCCATTACCAAAAAGAAAACTTTACTGTGAGCATATTATGCATATTCATGAAGTCCAAAATATTTATATGTTATTGTTTTGCCCGACTAAATCACTAATCCATCTATAGTTAAAATCGTGTCCAGTTTGGCCCTGAACCTCCTGGTAGCCAATGCAAAACAAAACACAGAATCAGCTACGAAATGCCCATTATGGAAAAGAAAGAGGCATATCAGCTCAGAAGAACAACAATGAAAGATTTCCTTTATGTAACGTAAGGCTGTAGGGAGCATACAGCTGTGCTCTTCACTGTAAGTCAAGGACATCATGTTAAAACACAAGTCAGTGGAGGGCTGGGGCGAAACAGACCTAGAGCGTTGCTGCTGGACTCAAAGATAAAAACAAAAGATCTAGAATGCACTGATATAGAGGCTCTGATCCTCAGGTGACTTGAAATGTGACTGGTCTGAATTGAGATGACTGTAAGAGTAAAATACACACCAGATTCTGTAGACTCTATACAATCAAAAAAGGGGGAATAATCTCATTAACAATTATGATATATGAATGATATTAGATGATATTTTGGATGCATCAGGTTAAATAAATATATTATTAAAATTAATTTCACCCAACTACTTTAATTTTGAAGAAAACATGGCTGCTGAAAAATTTAAAATCATACCTGTGGCTCCCATTCGTGACTTGTGTTCCATTACCATTGGATAGCATTGCCCTAGAGGGATGATTTTGCCATTTCATCTTGGATGTGTTCCTTTCTCTCCCCACCCATCATTCTCCTCATCTATAAACTGAGGAAACCTAATACCCACCTCCAAGACTAAATGGACTGGCTCATATAAAATGCCTAACATGGTGCCTGACACATCGTTGGGCCCAAAAAGAGTCTTCCTTCTCTACTTCTCAGACTGGAACCCTACCTTTGGGACTCAAAGTGGGGAAATGACAATATTCTGGCTCCCAGGACAGCCCCACTAAATATTTGCCAGTGAGCCTCTATCCCTGAGGTCTGGGGCTATTTTCTCTGTCTTGAGGAAGTACAGTACCCCGTGATTTCAGTGTCTCAAGACAGATAACTCCGGCCCCTGTGGAATAGCCAGCGTGATGACAGAGAGGGCCTGTTTATAGAAGAGAGGGGTCAAACACTACTCAAGAACTTTGTTTAAAATTCTTTTTGTAACCACAGAGTTCTCTGTTTGGGTTTGCTGCTCTCATTAAATAAATATCTGGAGAGTCTTCAGGGATCATCCCAGATACGTGTGACCAGAGTTTTTAAGATAATGAACCACTCTGTCAAGTCAAACTCAGTGGATTTCCCAGTTGGCTCTTATGAGTCATGTTAAGATGGTCAGGAGAGGTCAGCAAGGGATGTGATAAAGTTCTTCCCAATCAGGCCAAGAGTAAAGGACCTTTGTAAAGTTACATGCAAGATCCCTGCTCACAAGCACCTTGCATTAATTTCTTAGGGGCAGTGTTTATGTCAGTGAGAAGGCACAGGGAAAGGAAGGACCAAGACGTTATGATCTGAAAGAACAGAATTAAAGGGAGCAAGAACATCTTGTTAACTTGAAGTTTGCCCGAGACTCAGCTTCATGTTTTGAGCGAACATGTGCCAATTATTTGTGATTAGCACAGAAACATAAATTTGTGTTTTGTTTTGATGAAATAATTTGAAGTGCTGAGGAGGCAGGGGTATTTGGAGATCTAAATTTGGCTCTCAGTAAATCTAAGTCCTTTCAACTCAAACATTCCTGAAGGGAGACTCAGAGATAGGGGAAATAGGGGGAAAATACACAGGGTAAGAAAACCTTTTTCTTTCCTTTTTAAATTAATGAACTTTTTAAAAGAGTAGTTTTAAGTTTGTCAAAAAATTGAACAGAAAGTACTGAGAGTTCCCATAAATTCCTCCCTACCAGGCATGGTTTCCCTTGTTTTGAACATCTTTGCATTAATGTAGTACATTTGGCGATAGCAATCCATTATTGTTGACTATAGACCGTAGTTTACATTAGGATTTGCTCTTTGTATTGTACAGACTACGGGTTTTGACAAACGCGTAATGTTGTGCACCCACCATTATGATAGCATACAGAATATTTTCAGTGTCCTAAAAATTCCCTATGCTCCACGGATTTATACTGTCCTCTCCCCTACCCCCAAACCACTGATCTTTTTACTTTCTCTATAGGTTTGTCTTTTCCAGAAGGTCATATAGTTGGAATCATACCATATGCAGCCTTTTCAGACCAGCTTCTTTCACTTAATGTGCATTTAAGGCTCCTTGAGGAGCACTTCTTTTTAAAATGTTAAGAAAATAGGGCCTTTCAAGAGAGACGAGGAGAAAGAGAACAAATAAAAGACAAATTTTAGGCTGAGCTATTGTTTTTGGCACCCCGTAGCTGAGAGACAAAGGACAAACTCACTCTGGAGAAGGAAATCCCAAGATAAAAGGAGTGATGCGTCCATGTGGTGAAGGGCAGGGATACAAATAAACACTCGCTCCATGGGATGATAGGGTTTTGGGGGCCAAGAAGACCTTGAGTTTGTCCACAAAGACTAACTTGATGGTTCAGCCTTAAAATAAAGTTAAGTTTGGTCCATTTCCTCCCTGGTGGAGAATATGTCTCAATTTTCCCACAGGAGGGTAGGGACGATTTCTCTTGGGGACAGGACTGTGATACAACACCATTTCGATCTATTCTTCCGTTCCATTCTATATTATTCCATTACGTTGTTTTTTTTTTTTTCTTGCCTAGTTTAATTCAATGTCTAATCATTGTGTCAAAAGTATAACTTGGCCCTACAAGGAGTCAAACTGATTATTTCTCTGGACGGTTTTTTGTTGTTGTTGTTGCTGTTGGTTGTTGCTATCTTTTTTTTTTTTTTTTTTAGAGCCACATAGTCCAGCTTATTTCTTTGGGGGATCCTCACTCTAACACAGGGGAATCTGTCTTCTAAAAATAGCCCAAGGACACACACTTGAGCCGAGAACATTTGGGGGGGGGGGCAAAATTTAATTCAGAGCTTTTCATGTCAGAATCCTGATCAGGCCGATATCAATAGGAGGCATGAGTGAAAGAGAGACTTTGGGGCCAGGGATTAGTGCAGTCTACGAGTAGAAAAGGCCAGGAGCTCGAGGCCTGGATACCTGTCCTGCCATCAAAGGAATGTCCATCCTTGAAGATGGAAGTCCTTAGAAAAGCATCGCCAGGTGAACAATGGCCTCTCAATTCTTCGGCATTTCCAAGGCTGCTCAGCATAGGGTGAATGGAGTATTCGGGCATCTCACCTGACTGGTACACTGTCCGTGCTCCCAGCCTCTACTGCTGCCCTCGATGGCCTCTCCATGGGAAAACCTCACACTCTCTGCGGTCCTTGCCTTAGGAAGCCAGCAACATACACTCAGATCCCTCTGAGCAGCACGCTCAGGCGGCTGTGGACTGCAGGGGCAAATGTTTTCCAATTTTCAACCCTCTGGAGTCGTGTCAGATTTGGAAGAAGAGGCAGGTCATCACACTAAATATCGCCAGGGGAATAAAATATCCGGGCAATGTGAGAAAATAAAAATTATCAGAGCATACCTCAAGAAAAAGGTATATGGAGAGGGTTTATTAAGTCTCCTAGGGCCAAGGAGCTAAAACCCTCCTTCCTCCCAGGGCTAGACTTAAGTAACCTTAATATTTGCAACCTTAATATTGTGCAATATTTGCAAATTAAGGAAGGTGAGTCCGCTTAACTGCGGGTCTTTCCTTTGCTGAGGGGACTATGCAGGTTTGGAGCCAGAATGGAACTACCAAGAATAATAGAAAAGGAGCTGAATGTCCCCAGCTGGGGTCCCTCTTTTCCTAATACTCACCACCCACCCCCACCCCCCTGTGCCATCACTCAGTCTTCTCTTTTCAATTAACTATGAACAAGTATTTGAAGGAATGCCAAGTTATTAGCTTGCTCAGAGTGATCAATCACTCATTTTCCTGGGATTCCTTAATGTCTGTCTGTCCCTGAGTGAAGTCTAAAAGGCAAGGCCATCTCCTGCGGGCTAGCAGCAACATGAGGTTAACAGGTTTGCTTCTCTTAGTTCATCTGTTTGGAATTTTTCCTCTTTCTTTCTTCCATATCTACCTGTCTAAACTCTACCAGTTCTCTAAGACCCAGCCTAAATGCATCTTCTCCAGCAAGCTTTATGTGGAATTAATTCATCCCTTCTTTACATACTCATAATGACTTGTATATAGAAACAAAGAAAGTATTATGAAACTTTAAATTTTTTTAACGTTTGTTCATTTTTGGAGAGACAGAGAGAGACAGAACATGAGCAGGAAAGGGGCAGAGAGAGGGAGACACAGAATCCGAAGCAGGTTTCAGGCTCCAAGCTGTCAGCACAGAGCCCGACACGGGGCTCGAACTCACGAACTGCGAGATCATGACCTGAGCCGAAGTCGGACGCTCAACTGACTGAGCCATTCAGGCGCCCCTGAGACTTTAGAACAAAGTACAACATGATGATATCTGCCACTAGAAGGTAAGCTCATGGACATCAGCAATACCTTCCTTTTTATCTTTATGTAGGACGCATTCTGGGTATCACAGGCTATGCAGAGAAGGTACTAAAGAAATGTTTTTCTACCGTCATTGCTGTTGGTTCAGAAGCAACCTAGATTGCCACCCATTCTCCACTCATCCTGTGGGGGGAAAACCATGGCCCACTCCTCTGTGATCTGCATCAGACCCTAAGAAGCCAAAGTGTGATGGTAAGAGGTTCCAAGGAGCCTTGACAAAGAGCATGCCCACCACTGGACCACAGAGTTGATATCTGGCTCGCATTTATTTCTTCTAGTAACAGCCCTCCGGTTTTCCTCTGGGGGACTCTCCTACCAACTCTGAGTCCAAGTGGTTCATATGTGGCTATATCGATACCCCAATAATAGAAGTAGACACATGCCCCAGACCTAGCCAGGGTTTTATTCCCTTGGAAAGAGTGAGTACTTCTGAGATGGACACAAGACCCAAGCTAGATCAAGGAGATAAATCTGGGTTTTGCGCTAGAACCTTGGGGGAAAGGGGGTCCTTCCTCCACGGTTCCTAAGCTCTGAGATGTGAGTGTAGGGCTTCCAACAGCTATTCAATCACCTCATCACTAGGGCCTGCCTCAGAGTAATCCCAACATGAGCAGGAAGAGAAAGCTGACATCATGTGCCAGGGAGAGGTGGCCAGACCAAATATAGGAAGCAATAGAGGACAAACCTATACCAAAGAAATTGCTTGTTATTCTCCGAAATTCAGTTCCACTGAGTGTCCTGTAGTTTTCTTTGCTAAATATGGCAACCTGAGCAGCAGGAAGCCTTGGTCTTGATGCTGGCTTTTGAATCTCTGCATTCATCGACGCCCCTGGACTTCTCAGCTATGTGAGGCATTACCTTCCTGTTTTTGCTGAAACTGGTTTGAGCTGGGTTTCTATCCACTTGCAACATAAAATTCCCTCACTATCGTAGATGTTCTGCCATCTCAATGGCCAGTAAGTTCCCTTTTCAAAAAGAACATACCTTAGGAAGGAGGCATAGGCCAGAGGGGTTAACAGCAAGACACGGAATCTTTGCCAGCTGTTTGGGCGTAAGAGGTGCTCAAATTCGGTAATACCTTATGCCTGGGAGGAGTAGAAGATAAGCCAGTGGCAAAGCTCCATAGATGAGGCTACACATATTGGGGAGACTATAGGCTGCACTGGGCCGGGCTCAAAAGAGAATCTCTATCAGCAACACAGCCAGCTCTATGCATTCCTGCTTATGCACCATGAACAGCTCACCTGTTAAGACTGCACTTCTACTTGAACTTCTGGGTTATTTACAGGGAACAAGAGCAGATTCAAATCTCCAACGCGAGCCCCAAGGGAGGGCAAGAAGCCAAAATGTTCGTGCAATTTGAGGGGGTCGGGGGAAGAAAGAGAGGGTAGAAAGAAGAAAGGTTCCTTTCTAAACAGCCTCTGTCACTAGCCACCCCCACATAGGGGAAGGACAAACCGAGGGCAGCCTGGGTGGGAGAGCAAACAGAAAAGTGTCTCTCTGGCACCTGGAAGCAAGCAATCTGATCCACGGGCCCCAGAGACAGAGCTTGAGGACAAAGCTTTGCGGGGGTGGGGAGGGCAATGGCTTGAGCAGAGTCCAAAGCCTTCCCCGCCCTGCCCTGTCTCCAGGCGCCAGCGTGTCATGTCACTGCAAACAAACAGCATGGAGAGGGTTGCCAGGAGAAATGACAAGGGTGTTTGTGCGCATTGAGGAGGATTCCACCAATCAGGTTGAGCAGGACCACGGAAGGTCTTCCCCTCCCTTACTTGGGTGCGTTAGCCAGAGTTCAATTAAGCAACTTCTGTGTGCCGGGGTGCGGGGCAGGTGGTCATTTAAATTCACTTGACGGTCATTTTCCTGGCTTTGATGCAAAGCTTTTTGGAAAAGTAAGTCAAAGCTGGTATCATCATCCGTTTTCACGGGAACAGGAAACGGAGATGTGGATCTCCTTAGATCACACAGGACATCAGGGAAGAAGAAAGATCTCTGCATCTCTGTAATCATTTCCAAGGCAGGGCCTTCCCCTCTACAGGAGTTAGCATGGAGGACTGCAAGTCAACCCTGGGAAACCCTCTTTGTAACAATTCCCTACAATTAACCACACCAGAATCAAGTTTTTATTACTGCTTTCGAAAACCAGAAGCTGGGGCGCCTGGGTGGCTCAGTCGGTTAAGCATCCGACTTCGGCTCAGGTCATGATCTCACGGTCCGTGAGTTCGAGCCCCACGTCGGGCTCTCTGCTGACAGCTCAGAGCCTGGAGCCTGTTTCAGATTCTGTGTCTCCCTCTCTCTCTGGCCCTCCCCTGTTCATGCTCTGTCTCTCTCTATCTCAAAAATAAATAAGTATTTTTAAAAAAACTAGAAGCTGTACTGTTGGAGATAACATCAAACCCTGCAGTCAGTAGAGAAGGCTCTAGAGGCTTTTGTTGATGGGGTGTTTCATTCAAGATTGGGCAAGTTCGGGAAATGTCACCATTTATTACTGATTTTAGCATTCTGCATGGTCTGTATTTGTGGAGTACTTTGACTTCTCCTTTAAACCAGTCGTAACACCTTGCTGGTTTCCTCATTAATTACTGAGCTATATAAAATTTTTGACACGTGTTCGTTTTATAATGCCTGAGAACTGGGGCTTCACCCTTTCACAATGACTCGGCTGAAGAGAAGCAGAGAATACAGTGCACCTTAGTGTTCCCAGATCCTCACCAGCAGGATATATTTTCCTCCAAATTATGAAAAATGAAAGTTTTGCTTCTGTATCATTGCAGAGTTTTCTTTTGTTGTTTCATTTTTATTTTTTAGAGAGGGACCACATGTGAATGGAGGAGGGGGCAGAGGGAGAGAGAGAGAGAGAGAGAGAGAGAGAGAGAATCCCATGCTGAGCATGGAGCCTGATGCAGGACCGGATCCTATGACCCTGGGATCATGACCTGCGCCAAAATCAAGAGTTGGATGCTCAGGCAACTGAGCCACCCAAGCACCCCATTGTTGCAGAGTTATTTTTGTTCCCCTGTCCTTTTAAAATTTTTTAACGTTTTTATAAATTTATTTTTGAGAGACAGAGAGAGACAGAGCATGAGTGGGGCAGGGGCAGAGAGGAAGAGGGGGACACAGAATCTGAAACAGGCTCCAGGCTCTGAGCTGTCAGCACAGAGCCAGACGCAGGGCTCGAACTCACAAACCCTGAGATCATGACCTGAGCTGAAGTCGGACACTTAACCGACTGAGCCAGGTGACCCTCCCTGTCTTCTTAAAGGGAGCCCCACTTCCCAGCTGCACCCCCCCACTCTTTCCCTGCCGACCCAGTCAAATAACCCTCTTCCCTCCCCTGGCAAAATTAATTTTCTGTAAAAGCTGATATTCATCCTTATTCAACTGAAACTGAGAGATAAGAAGCAGTGTGTGTCCTTTCCTATAGAGCTTTTCTAGCATGTTCCCGGGAACAAAGCCTCAAGCTTAAGAAAAGAATTTCTACCGGTTGCCATTTCTAGGACAAAATCTCAGACTGTTTTGTGACAAAGAATAAAGGTTTGTCAGAGCCCCTGAAATCAGGCTTTGTCTCTCTGACCAGGTTCTCTCTGCCCCCTCTCCTACCAAAAAAAAAAAAAAAAAGAGAGAGAGAGAGAGAGAGATTTTGAGTAATAACCTAATAACCCACCAAATAGGCAGAGTAGGACATGTACCTATGGAACAATTCCAAGTTCTGGAGGATAACCCTGAGGTACAGGATCCTTGCTGTTAGAAGAGTGTTATTTTAAAGTATAGCACTCTGTCTTAACCAAGTCATCCAACTAGACACATTGAATACACATAAAATTAAAAAGCCTGCTATTACGTACTGAGCCAGTGTGGCTACATTTGGCTTCCTGCAGTCAAACCTTTGGAGTTTGGACACTGAGCACACGGAGGACAGGACAAACAGCATTGCCTGAGAACTTGTTTAATGGGGAGCTTGAGCCAATGAACAGGCAAGTTTATCCCAGGTGCTTCTGCTGATGTTACCTCCCCCCAAGTGTGTGACCCGCCCACTCTCTCTGATCCGTAGTTAGGTTGCCGAGACAGGCTCCAGGCTGGGACCAGAAGCCCTCAGAGTACAGTGGCATTGTGGATCAGCCTCCCTCGCACTGAGTTGAAATGGGGAAAACTATGTATAAGGAAACTTCTCAGACCAAAGCCAACCTCCATCTGGGGTGTCTGGGGTCTTAGCCGTGATGAGCCGTAGCCAACAAGAACTCAGTCACCAGCAGTTACCAAAGCTACCTAGCTCCATATCTCCATTCATCCCCTTCATCTTGCCCCTGCCAGACCTCCCCTCAACCGCCCCCTCCCCGCCCCCAACCTTGTGCAGGGAAGTCAGGCCACGGGAAAGAGCCAAGAATTCCTTCATCTGGGAGCCTGCCTCCGCAACTCTGAAGCCGAAGTGCTGGGGATGATCCGTCTTCCAGAACTCACCAGCCAATCCTTCAAAAGGACCTGTGACTGAACGGCGGCCATATTATCTAAACCTCACCTCTCCACTCTTTCTGCCCCCACACCTCAACTTCCAAATATGGACAGAGTTCATCTCCCACTTCAGAAACACATGTGATTGTGCAGTCATTTGGACTGCACCGCATGAAGATGATTTAGTGTCATTCCATCAGAGATCAGAGGGCAAACCAACAGTGGCTTGACTGGGTTGTTGCCAGAGCCACAACTAGAATACACAGCTGACGATATTAAGAAACCCATTCACCTGCGAATCTCTGTCTCTAGTCCTACCCTGTTCACCTTACTTTCAAGTGAAATAATTTAGGATGATGTATATAAAGCTGCCTTGAAAATAATGATATGGAACATCGATTACGCACTGGCCTAGTGCTTTACGTGAATTACCACACCTAATTATTGAAGCTTAAGATCAGAGAAGTTCAGGAGTTGGCCCACAAACACACAGGTCTGTCAAATTCCTAAGCCTCTGTTTTAACACCACAGCTATTTACTTGAGGTGTTCATTCATACAGCTGATTGAATGTCCCCAGCTTCAGTTCTGGCCTCTCTAGCTGAATATTTCTCAATGGGATTAAAGACAACCATACGGTGTCCCCACACAAACTCCTTCACATACCTCCACACTCTAGAAAAAACAATTGCCAACAAAGAGTAAATGACTGACAAGGTGGGTGGCATTGTATGAATAAGAACAAACAAGGCTCTTGCCCAAAGGGCATGTATACTCCATGACTCTGGACTCACTTCCTTTAAACACCACCCATTTTATAGAATGTGTCAGCCTGCATGAACCCTACCCATTCTGAGTCTTCATTTCCCAGCCAGGCTAGAACAGTGGGTGTTTAATTATTATTTTTATTACTTCCTGTATGTCAGCACTTTGATAGATGTGTTCAAATACATCAACTCATTTAATGCATCAGTATAAATGTGAAACATTATCCCCATTCCACTGATATGAAAACAGAGTCCAGCAGAGACCAAACCTTGGAAATTTTATACTCCCAAGCAAAGCCACTCATCAAAAGACAATGCAAAACCTGGCTTCTTTTCAACCAGGGCTATGGGTGACACTGTGTATATCTTGGTTGGTCGCCAACCTATTTGACCTGAGTGCCCTCATGGTTTTAGAAGGAAGGTTCTACATTATTGTGGTTCCCTGAGTAGGTCACACAGCATTTCTCTCGTCTCTAACAAGCTGATGTCACTTCTTTGGGTGACGCTTTGTGGTACATGATAAGGCTGTATCACATATCTTTCAGGAATCTACTATTTCGCTACGTAAGTCTTAGACTGAAAGGAATTTCAGGGGTCATTTAACAATATAATACCATGTACTGAATCTTTGTGGCTTTATGACAATTCATCATCTCTAAGCACTTTTACACACAGTAGCACATTTGATCTTCCCCACTTCTAGAAATGGTCCCTGCCAAAGATTTTTGTTAGAATTCAATGGGACCAAGTACAAGCATGCAGCACAATGCATGGCATGTAATATATGCCCGATAAATGTGATTTATTATTAGCGTTAACTCTGAAATTGGTCCGTTTCCTACCAACTCAATTATCTTCAGAGGATGGAGAATCCCGAGTTTCTGACCACTTCCTTACCCCTCCATGCGTCCATCTCATATTTGCTTATGTTGTTTGCTTGCTTCCAGATCATAGGTAAAACTCATGCTGTTAATTACCAGCATTCCCCAGCCAGACCCACCCACGCCGCATTCGAATGAGAAAGCTCTCTCCAACCCTGGAAATTGGGAAGGTCCAGTGTTATCGTGGTTAACAGATCTGAGGAGCGGATAATGGAATATTCATCTACCAGCTTTAGAACGTTCATCCAGCAGCTTTATAGAGTTGAGTCACATTAGACAGTGGGGTTGTCTGCTGGAATGGGATCTCAACTGGGAGCTAGGAGTTAAAGTCTTTCTCTTCATGTAGTGTGTCCCTAAAGATGAGAATCAGGCTATTAGCCTTCCCTGCATGAGTTCTTGCCTCTTCAAAATCATCTGCTTCTGCTTCTGCTTCATTCACATACTTTGTAAAGATTCAGCACATGAAGTTGGAACTGTTTTAGGGGGTATGGGGATAAATTACTGTTTCCCAGTCAGCTTAAATACTTAGCCAGCCACAAGGTGAATAAGATCATGGATTAATTTTGGCAGATGAACCCAAAGGAAGGTCAAGAAGATACTGGACCCACTTTTCCAACGGCAAAGTGGGTCATTGGAGTCCAGAATGGAGATGATGGCTATCATGGTAGGAGGGGGGACCCAATCCAACATAAATGCATGGTGAGATAATTACTGAGATGAGACTTGATTTACCCTGAGTTTGTTTTCCTGTTGGTGTGGATGTGAGGTTACTGCTTCACCCCAGGAAATCAGAGATTTACTGTTCACATGTCAACATTGCAGCCAGAGAAACCCTGAGACAAGAGCCCAAAGCTAGCTATGTGGCTAGAATTAGACCCATATACAGCCTACCGGCAAATGATCCACCTCTCTACTGAGCAGGAGCACTGAGAGGAGCCATGTGCTACTGTCTCTCACACAAACACACGCACACACAAACACACCACTTACCAAATCAAAGGGAATATTGATATAAGAAACAAAGACGGGTTTAAATAACCGGGGAGAATGAATGGAGGAATGAGGCTAAATGAGATGGATGGGCCTAAAGGAGAACGTGGTCATTTTCATGACTCACTACCAATTCCCCATCCTGCCAACTGTGACATGACCTACGATGTGCAGTGGAGTGAGTGGGGTTGTAAGGATTGTGTTATGAGGAGAATTGTACTCCTCCCATTCGTGTGTTGAAGTCCTAACTTTCAGTACCTCAGTAGGTGACCTCATTTGGAGATAGGGTCATTATAGAAGTAATCAAGTTAAAGTGAAGTCATTGGGGTGGGCCCTAATCCAATATAACTGGGGTCCTTATAAAAAGGGGAAGTTTGGACACAGAAGCACATATAGAGGGAAGGCAATGTGAAGAGACATGGAAAGAAGATGCCATCTACAAGCTAAGGAGAGAGGCTTGGGGGAGATTCTGTACTAATAGCCCTCAGAAGGAAGCAATCCTGAAGACTCCTTGACCTCAGACTCCTGGCCTATAGAACTATAAGACAAACAATCTCTGTCATTTAAGCCACTCAGCCTGTGGTACTTTTGTTTTGGCAGTCCTAGCATAGATGGAAGCTGAAGTATCTTCCTAGCCTGCAGAAGCCAAGGCTCCTGGGAATTTAAAACATGATCATTCTCTTTATTGTGGTCTGAAGCACAAGCTGCAAACACCAGAGCTTTCATTTGGTGAACAGGCCTCCATGACCGAGTTGAGCAGTACTGGTGCAGGTTTCAAGGCCCCTTCCATTTCATTCCCAAATCTGTGCTTCTCTCAGCCAGGAGCATAAGTGAATAATGACATGCTCACCACTGAAAGTTCGGTGGGTTCTATTCTTTCCCCATAGACCTGCCATATGTTCATCTCATACAGATGTTTGAACTTTGTTTTCTGACCAATTACCAATTCCCAGCCAAGCCCTCAACACAAGGAAATTTAGCGCTTCTATGACCCCATCCTTTGATGAGATAGGTGAGGAAACAGACCCAGAGAGTAGAATCACCTAGCATGAAAGCTACTTGGTGGAGGGATAGATCCTGGCCAGATGTCCCAACACCAAGTCCAAGGTTTAGTCCTATTCACCACATTGGTTTCCTGTCACAGAAACAATTTGTAGTATGGGAAATTTGATGAAATTTCCCCTAAATCTATGAAGGGTTCCCTTCATTTAGTCACCTCTTTGGTGGTTAATGGAAAAGATAATGCCTTGCCCTAGAATGAAGGACTTTGAGATCATCTAACTCCTCTACAATATTTATGTCAAGGGATATGTCGGTCTCTGATTAAATATTTTCAAAGAGGAGAAACTTGCTATTTCATTTCAGACAGCTCTAAAGATGAGAAATTCTTTCAAACTGAACCAAAAACATACCAGGCTCTAGAAGGCAGGGACTTTTATTTTAAGTCAGTTAGCTTGAAGTGATGCCCAGGGCTTTGGGTCTGCCAAAGTCTCTGTGACAATTACAGTCGTGACATTGGTTCAGATAACGCTTCCTTTATCCTGGAGACCACACCACAGCAGAATTCCCTTCAGGGTGATGGGGCTTGATGCCCAGCTCAGAAGACACTAAAAATGCCCGGTCTTTTGGACAATATGATTTAAAAAGAGTGACAATGAATAGCGATGCCAGTTTCAAAGAATCCATGAAGCATCTGAGTTGAAAACCTGGGTTTCTGCTACAAAGAGGATTATCTTATTTGTGAGGAGCAAGAAAGGTGACATTTGGGTCACAGTCATGGCCTGCTGGAGTCTGCTCCATTCTGCATGCTGCAATACTTCAAGGGTACCTCGCTGGAAGCCAGGACATCTGGTTTTAAAGTCACAGCCTTGTGAGCTTGGATGATCAGTGAACTTCCATGGACATTGTATTCCTCATTGGTGTAAATGAAAAGGCCAACGTTAGAAGGACAGCTGAGCTCAAAGATCTCAGAAGTCTGTAGGGCTGCGTGTCTGAAGATACTGACTTCTACACAGTCCATCCCTTTCCCAATCAGGGAAACTTTTGGTAGGTGAGTTAGAGAAACTGGATTGTAATAAAACAAAATTCTTCACTAGACAAAGCAGGTTTGAACTGTCACTTGTAACAGTAAATAACTTCCACCATACATTGAGTGATTACTAAAATGCCAAGCATGATTATCTCATGTTATCCTCCAAACTCTCTGTGAAATAGGTGGCAATCACCATTCCAGAAGGAAGAACACTAAGGTGTAGAGGATCTAAGTGACTTGCGGGGTGCCTGGGTGGGTGTCTGACTTCAGCTCAGGTCATGATCTCACAGTTCATGAGTTCAAGCCCCACGTCAGGCTCTGTGCTCACAACTCAAAGCCTGGAGCCTGCCTCAGATTCTGTACCTTCCTCTCTCTCTGCCCCTCCCCTGCTCGTGCAATCTTTCTCTCTCTCTCTCTCTCTCTCTCTCTCTCTCTCTCTCTCTCTCTTTCTCAGAAATAAATAAACATTAAAAAATTTTCTTAAGTAACTTGCCCACAGTTATGAGCTGGTAAGTGCAGAGCCAGAATTATCATCAAGGCAGTGTGATTTCAAAGTCAAGTTGCTTACACTTTATGGCACACTTGTGCCATACTGAGAGAAAAAAATTGTACACATCCACAAAATACACATATACACATCCTTAAAATCCCAGAGAAATAATTTATTCAGCTATAAAGTGTACATATATGTATGTACTATAAGGTATCATTTAAGATTTATGTATGTGTATATATATATATGTGTGTGTATATGTATATGTGTATATGTGTGTGTGTGTGTGTGTGTGTATACACATATATAAATCTTATATGATGTATATAATCTTCCCACTCAGCAAGAACTTGCTTTGTGGAATGAAGTCCCCTTTGTATTACTTAAGACTGTTGGAAGTCATTCATTCCAAGCATAGATTCTAAAACTAAGAAAAAGGAGGGAAGATGAAGCCAAGGTGGCCTTTCAGTAATAAATAATGAGCACACCAGATGCTTCCCGTTCTCAAAAATACTATTTTAGGCCAATTTTGATACTTACAGTATTCTAGCACAATGTGCTTCTCAGTGAGTACTTCATTCTTAAACTTAAAAATGTCAGTGACAAAAGAAAGCTAGGTACCGTGAACACGCCACGCAGATAACGTCTTTGACATTTTCAAAAATAAAAGTAATGCATGTGCATGGTTTGAAAGCGTAAACATTATGACAGAAGGTAGAAAATGAAAAGTGAAAGCCTCTTCCCACTCCCATGGAATCTTCAGACCCTCTATGCAGAGACGATGGCCATTAACCAATTTTGAAAAAACAAATATTTGGTTATATACTATTTGCAGATGACATGGTACTACACACAGAAAACCCACCAAAAGAAAAAAAAGAACTACTAGAGGAAATAAGCAAATTCAGTAAAGTTGCAGGATGCAAAATTGATACTCAGAAATTGGTAGTGTTCCTTTTTTCCCTGCAACTACTAATTTATTCTCCACCTCTATAATTTTATTATTTCAAAAAAATAGTGTTTCAACTCAATAATATAGTACATAACTTTTGAGATTAGCTTTTTTTTAATTAACATTATTCCTTGAAGTTCATTCAAGTAGTTGCATATCAATACTTTCTTTTCTTTATGGCTGAGAAGTAGCCTATGGTGTGGATTACTTCAGTCTATTTAACCATGTAGCCGGTGAAGGACAAACGAGTCATTTCCAGGTTTGGCTTCTGTGAACAAGGCTGCCATGTAATTTTTTTAATCTCCTTTGAGACTTTCTCCTTGACCCAAGGATTACTTAGAAAGAAGTATGCTGTTTGTTTTGTTTTGTTTTTATTTTTGTCTTTTTTTTAAGTTTTCAGGAGTATAATTTAGTGATTCATCACTTACATATAACACCCAGTGCTCATTCCAATAAGTGTCCTCCTTAATGCTCATTACCCATTTAGTTCATCCCCCCACCCAACACCTCTCGAGCAACCTTCAGTTTGTTCTCTGTACTTAAAAGTCTCTTATGGTTTGCCTCCCTCTGTTTTTATCTTATTTTTCCTTCCCTTCCCCTATGTTCATCTGTATATATATATATATATATTATATATACATATATATATGTATAATATATATATATATATACACACACACAGATATACAGATATATACAGATGAATATATATATATATATATATATATATATATATATATATATTCTCTTCATCCATTTGTCAGCCAATGGGCATTTGGGCTCTTTCCATAGTTTGGCTATTATTAAAGTACTGCTATAAACATTGGGGTGAATGCTGCCTTCCAACCAGCATTTTTGTATCCCTTAGATAAATACTTAATAGTGAGATTGCTGGATCATAGGGTAGGTCTATTTTTAATTTTTTGAGGAACCTCCATACTTTTTGCCAGAGTGGCTGCACCAGTTTGCATCCCACCAGCAGTGCAAAAGTGTTCGTCTTTCTCCGCATCCTTGCCAACATCTGTCATTTCCTGAGTTGTTAATTTTAGCCATTCTGACACGTGTGAGGTGGTACCTCATTGTGGTTTTGATTGTTATTTCCCCGATGATGAGAGATGTTGAGCATCTTTTCATGTGTTTGTTAGCCAAATGGATGCCTTCTTTGGAAAAGTGTCTGTTCATGTCTTTTGCCCATTTCTTCACTGGATTATTTGCTTTTTGGGTGATGAGTTTGATATGTGTTTCTATATGCTAATAATGAAGTCGTAGAAAGAGAAGTTAAGAAAACAACTTCATTTACAATTGTACCAAAAAGAATAAAATACCTGGGAAAAAAACTTAACCAAGGCATTGAAAGACCTATACTCTGAAAACTACCAGACATTGATGAAATTGAAGATAACATAAACAAATGGAAAGATATCTCATGCTCATGGACTGGGAGAATTAATATTGTTAAAATGTCCATACTACCCAAAGCAATCTACAGATTCAATGCAATCCGTCTCAAAATACCAACAACATTTTTCACAGAACTAGAACAAATAATACTAAAAGTTGTAGGGAACCAGAAAGACTCTGAATAGCATTAACCAATTTTTTAAGAATCTTTTACACAAAGAGATACCTACTTCATTTTTTATTTTTTATTTTGAGAGAGAGAGTGCACGTGCACGCAAGCAGAAGAGGAACAGAAGGAGAGGGAGACAGAGTATCTTAAGCAGCCCTGCAGAGCCTGATGCAGGGCTGCATCTCACAACCATGAGACTATGACCTGAGCTAAAATAAAGAGTGTGAGGCTTAACTGAGCGAACCACCCAGTCACCCCAAGGGATACCTACTTCTTACACGTAGCCACATCCTGCTTTTTCATTGGTGTATGTCTTGGAGGTCTATGCCCACTGCAGCCTGTCTGGATCTAACCCAATGGTTTTAATCAGGAATTAATACTAACATTAATAAAACAGCAATAATAACAACTGCATTAAGCATTTATGATGTGCCACTCACTGTTCTAAGCACTTGCTTATATTTATTCATTTCATTTTCCCCAAGCCCACATTAAGTGTTTTGCTGAGTCTCTTCTGTCTGCCCAGCCCCCTCCCCAACCCTCTCTGTATTCTTATCCTTACACCAAGGATTTGATCTGTAGGAAGAGCATCAAGGGCTCCTTTGCTTCTGACTTCCAGTTGGATTCAGCTACTGGGTGGCATCTGAAGAGACAGGAGGGACAGTGAAGAGAGCACTTGGGTACTTAGTCCCCTAGTATGTGGTCTCCCCTAATGGTGATCTGGTATTGCTCCATCCTCGGAGTGCAGGCCACAGCACCAGTCAGATGGCCTTTGCCACAGAGCTCTCCGTGCATTTCAGAGGCTGTCCCCTTCTCTCATTAATTCAGGGTGAGTGGTGTCAATGGCTCTCCACTTTGGCCAGCCCTGACTTGTCCTTTATGGCTTCCTTTACCCTCTCTACACCTTTGAAAATAGTCCTATCTATTAAACTCTCTTTAAACTACTCAACTGAGTGTTGAGCTTGTTTCTTGCTGGGACTTTGAGTGATACAAACATGTGCCCTTGTCCCCCTGAAACCATTGAGAAAACTGGGACACAGGAAGATAAGTACCTGTGCAAGATACACAGCCAGTAAATGCTGGGATCAGGATTCAATGCATGAATTGGCTCCCCAGAGACTGTGCGTTCTCCCTCTCTACAGAGTAAAGGGACACTACTAAATATATATTCCCCTGGCACTCCAGCGCTTTCCAAGATCTTGTGAATATGAATGGTGTTTCTCTGAATATCCTTAGATGCTAATCTTGGTAAACATAAGGAAATATATCCATAGGGCACATTTTTAACAGTGCCAAGTCAAAGAGTACGTATAATTTTTAATTTGAGGTCTTATTGTCAAATTGCTGCACCTTGTAATCAAATTAAACACATTCACACTATGACTTTACCTGGATATAGATATAGACGTAAGTGTAGATGTGGATGTAGAAGTAATGATTTAGAGATGACAGAGATAGAGATAGGGAAGTGAGAGACATAGCAAAGGAATCCTCGTACATGTCCATAAAGCGATATATACAGGTACATAATCCCTGCAGCTTCTTCCTTTTTTTTTTCTATTTTGGGTAAGGTGAGGAATTGGAGGCAAGTGGGGAGTCCAGAACTGGAGTAATTGTTGGGTAAAATATAGTAGAAACTCCCCGTGGAGAGAAAGTGGAATGAATAAGTGAATCAAGGGGGGGAGGATGTAGGAAGTGGAGAAAAACATTGTCACATTTCCTTCCACAAAGGTAATATCCTTTGTGTTCCTACCTATAATGTAAGGCGGCGGCCATTTTTCTATACCATTTCTAGCAGTAGACGCTACTGAATTTTAAAAACATTTTTTTCCGAAGCTGATGGACAGCACTGAACTTTTTCCAGTCTGATGATTTGGTTTGCATTTTTCCATTATGAGTGAGGTTGAGTTATTCATGTCTTTTCCTATAACTCGGGATGCTATACACTGATGGAAATTTTCCTGGCTCTTCGGGGGACTGGTAGATCCAGCAAGGCAGAGTGTTAGGTCAACAGGTCTTCTGTGATGCACAAGCACAGGGATGTCACATGGCCAGCAGCCACACGATCCAGAATAAAAATGAGTGTGGGTGCCACGGTCACCTTCAAGTCTGCTCTCCAGTTCTGAAGTCACCAGCTAATGACCGGTGACCCCATAACCTTTCCAACCAGGAACCCATCTGGGCTTGGTTGGTAACCCCAGCTGCATATTCAGACCATTTCAAACACCTTCAAATTCACTCACACTTAATGTATCAAAAAGCACTGCTCTCCGCACTGAGTTACTTAATGTAGCAGGGCTGTTTCCATGAGTCCTTTTTGTTTAGCTGGACTTTTTTTTTAAACCTCTCCCACCCTTCCCTCATTTTTTTTTCTTTTCTTGGAAGAAGTTGAGCCTTTGCCAAACCTAAATGAAACTCTGGCTCCAGGTTCAACTCAGAATTTACTAGCTGATAAATTGGAAGTGGGGAGTGGGTTGTGAAGGTAGGGAGAGAATGGTGAGGGGGAGGGGGGAGCTTTCATTTGGGAGCAAGTTCAAACTTGGAATCGAAGCTATTAAAGTGTCTGATTTGTGCTGAGTCATATGGAGGCGGGAGTCAGGGGATGATGCTGGCTACCTTCCAGCCACACGCACTGCCCAGGTTGATGAACGAGCCTCCAAAGGAACTACAACAGGATTATAATTTCACTAGCATTTTAAATATATCATTAGAAGCCAAGTGCATGACTCTGATCAAGCAATCAGCCCCGGCCTCTTGAGTTCATCTATCTGACTGGTACCTGAGCATCTGTCTTCCTTAGACCCCAGGCTCTCATTGAATTCTTCCTCCTACGATTAACTTCACCTACTCTGATCCTTCCTCCTCCCCTCCCCTCCTTCCTCCAACAGTCTCTCTAGAAGCGTCTCATTCAACAAGGGTTGAGGTGGGGCCATAAAGACTCCAAGCCTTGAAGTGTTCTGAGAGCACAAGCTTTCCTATGAAGAAAATGGTGATGATGATGATGATGAAACTGGCTCATCTAACATTCAAAGCAATCTTATAAAATAGACAGCTATCTGTATTTTTGTTGATAAATAACCAAAGCACACAGAAGCTACTTCTGGCAAGTTACAAAGCTAGTGAGTACAGGGCTGGAATTTGAACCTAAGATGTCTATACTCTTAGCCACTACAACCTCTGCCCTCCGCTCAGCTCAGAAGTACTCGCGGTCCCCCAGCGGTTATCTTCTTCCTCCTGTTTCTGAGCCTTGGCACCTGGTCTCCTCAAGGCAGAGAAGGGCCAGCAACGAGCAGGTCACCCCAGGTCTTTTGTTCCTTCTGCACAATTTCCTTGCTCATATTCCACATCAAAGATCATCCAAACATTCAGTCACTCCCTTTTATTCTTCCCGCATTGTATTAGGAAAAATGTCAAACATACAGAAAAGTTGAAAAGAAGGGGCCAGTGATCCTCCCCGTAGGTACCCACCATCTAGATTCTACAATTAAGATTTTGTTATATTTGTTTCCATCTCTGCAGACCTTTATTCGTCTGCCTGACTCCTCTGACCTTTTGATGCGCTTCACAGACAGCCGTAGGCATTACTACATTATGCCTGTATACTTTTCTATGTTCCTTTCTTTTTTACTTTACACAAAGTAAGAACCGGAGCTAACAATTGCTGAGCGCTTCCTCTGCCAGGCACAGTGGGTGTCGGTGTTCAGCGCCTTCTATGCATTTCATGATCCGAGTCTCAAAGGAACCCTACGAGATGGGTGCAATTACCACCCTCATTTTACAGTTGACAAAAACTGAACACGAAGAACAAGGGCTCTGGCAAGCAGTTATTTAGTGCTTTCTATGGGCCACGCACGATGCCCAGGGCTTTCATGCACTATCTTACTTCATCTTAACGGCAACCCCGCAAAGTAGGCGTCATTACGGATGAGGAAAATGACACTTGGAGAGCCAGGTCCCACAGCTTAAGAGACATCGGGACAGGGGTGCCTGGGTGGCTCAGTGGGTTGAACGACCAACTTCCGCTCAGGTCATGATCTCACAGCTTGTGAGCTCGAGCCCCGCCTCGGGCTCTGTGCTGACAGCTTGGAGCCTGGAGCCTGCTTCGAATTCTATGTCTCCCTCTCTCTCTGCTCCTGCCCCACTCGCTCGCTCTCTCTCGCTCTCTCTCTCTCTCAAAAATGAATAAACATTAAAATATATTTTTTAAAAAGGCAAAAAAATATAGACATTGGGACCTGGTCTGAATTGAGGAAGTCTGTCTCCACTCCCTCTCATTCGCCCCTATCCCTATTGTCGTGTCTTTTTTGTTTTGTTTTTAATTGTGTTTTAATTCTTTGCCTCCACTTCTGTTTCCCAACAGACCATGGCCTCTCATGGGCAAGAGCCATGTTTTAGTATTCTTATTCCCACACTCCCAGTCAGATACAAGTAAGCACTTCATAAATGTTTCCTGAATGGATTCATAAACAATGAATAGTAGTAATTGAAAGATCTGTGCCTTAGAACCAGTGCCGTAAAGCAGTGTTAAGTTTATGACCATTGTAGAAAAAAAAAAAAATGAGGGAGAGCTTGAAAGCTTATATCAGGTGCCACTGCTCGTACCCTGGGGCTTTCTTTACACCGTTAGAATCTGCAGCTCATTAAAGGCAGCCCTCTGCATGCAGTCTTGGTGACCTGAAGGACAGGCGAGCAGCCTGGGGAACTCAAGTGATCTTGCCAGCCCAGGCTGGAGCACACACCTGTGCCCTTTGGCTCACAGGGCACCTTTTATGTGCATCTACCTGGCAGACACCAGGCCAAAGGCTCGGGAGGGCGCAGAGGTAAAACATACAAGGGCCCACCCAAGAATCCCACTCTAACCAGGGCACAGAAAAGACAAGCACGTTCATCCCTGGAACAAAAGTGCTAATTGGGCACATCATGAGGAAAAGACAAACCTAGTTTTCAAGGACTTCCAGGGAAGAACATACTAGATTGTGGTGTCAGAGGAGACTCAGGGACAGCCCGGTCAAGAAACCTTGTCACGTGGCATGGGCACAGTCATCAACAAGCAAGAGTGTGGCCAAAGCAAGAGAGTGAGGGTGGGGACGTTTGTCCTGTGATGCTCAAATTGCCAAGAAAATTGGAAACAGACCCAAGAGGGCCACACTGCCCCATGCAGGGCGAGGAAACAACACACTGAGGCCAAACTCAGTCGCCACGCCGTGTGTGTTCGTCTTTACCAGGCAGAGCAGCACCGTGGACGTGGTGCCTCCCCAGGTTGAAGCTCACGCAAGGTGCCCAAGGCAATAAATAGTCTTCCAAGGCTCCCAGGCTGGTACCGAGGTGCAGGGAAAGGCACAGGGTGGGGGCAAAAGAGCTTGAAGGGGGTCTTCAAATGGTGCGTCTGTCACCAAACACGGGCTGTGCAAAGTTCAAAGCTCTGCAGTTTGTATCATCCCAATTACGACAAATATGAGCACTGCGATTCGCCCCAGGTTTTCAAATGAGGAAAGTGAGGCTAAGAAAGCTTGATGAGTCACCCAGGGTCTCCTGGCTTGGGAGAGGCAGAGCCATTGACTCCAAATCTAGCGTCTTGGGTATGAAATCTCAGTAATAAGACAGGGAGATCACAGTTTTAGAAAAGAATGTGGCACGCCACAGAGAAAACAATTACTTTTTTTCCAAATCTGAGCACTTTGCCATCCGTCTAAGTGTTTTTAACGAGTGGGGTTATTGAGGAAACCAACCCGAGAATTTGGAGAGGTTTAGTCAAGCCTGACCCTGGGCAAAACTAGCCACTCATGGAGTTTACTCGGTAGCCTCTTTTAATACAGCCTTGTGGTTGCAAGTAACTGCAAAGTTGCAAGTTAACTGCAAAGTTAACTGTGGAAGCCAGTAACTGGCTGTGTGACCTTGGGTACATGATGTAAGCTCTCTGTGCCTCAGTTTCCTTATGGTTGTTGTTAGGATTAAATATTTCATATATTTAAAAAACCTAGAATAGGGCCTAGTACCTCATAAATTTCTGATAACAGTAGCTTGATTTGTCATTTATATCCCATCCTACAACTTTTGTTAGGTGCCACGAGATTTCAAAGAATGGAGACCTGTTCAGATGACCTCTGACCTCAGAGGACTAGGGTTTATTATAAAGATACGTGGCAGAAAAAGTCCCCAGCTGCATGGCCAGACCCCAGAGATATAGAAAAATACCCTTCCCTTTCAGGCTATTGCAGCCATAACTTGTTGTATGTATACGATACGCTTGTCTCCAAAGTAAGAATCCTAGACCCCTGTTCCCCATTTTTTCTCATTTTCATGTTTCATGTCAGTTGCAGAGGGTTGAATAAATTACACATCTCTGGCCATGGTCTCTTCACTATCCTATTTCTTATTTATTTACGTTTATCCCCAACCCATCCTGTTCTTCTCTGCCCTCACCCCTTAGGCAACCACTCTCATTTGTGTCTAATGTAGATCTGTATCCATTCTTGTATAACAGGTACATTTTTAAAATGTATTTTCATTAAAAAAAAAAAAAACAGTCCTTCGTCATATATCCGTTTCTTCTTTCACCCATCACTGCGCATGAGTTCATCCAGGCTGCTCATTCTCAGTGTTGCTTAGTTCTCCATGATACACAACCCGCCTTGTGGTGCTTATCTAATCTCCACTGATGGATTTCCAGATTACGGCCAACTCCCTGTCACCACAAGCAACGCTATAGTGAACATCCTCAAGCACATCCCCTAATGGGCCTGTGTGAGAGACTCTTGGGAAATATACATAGGTTCATTTTAATTTGACTAAATTGTATCAGATTGCTCTGCAGAAAGACTGCTCCTGGCAATACTCCCAACAGCACTGCATAAATCCACTCCGAGCCATTGGCGGTCCGCAGCTTTCTATGGCTGCCTGGTCATCCTCTATTTCCAGCTTTCTACTTATTTCTGCTGTTGCTTCTCCTTCATTTCCCACCCACCCCTGCACTGCAGCTAACCAGCCCTCAGTTTTTTCTCTAATCTCCCACACGTTATATTGTGGTCTCTTCCTATTCTTGGTTTCTGTAACTTTCTTTTATATGTATATAATTAGAGAGAGAATCCCACCAGGGGCAGAGAGAGAGAGAGAGAGAGAGAGAGAAGTGGGGCTCGAGTTCACCCAAAGCGGGGCTGAAACTCACAAACCGTGAGATCATGACCTCAGCCGAGGTCAGATACTTAACTGACTGAGCCACCCAGGCTCCCGGGTTTCTATAACTGAAGCAAGAGCGTGTCTTGGCATCTTTATCCTTCTTATTTCACCTTCAAATACACTGGTGGTCCCTTAATCATGACTCAGTCTGGTGCACATCTGTGGAGTCTAATTCTTCCCTCGGACCACCTCTTGTGACTGCCATTGGCTTAGACACCTTTCCCTGGTCCAGTTGATACAGGAGGGTGGGAGAGACGCTGGTCCTTGTCTCACGGAGTCGAAGAATGCATCTCGCGGACGACAGAGACTGAGCAAAGCTATGGAATTTATTGAGAGAAAGCACAAAGCTCTCAAGAGTGAGAGGGATCCCGACTGGGTTGCTGCTGGGGATTTCTGTCCCTGGCTTTTTACTGGGACCTATTTACTGTGAGACTTCATGCAGGGCACCTTGTCCGGGCAGGTTGGGAACACATTTATCTTATCCTCGTCTTCCCCAAGCTCCGCGGCTGCTTCTTCAGCCTCCCACTTGGAGCTGCGTCCTGCCTCCCCGAGGGCCCCTTGTCTCTCTCCGCCTAATGTAACCCTTTCCCTATTCACCATCAGATGTCCCCAGGGTGCTTAGAGTCCCATGGTATAACCCTGTTGACATCTAAGCAAAGGAAGATCTGTCCCATACTCTCTCCACAGAAGGGGTGAATGGATTTGATAGACATTCAGAGTTTCATGGACTGCCCAGCATACACAACGACTTGATAGTTTACTAAATTAACCAAAATCTACCAATTTTTATGTGAGCTAGCTGCAATTATTCAGGTAGGGCATCAATCCCAGAGGTTATTTTATATGTGGACACAGTGGGAAACAATCTTCTATTGTTTACCAGGGATCCCTCTTTTCCTTCTCCTTCTACTCTTTCCTCTAACCCATACACGTGGTATTAGAGAAATGCTGTTTTCATCCAAAGGTCATGTTATTCCTGTGGCCTGGAACATTCTTCCCTAACTCCCTTTTGTCCTGACTAAAGCAACTCCACTCTTGAGAAGAATTCCATGTCACTTCTCCAGGAAGATCTTTACTTACGTCTTCTCTGGGATAAATTCTCCCACTGGAGCATCCTTCTCCCCTATCCTTTTCCATCACACACACCACCACAGTTTGTTAGAGTTAAACACTCTTTTGCTGTACAAGATATGAGCAACCTGGGAACGTGGATTGCATCTGTCCTGTTCTCTGATGCATTTTTTGTTTTTTGGGGTTTTTTTGTTTGTTTTTTGTTTTTTGTTTTTTTTTTTTTGCTTTTTTGCTCAACAGAGTACTTTGCATCTAAGATGTGCTCAAAAAATATTTGGGCAATTTTGTTGAATGATAGAGTGGTGACATCTCCACGAAACTGAGGTTAAATCCCAGTACAGCTATGAGGTTTAGGAGAAATCATAGTTCCTGTGTTATCTACCTCACGGAGTTGTTATATATGAAAATGATTTTCTAAGTTGTAGGATCTACAGAACTATGAGCAGGACTCTGGATGGGTAAAGATCACTGGCCAACTTCATGTTTACTGTGAGGAATCTCAATGCCCATGACTTGAGGACGATGATACAATAACACTCTGATCTTAACATAATTTCATAAAACAAAGATTATCATCAAAAAAGGTACTCGAGATGGAAGGGACGCTGGACACTGTCTTGTCCAGATACTTTGTTTTAACCAGAAAGGCAATCAACTGAGAATCTATGTGATTTTTCACATAGCTATATACCAAGAGGGCTAAGAAAAAGGGTCTTCTAACCCTGTAGCTCATATACCCTGAGGCAAGTGCCCTTGTGGGAGGGAGTATCTAGCTGCACGTGGTCTCTGAATGCTTACAGTGGCCAAGCAGCCTCCTCTTTGGCTTTGGATTCCAGCATCCCACAAGCCATTATTTCTTAGACTCACAGACTCATCAAATTTTCTAGTTCTTTTTTTTTCTCTCTCTCTCATATTTGTGCTTCTCACTGACCCAGTTCTTCTCCCTGGCCCATGAAGGAGTAGCAAAAAGATATATATCAGAGCTTTTGCATGCTATTATCCAATATGCACCTTCCTGCCCCCAGAGCCCCATTAGTTGGCTGTGAAGATATCTAGGGGATTCAGACGCTAGACCTCTGATTTCCAAGTTGTTCCCTGACACGGACACATGGCTTCCCAGTAGGAAGAATTACAATATTTACATTTTTTCTAGTTGCTAGAGGAATTAGAAGCAGTGGCAAAAAAATAATCTTAATAAGGAATCCTTTGTCCCCAGCTGTTATAAAACAGGATTTTTCACAAGAAGCATTGAAGTGCAAAAGTTCACCCCAAGCATGCCCACTGCTTTTCTTTAGACCTTCCAAGAGACACACAAGCCTCTTATTTTTCAGGGCCCATCTGGCCATAAATTGCAATCGACATTAATTTATGAAAACAAATGACACCAGCCTACTCCACGACATTTTGAAATGGGAGAATTAGGCAGGGGTAATAAAGCAAGAATAAAATGAAAACACTCACTCAGACCCCATCGCTGCCCTGGCAACATCCCAAGCCACACAAGGACCCTGAGTATCCATAGTCCAACAAGTTTTGCCCTTGCAGAGTTACAGTTATTTGATCACAAGACATGAAATTAGCTCTTTGTCACAGAGTTTGGCAGGAAATTAAACACATCCAAGGCTTTCTCCAGTGACTAGACTCACTGTTCCATTTGTAGAGTATACATCAATGGTGATAACACAGATAGAAGGAAAAAACCGGATGATCAACACTGGCTGATGATGTAGCTGATGGTTTAATCCAGTCTCTCCAAGGGCCTGGAGGACTCATTTTGTTCCTGGGACTATTGTCTAAGATTTTAGATGCAAAACTCTGAGTAGAGTCAAGAGGCTGGTTTCCAGGCATGCAGAAGGAATTGAGGTAATTTTGACCTTTTTAGCATGGCAGCTGCATTTTCCAGCATTAAGGAGACACAATGTGAATATGATGTTTCCATTTGAAAACCAAAGGAAAGATGTGAAGAGGAGGGGCCGGGCTCTAGATAAGGCAGCTGACCTCTCTAGTCGCCATTTCTTTGGATACATGGATCTGACGCTTTTGAGTTTTTCAAGCATGAGTAATAATGGAGAATGGAGGTAAGACATACATACACACACAACAAGAATCTTTGGAGCTCTGGGAGATAATAAGTTGGCACAGCTTTAAAAATTACTTTCATTTTCAAAGACTACATTTGGCATAAAAATTTAGATGGAAGCTGGAAGGGGGGCTGGAGTCTCCTCCTCTAGGCTCTGCCCCATTGAGACAAAAGATACAAGGTTCAGACTGTTTATGTGAAGAAGGATGCACCCGATCACTCTGTAAAAGCAGGACTTGGAGAAAACTTGGATTTAAACCTTAAGCTTAATGGGGCTTTCTATTCCAGCCACCCAAATTTTGGACTTACGACCCACCCACCGCTTTGGATAGCTGATCTGTAAAGTTGGGTCTGAATTTGCCTACCTAGCTAACTGTGGAAGACCACAGGCCTGCCTCCATGCTCTGGCACAGCTAGAAGACAGAAAAAGAATGGATGTCCTTCCTTTCCCTTCCATACTGGGACAACTTGCTCAGGGGAATTCACCACATGGAATTTACCCAAGACAATGAGCCCACAATTCCCCTGAGAGAACACAGAAACAATACCAAGTGTCACCTCTGTGTAACATTTAACACTGTCACTCCGTCCCCTAGTGAATGTCAGTTAGTGAAGGTCAGGCCCTCCAGTCAGCTTAGTTACTCCTCCTTCTTTGGGGAAGAGAAAATAAGCAGTTGGAGGAATAAGACTGAAGTCTTATATTTCTCCTCTACAAGCTGAAGAGCAAATGTGAAGAGAAGAGTATAATTGTTCCTTTTCCCAGCTATCAGGAAGGACTTCCTGACCTGGGGGAATTGAGGAAACAAAAACATCATCTGAGGAAAAAAAAAAACCTTTAAAAAGAACTTCCCTTAGAATGTGTAAAGACCAGGAGAGAATCCAATCATTCTGCTCTTGAGGAGAAAGACGTCCCAAGTGGCACAGAATTCTTCATTATCCCTCTCGAAATAGTTCCGACCTGGGAACTGCATTCATGGTGAGCTATCCCTGATTGATTCCACCCTGCAGTCTTCCTGGTTAGTCCATAGGAATGGCCAAAAAACTAATACTCCTGCTTACAAAACCCAAGTTCTCCTTGCTCTTCTATGGGAAAGTGAAGTGATGGTCTAAGGGAACTGTAACATAGAGCCCAAGAGGAGTGTTTTCAGGAGAGGGAAAAGATAGAATGCTCTCTAGACTTTCTCAAGACAGACATGGGAGAAATATACAAGCTATGAATCATTCACTTGAGGACAGCACTGGAAGAGCTAATGAAAACTCAGGGGAATTAAGGAGGAGAAAGAGCACAGGAAAAGATTTCCAGAGATATAGCAATTCTTCAGTGAGCCAGCTTGGAGGAAAAAAATGAGGAAGGCACGTCTTCAGCCTGTCTTTAACAGATGTGTACTAACTCACTGTGGTCCAGGAGCCAGCTGTGGCTGACTGAAGAACATTTCCCATCACAGATCCCTTGTGGTGAAAAAAAATAAAGTTGAAAATGGATGGCACCAGATTGTATCCATGATTTGTCATTCTAGTCTTGTCACCAAGAATCAAACAGCCCCATTCAGGGAGGCTACAGCAAAGGAAAAGACAAAGAAATATATTTGATATGAATCAGTTATTTGAGGTCAATCTGGAAGCTTTCTTCAGAGTATTAAAAAAACATTAAAAAGAAAGAATAATAATCTAGCGATCACTCATGGCAAAGTTCAAGGATCAAGAATTTAATTTACTAAGGATGTAGAGCAGCACATTCTCAGGATGAAATCATACCTCAACAACTTAATACAGATAGAATTCCTAGGGTGGTACCCCTTCTCCAGGGGCAATTTTACCCATTACCCTGACACTAAGGAGAACTATAGTCAGGCCAAACATGGAAGTCCTGTGTCCTTATGGCTCATACCTGTTCCTGTACTTTGTAGGATCTGGAAACAACATGTTTTGATGATAAAATTTAGGAAATATTTTCTTTAACCTTTTGCTTCTTTTCAAATTCTTTCCTTCTCTTTCTTGCTTTAGGGATTTTGCATTTGCTGACCCTATGCCTAGAATACTCTTGGTTCAACTCTACCTGCTTGATTCCTTCTCATTCTTCTTGTCTTGGATAGAATGTCACCTGCTCCAAAAAATCTTCTCTCACAGCCTCATCTGAAGTACAGACAATCCTCCTATTGTTTTCTATCCCGTTGTTGTGTTTATTTGCATTGTTAGAATTATCAAATTATCACATTTTGGTAATTACCAGATTATAAAAGAGCAGCTCAAAAGGAAATTAGAAAGTATTTCTAACCAGATGAAATTCCAAATGTGTGGCACATCACTAAAGTGGTACCTAGGAGGAAATACATAGCACCAAATACTTATATTAGAAAAGTAAACATCTCAGATTAGTTACTCCAGTCCCCACCTTAAGAAAATAGGAAAAGAAAAACAAATAAAATCCAAAGTAAATTTTCAAAATGAAATTATAAAGATCAAAGAAGAAATCAATGAAATAGAAAAGTGTAAAATAATAGAAAAATAAATAAACTAATGAAACAGAAGGTAGTTCTTTTAGAAAATCAATGAAGCCAATCTACCTAAAATCAGACTGATCAGGAAAAATCCGAGAGAGAGGAAGAAAGGGCAGAAATGACCAACATCAGGAATGAGAGGTGGCATCACTACAGATTCTATAGGTATGAAGATAATAATTACAGAATATTATATACAACTTCATACTAATTATTTGAGAAGCTAAATGACGTGGATACATTTCTTAAAAGACACGAACTACCAGAGAAGAAATAGATCACATTAACATGAGTAGCCCAGTATCTAAGAAAGAAAGAAAGAAATTGAATTTGTAGTTAAAAATCTTCCCAAGATAAAACTCCAGGTTTAGATGCCTTCATTAATGGATTATATTTTAGGCAGAAATATGTATAATAAACAATTCCAGAAAGTTAAAAAGGAGAGAATATTTTCCAACTCCATGAAGCCAGCATTACCCTGATATAAAAACCATACAAAAACATCATAGGAAAAGAAAATTACAGACTAACAGCCATCATGAACATACATGCAAACTTTTAGATGGTGGTAAATCAAATCCAACTGTATGTATAAAGAAAATGACACATGACCAAGTAGAATTCAAGGTTAAATTAACATTTGACAGTAAATCAATGTAATTCACCGTATTAGCAAACTAAAAACAAAAATACGGACAACAAAGATCATCCTAATAGATACAATAAAGCATTTGACAAAATCCAAGAGCCATTCCTGATCAAAATATTAAAATTAAGAACACACACATACACACACACACACACGCACACACACAGACAACTTTCAGCCAACTAGAAATAGAAGGGAACCACCTCATACATACTTAATGGTGAAAGAATAAATATTTTCCCCCTAAGAAAAAGATGTCTACTCTCACTGTTCCCATTCAACATTGTATTGCAGATTCTAATCAGGATAGTCAAGCAAGAACAAGAAGTAAAACCAGCCAGATTGAAAAGGAAGAAGTAAAACTTACTTTATTTATAAACTACATGATTGCCTAGGTAGCAAATCAGATCGAATTTAAAAAAAATCAATTGGATTTCTGTATATTAGCAATGAACAATTGGAAATTGATATTAAAAACAATATTTTTTAGGGGTGCCTGCGTGGCTTAGTCAGTTAAGTGTTCAACCCTTGATTTTGGCTTAGGTCATGATCTTACGATTCGTGGGTTTGAGCCCCATGTCAGGCTCTGCACTGATGTGTAGAGCCTGCTTGGGATTCTTTCTCTCCCTCTCTCTCTGCCTTTCTCTTTTTCTGTCTCTCTCTGTCTCTCTCTAGCTAAAAATAAATAAATAAGAATTAAAAAACAATATTTTTATAATGACCATACAAGTATGAAATGCTTACAGATAATTCTAACAAAAGATGTGAAAAACCTATGCCCTAAAACCTATGCCCTGAAACCTCTGTAAAACTCCTAGAAGACAACATAGGAGGAAACCTTTGTGAACCTGGACTAGGCAAAGATTTCTCTGGCACTACACCTAAAACATAATCCACAAAAGGGAAAAATCCATACATGGAACTTGATCAAAATTTAAAAGTTCTGCTCTTCAAACATCCTTGTGAAGAGAATTAAAAGACAAAACATCGCCAAGCAGGGAATATTTGCAACTAATACATCCAGAATTTATAAAGAACTCTCAAAATTCAATTAATAAGAAAGCAAAAAGTATGGGCAAAATATTCAAACCGAGACTAAAGAAAGTGTATTTGGCAAATAAGCACATGAAAAGATGCTTTAGTTATTTAGGGAATCTTAGGTTACTAAGGAAATGCAAATTAAACTACAATGAGATGTTACTACAGATTTATTGGAATCATGAACACTTATAAGTAAACTTCTTTTAAAGATTTGATTTTTAACTAATCTCTACACCCAATGTGGGGCTTAAATTCACAACCCTGAGATCAAGAGTCACACACTCTATTGACTAGGCCAGCTGGTCACCCTCTGGAATTGTGAACATTTAATACACTATTTCATACCAAGTGTTGACAAGGATGTGGAGTAATTGTAACTCCCATACATTACTGATAGGAAAGCAAAATGGCATAGCCACTTTGAAATACAGTTTCTTAAAAAGTTAAACACACATTAGTCATAAGACCTGTAATCCTACTTGTAGACGAAATAGCAACTATCTTCATACAAAACACCTAAACGTGGATGTTTATAGCAGCTTGATTTATAATTTCCCCAAACTGGAAATGACCCAGATATCCTCCAACAGGTGAATGCTTAAACAAGGTGTGCTATATTTTGTACCTATGATGGCAACAAAAAAGGAATCAAGCGCTGATACAATCAACGTATAGATGAATCTCAAAGTAATTATGCTGAAAGAACTCACACCTCCCCCCCGCCCCCACCAAAAGATGGAACAACAGGGCAGAATATCCAGTGCTCTGCCCCCACCAGCCCACGAGATTTAGAAATGAACTTTGTCAGTGATAGCCATGGTATGAAGCACTCAGAAGATGTCAGAATCCGTGCCACTTCATTATACCTTCAGACACTAGCTTATTCTCTGTTTGGGGACCATTGCCTCTTAGTTGCCATCTCTCATGCGACTGACATTTCTCGGGACACCTACTCCCCACTACTACTGATGCTACCACAAAGCAATCTCCAGAGCTGTGACCCAGAACTCGGAAGCTCTCAGACCTATGCGCTGGGCAGTTTAGGCACTCCATGACACAACACTTGAGTTGCAACTTTGATGCTTCCAGCTGGGAGTGGGGAAAATGGAGTCATCTAAAGATGGCCGACAAAATAGATAAAATTCCTCCCTCTACCTAGAGTACTCCTGCCAGAAACCTCTAAAGTCAAATTCTCCAGAAACATAGCCTGGTTCTGTAACCTGACTCATTCAAGTATCCCTTACTCTTTGCTGAGGACATGAAGCATGGAGAGCTGCTCTTGCCCAGAGTGAGAACAAATGGGGTTAGGGGCACCACAGGTGAAGCCTGGGTTCGCCTCCTTGGCCTCTAGGTCTCTACTTTATGCTTCTGCCTTCTGCCTCCATTTTGACCTGTGGTTTCTTTTCTTAATAGCCTCTAAAAACAAGCTTTGATTTCTTTTTTTTTTTTTTAATGTTTATTTATTTTTGAGACAGAGAGAGACAGAGTATGAACGGGGGAGGGCCAGAGAGAGAGGGAGACACAGAATCCGAAGCAGGCTCCAGGCTCTGAGCTGTCAGCACAGAGCCCGACGCGGGGCTCGAACCCACGGACTGAGAGATCATGACCTGAGCCGAAGTCGGACACTTAACCGACTGAGCCACCCAGGCGCCCCACAAGCTTTGATTTCTAATTAAATTTTTTAATCATCCACTTAAAGAATTCATGACTGGCTTTCTTGCTAAAACCCCCAAATAAATTCATCCCATGGGAATCTCTTCTGCAGTCTGCCTCTACGGTCACCAACTCCCATCCCATCTGTCCCATCCTTAGGGTGACCCAGTCACCCAGCAGCAATCCTGAGCCTCCCTTGTCACTATACACACTCCCTCTCTGGTTCATCTGAGCTGCAGCAGTTGCACATCCCCTGGGACCATGAGAATTCTCAGAACCAACTTACTCACAGGAATTCTTTTCCCTCTTCCAGACCAAGCAGCTGCATGTAGAGTTACACATTCCTGAAGGGGTTGTCACTGGTGGGTCATCTGTCTCCCAGGCCGAGACTCCAATCTCTATCACCTCCCCTCCAATTCAACTAAATGGTATCACAGCCTGTCCTAAATGGTGAGTGGGAAGGTGAGAGTAGAAATTGATCGGCCAGGAGCCACGTGCCTGAGTGAGTGGGAGCAGGGCATGAATAGAGTCTACTGGGACCTCAGAGTGAGTTAACCCCCAACGAACCAGAAACACTAGATAGTCTGTGTTAGTGCCACCTTCTTACTGAAGAAGGAAGTGATTGGAAAGGGGTGAAGAAAAGAAAAAGAACAGAGGAAGTGATGACAGAATGCAGGATGCTGGCTTTAATTTTCTTCCCCCTCCCTTCCCCTTCCCCTTCCCCTTCTCTCCTTCTCCTTCTCCTTCTCCTTCTCCTTCTCCTTCTCCTCCTTCTCCTCCTTCTCTCCTTCTTCTTCTTTAATGCCTTCCTGGACTATTTAGTTGAAAACCAAGAGTTCTGAGAAAGTTTAGTCATGCCTCTCCAGCTTTGCCCATCACTGGACTCCTTCTGGGTTACCACTGCCAAATATTTGAACATTTCTGAGAGATTATTTTTGTGGAAATATGGTCACAAGTTGCAGGGAAATTGACAAGTTTCTAAGAAGTTGGGCTCCAAGAAAGAGGTTCAGTGTGAGTGGAAAGGAATATTTTAAACAAATCTGCTCCTAAGACCTCAGCTATATTCAAGAGAGATTAAACAGTATTATAGAATTAAGGAGAAAGATGACAAGGGGTGTAAAAGTCTTTATTTTAAATATGAAACAAAGAGATTAAGTTTCTGAAGTGTTACTAGAAGGCTAGACTGTCTTGAAAGAACTATTCTCCCTCTCTCTTTTTTCTTTTCCTTCCTTTTCTTAATTTTCATTTTAGTATGGCATGGCAGTCCACTCCATTAACCTTCCAGAGAGAAGTGGTCGAGAAATCTCCGTCATGGGACCAGGATTCCATCCACTTCTTGGTGACAGTGTAGCCCAAATGGAGGCTCACCTCTTCAGGTGAAGACCAAAGGTCCTGAAAACCCATACAAATTTACAAAGTAACTCACCACCTGTGTTCCCACCCCATTTTCTCCTTGTCCATCTATTCTTCCACTGGTGTCTCTCTTCCCTTAATAAGCAGAGCCCCTCTATGAGCATGGAATACGCACACCCATAAAGATGGACCTCATCCCTTTTCCTCTAGGTATTTCACCTCCAGGAAATTTCAGTCCAGTAAGATTTCACTCCAGTATGTCCTTTGGGCCTGACGTTCCTAAATATCAAACATCCTATGTTTTAGGTCTTTTCATCCCTCTCAAAACCTAAGAGTACATAAAACTGAGCATGAGCATGATTCCTCAGGTCATGTTTCTCTTGTTGGTTCAGCAGCAGCTTTCTAACTGTGTTTCACCAAGCCTTCTAAAAAGTCACTACAGAAGAAAGGATATAGAATGGAAATGAGAAAAAGCAAGTGGACCTTCAGGAATGTTCGGGGGTCTCTATGAACTCAGACACGGAATGTCAGAGTTTGGGAGGAACCTAGAAATGATAGCCCACCTCCTGCCAATCTCACCAACTGTGGAGTTGGTCAGGGAGCTGGACACAACATGTGCACTCTCTGAGCTGTGTTAGTGACAGAGCTGAGTAGGGGACCCAGGTTTCCTGATACCTTTATAAAGCATTTCCAATCATATTATCCAGATGTTTGTTGACTCTTGGGTACAAATGAGAAGTAGAAGCTTCGTTTCTACCTGGGATCAGCACAGTACCCTCTATTGAAAGTGTTCTCGTCTCTCATGGCTGCAGCTGTGAAGAGTCAAGTCAACTCCAGAGGCTGACTGGAAGAGAGACCCCCAAGTCCACCATCGGCTGTGAAACCACCAAGGAGCAGCAAACCTCTTGCGAGAGGTCAGCAATGACCACTAGTTCCCTTTTTCTAGAAAACCGTTTTCTCTCTCAAGGCCCCCAGCCCCAACACCCAGCCTCAGCTCTGGAGAAGTGGCTCTTCGTTGAAGAGCCAGCACTTGACCTTGCTGAATAAAAGCTGGAGGGGCATTCATTCATCACGGAAAATTTCCTAAGCTAAAAGAATGCATTTATCTTAATTCTACCCTTATGTTTATATAGTTCTTTTCCTGGGGACTTCTCTTAATTGCACAGAGAGAAAGAGGAAGGAAAGAAAATCCTCAAAGAACACACTTTATAGAACCCTGTACTCAGGTCATGCTGATAAACCAAACCCTCTTGGCAGGCTTGAGAGCACAGTGATTAGGTATCTATTACCTCAAATAACCAGGGTTGTGTGGTCAGACCATTTCCTGAAAGTGTTCTCCTTCCCTGAAAGCCCACCCATCCCAGCCCCTTACACTTGCCTTGAAGGTTGTCTGGGGTTTACCACCACTGACTGACCTCTAACAGTAACAATGCCATTTTCAACTCCATAATCTCATTCCATCCTCAGAGCCATCCTGTGAAGTGGCCTAGAAACATGTTACAGGTATCTGAGGTCCCAGCTAAGGGAGTCACTTGCCTGGATGATGCTAATAGCTTTTTCTCTCACCCAGAGTAAAAACCAACCTCCTTAGCATGGCCTACAAGGACTTACATGATCTGTTCTGTGTCTTTCTCTCTGACCTCATTTTCTACCACTTTCTGACTCTTCAATGATATGCCTGCTTTCTGCTAAAGTACAATTTTTAAAAGTTTAAAACATTATTTTCGTAAAAATATGAAATCAACACATGTCAAATATTTCATTCAACTCATTAATTAATGAGAGCACCTGTGTTAACATAGGCTCAGAAGAGAATCTGAAGAACAGACAGATATGTATACACAGGCTATCAGAAATGTTGAAGTGAGGGGCACCTGGGTGGCTCAGTCGGTTAAGCATACGAAGCCAGCTCAGGTCATGATCTCGCAGTTCACGAGTTTGAGCCCCACATCAGGCTCTGTGCTGACAGCTCGGAGCCTGGAGCCTGCTTTAGACTCTGTGTCTTCCTCTCTCTCTGCCCCTCCCCTGCTCACATGTTGTCTCTCTCTTTCTATCAAAAAAAAAAAAAAAACATAAAAAATTTTTTAAAAAATAAACGTTGAAGTGAATTTATTAATAGATGCAAAACTGGATAATATCACACGAGACAATAAAATCCAATGTTTGGATCAATAAAACTGATACATATTTGGTTAGGCTGATCAAGAGAAAAAGGGAGGACTCAAATTATTAAAATCAAGAATGAAAGAAGACACACAATTACCAATCTGACAGAAATAAAAAGATTTATGAAATAAAATAAAAAGATTTATGAACAACTGCATACCAACAAACTGGAAAACTTACACAAAATGGATACATTCCTAGAAAGAAACAAATAATAAAAATTTAATCAAGAGATATAAAAACTAGGAATACATCTACAACAAGTAAAATAAATGAATTAGTCATTTTAAAACTTACCAAACATTCAAGAAAAATGAATAGCAATCCTTAAAACTCTCCCCGAAAATATTAGAAGCAGAGAACACTTTTCAACTCCTTATGTGAGTGAGATCAGTGTTACTTGATCCTCACACACAAACACACCATAAGAAAATAATATGGGAACAGACTAATATCCCATATGAGTATAGACGCCAAAAACACTCAACAAAGCACTAACAAAGTGAATCAAGAAACATACAAAAAGGATTATACACCAAGACCATGTGGGACTTAACCCAGAAATGCAGGGTTAATTTCACATCTGAAAATCACTTAATGTAATACACCATATTAATTGGATAAAAGACAATGCCATATGATTATCTCAATAGCCATAGGGGAAAAAATTGACAAAAATCCAACACTCTTTATGATAAAAAACACTCATCAAACCAGGAAGAAAGGAACTTCTTTCTTTGTGGTAAAGACCATATATGGAAACACACTATCACACTTAATAGTGAAAGGCTGGGGACACCTGGGTGGCTCAGTTGGTTGGGCATCTGACTTTGGCTCAGGCCATGGTCCCATTCCTGGGTTCAAGCCCTGCATCAGGCTCTGTGCTCACAGCTCAGAGCCTGGAGCCTGTTTCAGATTGTGTGTCTCTCTCTCTTTCTCTCCCCCTCCCCCCACCAAAATAAATAAAACATTTAAAAAATACAGTGAAAGGCTGAATGTTTTCACCATAAGATCAGGAACAAGACAAGAATGTCGATTCGTACAACCTCATTAACTTTATTAGGGGGTCTAGCCAGGACAATTAGGTGAGAAAAGGAAATAAAAGGCATCCAAAAAAAAAAAAAAAAAAGGAAAAAGTAAATCTATTTGTGTATGGCATGGTTTTTTATATAGAAATTTCTAAGGAATCCACTAAAACACTATTAAAACTGGTAAATGAGTTCAGCAAGGGTGAAGAATACAAGATTAATATAAAAACATCACTTGTATTTCTACCCTCTAGCAGCGAACATTTTGAAGGTTAAATAAATAATTAAATTATATTTACAATAGTAAAATACTTAAGAATACACTTTAAAAGAAGTACAAGGCATACAATGACAATTATAAATTGTCATCAAAGGAAATGACGGAACATTTAAATAAGTGGATGGATACTCCATGCTCATGGATCAAATGACCTAGGATTTTTAAGATGAATTTACTCCCCAGATACAAAACTATCCCTATCAAGATACCAGCTGCCTTTTTTTTCAGAGACTGATGAGCGAATCTTAAAATTCCTATAGAAATTTAAAGGACTCCAAAGAGTTAAAGCAACCTTGAAAAAGAAGAACCAGGTTGAAAAACTGACTTCCCAATTTGAAAATTACTACAAAGCTACACTAACCAAGAAAACACAGTGCTGGCACAAAACCTGACATGTGGGTCAATGAAGCAGAATTGAGAGCCCATAAATAAACCCACACATTTATGATCAATTGATGTTCAACAAGTATGCAAAGATGATTCAATGGCGATAGAATAGTCTTTAGAAAATGGTACAGGGACAACTGGATAAGAAACAAACAGATAAACATGGGGAAAAAGAAAAGAGAAAGGCAAACCAGGAAACAGATTCTTAACTATAGAGAACAAACTGATGATTACCAGAGGGGAAGTGGGCAGGGGGGATGGGTTAAATAGTTGATAGGGACTAAGGAGGGTGCTGGATGTTGCATGCAAGTGATGAATCACTAAATCCTACACCTAAAACTAGTATTGTACTGTATGTTAAATAACTGGAATTTAAATTAAAACTTGAAGAAAATCTCTCTCTCTCCCTCTCTCTCTTTATTTAAAAATTTAAAAAAAATTAAAAAGAGGGGGACACTTGGGTGGCTCAGCTGGTTAAGTGTTCAACTCTTGATTTCAGCCCAGGTCATGATTTCACAGTTGTGAGATCAAGTCCCGCATCAGGCTCCATGCTGGGCATGAAGCTTGCTTTAGATTCTCTCTCTCTCTCCCTCTCCCTCTTCCTCTCTCCACCTCCCTCTCTCTAAAACAAACAAACAAACTTGGAGAAAAAAAATTAATGTAGGCCTTTACCACAGAGCACACACAAAATTAACTCAAAATGAATAGACCTAAAGGTAAGAGCGAAGGCAGTAAAACCCTTAGAAGAAAACATAAAAGCCAATCTTCATGGTCTAGGGTCAGGAAATGGTTTCTTTGATATAATAGCAAAAGTACAAGCAACAAAAGAAAAAAAACGATAAATAGGACTTAAAACTTAAAACTTTGTTTCTGCCAATAATACCATCAATAAAGGGAAGATAACCCTTATAGTGGGAGAAAACAGTTGCAAGTCATATATTTGATAAAAGACTTGTTCACAGAATATATACAGAATTCTGAAAACTGCACAGTAAAAGACAAGTTTAAAAATTGGCAAGGCTTTAAATAGACATCGCTCCAAGAAAAATATAAATATGGCCAATAAGTGCATAAATGATGTTCAACATCATTAGTCATTAGGGAATGCAAATTAAAACCACAAGAAATCACCTCATATCCACTAAAATGGCTGTAATCAAAATGACGGATGATAATAAGTGTTGGCAAGGATGTGGAGAAATTGGAACCCTCACACACTGCTAGAGGGAATGTAAAATGATGCAGCCACTTTGGAAAACAGTTTGAAAGTTCCTTAAAATATTAAACATGGACCTGTCATATGACCCAGCAATTCCACTCCTAGGTATATACCCAAAAGAAATTAAAACATGCATCCACGCAAAAACTGGGTCTGACTACTCATAGAAACATTAGTCACATTAACCCAGCATAGAAATAACCCAAATGTCCACAAACCAATAAATAGAAAGACAAAATGTGATATTTCTATACAATTCAATAATATGTGGCAATAAAGAATGAAGTATTAATACATGCCACAACATGGATGAACCCTGAAAATTATGCTAAGTGAAAGAATCCAGTCCCAAAAGCCACATAGTATACGATTACCTCTATATGAGATTTCTAGAAGAGGCAAATCTATAATGACAAACAATAGATTAGTGATTATCTGGGACTGGTATGGGGGAGGGGATGATGGAAGGGAACCTACTAACAGATAAGGGGTTTTCTTTATGAAATGGACAGAAATTAGATTGCGGTGATGTTTGCATAACCCTGTGAATATACTGAGAAAGCATGGATTTAAGTGGATGAATTGTATGATATAAAAATGTTATCACAATAAAGCTGCTTAAAGTGTATTGTCCGGGGCCATCTTTCCTACAGGGTAGAATTCAGTTGTATATCTACTAGGCAAAATAAATTATATTGCTTTGGAAAAGAATCATTTGCACTCCTATCAGATTTCTACAAGTTGAATTCCATAACTTAGGCAATCAAAATTCAAAGAGGAATATCTCAGTATAATCAGGTAATTCCAGAAAATACCCTGGACAATGCCCAGCTCTCCACTGAAAGGATAGCTGATAATATCCTGCCCATTTCCAAATCTAGGACGATCTTTCCTTGGCATGCCTTTGAAAATTTCAAGCATGTTCCTACCAAAAAGCCTTTGCCAGTTCTATGACCTTCTGCTTCAAGGATCTTCATACGTATCTTAACCTGGTTGATTTTCCTTTTTCATTCTGGTCTTTGTTCAACTATTCCCTTCACAGAGAGAACTTCCATAAAATACATATATTAGTTATCTATTACTATTTAACAAATGACTCCCAAAAGCTCTGGTTTTACATAACAAATATTTATCTCATAGTCGTCCTCAGTCAGGAATCCGGGGTCAGCTTATCGGGGGGGTTTGGGCTCAGGGTCTCTCATTCACCTACAGTCAGGATATTGGCAGGACCTGCACTCATCCGAAGGTTTGTCTGGGGCTGGAGAACCAGTTTTCTAGATGGTCCCTTACAAGGCTGTTGGCAGGAGGCCTCTGTTCCCTGCCATGTGAGCCTCTTAAGCAGCTTGAGCATCCTTATAACATGACTGTGATCTTCCCCCAGAGCAGACAATTCAACAAAACTCAGTGGAGGAAGATACAATGTTTTCATTACCCAGCTTCCAAAGTCATACTCCATGACTTCCACTTCGGTCTTTGTTTCAGGATCAAGTCACTACATCTAGCCCACACTCAGGGTAAGGGGAATTAGCCTTCACCTTTTTCTTAAAATTGGTTAATGTTTATTTCTGTTTAGAGAGAGAGAGAGATACAGAGAGACAGAGCACAAGCGGGGGAAGGGCAGAGAGAGAAGGAGACAAAATCCAAAGCAGGCTCCAGTCTCTGAGCTGTCAGCACAGAGCCCGATGTGTGGCTCAAACTTATGAGCCGTGAGATCATGACCTAAGCCAAAGTCAGATGTTTAACCAGCTGAGCCACCCAGGCAACCCTAGGTTTCGCCTTTTGAAGAAAGTATGAAAGAATGTATGGACCTATTTCAAAACCCCCTAACACACTCCACACAAACATACCCTCCTGTCGGGTACTCCCTACTGCCTTATTCAATTTTTGTTTTCTCCACAGCCTTCAATAATGTTACTTAATGTGGCAAGTACCAACTTCCCCACTATAATGCAAGACCTATGGAGACAGGAGTTTTGCCATATCCCACACCAAATACTCAGCACCTAGAATCGTACCCGGAGTATAGTAGCTCAATGACTATTTGTTTCTTAAATATATGGATGTATGGATGAGTTACAGGAGCAAAACCAGGCTAGGAGTTATGACTCCTAACCTTGTATTTTCCCAATATTTTATCTCAGAGCAATTCTAAAGGTGGAATGTAACTCAAACAGTGGTTTCGAGTGGGGGCAAAAAGGGGATCCCTCCCAGTTCTCCATGAAGTCACTCCAGTCGAGACCTCCTCCACTCTTCGCAGACGCAAGACAACACTGCTGACCAAAATTGAGGAAAGTCTTTCTCTGCTCCACACACACCAACAAAAACCCTCCTGTCTTTTAAGAGTCAATGTGGGGGCCTCAGGGGGGTGGGACTGGGGATTCATCGACAGGGCCCATGTGTCCTCCCCTACTTATGAAGAGTAAGTTGGGAAAACAGCGAGGCAAGCCTGGATCCCAGGTGAACACATGCATTACGTCTAAGTGAACACAAGCTTACGTCTAAGCTTGAGAGTAAGAGATCTTGAACATTACCTTTCATGTTCATGTTTGTTTCTTCAGGACTTAGCAGCATTTCTGAAGCCAAATGCTGATGTTCCCTGGCTCTGCGAAATCCACACCCAGTTAGGAAGTGGATTGTAAGGGGGTTCGGAGGTCTCCACTAATTTGGTGAAAGCCTTATTTTCCCTACTCGTAAAATGGCAGGTGCGGTTGGGGAGTGCATACATCACTTCACATTCTTATTCAGGTTCTAATATTTGCTAAAGTTTAGAGATGTTTTAATATCTCTTGAATAGTCTCTGCCAGCTTCTTACTAGAGTCAGCATGGGATGCAGTTGCATTCCTCTCCCCCTTCTCTAACAGCCTCTAGAGTCTAGAAGGCTGGGACCCCACCACACACACACACACACACACACACACACACACACAGAAAATGGAGCTAGTAGGGTGTCTTACTGCTTCCCAGCCTGTGATGTGCCCTGCATCTGCTTCCCTATAAAAGAAGAAAGAGGGGGGAAGAAAAACCAGTGTGGGGGCAAGAAGAATGGCAGCCGCTCCAATGTGGAGATGGGGGGTATTATTGCAGAATGACGGCGAGTTCACCAGCTCATGGCAGGTGCACGTCTCACTGCTCCCCTTGGTGTCCCTGCAAGAAAGCTTCTAAATCAAGAACAAAGGAGCCCTGGTCCTCAGGGCAACATCAAGCCTGCCATAGGACAGACTTGGGCTTAATAAGCCCAGTGTCCTGGCTGAAGGGATGATGCTGAGGGTGGGACGGGGTCAAGGAATTGATACTGACCTTGCAATTAATTTGCAGGGAGAAAATGTTTTAAAATTTTCCATCTGTGTGTCTGCCTCTGCCCCGTGGAGGAGCAGCGGCCTCAAAACAATAACAATGATGATAAAGAGGAAAACAAGGGCCACTCTGTGTCAGCCCTGGCTCCAGACCACTCCCTTCCCCGCAGAAGGAAAGGACATGGGACTGTCTCCCCGGGGAATGTCTGGGAAACCATACCCTGGCTAAAGAGTTGGGTCCTAGGGCTGGCACATTTCAATCAAAAGCTCTTTTAGCAGAGTGGAGGAGGAGGGAGAATAGAAAAGTTATCAAGAAGCAGGGCAGGAGTAAAAGGGCAGAAAACGAGGATTTTTACTCTGGGCCTGTGATATATGCAAGCTGACAAACGTGAACGCATGTTGGGGCTGGGCCTGCTCTCAGGGATGGGTCAGATGCCCTTTTACTTCAGATGAAGAAATGGCAGAGATTAAAGGCTCCTGTCCTAGTCCTGTCAGTGGGAAGGTCACATGAAGGGCAGGAGGCTATTGTTAGAGGTGTGGATGGGACTGAAAGTGTCTGAAGCAACAAGCGAGAACCAAAGATGCTGGTTTTCCATGATCTCTAGAAACTGATCAACAGTATTTAGTGACTCTTCGGGAGGATGATCGAGGGCGTGGCTAAATTGTTGGCGTGGGACACCGGGTGCGTCAGTGGTGTCCTTTATTGAGACAGGAGACACAGAAGAGGGTGTGAGACTTTTTCCCATTTGAGAGGGAAATTCAAGTGCAACGTCCAATAATCCATTAGGCTTAGAGCTCCTGAGAGAGGCCAGGTCTAAGGGATGATAGTGCGCAGGTGACAATGGCAGTCTTGGGAGTGGACTCGGGGGCACTCTGTGAAAACACAGCTGTAGAAGAGGACAGAGAACAGGGCTCTTGAAGGGCACTGGTGCTTGAGAGGCAAGGACGGGAAGCAGAACTACAAAACCTAAGGAGATGCCAGAGGGTTAAGGAAGGGGTAGAGGGTGGGGGCATGAAAGCCGTAAGGTGCTGATTCCAGCATCCGGGGATTGTGAGCCCCAGTGTGCATAGCTGAGCTCCCGGAGCTTTTGCTCTTTCCCGTCTATCTGTCCTTCTGTGGTCAGGATGAGGCAGGAAAATCTCCAATCTATTTACCCTTTCGGTCCTCCTAGACCTCCCAGTATGATGAAGTTGTACAGAGGCCACACAAAGGCGTGGTTTCCAGATGTAACTGAGGGTGGGTGCCTCCAGGATGAGCCTCCACTCAGAGAGTCCCCTGGAGGCGGCACTGACCCCACATACTGAGGGTCTGGTGTGCAAGTGCGTCTTCAGGCCAGGTGGACGCTGCGGCCGTATCTACAAAATCGCAACCACCTGGACTGTTTCCTGTTAGCAGACTTAGAGAAGGGGTTGCAGAAAAGATGAGAGGAAAGGGGGAGAAGAGAAACAGTAGGGAAGAGAGGAAAAGGAAGAGCAAGGAAAAATCAGTGGGAATCAACATGTAAATGGAAGTCTATGCTTTCAAAGACTTGGCTTCTCTTTGAATTCGGCAAAGGGTCATCAGTAAATACACAATAAGCTTCTACGACAATGGTGTGAATCAGGACCTCAGATGAGCTTCACAGATCAGTGAACTAGGAGTCAGACGGTGTAGGAGAAATAGCACAAGGGTAAGAGTCATGAGACTTCAGTGCTACATTTGGTTCTGCCAGCAGTGAGTTGGGTGACTATGGGGTACCGCTCTTCAAGAAATGTCTCCCCAGCAAGTAGACAGTCAAGGCTCTACGTCAGGTCCCACAACCAAGAGTAACGTGTAAGACATCGTCCCTACTTAGAAGCAGCTCCTGGAAGACAAAGCAAAAACAAGTCCTGCTGGGAACCAAAACAGGAAGAAAAGGTTTGAATCCCAGGGAAAGAAGAGTAGGTTTTGAAAGATGAGCATGATTTTTAGAGCCTGCAGTTACCATAAAATGGTTTATGTGACAGAAGTTTTAGGAGCGAAAGCACAGAGCAGAGAAAGGATAAAGAATTGTTAGAGAGCCCTGGGCATCCATTTTCACTAAAGGATGGCTACATGCAGGAGGGAAGGGGCAGATAAGGCTGGAGGCGTGGAATGGACCTGAGTAATCCACACTTGATCAGCTTGGGGCAGGGGAAGCATTGAAGGTCTTCTGTTATTTATGAGATTCCAACTGAAGTTTTGTCTCATTAAGATCAAGTCACCTTAAGTACCGCTAACTCATGAAGTGGGAGACACAGAATCTTGAAAGACAATTCAGGAAGCTGTCTCAGTCACTTGACTTCCACGAACCTCTGTGCCCTCATCTACCCAAGGGAGGACTGGGGGCAAGCTAGTATCCCAGGTCTCCAGTCTGTTCTAACATTCTGCTTCCACGTTTAATTAGATGCGGGCAAATGGAGAATAAGAAGGCAATTCTCAGGAGAGGTGAGTGCCACACGGCACGAAGGTGCTGGAGGTGACCCGAGGAAATTTGCCACTGATCGTTTGTGTGCCTGTGTTGTTATTTTAAAAAGTAATCGAATGTTCCCCAAGATTATTCAATCATTTGGTCTCGTGTGATTAGAGGCTAACTTATTATTTTTGGCATCCCTTAGGTATGGAAGCCATGTCTTATCTGTTTGTCGCCTTGCCAGTGCTTGGTGTTGAGTAGGAGCTTCATGCACGCCCCACGAGTGAATGCACTCGAAGGTTCTAACACTAGCTCTATCACAAAAACAAAGCGCGAAATGCCCAAATCTCACAGAGTGTGAGGCCAAACATCCAGCTCCTTCATGTTTCTTTCAGGAGACTATTTTCCCTGTTTATCCCCACCCTCCTTTGCACGGGCTTCTCCGAAACATTTTAGGAATGAGTACCCATTCTTAATGCTAACTGTTCCTTTTTTTTTTTTTTTCAAAATGAAAAGTTGTACAAAGTTATGCAGGCGAGCACAGAGGTATGCATTGATCTCAAGAAATTGGGGCTGTCCCCATGTATTACCCCCATTATTTTCCACTGTGGGCTCCCAGATGGGTTGGATGGGGCTCAGTGTTCTTCAGTCTATTCCACGTCTTGCCCAGCCAGCTCCCAGGAGCTGAATCCAGTCTGGAGCCCCAGATCTGTGGATAGTGGACTTCCCCAGCATCCAGTCTTCATCTTTAAAAGGGCCGGCTCTGCCAGGGGCCCATCCTCTTGATTTCAGCTCAACAATCTTCCCTGTTTTGGCAGGACGTGCTCCCACCAAGCTTGGGTATAGTCACATGTTGGGAAGAGTATGAAATTCTTCTCTCTGTTACTTCTTGCCCTCCCTGAAATAGTCAACTGGACTCTTAACACTTGGTTTGGGGAAGAATTTTATCCTGAAGCCATCTGGCGAGACAGAGGAAATATCTTTTTATATTTTGCTTTCCTCAAGCATGCTGGGCCAAGATAGATTCACGTTTGTCTCACAAACAGGACATGACTGTGGCTTCTGGGGGCACCTCACTGCAGGGCAACGGGGTCAAGGGGAAAAGAGGATAGGAAAGTCGGATGCTACTCTGCCTCTGTCTGTCACCAACTTGGGGACTTGTCGAAAATCCAACCTCCAAAACCTGCCCTTCCCCACTGATACGTTGAGGGTGAGCCCCACACATCTCCCCTCAGTCTAGGGAAGCCAAAGCAAGGGAGGAATGGTGAAAGTGTGAGCAGCACTGACAACGGATGTCAGTCACGATCAGCAGATCAAGAGCAGGCTCTTGACTGAGATTTACAGGTAGATTTGTTCATCGAGTGTAGGACACTGTGCTCCCTCCAAAGGACTTCTGCCCAAGTTGGACCCAAAGTGTGCAAAGCAATTCCTTCTGTGTCTCTCTTCCCCAACTTTCTCGTGTCTACAGGACACATTACATTTCAGTGTGCGACTGCACATCAAACAAAACTGAAGTGGAGGAAAGTGGTATCTAACCACACCCGGAGTTCTTGGTCAGTTCTTGGTCAGCAAGAGTCTGGCCCCACGATTCTGTATAACGCTACAGAGGAAAGTATGATAGTACCAGTAAAGAATTGGGGACAACTTTTAGAGCTCCTTGTTCTGAGCCACATTCACCTGTAATGAAGAAAAACACCCATTAGTGAATGAGTGGTGACCCAAGACCCTCGTCTCTTGGTGACCAAGAGACCAGGTAATGCTTTTGCTTTCAAGCCTACGAGTGGCCTCTCTGTCGGGGCTGTGGGCAGAAGCTGCCATGGCCCAGAGGAGAGTCCTGCCATCCTGAAATGAGTCGACTGGAGCGTCCACTAAATTATCGGTGAGGTATATGAATGGTCTGGATCGGTGTCTGATGTAGAGGAAAGGAATAATGATCCCGAGGTATAGACAGAATAGGTCAGGTAGCCTGAGGCCTGGGAAACACGAACATAGTATGGATTTCTACTTTCTGCCTTTGGTCCAGTTCCAAGCAAATGTGTTTTTTCCACTTTTACATCCCAAACTCAGGTAATGAGGTAGGAAAAGTTAATGTGACTGAGAGTTGAAAACAACGAGGGCTGCCAGTCTGGCCTCCCATTCTAATCACTTGCCAGACATCCATCCAGCTGAGTTGCTACAGACTGTAAAGGAAAGGTCTTGGGATGTCAAACAATTGGGTCTAGGCCTATGTCACATCTCCTCATTTTACTTACGCCTGGCTGTGTAACACAGAGCAGGTCACTGGAATTTTCCGTCTATAAAGTTAGCTTATAGCTAAGGGCCGACCTCCCAGAGGGCAAAAAAGCAGATTTCAGCCCTTCAGCACCCTGGTGTTGCATTCGGGTGCTCAGCCTAAGGGTCATGATGTGGAGAACATAGACGTGTGGGTACCACTTCCTGCTGGGCCTCCAGTGCAAGGCCGAGAAATATTCTTTCTATTCTTTACTGATTTTTTTGTTTGCATGTGTTCTTTATTTTCTTGGTGGGTTATGAGGATCTGGGGTAAAAGAGGGGTAGATCCTAGTGATCTAGGATCTCTATGGGAACTGGATTTCAGTTGAGTGTGAGCACTTACCTACACCAGATAGGAGTGTGGCCAGGCACTGACGGCCGGGAAATGGTGTGTCAGGCAAGGCAGGAGAGGAGCCAAAGGGGAAAGAGGATAACATAGGATGACAAGTCCAAGAATGGACCCCCTCAGGGTCCCAGGACCCATGCTAAGGGGCCCAGACCTGCACAGATCCCTACAGTCAGGGGCTGGCATCAGGAAATGAATCTACAAGAGGCCATCGGTCCTTCAGCCCAGGGACTTCCCTTTATGGTCTGGCAGCCAAGGTCATGGGGGTTCTCCAGGTGAGGCTCTGAAGAGCTGTTGTGGAAAGCATGGCTGGCAGATCCCCCAGATTCTCGAGATTTCACCACTGTCCCCGGTATGTTGGCTAGGCGTGCCTCACTCCTTCCCCGCCTTCTGACTCCCAGGAAGGGGACGCCAGCCTGTCTGTTTTGTCTGGGAGACTTCCGCTGTGTTTCTGAGAAGTGCTGGCCTTTGAGAAGAGGCCCCCAGCCCTCCTCTGGTTCAATCCAGATACAGAAAGGACATTCATTCCCTGATTGCACCTTGACAACGAGGAGCCCACTCACCTGCTTTGCCAGGAGGAAAGTCATGCTGGCACACTCCCTTCTCTTTCCTCTCCCACGCCCTCTCGAAACTTACTCAACATAGGCTGGAGCAGCCACCTAATTTAAACCATTCTTTCTTAAAAAACGTTTTTAATATTTATTTATTCTTGAGAGAGAGAGAGAGGAGAACACAAGCAGGGAGGGACAGAGAGAGAGGGAGACACAGAATCCGAAGCAGGCTCCAGGCTCTAAGCTGTCAGCACAGAGCTTGACGCGGGGCTCGAACTCACGAACCGCGAGATCACGACCTAAGCCAAAGTCCCACGCTTAACTGACCGAGCCACCCAGCCGCCCCTAATTTAAACCATTCTACTCAGAAGCAAGGGAGATGGGTAACTTGTTTCTGACACCTTGATCTTTCTGAAGATTTCATAATGTGTTTTTGCTGAGTCCCGTCTAATTTTCCTGGTCCCCAATTTTTTCTTTCATTCACTACTCCTGCCCCCCTTCGTTGGGTACTCATTGCATTGAACTCAGACACAGCAACGCCTCCTGGGAACAGATGCACTGAGACACTGTTGCACCCCACCCAACCCCCACAGACAAAACCTCAGGACATCTATTTGGAAAAATAGTGGGCCTTTACTGCTCAAGACACTGCTTAATTTCTTCTTCTTTTTAAAGAAAATTTTACACCTGTAGAAAACAACACAGAGTCTTTGTTTTTAAAATTGTACAAAACAGAAGGGCACCTGAGTAGCTCAATCGGTTAAGCATCCAACTCTTGGTTCCGGCTTAGGTCATGATCTCGCAGTTTGTGAGTTCGAGCCCTGTTGATGCTTTGCACTGAGGATGCAGACAGAGCCTGCTTGGGATTCTCTCTCTCCCCTCTCTCTCTGCCCCTACGCCTCTCTTTCTCTCTCTCTCTCTCTCAAACAAATAAGCTTAAAAGTTTTAAATTACATAAAACTGAAAAGTACCAGAAAGGTAAAACAAAAAAATCCCCTCAGTGTCTGTCATTAAAATAAACCTTACCAATAGTAAGTAAAAATCAGTTCTGGCATTTCTCAATACACAGAGACAGGCATAATTTGACAAAAATGGGATCTTATTACTTTCTACTTTTTTAAAATCAAAAGTACTAACTTTGCTTGCATGTAAACGAAGAATAAAAGACTGTTAGGAAACTTAAGTAATTGTTGAATATCAGAAAAATGTTTCCTGACCACATGAGATATTAATTCTTAGAAGAGAGCTCTTTGTTTGGGGTGGGGAGGCGGCGGGGGGTGGGGGTGGGGAGGAGTTGCAAAGCTTTAAGATTTGGAAATCACTCCTTCTTAAAATTCTTTTTGTTTTAGACTTTGGCTTTTCAGGCCGGCGCTTGCTTTTTGCATGTCGTTTTAAGCTATAGTCTTCAGAAATAAAATCAGAACTCACCAAGTGTTTGAATTATTCTTTACACTCCCGCTTCAAACTTTTGCATTGTTCTTGCTGTATAAATAGCACAAAAACTCGCCCTTGCACAGGCACGTCTATCCAGCGAGGGGGAAGGGATGGGAGAGATCCAGAGGATCTGATCTCTGCAGAAAAACCATTTGAAGGAAGCTAGTGTGGCTTTCTGCCTAATTCCCTTTTACTTTTAACAATGGTGGTCTAGCAACTATCTTTAGCCAGGTTTCTAGAAAAGCATCTCCCCACCCAAATCTGCCCTATACCATGTAACTTAAAAAATATTAACCCTTAGTTTAATGGCACTTACGTATATGTGAATGTTCTCATAAAATTGCCTAAAAATGGGAGAAGGTAGGTATCAGAGTAAGTCAGTGTAATGCTTAACAAGCTGTGGGACATGTTTCAGTACCAAAGCGGCACTGAGTTCAAAACACCAAGAATACTCTGGTCTTCGAACCTTTACTCACGTCTCTCTCTAAACATTTCAGGAGGTTCAACGATAGAGGTCAAGGTCGCTTCTGGAATCCTGATCTTCTCCTGGTCTTTAGCATCCCAAGCCCCCTGACCCCCTCACACCTGCATGCTGGGATAGAACTTCCCCTTTCATTCCTGCCATTTTGTCCCCCCATCTCGTCCTGCGTCTCAATCATCAGTCACCTGAGCACACTGGCGTCTGAGCGCTAATGCCAGTGTGCTCAGGTGATGTCATGAGGTCCTGCTGTATGCAGTCTCCTCTCTCTCTCTCAAGAATGCGTTCGTCCTGTCTCTTACCAGAGTGTGTCAGGTGGGGAGAAGATGAGCAGACGACATCCAAACGTTCTGTCCTAAGAAGAGAAGGGCAGAGTCTGTGAGCCTCACGGTGTTAATGATGGGCGTCGAGTCACGCGAGCTTTGTGGCTGCGCTCTTGGGAGAGGTGGTAATAGAAGGCCGGTGGCAGATTGTTTGCAACCTTATCATCTGCCTCGGATTGATTTCTCTGCTTCCGGAAGCAGAGAAGAGTGGGAAATTAAATATGTGACGTGATGCCACCCTGTAATTAGTGTTCCCCAATATCAGAGAAAGCTGGTTTTCCTAGCACTCGCAAGCATGGAGAAAGGGTCTTTTTGAAGGTTATTTTCTGTCATGGACCAAGGTTTCTTTGTTAGTGATTCTGAGTTTGATTCTTGTGTGTGTGTGTGTGTGTGCGTGTGTGTGTGTGTGTGCGCGCGCGCGCGGTGGGGCCTTGGGTGCAGATTGAATGGAGTAAAGAAAAGGAAGAGAACAATAAGAAGAAAAGCATGCATAAGGTGCTTTTTTAAAAATCAATCCAAACAAAAATAGCAAAGGGATGTCTGCGGACAGCTATGCTGGCAGCGAGGCGACCAGAACAGAAAAGGAAGGCCCTGCCTGCAGGGGCTGCGTAGCAACAGGGCTCTGATTGGCCAGACCCGTGCAGAGACTAGGCCCGTAGCAGGGGCTCTGAGCTGTGCTCCTGCCTCCCGCTGAACTAGGGCAGGCCCAAGCAGGCTCTGCAAAGACACGCTCGGAATGATCCAGACTACAGCTGTTGGCTGACAGCACTTGTGAGTCCTGATGGCATGGGGCTTCCTAGCCCAACACTAAACATTGCAGCCCCCTGCCTCTGCCCGTTGCCCCCTGCCTCCCGTGGGTTGGACTTGTGCCCTCACAGACCATAAACTACTTGAGACAGGGTCTTACCAACCAAGATCATGCCGGCAGAGAAGGTCTCCGAAAGAAATCGGGCAGGGTGTGAGGAGCCGGGTCTCTAGTTCTCCATTAGGCATTAATGAGTGTGTGCATGTATGATTAACAGGAAACTTACTATCTACTGATCACTGTGGCATATACTCCACCATATGAATCCATAAGCCCTCACAATTTAGGGAGAAAGAAGCAACTATACCATTTTCCAGATAAGAAAAGAGAGAGGCCCAGGGATAGACGTTCTGTACCTATGCGTGGCACATGTGAATGCTCAAATATCTGCTGGGTGACAGCAGCTCAATGTCAGCTGAACAGTTAAGTCGCCTTATTGGCAACAAGTCTGGCCAATTTTGGCCTGAAATTAAAATATCAGGATGAGCCAATACTTCCTATTATTTAAAATAAGATACCTGGGGGTGCCTGGGTGGCTCAGTCAGTTGAGCGTCCGACTCCAGCTCAGGTCATGATCTCACGGTCTGTGGGTTCGAGCCCCGCGTCAGGCTCTGTGCTGACCGCTCAGAGCCTGGAGCCTGCTTCCAATCCTGTGTCTCCCTCTCTCTCTCTGCCCCTCCCCCACTCTCTCTTTGTCTCACTCTCTCAAAAAAATAAATAAATGTAAAAAAAAATTTTTTTAATAAAAAATAAAATAAAATAAAATAAGATACCTGGAGAAAAGATGGAGAAAGCGGAATCTTTTTCAATAAGAAGTTAACATTACTAATTATTATGCAGCAGAATCACAAAATAAATGCTTGCAAGCAGTTTAAAATGAATGAACTGGGTCTACACGCTTAAAAAGAATAAATTTCGGGGCGCCTGGGAGGCTTAGTCAGTAAAGCATCCGACTTCGGCTCAGGTCATGATCTCGCGGTTCTTGAGTTCCAGCCCTGCATCTGGCTCTGTGCTGACAGCTCGGAGCCTGGAGCCTGCTTCGGATTCTGTGTCTCCCCCTCTCTCTGCCCCTCCCATGCTCATGCTCTGTCTCTCTCTGTCTCTCGATAAGAAATAAACGTTAAATTTTTTTTTTTTAAAAAAAAGGAATAAATGTCAAAAACACTGTTGACTGTGGAGACTGGTAGGAATCCAGGGGATACCATTTGACTCAGTGCCCCCCTTCTCTCCTTCTACCATGAAGTCCCCCTTAACGTCCAGGCGCAGTCTGGGCGGAGCAGAGCTCTACACCACTCAGACTCTCTTTGGGATTGGTGTCATTTAGCCAAAGAGACTAAAGTATCATTGAGTGGCAAGGTTGTTTTCCCGCCAGCCAGTGCTGCAGAGACGCAGATCAGTCATAGACAAAATTCTAAAAGCTACACGAGCCACATTTTCTTTGTAGATTTGAATGCAGTGTGAATCAATTGGTACATAGCTCGGTTTTGTCCCCGGTCGTGAGAGTCAATATGACTGATCATAATCGAGAGAAGCACATAGAAGGAAGACCTTTCCAGGGCTGTCTAGGAATTTAAATTCTCCACGTTTGTTCCATTACCTCTTTAAGTCCTTAATTCTCGTGAAAACATTTCTTTTTGTTTGTTTTAAGTCAGTGCTGTGGCTTAAAAGGCTGTGGTGGAAGGTATGGAGTTTAAGTTTAGAATGGGGACTATAGTAAGTAGAAAAAGTAAACAGAAAATTTTTTTTTCGTGTGTACATGCACACACACATCCACACGCAGGGTACACAAATGAACCAGATGTATGCTCTGACACTAAGCCGCTAGGCAATTACCTGGACTATAGGATCAGCAAAAGCCTGAGTCCAAAATTCAGAAGGCAGTTAATGGGCTTAACATCCATCATCCCTGGCATCCCTGTAATTCTTTGCTGAAACGAAATATAAAATAGGGCCTAAAGAAGTTGGGCTCCAAGCAAGTAAGGTTTCCCTCACTTGCCTGGTCCCAGCGGCTCTCCCTGCAGTGACAGCAAGCCCACCCAGTTGCGATAAGTTTTGCAAATGCAAGCAGTCCTGCCCGTGGGGGGTGGGGGGTGGAGAAGAGGCTCCCTGGCTCCCTGCTGCAGGGGAGGGAAGAGGGCACCCATCTGGCCCCGCCCCCTTCTCTGAGCGGTGGGAGCTCCAGGCCGGCAGATGACCCATGGGCTGTCCCAAACTGAACTCCCCTCAACGCTACCCTTGCTGCCAGCCTGCTCCCTGCCGAGTGAGCCCGCCCCTTACTGGCTCAGCCTTCCCTGCCTTATTTGGTTTAAATTACTTCTTTGAACTTTGGTCTCATTATTTTTGGACCGTCATTTGGTCTGGAAGATTTTCTTTCCACGGGTTCCTTCTGTTCTCCTTCCTTTCACTCTCTTGGATGCGCTGCCCAAGGTCTCTTTTTACAGTTCCTTCTGGGTAGTTTTTATTACCTTCATGCATCTTAATCTGACTAGGGGGGAAGCTCCAGGAGCGTCATCACCACCCCCTCCCTGTGGACGGGTGCTTGTGTTGCTGCTCTGGGAGCTCCTCAGTTTAAAGGGCTGGGGGGAGCTCTTCTTCTTCAGCAGCTCCTGACTCAGTTCATGGAATGACCTTTTCTAGCTCGATCTGAGAAACCAGGTTCCACTGTCATCCTGTGCGGCCACAACTCACCCCCTGCTCTCAGGGACAAAACCATAGGTCTGGAACTGCCCTTCAATGGTCAAAGATCCCAGGCCACTATTTCTCTTTCTCCCCTAATAATAGCAAGAGCTTGGCATGGCAGTTGAATTGGTTCGATGCTTTGAGCTGTGAGTCACAGAAATCGGTAGGTCTTAACCAGTTTGAACAATTAAGAAAACGCGTTACTTCCTGTAACAAAAGTCTATGGGTAGGTAAGTACCAGAGTTGGTAAATTCAGAGTTCCACGACATCAGCAAGCCCCAGGTTCTTAACATCTTTCTGCTCTGCTGCCCTTGCTGCGGACGCTAGCTAACTACTGATTATAAGGTAGCTACTGCAGTCTTGCCCACCACGTCAAAGGAGCTGCGAGCTTATTACGTAAGTTACTTCTGTCTTTCGGTGTCTTTCTTTTCTCATCCAAAATGGCAATAAAAGCAACTACTTACATAGGGATTACTATGTGCCAACCAGTCTTCTAAGCCTTCTCATACATCAGTGCATCTTATCTGCACAATAATGCAGTGAGGTAGGTACTATTACCATTCCCATTTTCAAATGAGGAAACTGAGGCACAGAGAAGTCAAGTGACCTGCCAGAATCACACGGCCAGTGAGGAACAAAGCTGAGACCCAACTCTATAGAGTCCTCGACCCTAAACACTCATTTTCCTGCCTCTTAATGAAATGGCAAGTCAATAAAAACAGTGCTTACCTACCCCAAAGCTGAACGTAATTAAACAAGATAACACAACTCAAGCATTTAACCGAGCGGTGCGACCAAAACAAGTGCTCACTGGATACTAGGTAGAAATTCTATGGTCACTTCAAGTGTCTAAAGATCATCTGGGGCAGGATGAGAGAAAGAAACAGCCCCTTACTGGTCTTGCCTTGGGCCAAGACTCTCTGTACCGCATCTTCTAGAACGTCTGATTTACTTACAACTCACACCTTACACTTTCTTAGCTCGAGACAGACCACAGCAAAATCTCCCAAGAATACAAAACTACTTGATATACAGACTCATCCTGTATCTCTACCTAGGCTGTGACCTTGGGAACCCTTCCCAAGTCTTTCCTCAGATATAAGGAAATCCCGCATTGCCATCAACCCATGCCCTACTGGTTTTCATCCTGTTTCTGCAGCTGTACAGTTCTGTTTTTCAGTGTTTTTTTCCTGAAAAATCATGAGATATTTTAAATGTAGAGAAAAATCATACAGAACAACATAATGTACACAGGTACCACCACAGATGTCATTTAAATGTTAATATGATCATAGGTGTCTGGTTTTTTAAAAGCTAACTAAATATGGGGGGCCTGGGTGCCTCAATCGGTTAAGCATCCAACTGCAGCTCAGGTCATGATCTCACAGTTCAGGAGTTCAAGCACCGTGTCGAGCTCTGTGCTGACAGCTCAGAGCCTGAAGCCTGCTTCAGATTCTGTGTCTCCCTCTCTCTCTGCTCCTCCCCTGCTCTCTCTCTCTCTCTCTCTCTTAAATATTTATTATTATTTTGTGAGTTTGTTAACTTTAAATATAAATGGTCTCATACTGGATGTAAGCTTCTACAATTTGCTTTTTTTTAAACCAAGGTTTATTTTCACTTGCTTTGTGTTTATTCTTCTGTGTTTCTTTTTTTAAATCCTTATTTTTTCTCCTTCCGTCTTTAGCTGTATTAACAGACCTATAGGTATTCTTCACTCCTGCCCCTCCCCCAGCACCGCCCCCACAACCTTTTGTCCACATGACTTCTGGTTTCAAAGTCCAGTTGCATTTCTGCTATTCTAATGGTTACTCGCACATTGTTTTGTGAGAGAGGGCGAGAGAGAATCTGAAGCAGGTTCCGAGCTGTCAGCACAGAACCCAACTCGGGGCCCGATTTCATACCTGTGAGATCATGACCTAAGCAGAAATCAAGAGCCTGATGCCCAACCAACTGAACCACCCCGGTGCCCGTGCAAAATTTTAGCACACAGACTCATATTTACATTTTTCTGAGATCTAAATTTATAATCTTTAGCATCCCCTTAAAAAAGCCAAAGGTGTCGGTATGTTTTAACTTGTGAACACCTCCCCCACCACCATTGTTTGTCGTTCTGTCGTCTCAGCATCTAGCTGTCCCTGTTTTTCTAACACAAAATGTATGTTTGCTCTGTCAATAATTCACACATTGACTGAAATACGTCACAAGTACTTTTGTCTTCCTTCCAACCTTTCCCTCTAATTTCACTTTCCTCCTTCTCAAACTATGCCTGAGGGTCTGGGATGAGTACGCACCCGTATTCCTTATGTAGCTGAATGTGTCCCTGTTTTGCCTTCATAACAGAATAATAATTTAGGTGGGTATGAAACTCTAGGTTAACTTTTTTTTTTCCCTCAGTGCTTTGAAGATATTAATTCATTCGTCTTTTGGGGGTGTTATGTGGCTGAAGATAATTCTTTTGTCAATCTAATTGTTATTCCTTTGTAGTTAAGCAGTGTTTTCTTTCCAATTGGTTTAAAAATATTTTTTTAATGTTTATTTATTTATTTTGAGAGAGGGAGAGAGAGTGTACGTATGTGTGAACAGGGGAGGGGCAGAGAGAAAGGGAGACAGAATCCCAAGCAGAGCCTGATGCAGGGCTCGAAATCACAAACCATGAGTTCATGACTTGAGCCGAAAACAACAACCGGACGCTGAATTGACTGAGTCACGCAGGCACCCCCCTGGTAGGTTTTAATATTTATTTTTTTACCATTCATGTTCTGCAGTTTCACTACAGCATAAGTAGATATTCTGTTTGCACTTTTATGTAAACTTTTAACCTAAGGATTCATGATTTCAGTTCAAAGAACTTATATTGTTCTCTGCCTTTTCCCCCTGTAACTTTTGATCAGATGCATGCCTAGACTCTCAATCCACTTGCCACGCCCCTTACCTGTCCATCACATGCTGTGTGTGTGTGTGTGTGTGTGTGTGTGTGTGTGTGATTTCTCTTTCCATCTGTGTTTTGTTTGTATCCCTGAGCTTTGTTTTCCCACTGTATTAGGGTTCTCCAGAGACACAGAATCAATAGGATATTTGTGCATATAGGTCTCCCTGGGCCCCAAACCTGACCTCCTACTCACAGGACTCCTCTCCCAGGTGTTCTCTGCTCTGCTCCTGGCTCCTGGTTTCCCTACCTGCCTTGGGCCCTCTCCCATTGTTCAGCTCGACTCTGTCCCACCCCAGTGAAAGAGCAGCAATCGGTATGCACAAAGCCAAGTGTCGCTTCATGAAAACATAAAGACTGCGATGTCAGATGGACGGACAGACAGAGAGGGAGAGACAGAGCCTTCTAATGAAAACAGGTCTCTAATCAACCACCACTCTCTTTTCCAGCCCAGTCCCCAGTGGGGAACAGACGGCACACTCAAATGGGGTAATTCAGGAGACTTTAATAAAGGGACAACTCGCCAGGGTGTGGTCAGAGTCAAGGGAAATCATGAAGGATGGGTCATGTTCTCAAGACCTGTAAGAGCAGGAACCAACACCATCCCTCGGCCTAAGGAAGCAAAGATAAAGGAAGCAGTTCACAGAACCAGCAGAAAGTCAGAGCCGTGGCTGGAGAAGATGGCTGCCTGGCAGGACTTATGGCCTTTGATAGAGACTCGCAGTCCACTGCCAAGCCCCGACCAGGTCAAGAATAGAAACAAGGGAGCAAATACCCCAAACTCCTTCTTCTCCCACTCTCTGATGTCCTGTAGGTGCTCCCCATGGGCCAGACCCACCTGGAAGCCAGACTGCATGGGGCCCCTAACATAGTCGTGAAAGGTCAGCCTCTCAGGGGCCCAAGCGGAAAAGCGTGGATCTGGATGTGGCAAACAGAGAACGTCCAAGATAATGCATGTCCCAAGACTATGCGTTTCTCAAGTCACTTCCATCTTAAAAACACACAAAAAACTTTCTTCCTTTCTCGCGTCCTGGTCTTTAGCTGCTGCCTTTTCCCCCCTTCTACTGTCAACGGTCTTGAAGGAGTTGTCTCAACGCACTGTCTGTGATTTACTCTCATTCACTCCCTTCCGAAGCTCAGTTCCCAGCTTTGCGAAGCCTGGAGTTTCTTTCAGAGAAATTACTGATTTCCTGCTGAACTATAAGCCCGGTCCAAACGTTTCAGTTCTTACTAACCTCTTTGAGGCACTCCTTCCCTAAAGCCCTCCCCCTTCTTGGTTTCTGCCTGAGACCACTGTCTCCACTCCTTGTCTTTCGGGAGTGTGGCGACCACACGGAGGAGGAGCAGTTCCCTGGGCTGAAGAAGCAGCACCTGTGACCAGAAGACTCCAAGGAGCGAGGCCAGCAATGACCGGAGGTGTGGGGGAGGACACGTGTCAGCAGAAGACATAGCTTGTGTGATGGCCGTTTTCTTCTTGTTCGTCATCAGGGGCTGTGTGGTTGGCCACTGAACTCTACAAAGTCACTGTTCAGAATGGGAAAAGGTGAAGCGATCTGGAAGGAAGGTACATTTCTGCAGCAGAGACATACAGAAAACTTGATAGAGATATCTGTTTAAAACAGTATGCAAATCTCAGCCATCCATCAACACTCTACTTGACCTGACTTCTTCGCCCAGGCCACTTCTGCCTCCTTTCACAGCCTCAGCCACCAGCACCTAGCAGGATCGGCTGACCGCGGTCGTCTTGCAGGACATCTGAACTACAGAGCCCTAAGCAAACACAGGGCCAGCACTGGGTCCTACCCTGGTAGGCGGCACCCCATGTTACCCTTTGTTCCTCTGACAGGTGGGAGAGGTGAGAAGAGAGAAGCAGAGTGGAAGGAGAAGAGGTGCTTGAAGAATGAGCGGGCAGGTGGAATTCAAAGTCCTTTTTTTTCCAAATTAAAGAGACATATTCTCTGCCAGGGCTTCTGGGCACTGATGCAGCAATAAATCAAATGCCGACATTCATCTCCTTGCAAAGGGGATCCGCCTCCCCACCTTGGAGCACAGACAGACTGCAGTTGAGATGCCCAGTGGAAAAAGCTGAGTATGGCTCAGCAGACCCGCACAGGCCCTTCTCTCTAGATCCCCTGAGGTCCCTCCCCAGGAGTGCTTGACAAGTATGCATGGCCGCGAGGCTGTCCAAGGAATGCAGCTGTCTCAGCCATTCACTACCCAGGCTCAAAACCACCGGGCAGGAAGAGCAGACAGCGAGAGCAGGGTAGGATCTGTCTCGGATGAGGTTTGGAAACAGGAGATACCCCTGACTGGGCAGGCGGAATTGATGTGGTCTGGCCTGGGGCAAGGGAATGGGCAGAATGACCTTCCCAGCTCTCGGCCAGCACGGTGGGTCTATGAAAAGAGACATTTTATTCATTCTCGGGCTCTACCCAAGTGACTCTGAAATATTCCTAGACAGTTGCCAGGAGAGTCAATGGTGGGTGAAACAAAGTTCCAAGAGCCAAGATTCTGGGTTTCAAGCCATTCCCTTCAGCTCCCCCCCGCCATGTGTTTTCCTTTCTGTCTGTTTGCTGATTCCCCTTCTCCGACAAACTGTGAGACCCCTGAAGGCAGAGGCTCTTTGCGCTCTAACCTCCTTCTGCCAAGCCTGTGCTGGGTTGCCTTAAAAAGAAAAGTTACCATTTGACTCAAGATCACATCTCCGAGTCGCATTTTGTCAGCCACAGGCTATGGAGAAGATGAGCAGATCAGCCTTGGCGTGGCGGGAATGACAAGGAGGAAAAAACCTGGAATCACGGTTACTCATTTATAGCGTTCCTAATATGTACGTTACTCTGATTCCCACTGAAGACAAAAGGGATAGTGGAAAAAAAATGTAGAGTTAGACAGAGATATGTCTCTTTATTTTGGGAAGAAAAAAAAAAGGACTTTGCATTGCACCTGTCCACTCAGACCCAGAAAATCTAATTTCTTACCTAAAAGAACATTTCATCAAACAGAAAGGTTAAATGCACCCCAAATCTGATAGCTACCCACATCTGGGCACATCGGGACCCTGCTGAGATAGTTCTGTGAGACAGACGAATACCTTGGAGAGATGGCTGTAGTTATTCAGGTAGGGCAAACCAGAGGTAGTAAATCGGGAAAGCTCTCCCAAGAGACAAAGCTTTGAGGATGGATTTGTGAATGAGGGGAAAGTCGAAATGAGGAAAGGCGAGAAGAGTTCTCTGCAGGTGGTGATGGGCGAGGGATGGGAAGCATGGAGGCTGAAGGTGCAGACCAGGACCAGGAAGCAGTTTAGGGGAGCCTGCAAAGAATGGGAAGTGGGTGTTATGGTGAAACCGGGCTGGGGGAGTGAGAAGGTTGGGGAGAGGCAGCCCTTAAAGCTCAAACTGAAGAGACTGGATTTAATACAAGGGGACATACGCAGCCAAGTTGAAAATTCATCCAAATATCTGTGGAGGCATGCAAGACGTTGTGGTCTCTCAAGGAGAATCGCAGGAACTCTGCTGATGCCTGAGGGCTTCCAGTGCAGGCAGATCAAGGGGAGAAAGAGAGATCTTTTCTCATAAGAGCTCAAAGTCAGGCGGAGGTGGGATTAGCAGCCAGCAAGTACGGGCATGCACCTCTATCCAAGCTTTTAAGAGAGCTCTCCCCCATCCTAGAAGAGCGACAAAAGCTCCACTCTTTGGGTGGGGATGCATGCAAAAGGGTTTGCTTTAACATCTGTGAGTTACATCTGACACCTCCAGCGTGCATGCAGGAAGGAACACTAGGAAGGAGGGCAGGGGAGGAAAGTCACTGCGAGAACGTCCTTCATTGTACTGGGCACCTAAGACTGACAGCTGGCATAAGGGCTGGTCCTTAGCATCTGCCCAGAGCACAGGCAACCTGTAATGTAGAAGAGCTCTTTCAAAAGCCCATCTTCTCCAGGCTGCTTTAGTTCTACAAATGACTCGTGGGTGTGGGTCACGTCAGACAGCTTTGGGTACTGTGCCAGGATAGATGCTTCTGCCCTAAGAGAGGTGCCTGCATTCTGAAGAGCAAAACAGAAACTAAACAAGGAGACATACAAATAAGATCATTTTCATTGGTGCCAGGTACTGTGAAGGAAAGAACATGTCTAGGCTGAGCAGGGAAGGAAGTGGTGAGGGACAAGCAGCAGAGGGGGGTGGGGGCTGGGGTGCAGAGACCTGTCCAAGGAGTTGGTATCTGTGCCGAGGCTGAAATTCCGCCAGGGACAACCAAAGGACCAAAGGCAGAGCCGTCCCTGAAGAATGAACAGGAAGGGCAAAGACATAAGCTTTAGGATTTATAAGACCAAAAGCCGGGATTTATAAAAAGCAAATGAATAAGACGACAGTCACTGCTAAGTGTTCAGGGTTCGAAGAGGTCACACGTATGGAAACGGAGGAGGGAAAAGTAAGATATCGAATGTTTAAATGGGACTTAACAGAAGTCAAGATAAGAGAGAGACAAAGGGAAGCAGACAGCCGGCGAGCAGCGTGTCTCCTGTGTGCACCTTCCCTGGTTAATTAGCGTGTGCTCATGGAGCCTGCAAGAGTGTGGCCACCGAGCCCACGCCTGAATGCTGCTCTGGGGGACTGACTTCCCAGACCCTGGACAGAAGCTGACTATGTCTCCAGGAAAGCAGTTTAGAGGTGTACGAGAGAAAAGCACGGTGAGCCAGCGCCTGGGGCCTTCCCACTTCCCAGGGCGGTGATCACTGATGGTGCTCTCAGGGTCTGTCTTTCCACAAGACGGTCAGAGCCTCAGGGCACACGGCTGCGCTCAGCGCATATCCACAGTGTGGCCACTGTGGTCACCAGCAAGGGAGTGGAGATTCTCTTCACACCCTCGACCTTTGTGATTATTGCAAATCAAAGAGTTAGGGAGATGGCTGGCAGTGAGCTCTGGACTCATTTCTAAGATTCTTGGGCTCCAGGGGCGCCTGGGTGGCGCAGTTGGTTAAGCGTCCGACTTCAGCTCAGGTCACGATCTCGCGGTCCGTGAGTTCGAGCCCCGCGTCGGGCTCTGGGCTGATGGCTCGGAGCCTGGAGCCTGTTTCCGATTCTGTGTCTCCCTCTCTCTCTGCCCCTCCCCCGTTCATGCTCTGTCTCTCTCTGTCCCAAAAATAAAAAAAAAAAAAAAAAAACGTTGAAAAAAAAAAAGATTCTTGGGCTCCAGTCCTGGCTGTCCAACCAACTCTCCGTATTACTTTTCCTCGGCGCATTTTAGTGTACCATATCTAAGGTTACAAGGCTGGGGATTGGAGTCTAAGGGCTCTTCCTGCTCTGGCAGTCTCATAAAACATGGAAGGTCTATAATGAGAGGAGATACGTGAGAACTCTTAGCAGCTATGACATAGCAGCATCCAAAGTCAAATGGAAGAGAGAGATCAAATCCATTGGTTAGGAAAATATTTGGCCGCCAGTAATAGAAAGGTAACTAACAATAGCTTAAGTTAAAAGGGGTTTATGTTCCTCTTATAACAAGAGACTTCATTGTTATAACACAGGGTCTCTGCCGAGCAGGAAAGAAGTTAAGTTGAGTCAGAGGGGAGTGGTTATCAACTAATGCACCCGGGGGAATGATACATGGTGCCTTCCAAGACATGGCTCCAGCAGTGGAGGAAACGCAAAGGAAGACAAGTTGGGGTAGTGAGGGGTGAATGGTTTTAATGTCAGAGGAAAGGTCTGGAAGATGAGAGCACTCGCAGTGTGGTCTTGACAGGCATTGCTAAAAGCCAGTGAGGATGAAGAGGAACCTGGAGACGGCACCCCCTAGATGCTGATGGCCCTGCCCTCTCCCTCTCTTCTTTCCCCAACCACCCGCATCTAGAACATTGAGAGAGAAAGGTTGGGAAGGAATGAGAATAAAGGAGCACAACTCAGAACACAGGATAACCTGCCCGCAGATGATAGAGCTTCGAAGGAGAGGAGGCTGGTCCAACTGAAAGTCAGCACCTCTCGGGAGGTGGTGTTCAGGTGGCAAAATGGCAAATGGTCTGGAAACAGCAGTGAGGAGCGGTGAGAATGTACTCCACCATCTGTAGGGACACCGGATGCTCCCTTCCTGCCAAGGGTGTCCCTGTGCTCCCGGGACCAGCCTCCTCCTCGCTGTAAGAAGCTCTTGAGCTCCTGCCCCTCATGGCTTGTCATGACTCCCATGTCATGATGGACTTAAATGGCCCTTTCTCCTGTTAATGCCTTTTCTACTTTCCCTCTTCTGAGATCTTAACTGCCACTGCCCCTGTCACTGAAACTACTGAATGCCACCAATATTACAATCTTTAGAGACCTGCAAACAGAATGGCTTACTTTCAGCATTAGGGTGTCCTCAGACTATAAGGACTTAGAATGTAGATTCCGTGAACCCTCCTACATCGTTAGCCTCCAGGAACCTAAGTAGATTTTGCTGTTTGCTCACTGCCGATTCCCAGTGAAAAGATCAGGGCCTGGCACACAGGAGGTACCTAATAACCATTTCTTGAATATGAGTGGCCCTGTCAGAGGGCATTTGTGTGTCACTCCAGCATTACACCTCACAATATCCTTCCCTGCCAATAACCAATCGGTCTGCAAAAGGCCGGGTACTTTGACTCTCGCCTCCAGTTTCATTCCACCTGAAGTTAGGGGTAGGCTCTCTGGATCTTCATGGTCCCAATGTCCCAGACACCTTACCACTCATAGAACTTGTCCCGATCCTCCCAGGACTCCACGGGGTCTCAAGGAGCCAGTTTCCCTCCGGGACCTAGAAGACAGCCACTCTTGCCTTCTGGGGGTCAGAAAAGCTTCAGAACTTTCCAGAAGCCAGCTCCTGAGTTTTTCTCCAGCCCCCTCCTCTCTGCCACTCATTTGTGCTTCATACAAACACTTTGGCTATGACTCATTTGTTGAGGCCGAAAGGAGTCAAGGGGAGGAGGGAGCCGTGGGTCCTAGGTCTCCAGTGACTGGACAACTCAGGAGGGAGTGAAGTCCAGGCAAGTACCCATCATCTCTCCCCAGCAGGCCACTTCCCCTTTTCCTCATGGAAACAAAGTGGATATGAGGTGAAACACCTGTTTTGCTTTGAGATTTTTTTTTTGTTTATTTTTGAGAGAGAGAGAAAGAGAGAACAAGCACAAGTGGGGGCAGAGACAGAGGGAGAGAGAGAATCCCAAGCAGGGTCCACACCACCAGCACAGAGCCCAACACGGGGCTCGAACTCACGAACCGTGAGACCATGACCTGAGCCAAAATCAAGAGTCAGACGCTTAACTGACTGAGCCACCCAGGCATCCCACGAGTGGAGAGGATTTTAAGAAAAAAGGCACAGTAATGACTTTAAGGGACAGAAAAGAGCTTGGGGTTTTCTAAGAATTGTATAAAAAACTACGGTGACATAAAACAGAACACCTGGAGGCTAGCGAATGAGGCAGAAGACAGTGGCACAATGAGCTCAGAAAGGCGGGCAGCCTGGACAGAAGCTTAGCTTTATGCGAGGTGCACTTGGAAGTCACTGAAGAGCTCTGAGGGAGGTCAGATCAGCTCGAGAGAAACCCCTAGGGCTGTCCTGGAGTGACCTGGAGACCCACCCCAGCCCCAGCCCCAGCCCCCACCTCCATGCCCAAACCCAGCAACCAGAAGGATTTAAGATCACATTTAATTATTTCACAAATTCTTTACTCTTCTGATAGAAATCAATAAAGAGATGCAGTTCAAATCAGTCCATTTGGCAGCCTCGAAGCAACTGGAAAATTTGGTCAATGGTCAACACTCAGCAAAAACGAGAATTTTGAATTATTGTTAGAAGCTTCAATGATCCAGCCTCTCCCTGTCCCCCATGACTGTGAATAATATCAGATTTGTTATAGGACAGCACAGGCCTTCTTAGGCCAGAGGATGTTTGCCAGAAATTTCTACTCTGGGTGGTTACAAAAAAAAGATATCTAATAACAGCCCAGACCTCTCGGGGTCGGAGTCTCATGCTACACCCAGATGTGCAGAGAGAGTGCGGCTTTTTCGTGTCTCTATAACTGATATGATCCCCCCCAGATGCCCACATGTGCTGAGAAAATAAAAAAAGTAAATGTAATTCAATTGGGTAATTTCAGTCAAATGCAATAATTTAAACAGTGCTTTTAGGTGAAACGCGCATGTTCTCAGAATCTGACTTTGTAAATCTCCTGCCCTTTCCTTTCGCAGCATAGCTTCTTGGCATATGAGAGTGGCTTACTGTGTCCTCACAGCAGTGGGGAGAGAAGGGTTTCCTGGATCCACACAGCATCCTCAGGATCCTTGTTGACCATTACCCCCGAGCAGAACCACTTAGGAAGATTATTCTATCCTTGGGCAATCTCCTGGCTTTGGCTGGCAGAACTCATGGTTCAATCTCTCTTTCAGCCCCGGAGCCCTCTCTGGTTGACTTGCTCAGTCGGTGCTCCCACTGTTCTGTGGGACTGGAACTTTTCTGGTTCTAGCCCAGGCAACCCTTTCCAAAGCTGCTCCAGAACTCCACTCCCGTCCCCTCAGTGAGCTCCTTTTCCGCCTCTTAGCCAACTTCTTACTCCTACTCGCAGGCTGGGATGTTCACATCCTGCTCGTACCACACAGACACCAGGGCAGTTTGACAGAACTGAATCCAGCCTTCCCGCTCCCAAACCTTGGGGCACGAGCAACGTCACTTTGATGTGGCCACCTACAGGCTGGTGATTTTCAAAGGAGCCCCTCCAAGAGGCAGGGGAGATGTTTCCCTGCCTTCAAACTCCTTCTGTCTGGAGACTTTGGATGTTTTTGTCCTGGTCTCCACCCACCACCCCATCTTCTGCTCAGCACCCCCCTCCCCTTTCTCTGTCCTCATTTCTGTTTCCCATAGTCCTCTGAACAGCCAACAAGGGTGGCCTTTGGGCTGGTCATTTTTCTACACTATATACTCCTTCTCCCCTTGTTATCTATCTTAGAGAAAACCCAGGGTTCTTTACTTGGGTTCCACCTTTTTTTTAATCAGCTCTTTGATCTTGATCCTTGAAGAATTTTCTTTTAAGTGGCAAAGACAACTTCTTTCTGTGCAGGTCAGCTATCAGCTACACTATCAGCTCTGGAGTAAATAATATTTTGCAAATACTGGCTATTGGTTTTTAGGATTCATATAACCATTGAAAGAGTAGAAAAGACTTATGGTTACAAGATAGCATGGAAATGCTATAAACGAATAAATTCCAAAAGGATGGCATTTTTGACAAATGCTGGATTGCAGGTTTGGGGGACATAGGAAGAAAAGAATGAACTCTGGGCCTGGCCACCAATGAGCTTACAGACTAGACTAGAGCAAGGAAGGCCTTTATGGTTTATTGTGACTAGAACACAGAAATGATATGAAAACCCAGCACTGGGGGGGGAGGGGGTAGTATCATGGAGATGGTGTTTCCTTGCACTAAGAAAAATGCAACCATTCTAAGACTGAGGTATCTATAAGCGTGCTGATAACAAATGATCTCCCAAATATATGGTTAAATAAAAAAAAAAAAAGCTAAAGTGCAAAACAGTAAATATAGTAGGCTACCATTTGGACACAAGAGAACTCATTCACTTCTCTTCCCTCCCCCAGACGTACTCTCTGTCTCACTGTGTATATATTTATATTGTCACGGAATAGCCTTGGAAGGACTCACACACACACACACACTCACACGTGCACACACACATCCATTTGTACCCTTTTTTAAGCCACAGTCACGCATTTATTCTTCCAGTTATTTGCTTATTATTTATTTATTATTTCTATTACAATGTAGACCACTAAAGAACGGATGCAGAGAACAATAGAGTGTCCGACGAACTCAAGGATTCCAGACACCTCCACAGGTTGAAGCATGAGCCAAGACTTCACAGAGGAGGCAAGGGGTCCTGGATTCGGCAAGAGTGTCCATGATAGGACAACCTGGAGATCCGGCTGTTCAGTCAGGGGAGTCTCTAGGCCCAGACTAAGAATCTGGCATTTGGGGGCTAGTAAATTCAGAGCAATTATCGCCTTCAGGATCACTGTGAAGGAAAGACCTCAGATTCAAGGCGGGACCAGAGGTGGTAGGGCAGCACCCGTGGTCTGCCTGGGCAAACCGAGGCAAGGGGAGAAGGGTGTGGTTAGTAGTTCATGCTCAGAACTAAATCCTTTATGAGCCGATGTAATCAAATCCTACACTTCAGAATTACCACTGTTGGTCTGGGCTTTTATAAGAGTTCCAACCCTTTTTATTATTTTTCCAGCATTTTTTTTCTCCTTTTGCTTTTGGTTTCACAACATACTTTGGCCCACTCCCCATCTCTTTGAGCCAGTTCATTGTTTCTCAGGGGAAACGGACTAAGGAACAACTGCTCTCTGGACGTGAACTCTTCTCACGGGGTTTCCTCACTGATGACAAGTTGCCTCCTGCTTCGGCAGGAAGGGGAGAAACACTACTTGTTTTCAATGGGACTAGGAAGAAGTCCAGAATCCGGGGCATTTCAGAGATCCGCACTGTCTCTAAATGGAGGTATGACATCCACCCTCCAGGTCCTCATTGGACATTCGTGGCCCAGGAATATCAGCCTTCTGTGCTAGACAGGGAATCCTTGGAGTCACCTATCTCAGGCTGTACCTAAGGAAGAGGGGAGCCAATGACGAAACCAATTTCGTCAAATGTAGTCCCAAGCATCTGGTAGCAGTCAGATCAGGATTCATGCCCTCGTCTAGTGCAGAGCCACCTTTCCCTAAGCTGTCCCATCCCTCGTTCCTTTGGAGGAAGGCACTGGAAGCAGCCATTAAATGGCCAATGAGTTTTGCAAAGAGAGGTCACATGAGCAAAGTCATCTTCAGTCATTTGCAGCTGACCTTCAATAAAACAAGCTCCCCCTTGGTGACAGAGGCCATCCACGGGGAAGGAGAGAAAACTGAACTGGAAGGAGCTTTCAGGATCATTTAGCTCAACCACCTCATTTTGCATTTAAGGAAACTCATTCCCTGGGCTAGCAGCATAATTGCAAAGCTCATTACTGGTGGGGACAGGTAAACTCACTCCCACATCAGGACCTAGTCCATGGGATCAATTCATGGAACTGTGTCATTTTAGAACTCAAATACTCGGGAAGGAGTGTCTTAGGACAGAGCCAGGGATTTCAGAAAATGTGCAAGTACTTACATCTGTTGGGAAGGAAGAGGTACAGGGGGGTAACTTTTCCCGTTACTGATGTGTGACACATCACCCCAAAACTTAGTGGCTTAAAATAACAACCACACATATTTTGCTTGTGAATCTGAAATGTGAATAGGTCACAGTGAGGACAGCTCATTTATGCTCTACTGGACATCGGCTGGGGCAGCTGGAAGGTTATGATCATCTGAAGACTTGTTTACTCTTGTGTCTAGCTGTTGATGCTGGCCATCAGCTCGACATGAGATGAGGCTGGGGCCAAAACTCTACATGTGTCCCCTTCACGCAGCTTACTCAGAACACGATGTCTAGGTTTCCAGGGTGAGTGTCCTAGGAGAGACCCAGACACAAGCCAAATCACTGTGTATAACCCCGGCCTAGGAGTCAACAGCATAACATATGCCATATCATATTTGTCACTGCAGTCACAGAGCCTGTCCCCTCTTCAAAAGGGCTCCAACTTTTGATAGGAGGAATGCCAAGTAACTATTTGCAGACAAGTATAAAACCACCACAATAGGTCAACTGAAAATTGACCTAATTTGGGAGTTCTTCCCAACTAATTACCAAGTAGGCCCTGGGTCAAGTTAGAAATGTAGGGGCTTCCTCAGGCCAATAGTAACCCCATAACGGAGGAACCGGATTTTTAATTCTCCTGGCTTCTGGCATTCCTGAATCATTCAGGTTAGCCCAGACTATGTAGCTTAAGACACAGGTGTCCCAAGAGTTAAAAACAAAAAAATGAGTTCTCTCATGTTCATTCCCTGAAGCCGGGAATTCAGTGAAATCCAACAGATACATCAAGTAGGTAGTGGGAACGTCAATGAGGGAGGAACACAGCAGGCACCCACCAACTTCAACAAACAAGGGTGTAGGTAAGAATCCTAAGGTCTTAAGAAAGCAAGAGAAAACTATAGCAAAATGGTCTCTTAATAATCATGTGGGAGGGTTGCCTGGGTGGGGGGGGGGGGGGCTCAGGCAGTTAAGGGTCCAACTTCGGCCCAGGTTGTGATCTCACAGTTCATGAGTTCAAGCCCCACGTCGGGCTCTGTGCTGACAGCTCAGAGCCTGGAGCCTGCTTTGGATTCTGTGTCTCCCTCTCTCTCTGCCCCTCGCCTGATTTCTCTCTCTCTCTCTCTCTCTCTCTCTCTCTCTCTCTCTCGTTCTGTCTCTAAAAAAGTAAATAAAAATTTAAAAAATTGTTTTAAATACTCAGTTGGGAGATTCTGGGTGGGCCTTTCCTTCTCTGGCTACCCACTGGAGATTTGTAGACACAAGAATGATTTTTGCCTCCCTGGTTTAATAAGGCAAAATGCCCTCTGAATATTTTGAGCAAAATGTAACTAGTGGTGGGCTTTCTACAGGCCCAGACTTCCCACCAGCCAGAATGCTTCTCCGGGTCTGTCTGCATTTATTAAAGCATGAAAATGCAATCCATCAACTTCTTAGTCCCCCAGTCACACCACGAAAAAAGAAAGAAGCCCTGGGACTCAGGACAGTTAAGCCCCAAAGAATGGGTAAATTTTGACAAGTGAGCAGGTAGAGGTAAGTCACAACAGAAATGGTCGAAGTGGAGGAAAAAGGAAGAGAAAGAAGGACAAGGCAAATGGGTTTAAATGAGGGGAGAAAGTCACTAAAAAGCAGGGAAAAGAGTATTAGGAAAACAGTGAAAAGGACAAAGGGCCTTGAAACGAAACATGGTTGACAAAAATTAACCTTTGGGTAGGGTTGAGGAGCTCAATTCCCTACCTCTGCGAAAATCCCTACCTCTGTGAAGATCCGCATCTACCTTCCAAGGGTCTGATGGGTAGACGGGGATGAGAGGCAGAGGCAGAGTCTTGCTGCCTGATGGGAATTCTTTCTCTCTCTCTTTCTCTCCACACACACACAAACATACACACACGCACATGCGTGCACATGCTATAGGTTTACCATTATGTAACTATTATGCAAAAAAAAAACAAAACATTTCCCTAAGTTTTTCCTGATTCTGTCCCCTTAGGAAGCCAAGGCCCATCTACATCTTCCAGTAGTCTCAGAGCCAGACCCTTGTCATAAATATAGAACCATAATTTAGGTCTTGGGATTCAACAGGACTTTGGGGCCAATTGTGTAGATCTCCCATATAACTCCCCTAACAGGAGAGGCTCCCTCGTCTCCCAGAGAGTAGACCCCTACGTGTGCTCACAGGAGCTCTCTGAGGAATGATTGGGAACGGCAGACAAAGCCAAGATGTCAGTCCATCAGATGTGAACCTTGAAACTCAAAAACAATGGAGGGAGGGGGGATATGGACAGAAGACGTGGGAGAGAGACAGAGGGGGAGAGGTAGGGAGGGGACAGGAGAAAAGAGGAGAGGAAGAAGAGAGAGAGAAAAGTGTACATGCACATGCATGTGTGTGTGTGTGTGTGTGTGTGTGTGTGTGTGTGTGTGTGTGCGTGTGCGTAGAAGGATGACAGAGAGAGAAAGGAAGGGAAAGAGGGAAAATGTTGACATTTGAAAAGTCTTTCCTTATGTTGAGGCCACAGTAAATCAGACGGTAATGAAATTCTGCACAGATTAAACGCCCAACAGAAAACTTGGAAGCAAATGAGGAATTATATCACAAAACCTCAGTGTCATGTAAATCTCACTGAACAGGGAAATCAAAATGTTAGCAACAATTACATTCGACTCATAACAAAATCGGTTCCGAAAATGGAAAGAAAGAATGGAAACACTTCTGCAAATGATTAAAGGGAGAGCGGGGACCTTGGCGGGGGGGGGAGCTGGGAAGGGAGGGAGGGTCTGGCAGTGATAAATATAGAACCATAATTTAAGAGACAGTAGGAAACGCTTTGTGTGTGTTAATTGGAAATGCATTCTAGAGGCTGCAGTTTGTTCACCATGAATGTCGTGACCTTGGGTTCCTCAAGGGAATGTGGGCTCCACCCTGTCCCCATGGTGAAGGGAAGAAGCAAGAAACCATGTCATTCAATGGATGAAAGAGGTTCCAGTTTATATGGTGGAAGGAACCATTTTTTTTGTTTTGTTGTTTTTCTGTTTCATTCTTTGGATTAAAGAGAAAGACACTGTGGGATTACAGCAAAGCCATCTTGTTTGCCAAGGAAAGAGAGTCAGAGATGGGAGAGTTTGAGAACAGCCTCACCCCATGTTAGAGTGACAAGATGGATGCTCTTTGTTGATCCTGGTCGCCAAAGATCCCGGTTAATCAAATGAACGTTTGGCCAAGGGACAGGGAGATGTTGGGAACGGGCCTTGGGAAGATGATTCCTCGTGCTTATCTAGGGCAGTTCCTCTTCCTCCGGGGACCTGGTGTTGGCAGTAACAACAGTTCCTGGCTCTGTGTGTCAGAACAGAGGATAATGGGTCAGGCTGGCTCTGGCAAAATGCAGAATTGAGGTCTGTTATGCATTTGGGCTGAAACCCTTGGTTTTTGCATGAGCAAAATGGTAAAGGATAATCCTTCGCTAAGTTTCTGCCAACTGACTTCTACTCCGTCACTTGTTTTTCAAATCACCCCCTCCTTCCATCCCTTCACATGCATCTTGCAACACAACCAGAGCACTTAAGAGCTTAGGACTCATGATGCCCTGGGGCCGTGATTCCCAATTGCAAGCGCAGTACAGGAGGATCCCAGCATAAACTTTGTAAGAATCCAGGCTCTGGAGCCACCCAGACCCACCTAATAAGAATGTGAGGGGGGTGGGCAGGAAATCTGCATCGGTAACAAGCTCCCAGGTAAGTCTCGGTTGCCGAACCCAGCCCCAGTCTCTAGACAAGCATCTGGGAGTCACTGAACACCGAACTCCTTATTTACAACTATGTAAAATGAGACTCGGAGAGGGAATCGCCGCCAAAGGTCAAACCCAGGGACTGGAACTCAAGTATGTCACTTCTTGGTCCTGAACCTTGACACTATCCCTGCAACTCCTTCAAAGCGTAAGACCTGAGTCTTATTTCCCAGCTAAGTCAGACCTAAGGCTTTGTCTAGGAAGGCCACGTTCATGATGGCTGTGACAGTGGGGAGGGTGACTATGATGACAGCAGTGGTGATGGCCAGCACTTACCCAATACCTTCTATGCATTTGACCCTAGATAATTTACTTCATCCTCAAAACAATCCCGTGGAGTAGGCACCATAATTTACCCATTTTACAGCTTGGAGAATTGGGGCACAGAGAAGTCTGAGAAGTTTTGTAAGGCCACACAGCTAGAAGGAAGTGAGATCAGGATTCAAGTGCAGGACTGACAGAAGACGAAGTGTTGACTTCTCAACACACTTCTGTGTACTCTCACATTCACCTTTTTGTCACACAAAACTTTCCCAGTCTACATTACCTTTCTTGACCTTCACTCCTCCTCTTACTGCCCTCCCTATCGACTCATAAGTACAACAGAAGATGACAGAATTATCCTGGAGTGAAGGAGAAACATTCAACAGAAGCCCTATGCCAGGAGGGCTTTTTAGGAGTGGGGCCTGCAGGCCAGGCATACAGCCAATTATTGTCATGCCTTCTTTCCCCCACCCCCAGGTTCCTACAAAATTGAAACCAGGACTCAGATGAGGATCAAAGGAAGCATTAGCTTTGTTTCCCTGCCCCCAAATAGAGGAGTTCTGGTTTACTGTGTTGGAGGACGTGACTCAAACCTTCTTTGGTTCAGAAAGTTCTATAGGAAATTTCCTTTCTACAACCTTCTCCCACCCCCCATAATATACATACAAGGATCTATCTTGGGAATAGTAGAGAAGGCAGAACAAATTTTGAGCCAGTTACCATGAGAGAAGGGCCACCAAAAGCAGTGACCTTGGATATGATCTCACTAATCAATGAGTCATTCTCCCTCCTTGCTTGTCAGGAAGAGGGGACAAGCAGTAGGTGAGGGTTATGCAAAGAGGTGCTAGAAGTGTCCCTCCAATTCTGCTCCCTCCCCTAGGAGGGAGCAGAAGTCTCTTCTCTACAAAAGGAGAGCCAAGTAATGGGTGATGTTGACTTTTCCCAGGCCTTGTCTCTGATATACCTCATGACTGCCTCTGTGTACCAACCATCCCTTATGTGCCAGGGTCTTTGAACTCTATTTCCCCAATGGAGCTGATGTGCCTTGAGTCATTCATTCTTTCTTCCATTTCTTTCTTGAAGCCAAGGTAACCTTGAATCTTGGATAGAATTTGTCCATGCCTTTGACCAAGGCATGCAAGCAAGGACTTCAAGTGTATCTAGATCAGTTAGTTTAATTCTGTCCCATCACCTCAGATCAAAATGAAGAGTTTAGTAACAAACCACTTAGCCCAGAATGACATGACATGATCTTGGCTTTTCTCACTTGTTCAAAGTAAGAGCACGTACCCTCAAGTGGAAAGAGAAGTGAGACAGGGAGATGATAGAGGGCTCTTGGGGAACACTGAGAACCATCACGACCAGAACTCAGTCCATGGAAGGCACTGTTCATCTCCAGGGACGCCACATCTGTCTTCCCTGCAGCATCTCCAGCAGGAAGCTCTTAACATATGACCCGCCTCCACAGCCCCCTGGGAAAGCTGGATCATGAGCATTTGGGATCATTTCATATTTCATAAATGGGCTTAACTCACACTCATGAGGTCAACTGGAAGGCCTACTGGATTTAATTATGCTGGAAAGGGAGGCAGCCAGAAACGCCTCACATGGACAGGAGAGAAGCAGCAGGAGAGTACGACCAAGTAAAAGGGATATTTGATGGGGTATGAGTCATGCTACTCAGGATGAGGGGCTGAGACCATGCAACACCCCAGGGAAACGAAACACCAGTTCCTGAGCCAGATAGAATCCAAAGGAGAGTCTGGTCTCAATCCATTCCCAGGAAGACTTTGAGAGGCTAGCTGGGTTTATACCACACTGATGAGTGCAAAATAAGCTATGTAAAATGACACATACTCCTGTGCTCAGATCCTTAAAAAAAAAACTGGTAAAGCTACAAAAAGGGTCAATACGCTTGACATCTTTCTCCTCATATTATTTGCTCTGAGTTCTGAGTCTCCAGCATAAGGTTGGCAGGTTTCATGCAAAGTTGCCTCAAGGAAGATTTTGATGGGACAAAGAATAGGAATCCACGTGAAAGCACAGGGGAGCAACGCTAACAAAAAGTCAGAGATCAAACGAATGAGGAAATGATGAAGACATCGATTCACAGAACAACGGAAAGAACACAATGACGAACCCAACACAGGTGAATAAGACAGGCAAGGACTGGACTTCTATTAACTATGGTGGCAGAGGCTGCTTGTGTTCTCTAGTCACTTTTCTTTCTTTCTTCATTAATAATAAGACGTTTAGCTGAGCATATTGGTACTCATAATAAAGATGAGCTTTCCAGCCTCCTTTACAATTAAGTGTGGCCAAGGGGCTAACTTCTTGCTGGTAGAATATAAGCTGAGTGTCATGTAACAGTTCCTTGGAACACTCCTTAGGAGACAGATGGCCTGCCCCTGTGGCCCATTCTTTACCATCCCTTTCTCCATCTGTTGCCTTGAATACGGACGATGCCATCTTGGGCCATCATGACAAGGGCCATATTCCAAGGATGGTGGAGTGATGAGCTCTTTGGAGCCCTGGTCCCCAAGAATGTTACGGAGTAGAATTATCACACTGCTCCTAGAAGGCTTACCCTCAAACTTTGTGTTCGGTCTCTGGGTGAGAGCCTATACCCTGGAATGGGCAACTACACATATTGGACCAGGTCTGGCTCCAAGTGACAAGAAAACTGAAATAACTGTCATGTAAATGGAGAAGTTTATTTCTCTCTTGCATAAAGTAAGGTCCACCTCTTGTATTTCAAATATTTTTTTCTCTTTCTGTAGAAATAAAGATCATTATCAGGTATTATAGTCAAGTCTCTTCTCAGAAGTCAGCTATCCCAATTCAACTACTCCTCTTCGATTGTGGGCCTCTCCTCTCATTCCTGTGTCTCTTCCTCGTCCCCTCAATATCTGCTCTCCCACCCCCTCCCATATCCCTTTTGAGTTTGGAAGTGTGGAAGATTCCACTCAGGGGCTAACAGTGCCTTAAGTCAAAGCAAAGCTGCAGGAAGCCTATAGAATCAGCCAGATGACTCGAAAGCAGGGCCAGAAAGCCAGCAGAGGGGCAGACTGGCTTCAAACCAGCTCAGTGCCCAGCTCCCCGGACATGACCCTAAAGGCAGGGTAGCCCCAAGGAGAGAGAGAGCAGGGAAGCGGGCTCCAGCACGTGAAAACCTCCACGCCTGAGCAGCGCCCAAGGCCCAAGGCCAAGATGCAGGCCACCCCCAGCTGCCTCCCAACCCTGATGGCTTGGGATCCCCTAACCCCCCATGTTTTTTCATTACCTAACCCGAAGACCTCCCGAGGCAAATAAAGTTCTCCATGTAGGGTGAAGTTATTGAAGCAAAAAATAATAAACTTTCAGGAGCGTGTTTCAATTTTCACTTGTGTTTATGGCCAAAGGTGTTTTCTATTTTAATAATCGCTGCTGGAACAAGGGCAAGCCACATGCTGCTAACTTGTTAAAGACATGGGGAGGGAGGGGGTAGCGAGCGAGTCCGTGAGAGAGAGATAGTCTGTACTCAGCTGTAAATTTCTCAACTGCCCTGTTCTAATCCTCCCAGTTTTGAAATCCCACCCTTAAAACCCTAATGATAAAAAAAAGGGATAAAACATTATTTGGACAATGCTCTGTTGACAGTCTGCCCTGGGCTTATTTTAGCCACAATAAACAATTTTAATGTGTGTGCGTGTGTGTGTGTGTGTGTGTGTGTGTGTTTTAAGAGAGAAATATCAGTGTTCTGGGGTGCCATTTCATAATGGACTGTGTGTAAAAGGGAAGGAATTTGGAGGAACCAGGCTCCTTCCAGTTGGACATCAACTTGACCGTTGTTTTCAGCTCACTTTTATCTGGCAGAGTTTCTGTTTGCTTTTAAATGTCAGAAAAGGTTAAGAAGCCTTTGAAATCTGCAAGACATTTCCTAGACTTCTGGGGAAGATGCCCACATTACAATGGCATAAATTGATTACCCCTCCCCACCTTCGAAATTGCTTTTTTAGAAGGAACACATCTGAGGAATCAAATAAAAGACGAAAGGATTAGCATAAACGTTCATTTATGGCTCTGAGTATTTTACGGCAGAATGAGTGAACCCAGAAATATTCAGATGTTATATTTCTCTCTGCCTTTCTCATCTGTCCTCACTCACGTTTTTCCAAGTCACGCAGATTCAAGAGAAAATATCGTGACTAGGACACATTAACATACCCTTTCCTTGGCCCTAACTCTGAAGTTTGCTGCAGTAAAAGGGGCCTAAGTGACTATGGAGTCTCCTCCAAGCCTGAAAAGGGCTCCAGTAAGCATCACAAGTGTTCAATAAAGACACACAGACTGAGTGGCCACCAGCTCTGCTGAACCTCAGGGCCAAGCACAGCACATGGACTCCTTTGGGGGGATAGCAACTGAATTTATGGTTTCGGGTGTTATCCTGATGCGTTTGCACACAATCCTGTCAAGAATCCTTGCCCTAAGGCAGGGACTAACTTTGGGGCTCACAGAGGACCGAGGCCCATCAGACCTCAAACCATCTATCCATATGAGCGTCGACAGAGATACTCTTTGCATAGCTGGTCACCACTGGCCATCAGTTCAAGCAGATGGCTTCTGCGTTGTCTTTTGCTCCTAGTACCTGCCTATTCAGGCCCAGAGACTTCCCATTCTGCAATCTGCGGATGTACCCCCTTTCTGCTGCCTGTGTGCTATACTGAGGCCTGGAAGCATCCGTAGGGCACTTGCTGCTAGATTCACAGCATAGACATTCCCAACCTGAGGTTCTGTCTCAGAAGCAGGGCTTCTCTTTCCGGCATCCAGCAAAGGTAAAAAACCTCATTACTTTCCTGTCCATTTTCTTCTCCACGTCTGTCTGTGGTGGGGGGGGGGGGGGGGGGGGATATTTTCTGACGGCGGTTCCCCCAGGAATTTTTTTACAATGCTTTGTGTCCCCTCTTCTCCATTTCCTTAAGGTTGTGGGCTTTGTGGCGATGGGAGGTAACTAGACTTATTGTGGCGATCATTTTGCAGTGTATACAAATATTGAATCACTGAGTTGTACACCCAAAACTACTAGAATGTTATAGGTCAATTATAGCTCAATAATAAAAAAAAAGACTAAAGCCACAGAGAGCCTTTGTTTCTGTTCTCCGGAACTGCATTAGCCTTACCTTGCCCTGAGAACATTCCACTGGGTTGAAAAGGATGTGTGTGCCTGTACATGTGTGTATGCATGAGCGTGTGTGTGTGCACGCCCCAAACGTACATGCACATACAGACGTAGGGGCCAGAGGGATGGATGGAGTACATATTGGAGGGGAGAAGTCAGTTAATATCTTGGAACGTTTCTGCTGTGTTTATAAATATCCAGAAAAAGAGGTGATGAACTTTCAATACCCCTAGCATTAAGAGAAGGACTGTAGAGAATAGCCATTTTCAGCTCTTAGAAAACAGTGACAAATTAATCTGAGCGGTATAGATGCTTTGTTTCTCCAAAATTGCTCCTGCTGAGTTATGACACATCCGTGTGCTCGGTGAGCTGGAGGAAGAGCCGAGTTGGAAGGGACCCCTGACTTCCTCACACAAGCCCCAGAGGACAGCATTGGAGAGATGTGTCCTGAGGTAACCTCGGGACTGCCCCCAGGGCTCCCCAGCCCTCTGCTTCAGAGGTCAGGCCACAGGGCTGTCCCGGGAGTGGGAGGTAGGATGTGCAGGCTGGGTGGTCAACACAGAGGGCAGCGGGGAGAGGGTGCGGTAGGGCTGTGACACTAAGGAGTCACCAGTTTTCCAAACCCCAAGTCCAGCCCCAAAGCAATAGAGCTAATCTTGCAATTTGGCGTCCTGAAAGGGGAAGGCACGAGTCAGAAGAGGCTCACAAAGCCATGAGGTGCCAATTTCCACCTCATCCCCGAGTCATAATTCTCCAGGCCTCGGATCACTCAGGAGAAGCGCTTCTGCCAGCCCCAGGCCTCCTCCCACCTCCTTAATTCCAGCCCAGCCCGGAGCTCCTGCCATAACATGCATGATCACAGCCGTGGGCCGAGGGCCACAGCCAGGTAACGTGTATTTGAGATCTATGGGCAGAGCAAGCCTTTGCAAAATATTGAGGCGCCTTAAATCTAAATATCTCTGGCTTCTATAGTCCTTTCCCTGCTCGCCCTCGTGGTATCAATCCTCCCCATAAGGTCAGAACATTCCTGCTCTCCTCTCTCCCAGAAGATAGCTGTAGATAAGAAGTTGAACTTCAAACCCTCCGACCTGCACTGGAGCCCAGCCACGTCAATAGCGGGGAAGCTCGGTGTTGAGCACGTGGGAAGCCTCCAGTGAGTGTCCATTCCTCTGAACCCATCTGTCGTCTCAGAAGGATGCTGCTGTCAATATTATGCACCTGAACACTTACTTCTTCTAGAGTGTGGCTCCCGACTTTTTCTAAGCGTGACTATCATGTTTTAAAGCCAAGAAATTTCAGAAACCAATGCCTTATGATTAAGATCTATTGATTAAGAGAGTACATCAAAAACCCACAGCGACGTCAAGTCAGCACTTCTCTGAAAACAAGCTGTATTGGTTACTCACAACGGCACCTACTGTATGTAAAAAATCTTAGTACGTGTATGTGCAAAGTTGACCATCCATCCAGTCTGTGGCCACGTTTTGTTCAAAATGCAGACCCCTGGGTACAGCCCTCCCATCCTGCCAGAAACCTGTGGATTTGGAAGTAGAGTCCTGACATCTGCATTTTAACCCCAAGTGTGTTTTTTAAATGGTGGTCAGCCACTGACCACTCTTGAGAAATACTATCCCAGGGGGACTTATTCGAATTATCTGTGGTGGCTTTTAATAATTTAGCTAAATAGGGCTGTTGTTTTCAGCCTGTTAATACTTTGTAGTAGTTTTGCTCATCATCTGTTTTTAATGTTTTCTGAGGTCTGTGAAGGTAACCATGGGAAATACTGGCTTATTGGCTTGGTCACCAGATTGGGGAGGTGCTGAAGTTAGAATGTAGTGCTTTGTGAATGTCCATTAAACCACATGATTTCCAATATCTTTGCCTTTCACTGTAGAGACTCAAAGCTTGCAAATCATTTCTAGCCCTGCAAAGAGAAATTGAAGAAGGTTTGTGTTACTTCTTATTGGCTCTATACCAGTTTTACAAACTCAGGTTTGGCCAGAGTTATCCCCTTAATTGTGTGTTTTCCAAATCATACAATCCAGAAATCCATAATTGGACAGTTCACGTAGTCCTAGAAGTTTAGCTCCCCTTCTACAATAAACACGGGGATGACCATGGCGTCACTGTTCCTGATCCGGGCATAGCATTTGGCTCATCCATCCAGGAGTCCAATTCAAGACTATGGATAGTTTCAGAATCCATTTTGTGTAAAGGGAAAGAGATTTGCTCCTTTCAATAATGCCATGGAATTTCCGACCTGATTATTAAAAGCTCTGATGAGTCAAATTTAGGCTGGGTTCCTGGCTCTGCATAACTCCCACATTCCTTGAGTTTTGGATTCCTCCAGAATTCATCAGGTCTAAGTCATACACTGCCTCCAGTTCCTATGTTATATTGGAGATCAGAGGAGCATAGCAAAAGTCTGCTTCCCTGGACCAAATTTCCATTTAACTCAGAAAATAGAGCTCTTAATTTATATTTCCCTTGACAAACAATGGTTTAACTTACAGGGGGAAAGCGTCTCAGGAACTTGGACAAACTTAAGAGAACTAAATTAGGGGTTAGATAAAACTCAGCCTTCCCCCTTCAGCCAGGTTCTGCCATCTCTAGTTACTATAAACAATTGCGATTTTGAAAGTGTTGAAAAAGAAAAAAACACACTGACAATCTCCCCCAAAGGAGAAAGGGATTACAGGACCATTTCGAGTCTCTGCCCTGGTTGGTGGTGATATGGTTATACAGGACAACTTTAGCCCTAGACGAGCAAGGACGCCTCACTGCTGTTCGACTAAGTCCTTGGAATGAGCAGTAAATGGTCCCAACCTCTGCCATTTGTCTGAGAAGTTCTATTATGAGATGCATAATGAATCCATAGAATAGTAGGCAATGTCTTCCAGGATCTCAATATCTGTATCTCCTCTCCCCACCACACACACCCCACAAGTGGGAGGGGTAGATTTTTAGCCTACTTTGAAAGCATGTGGGAAGTACCTACTTTGTGCCGGGAATCCTACAGGCAAAAATATTGAAGATAAGGGCCTGAGAAGATGTGTAACATAAGATCTGCCATCCAGAGATAGAAACTCAAGAGCATCCTTTAGTGTTTCCTACACTTGCTATGAAGGAGGAAATGGCTATCCATTTGTTTTTCTCCAAAATACATGAACCAGAGAAGGAGCACTGATTAGCCCTGACACAGTTTCAAGTCAAGATATAGCCCTATGTTGCTTTCTGTCATTCTGCAGTGACCACAACGTACCCAAGTTTTCCAACTTGAGGAAACTCACTTCCACCCTGGGAAGACCCTTGGGCAGAAACCTTCAAGGACTCCTAAAGATGGGAGTGTGCCTTTGTCACCCATGACATTGGTCAAACCTGTTTGCCTCTGGGGTCCTTGGTTTCTGCATCTACACAGAGAGGAAGTCGGACCAGACTACCAAGGCCCCTTCCAAATGAGACAGTTTACAGGTCTGGAAGTTCCCAGCCCTCGTGGCTCCCTTCCCTGCCCTGCCTTAGACCCTGACTTCTCCCTCTTTCTTCTCAACTTCCTCACCCAGGCCCCCATACTCTCAGAGGAAAAGAATTAGAAGAAACAATCTGTACTACATAATCCGTGTCTAGCTGTTACTTGGGTAACTGCCTCCTGGGTGGGGATGGGATGGTCTTTGCATTTTAACAAGGCCCCACAGGGTTTCAGCGTCAGTCCAGCTAATAGCAGAAGGGAAGGTGAAAGGGAAAGGGAGATTCCTGGACTCCTTTAGCTCACCCCTCGTGTCCCAGTGCCCTGCTTTTATGAATGACATGGTCCTAGAAACGCCTATTTCATAGAAGAGGAAAGGAGCCATTGTCTAGAACAAGTAGAAGAGAAAGGAGAGACAGACCAGGGGGAACTGTAGCAAGAGGAAGGAATGGAGCCAAAAGGCTTCTGTTTAGAAAAAGAATGGAGATGACGGGGGATGGCAGGTATATATCTGGCAGGTTGCCAGTCCTCCAAGACGTGGCTACGTGGACCACAACGTCTCCTGCTGTAGCAAGTCGCCCCTCATGCAGCCTCCAGGAGCCGCCATCATTGGTCAGTTGACGAGGGAGGTTGAGCCTACTCGCCCTCCATGAGGCTACACTCAGCAACTTCAGACTGTGGCACACCGAAGTCAGAAGAGGGCAGTGCGGCAGCTCTGCCCTTCTGAGAATGATAACATCAATGGCCATCCTGGCACCTAATTACCAGAACCATCGTCAGACAGAGGGGTACGCACACCACGTTCATCTCAAATTCTAAGGGGGCATTTGAGGTAAACGCCACCTCAACAATGCGCCAGGTTCCCATCTAGTCTCCCCTTGAGAGCTTCCATTGGCAGAGAACTCATTACTTTTGTGTATACTTCATTGTCAGGCAGCAGGAAGGGTTTCCCTTGAGCTGAAGAAGAAGTTCCCTCTCTGTAGCTTGGACCCACAAAGCCCAGCTCAGTCCTGTGGAACCACACAGGAGAAAAACATAAGCCCCTTCTTTGTATCAGCCCTTTACAGCCCGATGTCACCTCCCGTGTCCCCACTGTCCCCTCTTCCATGACCAGGCATGCTTGCGTTCTTCGACTGTTCTTCATACAGCCAGGTTTCAAATCTACTCTGGGCTGGTACTTCTTGCAACTCTGGAGAATTCCTCGGATTGTTTGAATTAGAGACAAAGGGTACTTTCTTCTCCCCATTTTGATTCTAAGCACTAAAACCTTTGCGACATCAGGAGGCCATGTGATTGCCATGATCTTGGGTGTATCTCCTTTCTGAGCTTGAAGGAGTTTGAACTTCATAAACTCGCAGGCTCCTCCCACTTCTGCAAATATAACCAAGTATAACGTGCCATCTGCCGAGCCTGTATTCTTCAGGACTCTCCCCCACTGCGAGCTGCAGACCACCAGCCTTCGTGGGAGAAACAGAGGATTCTGCTATGAAGCCAGCACTCTTCCATGTAGAATGGTCCTACCTTTGCTCCTCTCTTGCCACATACATCCACCTATGGTTCTTTGGCAACTTCTGTTGTCCTCTAAGACAGCTTTCCATTTTAATCTAAGTTTCATCTTGAGGCAAACATTCAGAAACATCTTAAGAAACATGGAGATTTTGTCTCCAGGACTAGCTATGATCCAAGCGTGTAAGCTTTGATAGCTAGAAACTAGGATTGCTTCTTGGTCTTTTGGCTAAGCTCAAGTGTAGTATCTGTTCTTATCAGCTTAATAGCCAGGGAGTTGGTTTTAAAAAAATCCTATTTTGGAGTGTTTAGATCAGATAGGGGACCTGAGAGAGATACTCAGTTTACTAACTAGCCTGGGCTATTTACAGACCTATGGAGGACCCACAAGATAAGTCCCAAAGCCTAAGACAGGCTCTGGACAGGGCCAAGGGGCCAGGAATATGGGAATGACAAGACAGGGACCTGAGCAGAGCCAAAAATTTCTCAAAAACCAGGGAGATAAAAAGTAGGAAAAAAAAAAGAGAGAGAGAAGTTATCTTTAGGATCATTCCTTTTATCTTCATGTGTCATTTGTTCCCAGCCTCTTCCCACTGCCTGCAACGGGGCCTGGCATATTTAGATGTCAATAAATGTATGTGAAATAAATAAATTTCTAATCAAAACCTTGTTAATAGCTCTAGGCTTCCACCATTGGGTCATTTACACCACCAGCATTTATTAAGCACCAACAGTGTTCAAGGCACTGTTGTCTAGACACTGAAGAATTTATAAGCAAATATGACATGAGCTCAGAGCTCAAGTTCCAGTAGGGTAGTTGTGATATTTACTCAAACGGCAGGAAGGGCACAAAGACGTGGTCAAGATAAGACAGGGCGGACGCTAAACATAGGGATATAAGGGAGGTGAGCAGAAAGGCTTCATGGGAAAGGACTCACTTCAACTTGTCTCCCTCTGTTAAACCTGAAGTCCGATATCCCCTCCTCAATTACAAGAACCCAGTCTGATATTCACACTAAAATTCTTAGACACGACTTTGCAGTCGGAGCTGGAGGGAGAACTTTTCCCATGGAGGGTCCTTGTTTCTGGCTCCCTCTCCACTCCCTGGCAAGACCTCAGCCGGCGCTCCTCTGGACGACCCGCCCTATTGTAAACTTCTCCCTGGCAGCTCACCTTCTCTCTGGGCTTGCAACTGGGAATCTCATACCTGGCTGCAGCCAAAAGATTTCAGGAAATGGTGCTTTGGAAACACATCTTTTGAAACGAAAACAGATAAAGCAGCTGGCAGCGGAGCCAAGGAAAACTCTACTCTTTTCGAAAAGCAAGCAGTTTGTTGGCCCTGGAAACCCACCTGCCCTAAGCCACCACCACATCCTCTAATAAACGCACCAGCACACGCAGACACACGTACACACAAACGCTCAGCGACTGGGTGGCACGGCACACCCTTGGAAACCTGAGAAACTCTCTTCCTGGGCTCTTCGTGGCTGCTAGAGCCTCCAGTCTGTCGAAATCCTTCTCCTTCTGGAGAAACCTTTATGGCTTCCTCCCCCCACAAGGCAGGCCATGTAAACAGAGTGGAGTGGAATTTTTGTAGGCATTTCTAAGTTCGACGCACTGTTTAGCAATCTTCACGCCCGAGCCACGAGGGTTTTGTTCCTAATTCAGTAAAGAGAAAAAGAAGAGAGGAGGGACCATTTCATCCACTAGGGTGGCTTATGTAAGCTGACCCCCACTTTGGGGAAGGCAGCCGAACCCTACCAGGAAATGTCATTTACGTGGTATCCCCTTGCGTGGCTGTACTGCACTCCAATTTCTAAAGTGCTTCCACTTGGCCGAGCCTCCCAACAGACCTGAGTAAACTGGCCAGGATGCTCCTCATGGCCCCGTGCAGATGACGACACCGATGAGCAGATGATGAGGGCCTTGCTCGAACGCACATAGGCAGGAAGCAGCCAACATGTCCTCCTGCCCTGCATCCAGGGCTCCGGCCGTCACCTCCTGCATCCTGCTCCTGCAGGGGCTCTTGGTGGCTCATAATTGGAACATCAGGTAACTCCACAACGTATTGAAATCCAGGCCCTCTGTATCCTGAGGCAAGCTGAGTTTCTTGGAAGCCCGCCTCCGACAGTGAAAGCACCCCAAATCACAGAATTGGATTACACATGTGGTTCTTTGAGTTTCTTTAAAGCAGCAGCACAAGTGTTTTCCCCTGGAATTTCAGAGCACACAGGGAACGTCCTCTCCCCAGTGTTTGCCACTGACACTGTGGCAGGAGGAAAGAGTCTCTGTCTCTGTCTGTGTCTCTGTCTCCCCTCCTCGCCACTCTCCAGACGCTCTCATTTTCAGTTTCTCTTCATTTCTTGCTCTCTGTGTCTGAATCTCGAGGACAGCACAAACGGGAGATCCCGGCTGAGTGGAAAGCCCTGGCTAACTCTGGCATCCCATGACACGCTGGAATGACAGACGCCACACGGGGCCCCAGTTCTGGGAGAGGGTCGGCAGGTCCACACCAGAGCACAGACAGGGCTCTCTAACTAGGACCAGCCCCCATCTAGGCCTCAAAGTGAGACTCGGGTTGCAGGCAGGGGAGACATCTGACATTTGTGGAGCTGGTGGCACACTAGACTTACAGCCTCTGGCCATACAAGAGACGAGATGCTGAAACTACCCCTCCCCCACGGGAAGACGAGCGAAGAGCCAAGTGGAAAAGCATGAGTATTTACTCAAGGGCAAATGGAGAGATACGCCCAGGGGAAGATGAGCCTCACATGAGTAAGAAAGGGATTAACCCCAAAGTGTCCAAGTGCCAGGGAGCCACTGAAGCTCTAAGAAGCTCTAAGAAGAGCCCCAGCGACCCATGGTCTACCCTTACTGCTGGCCCAGCTGAAGGCAGGCCAAGAAGCAGAAGTGGGTATTTCTTTAGGATTAGTCTGTAAATCCCCCATTGTCCAGGCCCTTGGCCCCTGCTCGTGATAATCTGCTTCCCCTCCGTGCTGTAAGTTCTCCGAGGACAAGCTCTAAAACACCTTTGTAACCTCAGTATCTGGTATGGCACCTGGATTCTTAGAAAATAAGAAATAAGTGAATAAAAGGAAGACAGGGGAAAAAAGAATGTCTCTGGTTTATGCTCCATTAGTAAAAGATGGGGAAACTTCTATCTCTCCATAAAGGTGGTCGTCCCTGGTCCTTGTGATCAGTTTTAGGAAGCCATATTAGAATTGTCAGTATCTTACAATGAGTTTTTGGAACTTCGTCTCTCCTTGCTGGAGGATGGATTTGGAAGCCAGACTCAAGGAATTGTCTGGGTTTGTAGAGTGAGGCTTGATGGGGGACTTGAGGAAAGCCATGTGACTGGCTGTACCCTTGAAGGCACTGGATGTCCCTTCAGGGATATTATTATCCAGAAAATGATGAGTTATTAGGGTGGTGATTTGCCTGTTTGTTGTCAGATTCATTGCCAGCCCTGCTCTGTCCTGTTCTGCATCATAGGGGGCTGCCCCTCCCCCGCTTGCCCCATTTCCCAAACTCCATTCCAACTGGCTTGGATTTAAGGCCTGCCAAGGCCTCCCACTGGCCAAGGGAAGGGAAGGGAAGGGAAAGGAAGGGAAGGGAAGGGAAAGGAAGAAGCCCAGGTACTCCCCTCATTGCATGCTGCCAGCAACAGCTTACTCTCTTTTGGGGTCCCTCTTCCACCGGGAAGCCTCTCTGTCTACAATTCTAGCCTCTAAAATCTAGTAACACCACCTCCTCTCCCTGTCACCCCAGCCGTAGAGGTAGAAGTGGCATCCTGTTAATCTAGAGCTTGCTTCATCCCTGTGGCCTTTTAGTTCTATCAACCTTAATATATAGTTAATTTCCCATATTAAGCTTCCTGTCTTGATCTACCTGACACTGGTTATGTTTTCCTGGAGGAACCTTGACCAATACAGCTACCATTTTATATGAATCTTTCTCAGCTCCTACTACTCTGCCTAAACCATGAGGAATTAAAAACTATATATAAGTTCAGTGAGGAAGGGTCTTGGGGTTCAATCAACTTCCTAAACTGGGTGATAACCCCGCTGGAGGAGCTCAGACAGTGGTCTGCCAGTAACTGTGTAACAATGGTTTCTCCAAGAGAGAAAACCCTTGATTTACGGCCAATGTGACTGTCGCCAATTTCCGTGGTAAGTATTCCCACCATGGCTGACCTAAGCTCCTAACACAATGTCACCGGACACGGACTTGGAAAGAAGCACACAATGAGGTTGAGATGCAGTCAGTTTGCTAGACATCTGAGAAGCAACAGTGATATGAACCGAGGAAGCTGAGCGAGAAGGGTGTGTAAGCAAGTGTGAAACCGCTCTAAGTAACACAGAGAACTTTGGGAGGCTGCAGACAGTAGAGAGAAGACTAGGAAGGGAGAAGCAGCAGCAAAGAGTCAACAAGTGACTCGTGAAGAATGTCAAACCGGAACTTGGGGAGTGGAGTGGTATGAAGTGGTATGTGACTTGTAAGCTGTAGTTCCCTCCAAAGGAGCTGTGGAATCAACAGTGTAAGATTCCTTGTCATTAATGTGTTGGGGAGTCGGCATCATTGGGGGGGGATGCATGAAAGAGCAGAAGAAGCTGCCAAAGAAGGACCCAACCACAGGTGGGTTTCAATGGATCAGAGAGAAGTGTTGTCACAAGAGTTCTCAGAATTTCCATCCCGAAAGCATCATTTAACAGATGAGGAAACGTGAGCCAAGAGAGGCCACAGCCATCCAGGCAGACAGTGGTAGAACCCAGACTAAATCTCAGCTTTCCTGACAAGACCGTTCGTTCATTCATTCATTCATTCATTCAAACAAATATTGCTCAGCAGTGCAAGTACTGTGAGCATGCATTACAGACATGGTCCTTACCTTCAAGGACCTTACTAACCAGTGCCAGAAAGAAGGATTAAATAGCTTACCACAGTTTGTAACTACTTTTTCGTGTGATAAGGTCTGTGAAGGAAAATACAGGACACTTTGGTAGATCTTACATGAAGACCTAATTTAGGCTGAGAGGTACAGGGAAGCATCTCTGGGGAACTACGACACTGAGATAGGATGAAGAATACGAGTCGATTAGGTAACGACCAGGGGAAAGACGTTCCAGGTGGAGGGACATCACATGCATTGGTTCTGTTTCAGGGTTTGAGTCCCGAATAAACACCACTTATATAGCGGGCCTTATCTTTCAACGCCGGACAGCCCCCAGATGTGCTGAAACCTATAAGCCTATAAGTTACCTGAAGCAAGATGATAAAACTCTGTCTCAATATAGTATCTTAAATTTAAGTGTAAAGATGAGAGTACGACTGGCTTTTACCGTGTGTTTTGGGATGAAAAGTGGTGCCGTGAGCCTGAGCAGTGTCACCTAGAATACTTCACCTCGCCCAGTCACTGTACCCCACGAACCCACACCCAAATGGAGTCTCCACCTCTCTCTATGACGAAAACTAAGGCAAAACAACATATCCACCAGACCATGTCCTTGGACTTTCACCTGCTGAAGCCCACTGGTGATGTCCCTGTGTTTTTCCTGGTTGACTGAAGTAGATAACTCCTGGGGAGCACACAAGTTCCTGGATCAAGGGCCCACTCCCGTATCTCCCCACAGGGGTGAAAGCTGTGGTCCAACCCTTCCTCTTGGGTTTTGGACTCCTCCCCCCAAACGCTTTCCCCTCCAACTGGATCTTCTGAGGCTGAGAGGAGATATTCAATCTCACCCTCATTTTCATGTTGAGTGGGTCCACCATACCATACTTCTCCATCAGTTGTTCTCTTATTTCACTTTCAAGTATCAACTTCAGCAACGTTTACCTTCAGTGTCTTCCACAACCCCTCCAGCCCTTGACTTGGGACAGAAAAACACTATCACCACTACATCTCAGACAAACTTGCTACAAAGAATTTGGATCAATTTCATTTTCTTCTTCTCTACACGGATACATACCTTTGCATGGAGATAGCTGTAAGGAGAAACAAATAACCCGCTTGTAAATGCTCTGGATTTCTTCCTGAAGCACCATCTGGAGAGCCTAGTTCTATAATCCTGGGGATAAGATTGTGACGTCTTTGTGAGAAATGCCTGTTTCCAGGAGGCCAAAATTCCAGCCCACTAATATTTTATGACTTTTGGCATGTCGCTTGAGTGCCTTCAGACTCAGTTTCTTTCCTTCGCAAACAGGGATAAATAATACTGCCTAGTCAACTGGCACCATAGGAACAATTCCTAAAACTGTTTTGTGCGTTGTAGAAGGAAAGACATCAGGGACATCCAAGTTTTTTGTGACTTTTTTTTTTCATATTGAATTATTTCGACTAGAGGCACCGGATTTAAAAATCCAAGTGGGGAAATCAGCCAAGAGATGCGCGGAACAGCATCGTGTTTCTTTTCCGCATATGGTATGGCTGTGCACTGTGATGTCAAGGATGAGCACTTTTCATCCGCATTTTTTAAATGTGCTGAGTCTCTTTCTCCCAAGGCTCCTGGATGCAAGAGGCTGAACAAATGGGAGTTCCTGGTGTTTCTGGAGAAGAGCTAATTTCCTTTCCCATGTCCCCCAGCCCCACCCAAGATCACTTGTCACTGAGATGAGGTGCCTTCGTGGAGATGCACCCAAGAGTGGAACCCTCTGGGAGAGCGAGAGCCTTTTCAGGATCTCAGGAAGTGAAGAGTGTGTGAGACTCAAGAACATCATACCTATCCATGTCAGAGAAGAAGGCTAAGGTTGCAGAACGTGCCCACAAAAGGAAGAGAGCGAATGTTATGCCTTCACTACCTCTCTGTTCTGAAACCAGAAGGCACTGACCCTGTCTGTCCCTCTGGGCGTTCAACATTCCACGTACAAACCCTTCTCTCTGTTTCAATTGATCAGATATTCCAGAAACCAGCCCTTCCCCCACCCCAATCCATTGGACTCGCTAGTTCTCATGTGAAAGGTATTGATGCAGGAGCGCTCCTGATGGCTCCCTGCTAAACCATTGATTTTTATTAAACACCCTGCCCCAATGCATTTGGCAGGTCCCAGAATTCTGTTCTCTCATGTCCTTTCCATTGTAGGCCTCTCCTCCCTCAAATAAACCCTAACTTGGGTTTAAGACCTTCCTGGAAGATGATTCTATAGCCTTCCTTTCTAGACCTTCCCAACCCTCACTCTCATTCAAATGAGGGAATCACTAAAGGCCTCCTTGTCCTTGCCCCCCAGCAGACCCTCATAAATCCACAGTGAAGTTGTTTTTTTTTTTTAATTAAAGCGTCCAAATAATTAATGATCAACTCCATTTGTGCCATTGAAAATCCAAATGTCACACGGTTGAAAAGACCCAACCAAATAATTCAGTGTACCCTATAAAGCTTTAAAAAAGCAAAGCCCAAGAGGCCTGCATGACTGGTTTCTGTGCTGTCTGAAAAGCTTGGTTGGGTTTTTGGGCACTTGATTGGATTCCAGGAATAATGTGCCCTGAGCACAAAGGGCTCTTTTGATGTGTCTGTGCCATGGCTCCGCCCTTCCCTCCTCACTTTACCTGGGATACACATTCTCCTTGTCTCCCAAGTTGGAAAAAATAACCCATGGGAGAGAGGAAAAAACAGCAGAGGGAAAGTCAAGCATGGGGGGTTGGGAGGAAACTACAGTTCTTAGTCTGAGTTTGGTTACTAAAGTCTGGTTATTCCAGAAAGAATTGAAGAAATGGGGGTTTATACAATATCTGTGACCAGAAACTGGAAAAATGCAATTGGTTGTGGTCCCTTGAGCTACATGTAATAAGTGAGTCTGCTAGCGAGGACCTGCTACTTTCAAAGAATCAGAAGAACGACTACCGATTACTAACCCTAGAAATCAACATGGACTTCCATGATTAATTCAGCCGGAGAATCTCACAGTGAGTCTAGTCCGTCTATTTTTCATGGGTACTAGAATACCATGAAATAATGAATACCATGAATCGTATCTTCGAGAAAGATAGAGCGAAAGAAGACAGAGACCTCATTGCTAGAATGCCCTGCGAGAAGTGGCAGAACCAACTCAAAGCCATTATCAAGCATTAGCCCTTGGAGACAAGGAGTATGGTCCAGCCCCAGCTGCAGGGATGCCCAGATTGGTAGCAAAGGGCAGCAAGCTGGTGATAGTGGTGAGCTACTTGAGGTCTTTCTGGGCTAACTTGAATAGGCTGTTTTATCCTTCTAATCTTGTTTTCTTAGTCTGCAAAAAAAAGATGACCTTGACTACATAAGCTCTGAGATTCCGTTTCAGAAATCTCTCGTTGCCCCAAAACTAATGGCTTACACAACCAGTCTACTTATTTAAGTCTTGTTTAGTTTCAATAATATTCTATATATGTCTATACAGAGGTTATATACTTATAGATTCATTACATTTACTCTAAGTATTTGATATTTTTATGCTATTATAAATGGTATATGCTTCTTGATTTTATTTTTTAATGATTTGTGGCTAGTGTATAGAAATACAATTGATTTTTTGTATATTGACTTTGGATACAGTAACCTGACCAAATCACGTATTAATTCTAATAATGTATCGAAAGATTCCCAGTCTGTCTTTTCCTCACCATCAGCTCTCTGCTGGTGAGATCACAAGGAAGACGTTCGACCGACATACTTGTTAAGTTTCCTGGATCCCAAGCAACAGAAATAACTGCCTAACTTAAATATAAAGTAGGATTTTCCTAAGGCTATGGGATAGTTCTGTGAGTCACTGGGAAAAAAAAAAAAAAAAAAAGAACTGTCAGACCTCAGAAAAGGACAGGACCCAGAATAACATCAGGGAACAAATCAACTGTCTCTTCCGATGCTCTGTCAGGCTGAACTCTGGACTTCTTTTTTGTCACTCTACTTATTCGAAGTCCTCAGAGCAAATCTGGTTGTTGCTATTTAGGTCGAACCATTTACTGTGTTGCCAGTTGACCGCCAGGCCCACCAAGACCGTGTGAAATTCTGGAGGAGTGGTACCCCAGGGGGAATTCACCATGCTGTCATGGGAAAAGAGAGAATCGATGCCTGCAGAGACAGCCATCGCACGACCACCACATACGCTACCTCAGATCTTTTTTGCTCCCCCCACCCCTTCGCAGGTATAAGATTAGCACTTAAATTTGGGGGATGATAGCGGTGATGGAGAAGGTTACCACCCCAGAGAGCCCTATCTCCCGCTCTAGCCATCAAAAGCACTTGGGCTCAGTCAATGATCCGTGTTACTCATTTATACGTGAACGTGAATCCTTTGCCCAGCTTGCTTCTCTGGGCTTCACTCAACCTCCTCTCCCCAGTTGATAAGCATTATGCTGTCAGGATAGGTTTGATTAATAACCAAATAGGTGTATGTTCTTGCTTTCTTTCTGGCTCCCATCTTCTGCTCTTCCTGAGGGCGGTGGTGTATTTATTTTGCTGCGGTTACTTTGGAATAAGAGACCCAGCACTTACCTGATACAATCAGCAACTACATTGAATTCCATCTGCTTACTGAATGCCTGGCTCTGGGCTTGAGCAAGCTAAGTGTATAAAAGATGTCCGTGGGCGTCCTAGGTGTTTTTAATCCATAGGAAAATGGATGGAGGGCATCACAATCAATTTTCTTAAGTACTGAACTACAGCATAAATGAAGTGAGGTTAAAAGTCTCTTATCTTTGTCCTCACTCATCTCCACCTTTATTTATTGGCCTCTCTGGTTCTCATTAGTATGCAGACAACCGGAGCTGTAGACATTTTCATCCACACTCCAACTACTGCCCCGATTTCAGTTCCAAGTTATGAAACCGAATCTAAACCTTAGAAGGGAAGCTAGACACTGAAACTTTACATTTCAGGGTTCAGAGTCCCCCAGGATGATTCCAGGAATTGAGTGGGGAGAGGCCCTGGGAATCAGAAACCAAACTACCACCCCCCTCCCTCCCCTAAAAGGACCTGAGGACATTTGAAATAAAACTCAAAAAATGCCGTTTTTACAACATCCAAACTGAGAAGAGTTGCCAGAGAACATATCCGTCCCCTCCTGGCAACTGCTCCTAACTAATCCCAGACAGAAGGAGGTGTCTCTTATCCTTCAAGATCACTTGAAGGACGTTTCACAATTTCCCTTGGTCACCTGTTTCAAAATATAAGAACTGGGCGCCAGGAAAATCTTCCTCATATTCAAACACCAGTTCTGTCTTCAATTCAGACCATTTGGATAATTAAAGTATAAAATTTCGGAACTGGAAGAGACTTTAAATACCATTTCGTCTAGAGGTTACAACTGGTGACCCGGGGATTGAGACATATTTTACTAGGGCCACAGAAAGTTTAATTTTTAAATTTTTGAATTAGTTGCCAATGCTTAGATATGGAGATACTTCCTTTTAAAAAAAAAATCATATAACTGCATCTCTAGAAAAATCAGATCTGGAAACACTGTGGACCGCATTCCCATGGCAACAATCAAATTTGGGCACTCCTCTGTTATAGGGGTGGGGGGGAATAAACCTGAGGATATCAAAGAACCAACCAGACCTGCTTATCTCCTTTATTCTAAATGGCTAGCCCTTATCGGCATTGTGACCCCTGACTGTTGCTGGCGAGAAAACGGAGAACCAGAAAAATGATTTGACTGGGGTATTCAGCTATCGGTGTGACACGAACTGAAATGGAACTTCATGCTTCTGGTCCAGTCCTTTTCTCCGGTGGAGGACTGCTTTCAGTCCGCAGCCATGCTGGCCTCGGGCAGCTCAAGACAATAATTATAGAAGATAAAAGAGGTGACATAATCGAAGTCAAAACCTACAGTTTTCATATTCCCTATCACTTTTCACGGTCCTTGGGCCAGCTCGGCAGTATGTCGACACAGGCATGCCTGTCACCATTAAGGAGAATAACTGCTGACTATCAGTGAATAGCCAAGGAAAAGTCCAATGGAAAGCTTATGAGACCCCACCCCGTTTTTATGTTGAGGAGTGTGTGTGTGTGTGTGTGTGCACGCGCGCACACATCTGTGCGTGCGGACGTGTGTGTGCGTGCGTGTGTCTGAGGGATAGTTCTCAGTGCTTTGACTCCAGAATAAAAAGAAAGGAAGCAAGGTGCAAAGTGACATGTGCATTTCCAGCTCTAGAGTACAGTCTGGAGAAGACAAAGACGATGTACACACTATAAGGGTATCGCAGGGGATTCTGCCTGCCAAGAAAATAAAAACAAAAACTCCAATCAGAGTGTATGTTTAGGAGAGGCTGTTACACTCTATGGTCAATTTGGCAAAAATAAACAGCGAATAGTCTGTTTCTCAGATTTCTCACACTAGATTTTTGAGACAATGTACATATAAGCTAAAAGTTTTTTGAATCTTTTCCTCCTTCAGGGATCAATGGTTAGCAGAAGAATTCTGTGTTAACCCTTCCTTGCAACAAGAAAGAAAACATTAGGTTAAACGTTAAGAAAACACGGGCAGCCCCAGAGTACCTGATCATTGCAGTCAGTTCAGGCTCTAAATAGATCATTTCTATCATTGCATAATCAAAAGAACTGAAGGATTAAGTACATCACAACCGCCAGGTTTTTTTAGCCAAGTATAAACCAGTCCTTTGAAAAGGTTTCTGGCTGTGAATGTGGCTCAACATGGGGCAAAGTGGCCAAAAGAGGCTTTCAGATTTCTTTCCTGCAGCTCTTCACTGACCACCAAGAAAGGCGAGAGAAGGAGCCCTCTTCCCAAGAGCAAAGGCATGATTGAGCTTGAGACATCTGAGTTTAGTTGGAGTTTGAGGGCGTCTAAACCCCTCTATTTCCACCAAAGACACTCACAATTGGTGTTCCTGTGGAGAATAGCTTTTGATGGTTGGAAAAGTGATGGGAAAAGACAGCCAAGAGTTCTTTCTCAAGATCAACTGATTTTTAATAAGCTTAGTCTTTGTGCATTACGAAACAATTGATTAACAGCCATTCCCTCCCAGAGCTCACCAGCTAGGGAGACTTCATTTGCCAGTTGACCACCTCCTCTCCTTCCCCTAAATTTCTCCTCTGGAAAATCAGCAATAAATTTAAAGAGCATTCTGGAAGGACCAATTCAGTACCTAGTCGTCTTTAAACACCATTTAGAGGGGCGCCTGGGTGGCTCAGTCGGTTAAGCGTCCGACTTCAGCTCAGGTCACGGTCTCACGGTCCGTGAGTTTGAGCCCCGCGTCAGGCTCTGGGCTGATGGCTCAGAGCCTGAAGCCTGCTTCCGATTCTGTGTCTCCCTCTTTCTCTGCCCCTCCCCAGTTCATGCTCTGTCTCTTTCTGTCCCAAAAATAAATAAACATTAAAAAATAAATAAATAAATAAATAAATAAATAAATAAAATAAACACCATTTAGAGTTGACGCGTCCTCCTTTTTGGTAGTGGTTAGATACCAGAAAGGCTCCCTAGACAGAAAATTTCTTCTGTCTCTGATGATAGAAAAATTGTTTCTAAAGAAACTAATGAAATGACATATTACCAAACACAGCATAAAACGGGGATGACACTAGATCAGTGGAGGAAAGAGGGGGTGCTGAGATAACTGGCTATTAATATACAAAACAAATTTAACTAAATCTTTACATCTCTCCTTAAACAAAATTGTATTTAATGCTGATTAAATGCGTATAAGAGAAAGAAAACCTTAAAGCCTTTTAGAAGAAACCTTGGAGTGAGACAGAATGTTTTTAATCGATACATGCAAAAATGTTTAGAGCAACAATTTCAAAGAGGCCTGACAAATTCACCTCCATTAAAACAAACATAAAACTTTACATATGACAAAAGATACCATAAAAAGTGGAAAGGTAAACAATGACTAGCAGAAGATATTTGTAAACATAAAGCTAACAAAAGATCAGTATCCAGGATATAAATTGGACTCCAAAAATTAATAAGTAAAAGTAAAACAACCATCAAAATGTCTAACATGCATGTCACGGAAGTCTCAGAAGGAAAGAAGAGAGAGATCAGGACAAAAGAAATATTTGAAGAAATAATGATCAAAAAACTTCCTAAATTTGGCGAAAGACAAATTTAAGCAGCTCCACAAACCCCAGTCGTAAGTTTGATAAATTCAGAGAAAGCCCCTCCAACACATGTTACAATCAAACTGTTGAAAACCATGAATAAAGAACAAATCTAGAAAACAGTGAGAGAAAGAGTGATACATCACATAAAGGAGAGCAATGATTTCAGTGATAATGGATGTCTTATCAGGAACCACGGAGGCGAAAAGATAGTGGAACAACATCTTTAAAGTGTGGAAAGGAAAAAAATAACAATTATCAACCCAGAATTTTAAATTTATTTAATGTTTATTTATTTTTGAGAAAGAGAGACAGAGCACGAGCCGGGGGGAAAGGCAGAGAGAGAAGGATTCACAGAATCCGACACAGGCTCTAGGCTCCGAGCTGTCAGCATAGAAACTGACATGGGGCTCAAACCCACGAATCATGAGATCATGACCTGAACTGAAGTCAGATGCTCAACCGACTGGGCCACCCAGGTTCCCCTCAACTCAGAATTTTATATCCAGCAATATATTCTTCAGAAATGAAAGTAAAAATACAGATATTTTCACATAAGGAAAATCTAAGGGAATCATTACTAGCAAACCTGTACTACAAAACCAAAAACAAACAAACAAAAAAACACTGAAAGAAGTCCTTCAGCCTGCAAGAATATGATGCTAGAGTATACTTGCATCTTCTGGAAAGAACAGACTATCAAAAATGACAAATGGTAAATATCAGGTGTACAACTCATAGTTCAAACACAGAAGTACATAGATAGGGATAGAGATAGAGGTAGAGGTTCGAAAAATAAGAGAGGGGCACTTGGGTGGCTCAGTCGGTTGAGCATCCGACTCTCGATTTTAGCTCAGGTCAGGATCTCACAGTTCGTGAGATCAAGCCCTGTGTCAGGCTCTGCACTGAGATGCACAGCCTGCTTGAGATTCTCTCTCCCCTCTCTCTCTGCCCCTCCCCTACTCTCTCTCTCTCAATCTCTCTAAATAAATAAATAAACTTAGAAAGAAAGAAAGAAAGAAAGAAAGAAAGAAAGAAAGAAAGGTGATTATTACAAAGAACTGGCTCATACAGTTATGGGTCTGGCTAGGGCAGGCGATCAAGAAAGGAAGATAATTAGAAGGCTAAAACCTCAAAGGTTTGGAGTCTCTGAGCTCAGGGGAAACCTAAGCACTCTTGTAAAGGTCCAACTCAAGATAATATATCTTTTGATTAATTTAAAGTCAACTGGTTGTAATTAAGGACTTTAACTGTATTTACAAAATCCCTTCACAGCAGCACCTAGATCCAGGTTTGACTGAACACTGAGAGCTGCAGTTCAGCCCTACCCGAGTGGACAGCCTAAAAAGCCAGCGCATCTGGGCAAATACAAAACACTACTTTCTTTCCCCTTAAGCTCTTTAAAATAGTAAGCTAAAAATGTGTATACCGATGGGGTTTTCAATGTGCAAATGTAATATATATGGCAACTATAATACAAAGGATGGGGAGTGTGGAGTAAAGGGACCCACTGGGTTGCTGGTTTCTATATTTTACATGAGTGGTAATATAAATTCTTTTTTAAAGTAGTTTTCTTTATTATTTTTTAATGTTTATTTATTTTTGAGAGAGAGAGAGAGACAGAGTATGAGTGGGGGAGGAGCAGAGAGAGAGGGAGACACAGAATCCAAAGCAGGCTCCAGGCTCTGAGCTGTCAGCACAGAGCCTGATTCAGGGCTTGAACCCATGAATGCAAGATCATGACCTGAGTGGAAGTCAGACACTCAACTGACTGAGCCACCAGGCGCCCCAATTCTTAATAGACTGTGGGTCTGTATATTTTACAGATATATAAAACAACCACTGAAAATATACAAGAATGTATAACTTTAAGCCAATATTTAAATTAAGATAGAATACTAAAAAAATTCAAATAACCTGAAATAAGGCAGGGAAAGGAGAACAGAGCAACAGGAGACAAATAGTCATATAATCAAATAATAGACCTAAATTCAACCAAACCACTAATCACATTAAACGTTAATGGTCCAAGCATTAAAAGGGGGAGATTACCAGAGCCAATATAAAAAACAAGACTCGGGGTGCCTGGATGGCTCAGTCCGTTAAGCGTCCGGCTTCAGCTCAGGTCATGATCTCGTGGTTCGTGAGTTCGAGCCCCACATCTGGCTCTGTGCTGACAGCTCAGAGCCTGGAGCCTGCTTCAGATTCTGTGTCTCCCCTCTCTCTCTGGCCCTTCCCTTCTCAGGCTCTGTCTCTCCCTCTCTCTCAAAAATAAATAAACATTTTTTAAAAAATGTAAAAACAGGGGCGCCTGGGTGGCTCAGTCGGTTAAGCGGCTGACTTCGGCTCAGGTCATGATCTCACGGTCCGTGAGTTCAAGCCCCGCGTCGGGCTCTGTGCTGACCACTCAGAGCCTGGACCCTGTTTCAGATTCTGTGTCTCCCTCTCTCTGACCCTCCCCTGTTCATGCTCTGTCTCTCTCTGTCTCAAAAAAATAAATAAACGTTAAAAAAAATTTAATTTAAAAAAAAAATGTAAAAACAAAAAAAGCAAGACTCAAGTACACTGCCTGCAATAGGCCCACTTTGACTATGAAGACACATGCGGTTTGAAAGTAAATGGATGGAAAAGATATACCATGCAAACAGTAAGTATAAGAAGACTGGAATAATTATATTAAGTTCAGATTTTTAAGATAGACTTTACAACAGAGTATAATCAAGGATAAATTTTTTCAAGGGACAATTCACCAGTAAGACTATAATTATAAATGCGTTTGTACCAAATAAGAAATCTGCATGGGGCGCCTGGGTGGCTCAGTCGGCGAAGTGTCTGACTTTGGCTCAGGTCATGATCTCACGGCTGGTGAGTTCGAGCCCCATGTCGGGCTCTGTGCTGACAGCTCAGAGCCTGGAGCCTGCTTCTGATTCTGTGTCTCCCTCTCTCTCTGCTCCTCCCTCACTCATGCTCTCTCTCTCTCTCAAAAATAAATAAACATTAAAAAAGTCTTTTTAATAAAAAAAAAGAAATCTGCATGAATCTATACTTGATGGAATTATAGGAAAAAAAAAAAACAGACAATCCCCTAATCATATTAGGTATTAATACCCTTCTCTGATCAAGGAAAAACAACTACAAGATGTAAAAGTCACTATTAACACCCCAATCTAATTGACATTTATAGAATTCTATCCAAATACACATTCCTTTTAAACACAGATAGTCCAGTTGCCAGGATAGACTATATTCTGTGCTATAAAATAAGGGTCAATACGTTTAAAAGCACTGAAATCATGTGGATTGTATCCAATGATCACAAGAGAATAAATCAAATAAGATATCCAGGTGAATCCAATTATTTGAAAATTACACGGCTTGTCTTTAAATAAGTATGGGTCAAATACAAAATCACAAAAGAAATCAGAAAACATGCTGAGCTGAATGATGAAAAAAATAAAATATGAAAATTTATACCATGTAGCTGAAGTAGTACTCAGAGCGAACATAGGTTTTCATGCAAAAGAGGGCAGCCTAATCTACCTTAGCAAGCTCTAATAAGAAGAGCAAAGTAAGTCTGAAGTAGAAGGAATGAAATAAAGATAAGAATAGAAATCAATGAAACTGAAAACAATTTATAAAGAAAATTAACAAAGCCAAAAGCTGGTTTTTTGGAAAACAAAAGAGAGCAAAACCAAATCAGCAAACTTCTAGCTAAACTCTCCAGAGAGACAGAGAGAGAGAGAGAGAGAGAGAGAGAGAGAAATCATGTCACCAGTGTCAGGAATGAAACATAGGTTATCAGCACAAATCCTAAAGACATTAAAAAAAATAAGTGAACTTTGAAACAACTTTATACCATCGTACTTTATAACTCAGATGAAAGGAACAATTTCTTGAAAAATGCAACTTATTCAAATGGGTATGGAAAGAAACAGAAATTGTAAATTGCCATGTCTGAAATAGATTTAATGTATTACCCAAAACCTCTCCAAAAGATAAGTAATAGACAAGTGGCAAAATACATGAGCAGACAATTCACAAAAAGACGACATTTGAATGGTTTCTCATCCTATGAAACACTGCTTGATCTCAGCAAGAATTAGGAAAACGTAAATTAAAACTGTATGTTTCACACTTAATAAATAGGCAAAAATTAAGAGCCTGACACCCAGAATTTGTTGTCTCACAACTTCAAAGCCTGAAGAGGTAGACACAAAATGAGCAGTAGGCAAAGTTTATTAGAGTTTAAGATCAGAAAGTAAGAATAGTAGGAAAGCTCTCTTTACGGAGACGGGACATTCGAAAGTGAATGCCCCGACTCTAGGTGAGGGTCCTTATTTTATAAGGTTCTGGTCAGCTGTCCCTTCCCTTCCCTTCCCCCTCATTCCTTCTCAGGTCCTACCTTTACTGGATAGCTCTAGGTGCCGGGTTGTCCATTCCTGATTGGCTCGACTCCATTGTGTGAGGGGTCACACTGGTCATGCTGTCCCTCCTATAACAAATGTTATGGTTTACTTTGTTAGTGAGGTATTTTGATTGAAAAATTCCTGAGGGGAAACCTGAGGGGAAGTAGGTGGGGTCTGTTACATTCTTAAGAAGGACCTTACCCCCAGGGGGTTTGCTGTGGTCAACCACTCCCAACATCGTTCCAATGTGTACCTGCCCCCCCACCCCCACCAGCCCAGGGACCTCAGGTCCTAACCTTTCCCTCTCTGCCTATTTTATCCTCTCTTCCCATCATAACAGTACCTAGTACTGGCGAGAACACAATAACAGAAACCCTTCTAAACTCCTGGTGGATATACAAAGGGGTACAACCACTCTAGTGGACAATTCGGCAGCATCTAAGGTTTACAACACAGATTTCCAATAAATATTAACTCCGCTTCTGGGCACACCCCTAGGGAAACTCACACGTGGGCACCGGAAATGTGTGTAAGGATGTTCATGCAAGTATCACTTGTGTTAGAAAATGTTGGGAACCAGGGGCGCTTGGGTGGCTCAGTCGGTTGGGTGTCCGACTTCGGCTCAGGTCAGGATCTCACGGTTTGTGAGTTTGAGCCCCGCATCGGGCTCTGTGCTGACAGCTCAGAGCCTAGAGCCTGCTTCAGATTCTGGGTCCCCTCTCTCTCCGCCCCACCCCTGCTTGTGCTCTCTCTCTGTCTTTCAAAAAATGAATAAACATATAAAAAAATTATAAAGAAAAGAAAAGGTTGGGAACGAAATTAAACGTTCATCAAGAGGAAAATGGATTAAAAAATACATTTTGATAGAGTTGTATATGGAGTTCTTATCAGCAGCTAATATGAGAAAACTAGAGATATACATTCAATATGAAAAATATCAAAAAATTAAGCAAAGAAACTTGCAGAAGGATACACGAATGAGGCCATTTATTTAACACTCAGTCCACAAAAACTATACTATATGATTTGAAGGCTACAGAGATTGAGAGAGAGAGAGAGAGAGAGAGAGAGAGAGAGAAAGGCAGCCACGGAATGATGAATACCCAAAGCAAATACTGTTGTCTCTACTGAGAAAATAGACGGACAGGATCAGAGATCCAAACATATTTTCAGGTTTTCTTTTTTAGCTGCTTGGTGAATACTAGAGTAGTCACTAAGGTATGCATTGCACCTTGATGTAGGTCTGAAATATTCTGTAATTTCCAAAAATGAGAAAGGAACCGTATTCCCAAGTATGGCTGCTTGGCAAAAGATGCAAACTTCAGTCATAATGAGGGAACAGACGCCCTTGCTGAATGCCCTCAACTGTTTTGACTTCTGGAGGGGCGGGCCGTGATTACAGCTGCGATTAGGTGACTCACCATAATTATGTTTTGTTGAAATTGAATTTATTGAAGCATGAATCATTCTGCCCAAGTCCTACCTAATTGCTCCAACACCGCGGATGGGAAGGATGGCGGAGGAGTTTTCCGTGTGGAGGTCATTATAGAATGAATGTGCGCGTGCGTGCGTGTGCATGCGCGTGCACGCCTGCACACACTCGCGCCACACTCGCCCCGAAAGGAGCCTGCAGCGCTGCCTCCCCCTCTGTGAGGATGTGAGCTTGGCGAGGAATGCCTGCAGATTTCACTGTGGTTTCTTCTGCCTCCCGCCCCCTACTCCTATTGAAGAGCAACTCACAGTTTGGCTGCTGGGCTCCCTGGGGGTCTCTGCTCTCTAGACCAGGATCCCCTGTGGGTGCTGCCTGCTTTCTCAAAGCTACTGACTGGCAGGTTTTATGCAGGTTCTCCCAGCTCAGAATCACCCCCCTCCCCATCCCCACCCTCCCACTCCCCACCCTGTAATCCCCACCCCAGCTCAGCCGGGATCTCAGGGATGCCCTGGGAGCTGTGGCCCCCTCTGCAGAGCTATGATTGAAATCAACAAGGAGTCTCTGAGGAGACAAACAGCAAACCCAGAGTGTGGTGGGAACCCTTGGAGCCTCCCCTTCTGCTGCTCAGGTACAGGGGGGAGCGGGGGTGGGGACAACTTTGGGCTCCTACATGCTCTGGGTCACCCATGGTCTCCCAGAAGCAAAAAGCTCAGAGGCTTTCTCCTAATTCCTCCTATTGTGACGACGAGGGAGACTTGAACTCGTCTGATCCTATGATTTGTTCATATGAATTGAACAAATGAAATGGGCTTTGCCTGTAGCAGCTTGAGGGTAAGCTCAACATGAGTGAGAACAAGCGCACAGTTTTTCCACCGGAGAATATGGTGCAGACAAACCATCAAAATAACAGCAGTTGAGAGTAAACAAGTTTACACCGCTTGCGAGGAACCAGACACCTTTCCACCACATTTTAACGCATTTACCCTTGACAACTCAACGGGGTGCACATCTTTACCGGCAGCGCTTTGCAGTTGAAGAAACTGAGTCATGGGAAGGTTACGAAAGCGGCTCACATTCCCTTAGCTAGTAAATGGAAGAAACCAGACTCGACCTCAGGCTGTCTAGTCCCAGACTCGATTCTCTTAACCGCTCCCCTGCGTGCCTTACGGGAGGCAGCTACCACCCTGGGGGCTTTACAAAATCATCTGACTGAATCCTCCAAACAAGCCCCATTTGACAGATGAGAAAACTAAGGTTGAGAGAGGCAAAGTGACTTGTGAAGTTACCCCAGTAGCAGCACAGCCAGGATCTGGAACTTTTGGTTCAGCTGACCTGCCTGGTGCAGAAACCAAAGAAGGAGATGCACAAACAAAGTGGTCATGGGCAACAGTGGATGGGGCGTAAAGCTGTATTCCATCCAACAGCTCTGGGCAGGCTCCTAGACTCCCTCAACTGCCTCTGATTCAAACTTGGGTTTGAATATAGCAATCTTTTTCCAGTTACTGCGTGTTTTCCTACAACCATCTCCTCCATGCAATTCTTTTTCTTTTAATTTTTTTAATGTTTATTTATTTTTGAGAGAAGGGGGTGGTGAAAATGTATGGCGGAGGGGCAGAGAGGGAGAGGGAGACACAGAATCCGAAGCAGGCTCCAGGCTCTGAGCTGCCAGCACAGAGCCCAAGGCGGGGCTCAACCTCATGCACAGTGAGATCACGACCTGAGCCGAAGTCAGACGCTTACCCAAGTGAGCCACTCGGGTGCCCCTCCTCCATGCCATTCTTAAACACGGTAGTGAAGCTGGCATTTCAAAACTCCATTGGCTTATTTTTTTTTTAAATCTTTAATTTCTACTTGTTAGAGTCACCTCTGAAAGAGCAAGTGCTCCAGGGACAAGATAACATTTTAAAATCATGTTGACAAACTCTTGGGAGAACCGGCTGAGTGGTAACTGACACAGGGACTTCTGGGTGGAGACTCACAGTAGGCATTTAAAGAATTAAAGAGGCCACAAGGAGTGGGGATGAGGTCAGAGACAGGTTCCCCCACTTCCTTACTTCCTGTGTGTCCCAGAAACACGTCTGTGCTCTTGTCCTTTTCCTTCTGGTTTGTTGCGTCTGAAACACTGCAGACTCCAAGTGGGCAGATGAGCGGTAACTCCAGTGAACGCTGCAGATGTGAATGTCAGAGTGTCAAGGGCTCATGATCCAGCTCAATGCTTTGATTTTACAGACCAGGAAATTGAGACTTGTGCGGCTACACGATCTGTCTATGGTTACACGGCCAGACAGTGTCAGAACCAGTAATAAAACCCAGAAATAGGGTCCTGAGAGAATCAACAGCCCTGAGTGGCTAAAGGAAAGGTCACACAGCCAGGCCCCTGGCTTTCCCTGTTTTCTAAAGACCCGTTTTTCTTCAGGAGTGACACAGAACTATCCTTCCCACGAAATCGTGGAAGTGATGCATGGCAGAAAAACATGGAATGTGTGGTCATGAGCTCCACATTCCAGGTCCAGCTCTAAGACTCAGGACTCGTGGTATCCTGGGCAAATCCCATCCTTTCAAACCTCAGCTTCCTCAACTGTCAATTGAAAAAGATCCTAAAACCTTTTCCACTGACTTGAGATAAAAGAGCACTTCACACAGTTTCTGGTCCCAGCACACACTCATCAAGCTTTGTGGGCTTCATGAATGCTTTGCCATTGCATTTTGATCAGAGGAGGAGAATCGGGGACTCCTGGGGAAGTTAGTTTGATTTTTCACCCCAGAGGGATCACCAAGCTCTTGCCTTTCTTCTTAATTCACAGCATTTCCGATTGTGTCTTCTAGTCCTGTTACCTTTCCTTTTCCCAACCTCTTAGTTTGGTAAGTTTATCATCCAGAATACAGGGGATAATAACAGTCACTTTCCACCTCTGAGTTTTCTGGAAGTTCACTTATCGCACCCCAGCTTTGTCCTCTCGCAGGTGGACCCCTGTTCATTGGAAAGCAATGTGTACCATCAGCTGTGTGGCCATTTATACATCTACCCAAGACCTGAGTCCTATTTTCTATACACTATCAGTTAAAATGTTTGCTGTTCTGGGGCTCACTTCTTGATAGATATTCCATCTATCAACCATCTATATTTCTTCTATATTTCTCTTTCCAGTTCTCCTCTCCTTTCTCTGGTACCCTCTGATTTCTCTGGTTCCTCTTCTTAACTTCACCCATCAACCACCGCATTACTCGAGTTCAATACATCGCCCTCTGCTTCGATTTCTGCAACTGGGACAATGGCAGCCTTACTCCTTTCTCCATGTTTGGAGTGGAACTTCTCATCAAGGAACTCAATCAAGTCTTATTTAAGCAGTCACTGTAAAGTGATGATTGAGTCTTTTGACCTATAAAGCTTATAGCTGAATATTAACAACACAGAAATATTGTCAAACACTTTGGGTATTTAGAAGATTTTATGGAAATCCATGGATTTGGGGGGTGATAAAGGTCTAATATGAACATCTGTCATGGCTATTAAAATTAAAGGAGCATAGGGGCACCTGGGTGGCTGAGTTGGTTGAACGTCCAGCTTCGGCCCCATGATCTCGTTGTTTGTGGGTTCAAGCCCTTCGTCAGGCTCGCTGCTATTGGCTCAGACCCTGTTTCAGATCCTCTGTCTCCCTCTCTCTGCCCCTCCCCTGCTTGTGCTCTCTCTCCCAAAAATAAATAAACATCATCAACTGATGAATGGATAAAGAAGTTGTGGTTTATATATACAATGGAATACTACTTGGCAATGAGAAAGAATGAAATATGGCCTTTTGTAGCAACATGGGTGGAACTGGAGAGTGTTATGCTAAGTAAAATAAGTCATACAGGGAAAGACAGATACCATATGTTTTCACTCTTATGTGGATCCTGAGAAACTTAACAGAAGACCATGGGGGAGGGGGAGGAAGGGAAAAAAAGTTACAGGGAGGGAAGGAGGCAAACCATAAGAGACTCTCAAAAACTGAGAATAAACTGAGGGTTGATGGGGGGTGGGAGGGCGGGGAAAGTGGGTGATGGGCATTGAGGAGGGCACCTGTTGGGATGAGCACTGGGTGTTGTATGGAAACCAATTTGGCAATAAATTTCATATTTAAAAAAGAGAAATTAAAGAAGCATAATTCCATGTTTCAGTGAACAGATAAAGGAGATCTCAAGGAACAAAGAGGAACAAGAATCCAGGGGAAATAAAAAGGCAGCAATGGAGATGACCATTACAATTTAAGTCACTGAGATTTTATCTGTACGATACCCACCATACCAAGGGAGTTATGCTTTTCTTAGAAAGTAGAATAAGGATTCAGGACAGCTTCATTTATTTAGACAATTTAAATTACGACAGTTTTTAAACAGGCACAGGAATGCATACAACTCCAAAATAAATATGCACTGTTGATATTGTTTTTCAAGGCACTGTCTCTGTCTATCATCACCTTGTCCCCTTTCTCTGTCTCCAGTATTGACACCTCAGTCTGCCCAGTAGCAGGCTTATAACTTGGAAGCATCTTTGCTCTCCTGCACTCCCTACCCCACATCTTCTCCATATCTAAACCCTGCCAATAGCACAGCGCGTAGCCGGGCACGACCACAGTGGATGTGGTCAGTGTGTTGTTGGCAATACAAGTTTAACCTGCGACAATCTAATCTGCCTGCATAAAGAAACAATAAATCCCCGTCCCTGCTTTTTTATCATGTAAATTGGCCAAAACAAATTAGATTGGTGGAACCCTTTGTTCCCATCCGGTGGCCACAGGACATGTAGACTCAGCCAAGTGCTCTTGAACTCAACTTGCCCCTAGCTCCATAGCTCTTACCCTCTCTCCCCTTTCTTCACTACCAGATGCCTGGCATAGCCTCCTTTATATCTTTGTGCTTCCATGCTTCTCTCCCTTAAACCTCTGTAACCTGACATATTTAGATTTAGATCCGGAGAAATTAAGCCATACATTCACCACTTACCGGTCTCACCTCAAACCAACACTACCACATGTAAACAGGAGACCAAGTCAGGACTTTTGATCTAAATATTTGAGACACCAGTTCTTGGTCAATACAAAAGCTCTTTACCTCATGAGGATGTGTATTTGAGCAGACATGGGGTGAGGTGAGATGGCTGGAGGAAGCTTCGTCTCATATTTTGGGAAAAAGACTGCTAAAACTATCACTAGGCCATCTGGGAATTTACAGTTATCTGTACCAGAGACTTGCGATCCAGATGGCTAGGCATCACCCTCTGTGAACCTAGCAGCATGTGTATGTAGACAATCACTCCAGGGAAAGAGGGGACTGGGCAGCTGGCTGAATTTACTGAGACATCTTGAACTATTTTTTGAATGTTTGGGTTTGGCAAATAAATGCATTATGCCCCAAGCACCTTTTTCCCCTCATTTAAAGCCCATGTGTATTGGAGAGGAAATTTAATCCTTATGTTCCTGAGTCACTTACACTTAACCCATCAAAATCCAACATGGTGGGCACTGTCAGATGCCCAGGAGCCTTCTGAACCTTGTGTAATAAACCACTTGGAGCTGTCTTTTCTTTGAGTCTCAGAAACCACAATGAGGAGCTCTTTTCGGTGGCTTTAGTTGGGGGAGCAAGATGGAATTTCAATTTTGCCCTCAGATTTCACCACAACCAAAAAGTTCTAACTTTGGTCAAACACATCGCCACGCCTTATATTTAGTTCTTGCCAACAACCTGAGATCCAGAGACCGCCATTTTGTGAAAAATCAACAAATATGGACTGAGACCCAATTCCAACTATGCGCTAAGCACCCCCTGGGTCTCGGGCACTGAGTCCCAATGCCCTCACCAGTGCCTAGCCTCACCCTCCCCTGGATCTCTCAGTGGCTTGTTTCCCTCTGCTACAGGCTAAATGTATAGGAGAGACTGTTCATTTGTAAAGAAGAGTGGAGAATGCTGAGAAAGAGAATCCTGTAGAGGCCAACAGAGCATAACACACAGAGGGCATGGATTATGGGGACACTGGCAGAATAGGACCAAAGTTCACACAGTCCATATGGTAACCCATATTGTTGTACCTCTAGACTACTTCAAACCTAACGTGAAAATTAAGATCACTTTTGGCCAACTCAATTACCTACCTCAGTCAGCAGTAGATGAAGAAAGAGTCATAGCTAATATACAAGCACTTATTACCCAAATTGGGCTTTTGATTTCTCTGTAATAATCATAGTAAATTCAAACATATAATCCCTTCTTTGCCTGGGCCTGAATCTCACCAACAAGTGGGAGACTGAGACAGAGAATAATTTATTTCTAGCCCACCTGTCCCTGTTCTCTTGCCCAACTGGATAAACGGTAGGAGAAGAGGCCAGCCAGGTGGTCCTGACCTGTTCACAGGTAATCAGGAGTTACTTGTTCTCCCCGTAGTGCAAGTCTGGCCTTAGAATTTCCTGACTCATGCCTACCACATTCCCAACCTGGTGTTTCATTAAGATCAGAGTGCTCATAAACATCATTCCTCGAGCTCGCATTTCCCCCACACCCCTCAAGGCACACTGTGTCTTTCCCTTGAGCCCCACAACTCACAACATATGGAGGGAGAAGAAGGGCATAATGGTGTTTTTCCGCCTTTCCATTGAGATCACTGTGTTATTTATGCCCCTTCATATCATCCAGAACCCTACTCTGGGCTACTTAGCTATTAAACCTTCACCAATTTCAAGACTCGTGAAAGTACAGTTTCCAACGGAACAGTGGTTTTGATTGTTTCTCCCTGGTCTCTGAGCAACTCAGTGCCATCAAGAGAAAGGCCTGAGGTTTTTCTTGTCAGTTCAGTCCCAAAATAAGGGGAAGAAATAATATTTTGGAATCCGGAAAAAGAAATAAACATTAGAGTAAGGAAGAAAACTTCTGAGTTGGAAGAGACTATCTATCTGACTAGAACAAAAAGTGGATGCAGTGAGGCCAAGGACACGAATTCCCACCACATTGGTCCCTGGCTTGAGCTGTTCAGTCTGAATTGCCTCCAGCTGAGGGAGTTGTCATGGGAGAAGTACTTAAGGCTTTGAAGTCAGACTGACTTGGGTTCAAATCACAGCTCTGCCTTTTACTGCCTGTGCCACCCATCTTTATGAATGATAAAATAATAATACCTTCTTCAAAGGGTTATCATGAAAATTGAACGGACCATGTATTTAAAGCATCCAGTGGAGAGCAGGCACAGAGGGGAACAGAGTGCAATGGAAGCTGAAAAATATCTAACACACGCACCTTGTTGTTTTTCCAGGAATTTTCATTGATTGTCCTTTCAAGTTAAAGATTGAAAGCTATTGTTAAAAGTCAAATATGTTAGGGCGCCTGAGTGGCTCAGTGGGTGAAGCATCCAACTTCAGCTCAGGTCATGATCTCACAGTTTATGGGTTCAAGCCCTGCGACAGGCTCCACACCAACAGGGCAGAGCCTGCTTGGGATTCTCTCTCCTCCTTCTCTCTCTCTGCCCTTCCGCCACTCACACTTTCCCTCTCTCAAAATAAATAAACTTTAAAAAAATGTCAAATATGTTACCGAGGAAAAATAACAGTAATCTCTTTTTCAGTGATTGCCATCTTGACATATATTAGTGGTCAGCCTAGCTTTCTGATGCTATAGGGACATGAGATAGGTAGATTTTAATGGTGAGAAGAAAAGGGTGGGGGGGGGGGGAGAATGGGAACATCGTATGCTGGTGTTAAAAGATAAATAGAGGCATATTAAATTTTTAAGAGTTTATTTGAGCAAAACTCAATTCTAACTGGGCAGTAGGAAGTCTGCCTGCAGGATCTAGAGGAAAAGACTTTCATAGAGAAGACACAGAAGCAAAGTAAGGAAATTATTTGATTGGCTATAGGTTAAACATTATTTGGGAAAGCCTACTTGGCTGTTTATGATTGGTGGTCTTTACGTTTCCATTTTTTAACCTTGAGGCATTACAGGCTTAGGTTTTGGTTAGCTTATATGAGCCACTAAGGCATTAAAGACACCTCAGTCTAATGGCCTCCTTGTTTAATTAATTTAACACTGGGAAAGCAAACCAAGTGGGTACTAATTGTTGTGGTTCAAGAATCGCAAGTGGGGACCCAGAGCAAAGGAAAATGGCGAAAGGGATGAGAAACTCTGCATAGCAACAAATTTCAGTTTTGCCTAAGGGCCCAGGATCAAATCCTGCCACCACTAATTTATGCTCATGTCACTAATATACCACCTCCTCCAGGTCTGCAGTTGCCTTCTTGTGTAATTCTGCCTAGAATCTCATTTCTTCATGAGGTCTCTTGTGGCATTGCACATAGTAGGAGTACAATGAATGTGGTTGGATGTTCCAAAACCCCAACAGGAGTTCTAGACATCCATGGATCGAGGGACAACATTCCCAGCCCTCATCAAGTGAGGTCTTTGTATAGTTATTTTGTGACAAATACAGAGCGGTAGAGTCCCCACTCAGAAACCCTAGAGCGGTCACAGAATATAAAATTACTTCTTGAATTCCGCAACCTAAATGATGAACACTGTCACACACACACCTGCCTTGTCAGGAAGCAGAGAAGAGGCAGTGGGATTCTGACAGCACAGGGTGATTAAAGGGTTTGAGTAAGTGGGAACTTTGTGATTGCTTTCTGGAACCTGGTAAATTTGCAGGCCACACCACAGTTCCTCTCCTCTTAAGCCAGAATTTTTCTACCCACAGGCACATTGGTTTTATGAGAAAGGTGTCTGATGGGGGACCCACACATTTCGTAATGGCCTCCATGCCACTGAGGATAAAAGGAGAATTCTGAGACTGGATACAAAAATGAACATATTTTAAATGGCCGGCCTAGAGGTCTGGAAGAGAGGGATAGTGTGCTGTCATACAGATTTTGGTTGTATGTTTTTCTTCTCTCTTTCTTATGAAATCTGATCACTTGTGAGACAGAAGACGAAGGGAAGAAAAGTATTCATTTCATCTTCCTGAAAAGGATGCTGATTTGAAAAAGGACTTCATTAGAATATAGTAAGGATATTGGATTAAGCAGCAGGTAAGAGGGCTACAAGATGTTGAAACTAGGGCCATATTGGTGTCTCAAAGACTCAAAAGATTTCTTGACCAAAATTATTTCTATAGTTCCCTTTGACTTAGAAGTATCAAAGGAGAGCTTTGATATCTTATACTGAAGCCTAGATAGGTTGCCACTGACCACTGATCTTGTATTATGTTAAACACTGACTACTGTTCTAGGGTGGGCTAACGATTTACCACTCATCCCCCCTCCATTCCATTTTCTGCCAACTATGCCCTGTCCACTGATAGGATATTAAAAGTTGGGGTGCAAGATGATGTCATCAAACTGGGATAGTAAGGACTTCCAAAAAAATTTCCATCCATATAAGCAGCCAAGAAACAAAAGTTGCAAAAACTGTCAGAATCTATTTTTTTTTCAGAACTCTGGAAATTAATCAAAGGCTTGTAGCAACCCAGTGACTTTTATTCAAGAAAAACAATTACATCTCAGTAAGAGCAGCAACTCTTACCCTAGCCCTACCCTGACTCCCCCAGCTTAGCGGTAGCCTTGAGAAATATCCTGCATTCCTCATACCTGACAGAGCAGAATGAAGCTGGAGCTCTTTCAGAAACTCATTCCCAAAGAACAATAATTACTTGACCTGTCTCCTGGTTCTCTGGTAGATGCTACTCAAGAAGCATCATTTCACTCCAAAGTCTTCATTCTCCTGCCTCAGAATGTGCGTAGTGCTGAAAGCCTTTGGGGGTAGAGGCACTTATCGGAATCATTTATCTGCTAGTGTTTTAATATAGACACTGCTCAAGACAATGAGGGAAAACAATAGACCAAACAAAATGCTTAGAAGAAAAAGCTAGATATCATATGTTTTCACTCTTATGTGGATCCTGAGAAGCATAACAGAAGACCATGGGGGAGGGGGAGGAAGGGAAAAAAAGTTACAGGGAGGGAAGGAGGCAAACCATAAGAGACTCTCAAAAACTGAGAATAAACTGAGGGTTGTTGGGGGGTGGGAGGGAGGGGATGGTGGGTGATGGGCATTGAGGAGGGCACCTGTTGGGATGAGCACTGGGTGTTGTATGGAAACCAATTTGACAATAAATTTCATATTTAAAAAAAGAAAAAGAAAGAAAAACTAGACAGTGAGTTGTCTACAGGGGCTTAGAAAATCTAGAAGGTGACACCTATGCATAGAATTAAACACTTTCTCATGAAAGACCTGAGTTGGCCCAGCTGAACCTGAGGCTCTGTACAAGCAGAAAATTGGTGAAAATAGCCTAAATATCCACCAGCTGATGGATGGATAATTAAATGTGATATATCTATACAATAGAATATTGTTCATCCATAAAAAGGAATGAAGTAGTGATACATACTGCAACATGGATGAACTTGAAAATATTATGCTAAGTGAAAGAAGAAAGACACAAAAGGCCACATATTGTATGATTCCATTCATATGAAGAAATGTCCAGAATAGACAAATACACAGAGACAGAAAATGGATTAGTAGTTGCCAGGGACTGGGAGAAGGAGACAATTTGCAGCTACTGGGTATGGGATTTCTTTTTGAGATGATGGAAATGTTCTGGAATTGGATAATGATGATGATTACACAACCTTGTTAATATACTAAAAAACCACTGAATTATATGCTTTAAAATGACGAGTTCTATGTTATATGACATTTTATGTAAATTACATCTCAATTTTCTTCAATGTGAAGGTGAGGAAGGTTGGGGTATTTCTTCTCCCCTCTCCTACTTTTCATTTAGGCCTCTCTGGCATGAGGCGTGGTCTTCTTTGCCTAGATTTCCCACTTGGCAGTCCCTTCTCCATAGTTCCAACTCACACCAGGTGTCAGGAGCATGGTTTCTTCTCTTTGTCCCTTGGTATAAAAGTGGTAAAAGTTTCCCATTCCTGGGGTGCCTGAGTAGCTCAGTCAGTTAAATGTCAGATTCTTGATTTCAGCTCAGGTCACGATCTCACAGTTCGTGAGATCAAGCCCCACATTGGGCTCTGTGCTGACAGCATGGAGCCTGCTTGGGATTCTCTCCCTCTCAGTTTCTCTCTGCCTCTCCCCAACTTGCTCTCTCTCTCTCTCAAAATAAACAAACGTTTTTTTAAAGTGGTGATGGTTTCCCACTCTTGCTATTCTGGACTGGGTGCCCCAAATTCTGTGTTTCCTTAACTCTTCTGACACCACCAGAAGACAGACCATCTCACTGACTTTTGTTTCCTGGTGGAACTTGACTGATGCACAGGTATTCCTAACTGACCGTGATTTACCATATTCTCTGAAGTTCTGATATGCTGGAATATGCCTTATGGAGAATGGATAGGACAATAGGATTCTCAAGGAATACACGTGTTTCCCAGTGTCCTTTGCTCAGCCCCATTGTCATCCCATTCTCTACTGTGTTGGGAAATTTTATCTCCCACAATGTCTTCAGTTATGACCTAAGTCTGGAATTTCTGTCTTTAACTAGATTCCTGACTTTTAGACTAACCTTTCTAATGGTACGATGAAGATTTCCTCAGGAATGTCTTTTAGATCTCTTAACTCAGTACGTACACTTGCCAATTTCAGCGAATGTCGTTGCCATCCATCCACTCAAATGAAGACACATTATCTTTAAGTCCACTCTCTCTCATTGTCCAAACAAACCTCAAATCCCACTTACACTTTAGAGATATTTAGGGGTATTGGGCCTTCAATTCCCCTGATTGCATCACTTTATATTCCTGCTTGTAAATATCCTCTCTAGTACCAGCTTCTTCTTTGTAGGACATTCTCCTCCATATCCACAATGCCATGATCACAATCAAGAACCTTAACATTGATGCCTTAGTATCATCTAATATACAACAAGTATTTGGACTTTCCCAATTATCCTGACAGTGCCTTTAATGGTTAATTATTTTTAATCAAAGATCAAATCTATTATCATAGGTTATCGTTATTTGTCATGTCCATTCATTCTTCATTAAAAACTCACTTTTTTTTTCTTGTCTTTCATTGAGAATGAGATTTTTGCAACACGCAGTCAACGTTCCACAGATTAGGACTTTTCTGATCGTTTTCTCATGTTTAAGTTCTGAGTAGACATATTTAGCATAACATAAATGGCATTGGGTCTTTCTCAGTGAATCGCATCAGGAAGCAATAATGTCAGACTATCCCATTATGGGTAATGCTGTTTGATTACTGGTTAAAATGATGTCTAACAGATTTTTTTCAAAGTAGAAATACCTTTTTTTTAATTAGTAAGTAACTTGCAAGGTTAAACTTTAAAATGTATGAATATCTTGCTACTCAAGAAATTTTCATCAAAAGAATTTAGTAACCATTGCTATTACTTGCCTGAATTAACCATCATCTCAATGGTGACAAAATGGTCATTTTCTGTCATTCCTTCTACATTCCAGTAGCGTTCTTCTGTAAAGAACCCCTCTTCACCCTCTCATCTCATTTTGTTTTGTGTGCTTGAATATCATTTTTAAATTCAATTTAATAAAAGACATTATTTTCATTGGTCTTGTGATATTCAGTTTTTCCCTAATCTGGCCAATGGGAACTTTTTCAGTCTGACTCCTGTGTTCATTTGATATGTCCCCACTGGTTTTCAAACACTTTCTTGATTTCAGGGAATAAGATATTCCAGATCCAACTGGTACTTTTCTTTCCTCATATTCCATTGAACAGAGCTAAGAAATATGTGGTGAAATCGTGAGTTCGTTCTGATACTTTCAAATCCAATACAGAGAGCTCTTCATTTTCTCCTGTCCCATATCTGTAGCTCTCTTCTCTCCTGATAAAATCCAGTTTCTAACAACACCCAATGTTAACTCATTTGCTCTATCCTACGATTTGCACAATATAGCATGGGAAATGTGACACCAGCACCACTGTGGTAGACTCCCCTCCTTAAGACGAATGGACCCCAAGACAAGGGAGGGCAACCTGGCCAGTGTGTGTACATGACTTCCCTCATGACCCCATAACATGAGACCACCCAATCAGACTGCATGCCTACACATTACCCACATATGGGAGACAAAGAAATAGATTTATAAAAGACTACACCATGTGGTGTTCAGGGCTCAGTTTTTGGGGTACAAACCCATCTGAGCCAGAGCCGGCATACATAAAGTTGCTTCCTGGAAAGAAAGCCTTGGTGTCACGACTCTCTGTGTGAGAAAACTGCTACACCACCACCAATAGCAAACCTACCATGTAAAGCCTAAATTTCTTTGCAGTTCTTTTTTTTGCCCTTCAGCTATATCCCGGGAGGCATGTGCAGCCAGAGTTTTGGTTCAATTAGTTGAGTTAATCCTTTCTTTCTGTGGGGCTCTGTTATCAGCTGGTTGTACAGCAGGGCTCAATTGTTTCTCTTTTTGTTCCTATTCGGGGTTTGGGCCCTTGTTTATTTAATTTTACTTTTGAATATGCATCACGTCATGATGATTTAAAAGTAAAAGCTATAGGAGAAGACAAACTCAGGAAAGTGTCACTGCTTCCTCATCCCCTCTACCCTTTTCTCATTCCTGCCCTACACCTGTCATGTGTGCAACCATTTCATTAGCTTCTGATATATCCTTCCAAGTTTCATTTTGCAAAAACTAGTGGTGTGTGTGTGTGTGTGTGTGTGTGTGTGTGTGTGTGTGTGTATTCTTCTTTCTTCTTTCTTCTTTCCTCTCCTTTCTTATATAAAAAGTAGCTACTATATGTTCTCTTTTTTACTCTATAGTTTTTATTTGAAACCTATCCTGGAAATAACGAATAATCACTACAGCTCTTCCCCATTCTTTTTATAGTTGAATAGTCAGTCCAATGGGTGGATATACCACAGCTTATTTAAACAATATTTCATGTATTGGCACTCAGGTTGTTTCCGTTATTTTACACCTACAAAGTTAATCGAAGAATAACTTTGTGCATATGCTTTTGGCTTGCTTGTTTGTTTTGGAGGGTTAGCTTCAGGACAAAGTTCTGGAAGTCGGATTGCTGGGTCAAAGAGTAAATGCTGCGTAGATAATTTTTTAGATATTGCCATAACTTCCTCCCAATGGATTATACCATTTAAACTTCAATCAGCAATGTATGTGCCTGTGATATGAGCTGAATTGTCACCACCTAAAATTCATATGTTGAAGCCTTAATCCCTGGTACCTCAGAATGTGACTATATTAAGGAGGTGGTTAAGTTAAAATAAGGCCATTAGGGGCACGTAGATGGCTCAGTCTGTTAAGCATCTGACTCTTGAGTCCGGCTCGGGTCATGATCTCATGGTTGGTGAGTTTAAGCCCCACCTGGGGTTCTGTGCTGATGGTGTGGAGCCTGCTTGAGATTCTCCCTGTCTCTCTGCCCCTCCCCGACTCACATTCTCTCTGTCTCTCTCAAAATATATGAATACAAATTTTAAAAAATAAAATAAAGCCATTAAAGTAAACCTTAATCCAATCTGACTGGTGTCATAGAAGAGGAAATTTGGACACACAAAGTGATACCAGGGATGGGCCTGCACAGAGGAAAGACCATGTGAGGACGCAGTGAGAAGACAGCTACCTGAAAGCCAAGGACAGAGACCTCAGACGAAATCAAACTTACCAACAACCTGATCTTGGACTTCTAGTTTTCAGAACGTGAGAAAATAAATTTCTGTGTTTAAGTCACCAGTGTGTGGTGGTTTTTTAAGGCGGCCCCAGCAAACTAATACAGCCTTTTCCTCCACTGCCTCACCCAGCAGCATACGGTCCAACTTGTGTGGTTTTGTTTTTTTTTTCCATTTTGATCTGTGGAAAAAAGTACAGTTTTATCAGCATTTCTTGCATTATGAGGGCAGTCGAGCACACTTTCATGTATTTAAGGATCATTTTCCTATGTCTTTGTGGACATGGGTGATTGGGGGGTTTTTTCTCAACTTTTTTAAAAAAACTTGAGACATTATGGAGATAGTCTTTATCTCTGATACATCATACTGCAAACATTTTCTCCCTGTGATCCACTTTTCTCTTGATTTTGCTTATTTTTTTTTTTTGCCAAGCAATTGTTTTCTTAACTTTATGTAGTAGAAATTACGAATCTCTTTTTTTTTTTTTTGCATACGGATTTTGAGTCACATTTAGGAAACTTCTTCCCACACTCAAGTTACAAAAAACATTCATCCGTGTTTTCTTCTAGTACTTGTGTGATTTGCTTATTTTGTAAGTTTTACATTTAGATTTCTCAATCCTTTTAGCTTGTGACACGTGGCATAAGGTATAAATCCAGTTTTATCTTTTTTCCAGGGGCTCTCCAGCTGTCCCAACACCATTTATTAAAAGTCCACCTTTTCTCCGGTCATTTGAAATGCCACCTTTACCCAATAATACATTTTTGGGCATACTTGAATCCAATGCTGGACTTTCTTTCCAGCCTCTTGTCTCTCTATTTGTGTGCCAGTGCCTCACTGTATTAACCATCAACCAGTTATAATACATCTTACTATCAGGTAAGATCATTCTCCCTCATTGTTTCCCCTTCCTCCCTGTCCAAAGTTTCCTAGCTTTTCTTGTATGTCTATTTTCGACATGACTTCAGAATCAACTTATTTATTTCAAAAAAAAAAAAAAAAGAAGCCTGTTAGTGTTTTTTCTTGCCATTGCGTTACATTTATACATCCACTGGAGAAGAACTGACAGCTGAATGATGCCAAGGAGTTCTCTCCAAGAGCAATGGGTGTTTTTTTATTTGCTCAAATCTACTTTCATGTCTTTCCGAAGCATTTAAAATTTTTCTCCTTGAGATTTTTTATTTCTTTTTTTTTTTTTTCTTATTTGGGCAGAGTTGGCACATGATACTACATTAGATTCAGGTGTACAACACAGTGATTCAACATCTCCATACATTGTGCTATGCTCAGCACAGTTATAGCTACCATCTGTCACCATACAACCCTATCACACTACCATTGGCTAGACTCCCTATGCTCCACCTTTCCGCCCCATGACCTATCATTCTGTAACCATTAGCCCGTGTCTCCCACTCCCTTTCACCCATTTTCCCACCTCCCACCCCCAAAAAGATTTTATATGTATGCATATATATGTATGCATATATGTGTACACACACATATACACACAACGGAATATTAGTCATAAAAAAGGATCATACCTTGCCATTTGCAACAACAACATGGATGGATCTAGAGAGTATAAAGCTAAGTGAAATAAGTCAGACTGTGAATAACAAATACCGTATGATTTCATTCATATGTGGAATCTAAAATGCGTATTTCTTCTTAAGTTTTGCCTTCTTGTTGCAACTGTAAATGAGTTTTTCCTCTCATGTTGTACCTTGTAATTAGCTATTTTTGTGTGTATGAAGGCTATTGGTTTTTATAAGTTCATTTTATGTCCTACCATCTTAATAAATTCCTTATCTAATTTCCATTTGTTGAATCACTAATTCTTGGGTTTTCAAGGATCATTATCATTTCACCTACGGTAGAGATAGCTTTGCTTCTCAAATTTTTATACCTTTATCTCATGGTATTGATTAGCAGTTCCAAAACAGTGTTAAACAATAATAGAGAGAGGGCATCTTTTCCTTATTTCTAGTCTTAGCCAGAGTGCCTCTCATGCTTCCCAATTAATTAAGATTAAGATACTAAGTTTAGGACATATGTGTGCATATGTATGTGTGTGTGTGTGTATATATATATATATATATATATATATATATATGTGTGTGTGTGTGTGTGTGTATGTATATATATACACACACACATATACACACACATGTATATATATATATACATATATATACACAAATCCTATATATACATGTACATATATGTAAGTTATGTCAAGAAAGTATCCATTAATTCCTATTTTACTGATTGCATTTTTCAGGAATCAGTTTCAAATATTGTTGAAAGTCTTTCTACAGCCATGAAGATAGTAATAAGGTTTCTTTCCCTTAAATCTATTGATTAGGTGAATTATATTAATGGATTTCTTCATATTGAAATTCCTCGCATTCCTGAAATTCGGTATTGATGTTTTATTTTCTTATGGTGGTTTGAGATTTTTTTTGTTGCTAAAAGTTTACTTAATTTTTGTATCTATATTTATAAAGGAAATTAGTCTGTAGTTTCCTATAAACTACATCACTATTATCATTATTGCTATTATTAATCTTTATTAGGTTTAAATATCAATGTTATACTTACTTCTTAGAAGGAATTTGGAAGTTCTCCTTCATTTTCTACACTCTGGAATAATTTACAGAGCATTAAGATTATCTGATCTGGGAAGGTTTGTAGAATTCTCCTGTGCAAACAGCTGGGTCTGGTGTTTCTATATATAATTTGTTGATAACTTTCTCCATCTTTTTTCCACTCCAGAGAGTGGTCTGTTTGAGCTTTGTATATCAAATGGGGTCTGTTTTGGCAAATTAAATTTTTATAGAAAATAATCAATTTCATAGTTTTTGAATGTGTTCGAACGGTTTTGCAAAGTAGTCTACTTATGATTTATTTTCATTTTTATAATGGTTGTTTCCCGCTAGTCTTAACTCATTTTGTCTGTTTGTGTTTTCTTCTTTTCTTGACTGGGTTGGCTATTGGTATGTCTGTTTTACTTTTTTCCCCCAAATAACCAGAATTTGATTCATTTGTTGGCTCTCCTCTTTTTACTGTTTTCCACCACATTAATTTCTTCTTTTATCTTTATTACTTCCTTCCTTGTGTTTTCTTTTGACTTATTTTTTGAGACTTCTATATTTTTGTGTTGATAATTAAATTTGTTTATTTTAAGTGTTTTATTGATTTAAGTATTTAAGACCATGGATTTTCCTCAGATCACTGCTTTAATTGTGTCTCACAAACTCTAATGTGCATATTTTTAATTCTAATGATTGTTTCTTTCAAATTCTGCAATTTCAGTTCGTATATCCCCTTCACCCAATAGTAGTTTAATAGTTACTGTTGTTGTTTAAATTCCAGGTAAAAGGACCTTTTTAAGTTGTGTTATTAACTTCTACTTCTTGGCACTTACTAGGACTTCCTTTGTGAACCGATAGGTGGTCAATTTTTATGAACACTTTGCTTGCGCTTTGAGAAGAGAGTGTATTCTCCATGAAGACATGAGATTTGCAATCTATCTGTCATGCTCATTTTAGTAATTAAGTTGATTAGGTCTTTTTATACCCTTATTTATTTTACTGTTTCCATTTTTCTGGAATATCATTATTAGTCCCTCTATTCTTTGCCTTTCTGTAACACTTTATCATAGATGTGTCTTATGTATCTCATAGAATTAAGTTTTGCAGTAAGTCAATTAGAACATAATCGATGGGGTTTTTTTGTAATTTATTAATAAACTTAATAATAAGCTATAATGATCTAACAAATATAATGTATTAATATGACTGATGTACTTGGCCTCAACTCATATTTTGTGTAAAACTGACTGTGCGTATTGCTTTTTCCTCTATGTGGTTTGTTTCCTGTGCCCATTTTAAATTTCTTCTGGTGTTTAGGATAGTTAGTATTTTTGCTGTGGTGGTTAGCTCTTCACCAATACCTATCATAATGCCCTTAGTCCATTTGTTCTTTTTTTTTTTTTAATTAAAAATCTTTGTAATGTTTATTTATTTTTGAGAGAGAGGGAGACACAGAATCCGAAGCAGGCTCCAGGCTCCAAGCTGTCAGCACAGAGCCTGACGCTGGGGTCGAACTCACAAGCCCTGAGATCATGACCTGAGCCAAAGTCAGACGCTCAACCGACTGAGCTACCCGGGTGCCCCAGTCCATTTGTTCTCATTTACCCTCTACTTACCTGTCTGCTATAAGTAATATCCTTCACTCCCACCTCGTAACTACACAACAATGTATTGTTTTTATATTGTTTCCTTTCAGAACATGTACCTTTATACTGTTCTTCTCTTCTTGCCCCATCCTTGCTTACCTACAGATTTACAAGGAAATATGTGTGATGCTTAATTTCCATTCTCGTTCATGTGCCAGAGTTTCCGTGTCCTGATCCTGTTTGGGTCAAATAACGTTCGCCCTCTAGTAGATCCGTTACAGAACAATATCAAGTGATCTCTGAGTTTTTGCACATAGAAAACTGCTTCTCACAGTCTTAATCCTTGGAGATGAGCTCACCCAGAAAGAAAATGTTCCTACTGCACTTCCTTTAATTTCTTGAAAATGCAGCTCCATTGTTCTCTTGTTTTATATGAGAAGTCTGATACTTACTTGATCTTCTTTCCTAAGTAAGTGATTTGGTCTTTTTGCCTAGGGAATTTTTTTTTCTTTGTCTTTAAAGTCTGATATTTTCCTGGTATATGTCCCGAACTTCACCGTTCCAGGTTAATTCTCCTAGGAGCACAGTGGGGCTTTTAAACACGCAGATTGAAGTCTTCTTTTAACTCTGGAAATTTGTCTTAGCTCTCGGTGTGAAATAGTAATTGTTCTACCATGGGAATTTTTCCTTTTTCAGACTCTCCCAAGCCTATCTTCTATCAATCACATTCTCTGTGTTCTTTTTTGCTTCATTCCTTATGTGTCATCCACTTTTCAACACTCTCCTCAGTGTCTCCTAGATTTTCAGGGAAAGCTAGTGTCCTATGAGTACCTTGTAATTTAGCCTTTATTTTTAAAATGATTTCGTCTTTTCCCTCATTCTTTCCTGAGTCCATTCAAACCCCTGCTTCACATATTCCCTGACTTTTTTACTATTTCTGTTCCAAACCTCAAAACTTCTGATTTAGGATGTCGATTTTATATTTTTCAAATGCTGGTTTTCAGATATTTAATTCAGTTTGGATGTTGTTTTCTTCTGCTTCATGTTCGATTTTGATAGGAGCATTTGCATCTGTTGAAATGTTTGGATTCTCATATTTTTTTTCCTTTTTGGCCGTGTATTGGTGTTGTTTGACATTTTCTGTTCACTCTTAAGAGTTTACGTACGGTTGTATGTAAGCACAATTGCAGAGATTGGGTGGCTGACAACATTTCCTAGTTCAAGAGCACCCTCTTCTGTTGGTATGGAGAAGTGTAGTTTCTTTCTGCGGGAAGGGACTGGTAAGTCTCCTGATTTTTGAGAATCCCTTTTGTTTGGCAGAACATTCTCTTTTCCTTATTTCCCTTCATGAACAAGCTTCCAAAAGCACCCCTGCCCGGTGGCCTCCTCTCCTCCAGCAGTGACTCCTGTCCCCACGCTCCCAACCCCCGTTCCATGTACCAACAAGTCTTTCCATTCAACTGCCCTGCTACCTGTCTCAGAGTTGCTCTCATTAGTTTTCACTCAAGTGCAAACTTCTCTTTCTGGGGGTTATTTTGTCTGTGGATCTGCTACAACAAAGCCCCCAGGCCCCCCTCTTCTTTGCCATACTCTTCCTGGCTCTTTGTTCTAGATGATATGGTCTGGAGTTGACTGTGTTGGACCTGGGAGCTCACTCTCTGATAATGTAATTTAAAGGTCAGTATTCTCTCTCTTAGTTGTGGGGTGTGTGTGTGTGTGTGTGTGTGTGTGTGTGTTGGAGAGGCACAGACAGACAGACAAAGAGAGAAAGAATCTGGAAGTCTTTATGGACTCAGGGAATTCTTAAAACTGCTTTGACCATAAGAAAACTAATTTTTAGGATTACCAATAAAACCTTACTAAAGTCAGGCCCCTTGGCACCCAGGCCGGTTTTACCACTAATGCTGTATGTGGCTTTGGACAAATCACTTAAATCTGGACGCCAGTTTTCTTTGAGTGAAAGAGTATCTGTAAGTGTCTTTCCATTGATATTCAATAAGCTTTAAACTCCTGCATTCCTCTTACCACCCTTGGCTCCCCTCCTCATATTATGCACGCAAGCGATATTAACTTGCATGTTACAACTCAGGCCTCAGCATCACAAAGAAAACTAGTCCCGTGTAAACTGAGTCTTGACAAAATATAAACATAAATTGACTTCCCTGGCCGGTTTAAAGAGAATTGAGATCTCTATTAATTCAAATTGCAGCCCTCTCAGGGGTGAGGGCTCATTTGGGAGCCGCCACGTGTCTGTGCTGGGTTTCTTTTACAAGGTCAGGATGTTCCCTCTCAAGCACACACAGTCCTCACCAGATCCAGGGAGAAGCCACCACCACAGCCTCCCTCCCTTTCCTCCATGCTTCTCTGGGCTCAGGGTCCTGCCTTCCATCCAGCTCCCACTCTCTGAAATACCTCCAATCTTAAAGAAGACCACGACTTAAAGGAACCAAAGTAGGGAAAGAGCAGAGAACTTGCAGGGGTAAATGTGAAAACATACCAAGTCAACATAACCACTCTTGCTCAATAGCACAAATTTATGTAGTGTTCTCAAGTTTCACATGGCTACAATAATAATACATACTCCCCACTCATGGTAGCTGAAGAGATAACATCATAGGTGATTCATCCCAGAATAGCCCTCCAGGTCATGTTGGCAATGCCCTTGCCTCCCATCAAAATGGCCTTCACCTATTATAAACAAATGCAATTATCGAGTGGGTAGAGAGATCCTCCTATTCTTAATGCTGTCGAGGTCAAAGAGTGAGTCTGCCCCCTCAGTCACCTGCTCACGGGTTCCCACCACTTTGACATTCAGGAAACCAAGCAGAAATAGACTTCCTTTATCAGCATCCAGTCTCCAGCCCTATTCATTCCAAACTATACCCACTATCACTTGTAGCCTTTCTATCTCTCTCCATCTGTGTCCGGGACACTGGCTGCAATGGTGGCAACAATAGCAGGTCAGCACAAACATACACACACACACACACACACACACGCACACAGACACACACAAGTACACATATATACACACACAAAGATACGTACACACATGTGCACCCGTGTAGTTAGGTATGTCAGAAAAAAGAGGAAGATACGTTGAATTGGAACATATCCTCAGGGAAAGGACTGGGAAACCAGAGACCAGAAAGGATATAGGCTCACAGGCCCCCGAGCACCCAAAAATATTGCAGTGTTACTTCATCTACTTAACTGTCTCTGCCAATTCATTCTAGAGGTCAAGAAGTCTCTTTCTGATCTCGCCCTCTGCCTGACTCTCTGGCCAAGCTCCTTGCATAGGAAAACAGAACAACATTCAGACATGAATCTGACCCTTATTCTGATGCTTAGATACTTCATTGGCTTCTCATTTCTAAGCTCAGCTAAGCTAAGACAGGTCGGCACACAGCTACTTTACCAAGTGGAACGTGCCAAGTGTGATAAGAAGTTCAAGGCGGAATTCAGGGAATGGGGGCATTTCTTTCAGCTACAGACGGAGAGGAAGCTCCACTGAGAAGGTGATGTTTTACCAAGCACTGACAAAGAGATATAAAGACCTTTGGGATCAATTTCTAGGAAACACACCTGGAAAACAATGAGTGATTAAATTGGGCTATAAAGAAGCGTGAGTACAGGGAGAGAGCAGGAGATATCTGCTGTTGGAGAGGTGGGCTGGGGCCATGTCATGGAGCTTCTGGAATGTCAAACTTCTCATGACTTTTTGGCCTCAATCCTCCCCTGATGTCTCTAGGCTTGATATCCACAAACCTCATAAGGTTTGATGCATCAAGATTCACACCATTTAGAATATACTTTTTGGAGTTGGAAGATAAAAATAACAAAGAGAGTTTTACCTTTGGCAGTAGGGTGGCTGATGTGTCTTATGTAACCTTGCGGTCGGCTATTCCATAAGCTTCATGTGGCCCAAGGTGTTTTCTGGCCCTAAGGAAACACAGCTAGCTCAACGAAAATGGGCATTCTAATTTTCACGTGGGGTTGGAACAGCAGGAAGGTCCCTGTGAAAAGACAAAGAATATAGGCAAGGTGAAACGTGGCAAGCCAGTCTGCAAATGACCACCTTGTAGAAGCACTGAAGTCCAATTGTGACCTCGTTTGAATTAAAACTGGAATTAGTTGGAAATGAACAGGAGATCTAGTATAACATAACAGTCAATACCATCAACTCAAGTTCCAGGGAGAAAATGGCAGGATTAGGGCTCAAAGTCTAACTTTGCAAACTGGGCGGTAAGGTGATTTCTCCGAGTCTCTGTGTCCTTGTCTGTAAAACAGAGACATGAAGAGTAGCTACTTTAGAGTTACTTTGAGGATTAAATGTGAGAACATACACTGAGCTCTTAACATCATTCTGGTACATAGATAGGGCTCAATTAGTATTCAGTAATTGTTGTTGAGCAAATAAATATACAATAAATATTAGTAAGGAAAAAGGAAGCCCCATAAATACAGTCAACTGATACTCAACAAAGGAGCAGAGACAATAAAATGGAGCAAAGATAGTCTCTTCAATAAATGGCATTTAAACAATCGGACATCCATGCAGAAAAATGAATCTAGACACAGATTTTACACCCTTCACAAAAAATTAACTCAAAATGGCTCATAGACCTAAATGTAAAATGAAAAACCGTAAAATTCCTAGAAAGTAATATAGCAAAGGACCCTGATAGCCTTGGGGATGGTAGTGTCTTTTTAGACACAACACCTAAGGCACAATCTATGAAAGAAATAATTGATAACCTGGACGTCATGAGAATTAAAACTTCTGCTCTGCAAAAGACAATATCAGGAGAATTAGAAGGCAGGCCACCCACTTGGAAAACACATTTGCCAAAGACAATACCTGATAAAAGACTGTCATCCAAAATATGCAAAGAACTCTTAAAACTCAACAATAAGAAAACAAACAACCTGATTTTTAAAAATGGGCCAAAGACTTTAACAGACACCTCGTCAAAGATATACATACAGATGGTAAGAAAGCACGTGAAAAGATACTCCATGTCGTATGTCTTCAAGGAAAGGCAAATTAAAACCACAATGAGAAACTACTATACACGTAATTAGAATGGCCAAAATCTGGGCCACGGACAACACCAAACACTGACAAGGATGTGGGGCGACAGGAACCCTCATCATTGCTGGCGGGAATGCAAACTGGTACAACCACTTTGGAAGACAGTGGGGCAGTTTCTTACAAAACTAGACATACTCTTATCATACATTCCAGCAGTCACATTCCTTCATATTCACCGAAGGAGTTGAAAACATGTCTACACAAAAGCCTGCACACAGATGTTTACAGAAGCTTTAGTCGTAATTGGCAAAACGTAAAGGAAACCAATATGTCTTTCAGTAGGTAAATGGATAAATGAACTGTGGTACATCTAGGCAATGGAATATTATTCCGTACTCAAAAGAAATGAGCTATCAAGCCATGAAAAGATATGGAGTCAACTTGAATGCATACTAATATGTGAAAGAAGTAGCCAATCTGAAAAGGCTACATACTGTACGTATGTATATATGTCCAACATACATGACATTCTAGAAAAGGAAAAACTACGAAAACAATAAAAGATCTGTGGTTGCTAGGGGTGAGGGAGAGACATGAACAGGCAGAGCACAGAGGATTTTTAGGGCAGTGAAAATAGTCTGTAGTCATGATGGGTACATACTTTTGTCCAAATCCATAGAATGCACAATATCAAGAGTGAACTCAAAGATAAACTATGGACTATGGACTATGGCTTTTGGATGATTATGATGTGTCAATGTAGGTTCACCCTTGGTAAAAAATGTGCCATTCCGGTGAGTGATGTTGATAAGGGAGGAGGATGTGTATGTTGGTGGGCAGGGTGCAGGAAGTATATGGGAAATCTCTAGACCTCTCAATTTTGCTCTAAGGCTAAAACCACTTTAAAAAAATAAGTGTCCATCAACAGATAAATAGATAAGATGTGATATATATATATATATATATATATATATATATATATATATATATAGAATGGAATATTAGCAGCAGAAAGAATGAGATCTTGCTATTTGCAACAGCATGTATGGACCTAGAGGGCATTATGCTAAGTGAAATAAACCAGACAGAGAAAGACAAACACCGTATGATTTCACTCATATGTGCAATCTAAAAAACAAGACAAATGAAGAAACAAACACAGAAACAGAATCATAAATTACAGAGAACAAACTGGCTGCCAGAGGGGAGGTGGGTAGAGGGGTGGATAGAATGAGCGAATAGGATCAAGAAGTACAAAGTTCCAGTTATAACGTAAGTCATGGGGATTAACAGTACAGCATGGGGGTAGTCAATAATATTGTAATAACATTGTATGGTGACAGATGGTGACCATGCTTCTGGTGAGCCCCGGGTCATGCATAGCATTGTCAAACCACTATATTGTACACATGGAGCTAATATTAACACTGTATGTCAACTCTACGTCCATAAAAAGTCTTAATTAGAAAAATTAAAAGTAAAAGGCTGAAAAAAAGGAAAGAAAAAAAGAAAAAGGAGAACATATAGAGGATACTACTCTGCCATGGCTCATATCCCGATCAGGGGTAAGGATAGCGGTATAGAAAAGAAAAAAAAAAAGCGAGAGCTCTCTCTGGAGAGCACAGCAAGGAGGCGAGGGGTGGGGGTGGATTCCACTGAATGGTCTGGGACTAGGAGGAAACATTTGTGTATCCTGGTCCAGACTCTGACATGAATCGATGTGCAGTTTTAGACAAGCCATAACATTTCCCCAATCCTCAGATTTGGGTTTGTTTTAAAGATTTTTTTAAAGTTTATTTATTTTTGAGAGAGACAGGATGAATGGAGGAGGAGCAGAGCCCGGCGGGGGACAGAGGATCCAAACGGGCTCTGTGCTGACAGCAGAGAGCCTACTGTGGGGCTCGAACTCACAAACCGTGAGATCATGACCTAAGCCGATGTTGGAAGCTTAACCAACTGAACCACCCAGATGCCCCCTCCAATCCTCAGGTTTTTGTTTTGTTTTCTAGTGTTGTTTAATGTTCATTCATTTTTGAAAGACAGAGAGAGAGCATGAGCAGGGGAGGGGCAGAGAGAGAAGGAGACACAGAATCTGAAGCAGGCTCTGGGCTCAGAGCTGTCAGCACAGAACCCGATGCGGGGCTCGAGCTCACAGACCTCGAGATCATGACCTGAGCTGAAGTTGGACGCTTAACTGACTGAGTTGCCCAGGCACCCCAATCCAATCCTCAGGTTTTTTAACTTTAGAACTGCCATACTGAACTGACTGGCCTCTGAGATGCTTCAGCTCTGACTTTCTCTGAGGTCATGACTTGGGGGCTGACCATGTCTAAAGACCCTTGAAACCCAACCTAAGTGCTCTGAAGGAAAAGTTTGGTGATAGCCCTACAGTTGAGGCAGGAACTGAACTAGAGACTGAACTAGATCCAGATATACAACTTTCCATCCCAAGACTCAATGCTTCTGGAAGGACTGAAGCCATGTCTGTTTCAAGAGGGTCCAGCACAGTCAAGGCCTTCCATAGAGAGTAGAGACTCCCCTCGTGGGGTTCCTCCAACAGGAGCGACCACTTCTCCCTCCTCCCCACTCTTCATCCCCCAAGTCAGATCACAGGGAAGAAAATAGGTTAAAAATGCATCTCTCCTCCTCCTCACATTTCCAAAGCCTCCCAGAGATGTCCAGAAAGCAGTTTATTTTTTTTTAATTTTTTTTAATGTTTATTTTATTTTTGAGACAGAGAGAGACAGAGCATGAACAGGGGAGGGTCAGAGAGAGGGAGACACAGAATCCGAAACAGGCTCCAGGCTCTGAGCTGTCAGCACAGAGCCCGACGCGGGGCTCGAACTCACGGACCGCGAGATCATGACCTGAGCTGAAGTCGGCCGCTTACCCGACTGAGCCACCCAGGCGCCCCCAGAAAGCAGTTTAATGTCCTTTCTAGAGATTGCAGTTCTGGTCTCCTCCCCTCAGTGCAGGGAAGTCTTCCATCTGAAGCTCTTATCTCCAAAACCTTGCAAGGGATCTGAACAGGTGATTCACAATAGTGCTCAGTGTGATTTAGATTCATAAATTGAGAGACTGTCCAGGAGTAAATTGCACAGAGCCTTAGGCCAGACGCAGCAGCCCCGTATTTAAACCATCTGGTCTAATCCCCTTGGCTCTCCCGCTCCAGGGAACGTAGGCAAGACTGCCTTGTGTGCAAGTCCCAACATCACCCGCGATTTCAGTCTATTTCTAGTGGGGTTTTGGGAGACCGGCCTCTTAAACTGCAGTCACTTAGAGCCAGTGCCTCTTCCATCATCCAGAGAAACAAAAGCTAGCTCTGGCATCTAAGAAAATGTTCTCAAATAGATCAAAATCAACTGCAGCAAATCCCTTCCATCCACTGCCCCCTTAAGGGCCTACCATCCCTGACTGGGGGATATTTCTGGCAACAGCCAGATGGATCCCCAGAACTTTGACTCAGAATCCCTCCCCTGACCCAAGCAAGCAAGCTGGAGCCTGTATTTTTCAGACATGAAACTGACAAGAGCAAATGAGCTGTATTAAGTCCAGGTCCCACAGCGGGGCAGATGAGGTGAGCCCAGCCAGTGACCTTCCCAAGGGACAGGAGTTTATAAGTCCCCTAGGATGGACTATCTGGTGGCTCCCTGATGCCAAAGCTCTTTTTAAAACCGCTCAGCAGATGCTGGCGGTTTGGAGGGGTCATGTGGCTTCTCAGAGTCCTAGGCTCGAGGGTTCATGTCTCATTTATACTTCCTGGAAAGTGTTGGGAGCTATTTCCAAATAGGCAACTGGTGGGGAAAGAGAGATGCCAAGGGCACCGTGACCACAGTCACCTAGCCTGAGTCCTCGTGGGGTACGCAACACTAAGATGTCACTGGTGACAAGAATGCTCGCGGTGTTCGGTTTCTGTCCCGTGGTTCATCTGTCACTTCTTCTGGACACAGGCTGAGGGAGTGTCCAGCCTCTCTGTGGTGACTGTTGCAGCGTCTGGAAAAGCAAACCTTCCAGACAAGATCTTCGGGAATCCTCTCTCAATCACAGTCCGGGCCCCAACTTTCCTTTCAGCCCCGCTTCACGCACACTTAATGATGAACTTCCTCTTCAAATGAAATGTGCTGTTGTCTCTGGACTGTCTGGAAAGGAATCAAGGTTTATACAATTTGGTCTGCTAGGAAGGAACAAGCCCGAGATGGCACCTTCAACAGCTGAGTTCAGGGCTGCCACAAGGTCCAAAGATCGGATAGTCTGCGAAGCACTGAGGTGTAGGAACACGGCCAGGGAGAGTGTCTTAGTCCATTCAGGCTGCTGTAACAAAACAGCACAGACTGGATGGCTTGTAAGCAACAGACATTTATTTCTCACAGGCCTGGAAGCTGGAAGCCCACCATCAGGGAGTCAACATGGTCAGGTTCTGGTAAAGATCCTTTCCCAGGTTGCAGACTGTTGACTTCTCATGATGGCCTCCCAAGGTAGAAGGAGCAAGGAGGCTCTCTGGGACCTATTTATGAGAGCATTAATCCTATTCATGAGGGCTCCTCCCTATGACTTAATCACCTCCCAAAAGCCTCACCTCCTGGTACCATCACATTGGGAATCGGGATTTCAACATATGAATGTTGGGGGATACAAACATTCATGATAGCAGGGTAAAATTAAAGACAGGGGATTGGGGCCCCATATAGGGAATATAGTCATCAAACATGCCAAAGGGCCAAACATCTTATATACATAGCTATGTAGTCCTTGCAACAGATCTATGGAGCAAGAATTAAGACATGTCTGGAAACAGGCCGAAATGTGTGAAGAAGTTTGCCCAAGGTCACACCTGATGAGTGTCAGAGACTCAATCTGACTCCAGAGCAATATGTCCCAAAGCCCATGCTCTTCTCATGACATCAGTGAAGCTACCTTCCAGGAACACCAAAGTGAGAAGGTAAGTTCTCAGGGTCCTGTAGCCTTCAGAGGGTGTATGGTTTAAAACATAAAGGAAAGTTCTAGATTGGATGGGAGAGTAGATCAGAGGTTCTCAGCCAGGGATGATGTTACTCCCCCCCTCCCCAGGAGGTATTTAGCAACATCAGGGGACATTTTCAATTGTCGCCACTTGGGGAATGATACTGGCAGCTACTGGACAGAGCCCAGAGATTCTGCTAAACATCCTGCTGTGCTCAGGAAGGGCTCCACAATGCAGACTTATCTGGTCCCAAATGTCAGCAGTGCGGAGTCTAGGAAACTCTAGACTAGTGATCGTGGGTCTCTTCCAACTCCAGAACTAAATGAGGGGCCTTAATTTTTCCCTCCAGCTGCATAAATGGAATTCAGTTCTGTAATTCCTCATTTTTCAAGGCAGGGCCAGGGAGGGGACAAGGATACCATACTTATACCACCAGACCCTTTTAAACCTTGAGTTTCTGGCACGCCAAAGGCCCCAAAGAAATTACACAAATATTCCCTCTACCTCCTAAAGACTTGGCCATCAAGTGCTCTCAATGAATCTGCATCCCTGAGAAGTCTAGCTAGTTAGAGATTTGTAGGGGCTTGGTGGGGGGAATAGGGGATTCCAGAAAAATCCAGAGGTGAGGGGCGGAAAAGGGTAGAAACTCATGGGTTCAGTACAATCCATCATTTCAATGAACGCCCAATTGGTAAAAGCTAACTCTCTGAAAGACCAATTTGCTAAAAGCAAAATCCCAGGAAGCCAGTTCTTAGAAAGATCAATTTGCCAAATTACCAAATCACCAAATTTTCCGGATCCACATGTTGTGAAGTTTAATGGAAATATTTATCCCCTGAAATTTCCGTGTGGACTAAGGTCATCTCCAGCATATTATAATTTTCAACTGGAACTTTTTTTTTTCCAGCTAGTTCTGATTTTCTTTTGAATGGTTTTGCTGTGGAGTTAAATTTTAAATTATAAGTTAATGTCATCTGAAATTCAACTTTATTTTGCATGCTGTTGAAAGTTAACTTATTTTCATTTCAATTTAATTAAAATTTTACGTCAACTTGCCAGCAGTTTACAGAAAGATGCAAAAGGCAGGGGCACAGCAAAACAGTGGGGGGACTTTGAGGATGGCCAGAAGAGATTTGCCACCCTAGTCATGTGCCAAGGACCAGGCACGAGTCAAGGAAGAATCAATTCAGAAACAGCGAGAGTAAGCACTTTGCATTTTTAAATGTGGTTGATAATGACCTGAAATAATAAATCAAGGCAGAGCGACTAAAAATATTAAAAATGCGAGAAGATCGGTGCAAATAAAAATTAACATTTAAAATATCTTTCTAGTTGCTCAGCTGATTTACCAAAAAGGGACAATGTTACTAATCCTAAGATATGGCTTATTTCTGAGAATAGCTACAAAATCAATAGACCTCCATTTCTCCTCATGGAGTGCTACATATCAACATTGTGTGGGTAATAGGTTTGGTTTTTTTTTAACCACTTCTGACTTCTATTGGGCCATGGTGTCATTTCCCATTTTTCTAAACATCGGGCACTTTTCAGCAGTGTTCATACCTTCCTTAATTTTGGATCCCTGATAATTTGACATTTAAATTCATTATTGTATTTATATTAAAAAGCACTTTTCCAATTAAGTTCAAATGTAAACTAAACCTCCAATAAAAAGAAAAGCCAACATTTAATTTACAATTAGAAAACATGCGAGGTGAGTCAGTTTTAAACTAGACTAAATTAAATTTATAGTCCAAAGCATATGAAGAAAATCAAAAGTAGCCATCCGTTAAAACAATTGCACGTAAATATTAGCATCAACTGAACATTTCCCATGTGATATGCTGAAATGGTATTACTAATGATAAAATATGATAAATGATGTGGCATCATTGGTAACAAAAATGAGATGTTTACATTAATTTTAAAACATTCCTGTTAAAGTGGCTAAACAGTCTAGTCAAATATTACAAAGCATCTAATTTGGTAAATTTGGTACATCGGTCAACAGGTGAATCGATCATTTGGCAAATTGGCCTTCCGATAATTGCTTTTCAGGGAATTTGCCTCAGACTCAAGAATATGTAAAAGTGGGAAAAGGGAGTAATTTACAGTGCGAGGGCTTCACGATAGTGGGGCAGGCTGTGGCTTTGCTCCCCACATACCTTTAGAGGCTGCAATCTGCCCTGGGGGCAGGGGCCAGGGAGCTGAGTCACCCCAATAACTAGCACCCTCTGGGCACTGCGGTGCCAGTGGCTATGCATAGCTCCAGAGGCTTAAGACGCGTTCCTGTCCCTCAAGACAAGCATCTTCCTTGTGAAGGAAACCTAATGCTTTAATTATTCAACACTACTAAGCCCAGCTGATGTAAGTGATCCTTGTTTTTTCATGGTGGCAAAGGATCAGTACAGACTCCGCTGGAGCCAAAGCTCAGAGGAGCTGCGGGTGGACCAGTAAGTCAAAGTCAGGCCGCTGGAACTCCTGGGGAGAGAATCCATTCAGATCTCGTTCACCATCTAGGTTGAATTTGTGGGTGTTTTTTTTTTTTTTTGTTTTAATCTGGTAATGAAATAAGATGTTCACCAACTGGTACATTTCTGATGGCATCTTATTGGTTGCATCCAAATTTGTTGATGAATTGTTTCAACCAGGAAAGAATCGTTCCAGACTCAGGCAGATCTGACATGCAACGATGACTGGAGGTTCCAGTACAGAGGCTGGGCTGCTCCAAAGCTCCACGGAGGGACGGGGACAGGAGACAGTTGTATACTGACCCCTTTGTGTATGTAAAGCCCTTCAGGTATAGCCTTCAAGATCTTGTCTCCTTTGCTTTCCGACAACTATGAGTAGAGAGTTCATGAATTCATATCGTCCGTCTTCCTTACTCCGCACCTACGTCGCCAATGTCCAGCCGGCAAATGTGTGAGCATGCCCATGCAATGCCTTCTCTCCAGGGTGGCCTTCCCATAGCCCCCCATTACAGACAGGTGCAGCGCCCGGGATCTCTGCTTCACAGACTGTACTTTCTGTGATGACTGATTCAGCACACAGCAGATCATACGGACAGTTTCAGGGTTTACTTGCCATGAATCTCAAGCACCTAGCACAAAATCCAGTATGTAAAGAAAGAGCGGAATTAATGTTCATTGAATGGCAAAATTAATGAAAAATTGAACCTTTTATGACAAGTATGATGATCTTCATCTGAAAGAGGATAAAGCTGAGGCAAAGCAAGATTAAGTCAGGAGCTAAAGTAGCACTGGATCCAGTATTGGAACCCCAGTCCGCTGACCCAGGGAGGCTGCACCGTGACATTTGAAGATGAACTGAACACCTACTGTGTCTAGGGACATGTAGTTGTTGCTATAGTCCTGGGGAAGAGTTACTATTATTTGCAATTTTGAGATGAGGCTCAAAGAGGGCCCAAACTAGAGCTAGAAAGTGATGGGAGTGGAGTTTGAACCCAGGTTGGTCTGACTCCAATGCCCTTTTTCTTCTCACCACCTTGTTCTATAACAATAATAATAATAACAACAATAGCAACAGTGCTGTTATTACTGTGTAACCCACGTCTATACAGCCTACAAATTATTCTAGAGTCTACCACTGTCCCAAGCCAATAACCCTGTGAAACAGAAAGAGTTATCCCTCACCCTCATTTTTTCTTTAATAGTGGGAAAGCTCAGGTTCTGAGAGACTAAATGGCCCATTCAAATTCACATCGCTCGTCAGTGGCAGACCTTGGAGATTATTAATCCATGCTGTCTAAGACAGTAGCCACTTGCCACACATTGAAGTTTCAATTAATTAAAATTAAGAAAATGTATAAGTCACCTCCTTGGACTCACTAGCCACATTTGGAGTGTTCAATACCCACTGTGGCTAGTGGCTACCGTATTAGAGAGCTCAGATAACAGGCGTTCCTAATGCTGCAGAAAGTTCTATACAACAGCACTGAAACCTTGCAGCAGAAGCATCACCTGGGAGCTTATTAGAAATGCCGAGTGTCAGCCCCCACCCCAAACCTATGGAACCAGAGTCTGCATTTTAGCCAGACCCCCAGATTTGGGTAAAGTTTGAGAAGCACTGACCTAAACCACACCCCCCTTCATTTTGCAGCTGAAAAACTGAAGTCCATAGAGATGAATTAACATGACCATTGTCACATACAAGGTTGGGAGTAGAGCTGGAGCCAGGAGCCAGGACTCAGGCATCTGCCACTCAGCCTTGGAGTAGGCACAGGGCCCTAGAGACCCAGGTGGCACCTGGCAATGGGACGGGGAAGGGCGTGCCAAAGTCTCTCTCCCTGCGGCAGCGGGCAAGAGGGCAGCAATGTTGGCCCAAAGAGGGTAGGGGGAGGCTGGCATATCTAAGAGGCCCTTGAAGGGCGGACCCTTGTCCGAGATAAATGATAACACCATAGAGCTACCAATCTGAAGAACGGGAGATGGGGGCCTCCTGACAGGCCAGGACTGCAGCCAAAGGAACACTAGGTATGCAATCTTCTCTACTACAGTGAGAGTATGGGAGCCTCCCTTCCCTGACAGGGGCTAACCCCCACCCTGAAGTGAGCTCCCATGGTGCTGCTAAAAGTTTATCCCTTATGTTCTCCCCATCCCCAGCAAGGACCCCACAGGCAGTCAGCCAGACAAGTGCACAGGCAAAAACAAGAGATGTGCTTTGAGCCTCTGGAGACAACATCCTAGTTCACCGTGGCTTCTCTGCGGAATATTTCCAGGCCTGGTCAACAGAGGAGGAGGGCTCTAGACTAGGATTCAGCTCTATACCAGGCTAGACGGGTTGTGTGACTCTAGAACAGCATTACTGAAGAGAAATTTCTGCAACAGAGAAATGCCCTATATCCGTGCTGTCCAGTACGGTAGCCACCAGCCACCTGTGGCTGTAGAGCACTTGACCAAGGAACTGAATCTTTCATTTTAATTCATTTCAATTTAAACAGCTGCGTGTGGCCTCGTGGCTACCATATTGAACCACATAGCTCTGGACAAGTCTTTCCGCCTCTTCGGGGCTCAGCCTTCTCAGCTGTAAAATGAAAGAGCTTGACTAGGTGGGCTGACTCTGAATCTGAACCACAGCCAAGGTGGAGAGATCTTTGGTTTCCTTTCAGTCAACGCCCCACAGGTGGATGGTGCCCACTTGCTCTTCTGTCCCGGGCTGATGCCCTTCCTGCTGTGTCACCATGGTGAAGAGGAAGAAGATGCCTTCAGGCAAAGGAAGGCCCAAATAGTCTCCATCTCAACCTCTTCTGTCAACTTAAAAGGAAGTAAAAGAATGTGACATGTACTTTTTCCTTGGGTTCTGTTAGATCTGAAGTGTTCAACCCACTGACTGACACAGAATTTTAATACATATAGTGGTTTTTAAAATGATGCCACAAATTCTTTGATAATCCTCTGTTGAGAAGTGGAGGAGTCTCTGTCCCCTCCCCTTAGCTATGAGCAAGACTGAGCCATCTTGGCCAATGGTGGATAATAGAAGGGACTAGGTGAGAGCCAAGGCTAGTTATAAAGGGATGCAGCTCCCCCTTCACTGGGGGCACTTGCTCTTGGAATCTTGAGTCTCCACGTAAGAATCCCCTCTGTGCCACAACCATGATCCCAAAAGGCCACAAGTCCATGCCCCAGGTGACAGCCATCGCAGCCAAGGCACCAGATCTGAGAGTGAAGAGACCATCTTGGAAGTGAATCCCCCAGCCCAGCTATTCCAACCTGCAGTGATCTGTGCCGTCCCAGCGGAGGCCCGAGACATCCTGGAAAGGGGAGAGCTGTTTTTACTGTGCCCTTTCTGAATTTCTCACCCTCAGAATGGGAGGGCCAGTCCCATGGCACCATATTTGAGGGATGGCGTGCTCTGTAGTAATAAATAACAGAACAGGATGTAACCAGGTGGGAACTCTGTCAAGTGATGGGTAGGTTCTCAAAAGGAGGGGCTCTCCAACAGTCAGGTTCAAAGCAAAGGTCTTAGGACTGGGGTGCTCAGGTTTCCACCCCAGCTCTGCTCCTCGGCGATCCTCTGGGTATAAGCAGATTTCTTAACCTCTTCAGCTTCTTCCTCCAGATGGAACTCTGTTTGTGGTGATTAACACAAGACAATGCTCACGAAGACCCTTCAGTGAATGCATCACGAAGGGAGGCAGTGACTGTGTATGCAGTCAGCTTTGCGGTTCTAGTCCTAGGTACACGGCTATGGACAAAGAGCATGCATAAGATGTTTTCTCATGAGATCACCACTATGCAGTCTGGATTTGGGAGAGTTGAAATTATGTGAATTTAAGAGGTTAGAAAAGCATTTGAATCAGGAGCTCCGCTCTGGTGCATGCATTTGCTTCCATGGCCTGCGAGATAAAGCAGCTCGCCTATTTAGACGACAGTGATAACACGAGAATCAAAAAGGAAGAGACACTGAGTCCAGAATGTCCTCTGCTCCACATGATGCCTTCAGGCTCTGAGGTCCCAGCTGTGGCCTGTGCCCTATTTGATCTCCATTAAAGCACCTGGTCCAGAAGCTATCTCCTGAGTGCACCCCCTTCCTCTGAGTTCTCCCCTGAGCTGAGACTTCTATCAGAAGTGACCTTTTCCTTCCACCTCTAGCCCTAGTGTCATACCCCTCCCAAGCTGGAAGTTCTTTTTGGTGTCTGACTCCAGCGATCCATCTCTCTCTCTTACACACAAACACACACACCACATCTCTCATCTCAGTTCAATCCCCAGAGAAGCCGGAACAGAGATCATCAATATCTCAGAATTAAAGCACTTTTTCTCTGTTCGGCAATGGCTCCTTAGCTACTCTTTCTCTTACCACATTTCAGGTGGGAAAATGCCACGAGTGACAGATAAAGAGGAGAAACAAAGAGTAACAGGCATTTCCCAGAACTGAGCACCACGAGTGTGGCTTCTGGGCTGCCCCATGGAGCGTCTGCCATGTTGCTCTCTTGAAGGCCCCCCTCCACTCCCTTCCAAAGAAGGAAATCAGCAGGGTCCATTAGTAAGAGCCAATGGTAGGGAGAGGAAGAGAACGTTATCTCTGGCATTCCATCTTCTCAGTGGTCCAGAAAACTTAGAAAGGGCAGAGCACTCCATTTATCTCCCCAGATGGGTCTCGGGTACCTGACACGACCTGGCACCCATGTTCTTCCTCTGATTTCCTTGTCTCCAGGAGCTTGGCAAGTCGAGCAGCCAAGGCGGGGTTCCGGTTGGGACAGCACCAGGGAGAGGGGAGGGGGGCACTCTGGCCCTGGAGTAGGGAGGTGAGCACACATCACTTCAGCTGCAGTTAGAGGGGTGGAGTGAGGGGAAGGGGGGTGTGGCCATCAGGAATGCAGCACAGGCCTGAAGAGGGTCGGCCATGTCTGATCTCTCAGGATGGACACAGTTTAAGTCAGAAGGTAGGAGGAATGGAATAAGGCACAAGGGAAGAGCAGGGATGGTGAAGCTGCCTCCATTCTCCTCCTGACTTTGACTCATTCTTGCCCTTACTTTTCTACCCAAGAGGAAGTCTTGCAGAGCAGAAACAGGCCAGCCACTGGGCCCCATTGACACCAGCTTCGGCCGTGTGATCTTGAGTGTATCACTTAGCTTCTCTGAGCCCCCCTTTGTCTGTAAATCAAGTGACACAATTCAGTAAGGAAACACAGATGAAGTGCCTTGGCAAAGTACTGCACCGGTTCAGATACCCTCCAAACATTAGTCCCCTCTCCCCATTATGCCTTCCCACCATCCACCTTCATGACAGAGAAGTAATTCTCAGCTAAAAAGTAACCAGAGAGAAGGCCACGATCACAGGGGCAGGTTGCTGCAACACTGGTTCAAGGCGTGTAATCATCATGAGGTCAACCTTAATAGCCTCTATTTATTTTGCACCTGTCTTTGAAGAGCTCTGTCCCCTTCAGCCGCTGGATGAGCTCAGTCACCTTCATGAACATCTGAGTGAGGTCAGGAGAAAAAACACATGTTATGCCCGGCTCAGGTTGGGGAGCTCAACCCAGGAAGGGATTTGCCCAATGTTGTTCAGGTGGAACAGAGACAGAACTGAGGCTGGCAGACCACGGATGGCTGTTCAATAATAACCAGCTTCTCAACATGTTCTTCTGCCTCCCGAGCAAGAACAGGGTCAAGTCCACTCTTTCCCACACCCTCAGGACATCCCAAAGGTGAGTAACCAGGGTCCCACAACCTTTGCAAAAATATGTCTAGCTCTCAAAGCTCCATATACCTGGTGAGTCACAGAGTCTTAAGGAGAATGTGCCCCAAGGCAGAAGCTCTCCAGGGATGCAATTTTCATCCACCCAAGAACCACTTCCCTCCAGCCTAGATATTAGACAATGGCATGCATGTGGAATGCCCAAGTGTCTATAAAAGAATTATTACTAAGTAAGAGTGGATGATGATAATTAATTACCCTCCATTAAAGAGAAAGTCCCTACAGCAAAAGCATCAAAGGCAACGTTTTACTGAGTCGGCAATTTCTTTGGCTCTGGAACAAGATGACTCCTTCGTCTGCATCTTGGGTCGGTTCCTTTCTCTCGCATTCTGACTTGAAGAATATGCATTTTGACTTTAGAAAATTTCTTTTAATTCCCACTTTTCTCCCCATCCCTGATCCAGTAATCATTATCATTAAAACTTCACACTGGGGCCACAGACATATTTTATAGCTACCCTTTGATGGATTAATTCACAGTTGCCCTCCTTCTTTACTAAAGTCTAAATCAAAGAAAATGCACTTCGAACGGAAAACAAAATCTCCCTGCCAGCCAACGAGGGAAAGCCTTGGAAAACAGACATCCAAAGGATGCTGGCATCTATCTCCTCTTCAAAAATACGCTAATGGGGAAGAGTGGATGAAGCAGAAAGGTATGCTATAGTCCCAAAGGAACACAAGGGACCAGTCCTGATTTCCTCCAAACCCTGTCCTGTGTCAGACTCTATAGGGTATATACCCATGTCTCTTAGAAACATACTTACTTCATGATTCTTGGGAAACACCTCCTCTGCAAAAATCTGAATCAGCTCTCTTGTGACCACTAGGAAAGGTCTCTGCGTACCGGACAAAACTGACCATGGAAAGAACGTCCCAGGAATCTCATGTGACTAATCTTGGAAGGAATCTTGGAATATCTGTGTATAGTGAAAAGAGTACAGAAGCTAAGGAGTCTGGGAGCTAAAAAGTCTCTGCACTTCCTGGACTTGTGACCTGAAGGCTCTCTGGAGGTCAGGCACCTAATCTGTAAGAGCAAAGAGAGGAAGAATTCTTATCTAATGCGTTCTTGAGAAATTGGAGGAGATCCTTGACGTGGTTCAGCACCTAGCTCAGTTCCTGCATATAAGCCTTCCATCATGTTATATAATCACCATCTTGGGAGGATGGAAGCAGGGCCGTGAAGGAGGTCAAATGCCACTACAAATGCCAGCTCCCAGAAGACTGTCTGGACCTTTGTAGGCACCTAGTTAAGTATTTGTTGAATGAATCAATGGAGTCGTATCCATTTGCTGTGGCCGGTGCAACCAGAATGCTGATAGACTCAGGAAGAGCTCTCTGGGCATTAAAGGAGTATTTTCCAATCATCAAGTTCCACAGACTTCAGCAACCCAGAGATGTCCTTTGAGGACTGGTTAATACTCAAGGTTCCTACTAAAGAATCTTGCAAAAACTTGTGGAGGCTGTGCAGGACTAGACAGGAGACAGGTTTCCATCAGCCTATTCTGAAGAAGCAATTACTTGCTAGAATACTTTCCCTGGAAACAACCAGCCCAACACCAACCTATTAGGATAATTATTGTCAGCGGTTGGCACAGGCCCACTACCAATCTTGGTGTCTTCACACAACAAAAGATTTAATTCTCACTGACGAGGAGTCCAAGGTGGCTTGATAGGGGTCTTCCTCCAACCAATGACTCAGAGATCTAATTGCCTCTCCGTCGCAGCATATTCCTTTCAAAGTTGCCCAGCAGAGGAAAAAGAAATGGAGCTGGCCCAGTGCCTCTTTACTGTGTTGGCCCAGCAGTAGCACAGATCATTCTTGATGACAGCCATTGGCCAGAACTACTCATGTGGCTCCAATCCAACTACAAAGGAGCGCATGAATATTAAGTGAGTACTGAACGTCTCTACCCCTCGTGGGGACCCAGTTGATGGGGACCCAGTGGATGATGACTCACCACTATGACAGCCAAGAAGCTCTGGATCCCCTCTCTCTACCATTTAACACTTCAACTAGAGGTGCAAAAGGAGACTTTTAGGCAAGATACTCAAACACAGGATCCAGGGTCCCGGCCTTGGGAAACATTCTCTATTGGTGATTATTCATGCTTTCCCCTCTCATTCTGATGAGTGAGTTTCAGAGCGGGTGGCTGAGGCAGTCATCGTGGTATCCTTATAGCTGATTCCCTCCCCAGCAACTCAGCTGAGAGCAGAGATCACAGCAAACCTGGCACCCTTGTCCTCTCGCTCTCTCCCGGAGAACAGATACCCTCCCTCTCCGGAATGTATGGAGGCCGCCAGTCACAACATAATTCTGTTCGAGTCGGTGGTGCCTACCAGCAGCAGGGACTGCTCCTGAGAGGCTGGCAGCCTGAGAGGCCTTCGTAGCTATTCGGGGGGCTAGGACCAGCAGGTGAAAGTCCAGTTCCTCTCCACCAGCCAGCCTAGGACTCTCTGAAAGAGGGATTAAAGCTAGCCTGAGGCTTCCAGGGGAAAGAAACATATGCGGTTTGAGGCCCTAGAGGCTAAAAATCTAGGACTGTATATTTCAGGCTGTGGCTTTGCCAAGTTTTTTCCCAAAGCACAAGGCTGTGGAAATTCTGAATTATCCAGTCACTGGCTATGGTCCAAGCCACACTTCTCTTTACCTTCCCAATGCACCCCTTAGCACCCCAACTCCCTGACTGCCTCCAGGAGCCTCTGCATTCTTCCCCAGCAAACACACTGACAGTCTTGTAAAAACCGAACGCGAGGAGAAGAAAAGGAGAGACCAGGCTTATTAAACTCCCCTTCGGCTAGCTGCGTGGATTCTTTTAAGTCCACTGTTGGATTTCTTTGAGGCCTCAGTGCGTGCTGATTTGCATGGCTGGCTTAGCGGATGGGGAACGGAGGTAAGACAAGCTTTGCCCTGGACAAATAAAAACCTCTTTGTTAATTAAGGAGCCACCGACAAGGCCATGGCCTATGTCAGGCAGCCTACACAGAAGGTTGGATTCTTCTGGAACTGAAAACAAGGAAATAGAGAAACTCCCCCCGCCCCCTCCACACTGCATAACTTTGTTCAAGGGCTGCTAAGTTATTCCCTGCTACTACATCAGCTGTGAGAGCCCTGTGAAACATGCTGGGGTTAAAATAAAACTCAAGCCCCTCGAGCATATAAAGAAGAGGATGTGTGAAGTTACCTAAAACAGTTCAACATCCATCTTCTCTCTGAAAAATCGTTAATTTTCTACACAGACTTTTTATGCTCACCCGTCATGTCCAGACAGACTAATCTGAATTCAGGATTTGAATAATCCACCCAAGTTGGCCTGCGAATGTTGAGTGGAAAAATGATGCCAGGGGATTCACCCAAAACCCTGGACCCACAGGACCTTACAGACGGCTAGCCCTTCTTAAGGGTGACTTCTAGCAAAAGCTCTTTGCATGCCAAAGGGTATACCAATGACAGGACACCTGGCCACGCCTCCCTCTCCACAACCCTCCCCCTTGCTGAGCCATTTTCACCGGAGCTTCTGAAGCTGAGAGTCTAAGGTCTGACTTCCACGCCCGTTCCTGTCAAAGACAGGTCACGCAACCTGTACTGAGGACAAGGAGACTGGGGAGGTTACGTGTGGCCATACGTGATGGGCCCCTATACACCCTAGGCATCCAATAAATAACACAGCGATCATATTGTTGCTCTCATCACTACCTCCTTCCGCCCTTTGTTCACTTCGCCGGAACACATCCAGCTTAGCTCAAAGGGAGCTTAGCCATTTCCAGGTAATATAAGGGATTAATTGGGCTGATCTAACTTTTCCAAGAGATGTGAACAGAACAGAAAGGAATACAACAGCCCGAAGTCACTACAAGCTCAAATTAATACCCTGACTGCCTAAGAGTTGACCTATCCTCAATTACTTACATCTACTGGGCATTTTTATATGGCCAGCCCTGCACTGACTCTTTGCTTCTCTGATCTCATTGGGACCTCCCAGCAGCTCTGCTGTTTATAGGGGCCCTGTGCCCTAGCTGCCACACTGCTTACAGCGTCTCCTCGAAGACTCGGCCACCATCCCACTATAAAAACCTCTTGTAGCATCTCTAACCTCCACTTGCATCACAGAGCCTCTGATCTTTGGGCAGACACCGTGCAACAAGCCCGGATTTGAATCACTCATTAGCGATTACTTGCCACTAATCCTTAACTACGCAGTTTTCACAACTAGGAACGGGAAACAATGATGTCTTCTGCTCAAGGACTCTGGGAGTGCTGGAAACGCATCTGAACGCTGCCTCACAGCTCAGAGTGGTCACCGTTGCATGAATTCAGGGTCTGCTGTGTGTTACGCTATTAGCCAATTCTCACCTTTGCCTTTTTATGGCCAAAATAACACCAAAGTTTATCGTCCCTACTTTACAGATGTCAATGTTCTGAGGGATTAGTTAACACTCCCAATTGTAAGCGGCAGAGCTTGGATTTAAACTCAAGCCAACCAGACTTCCAAGTCCACTCTGTGTTACACAACCCCACACCTTTCTTAATCTATCTCATCGCACAGCTCACCTACCACACGTTCTTCTTACCACGCTCATTTCCTAAGAAAACGTCCTGGGCCTTCGCTCTGAAGATTGCATGGCCTCTCGCCCATGTTCCAAGTGTGTTCATCCCTCCCCAGAAGGCAAAGAGCAGGAACCAACAAGATGAAATTCAATGGTGATAAATATAAAGTTCCATATTTCAGTTCAAACCAAAAGTTATATGGAGAGATTTTAGAGCAACTTGGTTCAGACTAGTCAAGGGAAGGGGCTGTAAGGGAGAGGGTAGTTGCATTTTCACCTCATCTTTGGCTCAGCAGGAGGAGTGTGACATTTGTGTTACTCTTGAACTCCACACACTTTCACGTGAGCCACGGGATGAAGCTCTTTGAGAAGCAAATGTCTCACAACTGTAGGAACAGATGTAAAGTGTACCTTGAAGGAGGTGCTAGTCTTGCCCAGTGGCCTGACAGCTTAAGAGGGGTACTTTCAATCCCCTGCTTGTTTAAAGAAGGTTCCTGACAAGGAAGAAGGCGTTTGAGAGGGTGTGCTTCAGATGATAACAAATCCACCCATCAGCGTAAGAAATATGTATTGATCCCTTTACAAGTCAGACACTGTTGTATAACCTGAGGATACAGCCAAGTGTCTGCCCTCTCGGGGGCCCTAAACATCTCCTTCTCATGCGTGCCTTCCAAAAGAGTCCCAAGTTTGTACCATGGTCTGCCAGATCCTAGCAGCCCAGCCTCTGGCTTCCTCCGACCTTTCCTACTCTTCTCTGACGTGCCCCTGGAACATTTCCCTCCTTGCTTTTCCTTGAACACTCCAGGACTTCAGGCTTTTGCATTTGTAGTTGTCAAAGATACCCTCTGATTGTAAAAGTCTGTTGTTTTATTCCAAGATTCTTCAGAGATTATGCAGCCCATCATTCCTTTTATATTTTTTATTTTTTCCACCTTCTTTCTATGAATTTATATCAGTGTTCCTATCCTGGTTTAAAGAGTTTTAAATGGTGGGGATTGTAATTAACAAGATTTGTTTGAAGGAATTTGATATTTAGCCTAAGAAGATAATAATCATGATGACTTTGTTGTTTGTCATAGCTGTAGCCCCAGTGCCTAGGGCAGTGCCTGGGACACCATGGGACTGAATAAATCACTGGGAGATGATTGCACACTGGAAGTAACAAGAACAAAAATACAAATGATGACAACTCCTACATCTTTTTTTGTTCTCCTTGCTGTGATTTCCTCATGTCTAAACCTATTTCCCTCTGATTTTAATTATTTTAATGGTGCCAACATCTTGCCATTGGCTGCTGGTTCTAACTACATTGGTTGGAATAAAACACTGACTTGTAAAAAAAGAAAAGAAAATGAAAATAACAGCTATCCCGGCAGCCTACACTCCTCCAGATGGGTTCTGCCTTGAATTTTACGGTCCTGATGATGCTGGTTCCAAGAGAGGTCATCTCCTATCTGGTGGCTTTACTCCAGTTTATGGATATTTTATTAAAAGCTGCATCCGGTAGACCCTCCAAAATGTCCAGCAAAAATGTCTTCCACACAAGGTAAGGAAATGAATAACAGCATTCAGGTCTCAGAGGAGTTATTATATACAGAGCAGAAGCCAGATGTTCTCCATCTTTTCTGAAGGTGTATCAAGAGGAAATCCACTGGAATCACAGCAGGCAAGATGTAAGTTGCACAGGTAGAAGAGCACGCTTAAGATAAAGGACTGGGAAGTAATGGAAGAAGAAAAGTTGAAGGATTTCTTCCTCTAGAGAATTTGAAGTTGAATGAGGCCATGCATCTGTCTGGGTTGATTTAGCCATGCGCCACTGGGAGGACAGAACATATACTGCACAGTGACCTGACTCTCCCAAAGTGACTTTAGACACTGGACGATTTCCATCAAAACGTTAAGGATCATTTTGCACACGAAGATACGGTTTTTGTCTTTTTTCTAATAAATCGTGCATTTCAGCTCGGGGAAAGGAGCCAAAGGTAGAGGATGACGCTCAATGATTATGGCAAGTTAGGATGTAACGTTCGGAAGTTGATTTTTCTTATACTAATTATAGCAAAGGGCAAATGACCAAAGAAACTCTTACATGAAAATCCTGGACGTCTGCTAAAATTTCATTTTCCAAACATTAAAGACGTTTTACAGCTGTCGTCATGAAGGGGAAAACAGTTTAGCAATCTAAATGCACAATGCTCCCTTAAAAAGGGGGTTTTGGAGGAATACTCCTCTTAGTCAAATGCAATGGCAGATAGACCCATGTGGTGTGGCTAAACAGATACTGGTCTCCGACTCAAGAGTCACTCTGCAGTGGCAGGAGGCACTTTCCTGTACCCTTCTTCCATCGATGACTTTTACAAAAGGACAAAAAAAGCTGGCTTTCAGTTTCACCTCCCAGCAAACCCTAAACTAGCCAGATTGTTCTAGCCCCACAGTGAGTAAAACCCCATGCCCTCTTTCTTGATAGCATTATTTGGGGAGACTGTGTAAAACCTCAGAGTGGATAGCTGGGAGTGCACCAAAGGAACTTAGTCCACGTGCAGTAGGGGTCCAGCCTCCACAAAGTTTCCATGTTCTCAGTGTGGCACAAACAAGCAGAGCCACCGGAATTGGACCAGCATCACTACCAACATAGATCATTGCTCATGACTAGAAGGGCCTCCCCAGAGTTCTGGTGCTCCTAAGACCCAGGTAGCTTCCCGTCTGGGGACCGCCAGGATATCAGATTAAATTTCCAAACAACCTGAAGAGATGAGGAGTCAGAGATGTATTTTTGCTGATTTAAAGAACATAAGTTCAGTATTTCTTGCACACCAGAGTTTGTGGGCTAAGAGTCACGCCTGTAATCAATGGCACGCTCAGGGGCACGTGCCCAGCCCTGCACGCGATGGGCCTGGAAATCTCCGGAGATGATGTGAAGAGGTGAAGTTATGTCTGAAAGTCTAGGAAGGCTCCAAGGAGACAGAATTCTGCAAGATGTCTGATCAGAGAAGAAAGAGTTCAGAACAGAAGGAATTGTGCCTGAGGTAGGTCTCAGGCAGAAGAAACGGGGCAAGGGGCACTGAGCTAGTCTCCATATACTTGACCTGTTTGGATGTAGCCACGAAGCAGTGACTTGTGAGAAAAGTCTCATGCTTTGTCTCTCAACTGAGCCCTGGGATTTGAGTCTTAGCCTTTCCCACACTATTCATTACCTTTACTTTCTGTTTTATGGTGCCTTCACTTCTTCTGTCAGGGATCAGTGCGCTTGATGATATAATTCATGTCAAATTGTTAAATGATAATGATATCCAAAAAAAAAAAAATCAAGAAGTGGATAAATAAATCCATCTGGTAATGATATTTCATGCATTGGAATATCAGTAAGAAACTAATTTGGTTACATTGGGCTCCTGAAGGAGTCACCTGTATGACGTAGGAGTCTTGCTTATTCCTAGACCACCCTTTGTCAAAGTGATTTGAAGATTCTCTCCATCAGAATAACTCAGGGCATTTGTTAAAACACAGATCCCTGGTTCCTACCTTAAACATCCTGAATCTCTAAGACTGGAGCCCAGGCATAAAAATTTTAAAGAAGCCTCCCAAGTGATCTTTACGCACGATCAACTTTGAGGACCCTTACCTGGCAAGGCAGTGAACAATGTCTCTTCCCTGACCCTTAGCATCTTGACCATATCTCTATTTGGTATATATTTCACAGCATAATAATTGATTGCATGTCTGTGTCATTCACATGAATATCACAATAGATAAGACAGCGAACATGGGACCAGGTGTAAGAACCAGAGAATCTTGAGAAGGTAATATATAAAAACATCAACAATACCTTATAGGATGTTGGTGAGAATTTAATGAATTTAATATAGTATGCAAAGTACCCAACACAAGTGTTAGCTTTATTCCTTTACACTTTGCATCAATATGCTAGAATATGAGTTCTTAAGGGCAGGGACATTTCCTTGTCTTGTTCATCCTTGTCATCCTGGAACTTTGAGTAGGGACTGGCACATAATTGGTTCTCAGACGATCTTTGCTGCATGGTCGGCTTCATGAATGAGTTCATATAGAGTCACCATAGGGTATACTTAGTGAAGCTACTTACCCTGGAAATGGCCTCTGCAAGAGTAATTGAATACATTAGGATAATCTGCACATGACATGTGCTTCCTCTCCGCATCGTCAATGCCAACAAAAAAAAAGTTTAAATGAATGTGTGCATACATAGAAGTGTAGATATATTCTAAAACACTCATAATGGACCACTCATTTGCTGTAACTACCCCTCTGGTGTGAATCAAAGAAAACCAAGAAATGTGGACACAGAACTCACACATAAGTTGAAATTTATGAGCCCGAGAGGTCGGAATCAAGAATTTGAACCCTCCTGGAGATACAGAGAACTCACTAGGAGAGGTACAAAGGATATAAACTGCTCAGGTAAATGACTCTGGAATTCTGTTCCACCACATCTAGTTCTACAATTTACCCAAAATCAAGAAAGTAACAAGAGAGCTCTGGAGGCTGAAGGCAGGTGGCTGCCCCAGTATGAGGACGTATTTCTTTCCTCTTTGAATACAAACACTGTAGAATCTATAGAAAAAGGCAGCTGGCGAAGAGAGGACACTGAACACATTGAAAAACCCAACATACACATGCATATGAAGAAAGACACTGTGCCTAAATAAACTTAGACTGGAAATAACCCACGTGGCAGGGGAATGAAAAGCTAAAGTTATAGAACCATGGAGAACCGGAGAGGAAATGGAAAGCGCTTTCTTTGGGGGAGTCTGTGAGGCAGGAAGCAATGCCTCTGTGGAATGAATGGGATCATTCAGAAGCCCGGATTGCCCTGCTTGGTCCCCTTCTGCTTCATAAATGTACAACTTCTAAATACATCCAATGGCGTCTAGTTGATGCCAAAAGCACTCTTCAATTCAGACAGGCTAGCAAAAAAAAAGCCAACCAACTCGATAAAGAATCTAAGCCAAAGCAGTTATAAGAATCCAGGTAGGCAATACCGACACATGGTAGACCAAATAACTTTCACTTTCTCACAGAGTTCCCAGGATCCGGAAGCCTCGGCTGGAGAGAGATGTTCAGGTGAACTGGTTAGCTCAGAAAATTTACCCACCGTAGTCCCGTTAAGAGAAAGCTCAGCCATGAGGATCCTTGATATAAAGTAGCAAAGTAGAAAGCTATCAAATGGTAAGAGGCTTTATATGTCAGGCTAAATCACCCTTTCTGTTAATTCTTCTCTGCCTGATTTTGTGTTTTCCTTGGAAAAACAATGAGAATTCTGATCCAATCACAAAATGCGCTATCCACGATTTTCAACTGTATGCGTTTAGATAGAGAGCAGTTGTCCATTGTGCTGGTCAAGGTAAACCCTCTTTCCCTTCCTCCTGCCTTCAAACTCTGCCACTACCCACCCTTCCCAAAACACACAATGAAGACCAGTCAACTTCAGAGCTGTGTGTCCACGTGCAACAGAGACGGGATTATAGCAATCCTGTGGAAGTTGTTAAGATGGGACCATGAGAGTTGGCCTTAGGAATTTGGAGTAAAAGCAGTGGTGAAATGAAAAAAAGCTGGGGGTGGGGGGGTGGTTATGTGCATTTATCTGTATAAGTAAAGTTTGGACAGCCAACTCATTTCCTGAGAATTATGTATTTTCGACGTCCTGTATCTCATGGCAATGTATTACACAGATATATGAAATGTTGAATGGACGAGTCACGTAGTCTGGTGTATCAAGTGTCTGAGATCTCTTACGGGAAGTGTGGAGAATGTTATATAGAATGTTGTACAATGTACTCAAAAATCAACCAGTGGAGAGCATATAAAAAGGACCTCGGAATCAAAGTTCCCAATGGTTGGGGCGCCTGGGTGGCTCAGTCGGTTAAGCGTCCGACTTCGGCTCAGGTCAGGATCTCGCGGTCCATGAGTTCGAGCCCCGCGTCGGGCTCTGCAATGACAGCTCAGAGCCTGGAGCCTGTTTCAGATTCTGTGTCTCCCTCTCTCTCTGACCTTCCCCCATTCATGCTCTGTCTCTCTCTGTCTCAAAAATAAATAAATGTTAAAAAAAAAAATTAAAAAAAAAAAAAAGTTCCCAATGGTTAAAGTGGAAATAAAATAGGTAATTATAGAATTGGCTTCAACCTGAATAATAAAATAAATATCTGTGAGCCCACACTGCTCTAAATAAATGGCTGAGTAAATAAATAAGTGAAGGAGAAGGGACAAATATTTCTAACAGAAAAATTCCAAATAATGAATGTAGAAGGAATCAGAGAAATATAAAATGACCAACATGAAAGTTGCTGCAGGCAAAATCCATGGATGAATAACAAAATTAGTGTGGAAACTTTAAGGAGAACCAGAATATTTACATAGTCTTAAGAGAGCTCCAAAGAATATTAATTAATTAATGTAGTGATTTTAACCTACATCCACAAATTCTTTGATACTCTTCTCTCCAGGAGGTGGAGTTTAATTCCCTTGTCCTCGAGTGTCCATTTAACCTAGTGGCTCATTTCTAGCAAATGGAATTTCAGAAAAGAAAAACAGTCGCCTGGCAGATACGACCTTACTCAAGTCATCAAGAATAATTTCACCAGCAGTAAATCATATCGATATCATGAAGATGCTAATATGATATGATAAAGAGGCACTTCACTTCTGTGATATTCTTCCCAAATATCCATAACCCCTAATCATGAGAAAACATCAGACAAACTCAAAATGAAGGACATGTTAACAAGATACCTGTCCAGTACTCTTCATCTTTTACCTTAAGACACTAGAAACGAAAAGTAAATTAAGACCAAAGTAAGCAGAGTAAAGGAAGTAACAAAGAATATAACCTAACTCAAGGAAGTAAAAAACAGAAAAATAATAGAGAAAAAAATGAAACCAAAAGCTGGTTCTTTGAGAAAGTCAATAAAACACAATTACCTATATGAGGAATAAGGAATATGACATCGTTTCAGATTCTATAGATATTAAGAGGATAATAAGAAAATGGTATGAATCACTTTATTTAAATGATTTTGACAAATTTGATGAAGTGCACAAATCCCTTGAAAGACAAAACTATCAAAGCTCGTTTACGAAGAAATAGCTTAAACAGCTTTATATCTATAAAAGAAAAAGAAGGTGACCAAAAACCTTTCCCCCAGAGGAAACTCAAAGCATAATCATCTTCTGGTTGAAATCTACTAAACATTTTAGGAAGAAATAATACCAATTCTACTCAATCTCTTGCAAAAACCTGAAGAAGAGAGAATATTTTTCGACTCCTTTCATTAGGCAAGCATTACCCAGATACTGAAACCATATTAAGACACTTCTTAGTGGTAAAATATTAAAGTTTTGTCTCTAAGATCAAAAACAAAACAACATGTCTACTCTCAACATTTTTTTTCCACGTTTTACTGCATTTCCTAGCCAGTACGGTAAGGCTAGAAAAATAAAGTAAAAGCACCTAGATTCTATCTGAATTGTAAAGGAAGAAGTAAAAAATTTGCAGATGACATGATTGTGTAGAAAATCCCCTAGAATCTAGACACACATGCACATACACAAATAGAACTTATAAGTGAGTTTAGCAAGACTGCAAGAAATGAGATCAATATACAATATTGTATTCTTATATATCAGCAATATACAATCAGAAGTGAAATTAAAAAATAATGCCACTTACAACATCATCAAAAAATATCAAATACTGAGGGTGGCTCGGTCAGTTAAGCGTCCAACTTCAGCTCAGGTCATGATCTCACCATTCGTGAGTTCAAGCCCCACACAAGGCTCTGTGCTGACAGCTCAAAGCCTGGAGCCTGCTTGGGATTCTGTGTCCCCCTCTCTCTCCGCCCCTCTCCTGCTCACATGTGCTCTCTCTCTCTCTCTCTCTCTTTCTAAAATAAACATTAAAAAATTTTAATATCAAATATTAAGGAATAAATCTAAGAAAATATGTGTAATGCCTGTATTATACAACATCACTGAGAGAAATTAAAGAAAACCTAAATAAATGGAGTTATATACCTTGTTCATGGTTCAGGAAAGTAAATATTGTCAAGATATCAACTCTTTCCCAAATTTGCCTACAGATTCAATGTGTTTCAAATCAAAAGCCTGGCACACTGTTCTGTAGAAATCAGCAAGTTTATTTTAAAAGTCATATGAAAATGTAAAAAAGAAAAAGAAAACAAACTTGGAGATCAAACATTACCTGACTTTAAGACTTAATACAAAGCTAAAGTAATCAATACAGTATCATGTTAGCCTAATGAGAGACACATGGATAGGGGCACAGGCAGGGTGGCTCAGTTGGCTAAACATCCAATTTCAGCTCAGGTCATGATCTCATGGTTTGTGGGTTCAAGCCCCACATCAGGCTCTGTGCTGACAGCTCAGAGCCTGGAGCCTGCTTCGGATTATGTGTTTCCCTCTCTCTCTCTGCCCCTCCCCCACTCACACTCTGTCTCTCTCTCCTTCAAAAATAAATATCTTTTAAAAATTTTTTTAAAAAGACACTTGGATCAATAAAATGGAAGAGAAAGTTCACAAATAGATCCATACATGTATGAACAACTGGTTTTTTTACAACATGCAATATCAGTTTGGTAGAGAAAATACAATCTTTTCAATAAATGATGCTGAAACAATTGTATATCCATATGCAAGAACTCTACTTGGATTCATACCATATGTCAGATGCAAAAAAATTAACTTGAAATGGATCCTAGATCTAAATGCAAAAGTATTACCCGTTAAAAAATTTTGATATATTAAACTTCATCAATGTGTAAAATTTCTATGTTTTGAATGACACGGTAAAGAGAATACAGAGACAAGTGATAGATTGCAAGAAGATATTTCCAAATCATGTACCTTGTAAAGGAATTGTATCCAGACTAGGTAGAGGACTCTCACACTCATTAATAAGAAAAAGAAAATGTAAATGGGCAAAAGATTGAAAGACACTTCATCAAAGAAGATATATAAATGGCAAATACGTTCATGAAAAGATGCCCAATGAATCATTAGTCATTAGTGCAAATTAAAATGCTAATTAACTTAATGCAAATTAAAACCTCATTAACATACCCTCTAGAATGGCTAAAATTCAAGACCGGTCATATCAAGTGTTGACAAGGGCACAGAGTGGCTGGAACTCTCATTCATTGCTAGTGGAAATACAAAATAGTGCAATCACTTTGGAAAGCAGTTTGGCAGTTTAAGAAATTAAACATATGATTCAGTCATTCTAATTCCACCCTTAGATATTTACAAAAGATAAATTAAAGCCTACATCTATACAAAGATTTGTACACAGATGTTCATAGCAGCTTTATTGTAATAACCCCAGACCAGAAACAACCCAAATGTCCATGAAACAAATCATGTTATATCCAAACAATGGACTCTACTCAGCAATAAAAAGAAACTATTGATATCCACATCACCATGAATGAATAAGAAAGAAAGAAAGAAAGAAAGAAAGAAAGAAAGAAAGAAAGAAAGAAAACCTGAGTAAAAGAAGCCACACCACAAAAAGTACATACTGCAAGTTTCCATTTATATAATATTCTAGAAAGTGCAAATTTATCTATAGCGACAGAAAGCAGCTCGGTGGCTGCCCGAGGATGAGGTGAAGTTACAAAGGCACCAGAGGAAACTTTTGAGGGTGAAGGATGTGTTGATTATCTTGTTTGTGGTGATGGTTTCATGGGTGCATACATATGTCAAAACCTATCAGTTTGTAACTTTAAACGTATGCACTTCGTTGTACGTCAATTATATCTCAATTAAAATAAAGAAAAATATACACAGACTAATCACCGTGCCAATCTTCACAGAGCTATAAAAGAGTGACTGGCAATGAAAAGACTGATTCCTCAGAGTTCCCGGTGAAATACTTGGTTCTCTGGTACACTTTAAGCGGATAACGAGGGCAAGGAATTCTCAGATGTTCTGCTTCCTATTTTAGGTTGTCCTTCTTGCAGACACTGGATATATCTGCCATTCCATTTATGTTCCCCTAACTCCCGTTGGCCCCTTCTCTGCCCACAGTACACAGCAATGCTCAGGTGCCCACCCTAACGTGGGGTATCTACAGAAAGATGGAAAGTATTGAAGGGTATGCTCTCCTGGGAGTTATGGATTATTCCAGAAGGAGGATGCTACTGAGATGGCACACCAGCTGCAGCTGTCCACTGTAAGTTAGTAGGAGGATTAACACCATCCCAGAAGCATGACCCTAAGAATATACCAGAAACAGCTGCTGGACCCTGTACTCGGACTTTGCCATGACAAGAGCTCAACGAACTCCAGCCAGTGCACTTCAGCATCTGCTGTTGGATAAACTTAGCACAACGGTGGCACAGCTTACTCATGTCGGTATTCTGGCCCGTGGAAACATCCGAAGAATCTGGGCAGAGTTGTCTGTAGATTTAAACCCTGATGGACTGGAATGTGACAGGAATTAAGGGGCCCACACTCGTTTATGATCTGCAGCCAGGAAGCCTTCCCATATACAGTGACCTCCACACCTCTGAACTCAGAGCATTCTTCAGCCACCACTGTTTTCACCAGTCAGACAATGTATCAGGCATTGCCCGGTGCCCGGTGCCCGGCACGGTTGCCTAATGCGATAACTTGGCTCCCGCAGGGAGATTTAACCGTTCGTGTTCACTCATGCATACAATAAATATCCATTAGGTTTCTACAATGGCAAAGCACTTGCTTGCATACTGAGGCTGCCAGGATGACGAAGACAAGTATTACCCTCATGGAAGGGAAGTACAAGAAGGGGAGACAGACATTAAATCACAACAGTACACGGTAAGTGATCTAATCGTAATTATGGCAAGAGTGAGAGGTGCGGCTGGCGATCAGAGCCAACTCAGAGGATCCTGAGGAGTCTGGAGGGTGAGAAACTTTCCGGAGAAAGGGATGTCAAGGGTGAGACCTCGGAAATGAATAAGAGTTATCTGCAGGAATCAGAGGAGGGCATTCCAAGCTGTAGCAGATGAGAGGGAGACGCAAGAATTATCAGGAAGCCAGTGGAGCTGGAACAGAGAGAGAGGGAGAGAGAGAGAGCCCACGACGAGGCTCTTGTAGGCTGTGCAAAACGTTTGAGGAAAATGGAAAGCATTAGAAGGATTTGTTTGTTACCATCTTTCTTAGGTTGTAAACTCCCTGGAACACAGAGATTATATCAGTTCACCACAAAATAGCCTAGCCACCCAGAAAATTCCACCTGCAAGGAACTGATAATAAACCTTTGTTCAGGGTTTTCTAGGATGCTCACTTGGGACTAACTACTTAAAAATCTTGTCTAAGATGCCTGATTCCACCCTCTGATTTTATTTGGTACAGATCAAACCCCAACGAATTTTTCTTTGCTGATTAAGCAGCTAGCAGAAGAAATACAAAGGGTTACAACTGTGTTCCTTGAACTGTGTTCAAGTCACTTACTATCTGGAAGTAAGAGTGAGCGTTCCAGAGCTGGGGAGGAGAGGAGAGCCGATCCCTGCCCACACATCAGAACAGGCTAGCCCATGGTCACACAGGAAGGAGGGAAGAGCCGGGGCAGAATTGGGGCCCTTACCCAAATGCTTATGACTCTGTGATGGTCCTTCAAAGCTGTGATCTGATTTTGCTTTCTTTTTACTTATGACTCTTCAAAGGCAGAAAACAAAGTTCCTAGAGATTTCGAGATTGTTGGATCCCAGGTAACTCAGGTCGTTTTTAGAGAGGTTTTAGGTAGGAGAGCCAAAGTGGAATTAGGGACAACAAAATTACAATTGACTGTGCACCTGCTGGGGGCCAGACATAACTCCAGGCAAGCTTGCCCGATGCTACAAAGATAGCAAGTGACTTGAGAAAGAAATCTGAAATTCTAATGCAGGTCCATGTGGCTCAAAAGCAGCGTTTTCTCTGTTATCCATACAGTCTCCCAGACTGAGGGTTGGATGCCCTCACACTGTTGGAATCACCTTACCTTTCAGGGAACTTGACCACTGGCTAGGGTTGCTTTAAAATGCAGAACCTTCAAAAGCTTACCACATTCCCAGGAGATACTGGTCTCCAAAGGGCTCTTTGGGACCCTCGACCCTAAGGAATGTGACATTCAGCACCTTTGGAGTAAAATGGCCTGCAGTATGTCAGGTCCGAAGCAAGACATGACAAAGACATGGGAAATCCCCAAACCAGCCTTTCCCTCAGAGGAGGTCGGTTCTTATCTCACTGGAGACTTCTTACCTGGCCAGGAGCTTGTCCCTGCCCAGTCCACAGAACCACTAAAAGGGAATTTTCTGCAACACTCAGCTGGTTTCCTGTGTGCTCGGGCAATAAGGTATCTCTCTCTTTCTCTCTCTCTCTCTCTCTCTCACCTCTGTAATTCAGCTTCCCTAGAAGCAGGACAGATCATGGTGCACCGTAGGACCCAGAACTGAGATGTTGTTTCTTGAGAAGAAAGAGTGAGGGACAAGGTATGTGTCATTCCCAGAGAGAAAATGAGTCATTACTCCTCTGGTTACTTGGAAATCTTCAATTTCTCTTTCCAAGAGAAAGGGTTACAACTGTGTTCCTTGGGTGGCTCAGAAAGGAACAAAATGTCTGTTTTCTCCTTTATCTAAGGACAACGTCTCAGCATTTGTTCCATTCAAGCATCAGAGTGACAAGGCTACTTCATCACTGTTCACCCTCCCAGGAGCCCAAGGCCCATATCTATGGTATCTCATATCAAAAATGTAATTGGGCGGGACGCCTGGATGGTTCAGTCGGTGAAGCATCCAACTCTTGATATCGCTCATTTCGTGATCTTATGGTACGTGAGATCAAGCCCCATGTCGGGCTCCACGCTGACAGTATGGAGCCTACTTGGGATTCTCTCTCTCCATTGCTCTCTGCCCCTCCCCCACTCCCACATTCTCTCCCTCTCTCTTTTAAAATAAATAAATACAGATTTTTTAAATGTAGCTTGGATTTGGGGGTGCCCAGGTGGCGCATTTGGTTGAGCGTCCAACTCTTGGCTCCATCTCAGGTCATGATCTCACAGTTTCGTGAGTTCAAGCCCCACATCAGGCTCCACACTGACAGTGCGGAGCCTGCTTGGGATTCTCTCTCCCCTCTCACTCTGCCCTCCCCATCTCATGCTGTCTCTGTGTCCCTCAAAATAAATACATAAACTTAAAAAAAATGTAACTTGGCTTTGGAAATAAGCTCCAAACCCAACCACCTTAGTGATCAAGGCAAAGCCTTCCAACTTGGGTCCTTGGATTTCTCCCATCTCCTCCTTCTTCAGGGTCCACAAAAATTCAGATACAGGTAGAGACTAAAAAGGACCAAGATAGAAGTTTGGGCAAAAAAGCAATCATTAAGGATGAATTCCTTAAAGCAAAGGAAAAAGAAAAGCAGTGCAGTATCATAGAAAGAACACTGGTTTTTGCAAATGGCAAGATTTCATTATTTCTCATTGCCACATAATATTCCATTGTATATATAAACCACATCTTCTTTATCCATTTCAGTTGATGGACTGGGGGTATTATGCTAAGTGAAATAAGGCAGTCAGAGAAAGACATATCATATGTTTTCACTCATATGTGGAACTTGAGAAACTTAACAGAAGACCATGGGGGGAAGGGAAGGGGAAAAAATAGTTTCAAATAGAGAGGGAGGCAAACCATAAGAGACTCTTAAATACAGAGAACAAACTGAGGGTCGATGGGGGTGGGGGGCGGCGATGGAGAGGGGAAAATGGGTGATGGGCATTCAGGAGGGCACTCGTTGGGATGAGCACTGGGTGTTGGATGTAAGAGATGAATCATGGGAATCTACCCCTGAAACCAAAAGCACACTGTATACACCGTATGTTAGCTAACATGACAATAAATTATATTTAAAAAAACGAAAGAGCATTGGTTGCAGAGTAAGGCATTGTGGGGTTTACTTGTAGCTTTGGCGTCTACTACCCCGATGACAGTCAGCAAGACGCTTCAACCCTCCATCTCTCAGACCCTTCACCTATGACAGGAGAGTGTCTGGCTTGACCTTTAAAGTTACTCTGTTAATGACATTGTGCTACACCTGTTGTCCTATGAGTTGGAGAGATTGGAAGGGAAGAGAAAAAGGCAGAAGGCGATGAAGAGCATATGGAAACAAGTGATGCTTCAGAATCAAAAGAGAGCAACAAGACAGCCAAGTAGGATGTAGGGCACAAGGAAGAAAAACTGGAAAAGAAAGGCCAAGAAGAGTATCCAAAGAGGAAAATATTTTGAAATCACAGAAATCGATTGTGTTGGTTCAACTTGCAACTAGGTAGGACCAGAGGCAACCTGTAGGGAAGCCCAGTGCTGGCAGAAGAAAAGACTAGAAAGAGAAGACAGAACTGCCTTCCCGTCTTCCCACTTGCTCTGGGCCCAGAACTGCCATCTCTCTCCAAAGCAGGGAGAGACACCCGGCTGGCATGGACGAAATATCTACCCGACTCTCGTGGCTGGCTAAGACACACTTTCACCTATAAATGTTAAGTACTATGATTTGAGTAAGGCGGCATGAGCTTGGTCTGAGACTTCTGAACCAGTGACTAGAAAGAGCTTGCACCGAATGTAAACTTAGAATGACAAAGCAGGGTGGAATGGTGGGTGGGGCGGGGAGAGGGAGAAAGAGAGGGAGAATGCATATAAATTATCTCTGAGGTAAGAGCTGACTGCCTGTGGGCATGTTGTGACTCAAAGTTCAGAGGGCAGGAAGGACGAGGGGACTCACACTCCCAAGGGTGCAGAGTGGCTCTGCTTAATGGCCCTGGGCTGGCCCATCCGTGACTGGTGTTCCACCCCGAGCTTGACGGAACTGACCACGACTTGCTACTGGAGGGAGGCTTGGTGAGATTTATGAGATGAGCTAAGGGCATGTTCTTGGCAAGCCAGAGCTATACGTGTATAATACTTTATCTCCTGCAGGGATGTTTTAAGAGAAGGAAAGACGGGAAGTGTCTACCTAAAGTAAAAACCCCAGCCACCGGTCAAGGAGAGTGGCCTCTCCCTGGAGCTACATCAAAGGCACGGCACTGTCTGTTCCCTGTGGCCTCTGCGGATCTTGCCCTGGGAGTTCAAATGTTTGCTTGCAGCCAAGGAGGGAAGTGAGCACCCCCACCGCCAGTCCTCTCCTGGGATTGCCAAGAGGAGGATGAGCTGGGACTGCTGGAAAAGCTGCCACTGCCCCCTCCCGAGCTTCTCCTCCTTAACGCTTCTTCGCCGTCCACATAAGATGTAAGGGCTTCGATGGGGCTGAAGGCTGATAGAGTCAAGACACCGGACTGAAAGTCTGCAACTAAAGAGCTACAGGGTCTGGAGAATGTCATTTCCCTCCCTAAGTTCGCTGTCTTATAAAATGAGAGGGTCAAAGCTGAATTAATAGCATCCTTCGTGATCTTCTCCAGTGGCCACAGAAAGACACAATGGGCTTTTCAAGTTCAGAAAAGAAAAAAGAGAGAGAGAGAGAGAGCTCTCTTGTGCAAGAGAATTCCATTTAGAATCCAATGTGAACCCCACTCCTTCTCCAAGTCACTTCTAACTGGCCACACTCCGGTGAATGAGACCAGCTGGGAGACAATAAGAAACACAAACTAAATTCCTAAGGGCCAGCTGAAGAAGTTTCTCTCACCTTCTGTGCCATGTTAGGAAAGTCTATAAGAAGAGACAACCTGTTCCTAATTTTCTAGAGGATGTTGCAACCTCATCCCAGACATTGTGTTCTTCCCTTCTCTCTCATCCTTGGGGACACTTCACTGAAAATAAAGTGCCTAAAGCCAAGGCTGCAGGAGTCCATACGGAAACTGTGTAAATCAGAAAAAGACAAGCCCAGGCCAGGGCAGAGAGCTTAGGGAGCGTTCTGCAGAATGGATGTCAGCCCTCATTTGACCTACTTGGCTAGACGCTCCCATACAATCTTGTACAACCTGCAAGACTGTAGCTGAAGCACGAGGCCTGACTTGCAACAGTTATTCAAAATCTACATGTCAGTAACAGTGGTGCATTCCTATGTGTCACAGGTCAGGTTCCCCCCAAAAAGCAGACTCAGAGCTGAATATCTGCGTGCAGGGATACATGCCCAGGGTCAACAATGATGGGGAGGGAAGGAAGCAGAATCGGGGAAAGAGAAGACCTTGAACCATGATGCAATTGGAACAAAAGCCTCAGCCCGTCCTCTAGGGGGCTCTGAAGCTGGGATGGTCATTCTGAATTGTCCAGAACTTGGACAAGTTGGCTAGACCTTTATACACACTGTACAGATGAGCCAGGGATGTGGGCTGCCCTTGGGAAAGGGGTATGACCTTTGTGGGGGAAAAAAGGGCCTAAAATGCAAGGGCATGGCCTGGAACAGGCCTCAGCTGCAAGCAGTCAACCAGAAACACTGGCAACATCTGGGTGAATACAAGCTTCAGTTGTGGTGGTTCTGGATGGCACAACACAATACTTCATAGTTTCACAAGCATGTTCCATTTGCACCTTCTGGATCCACCCTCTGCCGTTCTCCACCCTGCCCTTTGCCCCGGGAGGCTGACCTGTGTGCCCTTTATCAGCAGGCTCCCATGCCCTCTGACTCCCACGTGGGTTCAGCCCATAGGGCCCTGGGAGAAGACCAGAGGGAGGGAGGAGGGGGAAGTCAGTGTACTTCCTGCCCTGGCTCCATCCCTACAACATCACACTGGAGTGGACACGTCCTCCAGCTGAAGGTCAGTGGCTCCTCCTCCAAGATCATCTCACGAACCATTGATTCTCTCCTTCCCGGTTCTGGCAACCACCCCCTCCCCTCGTCTTTCTACCTTGTGCTCCAGCAGACCTCTCACCCCAACCCTCCTTGGTACTAATGTTGGGAGAGCTCCATCTGTGTGAACTCTCTAAAGGGCCCACGCTTTTGTAGAGTCCTTTCTTTACGAAGTAAAGCCTCCTTAAAGCATCCTAATCTGAGTGAACTTCCTCATTTGGTTCCTTCTAGGGCCCTCCTGATGGTTTTAAACACATCCTATCTCACCTCTTCCTCTCTACCATCCTCTGAATCAGATCTACTTAGCCCCACTTAAAAGATAAGAAAGCACAGACCCTGAATTGCTGCATGACTCACTCAAGCTCCTCGGTTAGTAAGATGGCCCTTGTTAGTTGACTCAGATCCACTGTGGCACCCTAGCGCCTCTCTCAGAGTATTCGCCTTTCCCACATAGCTCAGCAAAGAAACAGGAGAAGGAGGAACAGCCATGCAAATTGGAGACCATAGAACATTCTAAAATTTAGCATGAGGATGCTTTTCAGTCCTAGGATTAGGAAAGGGAGAGAGAGAATCCACTTGGTGACTCTTTGTGACTCTTGCCCTATCCAGTCTTCTGGAACACTTAAGTTCCTTTTCTAAAGTCCCTTTACCAATTACAAAATTAAGCTATTTCAAAATCCAGATCTACCCCAATCAGCTGCTTGACCCTGGTCAGGTCACATGACCTTTGGTTTCTTTGTCCTTGTAAAGTAAAATGATTAACTCTATGGATCCCAGGCTTCCCTCCATTCTGTGTTTCTATAGGCGCCTTGTTCTCTTTGCTTCTCTTATCCTAGAAACAGACAACGGTCATGTGGATAAGCACTCATACTCACAATTGTTAGTCTCATCCCTGGGAAAAAGAAGAAAGAGCTCAGAGGGTGCAATGCACAAAGACTCACTTGTTAGCCCTGAAGGACCCTTTAAAAGGTCTTGTCTAGACCCTTGCTTTTAACCATAATAACGGTTAAACCCAAATGAGAAAGTGAAGATGTCACTTCATTTTGCATCGCTCCCCGAGCCCCTGTGTACCGCAGATATATAGACTCTCAGTTCCCTCAAAGGTGATATTTCTGTTTTTCCTAATCAAAAACAAATGGATCCTCTCTGCACAAAACATTTTTTTGTCCTGTCTTGCTTACAGTGTCCCACATCATTGACAAATCATTCAGCTCAGGGACCAACTAGGAATGAGAAGTTCCACGGGGATGCTGCCACCACCATGAAGACCTCTCCCTTACTGAACTACCAGCTGCAAAGCAGAGAGAAGAAAATACCTGTTCCTCCCTTTCCACGCTCCTGTTCCTAGATGCTGCGGTAGGAATTAAGGACACTGGATTCTAGTATTAGTTCAATCACTAACTCTGAGCAAGCCACTTCCTTTCTCTAGACCTCATTTTATTATCCGTTGAGATGAGCAAACGAACAGCACTATCTTTTCTAGGGCTGACTCTCCATGAACCTATAAGGATAAATCAGATTCAGGCAGACTGATTGGAACAGATAGAATCTTATCTTGGGTTCCCCTAGACAGCAAGATCTGAGCAGAGACATAGATTGGGAGATACAGTCCCAAGGCATCAAGAATGAGGGAAAAGGGACACGAGACAGGGAATTATGAGACGCAAAAGTGATATATTATTGTCTTAGCCCATTTGGACTGCTCTAACAAAACGCCATAGGTTGTATTGCTTTTAAACAACAGAAATTTATTTCCTGTAGCTGTGGAAAGTGGAAGTCCGAGATCAGCATGCCAACATAGTCACCTTCTTAAGAGGATCCTCTTCCTGGTTCATGGTTCATGCCTTCTTACTGTGTTGTCACATGGTAGAAGGGGCTAAGGCATCTCTCTGGAGCCTTTAAAAGGCACTAATCCCATTTATCAGGGCCCCATCCTTATGATTTAAGCAACTCCCAAAGGCTCCACCTCTTAACACGATCGTCTTTGGAGTTAGGATTTCAACATATGAATTCGGGGGAGACACGTTTAGACCATAGCAATTATCAACCTAGCCACAGCTTTACGTGCTTCACAGAAACCCAAAGGGCCATTCAATCACGCTGGGAATCTCTGCACACATTGTACAGAAAAAGATAATAATAATAATACAGCCTCGGAGAGAAGAAAAAAAGCAGGGATTTATCTGCAGACACCTCCTTCCTTCCTCTCTCCCGCTGGTCAAAGTTTACCCACTGGTGACTTATCTCTCCTGTTCTTCCAGGTTACATCACCTGAACCCCTTCAAAAGTCTCTGGGAAAGCCAGTTCCTTCACCCTGAAGTGTGGCACTACACCCAACCTGGAAGAGGTCAAAAGAGCCGAGGGGTTCAGAATTCAGCCTCCTACACTTGGAACCTGCTTACCTGGCAGAGGCAGGCAGCTAAGTGTTTGGGAGATCATGAAGCTGAGGGAAGTTAAGAAGGCACAGAAGCCATCTCTGGGACAGACAGGCAGAAAATGGTTATGACGGAAAGGTGAACTAGAAGAGAGCTCGGGTACCTTCATTCAATGGATGTCTTCCAAGAAATTTGGATACAGAGGTGGAAAAATGTTTTCTGCCCTCAAGGAGCACAGTCTACTGGAGAGACAGACTTAAAAATGGCAACGACAGCAAAGTGACATCATTGTGAGTGGTTACACTCACCTCCCTCCTTTTCCCTATAGGTAAATTCACACAGGGAGTCTGGGACGGAAGGAAGTCTAAAATGCCAGGCTGTGAATTTCCAAGTCGGTGCTTAATTTATTGCCCCTCTCTCCAAGGCACAAGAGTGGTTTAGAGCGGGCTATGTCCTCAAACAAGAGTAGATTAAACAGGTCCAGTGGCATCAGGTTCTGGCTGAGCCACATTACTCAACTCTGTTCAAATTCGTCTGCAGATCAGCATGACAAACTGGGGACTGGGTCTGGGATGGACTCGTGGAAGGGAGGGAGTGTTAGGGAATTCTTTGTGAAGACAACTTATTGGCTAAAAGGAGCCAAGAGGGATCAGTTTAATTGAAGTTAAAGATATATGAAGGAAGGTAGGAGCCTAGCTGGGGGTTCAGCCAAGGGGTTTCGTTCTGCCTTTGAAAATGAGAAGAGTTGAACAGGATCTGTATGGATGAGCTGATAAAAAGTCCTTTGAAGTGGACAGGGATCTTTTTATAGCCTCAATAACTTAGCCCTGGGTGAGGAAAGAGAGTCGCTCTCATTTACAAGCGTGGAAGGTGGGGAGCTATCCTCCTCCAATTGGATTTCTTCTGGCTTGGCCATGAAAAGAGAGAAATTGTCTTGTGTCCTTGTCGAGCTGAGAGAAGATAAATCTGGCAGCCTTTCACACAAGAGAACACACAATGAGTGGCCCAGGGAAAGCCCTAGAAGGTTGGATAACAGACATTAGAAAGAAAGGCACAGAGCACAGAATCACAGACCCCACATTCCACCCCCAACTCACACACCATCCAGCCCACTAGATAGATCATGGATTCCTCCCTAAAAAGCATCAAGATGTCAATAGCTATGCCAAGACATAATAGCAATACAAATTATTGTTATGGATTGTTTACTCTGTGTCACGTGCTGTACATGCAATATCTCTTCGTTCCTCATAATGACCTAGAAGATAGATATTATTTTTATTTGCATTCTGGGTTCAAGAAAAGAGAGGCTTATTTATGGATGCGCAAACGTAAGCAATTTTTTCAAGCTTCGTACACCACAGGCCTGAACCCAGATAGATAAAGTTGCTAGAAAAATGTTAAGGTAGCATGAGGTTACCTTTGGCTACAAACCTCATGCAATGAAACTCCACCCCCATTTTTTTTTTTTGAGCACTCAGTTCTCTTGGCCGAACAACCGGACAACTTGGTCTGGTCTCCCACTCACCAAACAGTTCAGAATCTTCTTATGGACATGAGCACGTTTTGCCCAAAAGTTAAGATTCAGCTTTCCTCAGACTCCTGAGTCGATACCAACCCCCATTTTAAGAGAAAGAAGAAACTTGGAGAGACAAACCAGTGATAAACACGCCTCCAAGAAAGAGCTGCCTCAGTTGGAGTCTAACTGAAAAGTTCTTGACCACCGCCCTTCATTCACACTAAAGATCGAAATAGGGATTGGAGACCCATGCATGCTACAGTAGAACGTAACTTCACCTGAAATTTAAGTCCTTTGCCAAAATCATAAGCTTTCTGACTCCCAAACCGGCCCATGTTCCTGTAAACACAGTAAAACCTTAATATCTGAAGCTACGAGGTAAAAAAGGCAAAGAAGTCAGGAGACTTTGGACTTACTCTCTGTTTTATCAACACCCATCTAATGGCCTTTTAAAGATGCTCTATTTCATCTTGACTTCAGTTGTCCTGTCTATAAAATGAGAGAATTCGATGCAGCTAATCTCCGAGGTGCCTTCTTTAGTTCTTCTCGTCTGGGGTGATATCATGGCCTTACCAATCTTAGAGGAGCTGCAGCAAGAATCAAAATTGGTAAAAATGGGGTGGCGGGGGGCGGGGAATGGGCTTTCAAAAGGAAAATTGATAGTGTTTTGTATTATACAAGTACAAAGGACAGAGTGTCTTACTCAGCCATATGTTCCTCCTAACCATCCTTGAGACATCAGAAAGACAACTGGAGCACTGTCTCCCATCCTCTTTTTGGATGGAGCTCTTAAGGCCTATGAGAGAGAGCTTTTTCCTGTCTGCTAGACGGGTAGGAGTTCAAAGCCCAGTAGACCAAGTTGTGAGACGGAATCTCCACCTCTGATCCCTCTCGCCAACCTCTTTCCTACTGTGGAAACACCAAACATTCTAAAGAAAATCCCTGGTAATGGACTTGCAAGGACACACTGGGGCTGAAAGAGACTAGGAACTTTTTTTTTTCCAACGTTCTGGGCATAGGGCATGTGCTAATTGGCCTGGCTCTAGCTATGAAATAAATTGCTATCATCATTATTTTATTCTCTGAAGGAGACAACCTCAGGTTAGCATTTCAAAGAAGAATGAGTCACTGGCAAGGTTTAAAAGTACCCGCTAATTATTTCTTTCAAGAAAAACCTTCACTCTGGGAGAAAGGAGTTAGACACAGCATCAACTGCCCATTAACATGAAAGAGCCAAGTTACCTGCGCCGCTTCAGGAGGCCCAGAAATAACAAGAGCGCCCCTTGAATTTGCAGGGTAGATTTCCCACAGACATTATCTCACTGACCCTGAATTCCTGGGAGAGGAGCAGCCCACTGCTGGCTTCACTCTCCCTTGCTTTCTTCCTCCCTGTGATACGAGGAGGCTGAGGAGGCTGAGGGAAGACAGCTCAGTGCTAAGAAGGGATGGGGGGGGGTCTATCAGTTGTTTGTGGCCTCAGCATACGCACAGCTACTTAGAATCCTAAGCCGGGAGCTGTCTGGTCACCTTCCCCAGTGGTTTCCAAACACATTTGAGTTTTATTCTAATGAAACTCCACGAAGAATCCCAAGTTAAAACAGAACATCAGTTCTCAGATGAGTTCAGATGTTTAAGACGTGTTTAGTGTCAAGTCCATCGGTGAAAATAATGAGGTTCCTTTGATGAATACAAACATTTGTAACCAGTCATCTGGAACTCAGTGAGCACAAAGATGAAGCATATTCTGGTTCGCACTTGAACTTTTTTATTTGTTGTTTATTATTTTTCTTTTTTTAATGAAGGGGAAGTTAGGAACAGCACCAGCGTTTTTTTTCTTTATTTTTTTAGACATTTTAGTATTTGTGAATTTTTTTATGTTTATTTTTGAGAGAGAGAGAGAGAGAGAGAGAGAGCAGGAGCAGGGGAGAGGCAGAGAGAGAAGAGATAAAGGAACATAAGCAGGCTCTGCGTTGACAGCCCGATGCGGGGCTCAAACTCACGAACTGTGAGATCATGACCAAAGTCAGACGCTTAACGGACTGAGCCACCCAGGTGCCCCCACACTTTAAATTTTAACAACTGCCAATATCCCTTTATACCAATGCTTTTTCGGATCTCGAGTGCCTCAAGAACTTACTTAGGTTAGTTAGTGTTATGGTCAAGGTCAACTGAGACATTTCCCGGCTGTTTGTCACAGAGAAGAACATGAAGGCTACTATCCAGGGGAAGACACTGGCCCCATTTCAGAGGGGGTGCAGTTGTATTTTTCATAACTGAGAGGATAGGGAATGAAAAGTTCTAGGAGATCACAAAGCTGTGCCCTTAATCAACCTCGGATAGGGCTTTCACATGGTGGCCAGTGACTAAGTATTGGGTATTGAGGCTCTGGGAGCTGGGACAAGGTCTTATGGCCAAACTTGGCACCTAGAAAACCAAATTTAAATTGGCCCCACAGGCCTGTCCAGTGGGTATCTTCAGAATATGTCCTGGAGGACTGTTGACCAAAAACTGCCACCAAAAAAGATGAGGGGTGGGGGACACAAAAATGGACTTTTTAAACCACCCCCAAGCTGGGGTTTAGACATGGATTCTGTTGCCCATACAAGAATTTTATCACAAGAATACAGGCAACTCCCATTTGCTATAGTGTGAATGTTGTGTTCCCCAAGAACTGATAGGTTGGAAACCTAATGCTTTAAAGTGATGGAATCAGGAACTTCAGGAGGTGATTAGGTCATGAGGGTGAGGCCCTCATGAGTGAGACAAGAGGTCTTATAGAGCAGTCCCCAGAGAGATCCCTCACCCCTTCCAGCCTGTGGGGGTAAATGAGAAGTCTGTGATCTGGAAAAGGGCCTTCACCCAACCATGCTGATACCCTGATCTTGGACTTCCAGCTTCCAAAGCTGTGAGAAATGAATTTGTGTTGTTGATAAACTACCCAGTCTGTTGTATTTAGTTATAGCAGCTGAAACGGGCTAAGACACCGGTCCACACTCGAGTGTGACAGAGCAACTCACAGCCATTGCACCAGCACTCACTGTTTCTGGCACCCCCCTCATCCCCAAGTTTAGTCCCTTTTCCTGGAGGTTCAGTCTTCCACCCCCCAGGCATCCATCCTTTCTCTTTTAGGTCTCAAGTTCCCCCAAATGTTGTAATTCCTTACAAAGCACGTCACTGGACACAGAGGTGGTTCATCTATGGTCATTGTCAGCATCGGTGCTCAGTAGCATTGGGGCAGGTAGATTATTTTCAAGGGGAGCTTGTCCTCTAAAGACTACCTCACCCTCTAAGGGCTATATTTTAATGCCAGCTGGCTCCTCTGCTGACTGGTAAGGCTAGCCCAGGCGCTCCAACCAATTTTATTTCTATGATTCCAGTCTTCTCAACAAAATCTTGAATTCTCCCAGAGTAGAGGCTGTACCCTCTCCAGAACCTTAGAAAGGTAATGTTGTCTGAGCCACAGAGGCAGTGACCTGGGATAAGTGACCTGACCCCAAGGGAAGAGACTTTCTTCCAAGTCTTTCTTCCTTCTGGAAGCGTCCATATGTAAGGAGTAACATAGGTTACTAGCAAATCCATGAGAGGTCTTGGAACCTCTGGATGGGAACCATTATTTTCCATATTCTGTGAAAGGACTCAGGCGCCAAAACTCGATTCCATGCATGTTCTCTTACAATTTACTTCCTGTCGTTTCCTCCTCATCTTGTTAAACCCCTGAGCACCATGCCTGAGCTCTAGTTCTGCCAACTAACTGCAAATGTGGACTAATACAGTATCAGTTTTGACAACCGTTCACAGGCCCTGGAGGGCGCGGGGAAAAAAGCAAAGGAAACAAGCGAGACGTTCAACTAGCTTCAAACAGGAAGACGCTTTGGGTTCACCCAAGCTGAGGATGAAAAGCATTCCAGAACACTGAGGTAGTGCCAGGACAAGGGTCCACATCCCTTGAGGGCTCTGAGCATTGGAGAAGAGGCATGGAAAAGACAGACAGCCTCCCCATTAGGGTCTGGCTCCAAAACCTGGCCCAGTAGGAGCTGGGAGCAGATGGGAGAATAAGATCATTCCCCCTCAGGAAACGTGATGGAAAGAGCAAGCCTCCACCCTCCAGACCTCCTCCCAGAAGGAGAGAGAATGAATGCAAAATAAAACAAGGGGACCAGTTGGCTTTCTGAATGAGTCCCGAGATGCCTAGAAGCTGAGACCACCCCTGACTTACAAGTCTAACAAAACCTAGGAGTAATCAAGGTCCAGAGGTCCAGGTAATAATGGTAAGCAACCCTTTCATTGACTCTCTCTCTCTCTCTCTCTCTCTCTCTCTCTCTCTCTCTCTCTCTGTGTGTGTGTGTGTGTGTGTGTGTGTGTGTGTGTATCTCACACATGAACATCACTGCCACCATCACCAACAACAGCCCAACAACCATAACAACTGTACAAGTCCCTCAGCTTCTTCCTATCTGCAAACTCATCTGGGGAATCTTGTAGGAGAAAGCAAGAGAAAAGATGTACATCCAAGCTAAGTTTATCATGAGTAAAGAGGCTCCACATGGCAAGAGGAAGGTCTAGAAGAAAATAACTTTTGTGAGGACAAAAGAAAAGGGACTATGTGTGGAGAGACTTTCATCTTACCAGAGAGGAGAGATGTGGGTGCTGGGTCTGAAGTGGAGCCCCACACCTGGCCCTGAAAGAGTGAAAGCCTCATGTCATGGCTACAAGCCCTCAACCCTACACGTAGAGCAAGGAGTTCAAGTTCTGGTCCTGACAGTTGGCCACCACACTGTGAAATTTTGAGTCTGCCTTTTGAGTCTGAGTCTCAGTATTTTTTTTCCTGTAAAGAGGAAATAAAGATCTTTTGGCCCAGCATGCTTTAATGGAGAGAAGATTCGGGAAACAATAGATGAGAGAATTATCGGGGTTTAGTGACTCTGGGAAGCAAGAAGTTATGCCTGAACCAGGATCTGAACCCATGTGGGAGTTCTCTGCATGGAGATGTTCAGGTCATGGAAATGGATAGAGGAGGAAGAAAAGTGAGCCCCAGGAACACAATGGTTCAGTAGTGGGTAGAGGAAAAGGAACCCAAAGTGAAAACCAGAAAGGAAATGGTGAGAATTAGCAGAGCCATAAGAAGTTGAACAAAGATCTGAGAAAATAATCATTTGAGTCAAACAGATTCTTACAAAGTTAAGCTTTGTTCTCCTTACCTCCGATGTACCCCCCAAAGCACTGTGGGGGGGGGGGGGGGTCAGGCAGAGCACAGAAAATGACTGTGATAGGAGAGAATACATGTGATCTGGAAACATACATAACAATTGTGGTAAGGCTGGAGAGAACTGTAGGGCAAGCCCATTCTCCCTGCTGGTTTGCTTTGTGACATTGGACATCTTACACAGCATCTCTGTGCTGGCCATCAGCCAGTATTTAACCAAATCCTTAGTGGCTCGGGTTCAGAGCCCAAAATAAATTCGCCTCAACAGCAAGTATTTGTGGAAAATCTCTGAGTGCAACCCATTAGGCAGGGCCCTGAGAGGTGGAAAGAAGACAGGAACTAGAAGACCACTGAGGCACCGAGACACGAGGCCCTACCCTCCACCTAGTGGGGAAGGCAGACTCTTACACAGTGACCACCAGCCAGACTGTGCTACGTCTCATCACAAAAGTACAAACAAAATGCAACTGAAACCCAACTGATAGTCATGAATTCTGCACCTACCAGATCCAAGAAGGCTTTACTAAGGAAGGGCCATCTCAACTAGGTCCTGATGCTAAAAAGGATTTTGATATTCAGAGAAGGAGAAGTATATTCCAAGCTGCATGAACAAGGTGGGCAATGTTTTGGCAATAGGAAAGTGGCATTTCCGTTTAAGGAATAAGTTGATGGTTTGGGACCTCAGTCTGTATTCAATGTAGAGACAAGAAATGTTTTTGAGCAAGGGTGTGGTAGGATGGGTTCTGCTCTTTAGACAGAGCTTTCTGGCCAGAATGAGGAGAGAGAATGGAAGGGTGGAAGACTGAGGGAGGAAACTTCTTGGAGACCTATTAGCAGAGTCTACAAGAGGAACCACCAATACCCTAAAGAATAAAGAAGCATTGAGATGGGAAAGATCAAATACCGTTTCAAAGTTTTCCAGAACGTGCCAATAAAGAACACAGCAGGTCTAAGACTGGGATAATAAAGTGGAGACCAAAGTATTTTTAGACAAGTTGAAATCTCACAGATAGACGACTTAGCAAGAGATAAGTCAGGAACCTGGGTTGGAGATTACCTAAAGGAATCTTCTGGAGGTGAGGTTCTGAAGGCCACACTCAAGGTCAACGTTGAGCACAGGTGAAATGACCCCTGCAAATCCCTCAGGGAGTTGCAACATCTGGAACTGGGATCCAATTTTGCTGAAAGGCCAGTGATTGCTCCAGGGGTGGAGGGGCCACTGGGGCACCAAGAGAAGCAGCAGCCTTGTGTTCTGGGATCTGCTATATAAGAGACACCAGAAGCCCAATTCCCATCACTAACTTGCCGAGTAGAATGGTGGCCAGAAGCACCTGCATGAACAAATTGTTTCCTGTTCAACATGCAGTTGATGCTACGTCGAGTTGGGCATCATGGACCTATTTGTGCCATGATCGAGAAGATTGAGGGCTGGGGACAGCAGGCTGGGAAGTGCCAAGGGCTGACTAAAGTACTGTGGTCAAAGGAGGAAGAGCCAAAGAAGAATCAGGAGAAGGGGAATGAGGGGGTTTTAAGAGTTGTGTAAGTCAAGTAATGACAAAAGAGAGGAGGACATCAAGAAAAAGAAGGGCTTCAAATGCTAAATTCCATTGAGAGAAAGAGGCCTCAAAGTCCTCTGATGAATTTGAGACTGGAGTGTTATCAAATACGTTAAAAATAGAAAGCCTCCATGAATGATAAAAATGGGAGCCAAGTTGTAAGGGCGGGGCCTGGGGGGATAATAAAATGAAAGCATTGGGTTACACTCTTCCAAAATTTAACCATGGAAGGAAGGAGAAAAATTGAGGGAATCTGAGGCAGAAGCAGAGGCAAGGAAACACTGTAAAGAACACGGGCTTATTTATAAAAAGTCCCCAGTTATTCATCACGAATAAGAATAATAGCTTTCACTTACTTAACAGTGACTGTGTGCACTAATGTAGTTAAATTTAGTTAAACCTTGAGACAAATACCATCGTCATCCATCAGAAGAAACTGAATGACAGTAAAGAGGTCAAACAAATATCCCCAAATCTCACAGCTGTTAAAGGGTAGCGATAGGATTGGAAATAGCCAGTCTGATTCTGGGGCTTCGCTTACTCTCCTGTGCAGAGTAGAGAGAGGTTCCAGAAATCATATTATCAGAGACCGAGCATTGGCCTCAGTTCAGAGGCATCCTACAGTCGGTGCCATTCGTTCCTAGGATTTCAAACCGTTCTGTTTTCGTTGAAAACTAAACTGTTTTCACTATTCCTAGGATTTCACACAACGTATCCATGTAAAATTATAGTGATGATCCATGTGAACGGCACACGGATCGGTGTCACCATGTTTCTGCTGTCTTCCAGGTTGCCCACGCTACTGCGTCCTGACTTCTCCCTCCCACGCTGAATCCTAGGACTGCCTGCAGGGTCAGCTCCCTGGTGCCTGAACTCACAGCAGGTAAAAAGCCTAGAAGCAAAAGGAGGAGGGGGTGGAAACAACTCCCCTCAAGTATGCCAGCGATGAGCTGAGGAGCCTCAGGAGGAGAGGGGTTTTGTTACCTACCTGAAGAATTTCCCTGATCTACAGCATGATGTGAAATTACCAATCAGGACTGAGAAACATAGGTGGCACTGGATAAAGAACCTGTGCCAAAGGGCACAGAGCCCTACAGTCGTGGCGCTGTCATCCGACCAGCACATTATTTAGTGAGCGAGTGCTCTCGGTCTCACACTACGCCGGGCAATGGGACCACGCGGCTCTGTTGGAGAGGCAGCGCTATGTGTGAACAACAGAAAAGAATAGTGTGGGATGAGGGCTGCATCCCGTGATGGCTAAATGGCCACAGTCATGGTCAAGACGGGACACGAACTCTGCAGCAAGTTGTTCCAGGGGAAAGTTGAGGGGGCAAGTCATTCTAAGTGGGGGAGACATGGGGGGGGGGTGGGTGGACAGTACAGGAGCATCTAAATGGAGGGGGTAAGAAGACAGCTTCACCAGAGTGGCGTCTGATTGAATTCTGGGGAGAGGTGGTTAATAGAGTGGAATCAAAAAGGAGACGGATTTGAGATACAGCTTTAAAACAATAGGTAGTTCTCAAGACGGTAGAAGGGGAGGAGTGGGGGGGGGGGGGGTTTGTGCCACAAGCAATGGATAAGGAAGACTATCCCAAGCAATTGCATAGGACAAGGAAAGATCAGGCCGGCACAGAGCACATTAGACAAAGTACGGTGAGACTTTCTACCGCCCGATCTGGTCTAACCAATAACACACCAACCTTTCAGGTCACAGTCTACAAAACACTTTTGTGGTCATCTTCTTATTTCACTTATGCACCAATCTTTTCAACTCCATTTTTTTTCCCCAAAGAAAGAGAAAATCAAAGAGGACGCATGACTTTCCCAAGATGCTTGCGCCAATCAATGAGTGGCTGACCTGTCTTCCGATCCCAGGTTCTCTCTCAAGTGTGCCACGGTGGCTGTCCTGACCTCTGACTGGTGAGAACACAAGGGTTCGTCCCCGCCCGCTCTCACGCTCTCTCTCATCAGCGAAGCGTCGACTGTTTAGATTACAGTCTTTTATTCACGTATTCGACACCTAAACACATGAAGCGACGTAGAAAGCAAGGAGGATGCATCAGTGCGCTGCGCACGGGCAAAATGAAGTCCTCTTACTTCATATTTGGCCTGTGCAGGTGCGAGGGGTTTGGAGAGGACCTAGAGTCACCAACCACACAGCGGCCTGGGTCCCGACACGATTTTCCTTGCAGGCAGACACTCTCAGCGCAAGGGAACGGACTGGCGCACAGAACCTACTGACGGCACCCTCCCCCGGGTGACTCAGACATGAGAAGGGTCTAGCCAGAGCATCTAATTACACAGGCCAGGTCAAGCTCTAGAATCAAAGCCCTGCTCACTGCCAGGCTACTGGCCTCAGAGGTGTCAGAGAAGACAGCCGCAGGCAAGGGGCAGGGGACCCACGTTGGAACCGACTTCGGCCGTCCTGGGTCCCAGGCGAGCCTGCTCCGCAGACTGGGAAATGTAATCAAGGGCTTTAATGGAGGTTTTATTACGGGCTGGGAGGCAAAACTTCATTATCCAACTGGCAACCTGCTCTGAGAAACAAGCAGCTTTCTTTCATGTGGCGACTCTGACACGCTGAGATCATGCCGAAGAGCGGGGAGGCAGAGCTCCGAATTTTTGCAACTCAGCACAGCCTTTGTGGGAGATGCCCAGGCAGCTCATAGCTGGGGCTGCTGAGCCAGGCCTGCAGGCGGGTCGGGCTTGGTGGAGGGCCTCGGGCCAGCCCGTGGAGAAGGCCACACCTCTCCTCATCATGCAGAGGGACAACAAATCTGCTGGCAGGTCCCAGAGGACCTCTGAGGCTGCCATGCTGCTGGAAATGCAGCCAGAGACCCCAGCCCCCACATCTCCCAGCTGCACATTTTCTTTTCTTAAAAGAAAAAGCCCATCGGTTCAGTGGCTGCCAATCACTTGGGAAACTTGTTACAAACACAAATGTTTTGGTTTGCACTACAAAGACCCGGATTCTGGTAATAGGCCGGGTTTAGAAAAGAACTCACTGGGCTATCTGGAGGTAGGGAAAACATATTATTTTGTGGTGGTAACATATACAGAACCTAAAACTTGGCTTTTTAGCCGTTTTTAAGTGCACAGTTCGGTGGCATTAAGAACATTCACATTGAAACGATACTTTTAAGAAAGAACCAGTAGATGTCTAGCATTGGGTAGAAACGAATCTGTTGTCACTCAGGTCTGTATGAGAGAACAGGAGCATTGTGCCCTACTCTAGTTGGTAAGTCGCTCCTCATGATGGTGGAAGCTAATGGTTTGAAACAGGGGTACGTGTATCCCGGGATTGAACAAATGAGTAAGTGGATGTCAGATACCGGGAGCCATGTTTCACTGTTGGAGTAGGAGCTTACAGATAAGGAAGGGGATGAACCATGTGGTACGGGATTAGCCAGAGATATCAGTGTGAATGCATGCTTAACATAGATACTGATGGTTACACATGAAAATAATTATAGATATACATGTCAGGATACACATAGGTATTTTCTTGATCTGACCACCTAGAAGCAACGACATTCCAGTAGCAATAAGCAGCCCCAACACCAAGATCTTGGCTTCTAATACCATTGTACAGCAAAAGGAACCAGGGCTCTTTGGAGAAATAGAGGATTCCAGGGCTGGAGCAGGGAAAATGTAAGATGAACCTGGAGCATCTTGTAGGGCCCGAAAATCGGGGAGTGCTCAAAAAAACAAAGTAATGGGAGTGTTTCAAAAAAACATAGGAACCAACAGAACTCCCGATGGCTAAAATTGGGACAACTTGAGCAATAAAATAAGTAACACATAATATTAGATTAGATAACCCAAAGTATAAAGTAAATACATATGAATCCATATTGACACAAATAAACGCTCGAATAAATAAATAAATGGGAGGGCATAGATAAATTTCCCATGCAGAAGAATCCCAAATAATTTATGTAGATACTACCCTCTTAAGGAGTGGAGTATAACTCTCTACCCCTTATGTGTAGGGTCATCTTAGTATCTTGTTTACAAAGATTACAGTATGGAAAGAGGGAAAATTAAAAAATAATTTTGCAGTGGAAAAACCTGGCAAACACTACCCAAGCCAGATGACCAAGGTCAACGTCATCGGTGATAAGGCAAGTTGATAGCATATGCTCTTGATACAATATATGGGGACTGGCACTTCAGCTCTGTAATCTTCCTCTCAAAAACCCACAATCTCAGTCCAAACAGGACAAAAATAGGAGTGAAACTCAAATCGCGGGACATTCTACAAACTCTCTGACCTGTAAGCCTCAACATTGTCAAGGTCATCAAAAATAAGGAAAGTCTGAGAAACTGCCCCAGCCAAGAAAAGCCTCAGGAGACATCATGATGAAACGCCCTGGGGTATTCTGAATGGGAGCCTGACTGGGAGAAAAAATGACATTAGGAAAAATGAATAAAATCTGCATAACGTGTGGCTTTTAGTTAATAATGTTTTAATATCGATTCATTAGTTGTGGCAAATGTGCCATCACTACGTAAGATGTCAACAACAGGGGAAAGGGTGGGGTATGTGAGGACCCTGCACTATCTTTGCTACTTTTCTATGTCTAAAAATACACTTAAAATCAAAGGTTTATCTAAAAAGAAGTAATTGTTTCAATTTCTTCGGCATCTCATATGAGCTGGAGATCATGCCTGGTCTCCGAAAGCACACTCCAATAGGAAAAAGCAAGATATCCGGGAACAGCACCACAGTCAGCCAAGAAAGATGAATAAACAGGACCGATGCATAGCAGGTGCTCTGGTAGGTCAAGAGAGTAGTAATCATGCCCATTATAAAGGATGAGTGCCAAGTTTACTTTGTCTGTGAGCCCCCATGCTCCAACCTCTCCAGGGAGTCAAACAGTTCCTTCATCTTCTCTGTCCCTGGGTCTGTGTTAGAATGTATGAGGTGCTGTCTCTGTAGGGTGTGTGGTGGCAACAGTAATCCCTGACCCCAGGCTCTAGATCAACACAAGGGCTTCCCTACATGCCCGTGAGCAGTCAAGATGTTCGGAAGAGTCCCTGCTTCTCACACTTGTCACAACCAAATATAGGTACTTGGGGTCATCTTTCAGAGTCTGAGACTCTGTCCTGGTTAGTTTAGCAGATGAAGGTCCAGGGCCCTTGACAGCATGTTTGAAGATCTGAGTCCCCGGATGAGCCACTTAGTTTCATCCCATTCCGCAACTTATTTATTCAACACATACTGAACCTCTGCACATCTGCCAGTCAGTGCTATGTCAGGCTAGCACAATGGCCCGAGCTTGGGCTCTCCACTCGGACTTCCTGAGTTCAAATCTGGCCCCATCACCTACAAGGTACATGAACTCAGGGGGCTAACAACCCATCTAAGCCACAGACCCCTAAGGTAAGACAAAAGAAACAACTGAACATACCTTATAGAGTTGAAGAGATTAAATGAAATAACGCACAAAGTGTTTCACAACACTCTGTACTCAGTAAAAATTAGCTACTATCATTATCAGGTGATGGGGATAAAAAAACTAGACAAAGTCAGTATAGTTGCTTGTCTCATTGGAGAATGAAATCTAGTAGATTCCATCCAGTGGAATGTTATTCCCCTAACCCAGTCTCCCTTAGGCAATGGGAGGAGATTAGCAGAGAAAATATGATTCGACTATGGAACAACATCGTTCATGAATACTGTGGGTCATGTGTCGTGTGTCCTTATATAGCATATTCGGTGGCCATCTTTCCCCACTAAAAATCAGAATCACATAACATGACACAGGAATTGTTGTAAAATACTTTCATGATGATAATGCTTACCTAAATCATTATGGCAGTTACATTTAATAAAGTAACATTACTTCCGTACTGTATCGATAACTTAAAGGCATTCATGATAGAATACTGAAAAACAGACCTATTATTAAAAAGAAAATATGCATTTCCACTTCATATATATGTTGTTGAAGTAAATTCTATCTCATATAGTAGCTAAAGGTCCATTTCAGTTGGACCCCCAATCAAAGAATGCCCTTTGATTTCCAGGCTTAACTAACAAATCCAGTCTCCTGATGTCAACCTTCACCCAACCCACTTCCAGGAAGAACAAAAACAAAAATACTTGGCTCAAAGCGTAGCCCCTATTTTCTAAAGCTGGATTTTCCCCACCACTGGAGGCAGGGCTTCAGTGAGCCTCAGCTCCCCTAATCAAAGTTACAGTTTGGGGGGTAAACATGTGGCTCAAACCAAGTCAGAGAGAATTCCCTCCAACCACCTCACCACCCAGGGTTCTGTCATTTGAAGCTAGAGGAGAAGGGATTTACCTCTGGAGAAATGGAACAGGAGAGGTGTGAATTCTGGAAGAACTGAAGGAAGAGAAACCTATCTCGTAGAGGATAGGATACAGGCTGATTCTAGAAAAGAGGTGATGTGGAGGTGCGAGCAGAAATGAAGTCGGGGAGATGACACCTTACTTGAATCCCTGCATCTAGATGGGACTGAAATCCCTCCCACCAATGGGCTTTCTGTTACACTGCCCCATACACTCCCTAGTTTTTAAAAACTTCAGGTAGTAGAGTTGGGTTTATGTTATTTTCAGATAAAACCACCATTCATGGGATGCCTGGGTGGCTTAGTCAGTTGAGCCGTCTGACTCTTGGTTTCAGCTCAGGTCATGATCTCACTGGGAGTTCGAGCCCTGCATCGGGCTCAGCACTATTGGTATGGAGCCTGCTTGGGATTCTCTCTCTCTCACACTCTCTGTCTCTCTTTCTCTCTCTCTCTGTCCTTTCCCTACTCTCTCTCTCTCTCTCTCGAAAATAAATGAATAAATAAACTTAAAAAAAAAAACCTTTAAGAAAAAAAACACCATTCATGGGGGAGGGGTATGGATGATTTAATAAAAAATAAATGAATGAAGGGTCCTGATTAATACAACTCATCCATTCATTAAATAAATAGCAGTTGTGCCATGTAAGCTATAGCACTGGACACCAGACACCCTGTCCCCATGGGGAGGGAAGACGGGCATTTAAATGATGAATTACAATGGGCCAGCAGGCCCTTATCAGGAACTAAAAGCCCCCGAGAGTGGCTGAAGTGCAGAGGGTGGAGTGGCCTAGGACAAAGTGAAGGGAGAAGCAGGGCCCAGATCATGCAGAGCAGGGAAGGCCATGTCAGTATTAAGGTCTAACCCTGACATCAGCAGCAGGGGTGAAGGCGAGGGAGGGGTTTGGGCACTGAAATGTTCTGACATGTCCAGATTTGTGTTTTAACAATTCGGCCTGAAGTGCGGAGAACATACGATCTCGGGCAAAAATAATAGAGGACTGGCCTAACATCATAGCAGAGGGGTCTAGATATATTTAGGAAGTTACGTTTAGGTCACAGCAGCCCGGAGTACCAAAGCCAGAAGAGAAATTGTAGAGATTTCTGGAGTGTTCTAGGCAGCAGTTTCCTTATTCCACGGAAAAGTAGGTGGAAGTTTCAGAGTGGTGCCTTTCTTGTGGAAATTTTTCATTTTCTTTCACTTTAGCCTTGACCTCTAAGTCGCTATTTTGACATTATGCTAACAGAAGTCAGCCAGACACAAAAGGACGAATGCTGTATGATTCCTCTTCTAGAAGGCACCTTACATAGACAAGGTCGGGCAATGGGGGCCAGGGACCGGGGAAAGGGAGAGATGGCGAGTTATGTTTGATGGGTTTGAAGTTTCAGTTTGCGATCATATAAAAAGCTCCGGAGATGGACGGTGGTGATGACTGCACACTGAGAATGTACTTAATGCGCAAACATGTACACTGAAAAATAGTTAAAATGGTAAATTTCATGATATGTATCTCTTCCCACAATAAAAATAAACTTAAAAAAATACTAGAATTGAGTGCATGTTTGTTCCAAGAAGCTTTCTTCTTTCCTTCCTTATATTTTCCCATGTCCTCCTTGGAGAGATCCTGACACAGGACCTGATTACTGCATATCCTTATTTTATAAGCATTAATTAAGGACCCTCTGTTGCCATTTTCTCATTTATTCCTAACAACCACCCACTGTGGTAATAATATTGGCCCTACTTTACAGATGAGCAATCTGAACTTTATAGAGATTTCCACTGAAGACTGCAAAGCTCATGCTAGATAAAGCGGAAGAGAAATTTCTTCTTGAAGAAACGGATTCAGAACCCATTTCTTCATTTGATGGCTGTAAAATTCATTTTGAGAGCCTTCAACCCTTTACGCCTAAATCACTTAAGAAACCCGTGGCTGAATATGGGATTTCTTCTGGAAAAATCCTTTGGCAAGTTGCCTCCATGAATATCCATTCTCTCTTGTAGGAAATTACCAGAATAAATCACTCTTAACACACACTAGTCCAACTCACCAAACCCCAGCAGAAAATCCATTCTGGAATATCCCAAACCATTCCCATAGGACTATTACAAAGAAACAGAACTAACCGTTCCAAATGGAACTAACACTGAAAGGGTTAAGTGAATTCTTTTTCATTTTTCTAAGTGTTCAGTAGGTAAGAGAGGGATGGTTGTCTCCATGAGTATTATTGCATTAAGCCCCAACCTTCCTACACATAACCCACCAATGCTCAAGTAGTTGTTACCCATGATTCCATGACCCACTTTCCCTTATCCAAAGGTTATCCATTTGCTTTCTTTCTTGAGGGAAGGAACGTCTTGGAGAGTGTTCCATTCCACCTTTGCCTTTCCTGCCCTTCCTGCGTTCCTGATGTCACCTCAGTCCTTACGCTACAACCAAACAGCACAACCTGATGGGCCACCAGGATTCCCTTCCCTCTAAGACCACTCCAGCCCACTGGGCACCGGGCCAGGAGGGAAGAGGTGCTGCGTGAGATCTGCAGGGCATGCTGGCACTCCCAGGGTGAGCCCTGGAGGCAGAGGATCCCTGAAGACCTGCCAGAGTGACTCCCCAGACAGCCCGAGAGCCAGGTTCCAAGAAGTCTCTTCTTAATCTGCAACACCCCCTTTTGAGGAGACGCTGTATCTGGGGACAGTGTCAGGCAAGATCGTGGTTGGGAATCAGAGCTACTAGCTCGTTGGGTGGATGGGGACGTCTGCATGGCATCCCTCCCACGCTCCTGGCTTGGAGAAGAACTGCCTGTTTATTCTAAAATCTCACTCTTTTTAAAAGCTCCTGTCCTCATGATCAAACTTACCCTAAATTTGAGAGCAAATCCCACGCTAGCTCTTGAACTGAATGGGATGATATTCCTCTCAAAGACTTTTGAAAGCAAACAAGACAGAAGGAGAACTATGTTCAATTTTTTGGTGGGAAAATAAGAGGGAAGACTGAAAATGGTGTAATTAAACTTAATGTTACAACCCGGTGCACATGACCGGTGGGGACAGGAAACTCATCCTCCCCTGCAGAGCCCGCCTGCCCAGATTGTTCACCAAAACACCAAAGACATTTGCTTTCAGCTGCATGATCTGGATTGGCACTTTACCTCAATGCCTCTGAGCTAACACTGACTTGTCCCTTTTCTTAATACCAAATGGCCATTCTCCCTCTTGTTCTCAGTGCTAGACAGTCTCTGTTCCACCCCCAGACCCATCTGTCCTCCTGCCCCGCATTATCCCCTAGGATGCTGGGCCTTGAAGATGCCATTTCCAGCTGACTTGTGTTTGGATTCAGCCAGTGGAAGGTGCTGGTAGGAGATCAGAGGGCGGGAGGAAGGAACATCTGGGACATTCTTCCCCACTACCTCCCTGCCTCAGCCTGGTTCTGGGGTTCTGACTGCACCCCTCCCCTTCCACAGTTCCCACCAAGGAGCCCTCATTCCTGAGCCATCTCTCACAGGACTCCAGTGACATCACATCCCACACCTTGTCCCCTCAACCCACAGATAGTAGCAGCTTCCCGATAACAGTCCTCTCTGGGGACCTCAGCATTCCCATTAGATCCTTTAACACTGGGTCCTTGCTTTCTGAAGCAGCACCTTCATTAGAGTCTCCAACGGAGCCAGCTAAGGTGAGTTCTGTTTCCTGCCTAGATCCCACCTGCTCAGGTCACACTCAGTTCCTTGCTGTGACACAAATACTCCAGGCAGAACCCTGCCTCGGGGTCTCTCCACCTACTTTTCCATTTCCCCGTAACACTCGATTCCCAGATTTCTGTTTTGCCCACTTCCTCACCTCCAGGTCTCTGCTCAGATGTCACCTAATCAGGGATACACTTCCTGACCACCCTGGGTAAAATGGCCACCTCCCCTCATCCCCTTGCACCCGTCACTCTCCGTCTCCCTTATCGTCTTCTGGTTTTCTTCATAATGTTTTTTGCCACTTGACATACCGTATAGTGATCGATTTGTCTTCTTTCGTTTTTCCTCTCTTCCCCGACTGGAACAGAAGCTCATTTAGAGTTCACTGGTAACCTTAAACAGTGCCAGGGATACGGTAGGTATTACATAAACATTTCTCTGAATGAATAAATGCATTGTGTGCACACTGCCCTGACTTTCCTTCATAACTTCAGGCTGTGAACTCTGCACGCAGCTTTTCCCCATGAAGCCCTATACGCCAGCTCAGGGAATAATTGTTCAAGAGTCAAAGGTGCTTACAATTGTGTTCAGTGATACTGTCTGTGGCATGAAGAGAAATCAAGGCAGAAAAGGCAAACAACCCCCAAATTCCAACTACCCCCAGGATCTGGGATCTAGACACAAGCCTCCAGGACCAAGAGTAAGGTCCACTCCTATACCGGTACCTGAGCCAAACTCAGAATGGATAGCTTTAAGAGGCGGATCAGGGTTGGGTGGGACTGGGCTGAAAGGGAAAAGAAAGGAGAAGGAAGGAGTAAGCGCTTAGGCACAGGGGCCACGTGGGTTGGCCAAAGGTTTTGTCTTTGTAGAAGAAAGAAGAAAATGCAAAGCCCCGTAACTTTTCATGCTGGGCTTCCTCTTTACGAAAACATCCAACTTCCCTTATGTTATCTGGCCAACACCCCAAAAGCCCTTTATCTTCTGATGGAGCCTTGCATCCTCTCCTTCTCAAGGGTCTAAGGCACATCTAAGGGGAAAAAGTGGGCATCTCAAAATGGAGCTCTGCTGGCCCGAGAGAAATGTAAGATTTCGTGGATCAGAAGCTGGCCCAACTCTGGCAAACACCACGGAAGAACTCAGAGGCCATGAGACGTAGACTCGGGCCCACGTGTTCTGATCACACCCACACGAGGTCCCCTTGTACACTCCTCACCGCTCCCTACCCGGAGCCGTGCTGGACCCGATTATTCGTGGCCTTTGCTAATTCTAGCCTCGCTCACAGGAGACAAGAGTTACCTCACTGTAGCCTCAGTTCGCATTTTTCTAACGACCAATCATGTTGAGCCTCTTTTCCTGCGCTTATTTCCCATCTGTGCATCTCCTCTGGTGATGTGTCTATTCAAATCATTTGCTTATTTTTTTTATTTTATTCAGTTTGGAGAGTTCTTCATATATTCTGTCTACGAGTCCTTTATCAGGGAAGTAAGCTGCAAATATTTTCTACCAGTCCATGGCTTAACTTTTCATTCTCTTAACAACACCTTTGAAAGAGCAGAGGTTGTAAATTTTGATGAATTCTAACCAGTTTCCTCTTTTGTGGGCCACGCTTTGGTATCGTAGCTAAGAAATCCTCACTTAACCCAAAGTCACAAATGTTTTCCTTTTCCTCCTATGTTCTGAAGTTTTTTTTCTGTTATCTAGGTAACTCCATCAGAATCAGAGAACATGCTTTGTATGATTTCAATTCTTCTAAATCTGTTAAGGTTTGTTTTATAACCCAGGCTATAGCTTCCCTTGATGAATGTTCCATGTGTTCTTGTTTTATTTTGTTTTGTTTGTTTGTTTTGTTTTTGTTTTTATGTTTATCACCTATGGTTTTTTATTTTACTCTCTAGAAGCAAATTAGAAAAAAAAATGTTTCATGAAAGTTTTAATTCTTAAATACAAAATACAATTATGGATAAAGCACCTATAAGATCCATGTGCAAGGTTTTGCGTGGACATAGTTTTCATGTCAGTTCTTCTAGCACATGTTTGCCAATTTTTTCTATTCATTCTAACAATTGCTGAGAGAGGACTTCTAACATCTCCAACTATAATTGCAAAATTTTCTATTTCTCTTTTCTGTTCTAGCTGCCTTTTTTTTTCCTTTATGCATTTTAGTGTTCTGTTGCTAGAGGAAAAACATTTAGAATTGGTAGGTCTTCCTTTTGAGATGATTCCAGCTCTCCTTTGGGTAGTGTCTGCCTGACAGATCATTGTCCATCCTTTTACTTTAGCCTATACCTGTCATTTGACGAGAGTTTTTTATAACATAATTATTGATACGCTTGGATTTAGATTTACCGTTTTGTTCTTTGTTCTATTTGTATGCTCTGGGTTTCATTTCTCTATTTCTCTTTTTCTGCTTTTTGTGGGTTTATTGGAACGTTTTTTAGTATATCTACTGCATCTTTTTCCTATCTCTCTTGTATACAGGTTTTGTAGTGGTTGCCCTTGAAATTACAATATACAAAATTAACTTTCCCAATCTAGTTTGATTCAATATTTTACACTCCAGGTGGAATGTGGAAACTACCAGTTGGCCCTTTTCTGCCCCCTTTCTGTCATAACTGTCATAGGTTCAATCTACATACACTGAAAATTCTGTCGGACAACATTGTATTTTTGTTGTTGTTATTTTTAACTATTAAACAGACTTTAAACAACTCGATGGGATATGAATAGTCTGTTAAATTTACTGAGACATTTATTATCTCTGTTACCCTTCCTTTGACTCTGGATATTCTCAGTTTCCTCCTGGTAGAACTTCCTTTCTGCAGACTTCTTCTAGAAATTCTCTTCGAGCAAGTCTGCTGCTAACAGACTCTTCCATTTCCTTCATTGGAGAATTTTTTATTTTGCCCTCATCCCTGAAAATGTTTTCACGGATATAGAATTCTAGAGGAAGACTTCCCGTCCCTTCCCACACTTGAAACATGTTTTTCCAATTTCTTCTGGCTCCCTGGTTTCTGACGAGAAACCAGAGAAATCCACTGTTACTAGAATCAGGTTTTCCTACAAGGAATGTATCATTTCTTGCTGACTGCTTTCAAGATTTCTCCATCTTTTGTTTTCAGCAGTTTAATTATGATGTATCCGGGTGGATTGCTTTGGGTTTATGTGAGGTTTGAGGTTCACTGAGTTTGTTGAACCTGTAGGTTTATGACTTGCATCAAATTTGAAAAGTTTTAAGCCAACTTTTTCTTAGCCTTATCTTTTTTTTTTCCTTTCCTTCTGGTGCCGTGACTATGTGAATACCTTTTGTTATTGTCCCACGGGTCCTTGAAGTCTGTTGTTTTTCTTCTTTTTAATTTTTTCTCTCTGTGTCCTCATTAGATCATTTCTGTTGACCTGTCTTCCTGTTCTGACTCGCCTTGGCCATCTCCATTCTGCTATTAAACCCATCCAGTGAGGTTTTGTTTTTATTTCTGGGTTCACAAATTTTATTTCTTTTCCTCAAATTCCAGGATTTATTTTACATCTTCTATCTCTTTGCTGAGAATTTCTATCTCTTGTTCATTTAGAGAATGCACTCCCTTACTTGTTACAGCATTTTTATAGTAACTACTTGAAAGTTTTTGTCAGAGTTAGTGAGACACTGATTCTGTGGATTTTCTTTCTCTGTATGGGTTTAGATATTTCTGGTTCTTTATGTGCCAAGTAATTTTGGATTGTATTCTAGACATAGTGAGTATCATTTTTCCAGAGATCCTGGGTTGTTTTTAAATCCTACAAAGAATGCGCTTAGGCCACAAATTCGAATTAGCCTTATAAAGGCTGTGGTTCCAAAATCAGTTCAGTTTTCAAAGCCTTTGTAGTACTATTTGGATCTGTGCCACGGTGGCCAGTCTGGGATTTGGGTAGTGGTATATCCCATAGTTCAATTCTCAAAATCTATATATGCTCTTTAGGGTAAAGTCTACAACATGAGCAGCCCAGGGAGTTAGCCCAGGAGTCCATAAACCTTGTTAAGGGGTTTCCCTAGAATTTCAGGTTCCTGAAGGATTCCATTTCTGCTCCTGCTACTGCTGCTGCTCCCGTGGGATTGCTTGGCCTGGGATATAAGAAAATGAAGAAAGGACTAAAGGAAAAGAAAAATGAGGCATTTCTGCACTCTTTCTGAATATTAGGAGTTTTCTTTCCCACCTAAGCCAGAACTAAAGGACTTCTAGACATTTCTGTCTGCATCCTACTACCCGCTTTCAGATTTGGGGCTGATTGAAGTCAGGGAAATATCAGAGTGGGGGGAAATAATACCCCCGCCTCAGTTCAGTAGTAATACAAATTCTAACCTTTTCCTCCACTCCACACAATACCGTTTACTTCTCCGAGTCCTCAACTAGCTGCCCCATGCATTTTGTCTAGGCTTTGGATTCAACAGGAGAGATAGGCTAGAGTGTGCTTAGTTCGCCTTACCCCAAACCAGAATCTTCCTCTGTAATGCTTTCAAGTAGAAGAGATAACATGTGAGTTCTATTTTTTTTCTCACATGTTTCTAACTAAAAATTTTAAAAAAGAAGAAGACGACGATATAGCCAAAACAGCTGCCTGACCTAGATTTGTCCTTCAGAGGAATGGGTAGTTTTGCCGTCTCTGACTCCATATAGCTGGACTCGAGATTATTTGATAAGGACTCTAGATAAGCTCTAAGGGGAACATCAAGGCTCTAATAAACCATGTAGTCACTTCTGGGCTCTGTGAGTTTTTAGCGGTTAAATAAAGCATGATGATCATGCATCTGGGCTCCAGTCTCCAAGAGTCAAGGCCACCCTGCCCTTGCAACACCAAAACCAGCCTTAACTGGATACTAGTGATGCCACTGCATCTGAGTGATTAGGTAGCAGTAATGTTTCCTCTTCCAGAAGGGAACCGTAACAATTACCGAGTACTTCTATGTGCAGAGACTGTAACAGATACTTCTCACCCATTATTGACTTTAGTCCTCACCACAACCAGAAAGGTAGGTATTATTAGCATCATCTCTAGTTGAGAAAACCCAAGGCTCGGTCAGATGAAGGCACTCTCCGCGTCCCCAGAGCTACTGAGTGGTGACACCCAATCTGGGTCTTGTTTGAGCGTCTTTATTCTTCCCACACGTTATGCACCCCTTGAGGGGAGTATTTATGTTTGCTTACTCTCTGTAAGAGAAATCCAAGGCTTTTCGCTCAGCAGGACCTCATAAATGAATTCATTAATTTAATAACTAACATTAGCCTATATCTTGTTGGAGTTTTTTCCTTTCTTTCCCGTCTATTTCCATTTATTTTCCTTGCTCCTTACTCTGTCCTCCAAAGGGACCCTGAACTCCTCAACAATCTGGCATGCAACATCTGGTCACTTAAAAACACTGGAATGATTGACTAGATTTCTCAGTTCCTGTCCGGATGTGGAGCGTGGTGGAGACATCACAAGCCCAATCTATTCCTTCCTCTGTGTCTTCCCGCCACAGCCAGGGCTGGGCTCTGCATACAACCAGTATCCCATAAATACTGCCAGCTGTTCTAGTCCTTGACCAAATTTTTCTTAGTGTTTCTCTGTTCCTGGGTGCCTGCTTTTTGGTCCCACTTTCCCTACCTGCCCTGGAGAACCCGCAGTCCACTCTCTAGGCTTCTATAAAATGGATTCTTACATCTGGCCAGAGATTGGATGACCTGACCCCTGAGGTCAATGTTAACATCATGTGCCCCTGTGATTACCGGAAGGTAGCACCAGCCGACTCCTGGCTCTCGGGAAGAACAAAGGGACGTGTGGCAAAGCTCCTGGTCTGTGCACCAGGAAACACCAAGAGATATGCCTTCTTTCTTTGACCTATGAGATATCTGGCCTTAGTAACGTACCCTAAGAATCAGCTCTCAGATCTTAAGATGATAAGAATTATTTGGGGTGCTTAACAAAATGCTGGTTCCCTGGCCTGACTAACAGATTCTGAATCACTAAGTATGCTAGGGCATGGATTCTGCAGCTTTAACAGCTCTGATGCATGTGGACCACAGCATACCTTAAGAAATTTTGCACTAAAGAAAAGGTATTAGTTGGTTACCTTGTTTTACACAACACTTAGACTAGCAAGCCCTTGGCATAAATGGATGGATGATAATTCATGCTGGTAATTCACGTGTGTGTGTGTGTGTGTGTGTGTGTGTGTGTGTGTGTGTAGCCTAAATGAACAAACAGACTATCCATAACAATAACAACACCTATAGCTGTAGCTTGCTGGGGGCTTATTCTGAGCCAGCAACAACACTACATTATCCATTTAATCCTCAAAACTCAACTGGACAAGTGCTACTATCCAAATGTTACAAAGGACAGAATGGAAATCGGGGGTAAAGGCATGGCTAAGCTCGGATTTGGACAATGAGTTTGTGGGACCCCAAAGACAATGCTCATTCTACACCACCACAATCTCCCCCCCACCTTTCCTAGTAATTACCTTGGGGGAAAGGAAGAATGATTATTATGTTTCAGCTCTGCGTGGATGGTATTAGCCTACCCCCCTTAAAATTAGAAAGAAATATGGCTGATCATAAAGGAAAACCCCTGACAATGAGCCCAGGGGAAGTTGTAGACTCTTCCACTAAATGTCTTTAAAGCATAAAGAACTTGATTGTTTCACTTCATCCTTCCTGAAGGCAGAGAAATAGAAAAGATGACCCCCACACACACCCCCAAGGCTTTTCAGGCCAAGAATTCCATTAAATCTTGCCCTCAGCTAAATACCTGTCTCCGTACTTGCTTCGCCGGCCTGGAGGCGCAAACATCTGGATGGCAGGTGCTTGATTTTGTAGGTGCCAGAGGACACACAGCTGAGCCCCGCAGCTGAGGGGACAGGGGAGGAAATGTCGTACATTGATGTAGCACCTTCTGATTCTCCCCAAGCCCCCTTCAACAGGGAAGTGATGGGGGGCGGGGGGCGGGAGGTGACCGGAGGGCCAGCAGCTCTGTAACAGCTGCACAGGGGAGCATTTAAGACTAGGACAGGAAGTGAAACACAGAAGGGCAGTCAGTCTCCGGGAGCGTCTGGGGGAAGTGGAGGGGAATGGGGCTGAATCCTCCTGCCTGACGCCACTCTGGGGAGGGCCTGCTTAAGCTCAGAGACCAAGGACTCCGCTTCTAGTTCTCCGAGGGGAGGTGAAAGAAGGAAGAGGAAAGAGCTTTTTTACTGTTTTCATTAAAAACATAAGGAGCCACACAGGCAACATGTGCTCGCTCGGCCATTCCATGCCTCTCCCTGATGCTAGCCATGCCGTTCAAACAGCCTACTACCTCACAAGTGCAACTGGCCTTCGTTTCCGTTTTCTTTAAATCCATTTGGACCTCATTCCAGATCTCTGACCTACCAGGAGGGGGAAAACAAAACAAACCAGCTTCCATTCTCCTGAAAGACGTCGCCCCAGGATGGGTCCAACATTGGAGAGGGCCCTCCATAGGTAATGGGTCTACCCGGTACCTGCTAGGATGTCCTCATGCCGGCCTGAATGGTCCAGTCCCTTCAGGTCCAGTGCCACTGCTCCTCAAGTCTAGCCCCCCTAGGACCTCTACACTGCCATACCCTCCAAGACAAGCCTCCCCTCCAGGGCACCACCAGGACTCCCCCCCCCACCACCACCACCAACCTACCATGGGGCTATCTACTCTCTGCTTTTCCACGTCCAAGATATTTGCCTCTGTCCTTTTTCCCTCCCACTCTAGGATACCAAGAAAACTTCCTGGTAGCTTTAGACATTCACAAAAGACAGAGAATTTTACTTCAATGTAGCATCCTGCAAGAAAAGGAATTAATAAAGTATAAAACATATACAGCCTTTTTATGTGTTAAGTGCATAAGCGATGAAACATAAAGTTCCAAACACTCTGTATATGCTAGTTCACTTAGTTCTTACAAAAAAAAATGTTATGGGGTAGGTCCTATTGTTATCCCATTTTACAGAAAAGGACAGTGAGGCACAAAGAGACGGAGTAAGGTACCTGAGGTCACACAGCCAGGCAGGGGCAGAACTGAGATTTGAACCCAGGCCATCTGTCTCTAGAGTCTGTGATCCATGATATAAACCCTGCTTCTCACAAATTTACCTCCTTGAAACTAGAGGAGGGAAAAACAGATTAAAACACACACAAAGGGACATTTCAAACTTTGTTTTCCCACACAAGATGATAAGTAAGTAAGTTTCCTAGGCATTACTAGCTCCTCTCCCAGGACCACCACCATACCTTAGAAACTTACTGCTGCTCAAATACCACAGCAAAGAAAGGACAAAAGACAAAAAAAAAAAAAAAAAAAAAAAAAGGAAAATCAAGTTCTGCTTCCAAAAAATTAACCTGAAATAGACCAGATTTCAAACTGCGAGTAACTAATTTACTTTGAGGAGCAGGGTTAAAAGTTTAAACCATCAAAAACAGTCTTAAAATACAGAGAATAAACAGGTGGCTGCCAGAGTAGAGGTGGGTCTGAGCATGAGTGAAATAGATAGAGAGGGGGTGGGTTAAACCATCAGGAAAAATGGCAGTTGAGTCCAATTTTGAAAAAAAAAAAATTAAGCTGCATTTCTAAAATCTGAGTTGAGTGATGGTTTTACCTGGTACATATGTTCTCTATCAACTAGTAAAGTACAAATGTGTCCTTAATTTTTTTTTTTTTAACTACTTTTCCCGCTGGGAGTAAGGGTCCACAAAAATTTCAAGTAGAACCATCAGATAGCTACATAGTTTCAGTAATTAAAAGTAAATCTTGTTTCTTTATCGCCATCCCTGATCTCTCGCCCTTGTTCTGATATCAAATTTCTTGGCCCTTGGAAGGCAACATGGCACAATCCAAATCCTTTCCTCTTCCCCTAAAACTACCCCCACTCTTGTATTCTTTAGCTGCGTGTCAGTTTCCTTTCGGTCTCCCAAGCCTGAAATCCAAAAGTCAGCCTGTCTCTTTCTCTATCAGCCCCTGATACCAAATCGGTCTCCAAGAACTTTTCACCCTTGTTTGTAAATATCCTTCACTTCCTAACGTCTCCATCCTCAGCTCCAGTGTGCTGAGTTCAGGTCCTCAATAGTGTGCCTAGGCTTTTTCTCACAGCCTAAAGCTGGTCTCCTGGATTCCTTCCTCCTCTTTGTCAAATCTCCGCTCTTTCCCACTGTTACCAGTCACCTTATGACTGTGTCATCCCTCCCGGTGACCCCCAATACTATTAATACCATAAATCATAGTCATCATGCTAATAACATCGGGATCAGTGGACAGAGAAAGTTCCAGTGCTGTAGTTGGCTCTCAAGGTTGGCACAACGTGGGCCCCGGCCCACCCTCCCACTTTCACTTCCAGTCCCCTGAACACCACAGTCCCCGTGTTACCACCCCCAGGACAGCCACAGTTCATGTAAAATACCCTATTCCTTTCTCTGTTCCATGTTTTTGCACATAAATTTTCCTCTCCCTGGTATTCACTTCTCCCTTTTCTTTGCCCAAAGCACTCCTACACATCTTTAAAGAATCAGCTGCGGGGTGCCTGGGTGGCTCAGTCGGTTAAGCATCTGACTCTCAGTTTCGGCTCAGGTCACGATCTCACATTTCGTGAGTTCGAGCCCCGGGTCAGGCTCTGCACTGGCAGCGTGGAGCCTGCTTGGGATTCTCTTTCCCTCCCACTCTCTCTGCCCCTCCCCTGCTCACACTCTTGCTCTCTCTTAAAATAAGTAAATGAACATTTTTTAAAAATCAGCTGCAATGCCACCTCCCCAGTGACATGTTCCCCGCTCACCTAAGCAAGTTTAGCATCTTGTGAAGAAGCCCAAAATGCTGCACTGAAACATAAAGAAGGGCACCTGGGTGGCTCAGTCGGTTAAGTGGCAGACTTTGGCTCAGGTCGGGATCTCAAGGTTCATGAGTTTGAGCCCCATACGGGGCTCTTTGCTGACAGTTCAGAGCCTAGAGCCTGCTTCGGATTCTGTGTCTCCCTCTCTCTATGCCCTTCCCCTGCTGATTCTCTCTCTCTTTCTCTCTCTCTCAAAAATAAATAAAACATTTACATTAAAAAAAAAAAAAAAGAAACTTAAAGAAACAAATGCAATGGCGTTGGATGTCTTCTGATTCCAGGCTCTGAGTTTCTGTGTATTCCTGATATAAATAAGAGCACCTAGCCCTCAGGAGGCAACTCAGAATTTCTTCAATGCATAGTGCATTCAACATTTCATCTAACCTCATTTTTCCACACTGGGAGTCAGTATAGACTATGTTGAAGAGGGCAGAATTCCTGATGTTGAATCCTGCTTTCACCCGCCAGTTGTCTTATCTTGAGCAATGTACTTCACCTCTCTATGCCTCAGTTTCCTCATCTTCAAAATGGGATACTATTAGCCCAGACCTCCACGGGGTATAGTGAGCATGAAATGAGTTTCACACGTAGAAGGCATTGAGAAGAATGTGTACCAATTATTACACACCCAGTAAGTAATGGTTCCTGTTATTGGCTTTATAAAGATCGCTTAGGGGACTTTATTACTAAGACCTGTCTCATATACACCCCTTCCTTTTACATGGTTTGGAGTTTAAAACCAAGCAATACCAACCACAGCTTTCTGACTCCTATTATATTCCATTAATCAACGCTTTCAAACAAAGATAGGCAGTATTCTTTGTGACACCTTTCTTGCTAGCTTCTCTCTGTGACTTACCTGGCAAAGGGAGCAGGTACCATGTTTCTACCCTGCCTCTTTCCTCAGTTTTGCTTTCTATTCAGTGGGTTTCCCACAAGGATTTCTCCTGGGAATCTAAGAATTCCCTGGGGAACATTCTCAAGTACAGGGCCCCAGGGCACACCGAGATTCTGACTCAGATGTGGAGTGGCACCCCAGAATCTGCATTCTGCACCCAAACTGATTCTGTTACAAGTGGAACGTGCCCTTGCACTTGGAAAACACTGCCTTATGACGTCCCATCCAAGACTTAACAGGGGCTGAAATGTCTTTCAGAACCCTCCAGAACAAAAGGAGGAAGCGGTGGTGGTGGCAACAGCAGGGAGGCACGTATCACAGCATCTCTTTATCTCCCTTGTCGCCCTGTGTCAGCCCTCTGTAAATAATAATCACCATGACAAGAAAAGCTGGACTAAGTGAACTGAAATTAAACATCAGAAAAGTGGAACCACAGCTGGAATTTGCAGTGGTCTAATGACGTGAGGGACGGAGGTCCTGGCTCTGACCGAGGAGACCCCCCACAGAGGCCCCATCACCTCCCCGACTGCAGGGCAAAGCCAACAGTCCTGATGCTGATGCAGACACAAGAATCCTCATATAGAACCATCCCCACATGATATGCGTGACTCCTCAGGGGAACCTCCCTGAGCCCAGACAGGGCTGGGGCTCCTGGGGACCACTTGAAACCAAACTTCTTCACTCAGGCGTCCAAGACTGCCACCCCACCCCAGACGTCACCCAACCCCTCCAACAGTCAAGTCCATTACTCTCATTCACTTAACCAAGACTTAGGTCTCCAATATGTGTAAGACACTGAACCAGAAACGGGAAGATCACAGAAGGAGACACAGTGGTGGCCTCCTGAGAAGTACATTATCTTTGTGGAGATGAGAATGAGGACACGATTAGTGAGACCAGGTCAGAGAGGAAGGGGATCTTCCCTTCTTGCTCCCTCACATCCACTCTCCACGCACACCACGCTCTGGGGCCCTAGACGATAATGTCTTAGGAATGCACGCACCAACCCTCCGTTCCCTCTGGCTTCCTTGGTTTCCACTGCTGGCAGCTGAGAGTGGGGGAGATTGAAAGGCAGGAAGAACGAGAGGTCTAGATGTCTAGTCCCCAATTCCTCTCTTCCTGTCCAAGGCCTGGCAGTGGCTGAATATCTCTACCTGAGGACACAGTTGCCCTTTGGAAGCCTTCCCTCCAGCTCCCTTCTCACCAAGTCCTAGCAATTGTACTCTCCCCTGGGCCTTTCTTAGGTGTTTCTCTGATTTCCAATTTCGCTGGTGACCATTTAGTGGCCAAGAACCTTCCACTGAGCACCTTGTGCTCCCATACAACCTGATGCATAATAAATGTGCAACAAGTAATGATTTTAATTAGATTGAATTAAAGTTCTTTGGTCGTATGAGTCGTCCATAGAAATGGGCTTCCAACGCAGAGACAACTCCTGAGGACAAGCCCCTAGGAAAACTGGTCACCACTGCCCCTCATTCTCAGGACGCAGAAACAAAGGTCTTTATTATCGAGGCGGAAGTTCACCTTTCTGACACCCACCGTCTTCTTTGCGCCGTACTGACCAGCAGAACGTAGAACAGGAATCTTTGTGGTGTCCCCATAAAACCTCGAGTACGGAGAGCAGACCTTGAACACAGTGGGTACTTGATTATCGTTTGTTGCATAAATAAACTGAATGTTAATTTTGTGGCAGTCACAGTGCCTCAGACCAGGACCAGGTCCCAATGGGACACAAAAGGCACAACCAAACTGGGATTATTTGCGGAGGGTTTAATAAAAAGACTGCTTAACAAAGATGTGGGCAGAGGGTAAGGAAATGACAAGTAACACTGGAGAACCATTTTATCCTTGGAGCTGATGGTCTGCAAATTAGCCGTTATCAAGCCCCAGAGAAAACATGTGGAGAGGACCATTTGTCAGGAGTCGTGACCTTCACTGGAGGGAGAGAGTTGACCCCCGGCAGCCCTTCGGAGACAAAGTTGTAGGAATAAATACCCAGCTCACCATCTTCTCACCTTCCGCTCTTCTGTTGGCCTCCTCATTAGCCAGGCTCACAGGAACCCAGAGGACGTGAGAACTCACTGATCTGGTGCTTAGCCTGTGGGGCAGAAAGTAGTGTGGGAGAAGAGTAGATTATCTAAGAGGGGCAAAGAGGGATTAAAAAGCACAACCTTATTCATGGGTTCAAGCCCCACTTCGGGCTCTGTGCCGGCAGCTCAGAGCCTGGTGCCTGCTTCGGATTCTGTGTCTCCCTCGCTCTCTTTGCCCTCCCCTGCTCATGCTCTGCTTTGCTCTGTCTCTCAAAAGTAAATAAACGTTAAAAAAAAAAACAACTTTAATTAAATAAAAAAAGTGCAACTTTATATGTATTATCTTATTAAATCTTCACAATAGTTTTAGGAAATAGAAGTTTTCATTATTCTACTTCAAATCAAGAAATGAGGGCTCAGAGAGATTAGGTAACTTGCCGAGGGAGGCACAGCTGCTGAATGAATGAGGCAGAGTTCAGGCCAAGAAGGCTTTACTTCAAAGCTATATCTTTAACTACTACCCTGTCTCTATTGTTCTTTTCTTGAAGGGATCCCAGAAAGAGGTAATTGACACCTTTGAACCCCCAACAGTGAACCATTATGCTCATCATCTTATCTGTACCCAAATAACCTCTTTTGCAAGTCATGTGGTTCATTTCTCGTGTATCTAAAACCAGTATTCAATGACCTTCACCAATAGGTTTTCTCTCCTAGTCATGCTAAGTTTCTTCATGTCACCTTAATCATCCTGAAGGCAAATTTCATGAAGGAGGAGAACAAGTTCCTGTAATTAGAGATCAGATTCTCTTTCTGCCCTCTGGAGCTATATAAATCACATCTTCTTCCCTATGAGAGCCTAGATCCTGATGGGTCCCCACAGAGCAGTTACATCTCTGGTCTCCTCTCCACCTGACCCTACCACTTGGTTATTATCCCTCTCAAAGTGCATCTCTCAGAACTGGACACACCGCTTCTGGAATCACGTCCCTCCCTTTTGACAGATCCGGAAGGTTCGATCCAAAGAAGTTAAATAAGACTTTCTGAAAGTCACACACATAGGCACACAACACGTCTGATCTGCTTGGGCCCACAGCTAGGACTGAGGGTGGCCATGGAGTCCCCGGGGGGGCCTGTCTTATCTCCCACCAGCAGCTTCCACACCTCATCGGCCTCCTCTTTGTGGATGACACTGGTCGGGGAGGGGGGCGGCAGGAGATATGCTTTCTGCCCTCCTCTCTCCCTTCCCCACAAGGTGCGGCCATGCTGGGAGCCAGGAGAATTCTATTTACAGCCGCCTCACTTGCACAAGCGGGGGATCTGGACAGCCGGCTGGACGCGACCAGGATGTGAAGCTCTGGGCCATGCCAGATTGTTATCATTGTCAGATACAATTTCCTCCCACTGCCTCTGCCCCTCCACCAGGCCCGTGGTGTCCATCTGTTTATGGAAACAACGAGGTCCTGGCTGGGTATTTTTAGACAGAGCCTTTGTTGGGTAGGAGTGACTTCCCACCAGAGCCCCACTTGTCAACACCGTCCAGATTCTCTTCTCCCGTTTATTTGTTGTAAAATCTCTAATAATATATAAAACGCCAAAACCGGGGGCTGAAGGGTCCTCGGAATGCGGTGGGTGCTGACCTTTCTCCCCACCTCCTCCTGCAAGGGTGGATTTTCCTGTTTTGATCTGCTTCCGTTTTTGTTGTGTTTTGGTGGGTTGTTGTTGTTGTTTTTTTTTTTTTCTTTTTTGGTTCGTTTTCTTCTCCTGTCATTATTTTGAAAAAGAATAATGTGCAGCTCCTCCCACCCCCATTGAAAAATCAGTTTTATTTGAGGACTTCCTGAGGAATGGGAAATTGCACAGCACGCTTGTGACAGCCGAGTCTGAGAAGAGGAAATAAAATGAGAGGCAAAGGGAATAAACAGTATTTCAGTGCTAACACCATTGGGTCAGTAATAGGCTATTCGTGACAGTAAAATCTAATCGGCATTTTACAGATGAGGAAACTGAGGCACAACAAAGGGAAAAGAGTCATAAGTGGCAGGCTAGCAGGCTTTGCTTCAGAGTTTGAGTGGCCCAAGCAGAAGAAGGAGGGGAGGGCAGAGGCAAATGGAAACAACCTCTTGGGGAAAGGACCCTTAGAAGGGAGAAGTGATGAACAGGAGAAAAAAAAGTCTGCTAACACTTCAAGGTAACACATATCACAGTGCTTTAGAAATCAACTGGGGGGAACTGAGACTCGTCATGGTGGTTTAAATGGAACCCCATCACATTCTGAACTATGTTATTAACCAAATAGCTTTGGGGCATTGAGCTTAAATTTTCTCATGAAAACAAACCATGGTGCATACCAGGTTCCAAACTTAAACTGTGTGTGTAAAGTTTAAATGATTTAAATCAGGAAAAACTTGACTTCTATCAAGTCCACGTAAATGAACATTCAGGGGAAAAGTAATGGGCATGGAACTGGCATTGGGGGAACTGGATTCCAGCTCCAGCTTGCCACTAACTCAGAGTACCCCATGGTGAGGGGCAGGGATGGTGATTTTAGCTCTCAGGGCCTCAGTTTCCTCATCTGGAAAATCCCAGACCAGCTTCTAAAATGTTTTGAACTTTGAAAAGAAGTTCCTCTTCTTTTTCTTTTTTTTTTTTTGAGTTTATTTATTAATTTTGAGAGAAAACCTCTACAAGAGCAGGGGAGGGGCAGAGAGAGAGAGAACATCCCAAGCAGGCTCCCTCCTGTCAGAACGAGCCTGACTCGGGGCTTGAACTCACGAACCGTGAGATCGTGACCTGAGCCGAAATCAAGAGTCAGTCAGGCGCTTAACAGACTGAGCCACTCAGGTGCCCCAAATTCCTCTTCTTTTCAAAAATCTCCTACTTACCCAAGAACCAACAACAGGTAGGAGTTGGAGTCCATATCCCCCCACTGGCACTTAAATTTTTTGTTTTCGGGGTGCCTGGGTGGCTTAGTCGGTTGAGCGTCCAACCTCAGCTCAGGTCATGATCTCAGGGTTAATGGGTTTCAGCCCCGCATGGGGCTCTGTGCTGACAGCTCAGAGCCTGGAGCCTTCTTCGGATTCTGTGTCTCCCTCTCTCTCTGCCCCACCCCCACCCCCACTCACGCTCTGTCTCTGTCTCTCTCTCTCAAAAATAAACAAACATTACAAAAATTTTAGAAATAAATTGTTTTGTTTTCTAATACATCTTGGAATAAAAATCAAACTGAAGCATCGAATAGCAGATAAATATGCAGTCTCTGGACCCAGAGCGTCTGGACTGGAAACCCAATGCCACTGCGCACCTGCTCTGTGGCCCTGGGGAAGGTTTAACCTCACAGTGCCTTGGTTTCCTCATTACAATACTAGTACCTACCTCTTGAGGTACTATTGAGAATTTAATGAGTTAATACAATCAGAGTGCCTGCTCAGCGCCTGTCCTATAGCAAACAATACATGTTATTAAAATACCGCTCTGCCGCTGCCCTCTAAGATCACCTCATATACCAGCAGACTTCTGAAAACAGTGAACTTGAGGGTGAATTTTAATCCGTTAAGAGGGAGGGCAGGGAAGAGAGCAAGTATGTAGTATAAAGAGTGGAGGTGGGACTCGCATGTAACTGTGATATGTACCAGGAGGCGTTACCCCTGCGGCAACTGTCTGGGTTTGAAAACGGGAGAGCCAGCCCCCAGAGTTCTCCACTGGTCAGGCCCAGCATGAGCCCTGGCATGTCTTAGAAGGCCTGCTGGTTCATGCGGGACAGCTGGACGCTGGGCATGAGGGCAGCATGCCTTTATGGCTTCAAGAGAAGTAGGGAGCAAGGGCTCACCTAGGAACCAGACCGCATGGGCTCCACAGCTGGCTCGGGAGCTGTTAGTCACGTGACCACAAACCATCACTTCCAGTCTCGGGCACCAGTTAGTTGTCCACACGCCAATGAGGGGGATGAGATGAAAATGTCTCTGAAGTTTCTGTCCCCTCACACACTACATCTCTGGGACAGGGTCAAGTTCCGGGCAAGTTCGCCCACCTTCCTCTGAGGGATAACAGTGGCATTTCTGAACAGGCCCAGGAAGCTGAACCACATAAAGGAAGTGCACGAGCCCCTCAAGATCTTTGATCTGGATCTTCTGCTTTGAGCTAGGGACCGGTCCCCCGGGTGCTTTCCAAGGGCCAGTAGAGCCATCTGTTCCGTGGCCCATTTTCCAGAGGACGAGAAGAAGAACCATTTCTCTTAGGAAAGGCCACCAAATGAACCCAACGTGCTGGCTGCCCACCCTACCTGCACGTCCTCATAGAGTAAAGGTGCTTATTAAAATGCAGATTCCTGGGCCCACTTGAAACCTACCAAATCAGAATTTCCAATGCAGAACCTGGCTATCTGTGTTTGGACAACTTCCTACAGGGCAATTCTGATACAGAGTCCTATTTAAGAACTCTAGCTGCAAAGAATACCAAAGTCTATTGCCATCCTTCTCTCATTTGGAAGGTACAAACAGCTGGTTGAGCCTGACTGGGCCATCCATTACCCAGCTTGAGAGCCTGCTACATCGAGGCCCCTTGTCCATGCTGTGGGCCAAACAGAGACCAATATGATCCATCTGTTCCCTCCAGGGGCAGGCAGTGCATAGCCAGAGATGAGGGAGTGCAGAGTCAGGTCCTCAGACAAGTAACTGAAATACAACTCGGGTGAGAGGTACACTAGGAAATGGGTAAATATGATGAGCCATTATGGAAAGCAGTGAGATGAGGAGTATGGCCTTTGGAAACACAGAAAGCAGAGTTTGAACCCCCACTCTACTACGTACAAACTGTGGATTCCTGTGGGCCTCAGTTTCCTATTTTTTATAAGGGGGATTGAGGACTCAGAGACTTATGAATATCAAATTATTGTACCCGGTACAGAATAGAGAGTTGGTGACCCCCTTTGCTTCTTGCCCTTGGACTTCACTAATGACACTCCGTCTGCCAGGATGCCACAGAGACAAAAACGATCTCTTATCAGGAGCTATTGTTCATTCTACTTGTCAGGGATAATAACATATCCATCTAGTTGTCTGAGAAAAGAGTTTGTTTTATTTCCCATTGTTAGGCTGAAAATAAGACTCTGTCCTCTGGGGATCTTGGGGGCTATTTGTTCTGGCCCTTCAGAGCATTCTGGACCCCTGGGTGTGGCATGTCCTGGAAACAGAATACCTTGCTTTCCCATCGGGAGTGTGGTCCTCCCAGCTGTTCCTCCCCAACAGCGGAGTCTAGCATGGTCTGGGAGAGAGGCCAGCGTCTCCTCTCTTGGGGACATGTCAGTCCAAGATGCCAGGACAAATGGCCTTGTTTGTTCGTTCCCTGTCAACTGAGTCTATACCGTTTACAAAGGGCTTTCTCATGCATGGCCAACCCCAAGACAATGTCAACGTGATGGTGGCGATGACACCTGAATGACTCTCTCCCTCACCTCCTCCAAATCTTTGCTGAAAAGTGACCTTCTCGACAAGGCCTATCCTGACCACCCTATAAAAACTCAAGTCTGGGGGCACCTGGGTAGCTCAGTCAGCTGAGTATCCGACTTTTGGTTCTGGCTCAGGTGAAGATCCCACAGTTTGTGAGACTGAGCCCCACATTGGGCTCTGGGCTGATAGCACAGAGTCTGCTTGGGATTTTCTTTCGCTCCCTTTCTCTCTCTCTCTCTCTCTCTCTCTCTCTGCCCCTCCCCCATTAGCACATTCTCTCTCAAAATAAATAAGTAAAGTTTAAAAAATTGTTTGTAAAAAAAGAGAACTGTAATCTGTGCACATCCCAGCACCGTCACCTTTCTTACCCCGCTCCCCAATTTAGAATTTTCCTTTCTTGTACGTAACACAAGAATGCACCCTACAGACCATCTCCAGGCAGCACAGTTGGCCAAGGGCCTCAGCTGCTCTGGCCTGAAACCCATCGCTGAGTCTGAGTTGAGACCACACCTTCCGAAGGCTGGCCCCAGCCAGCAACTGACTACACCCTCGAGACCGGGACGCCTCGTGTCCAGCTGGGGCTTGAGGGTTCCTTGATGGCCTGGCCAACCCAGGATGGCTCCACCCAGTCTTGTCCCTCTCGTCACTCAGGATCAGACTTGCCTGGTGGTCCGATGGCCCATGCCTTCTCGGCAGCCCCCTACTTTCCCTCACCACAGGCGTTTCCTCTAAGAACTCCTCGCATGTTCAACCCTGACTTGGAGGCTGCCTCTCAGAAGACCCAGACTAACTCTCTAGCATTTCTCTACTGAGGGCTTGGCATGTTGTATTCATTTTATTTGCCATCTCCGCCGACAAGAAGGCACGATTTTTAAAAACTCTTGCGTTCACTGACGTACCCAGGCACCTAGAAAGTGCTGTTTCGTGAATATTAATTAAATAAACAATGCCCATTTTACAGAGAGGAAAATGAAGCCTGGAGAGGTTAAGTGACCTCAGCAAGCAGCTCAGTCAGTAAAAGCGGTGAAACCAGACTGGGGCCCCGGGATCCCGACACCCAGGCTCCGACCTGTCTTCTCTCCTCCCTCCCTAATCTGTCCTCCCATTGCCCTCCTCTCACATGTCTTTCCTCTGCTTCTCTACTTCTGGGTCTTTCTCTTCGTTCTTCATGATGTTGTTTGTCTCTCCCATGCTCAGTCTTTGTGGCGTGTGTGTGGCGTTTGGGTATGTAGTGTGTGTGATGTGTGTGTTGGGGGGGGGTGGTATGCGAGTGTGCGGTGTGTGTGTGAAAGTATACATGCGGTGTGTGCTACGTGTATATGTAGTGTGGTGTGTGTACATGTGTGCATATGCGTGATGTGCGCGTGGTTTGTGTGTGGTGTGCTCGTGTGTCTGTGGGGTGTGTATTTGCACGACTGCCTGTTGTGTCAGTACTGCTCGGGGATATGGGGCTGGGGGCTGGGCGGGGGGGTGGGGGGTGGGGCACAGGTGGAGACGGAAGGCCCCCGCGAAGAAGGTGTGGGGCTAGGAGAGACCCCAGGGGAAGTGGAAGGACGGCCCGGGAAGTGACGAAAGACATTATCGAGCAAACGTGCCAACGGGGGTCAGATGATGGGCCCTGCGCCTCACTGGCCTCGTGACCTTGTCTCGGTCCCCGAGTTGTCTTCACTGAATGGTCGTCTGCACTTTAGGAACGCCAGCTCAGTGTCCTTCACAGGAGTAAAGCCCAGACGAAACCGTGGTAGGGACGTGCTTGGTAAGTGAGCGTCCGTAAGCGAGGACAGGTAGACACGGGTGACATGAGAATCCCAGCCAGGTCTGGGGTCTCTCCCTCTCCACGTTGACCACAGACGCTGCTGCCCACTGAGTGGCTAGAAACAGGAAATACCTTCGGCCCGTGGGATTGCGGCAGCGGCAAAGAATTTCCGGACAGCGAGGGCAGCAAGGCTGGTGGAACAGGTGCCCGGGAAAAGCGGGGAGCAGGGAGGGGTCGCCTTTCTGGAGCGTGGGATCAGTTACCATGTGCCCAGGATGATTTACGCAAGGTCTTGAGGGCACACATGGGAAGGCAGAGGCGTTCGACTCATGAGGACGGCAGGCGGTGGACAGAGCCCAGGGCAGAGGGACAGCGGGTCCGGTGTTGCCTGAAGGGACAGGCTGAGCACCAGCTATGCCTCGGCCATGAGGGACAAGAGTGGAGCTGCCCAGAGCCTTCCCAGCCCTGAGACTCTAGCTCTGGGCCCCAAGGAGGGATAGGCAGGAGAATGTGGGGAGCTGGTGTCCTGATTACCCTTTTCCGATCACCCAGGGTAACAAAATGCAAAGTGCAGCGAGGGTCTCACCTGTGCACCCCATCCTGCCCGACCCAGCATCTGTCAACGTCACAGCACATGTGCTAAGGGGCTCACAGCCACCGGGGAGCAGAACCCTCCCGACTCAGCAGACAGTGTTCTCTCTGGGCCTCCAGAGTGGCTCTAGAATCCTGCATTGATTTACGGCATCACTCGGGGTCTCCCACCGGCTCCAAGTCAGGAAGAGGGATGCTAACCCTGCCATGACTTGCTGAGGGGCAAGGAACACGGACAAATGAGCACGTTCACCACAAAGGGAAGCATGAGCGAGGGGCCCCAAGAAGGCGGCGATGCCCAGGCCCTGGTGGAGGTGCCCCTCCCGCTCACCAGGTGAGCAAACACACCCAGTGCCTGCCCGCCGTGCTCCTCACAGGGTGTGTGCGGTGCGAGTTGTCTAAGAAGGGACCCTTCATTACCTCCATGATGAGCCTCCGCTCCCTCGGAGGGCTGAGGGGAGGATGGAATGGCATGGAGTTTGTGAAAGCGCTTTGACAAGCGGAAAGGTTCTGAGCAAGGTGGGGTGTTGTTAGCATGATATGAACCTGGGCCGTGGGGCCCCGGGGGAAGCTGTCTTCCAAGTTGGCAAAGGGGAGACAAGCCAGAGGTGGCCCGGTGACCCGAGCCTGCCTTCAACACCGTGTTACTTTCTCTTTCTGAGCATCTTATTGACACTTTATTGCCCTTGGTCTCAATTTCCTCACAGATACAACGTGGGGAGGGGCAGACAACTTGTCTCTTGCAGCTCAGCCATTCGGGGGATCCCGTTCACACAGCCAGGTAGGAGCAGGGGTATCTTGCCAGAAGGAGCACAAGATTGCAGGAAACTCGGAGGCTGGCCCAGTCTCTGCCTCCAGCTCCTGTGGGACTTCCCAGGCCCCCATTCCTTCTTCTAACCAACGAGGGCATGAGGTTCACCCCAGCCCCACTGAGCCAGCATTCAGGGGCATCCCCCACCCCTCGAGTGCAGGCCCCGCACAGCCCGGGTACAACCACAAGGGACTCAGTTCCACACATTTGCTCTTATCTGGTGGCCTCCTGTCTTTGTCCATTCTTGGCTCCACTGTCGATTGGGGACGAGATAGCCAGGCACCAGACGAATCAAGTGCCTTCCTGCCCCCTCCCTACCCGCTTTCACGCTCTCCCTGCCCGGGGTCCACTCCAATGGGGCACACAACGGGGGAAAAAAGTGAAAATTTCTTTCTCCAGCTTTACCACCCGCAAGCATGCTCCCTACAGGGCCCACGGGAGAGTGTCACAACCTCTCTCTCTTCCTGTGTGTCTTCTCTGATGGCACAAACAAAAACTAGCTCTGTGGATTTGGGGGAGAGGGTGATGGGAGAAGCGACACAGAGAGCTTGGTGGAGAAGAGGCTGGGAACGCTCAGCATCCTGGTGATTAATCCACGCAGCCATTGATGAGGACCTGAGAGGAAGTCTCCACAGGGTCACGCACTCCGCAAGGCACTTCATGGCCTGGCCTGGCGCCTGAGCTTCCTGGATGTCAGCCAGGCCATCCAAGCCAGACCAAGACCAGAGAAAGGACACCAGTGGAGCCCCATAGATCTTGGGCCTGGGGGGATTTCATCCTGGTGAGCCATGGACTCATGGAGTTCCATGAGTCCTCAGAGCTCGTTCTTGCATAGAAACTTCCTCCACAGTGTCCCCTTCTGCTGGTCCTTGGGCCTCTGCTTGGCCACTCCCATTGACAAGGTGCTCACTACCTCACAGTGCATTCTGCTTCACAGTGGGACAGCCCTGAATGATAAAGCAAAATTGTATAGAATAAAGTGCCTGCCTGACCGCTACCTCCCTCCAGCCTCCTTTAGCTCCATGGCTGGGGCACCACTTGGGGGAGCTGGGGCACGACTTGGGGCCCCTTCCCTGCAACTGGCCTTGGCAGTTCTCCAGGAGAAAAGTACAAAGAGAAATGACCACCAGGAGAACCCTAAGGTGTCTAACTTTGCCAACAATAAAGAAGCACAAAAAAGAAACACTTCTTTAACCTAAAAAGTGGGCACAGGCCCCAACCCCATGCTCTTCCCGTCCTCCTGTGCTTGTCTTGTTTTTCCCCTCTCACTACGCTCAGATAAAGTCATCAAGAAGGCGGAGTAAATAGAGGAAAAGCATGGCCAAAACAGAACCAAATTCTGGGTTCTGGTCGCCTCAGTCTGCCAAAAATAACAAATGAACTAAAGAACCACGTGACCTTCACAAGTTAACGTTCTCCCTCTGGCATTCCTTGACTCACGCCCAGTGACCATCCATGGGTTTGGACTCTGGGTCACGGTATCTAATAGATCCTCTTACCTCCTCACTGGAAGGGGGTGAGAATCACGGAATTCCTTCCTGGAAATTAAGGACTGCCCCATCTCCGCCACCCCATCTAGGCAAGGCCTGGGGGTTGGGGGTGGTCTCAGAACTTTCTGAGAAGGTCTCCAAGTATGTGAAGAGCAAAACTGGGTCTTGGGTGACATCCCAGGGTCTCTGCACTGTGAAGCATGTAGCAAAGACAACAGGCGGCCTGCTATCAGGAGGGCTCAGAAGGAGGACAGCCTCTATAAGTGCCTTGGAGACCCGCTGGGGCGCATTATCAGCCTGTGTGGGTCAACATATGCCATGGTAAAGCGGACAGCAGGGATTGGCAAATCCAAAGCCCCATAGTGACCCGGAGGCCAGCATGACCACAGCGCCATGCTCTGTCATCAAGATGCCGCGAGGGCATGGTTCACCGGATGGCGGCTTTATTTGCAGATCCTGGCTCCTGCTGGGCCCTCCTCCACCTTCCTGAGCTGCGAGTGTAAAAATGACTCAGGCCAAGACAGTTTTTCCATCTAAGCAGCCCAAACTAAATTTGATGCAGATATCACCCTCCCAGCTCAATTCCCCAGGCCTTCCAGGCACTCTTAACCTACCTCACCATGTATGCTGAGGGACCCCCACCTTCTCTAAGGCCCCATCTTAGAAGGGGTAGCAACTGGTCCCACATGAGCACATGGCTGCCTTCCTGTGAGTACATTAGGAGTTCTGAAAGACCTTCCTGGCAGGAACTGTCCCCCTTGCTGGCCTGTCACGGTGGGATAAACAGTCCTCTCCTCAATTTCTAAACGTAATTTGGGGAACCACCCCTCCCTACATGCCCAGTCCTATGTTTGGGCCCAATGCCTGACCCCACTGTCCTTCCTACTTCCATGACCAGGGCCTAACCAATCAAAGTCAAGGTGATGGCACACGCCCTAAGGCAAACCCAAGACAAGAGCTTCTAAGTGAAACTGTTGCAAAAAGATACCTGCCATTGGAGATGCTCGGCCGTCATTACCTAAACTAAGAACTTTACTTGGTGTCCATTCTGTTACCTTAAAGAGAGGTCTCCCTGAGAATGGGCCACTGCAGAAGAGAGCAAAGTGATAGAGAGACAGAGAGTCTCAATGTCATTGTCCATCTGGAGCCAACCATAGCTTAAATGGCTCTCCCTCTGAGCTTTAGATCTCTGGTTAGAAGAGAAAGGGGCTGATACTGATCCCAACATCTTTCCTGGAACCTCTTGCCTCTTTGTCAAGTGTGAGGAAGGTAAGCCCTCCATTCTTCTTTCCCAATAGGGCACTAAAAATCCAAGTCACCAACACCAACCCCCAGCAGACTACAGAAAAATCCTCTTAAAAAGCAGAGACTGTGAGAGGACATAATGAATGGATTTAAGAGTGAAACAGCATGAATTTAGGAGTCTGGCAGACTTCTCTTGCTGTGAAACCATTGACATATTATGATGTACATTGGGAAGGACACCTTTTGTTTCATAACACAGATCATTGATAGATATACCACTGTAAAAAATTTCAACTTAATACCAAAAAAAAAAAAAGATTAAATCCTGAAAGCCCACTTTATGTTACCATCTCAAATCCATTTCCTTTCCTAGAGATAACTTTAGTGTCTATCCTTCTAGATGTTTTCCTTTGTATTTGCACAAATGCACACACGCACACACACACACACACACACACACACATATACACAGGTAGTTTTCTTTTTTTTGTAAATGATGGAGCAGAAACCATATCGTACTATGCATTCGTCACATTATGTTACTTAACCCTGGGCATATGGCAGAAAATATTTCCCAGCTTCCCTTGCAATTAGGTTGGGAACATGGGACAAAGTTACAGACAGTGGGAGTGTGAGCAGAAGTCACATGTCACTTCTGGTCCAAGGCAATTATGTTGGGAATGCCTTCTCTGTGTTGCAACTTTGTCATCCTCATGGCCAAAAGTAAAGAATTCTGAAATTATGGGATTCCAAGATGGAGGTGGCATGGCTTCCTGGTCCCTGCTTGGAAGAAAGCCACACCAGGGAGTCAACGGACCCACCCTGGAACGCAACCTGAGCAAGAAATAAGCCTTGGGAGGGGCAAGTCTCTCAGATTTGATGTTTATATGTTACTGAAGAATAGCCTAGACTATCCTAATACAAATAAAATCACACTGTTCCTACTTTTCCACATTTTTTTCTTCTTAACGGTATGTATCTACACATCATTTATCCTGTCTTCATAGGGACAACATAGAGACGCTGCGAGGGGATTAAGTGGGAGCACTGAACATAAATTCTCTGAAACTCGGGTAACCCTTTCCTCTTCCTCTCCTGTATTCCCTCCTTATAGACCAACTAATATTCCAAAGGAGGCCTGAAGCATTGGGATTTTCTTATTCCTCTTGGGAAACAATAGATTCTATGCTTTGAGATGTTCTACAAAGACATAATTCTCCCCATCACATCTCTTCTGCTGGACCCAAAATGCCAGCATTAGCTATGTATTCCTTTGGGTCTGGAGTCCCTAACATTTTGTACAAATATTTCAAGAAATATAACACGCTAAACTTCAACTAGATAAGTGGGGATTCGTGGCCCATGCCGAGAACTTGCTCGTAACAGGGCATGGGGTGCGTAACAGAACACCCAGATAAGAAGATAAAAGGTGAAAGAAGAACACAAAGGCCTTTGATTCTTTACAACTCTATTTCATCCTAAAAGGCACATTTTTTCCAGGAGAGCTCTAGTGTTTGGTACAGCCTGTTGTTTCCAATTCTTGGAAAAGTGGTCACCCACGTAGGGAATCCCTGACAACACTCCATTAGCCAGAGTGTCTGAGTAACCAGAAGGCCCCAGGGATGTTCAGTTGGGAGGAGCAATGATGATGAATTCTGTCCATATTGTTTATGATTTAACAACTGGTTTATTATGTAGGATGTTCTGGGTCACTCCTGGGAAACTATTTAAACAAATAATCTGCAGTTAAATGATCTAATAGAACAAGTGTTGTCAGGTTCTTGGAAGAGAAGCATGATCTAAAGCTATTCATAGATTCTTGGAATTGGAAGGTACTTTCAATATCTTCTAATAAGGTCCCTTTATTATAGCAGTGAGTAAACTGGGACCTAGAGAAGTTAAGGAACTTGCCCAAGGTCGAAATTTGCATTCTTTGTGCATATCCTGACCTCCAAAGGGCTGACGTCATTTTCACCACATTGACATTTCCCTGGTGTTATGGAAAGAGCACTGGAATGTGAGCCATAAGACCTATTTCTAGTGCAGGCTCTGCCGCTCAGCAGTGCATGACCTTGGCCAAGGGGTTTAGACTTTCTGAACCAGGTCCACCATACAGCTCTGAGGAGCCTGCCAGTTAGATGACTCCCTTCATGCAGTCATTTCCTCCAAAAATTGCTGTAGTTCAGGCTTTGAGTTGAGAAAAACCACCTCCTCACAACTTTTCTGGCCAGGGAGAGGAGAATGGTCAATGGCAACCCCAACCATGCTCCAGCCGAGTGTGGGAAAGACCACTGACCTCAGAGATGAAACTGGGAAATCTATCCAGGAATCGCATGGGTACTGGCAGCTCCCTTTGGGGATGCTTAAATGCTAGGCATCATAAACTCACTTAGGTATCCATCCAGCATCTCTCACCCCTTTATCCTCCCTGGGAGGCTCCAGTTTTGTTCAAGTGTCTCCTCCCCCTCACTTGTTCCACGGGCCTTCGGATGTGGCTTCCAAAGACACTACCTCGATCATGGCAGTCTCATCTCCCTCACCAGTGTTTGGTTTAAGAACTCAGGTTGCAACCATTCCGCACAGAGCGTTCCCTTAACAGCTGTTACTTTATTTGTCCAGTGATAGGCACATGACTTACGTAGGGCGATCATGTAGAAGGAAACAACTTTTATTCCGTGCTGGGGAAGGCCTTCTATTCCATGCTTTCCCTATCTGCCTGTATGTGAAATAAGAAAGCGTATTGCCCCGAGTGCCGCAAGCAGCCATCCTGAAACCGTGAGGGCAGATGACCAGAGTCAAGACCAACCCTTAGAGGGGAAAATGGTTGAGCACATCACAAAGAAATGGGTCCAGATGAGTGTCCCTTGCTTGCAGTCCTCCCTACCTCTAGATTTTCTCGATGTGAGATTTTATAACATTTTTTTCATGTTTATTTATTTTGGGGGAGAGACAGACAGAGTGCAAGCAGGGGAGGGGCAGAGAGGGAGACACAGAACCTGAAGCAGGCTTCAGGCTCTGAGCTGTCTGCACAAAGCCCGACCTGGGGCTCGAACTCACAAACCGCGAGACATGACCTGAGCCCAAGTCGGACGCTTAGCCGACTGAACCACCCAGGCGCCCCTCAATGTGAGAGTTTTATATGTCTCTATCATTTAAAGAAGTGTGAGACTCTGTCTCGTGCAGTTGGAAACATCCTCACCAATAAATGAGGTCAATTAAAATACATCTAAAAGAAGACAAGTTCCCGGAAGTCATGGTGTGTCCTAAATGGGGTCAAGAGATTGCCTCTAGCCCCATACCTCTCCTGGAAGCACCAGGTCCCACGTGCCATGCTGCTGAGAGGTCACATTCCATGCTGCCTCACATTCCTTATTCCTTTGTATCTCTGGAACAACCCCAAGGACTGAAATTTGACCTAACGTGTCAGGTCTTATAAACGTCTGAGGAGCTTGGCCAACGTATTCTCTCTAGTCCTCAGTGTCCGGATGTAAACTAGGTTGATACTACTTGTCTACGTGACCTTCACTGTCCACCTAAGCCCACTGGCCATTTCCAAAACCTCACCCATTTCCCTTCTGCTCATCCCCGCTCTGTTCCCCTGAGCCTTTCAACCAAGAGTCGAGTCAGGTTTGGAGGGAAGGGGCGGGACGGAAGTCATGGCACTAGGGCCACCACCTGCAAAGACACGGTCTTGCTCTATGGACGGCCAGAACCTCTGAGACATAATAAAATTCATTCAGATGGAAGTGCATCACCCTTCTGCCTCTGGCCCACCGCCTATCAACACCTTGTGGAATGGGCCGAGGGCTCCAGGCCTCACCGTGTAGCCGTCTCCCAGTCCTTTTGGCCTTTGGAGCCCCATGAATTCCATCCCAGGGCCCAAGAAGGGGCTGGGATGCAGCCAGTCACTTCCGCTTCTCCCCTGAGAACTTCGGCCAGGTACAGACTAGACCCGGTCCTGAGAAAGGGGACCCCCTCCCCCCGCCCCACCGCCGAGTGCAGAGGTACACCAAATTGCACCGTATGCAACTCTTGCTTTCCTCACCCATCACTAAGTGTCTCAGCCCGGGGTCCCTGAGTAACAGTGAACACAGAAGACAGACTCGCAGGGAGTGAGCGATCCAACCACATCGCGTAACGGAGCCTGAGAGGCTCCTTGTGAGGCTCCTCTTCACCAAGGGTAGGTGAGGCAATCGCTTTTCTTTGACCCCCAGCACGGCATCCCCAGATGGTTTTCTATTCCCTTGGGACAAGACATAACAGCATTCACATGCTTTATGTGAAGGTGGTTGGGGGAAAAAAAATCACTGAAGTCGCTTCAGACCACATATTCTTTGTTATAACCTCTCCTAGAAAGGAATTCATGAGACTTCTGGAATGTAAGATAGGAGCCAACAGGCCGCTCTCTGGCCTCAGCATCTTCTACTGTTCGGGGAGCTCTTCCTGTCTGCCAGGGTCTTCCCAGAATCACGGGAGGTGAGTAGATGTGTGAATGAAGCATAATCATTCTGTCTCATTTTCTTATGTGAATGGAATGGAAACATTTCTTTGGGTCTCTCTCTCTCTCTCTCTGCCTCTGGGGAGTGTGAGAAGGGGGTGACTTCCCACCCTTGGTCTTCCCTCCATGTTCTGCCTCCAAGCTCAGCATTCTCGGGGACTTGTGGGGTCTCCCCAGTTGGGAAAGACAACCCAGGCCTCAGAAATTATCCCCGCCTGCACAGAGCAGTCTCCACCAGCACTCTGGGAGTTGTGTCTTTCACACGGTGCTTTCCTGCCCCCAGAGCGGCTGTGGGTATTTGCACCAGACCCTGGCAGTTCAGCTGTGGGTCACGCAGGCCCCGCACACATCCTATGGGCTGCAGGTTCCCAGGATCAGGGCGCCCGTCAGCCAGCTCCACCTGGCTCCTGACGGCCTTGGAATGCATGGACAGGTTGGGGGGCGTGGGGGCAGGGACATCTCCTTTTCTTCGTTTTGTACGCTTTTCTCTCTTTCCAGCTTAGCAGACCAAAGTTCAAGTCAGGGTCAGGGAAAGGGGCTGCTGATTTCAGACCCAGAAGGAGCTGAGAGCCAATCTGGGCCCTCTGTTTAAAGACATCGTATAGGACATTTTCTCGTTTTTCCCAGCAATCACTTGCTAGGTACCTACTACGTGCCAGGCTCTGTGTCAAGGGCCAGGGGATCCCGGGACGGGTCCCGTGAAGCCTAGAGCAAGGGGACAGACACACTGATGTGACAAAGCTCCTAACCATGGTGTGTGCATGGGGCTGTGAGCTCCGAGAGAGGTGCCCGGAGCTAAGAAAGGCTTCAGAGGTGTGTGCCACTCTAATGCAGGGTAATTAGGAAGGAATACTCTCTCCATCTGGAAGCAGAACCCACCGATGAATCAGACGCGATTTCTCAAACAATCTTCCGCCTTGTCCTAATATCAAGCTTCACATCTTGTCTCTGTGAATGGAGTCCCTGGAGCTATGCAGGACACAAGACCCATGTGACCCCACACAGCAGCACTGCCTGATGGCTGGCTTGGAGCAGCATTGTCTTTCTTCTTCTGTTCCAGCCGTCAACAAATCAATGTCAGTTACATGCCTGCTACGTACAATGGCAATTGCATGTTTTATTTATTTGATTGTAGCTCCATCAGACTATAATTTCACGAGGGCAAGAGATCAAGTCCGACTTGATCCCTAACCCCAGACCTGTGCACAGCACGCACAGGTTCTCAGTAAATGTTTGTTGAATGAATAAACAAAATGTTGCAACCGACACAAAGACTGACAGTCAGGCCAGTAAAACTGTGACTTCAGCCAATACTTGTCTCTGCCTTTCTTCTACCTTCCCCAAGCATATGATACCCACCCCAGATCCACACATAGGGTGGGCATGGTTAGCAAAACTGGGAGAGAATTTTTTTTAATGCTTATTTATTTTTGAGAGAGAGACACACACAGAGACAGAGACAGAGTGAGAGCAGGGGAGGGGCAGAGAGAGACACACACAGAATCTGAAGCAGGCTCCAGGCTCTGAGCTGTCAGCACAGAGCCCGACACGGGGCTCGAACCCACAAACCATGAGATCATGACCTGAGCTGAAATTGGACACTCAACCAACTGAGCCAGCCAGGTGCCCCTTAATTGGAAATTCTTACCGGGAGCAGCACCTGGGTGGCCCAGTTGGTTGAGCGCCTGACTTCGGCTCAGGTCGTGATCTCGTGGTTTGTGGGTTTGAGCCCCGCATCGGGCTCTGTGCCGACAGCTCAGAGCCTGGAGCCTGCTTCGGATTCTGTGTCTCCCTCCCTTTCTGCCCCTCCCCGGCTCATGCTCTCCCCCAATCTCTCTCTCTCTCTCTCTCTCTCTCTCTCTCTCTCTCTCTCTCCCAAAAATAAATAGAGATTAAAAAAAAATTCCGACAGTGGGCATCGGGGCAGGAGGAGCTGGGAAGGCCAAGACATATAATCACAGTACATTCTTAATCCTTTTTCTTCTTCCTGGCTTCCCCTCCTTCTGTGCCTTGGGCCTAACCTAGGGCCTATTTTCACCAATCCTTGCCAAATATAAAAAGTTGGGTGAGGCGTGCCTAGGTAAGGGCTTACCTCATTAAGGAGTGTTTGCACCTAGGTAGAGGGCTCTGAAATTGAACGGTTCAGCCAAACTTAAGTGGAGATCCAGCCAGCGAAGTTTCTGCACCAAATACCAGCAAATCAGAGATAAGTAAGACGTCTTTCCAAGGATAAAATACATTACACAAAAATACAAAGCCAAACGTTGTTAAGTCTAAGAAGCCTACAGAGGAAGGTTGAGGGTCCAGAGGAGGGAAAGCTGGAAGAATCCAGGAAGCCTTTGCAGGACAAGTGGCATTGAGACAGATCTTGCCATTTGTGTGGGCATAGATGGTGTGGGCGGGGCATTCTGAGTGGAGGAAAGAACATGAGCAAAGATGGAGAGATGCCTGGTCCGTTTTTTCCTTTCTGCTAGGAGCTCTGTATACACAGAAGGCACCAGCACAAAATGTCAAAAATAATAGCAATAGTAGCTGGTATTTACTGAGCTCTTACTCTATAGCAAGCACTTTATGTCTAATGTTGATAGAGAGTGTTACTTGTCCCTTTTGACGGATGGAAGGCACTGAGGCATGGAGAGGTTAGATGATTCGCCCAAGTTTGCATCTCTCTTAAATCCAGATCATCTGAAGTGCCATATCGTATCGCAAATAGACTACTGCTTTGGGTTGTGTTTCTCAAATTATGTTCCAGGGAATGCTGATCTTATAAAATAACAGCTTCCCCATGCTCCCACCCCACCTCCCCCAAAAAATGCTTCTAGGAAACCCTCTATACCGTCCGCCCTCTGGGAGAACTGCTATGCACAATTATTTATTAAATGACTTCTGATAACTCCTATTGTAAAGAAACATGCTTCACTTGGTCTAACCCAGTGTTTTCCAAATGCATTTCACCAGAAAACTCCACAATCGTGTAGTACTTATTGAGGACCTAAGGCACAGCGGCTCATAGAAAACTCAGGAAATACTGCCTCGGGACACTATTCCTCTCCCCTCACTTCCCTCCTTGTAGAAATTAGAGCTTCTCTACACTTTACTCTGGGGTTTTCCAAGTGCTTTACCAAATATCATAACATTTGAAGATTTCAAACTATCTTTCAAATTTTCTTCCTTTTTCTTCTTGGAAACAGAGCCCCAAGCAATCACAATTACGTAGGTGTATCTCAGAAAGGTAATACTCATGTCTTTTATTCAGATCAGAAGGGTGAAAGATTCTAGTACTTTAAAAAAAGAGGGAGAGAAATCTTTTTCTTCTAACAGATTTTATCAGTTTCTAGGAATTGCTTAAAATGTGCTTATAATAGTAAATGTCAAAGATTAACACTTCTCAACTCCCTTAAGAGGTCACCTGCCAGACATTTATTCCGATACAAAGTACTTTCTGTGAAGGATTGCTTTACAAGGAACACAAGTAATTTAAAGTAAAATACTCTAAAAGAAAACGAGAGTTGTTGTTTTTGTTTTGAATAGAACGTTTTAATAGCTAAATGGCTTCCCGTCCCAGAAATAGTTGTATTCAAAAACAGAGCTTTGCTGAATTCCAAGGAATGGTGCCATAATATGGGTTTCGAGCTGCAGGAGGAGTATCTGGGGAGGGGAGGGATGTTATTTTTATCCTTCAAATCACTCCACGCAGGCAATCGCACCTCTATCTCTCAGGTTTGTTGGGATCTTTCTCCTCTTCGTATCTCCTTCTGAATTCCTGGACTTGGCGGGCATTGAAATTTGAGTCCCGGCTCCATCGCTAAGTCACTGGATAGTGTTTCGTAAACTACTTTTATCTCAGTTTCGTTATCGCTAATTACCAAAGAACACTGTTTGATAACGCTGCGTTGTTGTGAGAATAAAACTAGAACAGGTGCAAAGTCCCTAGCACCCTGCCTGACACACAGCAGGCACCACGAAAGTGTTAGGCTGCAGATAGACACTTGCCTTGGCAAACTGCAGGCACGAAGGGCAACCAGAAGCCAAATGTTGCCTCAGTGGCTCCAGAGCGTGGCCTCGGAGGTTTCCATTTAACACGGAAGAGTGAGTGCAGGTTTGTCCTCCCAACTCACAACAACCCGAGAGGAGACTCAAGAAGGCCACCGGCTCACCAGCCAGCCCCATTTCTCTAGCACCGCATCCCATTCATTCCACGATGGCAGCCATTTGCACCACGTGCTAGGGTGCCTGGCCCTCGGAAAGGGAGGCTCAGGGAGTCTTCATTGCTTCTGCTCCTTTGCAGTCGTGGCCACAAAAATCACACAAGAGAGTGGGCACAGAGAGAGGCTTAGCAGACTGGGATGGGGTCAGGGGCCAGGAAGCAAGCATGTTCTCAGCCAGATGCCAAGTTCAGTAGCTGGAATAAAAACCATCCTAACCCCTAAGACCCAGAGGTCACCATCTAGAAACGGAAAACCATCCCCAATAAATTGTTGCCAGCCACAGTATCTCTGGATTGCAAAAGAAGCTGGATTGCCTGAGTTCGGCCTTAGTTGCTCCCTTTCACTGCCCCCCATTTTCATTCCTTAAGAGGATAAAAAGCTTTTGCACTACTAGGTATTCGTCTGAAGGATACAAAAATGCTGATTTGAAGGAGCACGTGCACCCCAATGTTCATAGCAGGATTATCAACCATAACCAAACTGTGGAAAGAACCCAAATGTCCATCAACGGATGAATGGATAAAGAAGATGTGGTATATATATATATAGAATGGAATATTACTCATCAATCAAAAAGAATGAAATCTTGCCATTTGCCACAACGTGGACGGAACTAGGGTGTATTATGCTAAGCTACATAAGTCAGTCAGAGACAAATATCAGATGATTTCACTCACATGTGGAATTTAAGAAACACAACAGATGAACGAACATAGGGAAGGGAAGGAAAAGTAAGATAAAAACAGAGAGGGAGGGGCGCCTGGGTGGCTCAGTCGGTTCAGCGTCTGACTTCAATTTGGGTCATGATCTCATGGTCGTGGGTTCGAGCCCCACATTTGGCTCTGTGCTGACAGTTCAGAGACTGGAGCCTGCTTTGGATTCTGTGTCTCCCTTTCTCTCTGTTCCTCCCCGCTCATTCTCTCTCTCTCTCTCTCTCTCTCTCTCTTTTTCTCTCTCAAAGATAAATAAACATTAAAAAAAGAGAGAGAGAGAGAGAAGGAAGCAAACCATAAAAGACTCTTAAATACAGAAGACAAACTGAAGGTTGCTGGAGGGAAGGTGGGTGGGGCGATGGGTTAAATGGGTGATGGGCATTAAGGAGGACACTTGTTGGGATGAGCACTGGGTGTTATATGTAAGTGATGAATCCCTGGGTTCTACTCCTGGAACCCATATACACGGCATGTTAACTAACTTGAATTTAAAACATTAAATAACTAGATAGATAGAGAAAGAAAGAAAGAAAGAAAGAAAGAAAGAAAGAAAGAAAAAAGAGGCTTTTGGACCCAAGTGGCAACTATGACTTCCCTGGAAGGCGGGGATGGGTTGCTGTGACAAGTGTGACCTTACCCCAACACAGCTCTTCAACAGCTTTATCCTAAGGCCTGCCGGACCGCAGCCCGCCGTTGCCATTTTGTTCCCCTTGGTTTCCAGAGGCTGGGCTCTGTGGGCAAAGCCAGATCAGCAAGCGCCTGCCTCGACTGTGGACCCCTCCACCCTTCCGGCCTCCGCTTCGCATCCCCCAGCCTAAGGGATAGGCCCTCTTCTCCTCTCCGTGTTCCTCCAGAAATCCCCCGGGTGGTCTCAAGTGTCACCCGCAGCCAGAGCTCCCGTCTGGCCTGCAGGGCTTTGCGCAGTCCCTGAGCCCCAGTCACCCCGGGCCAACCAGAAAGCTGAAAGGCCTGGTGTTGCCGACGGGAGGATGATGGGTCTGCCGGGCTGAAAGCATTCCAGTCTCCCACATTCAGTAGGAAGAGGTGCGTGGTGGGGAGGAGAGGTCACTAATGCCGATGGTTTATGTTTTCCCAAGCCAGCATTCCTTGCAAACAGCTGTGTTTATACAAAAGCGGGGAGAGGGAGAGAGGGAGAGAAAGGACAGTGTCCTGGGGATGACATCACTCTGTCCCGTCTGCTTCAGCTCCGACCGCGGGGGCAGGACGAGGTGGGCCGTGAAAGTCACGGCAGGCTGGCACTCGAGTGTCTGTACGTGCATATGTTTATTAGATATATAATCTCCCCGCTCTCCACTCTGCGCCCTCGCCACTCCCTCCCAGAGCATCCTAATACATTTTGCAGAACACAGGTTTCCCTAGAACAGCACCCTCCAAGGAAGGCCAGACTTGGGGGCTCGTGTTCACTCCTTCTAATCTCTTTAACAAACCCCCCTCACTGAAGGAAAGCCTGACAGGAGGCAGAGTCATTAAAGTGAATTAAAATGCATCCAAGAAGAGATTAGCCCCCAAAGCCATTCCCATATCAGACAAAGGCCCCTTTCATGCAGACTCCAGCCGCTTGGAGCCCTGTAAGCAGAGATTAGGGAACAAATTCTCAGAACCCAGAAGCCCTGGATCCTCGGGCCCCAGGCCAGCACAGCCTACTCTGGCTCGACCTTAAGAACTCAGCTTCTGCTGAGGCCACATTTGGCTTCTGAAGACTTGGATGGAGAGGGAGGGGGCTCCACGGGGGCAGATGTAGCCCCCCTCCCCTGAGCCGGGTCTGTCCCTAACACACCTCAGAGGCACAAGGCCCTCACCCCTTCCCGTACCTTTTCAGAGGACGTGATGGTAATCCCAGCCTCCTGCCTCACCGTTTCGGGTAGGATGTCCTTGCCCCCCCACCCCCCGGGGTACAGGCACAGTCCCTTCTGAGCGCCCCCACCTCATCTGCAGCCTCCTCGCTGAGCATTTCTTTTGCGTTGGGCTGAGCATAACACGGTGTGGACACAGAGAGATGGCCAGAGTAAGATCCCTGCTGTGAAGGCACCTACTGGATGATTGAAGAAGACAGAGACGTTAAGCGCGAGCACGTTAAATATCATACGGACCTAATGAAAGTTGTCTGCAAAGATGCAGGAGTCTCACCAAGCGCCTCAATTCTATACCCGGAAGGCTCAGGACGATGTCATATTGAAAGTGACACACGAGCCGAGTCTTGAAAGGGGAGGACATGTTCGCTAGGTAAACTTGGGCTGGAAATGGGGGAAGCAGGAGGAGGGAGAACATTCCAGGCCAAGGGTGCCGCGCGACCAAAGGCACTGAGCATGGCAGAGCATGCCGCCCTAAGTAGGCTCCCAGGTTCTTCACCAGAGGAGCGGAGCATCGGAGGAGCAGTCCTGCGAGAGATGACGTGAGAGGTCCACGGGGGCCGGGTGGGAAAGGCCCTTACGCGCCAATCTGCGGAGTCTGAAGAAATGTAGTCTTTGAACTTCGGAGTTGCTGGGGGATTTTAAGCAAGCGACAGTCCGTAGTCAGCAGTGCTTTTAAGATAGATCACTCCGGGAGATGTCCAAGGCTGGCTGCAGGGGGACCAGGGGAAAATTTCTCTTAAGAACCCAGGGAAGAGTTGGTGAGATTTGATGGGTGGTGGTGACAACACGGGTTGGTGAGAAGGCACACGTATTTAAGGCATACCAAAGGGAGAGAAGAATAGAAAAACGGCCTTAATCTGATACGACGAGTGAGGGAAATGGAAGACTCTAGAATGATTGCAGGACCTGGTGGCTGGAGGGTGGTCAGTCTCCAAAACAGGGGTTTCAGGGGAAGAAAGCTGCTGGGGAGAAGACACCTGCCCCGTCTTGGGCACGAGCTCCAGCCTCTCAGCCTTTCCCCCACTCCCCCACCCCGCCCCACCCGCCTCCCCGGCTTCAGCCAAAGTTTCAGCTGCCGGTTCTGGGCACCTGCCACCAGTTCAGAGCCGGTGCGGCCTGGCTCCACCTCGGCCTGGGCTCTTTCCCTGGGACGTCTGTTCTCTGGCCTACAGTGGTGTGCATGCCTGATGAAACTGTTGGGCACCCACATGTATACAGCCCAGAAACACAGGAGAACTAATGCCCACGGGGCACCCAGTAGGTGATGAGAATGATGGGAAATGTTTCCCCTTCTCAGAAGGGTCACCCCATTGCCATGGCCAACTTGGCAAACTATCTTTGTACTGGATCCTGTGCTGTATCTCCTGTTGCAACCTCCTTTGCCCTCACTCCTCCTTGGAGTCCCAAATAAACTATTCACATATGGGAAGGTTAATTTTATATGTTAGCTTGGCTGGGCCACAGTGCCAAGATATGTGGTAAAACATTTTTCTGGGTTTCCGTGAGGGTGTTTTTGGAGGAGATTAACATTGAAATCAGTGGATTTGAGAAAAGTGCCTAATGCAGGTGGGCCACATCTAATCAGTTGAAGGGTCACGTAGTGTAAAAGACTGCCCTCCCCCAAACAAGAGGGAATCCTGCCAGCAGATGGCCTTCTGCTTTGCACTGCACTATCAGCTCTTCCTGGGTCTCCGGCCTGCAGGTCTACCCTGGCATTTTGAACTTGCCAGCCTCCATCGTGTCATGAGCCAGCTCTCTAAAATCGATCTCTTTCAACAGGAATGTGGACTTGGGAGTCACCCATCTGCAAATGGTACTAGAAGCCAGAGGGGGGCATAGAGGGAAAGAGATAGGACATAGATCCTTCAAAGACTCAAAAAATCATTATGGTAGATTCCTGGTCTTCACCCAAAATAAATGAACTCAACTGCTTTGTACCAACTTATTTAAATGTTTTGAAAGAAGGGGGAAAGGGGGATATCTCATTAAAATAAATGAAAGCTCACTGTGCCCATAAAGGATGAGCATCATCAGGGGGATCACAATCTCAACTCGAGATGTTTAAAAACCATTGCACTTTTTTCCCTGCTGTTCCACATGAAGTCCCATTGCCTGCAGCCCCCAAGTGACAGTGATCACTACAGCAGGCTAGACTTTTAGTCCCTTTTCCATATTGGCCACATCATTCTAGCCCCCAAAGCAGATGGAAGGCATGGCTTTGTCTTCTGGAATAGAATTATTTTTATTTTATCAACCCCTACTCCAAGGCTCCTCAGTGGCCACATTCTTCACTCTGGCCCCACAGCATCCTGGCATAGACAGGGGTGGGAATGGCGACAATGAAGTTCGTGTCCTGGCTCTAATCACTGATTCTTCCTGTACGTCACTTCCCTTCCCTGGCCTCAGTGTTCTCACACAGGAAATGGGCGAGTTGAACCAGCCGCCCCTTAAGGTCCCTTTTGTATCTAGCATTCTAAGATGTCACATGCTTACTCCCAGCATGTCACTTCCTTTCAGAGAAGCTTGCGGTAACTCCCATGATGCTCTTCTCTTCAGCATTGGCTTTCAGGCCGTTTTATCTGCTGAGCAGCATGTGTTCAAGTCAACACCATGCACACACACACGGCACCTACCACATACATCTATATGCACGACTCCATGGTCTGTGTCCACTCCAGTATCCCTGCCCCCACATAGCCTTCTTTGCCTCTTCTTTCTTCATTGGCATCTGCATAGGAAAGTTCTGGAGCGGGCTGCAGATGTAAAAGCTCAGGGACAAGAAAAAGGCAACAAGTATGCGAATGAATATTTAAAACAAATTTCCCCCAACCTACCCTTTAAAAACTGAAAAAGCTATTTGACTTAGCGACTTCATCAGCCATCAGGGAAAACCCTTTTCTTATTTAGTTCTTGGAGGAATTTTGACACACTTTCATCTTATAATTATTTGTACTGATTTTAACACCTGTGCACATTCTGCAGCCTCCGACACTCTTCTGTTGCTGACGCTGTACAAAACACAGAGAGCCTGCATTCATGGGCCAAGAATCTCACTGGTCATGTTCACAGGGGAAGGAAGCCATTGCCTCCAAGATGGAGGCTCACTGACATGGCCGAGCCCTGAATGTCTCCAGGATCATGCCAGGAACCCACTGGCCTCTGATCACCCCATTGGAAAGACAGAGCTCACTCCCCCCCAAGTGTTTCTCTTTCAGACTCATGTTTTCTTCCTTCAAGAAAACCTATTTGCAAATACATCCGTTTACACTTTTGTTCCATGTTTTATTATCTAGCCGGACTGTAAGACCCTCATGGAAAGGTACCCGTTGAACCACGGCACCCCAGCCCCAGCATATAATAGATGCTCCACAAACGCTTCCGGAATGTGGATTTGTGAAGCAGCTGGGCCAAAAATACAAGACATTAAATCTTATGACAGAATTAACAACCCCCAAGCTTCAGCTGTGCTCTCACTTGCAGACTGAGAAAATTAAAATGGGCTGAAAAACATCCAAGTTCTGAGGGCCGTGAGGTCCTGGAACAAGTTGAAATAGAAAGAAAAGCACTGGACTAAGAGCCAGGAAGTCTGAGTTCAAATACCAGCTGTTTCTTTATCAGTATATGACCTTGGGCAAGTATCTTATTCTTTGTCTCTATCTCCTATAAAAAGAGGAAATTATACCTGATCAGTGTTTTTTCAAGGTTTCAGGACTTCATTTTTTTTTTTTTTTTTACAGCAGACCAAAGTAGCATTTCAGTGGCATACAAAATTTCTTAAGTTCAAATGTATAATGTTTCCTTGATTTTTCACATGAACAATGGGACTAATGAGGTTGCTTCGATGAATACAAAAACATCAGATCCAGAGCTATGGAGAAAAGCTGACACTTTATGATAAATTGAATTACACCCTATCAAAATTCAGGTTTACACAGACAAACAGTTGAAAAATGGTCACTCCTCAGATAACCCTGTCTGATTTCCAACTGTGTGCCCAACAGAGTAATCAGGGATGGCAGAGACTGGTTAGCCAGTAGACTACATTTACCAGAGTCCCTCACAGTGAGATGGGTCCGTGTGACATATTTCCAGCCAATAGCACATGAGCGGAAAGATGCTCACAGCCTCCACCCTCAAAGAATCTCTGAGGCAATTTTCTGTGTTCTTTGCTCTTCTGCTGGCTTGATAGAGAGGGACACAGAATGCCTGGAAGTCCTAGGTGAGAGATGATAGAGCCACAAGATGGAAGGAGCCTGGGCTCCCACACCTCTGCTTGAAGGAAAGCTGGCCAGCATTCAGAAACACCTGTCTTAGGCTTTATTCTCTGAATGTACTTAATCCATGATGTTATTATTTTTTTTTTTTTGCTGTAATTAGCGTTACCCTAATTACCTGGCAATACAAATGAACTTTTTAAGGTTCTCAAATGCATTAAGATGTGGCCTACGATACGTGTCATTTTAATCGGAGCTTTTGTAATAGTTATATGTTTTTCAGAATGAAATGTGAATAAAAATAAATGTTTGTCATACCCCTGAAACTCCTTTATGAGGTCCCAGGTCTTTATGAAACGTATTTGAAAATTCCTGGGCCAGGACTAGAGGCTTTCAAAGATGCTTTCTCGAGCCAACGTATTATTGTTGAGTTGTATTGGTCTTTATGAAGAGGAATTAACTCCTTTCGCCTCTCAAATAAAACAGCATCTAAGAAACTCCATGGACATACTTGGTATTTCTAGCTTAATTGTTGCATATTTCGAGGGGGAGGTTCCTTCCTTAGAGAACTTTGGTTCTAGGATCTTCTTTCTTTTAGATGTAATATACTAAAAATGGCCTGAAAATCTGTCAAGCGATGACATAAGTTGTCTGGAAGGTCTTTCAAAGCAAAGGAAAAATTAGAGCCATTTTTTCATGGGTTCTATTTATATGCAAATGCATTAATAAATGGCACTTTGATAAATCTCACAATTACTAACAAGAACAGAAACAAGCAAGGCCATTTTCTTCTGCTGTGGTCTTTCTTTAGGAACCATTAATGCTCAGAAGCTGGGGGATTACCACAATGACCTCCTCAGTGTGCGGTCACGGTAATAAATGGATGCCAGGCCACAGATCAGAAACTCCCCGAGCCACAGGGAAACCCAGCCTTAACCCGCAGGCAGGACAACCCAGGAACTTTTTCTAGACGCATAGCGGGGCCAGTCGCTGAAGGAGACAGAAAGAGAATAGCAATGTGGAAAACCTTGACATTTCCTAGATTCTAAATTTATCTTAACTTAGTAATGTTCACCTCTGGGGACAGTAGTATGCTATCAATCTTCAGGGAGTTTAAGACCTCAAAGGGCCAAGTATCATCATTGCCTGCCAAGCTTGAGAGCCTTGAAAAGAGGTGTTAGCCTAAAGGATAAGGGAGAGATTCAAAGACACTTTGGATTGAGGCATCCCTGAGTTTGAATCTAATGCTTTTCATGCTGCTGTGTGACCTGAGGCAAGTTACATAACCACCCTGAGCCAGCCAGCAGCTTATAGTGTAAAATGGCAACTAGACAGGAACTCGGGGTCCAACCTGGCCCAGCCCTGAGAACCCATGCCCAGCCGCAGGCCTCTGATCCGCATTCAACTTCACTTTGCCCCATGGTTCTAAAGCACCCTAAGTGCAGAAACTCCCAGAAGGAGAGGATGCTCTGTCCTTGCAGGCCAGAGACTCAGAAGCCACTGAGTCCTTGCCCAAGTTATGTGGTAGAAAGGGAGGGGTTGTTTTCCTTTTTTTTCTTTTTCTTTCTTTTTGTTTTTCTTTTGCAACACACTTGAGAAGCTTGGGGGAAAGAAGCTTTGTGAGCCCCTGCAAAGATGTAACTCTAGACGGCCTCCCAGCCGGGCCCGGCCTGCCAAGTGTCAAGCTGGAGACCACAGGGAGAAGGAGGGTTTCCGCACGAAAGAGGCATGGGTCTCCGGGAGCAGATGATTCAAGAGTGAACCAAAATAAACTTGTCACAGTCTGAATGCTAGGACAGGCAAAAACTAACTCCCAGTGCAGAAGGCCTCCCGTCTCCTGGGCCAGACTGGAGACTGGTGCTTGGAGAAGTAGTATAAAATGGCTCTTATCCACTCTCCACTACACGGAGCTGGCCTCTGCCAAAATGCCAGAAGACGATGAGGCACGGCTGACACGTCTTTCTGACTCTCTGGCCGGTCTGGTCCGTCCTATCTCATCATGCCTAAGTCCCAAGGTCTGACAATGGAAAAAAAGGAACCTCACTGCATTCTCCCTGCATAGAGATTGTATCCCTATTCTGCTGCTGTTTTATTTCTCAGGCCAGTCCCTGTACCGGACTCAGTTTGCTTTCTCTCCGCATTTCCTTGGCCCCGTCTGCCCCCAGACCTCAGTTGCTTGCACAGTGGAGAGCCCCCCCTGTCACGACTCTATCACCTCATCTTCTAAAAGCGCCGGCTGCCTCAGCCTCCTCCCAGAGCAGGAGCTGGGCTTCGGTGTGGCCTCGAGCAGGCCTGTTTTGGGACGAGACTCAGCAACTCCAGCACCCAGGTCTGATCTGGGTGGATTCGTGGATGCTCTGCCTTTCCCGGCAGCCCAGCAGCTGCCTAAAGGGGTGAACTCTGAGTAATGACAGGCAAACAATACAGAGGATCCAGCTGATCAGTTCTGCTCACTGCTGTCCAGAGTAGAGCCTCCGGAGGACTGTTCCAAGATATCCCAAGATTCTCCCTTCCAATCGCTCCCGAGAGATGCCCCCTGTGCCCCCGCGACTTGCTGCGTGTCTTCTTGTAAGACTGTGGCCAACTCCATAATGTACTACTTTGGATCTCCTTCCCCTCCTTCCCTGCCTCCTCGTCTGTATCCCTCACTCTTGCTGCCCTCAGATCGCACTCTCGAAAAAACCATTAGCCTGTTCGCCTCAGGCTCTCTGTGCTAGAGAATGTAGCCCAAAACAGCCTCATTAGAGCTTCTGTCTCCAGCTGGAGGAATTAATTTGGGCAGGCTGCCCTCACCTCCACCCACTTAGCTCTTCTATTTTCTCCCTCTTCAAACAGTACACCTCCCAAAAGGAAGTGATTGTTATGCCAATGACTGATAGTGGCTCTTTCTTCATTTCAGGTATTTCTGGTTTTACACCTTGAACCTGGAGTCTCAGGATGCCCTTGGTCGATTTCTCAAAAATAAGATATAAATCCATGTACATGCCTCTCCCAGGATCTAAAAAGAAAGAAAATCTCATTCACGTAGACCCCACCGCTCACCCCAAGCCAGCTCCACATTTGTGCAGCAAAAAAGACCCAGGATAATGGTGTCCAAAGCCAGAGTTCACCCTGGAGTAGCATTGCCCAAAGTCCAATCCCTACAACGCCGGTCGAGTGAGATATTAAAAAGCAGATAGCTCTATTCTTAAACACAGCTGGGTGCCTGAGGGTTAAACAAAACGAAATCGTTCCCCTGACCCTGTAGGGTTATCCGAGGGTTTACTATAATATCGCCTGGCGTTCGTCTCCAAGAGATGAGTTTGTGCCATTTTCAGAATTTGCTGGAACACACCCTTTTCTCCCTGAGCATCTCATAGGATTGATCCTACACAAGATACTCCGTTCCTATGCTTCCCGATGTGGCAGAAATTCTAGACGAACCAGTTCCTGGGAAGAAGTCTCTCCAGTTACAGAATCTTTGGGTCCCTGCTGAAAATACCGCTATAGCTGTCTAGAGTCAGTCTTACCCTACCACCTAGAGGCCTCATAGAACTAATAGAAGCCGAGGTTAACCACGAAGAACTAATCTTGGGCAAAGCCTACTTCCTTCTTCCTATTCTCCATCCACAGAATGATTTGTATTCATGATTCACCCACTTCTTTTCCACATAACGCTACAGCTACTCCTCCTTCCCCTCCTCTAGCCGCTGTCCACCTGACTACTCAAATCCCCACAGAAAGAAGAAACTGAGGTACAGCTCACCGCCCCCCCCCCCAAGCTGCATATTCACAGGCATGCCCCTACCCGACTCAACTGAGGTCAGCAGTTACTGAAGGTTCAAGGAGTTCTGCCCTCCCCACCCCCCACACCCAGTAGTGCTCCCTAAAGTCGCTTTTCAGTTTGGGATTAATACAGTGCAACGAGAAAGTTGGCTGCTGTTAGTCCTGGGGGTGAAAGCTGCCATCACTACATAAAATCTCGGGAGTGAAGGCTTCAGTAAGCAAAGCAGGCTAATGAGTCCCGGCCCTCTGGTAAGAAGCAGCGGAAACGAGCTGCTGGGGAAAGCCAGCGCCCCACATAAATCCACGTGTTAGTGGGCCTGCCTGCTGGAGCAGCAGAGGCACGCAGGGAGAAGGCGGCGAGGCAGGGCCAGGACAGAGCATGGAGCTGGGAACGGTCCACAGAGACCCCCTAAACCCGCCCCTTCGTTTTGCACAGGGCGAGACAGAGGTCCGGAGAAGTAAACCTGCTGGTCCAAGGCCACCGCAGACGTTAGTGCTGGGCTAGGAGCTAGAGCTCTGGGTCAATCTTCCCAAAGCAAAACCCGGGGCAGCTCAGCCAAGCTGTTTTGAATAAAAGCCTCTCTCTGGGTCTTGCAGACATGAACGTGTGCCTCCGAAATTTGGGGAGGGGAGCCGGTGATATCAGCAATGGAGCGAAAATTGGAAGGTGGAGACAATGTTTAATCTCTGCGCCTCTGTTTCCTCCTCTCTAAAGGCAGGGGGTGCACGGCACTGAAATGGAGAAATGATGCTAACGTTCTTACGAGGAAATTGGAAGGATAATCTGTATTCCAGATTTTCCCATCGCGACTGGTAACTAAACCTGATTTAACACTTTAATTAGAGGGACTCGTTGTTGGAATACAGAACAGAGAGGAGCGGAGGAAGAATAAGAACTCTGGGCTCTGTTCCTCCCTGGTCTACCTAAACAGAACACCGATCCTTTCAACACTCGAGGACCTGTCGAGCCCCCTCCTGGGCAGCAAAGACTCTCACCCAAAGACGGAAGAGCACCTATTTGGTGGTCTTTACATTTAATATAATTCTCCTTTAGCCATGCAGCACATGGGGAAGACAGCACCATGGGTAGACAGCCCAAACCTTAGCTAATGGGAAAGATCCGTGGGGTCCCAAGGAGTCCCTCAGATTCCAGCACTCTGGAAGCCTTGCCCTGTCTTCTGGCAGCTCTCCAAGCCCAGGCACACAGGCTCTGCACACCGTGTTCCATGAGCATGCCATGTGTGAAGGGTGCTCCAGAGCCAGGGGAAGTGAGAACTCACAGGGAAGGAGTGCTCCAGGAGACTCCTTCTCAACGTCAGTTCTTATGTCCTGTCCTCCTGCAGGGCTGGCATTCAGATGATCTTCTCATCTCCGGCTTTTGGAAAAATACAGCCAGAAAAAAAAAAAAATGCTTCCTGCCAATCCGGCGTCCTCTCCACTCAGTTCCCAGCCCGCGTGGAACGTGAGACACATAATGTCACTCTGAGAAAGCCCCACCCCTCAGGACCTCGCACGCTCTGCTTGTTTGATCAGGGGAGAGCAAGGGCATCTTTATCTAGTGTGCCTTCTAGCTCTGTGCCTTAGGGACTCTAGGATCTAAGATTTGATGGCAAAACAAAATGGGACAGACCAACATTCCCCAGAGTACTTCGTCAACCAAAATCCATGCACGCTCTCAAACACATCAAACAGTTCCTCTGTGAGTATCTTTTCTTAACCCAGCAAATGCGACTCTGCAAAGCTGTTGGACAAAGGCCTCTGATGAAGAGCCACCAACCATGTTATGGCACTTTGCCCCCCGTGTCCCCGGTCCAGAACAAGTCTCCCCTTGACCTCTCTGACAAGCTGCCAAGTGCTTCTTTGTCAAGATTGTCCAAGAAAGGGAAGGACTGGGAAGGTGGGACAAACTGGGAGAATGCTAGAAGACCATACAGACTGGGCAGAGGCTCGGCTGCCTCAACCCTTTCCTGGTGAGCAGGGACAGGCGATCTAAACCTTCATCCTTCCTCTCTGACACCTCCAGATTCCCCTTGGCCCACCTGAGCTTTCTCGGGCTCTATTCCCCCCAGAAACTGGCAGACCATCCTCTCTCAACCAAACCCTCATCAGCCACCCCTGGGCCTTATTTGTGCAATGGGGAAGGGAAACTGGCCCAGCAGGAAAGGGCATGATGTCTCTCCTTTTCTGCAAGACTCGAGATCCAAGTCCCCAGCCCACCCTAGGCAAGGAAACTAAGACAAGAGAGACTCATGGGGCGCCTGGGTGGCTCAGTCTGTTAAGCGACCAACTCTTGATTTCGGCTCAGGTCATGATCTCATGGTTTATGAGTTTGAGCCCCACATCAGGCTCCGTGCTGACAGTGCAGAGCCTGCTTGGGATTTTCTCTCTTGCCTCTCTCTCTGCCCCTCCCCAACTCATCCTCTCTCTCTCTCTCTCTCTCTCTCTTTCTCTCTCTCAATAAATAAATAAACTTTGAAGAGACTCAGATGTAGGGTTCTGATCCAGCCCCCAAGGTTAAGATACCTCTTCCTCAGAGAGAAGCCTGCTCTGCAGGTACTGAGGCAGAGTGGTGACCCAGGGAGAGAAAATCCTAAACTGTACAACAGTTTCTCAACATACTTCCTGGAAGCCTTCTAGAACATACTGCGAATTCCTCTTGGGTAATGTCACGAAAGAGCCAAGTTGTCACGGACTGCACACACCTCAGGTGCAATTCATCATCCCTTGGACCCAAGAGGCCGCATGGGACCAATAATTAATACCCTCTGAGGGTCTGGACACCTCTGGCTGATTCCACAGAGATACTCAGCCCCCGAGCCCCTCCCAGGATTGATCATCTACTCAGGCTTATTTCCAAGAGGAAAAATCACAAACCAGAGTTTCTTAGGGCTGAAGACAATCAAGAAACTGCCTCGATTCTCTCTTAGGGCCCCCAACAAGAGCCATGACTAAAAGATCCCCAGGAAGTCGACTTATAGTTCTTTTGAAATGCCTAAGAGATTGGTAACTCAGGCTTATTAACCTTGGGGAAAAGTCTCCAAAATGTCCACACAAAACCCCTCTACTTCTACTGCCACCAAAACCCACTTTCTCATATCCTCCAAAGCCTTCCTTGGCTCCCTAGTGCCCAGAGAAATTAATTCTAAACTCCTGGCACTCTACTGAAAGCCCTCCGTGACCTGTACTCAGTCTACAATCCTAAACTGAGTTCTCACTGAGCCTATTCATGCACTCCGTGCCCGAGCTGAGCCACGCCAGTCTGGTCATTAGTCCCCAAGCACACTCTGTAGTTGGACCCATGCCGTTCTTCTCCTCACGGGCTACACCAGCAGCAACACCACCACTACGTATCGGCTCTTCTCCTTTCTAAGCAGTCAGCTCAATTGCCGTGTTCCATAAAGCATTCCGAATTCACAACCCCCACTTTGCATTTCCATGGAGGAAACACCAGCTTAGAGAGCAAGTCAGGGCAGAGGCTCATTCAGCAATTCCTTCATGAACATCTACTGAGCCTCTAAAGGGTGCCAACCCCCCAGCACTTTGCTGAGAACTGCCACTCTACAAAATTAAGACACAGTGGCATCTTGGGGGGCTCACAGTCTGACAGGACAGTAAAATTCAAGAACAGAAATGCAGTACAACATAATGATCGCTCTAGGGGACATGCAAAGATCGTGCTGGGGTAGAAGGGACACTGGGACAGATGATGCACTTGCTCAACAAATAAATTAATTCAGACCCAAGTGCCACGGAAGAAATATCAGCGACCACAAGAAAGGGCCTTGGGAATTATGTGTGGAAGGAGCCACGCTAGTTAGAGACAAACCCAACAGAAATGGTGACTCTGCCCTGCCAGGAGGTCTTGGGGTGCTCACAGCATCTCCATTAACAAAGCCTCCTCAGATGAAATCAGACTGGGGCTGACTCGGGGTGTAGGGGAAAAATCATAATGGAAATTAAGAACCTCCTTCCCCAAGTTCAACTCCACTCAATTACATTCTGCAAACATTTCTGGGGCCCTATTAGGAAGCCTTGTGAAGTCATTCCTGCATAAAACTAAGCTCAAACCTTGAAGATAGTCTTTAATGCCAGAAAGCCATAGTTATTCCCATGCAGGCTAGGAATCTTGTTCCTAGAAACTTCTTTAGCCCACTACACATGCCTTTTTGATTCTCAATTCCCCTCCACAAAACTGTCAACTCTGAGAAGGAAGGGACTGCACTGGCCAGATTCATTGCTTTCAGATTTTTAGCCCTGGAACTTCAGGGTTTTTTTGTTTTTGTTTTTGTTTTTTAATTTTTTTTTTTTAACCTTTATTTATTTTTGAGACAGAGAGAGACAGAGCATGAACGGGGGAGGGGCAGAGAGAGAGGGAGACACAGAATTGGAAGCAGGCTCCAGGCTCTGAGCCACCAGCCCAGAGCCCGATGCGGGGCTCGAACTCACGGGCCACGAGATCGTGACCTGAGCCGAAGTCGGACGCTTAACCGACTGAGCCACCCAGGAGCCCCGGAACTTCAGGTTTAAAGGAAATCTTACTTGGAAGCACCAGTGAGTGAAATGGAGCAAAGCGAGCTTTTTAAGAGGGCCAGAGCCTGTACCAATGTCCTGTGGCTGCTAGAACAAATCACCCACAAACTTAGTAGCTTGAAACAATGCAGATTTATTGTTTCACAGCTCCCAAAGGTAGAAGACCAACACAGGTCTCCCCGGGCTAAGATCAAGGTGTCAAGAGGGCCGTGCTGCTTCCCGGAGGCTCTAAGGGAGAATCTTTTTCCTTGCCTTTTCCAGCTTCTACAAGCTATGCATGTGGCCCCCTTTCTCCGTCTGCTGGCGCACCTCATGCTGCATCCGTTCCCTTCAAGGCAGGCTTCCCGGGAGTGTAGGGAGTTAAGGGCAGAAGAATCTGGATGGGACAGGAATGGAGATCTGTGATGGAATGACACCCGCAGAGAATAAAGGTCAATGGGAGAAAGCGCATTTCAGAGAGGACCTCTTCACCCCTAATATTACTTTCTTGTTACACCCAGGCTGTTTGAAGACAGGATCTGTATTGTATTCATTTCTGGCTTCTTTTTTTTTTTTTCCTCTGGTCATAGCATCATACCTGTTTCAGGGCAAGCAGGCCAGAGTTATCACAGATCCACAGCTTTGGGAGCAGCCCTCAACCAACGACAGACAGGAGTTAATGGATAAATACGCCAGCTTCTTTGCCCTTCTCTCTTCTCAGTGGAACAGTTTGAAGTCATGGTCTACACAGTCATCCAGGTAGACACATCCCCCATGAAATTGATCGGGCCCAGTTGCCTGCACCAGGAACCTACTGACTAACACAACTAGGGTGACCAACCTCTCCCAGTTTTCCTGAGACGTTCCCTGTTTAGCACTGGAAGTGCCATGTCCCAGGGAACCCCTCAGTTTTTGGCAAACAAGATGGTTGGTCATGTGAGCCAACCTCCTCGCTAACCCAGCTTTCTTCCTTCCCTTCCCCACTTCGTTTTCAAGCTCCCTCCCCGGTGCTTCCTGATATCGCCTCCCAAATAAAGGACCTGTGTCCAAATCCTTCTCTCAGGCTCTGCTTCTGAGAACAGCCAAGCTAAGCCAAGGCTCACGGTTCAGTCTGCGTCTAACTGGCAGGGCTAGTGCATCAGGACCACACATGTCATGCGCCCCAAAACCCCAGGGGGCGCCATTCACGTTGACTACGATGAGAACCATCTCCCCGGCAGATACGCTGCTGGCCTTACAATAACAGATATGCTGGCTGGGCCCCCTGTCAGGTTGTTCTAGGATGAAATTCTCTTTTCCCCACCTCCCACCACGTGGGAAAGAAAAGGCACCACATTACCAGAGAAAATCTTCCCATAAAGACGGAGCAGTTTTAATCCTCCCCTGCCCTTAGCCTCTTCGCCCCAGCCCTGCCCTGCCCTTTTCCAGATGTTCCCATTTAGTCATGGTGGGAGCCGAGCAGCGGATGAACAGCATGACTGGGCCTGAACACCCTCCACCGTCGATTGAGCTGTGGCAGCTGGGCTTGCCCCCAGACGGGGAGGGCTCCGTGCAGACGGTGATTATGCATGGGAAACAGAGAGCCTTGGGGACTGACAGCCACGGCCGGTGCCTCTGCGATTCCCACTCAGCTTCGATTAGCAGCCCTGACGATGAGGAAGGGCTCTCTGAGCTCTGACATGCCTCCCGCAGACACCAGTGTGGCCTCACCTGGGGAGACAGCCCGCCCCCAGGGACGGAAGACTGCTCTAGCAGTGGACATCTGGACAGCCCTAATGAGGCCAGCCCGGGATGGGAGCTCAGCTAATTGCTCCGATAGGCCGTGATGTCTGGATTCCAGCTGCCACGTCTGGCAGCCCCGTTTGGATGTCTTGAGTTTACTGTGAGGTTGGGACTGAGAGACCCTTAGGAATGGGGGATGTCAGCCGGGGCTCATGCTGAAGCAATTAAGGGGACATTTGTTGCAGGTGAAGAATGGCGGGGTAGCAACATAACAATATCACAGCTTGCTGACATCTTACCAGGAAATCTGTAGGCCCCGGCCAAGATGGACCATTCCAGAAACGCAGGGCGTATGGTGTGTGATTAAAGAGGGAGGGAGGGGAGACTGGGAAATGTGCTGGGTCCCGAACTGGGACCCTGGGTCCTCCAGATGCAGATTGGCCACGCATCGCCCGTCCAGACCAGATTACCCTGACGCTCATGAAGGTTAAGCTCGGGCCCTCACTTACACAGGCCAGTTTCAAGGTCCTGGAAGGAATCCCAGAGATGGTTCACGTGGTAGACTTTTCTTTTCTTTTCTTTTTTTTGAACAAAATTTGCAAAAGAAGGGTGTATGAACCATCATCATTTAAGACCACTGTCTCTTTCCTTTCTGACTTCGTTGCAGTCACACATCCTCTGATAACAGGTGGTGTTGGTATTAGGAGGATTTAGCTAAAAGAGAATCGAATTTAGGGTACATTTAGTTTGGGGTTTAGTGGGATATTTTTGTGGTCCACAGTTTCTCCTGGCCTGCTGTAGGAATGGCTTCCAGAAACCCTCTTATTCACCCAGTGTCATGGCATAAAGGTGCCAGGCCAGAGGGCCTATGATGATATAAACGTATCCTATGGCACTAGAATTGGAAGTATCTGCATAATGTTGAAGAAGTAAGGTTTGAAATATAAGGAGCCAGAAGCTAGGCTATGAAAAATTATTCTGTCATCAAAAGCATAGAATTGTAAGTGCAGGATCCGGTTCCCATCAGTCCCTAGGCAAAATGGAAGTACTCTCTTACATGGAGTACACTTGGTAACAACTCCATGTTTACAACTATAAAAATCTTCAGGGGTGCCTGGGTGGCTCAATCAGTTGAGCGACTCACTCCTGATTTCAGCTTAGGTCATGAAATCTCATGATCCGTGGGATAGAGCCCCACGCCAGGCTTGGGATTCTCTCTCCCTCTCTCTTTGCCCTTCACCTCTCCAAATAAATAAACATTAAAAAAAAAACACAACTATAAACATCTTACACAATAAAATTAGTTTTCATAGATTTCTATAAGAAATCAAGAGATTAGCCTGACATCAACAACTGAATTATAACAAAAGGTTTTTGATTATTTCCAAAGCAGCCATTCATTAACAGAGATACATTTTAAATAGGAGTAATGAATAGGCTCTTTTATTGTTAGGTAGTTCAATTTTAAAAGAGAAGAAAAGTATATGGACATATTAGAAAAAAGAGTCTCATTTCTTGCTGATTACCTTGGCATTAAAAAATAACAAAACTCATAAGATGCTACTACAAAAACACCATGAAAGGCAAATTGGTCAATGAGTGCAATCAATTCAAGAAGCATTTAAAATTAGTCACTGCTCAAGAAAGCTTGACCAATACCAACAACAAAACAACACGATTGAAAAATGGGCAAAGACTTAAATAGACATTTCTCCAAAAAAAAGATAATACAGATGGCCAATAAGCACATGAAAAGAGGCTCAACTTTGCTCATCATGAGGGAAAAAACAAATGTAAACCACACTGAGATACCACCTCATACCCGTAGGATGGCTACTCTCAGATAGATGATAGACAGATGATAGATAGATAGATAGATGATAGATAGATAACAATCATCAGCAAGGATGTGGAAAAATTGGAACCCTTGTGTACCGTTGGTGGAAATAGGTGCTATGAAAAATTTCAAGTTATAAATGGTGGTTCCTCAAAAAATTTAAAATAAATTAACATAATATCTAGCGATTCATAGCAGCATCATTCACAATAGCCAATGGGTAGAGGCAACCCAACTGTCCATCAGTGGGTGAATGGGTAAACAACGTGTGCTATATACATACGATGGAATATTATTCAGCCTTAAAGAGGGAAGAAATTCCGACACCTGCTACAACATGGATGAACCTCGAGAACATTAGGCTGAGTGAAATAAGCCAGTAACAGAAAGACAAATATTATATGATGTCACGTAGACGAGGTACGGAGTAGAGTCAGATTCACAGAGATGGAAAGTAGAATAATGCTTACCTGGGGCGGGGGGTGGCCAGGGAAGGAGAGTTGTTATTTAATGGATATAGAGTTTCAGTTTTGCAAGCCGAAATAAGTTCTGAAATCGTTTGCACAATAAGGTCATTGCATGCAACACTCTTGAGCGGTACACTTAAAAAATGGTTTAAGATGGTAAATTTTATGTTATGTGTGTTTTACCACAAATAGAATTTTTTAATCTCAACAAAGAAAGAAAACTTGAAATACCTTAAATCTTACAGCTCATATATGAGAGAAAAGTGATTGAGATGTTCCCAAATTTAGGATTTGAAAACCCTAAAACTTACATGGCATCACCAACAGCAAGTTATCAAACTGACAGAAAATGTACAAAAGACCAATAATAAAGAAGTTAATTGTAATCAATGTAAAAAAAAAAAAAGACTACATTATCTTTGTTAAATTGTTATTTTCTTTTTTTTTAATTTTTTTTTAATGTTTTATTTATTTTTGAGACAGAGCATGAACAGGGGAGGGGCAGAGAGAGAGAGGGAGACACAGAATCCGAAACAGGCTCCAGGCTCTGAGCTATCAGCACAGAGCCTGATGAGGGGCTTGAACTCACAGACCACGAGATCATGACCTGAGCCGAAGTCGGACGCTCAACCGACTGAGCCACCCAGGCACCCCAAATTGTTATTTTCTGGATACTGCGGCACTCATGGTATTTTATAAACATTTTTGGATGTGTAATGTGTTGTGATTTCTTTTCTTATTCCAACTAAATGTTCACTTGTGTATGGTATCTTGTATTATTTTTCTTAAAGAGGGTCCCCCAATCTGTACAAGCATAGAACCTGGCTATGCCCTTTCTTATGCCCATCCCCCAACACAGCAATGATCTCGGGAAACTTGAGCTTTGGTCCATATTTCTACCTCCTAGAAATGAGGCCAAAGGAACTCTATGGCTCTGTCATTTGCCTGTATGGTCTTGAGTCTGTCCAGTCACAACTTGAGTCTTAGTTCTCTATCTTAATATGGGGGGAGATTCCTTGGCATTCCCTGTTTTCCATAAGTAAGACTAGGATCCACAGGAAATTACCATTAAACCAAAATCACCCTAGAGATACAGTCACAAAAGAAAGAATAAGCCACCAGTATTTCTTGAATGGTATACCTCATTTATCTGAATTTCCCCAAGGTGCCTTGTCCCACTGGATCCCCCCCACCTATGTTTGGGAGTAAGGATTGGCATGGGATGACAAAAGCCACAGGACAATAACTGAATACAAAGAAAATGTGGGGGCACCTGAGTGACTCAGTCAGTTAAGCGTGCAACTCTTGATGTCATCTCAGTTCATGTTTCACAGCTCGTGAGTTCAAGCCCCACATCAGGTTCTGTACTGGTGGCGGGGAGCCTTCTTGGGATTCTCTCTCTCTCTCTCTCTCTCTCTCTCTCTCTCTCTCTCATCCCTCTGCCACTCCTCTGCTCACACTCTCCATCTCAAAATAAATAAATAAGCTTTAAAAAAAAAGAAAACGTGGAGGGAGCACAGGCTTACTTGTATCTGTTGAACAAGGAGATGCCCATTTGTTTTTTTTATTTTATTTTTTATTTTATTTTTAACGTGTATTTATTTTTGAGGCAGGGAGAGACAGAGCATGAGCAGGGGGAGGGTCAGAGAGAGAGGGAGACACAGAATCCGAAACAGGCTCCAGGCTCTGAGCTGTCAGCACAGAGCCTGATGCGGGGCTCGAACTCACGAACCATGAGATCGTGACCTGAGCCGAAGTCGGACGCTTAACCGACTGAGCCACCCAGGGGTCCTAGGAGATGCCCATTTGGGATATAATAGACAAGGGAGACACCTGGGGGAACTTGATGGCCTACTGGTCTGGAGAAGGATTGAAAGAAAATCTAATTAAGAGTAATTAAGCTGAAACACCTCTCCAAGCTCTTTCTTCTTGGTAAATCAAAGCAATAGAATATGGACCCAGTAAATGGTTTCAGAGTTCGAGTATAATATAAGTCAAAGACCTTCAGGATAAAAGGAAAAAGTAGAGTGAAATTCATTCCTTCAAGACCGTTAGATTGGATACAGGGGAAAAGAACAAAAGTTGAATCAAGAATGATTCCTAGATTTCAGGCTCAGGCAACTAGATGGAAGGAAATGCTATTTATTGAGATAAAGAAGGCTGAGGGAGAAACAGGGTGGAGAGGACATCGAATTCCTTCTCATACAAGTTAAAGTTGAGAAATGTCTAAGACATTCAGATAGAGATGCCAAGTAGGTTGTTGGTTATCTAAATCTGGACCTCAGAGAAAACGTCTGGCTTCAGATTGTAAATTGGGGAGTTAGCAGATTAATGGTAGTATTATTTAAATCCATGAGAATGGATAAGATCGTCTGAGAGAGGACAAAGGAGGGGAGTGAGGGGAGGAGAACCCAGGATGGAAGAACCCAAGCATTTAGATGGCAAGCGAAGAAGCCAACAAGTCGGAAGTGGCCGGAGAGGCAGGAGAAGAACCAGGAGAGAGTGCATCATCTTAGAATCTAGGAGAAGAAAACGACTTAAATAAAGACGAAAGTGCTCCACTATGCCAAATGCTGCTGAGATACAAATCTAGCACAAATCTAATTTACTGCCTTCGTGTTATCAGATGACCTATGTGAATACCGTCCAACAATACTGTCCGACCTCCTGGGAGAGGTCAAAGGAAGTTCTCCCCGTATCAGCAGGGAAGTCGGTCAGGAAAGTTTTTCTGACTCCAACTGAAGAGGAAGTCACAGAGCTGTCCAGAGAGTGGACGGGCACTAACGCGTTTATCCCCGGGGCAGACAAGAGACCAGTGAAGCTGTAGCAAAGATAGATCTGCCCTAGAGTGGCTCCTAGTGTCCGTGCAAATGGCCAGGAAACTACACCGGAGAATCGGACATCCGTCATCCGCTGCTCTCAAGCAGAGAAGGTCCATTCTGATTATTGATTAGAGAAGTGAGCAAACATTCAGTGGACTGGGTCTTTCCTTTCACCTTCTCTTCCTGCTTTGCCAAGGAGACCAACACCAGTCGCATCCACTGGCTTTTTCACACGTCCCCATTCTCAGCGGAAAGAGGGGAATTGCTTGAGCCAGCTCGCACCAGCTCAGAGAGCTGCTTGTGTGCACCTCATCCAAACTCGTGGTTTCATGTCAGTAGCTTAAAATCGGCTCTGGTGGGAGTATTTAGCTCACAGAAATCAGCAGACATTGCTAAGCAGGGCTCCCCCCATCACTCCTGGAAAGCCAGTTGTTAAGTATTTCCGGCACATTGTCCATTAGTGTTCTGCAACATGTGACATGATGGGCCGATAGAGAAAAAATGCTAAGGCCCAATACTTTGGGGAAACACAACTTACCTCTCTTGAGATTTCCCATGCACATTAGAATATTAACGGCTCCTAGAAGTCTTTCTATAAAGAAATCTATTTATTTTTGTTCTAACAAAGAGTTTTCCAAACTTATTAAGCTACAGAATCCTCATTTTGGAGGATGTCTGTTACTGTCTCAAGTTCACGCTGCTGTGGACTTTTCTTTTTAAATAAAACTAAGTTGTTAGCATTGACATGGAGATAGAAATTGGCCATAACAGTTCTGCTGTTGATTCCCATGGCTATTTTGAGAGGTGTGCAGATGATGAATGTTTGCAGCCATTCTTGTGACTGCTGAAAGACACTTATTATTTATGACCTGAGTTCTGGACGGTGATTGCTGTCATTAATAATGATAGTGTAGCCCCGAGGCTGGGGAGACAGCAGCCCTGGAGTCTCTCTGCTTAGCCTGACATTCCTGTGATACAGGAGTTAGGGCTGTAAAGCTCAAAGCACTTAGTACCAGCCCAGGGAGTGCTAGATTTCAAATTCTTGCCTCAGTCAAGAGCAAGCTCTTGGGGGCCCAGGACAGGGGTCTCACTCTAAATGTGGAAACCACCGCAGGCTAATAGATGGAAGCAGGGAGCTCCTGGGGACCTGGGGGAACAGAACAACTGTGTTCATTAAGAGAGCCAGGAAGCAGCCATGGGGGTCTTGTCTATCGACAACTTGGCAGGACACAAAGTATTTTACCAAAAGGAATCTCACAGCTGGAAGGAGCAGGTGCGGGCAGAGCAGAGCCAGTGCAAATGCTGGAGAGAGATTAAGGCAGGAAGGAAATTGGATTTTCCCAAGTTCCACAGGGGAGGAGTGCACCAGGAGGGGAAAAGCGGTAAGAGAAAGAGAAAGAAAGACGGAAACTGATTTAGGACTTGAAATAAATATCCTTCACCAGCAAAGGGGTTGTCGTGCTGCATTTTGACAATTTAACAGGCAAAAAGCCTCAGCATTAACTGAGTCCATGCCTTCAACAGAAAGGGAGATTATCAGTTGCTGAACAGGAAAAGCTGTAACTAAACAGACAATTTTCACATGCTTCATTCCCCCAGGAGCAGGACCTGGTGCCAGGAAAAATACTTCTCCCTGCTTACCCTCCCAGCCGCCAGTGTTCCCGTGTCTGGACACTGGGACATGATTCTGTCCCTGGCCCTGCAGCTCTTCAAGTGGCAGTTCGTCCCCAGGGCCAACTAAAAGGCCAGTACTAACCACTGACGAGCAGCGGGGCTTTCCTTCCAGGCAAGGGGAGAGTGGAAGGTGGCCACCACATTTCCAGAAAGCTGTGGGCTTCTGCTCCTCATCTCGTTAGGTTCAACTCGGGGCCACATTCCCTCCCCCGTTTCTCCTTCCTCCAACCATTTGAAGCAGTGTGTTACGCCTCTAGATTTGATTCACAAAACAAAAGAAAACAAAACCACACATACCAACAAACAACCAAACAGAAATGAGACGGTCAGTTAGATGCAATGGCACAACCAATTATATTTTACAAACCGATACAAGGTTATGAAATGTCGACAACAAAAACAAACACCTGTGTTCGTTCCCGAAAAGGCAGCGTGCCTCACGCATGCGCTTGTGGATTTGCGCGCTGGCTGAGAACACAGCCCTCACGGGTAAGTGCCGAGGGGCCTGGGTAATCCTTTAGCCGCCAGACGTTAGCCCCTCCAGATGTAACAACGCAGAAGGTTTTCAGAAGTGGGGCGCTTGCATTCAAGGGCAATGGCAATTACATTGGAAACTTCTTGTTACTATTTGGATTCCATCTTTTAGCAGCGACAGACCTTCTACAAAGTCATTCTCATATACGTTATTGTGTTTAGTTCTCAAAATAATCCCACGAGTCAGGTGATACGCTGATCCTTGTTTTCCAGTTAAGAAACTGAGGCTCAGAGAGCTTGAGGCAAGCTGAGCTCAGGTCACACAGCTGGTAAGTAGATCCGTGTGACTCTAAATCTCTTGCTCCTTCCTCTACCCCTTACCATAATCCTCTGGAAGGCAGAGATGGGCAGTGTGCTCTGTAGGGTTCCCCACACGGAGGCGTGGGCAGGCGACCGTTTCATTGAAGACAGAGGAAGCAGGTCACTTTTCCCACCACCCCTCATGTTGGTTTTTGGTGCCTATTCCCCAGCAGACCCCTATCTGCACTATCCCCTCTTCTCTACATACACAATGTAACCTCAACTTCCAAACCCATTCCATAGACCAGATTGCTGAGTTTGCTGGACTGGCTTAAAACGTGCACAAATACCCAGCCCTGTCTGCTCTAGCAGCCCTGCCAGAGAGCACAGGGCCCCTTGGGCGGAAAGGTGGAAGAAAAGTTACTGGAAAAATTAAGGAGAGTGTACACAGCAAATATCTGTTGAACCGAATATTCCCCGAACAAGTCCACTGAACATATCACATCAGATCACTTTCTCTCTCAGGCTTCCAGCCAATTTTCACACTCTTCTAACCCAAAGGTGGCTCAGTAGCCCAACCAGAAAAGAGGTGCATTCAAATTCACCTGGGATACCTGAGGGAGGACCACATCTGGCCTCTTTAAGTTGCCCCACCGTCCCTGAACAACTTCCTGCATCCAGCCATTCCCTTGTCCCAGAATCTTCCATGGTTCCTCAAGGGCCCTAGGATTAATTCCAGATTTATCTTCAGGGCATTTCACAACTCTTCGAACACTACTCATGCGTGGCATGCATAGATATCCTGGGTGGATGGATGGATGGGTGGGTGGATGGATGGACGGATGAATGTATGGGCAAATGGATTTAATACTCAGTTTCCTGTTAGGACACTTCCTCTTTGTCAGGGAGGGAGCAGCACTCTTCTGCCTCTGGGACAAACAAAGGATCTTATCCCTTTTTCCTGTACATCCCTTCCCCTAAGCATACGCCCTTACTACTATTGACATATAAGTCTTTATTGTTTCTATGGCTCATAAACCAACCCATCAACCTCGAGGGAGCAGGGGAAAGGGCCACCCCCTGAAATGTGAACTATTCTGAAGCCCCAGGCTCTAAGACTTCTAGAATTAATGGACAATGTTGACTCAAGTAACCTCCTTCTCACACTTCCACTTCCTGGTTTGTGAAATTGAGGCCTTGAGATACAAATTAGAATTGGGACCTCAAAAGCCCCTTTTTGTTTGGGAATATGCAATATTCCCCAATTTCTTAGACATCAGCCATTTAGAGAATGCAGCTGCTGAAAAATACTTGGAAAATCCCCAAAGTATTTGCAAATGCAGTATCCTTGAGTGTAGCCAATGGATCATGACCCCTGCTTAAGGCTATGGGAGAAGCTGGGGGAGTCCAAACCAGGTAGCTACTGAGAGGCATCCCAAGGGTGTCCAGGTAGATGGTCAAGATCAAGGTCAAGGTCAAGCTCACCTCTGCTACCTGATGCTTCTGCAGCTGGAGCCGTGTAGGGGAGGTAACCTCGACAAACTGAGAGAGACACAGTCTTTCATCACTTCCCTCTGCCTTTCCTGACTCTTGGTATTTCTGGAACAGAGTACACAGTCTCCTCCAAGGTCAAATTAACCTAACATTTCTCTTTCATCATCCTTAATCTCTTTAGTCATTCTAACAAGGCGTTCTGGGACCTATTTACTGCTCCCTAGTGAGCAGGAGTTGGATTTTTATTTCGTATGAATTGTGAATAAGAGCTGTATTTGTTATTACTTTTTATGAGCTCACACTCCTTCCCTGATGATAGTTGATTAATGGGCCAGGGTTAAGAAGTAAGTTATTCTACAGATGGTCCCTTGCTTGCTCCTCAAACTTCTCCTCACCCACCCTCTACCCTATAATGCTTCCATCTGTGAAATAGGAGGGACTCTTACATGACCTCTCAACCATCCCAAGCTCAAAGGCAGTCGGTTCCCAGGCTCAACCCAGTACTTTTCGAATGGACATATGAGCATTGACCAAAAACAGAACACTGCACCCTGGATCTAATGGAAGCTGGTCTAGAGGCTCCATGAGGCCAAAGATAGGGCAGTGGGTGTTGGGAATCATAGGCTCGTATTCCATTAGAGCTTGTTTCCTGGTCCCATGTGGTCTTAGATACGTCCTTCCCCTCTCTAGGCCTGTTTTCCTTCTGTAAAAGAGGAAGAGCTGACTTATTCCCAATATCACTGAAAATTATAAAGCACCGCTGAAAAATTTACTACCAGGAAATGTGAAAGAACATTATGAAGAAAAGTATACAGAATATCTAGTTAAATGGAAAATATTGTGTTTGTGTGAAGATATCAGTTGTCCCAGATTTACCTGCAAATTTAATGTAGTCACAATTTTCAGGAAACTTGGCAAGATGATTCTAAAATTGATATGGAAGGACAAGTGCATAAGAACAATCGAGAAAATATCGAGTAAATGAAAACAGAGTACACAAAGGAAATTCCCCCCACTGGATAAAATTATTATAATACCCCAGTCATTTTTAAAGTACGGTATTAGCTCAGGAATAAATGAAGAGATCAGCGCAACAGAATAGAAAGACTACAAATCAACTGTGTGGTTGGAAGCATAATGGTCTTCCAAAGATGCCTTCCCCACCCTCGCCGTGTCTTTATCTCCAGAGTCTGTGAATATGCTGTGTTAAATGGTGTATTCATTTGCCAGGGGGGCCATAACAAAGCACCACAGACTAGATGGCTTATAAAACAGAAATCTATTTCCTCACAGTTCTGGGGGCTGAAAGTTCAAGATCAAGATGCCAGGTCTTTCCTAAGGCCTCTCTCTTTGGCCTATGGATGGCCACCCCATACTGCCTTTTCACGTTGTCTTTCCTCCCATACTCATGCATCCCCCATGCTTCATTCTATGGCCAAGTTTCCTGCTTTTGACACCAGGCAGATTATATTAGGGCCCACCCAAATGACCTCATTAAATACCCTTAGTCACTTCTCTAAAGACCCTGTCTCCAGATACAGTCACATTCTGACACCCTGAGCCACACTCAGGGTGAGGACATCAACAGGTAAATTACAGGGAGACAAGACTTAGCACATAACACATGACAGGGAAATTTAGATCGCAAATGGAATCAATCAGCTGACCTCAAATGAAGGGAGGAGATGATCCTGGATTATCTAGGTAGGGGCACAATCTAATGACGGGTGTCCTTAAAAGTGAAAGAGGGCATCATGAGAGTGAGTTTCAGAGTAACCAGCAAGAGGAAGACTTTACTGGACATTGCTGACTTTAAAATGGAAGGGGGCCACGAACCAAGGAATGTGGGCAGCTGGAAAAGGTAAGGAAACAGGTTCTCCCCAGAACCTCCAGAGGTAATGCCGCCCTGCCAATAACTTGACTTCAGCCCCAAGAAGCTATTACACATGCTGATCTCTAGAATTGTGAGATACTAAAGTTGTATTGTTTTAAGCCACCAAGTTTGGGTCGTTCATTACAACAACAAGAAGAAACTAATACATCATGTATATGAAGAAATTAGGATATGATAAAAGTATCATTTCAAATAACTGGAAAAAGATAGACAATTAGCTCATCATTTGGTTAAAAATAAATAAATAAATAAATAAATAAATAAATAAATAAATAAAATGAGATTTTTAGGACATGTCGTTCACAAAAATAAAATCCAGATGGATTAAAAGCCTTAACAAGATGCACATGAAAGTACTGGAAGAAAATATGGGAGAATGTGTTTATGACTTTGGAGGAGGGAAGGGGAAATAAACAAGAAAAATTAATATAGTTTACAATATTAAAATACAAAACACTTGTTGCAAAAGAAGCCATAAGCAAGGTCAAAAGACAAGCAGAAAATGAGAGGAATATATTTCCAATATACATACTCTTTGAATTTTGTTACTGTTTTTTTTTTCTTCTTTCAGTGAGCATGGACCACTTCACTAATTGCAAACAAAAAAGGGAAAAGAGGTGGAAAGAATCTTCTCTACCATCCTCTTCTTCCCAGGAACAGGACTGGAATAAACGGAGAAGCTCTCTGAAAGCAAAAGCACCATGGGAACACAAGACTGTTTCATTGAAGTGAAAACTAAATCATGATTTCTTAGGGCATTTCCTCCCTGCGTCTTCCCCACCTTCTCTGGCCCCTTTTCCTTGTACACACCTGTGGGGTGAGCCAAGCTCAGCCAGCATTCACTGGAAAGATTGCTGAAAGACGAGCCCATCTAGGACTTGCTGAACCTGTGGCTGAAACTGCCTGTTCATTTGTTCTTCCCGGGCACACAGCTAGACCATACTCCCTTAACTGCTCCCTTGGCAGCGAGATGTGTCCCCCTGGGTCACATGGACCCAGGGACTGGGGGCCCAATGGACTGGGGGCCCAAGTGTCACTTCTAGGCCCGGTGCATGAGAACCTCACATACTCCATGGTCTTTCTTCTTTTGCTGGCTTGGTACAGTTGAGTATGCAAACTTGGATGCCACATGCTGAGGTTACGGAGCCACCAAATGGAAGAAACTTTGGCCCCTGAATCACTGCCTAGAAGAGAATCACCTGGTGATCAGAAATACCCATAGTGGGTTTATGAGAGCTAGAAAGACAAATTGTATTTATTATATTTGAGCTAAAATACATTTTTGAGTTTTGTGTTTGTTTCAGTAGCTGGTGCTACATTAACTCGGAAACCAATCTGACTCCTTTTGGCAAATATCTTGGCCTGACCTCTCCTCAACAGGCCAAATAAACCTAACAATTGTTTGGGCTAAATTGCCTCTGGTAGAAGTCAGGCCAGTTGTTTTGACTCATGACTGGGCCCTGCTTGATACATCAATACGCTCTGGGAGATGTGTGGGCTCCTCAGCTATCTCAGTGGTACCAATAACACAGGAGGAGCAAAAGAGATGACTCTGTCTTCCTCCACCCAGCGCTCTTGCCTTCCCTATCCCTAGCCACACTCAGACAAGAAGCAAACAATGAAACATGTCCATGTCTCCTGCTGGCATTCAGTAGACCTCACCCAGAACTACGAGCACGAGATAGGATGACCCCATGTTTTGTCCCCTGTGTCATGATGTCATTGCTTGGACAGCCACATATCAGACACCATCTCCACCCCAGGAAAGGTCAGATGAGCCACAGAAATGAATTCTCTACTGCTGCCCTCTGACACCCCTTCCCCTCTATTCATCACCTCTCTCTGAGCCAACTTCTACACCACATCCAGGGACACACATCCTAAAGAGAGAGGCTGCTAGAAAAACGGAAGCTCCTTAAAGACCAGGTTTTGTTTATCTGTGTGTCCTCCATCCTGAGGCACACAGCTCTTAGGGCACAGATATGAACTGGCATCTGAATGGCTCTTTGGTGCATGTATATTTGTGTTCATTCTCTTCGCCTTGCACATGGCAGACGTTCAGTGAGCCTAGATGGACTGGATCGGAATGGACTTGGATTGGAAACCAGCTGCCAGCTGAAAAGTTGCCTCTCTTAAGAAGACTTCCCCTATTGACCCAGGAAGACCTACTTTTTATTCCCTTCTCTGCATTTCTCCAGCTCTTATTAGTGCTTCTACATCACCCTCACCACACAAAATTGCAACTGGTCTGTTTCTGTGTCTGCCTTCCCAGTATACTACAAACTCCCCAAATACAGAATGCCTACGTCTTTTTCGTTTTTGTATGTGCAGGCCTGGTAAATAGTAGGTATTCAAAAGACACATAAATAATCTGGGGAACAAATCCTGGCCTGATGAAACAACCTTTTCACCAAAATGAATTATAAGCTCTAATAAATAAATAAAATAGCCCCTTCTACTGTTCTACAGCTTTGGTCATTAAACGTTCTTCCTTCTGGCCAAAGCCTTCCTCCAGAAAACCTCTCTGTGGGCCCGAGTTGTACCCACCGGAAAAGACATCTCTGAAGTACTCCTAACTCATAACAGAGATCTAGAAGATGCCATAGTCCTGTGCCCTGGGCCACCTCCAATCTATCACTTCCAGTAAGCATGGTACACAGCCAGGGAGTTCATCTCCCTGCCTCCAGCTAGGATTCTCAAATGTATACTTTATTCCTTTCTGGAGAACATCCACGGGAAAGCAACCCAGCCCATTTCTCTGTGTTTGTCCGGGTGCTGGAAAATTCTAGTGCTCAGTTCTAACTTAAATCCTTTTCGTTGCAATCTCTGTCAATGCCATCTGTGAAGAAAGAGTACTTTCTGTCCCCGTACACTATACAAAGACTAACCAATTCCTCTCTTTTCGTCCTCCTCCAACACATGCTCCTGGCAACCCGGTCTTCTCTTTTATGTGCTGATTCATAAGTTCTGAGTGAACAGAGGCCTTCCTTAAGCACCCCGTACTGCCACATGTGGGTGAGTCTGCAGCATCCCAGTGACCAATGCATCCAGGAAGGAGAGGTTCCATGCACTGTGCCAGCACAACCCAGGACACATCCCAAGTCCCCTGTGCTCACAATATCACCACTTGGACAGCCACGTGTGGGATCACCTCCAGCAGGGGAGGGAAAGACGTGAGAACCAGCAGGTCCCTCCTGGCGGACCTATTACGGACCCTAACCCTCCCCTGTTGGCCTGCCCTGAGGAGCACTGGCCCCCGTGCCATGAGCTTAATTACTTTGCAAGAGGACATTTGTAACTGGACTTCCTCTTTGTTCGAAGAGAAAGCTGGGAGTGGGCAACAGAACAAAGGCAGGTCTTTGCAGAACACAAGTGAGGGAGAACCCATGCTGTGAATCTGGGTCTGGGCCTCATGCATGGAGGGGGCCGGGGACATGGGGGCTTGGGCAGCATGAGGATGGGCTCAGAGGGAACGAAATCCCCACCTGAATGCTCAGGCAGCCCTCTCGCTGGGCTCCCACTAGACCCAGCCATATCTGAACTAATTCATGGAACTTGAAAGGGAAAAAAAAATGCCTTGAGAGCATCTCTCTCCTGTCCCTGTGATCCTGGAAGGCCATTCTCTCAAAACAGGGTCTCTTTTTCTGTTTTTGGAGAATGTGTTGTGTTAGAGGGAGTGTGAAATATTTGTGGTGCCCCTGATCTAGGGTTTTAAGTCTCATTGTTAGCATGTTCTTTGTGATGTCTAGCCTAAATCCCTCCAGCTGCTTGATGATATGAGTCTGTGGAGACTCAAAAAGGCAACCTTTCATGTCTAGAATGGGTTCAATGTTTCCTCACCCCCGGACTCTCCCTCCTGATTTGTCTGGGGAAAGAGTCCTTTGGCATAATAATTCTCTGAGGAATTCTCTGCACCAGTACTAACAAGAGAAAGGTCTGTGTGTGATCAGTGCTTCATTCTGAGAAACCTTAACTGCAGCCTGCTTCTACAGAAGACCAAAGGGTTCCTCTGGCTCACAGCAGCCAGGATGGGTGGGGAGAGAGGCAGAGAGAAGACCCAAAAGTGGGGAAGAAGAAAGGAGAGGAGACAAGAGTGGGAAGGGACTCACAGGTGCTTATCCAAGACTGACAATCTACAGGCTGAAAGACAACCCCATAGGAAAGGTCACCTTTGCCACCCACCTTCCGTTCCCTCGTTCTGCATGTTCGTGTCAACATAAAAGTATGTGCATGTGAGTGACCTTCCTGTATACGTCAAGGTCACTTCCAAATCATCCTTTGGCCTTCCTTTCTGCAGACTGGCTCTCTCCTCTTTCACTTCCCTCAGAAATTTAAAAGAAGGAGGAGGAAAGGAAACTCATGAATTGAAAATATAACTTGAAGAAGGAAGTGAGGGCAATATTTTACATGCATGTTTTCATTTTTAGCCTCCTAGCTACCCCCAAAGGTGGATGTGATTTTATCATGGAAGGGGGATAAACTTTTCTCAGATGAGGAAACTAAGGCTGGAGAAATGAAATGAGCTGGTAAGTGACATCTGTCTCATTGAGCCCTGCATCTGTCGGACTCCAAGGGCAGGTCCTTAATGGTCCTTTCAACACCTCCGAGTCTCTGCAACCAACCCTGACCCACCCCCGTGTCCCGCATATCCCTTTAGCCCTGCTATTGATCTGGGTACCTGACCTAGATCTGAACATAAATGGAAAACAGCATGGTGTAGCCAAGTTGGAAGGCAGGAGACAAGCTTTAGGTCTGGATCAGACTCATGCACAAGACTATGGAAGTGGAAGCTTCTAGAAGAAGATGAAGTATCTGGCTAAGAATATTATCCATGGCGCACAAAACTCAAAGGTAGGAAAGGGCCCTGACTCAATAATAGTTAAGTTTCTCTGGAAATCAGTGTGCAGTTCCCAGGGCCCAGCTTCCACAATTACCAAAGTGGTGTCAGGAAGGTGCATTTCCCAAATGTGGTGAATTCCCAGATCTCTTTTTTCCTCTTTAAAGCATGATGTGAATCCTAGAAAGATCTCTGAACACAAGAAGCATGACAGGGGCAACCGCTAAGCTATAGCATCACAGAATATCAAGGCTTGACAAAAATCTCAGCGTTCATCTAGCCAGGCCCCCTTATCACAGCTCTGGGAAACCAGATGTAATGAGTCTTCCCCAAGTTGGACAATTGCAGAAGGTGAACTCGACCCTGAGACCCCCAAACTGCCACCCAGCACTCGTTCCACTCCACCAGGTATCCCATGTGTCCTTCCAGCCCAAGGGTGCATGCAGTGAGGGCAGTAGAAATGGCTGTCTTTCCACAAGGAAAGACAAGCACTCACCCATATCTAGGAAAGAAATCTGCCCCTAACTCTTCCTAATGCTGCCAGGCTTTCTCCCATACCTGCCATAGAACCCAGGCAGAAATGATTTCTGTTCCCTTCCAGATCACCAACATCATAAATGCACAGCCTAAGCTCCTGTTCCTCCCAATTGTTTCTGTGTCAGCTCAGCCAAAGGAGACAAAGAAGATTCTGTGCACTGGAGAGATAGGGCTCAAAATGGCAGAGGGGTGAATTCAAGGATAGAGCTGGGCTCTCGTAGTAGGATGGGTAAAGCCAAGATCTCTATCCAGGGCTCTAGGAAAATGCAGAGGGAGGAAGCCACAAAACTCCAAGGAGTCTGTTTCTCTGTCTCCAGCCAGAGCTGTATGACCCTAATTCATACGAGCTCCTTGACTTTTGACTGACTTTGGCTTCAGTTTCTTTTGTTTTGTTTTTACCTCAAGAAGAGAAGGAACTAGAAGCTTAGCTGGGAAGACACGCTTTTAAGCCACCTAGAGAAGGCCTGGACAAATGTTGCTGAAGCCTGACAGCCAAGAGTCCTCTCCTGGTCTAGGGAGAAAGCCTGTCCTCGTTCTGAGGGTGTGAGAGCCTCCAAGTTTGTCTGCTGCCCACTGGCTTTCATGTCAGGGTCATAAAACTGGCCAGCCCACAGTTTCCCTAAACATGCTCAAAGATTATCTTCCCACGGAGGGGGTTATCTGACACAGAGATCTTGCTGTGCGGCTCAGGAAAATATCCTAACAGCCACAAAAAGGTAAATCGAGACGCCAAACTCGCGCCAGCCGGGGCCAGTAGCAACATGGCCCTTCGCCTGGCAGTTCTAGACAGTTCTCAAATGTAAACACCTCTCCTCTTCCTCTTGTTTCCTCCCCCTTCTCTCTTTGTTTTCGTTCTTAAGGATTAAGAGATTTCATTTTCATTGTTCCATAGATGGAATGGGAGGTCTTTCTGAGCCAGTGCCAAAGCACTGCGTGTTCCTTACGGTTTGGTTTGGAAATAACTTGAAACTCTCTGTCCCTTACCCGCCAACCATCCCACACTGTGTCCTCAACCCCTCAGAGCTCTCCTATTGGAATCTCGTGACGCTGCTCCAAAAGCAGCAAGCCTTTCTCCAACCTGCCCCGACCATGCAGAAGCCAGAGATGGCCAGCGGCCACCCTATCTGAGACACAGGGGTCGGCTTGCACGGGAGGGAGAGCGAGCTCTGCTAACAGTCTCTCTGGAAGCCCTGATGTCTCTGTGCACCGAGGAGATAGGAACGAGGTCCCAGGCTAAGGATGACTACAGGCCTTAGGTAGTCCCTCTACTCTCTTGGGTCAGTGGCTTCTAGTAAGCTTCTGGAAGAAGCAAAGGTAGATGTCGAGAGATGGGACAGAGTGAGGAAGAGGAGCGGAGTCTTGCCCTCTATGCTGGTCATTCTCCATTTGCACCCCCTCACATCACCCCACCCCAGGTCTACTCTCTGCTCTGTCCTGTGCCCTGGGACCCCTCGAAACAACTATACCCATTGCCTCCCAGCACCCAGCTGGATCCAGCCAATGGGGCACTCCTGGAGGCAATGGGAGAGTAGAAGAGCAGAGGTCCCTTCTTGAACTGCATTTCTGGCATGTTCCTCCACAAAACTAATCACCCACCCCACCCCCGCACCTCACAGAAAGCCCAGCCCCCATGAGCCCAGCCCTCCCCAAGCCTGGAAACACTGTTTCCTTCCATTTCTGCCTAGGATGGTCACTGGTTCCTGCTGTTGCTGGTCTCTGGGTGCCTCAGTTTCTCTCTTGTGCCCCTTTGACACAGCCCCACGCTTTGTAGGTAACCCCTTCACTAAGGTCTTGTTTGAACCAGCCGAGATGAATGCTGTTTCTTACCAAGACTCCAACTCCTGCATCCGGTATATTGAATGCAGGCGTGGAGGGTAAAAAGGAAAAGAAGGGAGCTGTCAACCCTGAAGAGGTCATGTGTGGTCCCCAAGCCAGCTGGTGACTTGTTACAAATGCAAATTTGTGGGGGCCCTGCCACAGACCTAGTGACGCAGAAGCTCTAGAAGGCCCTGCTAAACCTAGTTTAGCACATCAGTTTTGGCAGCTCCCTCTGGGAAACTCTGACACACAGAAAAGACGGAGAAGGAGCCAGGGGCCAGCATCTCTCTCTCTCTCTCTCTCTCTCTCTCTCTCTCTCCCTCTCTCTCCCTCTCTCTATGAGCATCTACAATCACGGAAATTGGGTTCCTGCCCTATTTGATCAATCAAAGAGGACGACGGAGGTGGCATTTACTGCCTGGGTGGTGGCTTGGGCTAAAGAGGTCATTGCGAGCGGACAGCCCTCCGCTCCACCGTGCAAAGGGGCCAGATGCTTTCTGATGCAGTCTGTAGCTGGGGTTCGCCATGCCTGCTACTCTCTCAGATTCTCTGCACGTAAACACAGTCCAGACTCTTTGTTCTCAAATGCATGAATCCGCAGCACGCTGGCCGCGGATACTGTCTAACTGCTTTCTTCCAGCTGTGCCCAGCTGTGTCACATGGACCGCAATGCTGTGCTTTTCCATAGTTAGGAAAGTTCTCCCCAACTCTCTCTGTTCACACGTGGCCCAGTCTGACCCTCCTCATACCAGCTGCTCAGGAACTATTCACGTTTCCAATGGAAACGCTCGGACTCTGGGGGCAAGACAGACTTCAGCTGAAATCTCACTACCCATCGTGCCAGCTGCGCGCCCACAACCAGCTCCTCCATTTGGCCTTGGTCTCCTCCCTCTGTCAAATGAGAGTAATGATCTCTGTCTCTCAGGGTGGGGTGAGGATTAATTGAGATAGCTGTGCAATGCTTTAGCACAAGAGGCAACACGTATCAGGTGCGGATAAAAACTTTCCCTTTCCTGGGAGACTACGAGCCCGTGTTTCCCGTGATGATGCAGGGGTGAATAGCAAACAGGGCAGAGCTGGAGTCAGGATGACCCAGCACTGCCGCTCGCTATCTGTGTGTCTTTGGGCAATTTACTTACCTTTTATGTGCCTTGACTTTCTCACCTGCAAAATGGGGATCCTAACAGTACCTACCTCCCTGGATGATCCTCACGTTTAACTCATAGCCTATGTAAAACCTAGCATATCTGTTCACTCTAGATGTCAGCTCCTGTATTATTCATTATTAATAACACTGTTATTATACACTCCAAGTGAAAGCGAAGATGCAAAATCAATTAAGGAGGGATCAACAAACAGGGACCGTGCGACAGAATATTTGAAATTAGGACCACATTAATATGCCTTTGTATCTCGCTCACCCCCCAGTGTTTGGGGGGAAAAATGTTTGCTATGCAGCTCAAGTAAGAGGTTAGGAATATAGAAGCAAGAAAATCATCAAAGAAGGCATGAAGAATCTAGAAATAGGAGGGAAAGGGCCCCACTGGGCTAGTGGTAAGAGCAATGGTGAAGCTGAGCCAGATCCAAGGACGGGGTCTTTGAAAGGTCCTTGCCACAAAGTACTTCCCATCAGCGGGTTTTTCCATTGCCTAGAGAGGAGCCAGTCTGTTTTCCATCCTGTGTCTCTGCAGAATCCCTGTCACCACTACCCACTTCGTTCACACCCTTCCCTGCCTTGTAAAGTCGTTCCTTCTTTCTTCCCCGTCCAAAGCCTGCAGGACCCAGTTCCATTCCCATTTCCTCTGGGCCATTCCCTGGTGGATTCGCCCCTCTCCTACCTCCTTCACCATAGACCCCCATGTGGGCTGTGGTCAGCTCCATGCCATTTAGCGCAAATTTGTCTGCATTCCTGGCCAGTTTGCTGTGGTTTCACACATGCAAGTCTTTTTCCCCAAACCAATCGTAGACTTCTCCCTGAAGGCAAAGACCACGTCTTCCATTGCTTCTGGGCCCAAGGCTCTGAAAGAAATTAGACCCAGAGGAAGCATAAAGGGTACATATAAATCTTCGAACAGCAATGGGATCCTTTGCACCAAATCTTTCCATCTTCCACCAACAGAACAGCAATGGACGGAGGTGCGAACTAAAAGGACGTTTCTCCTCAGTGCCCCTCCATGCCCTCCCTCAGCCACAAACCAGTAATGAGATGTCAGATGGCAGAGTCAGGCTGAAATCTTGATCCAAAATACATATTAATAGGAATTAATATAAGATTCCAAATTTTAAGTAAAAAAATTAACTGCAGAAGCATAGCATGGTGAGAATTAAGTTGACCACAACTTCAATATAAAATAATACATGTTATTGGGGCACCTGGGTGGCTCAGTCGGTTAACCATCCGACTTTGGCTCAGGTCATGATCTCACAGTTCGTGGGTTCGAGACCCGCATCGGGCTCTGTGCTGACAGCTCAGAGCCTGGAGCCTGCTTCAGATTCTGTGTGTCTCTCTCCCTCTGCCCCTCCCCTGCTTACGCTCTGACTCTGTCTGTCTTTCAATAATAAAATAAAATGTTAAAAATAATAGTAATAATAATAATAATGTCATTAAGAAAATTAAAGCAACCTGGATACATCAATAAATACCTAATGTTCAAAACATTAGAGGGAATATTTCTACTCTACTAAATTCATTAGTCGGGCCAGAACTACAACATCTGGGATTTTTTTTTTTTTTTTTTTTTTTTGGGAGGGCATAGACCATAGCCAGGGGACAACAAGGCCAAAAAAAGCATCTATAAACCAAATCACAAAAAGGATGCTAAAAGGAACTAAAAGCATTTAGCCTGGAGGCAAAAATAAAAAAGTCTCATGAGGATATGATCCTTATTTTCAAACATTTAAAAAGTATTCACGGCAGAAAGAGACTAAGGAGAAGCAAATTTCATATGAGAAGAAAGTTCCTTTAGCGCTCTTAAAAATGTAATGGGTTACTTTGTGTGGTAGAGAGGTCCCCACCACTGAAGATATTAAAGAAACACAGTTTCTTGCAAAAGCCTATTATTTTTTCTAGTTCAGTGTTTTCTTGCTGCCCTGAGACCAGTCAGCATCCCCCCGTGGGAACACACAGGGACAGGAGAACAAGCCGGCTCCAGCAGAACTGACTTATCCAGCTCTCCAACCCTTGGCCCAGTGAGGATGCACTGTTGTAGGTCAATCACACAGAATTAGGCTTGCTGATGGACTCACTGGAAGGCACACACCCCTCTGCACCCAGGAAACAAAGAACCATAATCAAAGCAAAATGCTTAATAGTGTTCTAAAATTATTTCACTCCCTAGTGGAAACCCAGGCATCCAGCAAGGTGGTGGTGTCCACTTTGGTCTACTGCATCACGTTAAGAGTGGCTGCCTGTTCTCCCCTCATGAGGCAGATAAGGCCAAAGCTTAAGAAGGTCAGGCAAAGAGCACATAAGCTGAAAGCCCAGCTCTGTCACTTACCACCGTGTGACCTTATGCATATGACTTCACCTCTCCACTCCTCCCAGTCTCGTCTACAAAATAAGGATGTTGATCCTCGTGGTTCTTGTGATGGTTAACCTTGTGTCAACTTAGCTGGGCTACGGGGTACCCAGACATTTGGTCAAATATTATTCCCAGTGTCGGGGGGCACCTGGGTGGCTCAGTCGGTTAAGCGTCCAACTTCGGCTCAGGTCACGATCTCGCGGTTCATGAGTTCGAGCCCTGCGTCGGGCTCTGTGCTGACAGCTCAGAGCCTGGAGCCTACTTCAAATTCTGTGTCTCCCTCTCTCTCTGCCCCTTCCCTGCTCATGCTCTGTCTCTCTCGGTCTCAAAAATAAATAAAACATTAAAAAAATATATTTTTAAAAATATTTTTCCGGGTGGTTGTGTAATGGTGTTTTGGAAGATATCAACATTTAAATCAGTAGCTTGAGTAAAGCAAGTTGCCCTCCATCATGCGGGTGGGCCCCATCCAGTCAGTTGAAGGCCTAAATAGAACAAAAGGCTGACCCTCCCCCTACGAAGAGAGAATTCTCTTGCCTGGATGTCTTTACACTTGGACATCAATTCTTTCTGATTCTATAGCAGCCTGCTGACCTTGGGACTTGAACTGAGACATCAGCTCTGCAGACTTGAGACTTAACAGATTCCATAATCTCATGAGCCAATCCCTTATAATGAATCTCAATAGATGATAGATATATTAGATAGATGATAGATAGATAGATAGATAGATAGATAGATAGATAAGAAAGAGAGATTGAGATCCTCCTGGTTCTTTCTTTAGAGAAAGCTGGCTAATACAATATGTATCTCAAGAGGTTACATTAGGATTAACCAGGATAATGTACCTGAAGCACATTTGCTATGTATCTAGTATAGAATAATTGCTCAGTTAATGCAAGGGGTTTTTTTAATAAGGCCATTCTTGAAGAGCAATATCATCTAGTCAGTTTTATTTGATGAAGAAGAGGACAACTTGTAGACAGGACTGTAAAAATTAGGGACAGATGTGATCGCACCCCTAGGTGGGGAATGGCTGCAACCTGGATACCGGCAGCGTCCTCAAGAACTCCTAAACTCTCCTGTCCAAGAACCCTCCTCAATTGTAGAGGTACCCACTGATTCTCTGGAGAGTTACAGCCACACACATTGGTCTAGAGCAAGCCCTTATTTGAGAAAGCTAATCAGGCAGCCCTGAGGCAAGGAGGGGATGAGAGGGCCCCCAGCAATGCCTGCCCTCCATCCATGGCATTTCCCAAAAAAACCCCAACTATGTCCATCCTCCCTGACTCCAGAACCAAAGCTCTTGTCCAAACTTTAGATATGCCACACCTTCACCCCACAGCCTGTTCCTTTTAGTCTCCCTGTCTTTCTAGACCTGAGACCTTTAGCTGAGTTCACCCTCCCCACTGAAATCATACCTATAATTCCAGAGGGGCTCACATCTCCCTCACTTCCACCCTGCCATTCTCTGACCACCCCAGCCACTGTGATCCCTTGTTGCCACTTGGAAGACCTTCGTCTATCCTTTACATAGCCTATTCTCTTTCAGTCTGTACCCCGTTGCCTTTTCTGATCCCCTTTACATGCTCCTCAGGGAGAGAGACCCCTGTGTCTTCTATCCCAGCCCCCAGGATGGTCCCAAATTTGTTCAATTGCTTCAGCCAAATGACTGGTATGCTTGCAGCTCCTTGGCCACCAGCATCTCCTCAATCTTCCCTAACCTGGGTGAATATCAGAATCACCTGGGGAATTTTTCTGAATTAAAGATTCCTGGGTCTCATTGAGACTCACAGACTAAGAACCTGCAGAAATGAAGCCTTGGGATCTGAATATTTTTAAAGAGGCTTAAGTGATTATGATGAGTATCTGGGTTTGGGGACCACTGCTCTTGGAGATATGATACATTTTCCTGTGACCTTGGACTCTATTCCGCAAATGACTCAACCCTTCCAAGACCATGTTGTTAAACCCATCCCCCATTGCCCTGTGGCACCCACGCTCCGGTCTCCGTCCTTTGTCTTTCCCTAGTCTGCCCAGTCCTCTAAGCCATCTTCTTTGATTGCTCCCACCCTCTCCCTCCCTTCCATGCCATGAACTTGTGCATCCCAGCTCCAGCCTCATCCTGAATGGACCCTCACGTTGTCACTGTCTCTGGCTTGGCCTTCGTAACCAGCATGCTTTGCCAATAATGAGCTGGGGGAAGCTACAGAAAATTTCTTAGTTCATAGGCTGTCTCTTCAAGGATAGTTCATCCATGTGTTTGCTCCAAAATAAACATTCAAGAATATGGCTGATTAGGTAGAATATACCTAAATAACTATTTGTGGCCTGTCTCTTATCTTGCAGTAGGTTCTTACATGGAAAAAAAAAATCCTCATTTAAAGAAATTTAGTGCCTTTGAGAGCATGAGAGCGGTTTTAAAAAGATGCAATCTTCCTAAATGAGATCTCCATTCAAAGAACCAGTGGCCTTTATTCCCCGCTGTCTATGACGTTTGATGTGCCTGAAATCTAGAGTCCCAGGGCTGGAAGGAACCTTCAATGCCATCTTATCCAAGGGGTCACAGGTTCACAAAAGGTTCTTAGAATACAAACCAAGTGCTTGCCACTTCCCTTATAATTTTGTTGTCTGAGGCCACACCTCTGTCCTGTCCACCAGGAGATGGAAGCAGTTAATGCTTTTCTCAGGCTGTGTTAGCCCTTCACACATTTGTGCGGACCGTTCCAGAGATTCAGCCGCAGGTTACTGATTCCCCATGGCAGGTTTCTCAACGGTGGCACCATTGATATTGTGACCCCAGTATTCTTTGTTGTAGGTGGCTGTTCTGGGCACTGGATGTTTAGCGGCATCTCGGAACTCTGCCCAATAGAGGCCACCAGCACTCCTTCCCAGCCCCTCAGGGGGAGGGTATTTGGGGTGAAAGAAACAGCTTGCACGAGGGGCATGGAACTGCATGTTGTATTCCCAGGAGAGGACCGTTCGTAGGAGCTGGAGCTTAGAGTCCCTGGTGAGAAGTCACAAATGTAGAAAACCCGAACTTGAACTTTCAGCAGCTCCAGTTTCAGATCCCTGGACCGTACTCTCCCCTCCAAGAGCCCAGCCTACACTGGGCTCCTAAGATCGTAACTGCCATGGCCCTAACCCAAGAGCTTGCATCCACGTGTGTTGGGTGGGGAGGATGCCTGCCCATGAAAGGTAGATCGACACCGACAGGAGATACTAAATGTTCTGCCAAATAGAGAAGCTATTAGTAGCCATCGCTTCCGGCCTTCCCGGCGTCCCAGTGGCCCTTGCCACCAAACTGGCCTGCCCTCCTTCTCAGCCTCTTGTGCTAGCCCTGCAGCCTCGCCTCTGTCACCCATTCCCTCCTGGGTCCCCCTGCGCGTGACAGAATCACAGCAAAATAGCCACGGATCTATAGCAGTACATTTTCTCCATCTGTCGCTGCACCTTGTCTCCATATGAGCCCTCTCTATCCTCACCCGGACCCTGCCCAACTCAGGCGCTGTCCATGTGAGCAGGGGACACAGCAGATGACCTCTGGAAGGCCCTTCCAGCTGACATATCTGATTCTATGTCACGGAGGAAACTGAAGAGAGGAAAATGTTTATTAAAATCAGTGAGATCTAAAAAGGGGGTGGAGACGGGGGGAGTGCCTAAATTCCAGCACTCTCCCCATGGAGAGAGGGTGGAAAAACCCAGGCCTTCCTGCCTGGACATCATCAGATCCCAGCCTCCCCCAAAGCCAGAAATCAGTGGAAACGTATATATATTTTAATACACCCTCATTACCAATAAAAGTAGTGTTACATCAATACAGGGGTTGGTTGAAATGCATCCCAACTGCGCTAAACGGGGAACGCATCGAAACGCCTATAATAATATCATGCAAGGCAACCCTCTGCCAAACGTGGACGGAGGGGAATTCACACTGCCAGAGAAAATCTGTTCTCCATCAGTGCTTCAATATTTGAGGAAGCCGGGGACATTTTTCTGCGATTGAAGCAAATTGCCAGCTGCCAATACTATGATTTAATTCCCTTTTCTCCCCTCTCTCACTTGAAACAATTGCCAGAGACCTTTGGTGGGCCGTGAAGCCCCTGTGAATAACCCACCTTGTACCTAAATGGAAGGAAGGGACGTGCCGGGAGATGAGGAAGAGAAGGGGAGGAGAAGCAGGCAAAGAGGAAGGGTGATGGCAACGGGAAGTGAGAGAAGAAAGGAATGAGGGGAGCAAGGGGGAAATGGGGGGAAAGAGAATGAGGAGGAGAAGGAGGAAGCACAAAGAAAGCAGCAAAGTGAGGTGGGAAAGGACAGAGAAGAATGAGAAGGATGTGGGTGAGGAAAGGTGAGTAGAGGGAAAATCACAGCCAGAGAACAGACAATACCAAAGTCAGACGTGAAAGATCTCAAAGACTGTACAGCTCAGTCTCCTCTCGGGAGGGAAGCGTTTGCCCAAGGCCACGGAGCTCAGAGGGAAAAGCAGGCCCTCCTGACTCCGGTCCAATGCTGTCCACCCTTCAGCAGGCAGAGAGCAAGGTGAGCAGAGGGGAATTAAGAAGAAAAACATGAGGGGTTCCTGGGTGGCTCAGTTGGTTAAGCATCCAACTCTTGGTTTTGGCTCAGGTCATGATCTCATGGTTCGTGGGTTCGAGCCCTGCATCGGGCTCTGACAGTGAGGAGCCTACTTGGGATTGTCTCTCTCCTTCCCTCTCTGGCCTCCCCACCTCTCTCTCTCTCTCTCTCTCTCTCTCTCAAAATAAATAAATAAACTTTTTAAAAAAAGAAGATGAGAGCCTATCTATGTGCATATCTGCCTGCAGCATTCAGCTTCTTCATCACCCACATCGTCTAATATAATTTAACATTCCAAAATCTTATGTGATCTAATGTTCATAGTGTCCTGACTGTTAGGTCCTAGAAGCTTCTCATGAAATGTTCCCAAGACCTTGAAGACACTATGTGCTCCCTCATCAAATCATAAATGGTAGAATCTAAGCCTCTCAAGGCCTCTGGCTTCCCAAGGTGGTAGGAACACTGACAAGACCCACCCTTGTGTGCCTGGAAATCCCAAACTCCAAGGGGGCTGTTCCAACTTTGGAAACCCCATCAGGCCCTCAGAGATGAGGGTCTTTCTGGCTCAGGCATTAGTTACCAGTTTTCAGTCTTGTCATTTAGTTAATAGTATTATGCCACTGTTGATTTATTTTGATGATGGTTCTATGGTTGTGTAAGACATTATTAGGGGAAGCTGAGTTAGAGATACGTAAGACCTTTCTGTATTACTTTTGTAATTCCAGTAAAATTCTTTTTAAAAAAATCCTTCATCATGATTTCAAAGGCCAGATTTGAATTTAGAAGTGGCGGTAAGTCCCTGGGTCCCAGCCTCTGGACTCTGGCCGATGGCTCACCTCTCTTCTCTTCCTTCCTCCAGCTCCTTGCCTTACAAGGAGACACATGTGGATGCTGTTGGTTGCTTGCCCAAGCTCAAGTGCCAGCCCCTTGCTCCTGCAAATAGCCTCTCCTTTGCTACCCCCAGGGCCTAGGAACATGCACCGTGACTGTGCCATCCACCCTGCGAAGACAGACCCAGTGAAGGCTCAGGGCCATTCGAGCAGGGAATTTCAGAGTCTGAAAGAAGGGGTGAACCACAGGCTCCAGGGAGGCCCATCCTTGGCATCGCCCCCTGAGAAGGGGCATGGGAAGAGAACTAGAGGTTAAAGATGCCTTATCAGCTTTCTCTGTCTCCACGAAGACAGTGTGAGTGTCAGTATAAGAAGGCAGGTCCTATACATTCAGATCCTAATCAGTAACCCCAGCCCCGCCCCCCCCAGCCCCTTTCAAGAAGCATCCCCAGAGTCACTCCATCCCCAAACACGGGGAGGCGTGCCCTTCTCGATTCCATATCACCCCCCTGAACTCCTAATGATTCCCTGATTACAATTATTTGTGTTCAACCTGTGTCTCCTCCACTAGACTGAGAATTTCTCGAAGGCAGGGATCGTGTCTCATACATCTCCACACTCCCAGCCCCAAGTCTGGCGCAAAGATGGGCTTTCTTAATGGATGGCTGCGTTGTTCTATCCTCCAGGGAGCAGGAGAGCATAGCAGAGGGGTTAGAAGATTATGTTGCCTGGAATCATGCAATTCTGAGTTCAAATTCTGACTCCCACACTTAATTGCTACGTGACCGTGCAAAAGTTATTTGATCTCTCCGAGGCTTAGCTTCCTCATCTGAGCTGTCAGAATGAAATGAGGCAATGCTGTTGAAACACTTGGCAGAGCCCCTGGTATTCAGCAAGCGCTCAATAAATGGGATGGATGGTAAGATCAGGCTGCCGGTATCATGGGCTGGTCCGTGGATGAGCCGGTATGCTCATACCCCAGTAGCTGCCCCACGGTTATCTTTTTTTTTTTTTTTTTTAATTTTTTTAACGTTTATTTATTTTTGAGACAGAGAGAGACAGAGCATGAACAGGGGAGGGGCAGAGAGAGAGGGAGACACAGAATCTGAAACAGGCTCCAGGCTCTGAGCTGTCAGCACAGAGCCCGACGCAGGGCCCGAACTCACGGACCGCGAGATCATGACCTGAGCCGAAGTCGGACGCTTAACCGACCGAGCCACCCAGGCGCCCCACGGTTATCTTTTAAGTACAGGGAGAGCATAAGCAGCAAAGACGCACCCCACACACTCCTGAAAGAAATCACCCAGGGTTCCTCGGGGCCCCAGCAGCCGGGTCAGCAGTCTGTCTCTGTAAACTCAGGCCAGAGCAGCACCGCAGCCCTCTTAGCCCGCTGCCGACTGATGGAGCCCCAGACACTTTCCAGAGAGCTGACACTCCATAATCTCTGGTGAAGGCCGTCGTATTTCAGGGTGGCTGGTGACAACGCTGAGACACATCGGGAGCTGACAAACAAGAAAAGATTGTTTTCAAGAGATCAACACATCAACACCTGTTAGTCAAAACTCACTAACTCCAGCAGCCTTTGAATGCCAAGAAGAAAAAAAAAAGACATAAAAGATGGATCCCTGGATGGTAGTAAAAGAGACTGAGGTCTCAGAGCAGATGGCCATGGGGGAGAGAGGGTAGCAGTCCCCATGGGGGTCCAGGAACAAGGTCAAGAGGAAACTGTGGCGGCTGAAAGCGAGACTAAATCCCAATTGCGATTAAAATGACAGAAAGCAGAAGGAATAAGAAAGTAAAGGGTAAAATCAAATCAAACCCCACATTTTTTAAAAGTCTTGAAGAGAGTAAAATGGAAGCAAATTAAAATTACATATAAGAGTTTCGCTGGATAAAGTGCGTGTCTGAAATACAAAGTCAAACGGTTACAGATGTAACTAAGTGTAGACATTCAGGGTCTAGCTCTGGGGCAGCAAGGCACGGTGTTCTGGAAAAGCCCCTCTTTCTTTATCATCCCCCTCCCCACCAAGGAAACTGATTTGTGGCGTTTGTTGGTTTCCATGGTATGAACATTCCCACCATAGGTGATTTCAAGCTCTCGACATACCTGTGGTTGGACTGGAGCTGGAAAGCAATTTAACAATCAGCTCCCACAAAACCAGTACAAACCGCCCCCAGGACACCGGTGGAAGGGAGCATAAAGAGAAGCAAGCACACAATAAGCAAACAGCCCGAAGGAGTCCACAAAAGTCAAAAAAAAAAAAAAAAAAAAAAGTAAAGAACATCAAAGACCTTTCAAGCTCTCCCCCAAAATAAATAGCCAGTCTACATTCAGATTCTGCTACCCACCAGCAGCATGTCGTGGGAACCACCCAGATCAAAATACAGAATATTTCCCTCCGTCCAGAAAGTTCCTAGGGAAGTTTTAGAACCTGGCTGCAAAGCCTTTGACTCTCTTACTAATGAGAGGTGAGGTCTATTTACCCTCGCTCTGAAGCTGAGCAGGCCTATGACTGCCTTGACCAATAGCTACAGCGGGAGCGACACTGTCCCATTGCCAAGGCTAAACCAGTAAGGACCATGCGGCTTCTGTCTTATTTCTGAATACTCCTTCTCAATTTCCTGAGCACCAAGGATAAAGTCTGACCACCTGAGGTGGCCATGGTGGAAGGGCCACACGTAGGTGCTCCGGTCAACAGTCCAGCCGAGCCCAGCCTTCCAACCGGTCTGCCAAGACACCAGATATGTGAAGAATCCATCTTGGGCTCTTAAGACCAGCCTGGGCATCAGTGCCACACAGAAAAGAAGACTCACTCAGTCTCGCCTAGCCTGAACTCCTGTCCCACAAAATTGGGGATAGAATGAGTTGGTTGTTGGGGCGCCTGGGTGGCGCAGTCGGTTAAGCGTCCGACTTCAGCCAGGTCACGATCTCGCGGTCCGTGAGTTCGAGCCCCGCGTCAGGCTCTGGGCTGATGGCTCGGAGCCTGGAGCCTGTTTCCGATTCTGTGTCTCCCTCTCTCTCTGACCCTCCCCCGTTCATGCTCTGTCTCTCTCTGTCCCAAAAATAAATAAACAACGTTGAAAAAAAAAATTAAAAAAAAAAAAAAAAGAATGAGTTGGTTGTTGTTCTAAGTCACTGGGTTTTGGGGTAATTTGTCACCCAACAATAGAAAACTGGGAATAGTTTATGAATTGCCCTTCCCAGTCAAGCATCTTCCCTCCTACTCTGATGTTATCATCAGAGATTAACTCTGGCTGCCCTCCAGCTTTACATAAATAGAATCTTCCAGTATAAACTCTTTCTGACTGGCTTCCTCCACTCAGTTTACTGTTTCTGACGATCATCCATGCTGTTTTTGTCAGTGACTTTTTTATTGCCAAATAGTATTCCATGTTATTAATATACTATAACTTATTTACCTCATATCTTTTATTTTTTTTAACATTTATTCGTTTTTGAGAGACAGAGTGTGAGTGAGAGAGGAGCAGAGAGAGAGGGAGACCCAGAACCCAAAGCAGGCTCCAGGCTCTGAACTGTCAGCACAGGGCCCATTGTGGGGCTCAAACTCACGGACTGAGAGATCATGACCCGAGCCGAAGCTGGACACTCAACCAACTGAACCACCCAGGTGCCCCTACTGACCTCATATCTTGTGGAGAGACACTGGGTTGTTCCCAGCTTGGGGTTTTTACTAATAAACCTGTTATTGAACATTCCCAGGCAAGTCCTTCTCAGACATAAATTTACATTTCTCTTCGGTAAATTCTTAGGGGTAAAATCACTGGGTTGTAGAGTAGGTATATGTTGACATTTATTGGAAGACGTCCATTTTCCAAACCAGTGACAGCATTCTATATTACCACCGGCAGCTTGTGGGAGTCCCAGGCATTTCACACTCTTGCCAACACTTAGTATTGTCATTTTCAGATGAGCCCTTCTAATGTGTGTACGGTAAGACCTCTATTAATTTATTTGCCTTTCCCTCATGACTAATAATATTGAGCATCTTATTGTCCACCTGGATACTTTTGTTTGCGAAATGCCCACTCATCCTGTGCTTGCTTGTTTATCTATTTGTCTGTTTTAATTCCATTGTAATTAACGTACAACATTTTCTTTTGTTTCTGGTATACAGTATAGTGATTCTATATTCTGAGTTGTAAGAGCGCTTTGGGTTTTCTGGATACTGGGCTCTTGGCAAATGCTTTCTCCCATACTATAATTTGCCTTCCCACATTCTTAATATCTTGTGATGAGCAGAAATTTGCTTTTTAGTTTCGATGAGATCCAAACTTTCAAATTTTTTGTAGTTATTAACTTTGTGGTCTGCCTAAGAAATCTTAGCCTACCCCAAGGTTTCAAAGGTATTCTCTTCTGTTGCCTCCTGGAAGCTTATTGTTTTAGCTTCTGCATATAAATATATACTGATTTCAGGGACTCCTGGGTGGCTCAGTTGGTTAAGCATCTGACTCTTAACTCACAGTTCATGAGTTCGAGCGCTGCATCAGGCTCTGTGCTGACAGCACGAACCCTAATTAGGATTCTCTCCGTCTCTCTCTGCTCCTCCTCCACTCGTGCTCTCTCTCTCTCTCTCTCATTCTTTCTCAAATAAACAAACATTTAAAAATAAATAAATATAAATAAAAAATAAAAAAAACAAATATAAATAAATAAACAAATAAATAAATAAACCCATTTCAAATTAACTTTTATTTTTGGTATGAGTTAGGGACCAAGAGTTTCTTTTTATCATATATATACGTATATATATATATATATATACGTATATATATGCATACACACACACACACACACACACACACACACACACACACATCCAGTTTCTCCAGTACCATCCACTGAAAAGAACCTCCTTTTCCCCCATTGAACTGCATTGGTGCCTTTGTTGAAAAACAAGTCACCATTTATACATGGGGCTATAGTCCATACCTTTCCAAAGCTGATTTATCTGTCCAGGTGCCTGAAATTCCAGCATTAGAGACAATTTTCTTTGTAAGTTGCATGATTTGAGTCTTTACAGTTCCAAATACCTGTCCATGATACAACAAATTAAGCCCTGTTCCAATTTATACCTTGGGTCCTGGCTTTCATTAAGTCCCAGATAGCAGAAATGCCCTGGGCCAGAAGTTAGACGAGCTGGATTACAGATAGTTCCAATTCAGCAAACATTCACTGAGGACCCTCCCTCTGCCAAGCAGGAAGCTTGGGTGTGTTGGGGTAGGAGAATGAGAAAGAATAAAAAACACATTCCCTGACCTGAAGGACTTCACAGCTGGGCTACAGATCATATGACTTGAGACCACCTTCATTGACCCTATGCCCTACAAAGAACCCTGGAACCCAGAATGGAGAATATGATTTGGAGGATTTTTTGTTTTACTCCACTAGCAGTTTCAGGAATTTCAAGACATTCTAGTCAGTTCTCTACCGGGCCTCATGAGCCTTAAGTTTTTCCACTGTTGAAGAAAAATTAAAAATGTCCTCGTCCCTGAGATAATTCATATAAAGTGCTTAGCTGTGAACTTGACATCTCATGATTGCTTAATAAATTAGCTGTTGTGATGATGATGATGTTCATTCTTCCCAGGGCTGTGATAAAAATAAAGTGGTAAGGACACAAAATCTTCTGGAGGTCCATGGTTAATTATCAGAAAGGCCTGGAGATCTTATTAGAAAATACCAATCTCCAGGCACTACCCTGGGATTCCATTCTTATTCTCGAGGTGAGGCCTGGGAATCTGTATTTGAAAGAAAAACCTCCAGATATTCTATGATCAACCAAGTTTAGAGACCACTGACCTCCAGCCACAATTAAAAAGGTGGGGATGGGAAGATGCCTAAATTGTCTTAGAAATGCTGTTATTATACACACATAATTGGTTAATTAGAAAAAAGTGGCCGTAGTTCTCAAATACTTTCCAGAGAAACAGCTAGCACCTGGCAAACCCAGGGAAAGACAGGGCACCAGATAGGACGGGGGCTGAAGAGGGAGGTGGTTGGATGCCAGAAACACATTTCAGCTATTTCACAATTTTACCTGGGGCCAGGCCCTACGTAAGACCCAAAAACAATTTATATCAAGTTGGTGATGGACTAAACCAACAGGTCTGTTAGCCAATTCAAACTCTAAGAGGAAATAAATAAATAAATAAATCAGAGCCAAAAACTAATTGAGTGCAAGATAAGACAAGCTGATATTGCAAACTCCTTGAAAAATGATTTTAAGGAACAGTAGCAAATTTCAACTTCTGACTGAGGCATGGTGACCCAGCAGGACTGCTGAGAATCGGGACATCTCTGGAGTTGTGCAAATCCTACAGATGGCAGGCCAAAGAAAATTGATTTCGAGATTGCTGATGGAACAAAGCCGGGAAGGCCTGGGACGGGTTTTGTCTGCAATAAAATTTTCCCTGGGTCACTCAGATTTCTTTTTCTTTTCCGAATTTCAGGGTGGGTGAGCAGAGGGCTACATACAGCACAGGAAGCAAGGAATAAAAGGTCTGACTGGGAAGAACAAAGTGGGATGAAATCCCATAGGTCACAACTGAGACCAAGAAGCAGAATGATCCCACCCCAAAATCTCCAGAGAGGACACTCACAAGCACACGGTCTCATGGTACAGGAGGAAGAACTCTGGGCTGGGATGCAGGAGGCCTTGCTTCAGCCAGTAGCAACCAGAGTGACCTTGGGTAAGCCAATTCCATTCCCTTGGCCTCAGTTTACATATTGTCACGGGTCACCAACCACCAGATCCTACCGTCATGTGACCCCTAAGTTCCTCTGAACACTGATGGCTTTTTTTCTGGTTCCCTAAGACTTGCTGAGAGATTAGGGAGTCCACTGAGGTCACCAAGAATTTCTTGGTCGCAGAGCTTCTCCCACTTGTCCTCATATCCACTTGTGCTTCTCAGGGTGGGTGACTGAGCCCACACTGGACTCAGCAGCATGTTTCTGGGGAAGAGGGGGTTCCGTGAGTCTCCGGCCCAGCAGCAGCCCCCGCCAAACCTGAGTAACAGATGGCCTCAGAAGCACCGCAGGGGTCTCGGCTAACACTTCCCCTCCCCAGCCTCAACCCCAGTTCCCATCATCACTTCCTCATCTGGACTGGCAAAAGGGAGCCTTGTCCTCCAAGAATACCTCCACTCTAGAAAAAAAGAGAAAGATGAGAAAAGCCAAAGGAGCCCTCCCCTGCATGTCCAGAAGGCCAGTAACATAAAGCGTATTTCCTCTTACAGTCTTAGGCAGACTCTAGAAGGGCAAGTCCACAGTAAAAGGAAACCAGAATATTTGCCAGATGAGCACTAATTTTTATCTTTGGTATTCACATTAAGGAGAATTATCTTTGAGAGTCACATATGGCACTAATATTCTCTCTCCTTTTCTTACACACACACACACACACACACACACTGGTGGCACCACACCCTGGGAGAACACCAAAGCCCAAGAATATCCCCTAACAGAAGTTGGTGAAGAAGTTGATCTTGTTCCTTTAAGTGTTTTCCCTGCCTTATGTTAATGGTTTCATGGTGGGGTGACATCTTAAAGAGTCTTATTAGTGACTAGGCTGCCCACGTGACTTCCTAAGCCATATCACCTTTATGAAAAATAGCAAAACTGGCTTGTTCGGTTGACTCCCTAGAAATGGCAAGTCCTCCTGACCTTCCCTTCCCATAGAAAGTGTGCCACCATCTTGAGGGTTGCAGCGGAAGCTCAAATGAAACGTAATCATAGTGACTGTGATCATGATGATGTGGATGGTCAGGTTAAACTAGCATTTCAGAAGAAGCACCCTTTAGATACCCTTTCGTCCTTGAAAACGTTCCTGTCTTTCCTTGGGTCAAGCTCGCTGCCACATGTTGGTTGGGACCAAAGGCAGAGCGGCTCCATACTTTGAGACTTGGGGCCCTCTATTGCCAGGTCACCAATTTGACTCACCCAAGGAGACCTGAGGTCTTATCCAGCCCCACCTCCAGTGCCTGGCACAATGTAGGCATGTGAATGTTTATGGAACAGATTTTCAAGTTCAAGGTGATGGCTGATTGTTTGCACACATCAGTGCAACAAAATTTCGTAAGTCGTTAAGACATAGTCTGATTTAACCTGCACAAACAGATACAAAGACAGCCGAGCCAAGCATAGATTTCTAACAGAGCTGCCTAGTGCTTTTGTCCCTTTCTTAAGAACAGAGTTAGAGTATTTTCTCTTGTTTCTAATTTGAGTCTTCTGACTATTTTATGAGCCCACTTTCCCCGTTTGAGGGAGGAAAGAGGATTCCCTAGTGAACGGAGAAGAAATCATCCAAACTGCTACCATTAAAACAATTCATAGCCCAGAAAAACATACAAAATTCCTCAGGCTATATTTCCTGTAACTTGTAAAATGTCTGTAGGCCCAACCTTCTACAATTACTTATTTTCTCATATTTTGAGAGATAAGGCCCCCAAATCCCTTTTTATAGTCATAAGCCACATTTGATGTATTCCTGAGGTTGAAGTATTCCTGAGGTCTCAAAACCTCAAATCTGCTATTGTTGGTAATGAACCCAGAGGCTCCTCTACCAATAGGGGTCTATCTGTACAGGTCACTTCCTCAAGGTATGCATTCTTGTCCAGGAAGGACAGGACTCACTGTATACCAAGCATGAGCATTGTGTATTTGAAATATTTGACATTTTTTCAAATAAGAATTCAACCAATTAACTTCCGCAGGAATATTCCACAGCCAATATTCTTCACGCGATAACACCCAAATGGCCATACGGGATTTAAATTGCTGGAGCTTGGTGCAAGACGACCCCCCCCCCCCGCCCCCACCCATAAGGGTGAAGATTGTGCACGCGCACAGGAAATGTTTCCATTCTAGACTTCCCGGAAATGCCAAGACCTATTTGGTCCTCATCTTAAGTAAACTGAATTACAAGCTGGAAATATATCAGTTTCTTGAAAAAGGAGGTGTGCTAAGTACATTCCATCCCCAGATCAAATGAAAGTTTACTCCAAAGTGATCTTTTGTGCACCCCGAAGCTCATCTGAGTTTCTCTGCAGCAAGAACAGATTTTTCTCGATGGGAAAAGGCCCTTTTACAGACACCTAGCCCTTCCTCCGAATCATGTGCGTTTCCCCTGAAGATTTTGTTTATTTTTACAATTTGAGGGATTATTAAACTGATATATATTTATTTTTTTTATTTCTTCGGTTTCCTCCCCTCCCCTCTACCTCTCTGCGAGCCCTGAAAGAGAAACTGATTCTCAAAGGCCAGAGCGACTAGGCAGTTTGAGGAAAGTTCTTTGGACTTTGGAGAGTATGCCAAGCACTGGGAGAATTGGAGAGAAATGTCACAGGGTAAGAGTCACAGGTGGCTACAATGCGTGGTCAGTGGGCTTCACCTGCCTGCACTTCTGTTACCTGAGCTATCACAGGAGTGCAGGAGCCCTCTAGAAACCAGTCCTTCTCTGAGGCAGATCATTTATAGGCACCGTACAGAGCCAAATAGGGCCAACATCCCTTGGCCATGTTTGATTGTTTTCATCATTTTGGTCCTTTGGGTGGTTTTAAAATCTGTTTTGGGGGGGTGGGGGGGAGCTGGGTGGCTCCGTCGGTTAAGCGTCTGACCCTTGACTTCAGCTCAGGTCATGATGTCACGGTCGTGAGATCGGGCCACACAGTGGACTCACACTGGGTGTAGAACCTGCTTAAGATTCTTTCTTTCTTTCTCCCTCTACCTCTCTCCCCTGCTTGCGCTCTTGCTCTCTCTCAAAAAAAGAAAAAAGTAATAAAATAAAATCTGTTTTCAAATATCTTTCCAACTTACCCATTTCTAAAGTTGTAAATGTCAACAATAGAGATTCAATTCCATTCAACAAATCACATATATGTAACTTGACTGACTAGCATCTGAGATCTTCTCTGCTCAAGTATGAACCCTGAAGAATGCGAGCATGGCTTTTATGTCTGTACCTGCAGATCCTAGCCCAGTGTCTGGCCCATAGCAGGTGCTTAACGCAGATGGTTTAGTGAATGACCAGAACAATGAATGAAGGCTCAACATAGACCCACCACTAGCTAGGCAGACCTTGGGTAGAAGAAAGGAAGGGAAAGAGAGAGGGAGGAAGGGAGATAAGGGGGGGGGGGGGGGGGAATCTAAAAAAAGATGAAAAAGAAAGGAAAGAAATAGCAGCATAATACACAGTCCTGGTTGTTCCAGAGAGATAAGACTTTCCTGCATGAAATAATTGGGAAACGATAAGATTCAATATGTATATTTCCCTCCGCTGGAAGAAAAATGAGTCAGATGAAAGAGTGAACTTGTGCTTTCACAGGCAGAAAAAGAACATGTGTGTGAGGGGAGCGGAGGGGAGGATGGGGGAAGGAAGGTAAAGCTACACAGTCTACTGACAAGGAAGAAAGGACTGCAGCTCTGATTTTGCCAGGTCAGCCATCTCTAGTCATCAAGCTCACTTAATTGCTGTAGTCTGGACTCCTTTTTGCCTGAGTAAACGAAACCTAAAAGACTTTTAGAGTTTATGCCCTTGTTTTCTTAGCTCTTCTGAATGTGCTGTCAGCCAAAGGCATCGGCCGCACCCCTCTCTTTCAACACTCTCCGGGGGTTTGTTCTGTTTATCAAGCAAACAACTGGTTTGCAGCAAAGACTATCTCCAGCCTTGGGGAAGCTGCCCTGTTGGCTTGCTAACCTGTTTGAGGAGCTGACAAAATCCACGTTCTCTGTAGGAATCCTCAGAAGCCGCACAAGTTCCTTCCGGCTCCTCACTCTTCGCCTTGTTGGATAATCCATCCATCCCCTCCCCAAGGTGAAGGACGATACTGACGAGATCCCCTTCCCAGTACTCGCCTTGGCCTCCTCGCTGTCATGGCCACGTTGTCAACTTAATTCCATCGCTAGATCATGAAAGTTTTGCTACATGTTGATAGCAACCCCACCCATTTGACTTGCATTTCTTAGATGACATGCTGAGCGTAAGGCATTTCTGTTAAACATCTAGAAACCTATCAAATGTCGCAAAGTAGGCATGCATGTGCTTATGCACAAACACATACACACACACAAACACAACCTGAAAAATCCCATTCCTCACAGGATTCTGAAGTCCCTCTTCTCCCCAAGAAGCCCTTACATGCTGCGTAGGGCTTATGCTTCTATGCCCCAGAAGCTGCTTTGAGAGAAACTGCTTTGAAAATTGAGCAAACCAAAAAGATGGTGAAAGGGAGGAAGGTCACCTTGTGTAGATTAAAAGAGAAGTCGTGTTCCAGTTAAGTGCCTACATATTTTGTCATTGTCTAGATTGATTGTGACATTCCAGTAACACAAATACATTTATCTTTGAGTCCTATGTAATGTATATATAAATCTTACATATTTGTTCAACATTTACTGCCATTATTTATAATGGTCTGAGAGCACTGCAGATGTTAGGCTGATGCTATCTGTTTTACATCAAAATCTTCTAGAAGGTAAAAACCCAACGCTGAGCAACAATTCCAGACACAGAGGTTTTCAACCCCAGCTATGCATTAGATCCATCAGGAAAAAAAAATTTAATATTGATTGCAGGTTCCTCCCCTGAATTTCTGAATCTGGATCTCCAGGAAGGAGTCTTAGACTCTGCTTTTAACCACATTCCTTGGTGATATTTAGCCACCAGCTCAGCCCTGACACAAGTAGCAGAATCGGGACTCAACAGCCTAGCAAATGCAGCTGCGATTATTAGCAGGGTTTTCTAGATGGAACAGCATCTGCCAGCCCCCAGATCTCTCTGAAGTCAGTACTCCCCAGGACCTGTGAGAATAAGGTGAGGGAAACCCTGCATTCCTGGGGAGTGGAAGGGACTCAGAAAAGACATTTCTTGAGTGAAGACCCCGAAAGATCTTCATGGTGGGCATCAGCTCATGCTGCTTCTTTCAATAGTGTCGGCCTCTTCCCCTACCTCACCCTTCTCAAACTGTCCTTCCACCTGCAGGCTTCCTGTGGACATGAGGGAAAAATGAAATACTGAAAGATCACTCAGGATCACTCCAGAGACACCCCCCGAAATATGTTCCCAAATTACCTTTTCTGCCGTTTGCTCCGATTCAACATTTACCCAGGCGGTAGCTTGTCACCTTTTCTCCATCCCCCAAAGACACGTTGCTCAAGCTACTGCCATCAGCAGTGAGGACTATTGTGAACCTAACATAAGCCTCTCGTCATTTCCTGCTGCATCATAACACCCAGGAGAAGCCCAGAGGACAAAATCCCTCCCCCCTGCCCCGACACCCTTCATAGTCCCCCTATTTCTGGACATTCAAAGAGTAGAGGAGATGGATTCTGGGAATCCTTCCAGTTCTCACTTCTTTCTCCTCTACTCTGGCAACATTCGTCTCTTGTTCTCTGCTTTGCTTTTTTCCGCACTTGTCCCTTGGTACGCTGCGCAGACCATCAGCAGATCCTAAAATGCTATCCCTTAGCAAAGCAGAAACAGCTCAGTAGTGATGCTAACCTGACCTCGTGCTGGGCTTCCAGACCCTTTCCTCTTTGAACCTCCTTCAGAATCTGCCAATCCAGGGACACAAACTCTTGTCTCTGAGTTCTTTATAGCTGTGGTTCATCAGCATCCACAAGGTCATTGACTGCCCTTGCCCATGACCTGCAGCTGTATTTGTTTGCAGCTTTAAATAGTACTGGCTTCTCCTTCTAAACAACTGCCTCCCTGCCCCACCTCCCACCCACCACTCCTCATCCCTCAGCCCTGGGTCAGCCAGTGGTAAATCAAGGGTAAGTACAAAACAAATTTGCAGTTCTCCTTCCTGCCCCAGGTCTCTCTTACTGCTAATTTGTTCCAGCTTTTTCCTTAATACTCAGATATTTGTATTTGAGATTCCTGCCTCCAGATGTATTAGTTTGTGTGGTTCCAGGCCGGACTTTAAGTTCCTGTCTCTTCCCACCAAGAAAGGATCTCTAAATCTAGAAAGTTCTGTCCTGGAATTTTTGTCGTTGTCCACCAGCAGCTCCTATTCCAGAATCCACACATGGCTTGGAGAAGAGGTTGGGCAGGGGTGAAGCTCTGCTCTTCAATGGTTCAGGCTGCAAATATCCAGCCAGTCTACCCCACAACACATACCAATATTGGCAACCAATGTCGTGGTCGCTACCACCCCTCCCTCTGACCTTCGCTTCAGCAGAGAACTGGCCACAGTGCCTCCCAAAATAATCTGCACACAGCTTAAGTTGAAATTTACTAGGAGTCCTATCACATTTTTTCCTAAAATTCTAAATCCATAACATCTACGGAACTCCTTTTATCCAACTATTGAGCAATTCTGTGGATGGAAAAAGAACAGTGGAAATGAAGACCAACCCATCTTCCATCCACCCATTAGGGTTTCTATGTCTTCTCTTTTTGTTTTTCTGAGGCACGGGTCTACCAGCCAGGCCTTTGCTCTTTGCCCGTTGTGATCCCAGTTTGGTTTTCCACAAGCGCTCTGGTGCGTACAGAAGTGATCACTTGCCTTGACGAGCACTGGGTGTTGTACGTAAGTGATGAATCACTGAATTCTATCTCTGAAACCAATATTGCACCGTATGGTAACTAACTAAAATTTAAATTAAAAAAAAAAAAAAGAAGCGATCATGATTGATTAGAGCTCCAAACATTCACCATGCTCTTGAAAATTAATGATGCCCCCCAATTGCCATACTCCCTGCTTTCCAGAGTCTTGATGCCAAATGCATTTACCCATTAGGTATTCTCTGAACTATAGCACTCAAGGAAAGGCCTGTGGTTCTGGGGGTGTGTGAAAAGGTGGCTAAACTGCACTGACTACCCATCTCCCCCATGTGACACCCTACGGGGCTCCCCGTTCCTTTGTACTAAGCTAAATATGAATCCCTTTAGCTAAGCACATGAAATCCAGCCATACGGCAGTTTTAGGAGAAAGAAAGCACAACGAATCCAATCACTACCATGTCACAGATTCTGAAAGTTGGGGAATTTCTGCTCTCTGGAATGTCAGTGGGCCACAGTGACAAATGGATTGTTCTTTTCCATCTGGGTAGCTGGCATCGTGTGGACCTAACCGGTGTCTGATTCTGTTGCCTTGACAAATACTGAAATTCTGTAGACCGAATTTTATTACTGCAACCTCAAAGGGCTGTCCACTTATATCATGCTGAATTTTACTGCATCAAAGACTTTGAAGAAGAGGACACCAGCTTAGAATTCTTGTTGCTGCCCAGAGAGTTTGAAGAGAGCAGTAAGGGTCCCCTAAGAAGCCAGGCCTCACATGCAGACCTCTGATACCTGCAGTGGAGCAGAACAGGCTAGCGGGCACCTTCCAGCCCATGAGAAAGACAGAGAGAGATGGAGAAACAGAGACAGAGAAATTAAACCCAAGCCACTTGGACCCCGGGCTCAGTCGTCACACCCTAGTAACCCTGGAGCAGAGTTTAACAGGATCCAGGATGTGTCCTGAGTATTCTGGCCTAAATTCTATGGTTTACCTAATTTCCCTATGCTCATCCAAAACTTCCAAACTCATACAAAGCTGGAACTCTGGATTCTGGGCCTGTGTGAGGCCTGGAGACAAGTGGGCAACTCTGGTCTTGGGTGACCCCCACCTTCTAGTTTGGATCCTAAATCTTGCCTGTGCCTTCCAACTTGTTTCTACCTTGCCCTCAGGACTCACTAGAGAATCTCAGACTGTCCAGGGCTCCCAGGAACAAGGTTGCCTTGGTTCAGTGACCTGGAACTAGCTATTTTGGAGGAAGGGCTGAGTAAGATGTGTCATACCTTTCCTGAATTGCAGTCTAAATTGTTGTTTTTAGAAGCTCACTAACAAAGAATACACAACTGGAGAAATTTGTCTCCTTTCTTCGTTTTATAATCTCCAAATTAAAACCCAGAAGTCACACGTCCAACAAGGCACCTTGGCCTCTTGACAGGGAGACATACACACTCACACACTCACACACACACACACACACACACACACACACACACACACATGCAAATTGTCCATTGTGAGATATAGAAGAGACACAGGCCTGGGTGTTTTAGAAACTCGGGTTCCACTACTCCCAGCTCTGACCCTACCTTGCTAGGTGACCTTGGGAACATCACTTCACCTCTTTGGGATCAGGTATTCTCTTTTAGCTTCTAAATGTGCCTGTGAAATCCAAGAAGTCACAGCCTTGCCAACCTGACCACCGACTTGGCTTAAAAGCCTGATCAGAACTTGTGTAAAATCTCTCATGCCACCCCTGTGATGGTGAATTTAGGGGTCAATTTAAAGGGCATTTTTGAGGGGTGCCTGAGTGGCTCAGTCGGTTAAGGGTCTGACTTTGGCTCTGTTCATGATCTCGCAGTTTGTGAGTTCAAGCCCCGCATCAGGCTCTGTGCTGACAGCTCAGAGCCTGGAGCCTGCTTCCGATTCTGTGTCTCCCTCTCTCTCTGCCTGTCCCCTGCTCACACTCTGTCTCTGTCTCTCTCTCTCAAAAATAAATAAACATTAAAAAATTCTTTTAGGGGCCTCTGGGTGGCTCAGTTGGTTGAGCATCCAACTTAGGCTCTGATCATGATCTCGCAGTTCATGAGTTCGAGCCCTGCATCGGGCTCTGTGCTGACAGCGCAGAGCTTAGAGCCTGCTCTGGATTCTGTGTCTACCTCTCTCTGCCCCTTTCCTGCTCAGGCTCTGTCTCTCTCTGTCTCTCAGAAAATGAATATATGTTAACAAAAAATTCTTTTAAAAATAAATAAAGGGTGTTTTTGAATGAGATTTACATTTAAATCAGTAGGCTTTGAGTAAGAAGATCACCTTCCAAAATTTGAATGGGCCTCATTCAAATAGCCTAAGGCTTGAATAGAACAAAAAGAACAGCCTCCCCAAGTAATAGGGAAATCTCCAGAAGACTGCCTCCAGACTTCATCTGCACCATCAGCTCTTTCTGGGTCTCCAGCCAGCCCACCCTGCAGATTTTGAGCTTTCCAGCCTCCATAACTGCATGAGCCAGCTCCTGATAATAAACCTCTTCCTATAGACAAACACATCCCATTGGTTCTGTTTCTCTGGAGAACCCTTACTAACGCAGTCCCCAAGAACCGAACATCTGCCGTGTACTCAGCCCCCTGGCAGTCCCTGGGGCATAGGGCTCTGTTCCCAAGGAGTACACAACCTAGTTGGAAAGATGGGATTAACTTGGATGAAATCATGCACAAGTGGCAGAAGCCAGTTGTTGGTGCTGTATCTCAGGAAAGAATTCAGAAGAAACTTCGAGGAGGAGATGCCCCTTGTGCTGGACCTCTAGGGCAGCTGGAACTTCCCAAGGAAAAAAGGAAAAGAGGGATGACCCAAAGGTGGTGACGTGCACAGTTCCTCTCCTCCCCCTAGCCCTCCTGTCTCCATGAATGCTATCCCCACCCCTACACATGCCCGGGTCCTATGGGCCCTGTCCTTATCTCTGTCCAAGTCTCACCAAGCACTCCAGGCCTTTACTCCTTTCCCCCATAGTCAATCCTCTGGCTGGACCCTGCCCTTAAATATTAAGGAACACTCCCCTGCTTTCCAGCCCCACGGTCTCCTTCCTTGCCCAGGCTGTCATTTTTGCTCCCTTGGACCACAAGTACACCCCGCATATGTCTACCCTTTCTTTACTTTTCCCCACCAACACTTTGCTCCCCGTAAGTCAGGGTGACCCTTCAAAAGTGAACATTGGATCTTTGTTTCCAACTCTTTGGTAGCTCTTCACTTCTTGCAGAACAAAATCAAATTTAGTATGGCTTCACCAGGCTGTGCCCTAGGCCATTGCTATGTCTCCATCCCCAACTCTTGCCACCCATCTTCTTTTACTTACCAAACAGCTCTCGGGTCCTCAGAAATAGCATCTTTCCCACCAGGCTGTTGCACATGCTATGCCCTCTGCCCAAAACGCTTCTCCTCTTTCTTCAGCTACTTACCACTTTCTTTGGGTCTCAGTTCTTCTATTTTCCAGGAGAAAGCCTCCCCTAACTTCTGCAGACTTGTGTGGGTGTCTCCCCAAGCTACACACCCTGTTCTCCCTCAAGCATTTACCATGAATGCCAACTGACAAACTTTCTGTCCTCCCAACTAGACCTCAAGCTTTGAGAAACTGTCCAGCTCACACCCCTAGAAATTCCCCCAAATACTGAAGTATGCATGATAGAGACTCAAATGTTTTAGGTATGCTAGGCCTGTCCTGAGCCCCCCAAAATACAGCAATAAGCAAGCCTGTCCTCACAGACCTAACCCTTTGAAGATAAGAAACAAGCAATTGCACCACTAGGAATTTATCCAAAGGATACAAAAATGCTGATTCAAAGGGGCACATGCACTCCAATGTTTATAGTAGCTCTATCAACAATAACCAAATTATGGAAAGAGCCCAAATGTCAATGTCAATGTATATCGTACATACATACATACAATGGAATACTACTCGGTGATGAAAAAGAATGAAATCCTAGGGCACCTGAGTGGCTCAGTCGGTTAAGTGGCCGACTTCGGCTCAGGTCATGATCTCACAGTTTGTGAGTTCAAGCCCTGCGTCGGGCTCTGTGCTGACAGCTCATCGCCTAGAGCCTGCTTTGGATTCTGTGTCTCCCTCTCCATCTGCCCCTCCCCTGCTCACGCTCTCTCTGTCTCTCAAAAATCAATAAGTGTTAAAAAAAAAAAAAAAAGAAAAGAAAAAGAATGAAATCTTGCCATTTGCAACAATGTGGATGGAACTAGAGGGTATTATGCTAAGTGAAATAAGTCAGTCAGAGAAAGACAAATAGCATATGATTTTACTCATATGTAAAATTTGAGGGACTCAACAGATGAACATAGGGGAAGGGAAGGAAAAATAAGATAAAAACAGAGAGAGTGGCAAACTATAAGAGACTCTTAAATAGAGAGAACAAACTGAGGATGGCTGGAGGGGAGGTGGGTGGGGGAATGGTTTCAGTGGGTGATGGGCATTAAGGAGGGCACTTTTCAGGATGAGCACTGGGTGTCATATGTAAGAGTTGAATCACTGGGTTCTGTTCCTGAAGCCAAGACTACACTGTATGTTAGCTAACTTGAATTTAAATTAAAAAAAAAAAAGGCAAGTGAATAGTGCATCAATGCAGTTAGAGTTGTGAATAGGACCATAAAAGAAAGAACTAGAAGGTTGTCCTAGAGCATATTGGAAGAAGGAGAGCTGGAACATCTACTTCATTTTTTAATTTTTTTATTTTTTTAATGTTTATTTATTTTTGAGAGACACAGAGACAGAGCTTGAGCAGGGGAGGGGCAGAGAGAGAGGAAGACACCGAATCCAAAGCAGGCTCCAGGCTCTGAGCTGTCAGCACAGAGCCCGACGCGGGGCTCGAACCCACAAACTGTAAGATCATGACCAGAGCTAAAGTCGGACGCCCAACCGACTGAGCCACCCAGGCGCCCCCTGGAACATCTACTTTAGACACCGAGAGGTAGGGAAGTCGTCTCTGAGAGGCTGACCTTGAACAGAGATGGAAACAATGAAAAAGAGCCAGTCATGCAAAGACCAGGGAAGTAAAGTCTCTAAAGCAGGAAAAAACCGGGTATATTCTAGGAATGTCAAAAGGTTAGGATGCCAGCAGAGAGGGAAAAGAACATATTCTTCATGCTATTAAGTCCCCTGAACCAGAGACTTAGACCGTAGCGGCTTTATCGCCTGTGGGATGAGTCACTCTAAAGAGGTGGGAAAGGCACTTGGTAACAGAGGATCCCCATACAGCATTGCCTTTTCTACAAAACATTTCAAAGCCCCAAGGCCCTGCCTTGCAAGCTCAAATTCCAACGCAGTGAGATGAACCTGTTCTTATTTAAAATGTTTCATGTGCTAAAATTAATTAGCAACAAACAAAGGAATAGGAATGAGATTGTTAGTGATCTTTTTTTACCTGGAGGAGGAAAGGTAAGGATGGAGAGAAGACAGAACTTCTGGTGTGCTTCCAACCATCACATAAGGATGCGTCTTTTTGAAAAGATGGGCTCTGAAGACATCCCTCGGATGAGTAGACCTCTTTCCAAGGATTCAGACTAGGGGCTTCCCTTACGGTCATGGCATCCCCAGCCACACCCTCTTTATGTCAATGCCACCTATGCACACTCCATCCGGAACACGCCCTGTCATCTGCTCCCTTTTGGTTCCGCCCTCACCCTGCCCCAGAACAATACCCATGATTGACTGTGAGTAACTGTGGATAACAGCAAGGTCACTGGAGCCAAAAACTATTTACGTGTCCTTCTGGACAATCTGTTCTCTTGTCCCTCCATCAGAACCAGAGCTCCCTCCCTCCATTCCTCTCCTCTTCTAGCCCTTGGAGATGGTCCACATTCCTAGCTTAGGCAATACATTCTTGCTGCCCTGACACATACCACCAGCACAGGCCAGGCAGGCCATTGAGAGAGCCGAGCTACCCACCCAACACTTGGCTTTGGCCAAGGGCATTAAGCCAGGCCATGGCATCATAGCAGTCAAGGTCCCTTGATAAGCCACATCAGCCCAACTCTTAAAATTGTTAATGGCGTTGCTGATGGAGTTGATGAGGGTTACATCAGTTTGTATCCTTCCAAAGCCCAGATTGAATAACTTACAATTAGGACAAATCTGGTGGTTTACTCTCCCTTCTCTGTGGAGACAGCTGCTAGATTCAAAGCTGGGGTGGGTTTCAGTGAGGACAGGGTCCGTGGTTACAAAATGTGCCATAAGATAATGGGAACTTCTGGGTCCCTAAAAAAGCTCTTGGATTCAGTCCCATCACAACTCAATCACCGCTGGTGCTGGATTATTTTGAGCCAATGTCAAACGTCAATGCCTTCCATGAATACGTGTCATTCAGAAAGTGCATTTAGCAACTCCTGCCCTCATGCCCTGTGCTGGATATGCAGGACAATGAGTTAAATAAGACATGTTCCCATCCTTCAAGGTCTCCATGAAGGGTGACACATTTATTTATATTAACATAAACATATTCGCTTCTCTTGAGAAGGCAACTGAAATACCTCTACATGAAGCTTCCAAAGTCGATAACTACCAAAAATATCATTGTGAACTCTAACGAGCACCCCTTCTACAGGGACAGTGATGCTGCTGCCAGCCAACTACCTATGGATTTCTGGATCATGCTAAATTGGGCTAACGTGTCTTCTCCTCCACAATGCCTCGTGTGTCATAGGCAGTTAATGATTAATAGAATGTTATGGTTAATAGAGCTCCAGTCTCTACAGTAAAAAACGACATTACTTTTCCATTGTGATTACTAACTGTAGCATTAATATTAATAATTACATTGGAGTGCTTACTTAGGACCAGGAATATCATTCATGCTCTCTGTGAATTCTCTCGTTGAATCCCAACAACCTCAAGAGGTGAATCCTGTCACTCCCCCGTTTTCCTCTTGACTTTGCAGATGCAGAAACGAAGGCTGAGATTGACCTGTGTATTTCATTCCCTGCAAGGATTTCCAGGCCCTCCAGCTGAGAACTGCTACCTGGTTCAGGCTTCTCGCTTGATGAAACCCATTCATTCAGGCTTTATTTCTTCCAGTCAGTGGCTACATTATTTTCCAAGTGGTGGCCACAAACCCATGGGCCCCAAATTATGAGGTTATTTAGTCATTCAAAGAATACCTATTCTGAATTCCCATGTGATGAGACTACAGTGATGAAACACAGGCTCTGCCCTCAGGAGGTTTTCAATCTGGAAGAGTAGATAAAAAAATGAAGAGAAATAAGACAGACAACCAGGAGCGGGCATTGAATGCACTGGACTGCCGGGTGCCAGTAGAGGTTCCAGGCTGAGATTGGCCCTTCAGCATCCCTACCTCAAGTTCCCACAACTGGACCCTTGGCTCCAGGCCCTTAGTATGGCTCACACTTTGGAACTGTGCCCTCCTCTGGCCCATGACCCTATGACCAACCTCATTCCACCAGCACCCATGTTATCAGCATCATGGGCAAGACTATGCCAAAAATTTACTTTGTGCATCTTAGTGGAACTAAAGACCAAGAGAAAACACCCCAAGAGGGAGGCAGGGAGAAGTAAGGGAGCCTGAAGAACAACTGCTTGGAACTCATTAAAAAGTCACTAAAGGGGTGCCTGGGTGGCTCAGCTGGTTAAGCGTCTGACTCTTGATTTCAGCTCAGGTCATCATGATCTCACAGTTCGAGCCCAGCTTCAGGTTCTGTGCTAACAGCCTAGAGCCTGCTTAGGATTCTCTGTCTCCCTCTCTCCTGGTCTCTCTGTCTCTCTCTGTCTCTGTCTCTGTCTCTGTCTCTCTCTCTCTCTCTCAGAAATAAATAATAAATAAACATTTTTTTAAAAAATCACTAGAAAGAGGCATGCAAGAAAGAAGTAACCTGGGTGATCAGAAATTCAACAATAAGGAAGTAAAGGACAACTGTGGTCTAGATGGTATTCAAATCATTCCAGCATGAAAGCTGCAGAGCTTCTGGCTCAGGACAGGCCCAACACCCTCAAAGAAACATCAGAGATGGTCAAATTTCTCAACAGATGGTCTAGGGAGTTTCCATTCTTCTGTAGACAAGAGCTGTCCTGTGCGAGCTTACACTTGGGATTCAGGACTCTGATGATGAGTCTGTATCCCTAGGCAGTGTGTTCTGGGGTTATGTGCTTGCTCTGGTTGTGGGGATCTTTGCTTATAACCAAGAGGTGAAAAGCACCAACATCATGGACAGTTTTGCTAAATTATTCCTCTCCGAGCTCTTGTCATCTGAGATACAAGGACAGTACAATGTACATGGTGGAAATTAAAGGAAGAGACCAAATTCCCACAGATATCAGGTGGCTGACTTCTCAGGGAGGTGGGGTAGATGACTTATCCCTCACTCAGAAGTCTGAGTCCCAGTCCTGCTCCTCTCACTTTACTCAGAGCAATCTCCTTGAAACAAAGAACACTGGCTTCTCTTCTGCAACCTAGTTAAAAGGCACAGCAACTGGCACAGTCACCAACACAGGCAACAGGACCATCATTGGACAGATTGCCTCACAGGCTTCAGGAATTGGAAATGAGAAGACACCCGTAGCTTCCAAGATTGGGCACCGTGCTTACATTGAGGCAGGAGAGGTCACTTCACCGGCACCCTTTTCTTCATTATGAAGAGTGCCCACGAGCTACGGCCTGGAGTCCGTCATCTTCCTCATTGGTATCGTTGTGGCCCATGAACCTGGGGGCCTCCTGGTCATTGTCACTGTCACCTTGTTAGTGACAGAAAAATGGATGACAAAGAAGAACTTCTTGAAGAATCTGGAAGTAGTGGAGACCCTCTTTCCACCTCTGTCATTTGTTCTGACAAAATTGACATGCTCGGATTCACAGCAGGACCCACAGGTGATCTACGAGGCTGACACAAACGAAGAACCGACACACTAACTCTTCTGCCTGAAGCTCTGGAATCTGAGCTTCCTCATTCAAGATAATAACATTGTATCACAAAGTTGGGTTCAAACCAGGAAAGGAAAATGTCCCCATCGTCAGGCAAGCTTTGCTTGGAGATACCTCAGAAACTACCCTTGGAAATTCTCAGAGGTTACTGTGGGTGCTGTGATGGAAATTAGGAAATTAAACCTGCAAAGTGCCTGAAATCTCTTTGGATTCTACCAATAAATTTCAGCTCCTCATAAAGAACATGAATGGCTCCAGTTATAAATGCTCCCTCATGATGATGAAGGGGCCCCTGAGAAGGTTTTAGAGAGCACAGCACCATCATTATTAATGTCTTAAATTAGCCTCTAGACAAGGCGCATCAAAAGCCTTCCACGTAGTGTGTATGGAGCTAGATGGCCTAGAGGAGACACAGTCTTGCTCTCTACCACCTCCACCTGCCAGCAAACAAGTTCTCAGAAATCTACTCAGTTGAGGGGTACCATGACCTTTCCCACCTCCAACGTCTGCTTCGTGAGCTCTTGTCAACAGTCTATCCCCTTCAGTCCACTGCACTTGATGCATTTACCAAATGCCAAAGTGCTGGGATCAAGGTTGTCATGATTACGGGTAACTGTCTCTTCATAGCTGAAGTATTACCAAGAGTATGTGTAGGCATCACGTCAGCCAACTGTGGTATGGCGGAAGACCTTGAAAAATGCCTCAACCCTGGCGTGGAGCGAGTTAGTGAATAGGCTGCTAAAGCCACTGTGGTGGCCAGTACGGAGCTGCAGGACATAAGTCATGCATGAGCCTCTGGATGAGCTCGTAACCAACCAGTTGGAAATCATCTTTGCCCGGACATCTCCCCAGCAAAAGCTGATCATTGCGGTAGGCTGTGAGAGACAGGATGCACGTGTTGCTGTGACCAAGGATGCAGCTAATGATTTTCCAGCCTAAAGAAAGCAGATATTGGGATAGTCGTGGAGGTAGCAGATTCTGATGCAGCCAAAATGGCAGGCCACACCGTCTTACTAAATGGTAATGAAATCTTTGCACCCATAGTCACAGAGTGGAGGAAGGCCACCTGATCTTTGACAACCTAGAGAAGATCATTGCTTATACTCTGACCTAGAACACTGCTGAGCTTTGCCCTTTTTTGACTTACGTTATTGTTGAGCTCGTCCTGCCCCTTGGCATCATTACCATCTTGTCCATCAGTTTGGGCACAGGCGTCCTTCCCTCATTGCTTTGTCTTATGAGAAAGCTGAAAATGATATATCATGAACCAGAAGCCTCACCATAGGAAGCTGGGAAGGCTGCTGAACAAGCCACTTGCCATATACTCCTGTCCACACATTGGCCTCATACAAGACTTGGGAGCGGTTGTCGTTTAATGTCACTACGTATGCATGGTAGGATTTAGATCCAGTACTCTCAACAACTCTGGGGCAATGGGGAAAGGACAACATGAATGACTGGGAAGATAGTCATGTACAAGAATGGACTGGAGGTGTCAGAGGAAATACCTAGAATGGACAGGCTACGCAGCTGCTCTCATTGGCATTATTAAGATCCGGCACATAGTATATCTGATCATGAAGAAGATCCGAGCAGTTTCGTCTTCCAGCAAGATCTTTCCAGAAATAAAGCCATTGAGGTAGGGATTGCCTCATGCTTTATCATAGCATTAATCCTCTCCTATGGCCTTGGAAGTACCACAGCCCTGGATTTCACTGTGTTTCTGGCACAGGATTGGTCTGTGGATATGCCACTTGCCATTCTTCTTTGGGTGTATAATTACGGGTGAAAACTTCCCATCAGACTTTACTGTGGAAGCTGTGGGGATCGTATATCAGTAAGACCACCCTTTCTCCCAAGCCTCCCAACCTCACATTGGTGATATGTCCAATCTCTTGTGCAATAATAACATCATCAAAATCACACTAGAACAGGACAAAAACTGTATGCAAGGCACTCAATTCGTGTTGTATATTTTAGAGCTGAGATTTGACTCTTCGTGCATGCCTTTCATCTCCACCTCTATCTCCTGTTTCCAAATACGTTAATTTCAAGGTGATACTGTAGGGAAGAAAAGCATGTTTGTACATATCCAGGTTTCCATGGTATCAAATAGCTTTGCATAACCCAGACATGATCTGGGGCCTCCCTGCACTTAAGCTCTAGATAGGATTCCCCAAATGTCTATTCTACGTCCTGTTAGAGATCCAATGCCCTCCTCCATATTTCTGTGAATTCCTGGGGAAATTGGTCACTTTGTTCAAAACTTCAGCTCCGGGTTTGCGGGACATGGAGACGGAGGTAGGGTTACACCGGACTTGGGCGTCCACCTTCATTACTCTCAGGGACTGCCATCATGCCTTCCCTGGTCTCATCATCCCTCACCCCCGCCCCTCTCCATCTCACCAGGCCATTTTCGCCTTAGCTACTCCCCCCCAGATTGCCCTTTCCCTTTACCACTAGAACACCAATTCGGCTTCCCCTAACCCCTGCTCTAAAACTGAGTTCCAAGTCCACTTTGCATATCCCAACTCAAGGGGCTCAACGGAACAAAAAGGTCTTTCATTTACCAGGAAGCCATTGTGGTTTGAAATGGTAATATCTATTTCTTGTAAAACATTTGCAAAGCACTTTCCAGCGCTGACGTTTGCCAATCCTGTTTCACGCTTTTGGCTTAGGTTTATTCATGTGTAGAGCACACATCTATGTTGACAGGCCCAGAGAGAACTCATTTTAAAGTAAAAGACATTTTGTAAAACAAATAAAGATAGAAAGTATTAAGTGACATAAGAAACGTATAGGGATCAGACCATCAGTAAGTGACTTCTGACATCCCTTCTCAAATTTAACTTTCCATGATTCTAGATCATGCACCATGATGCCTAGTAGGTGCATAGAAGAGGTTTCAAGCAGGAGGTGTGTCTGGGCCAGACTTTAAGCAGAGAAAGTGTCAAGGTAAGGGAGCCAATGTTTAAAGAAAAATTTAACTGAGTCCATTTTCCTTTCAATGAGTTAGAAGACTCCACAAAAAAATCAATGTTTGGACTTTGATCTTTCTGGGACATTTCCATTATCTCTTACATTTTATTACTTGCAAACTGAGAAGGGGCTACTGCCTGTCTTTCCATGTTTACTTACTTTTAGCAACATGTCTTGGGGGCCTTCTATGCTTTGGGCTGTGCACTGGGCACTGGAAATACAAAGATGAAACCCTCAAGTGGAATGGGAGAATAGAAAGGAAACAAATGTAACTCAGGCTCAGACCTTCCGTTTCTGCACCACTGACAGTCTCTGGCCTCTGTCACTCAAATTTAGGCACAATACCCACCCCCTCTCTGGCGCACCCACCCCCAAGTTCATTCCCACCAACCTTTTGGGTGATTGTAGTAACTTACTATAAACCTTCAAAGGGAGGGGCATCTGGGTGGCTCAGTCAGTTAAGCATCCAACTCTTGATTTCGGCTCAGGTCATGATCTCACTGTTCGTGAGTTCAAGCTCCACATCAGGCTCTGTGCTGACAGCGTGGACCCTGCTTGGGATTCTCTCTCTCTCCCTCCCTCTCTCTCTGTTCCTCCCCTACTTGTGCCCTCTCTCTCTTCAAATAAATAAACTTATTAAAAATTTTTAATAAAAAATTAAATTAAATTTTTAAAAAAACCTTCAAAGGGAGTCAGGATTGCTCCCTTCCCTTCACTCCCACGGTCTCTCCCATCTCCTGGCTGCCCCCTAACCTCTGTCTCCATTATTCTCTCCTCATTCACCTCTCAAGACCAATGCTAATTCCTTGTCTTACACATGCAGTTCCAAAGGCGTCTTTTTTACTTGAGCACAGCCTTGGGTGTCACCCTCCACCTACAGTGACTCAAAAGATTTCTTCCAAATAAATACAGGCCTTTCCCAAAAAAAGAGTTCTTAGAGGAGGAGGAAAGGGGGGTCTCCATCCGTGCTCAGAAACTGGAGCTGTGCTTAGAATAGGGTTCATCTTGTCCAGTATAAGGCAGAAGAGGCAGCCGATGTGGTAAAGACTAAGGGTATTCTGGTTGATGAAATGTATTTCTAATCGTCAGGTAGGCCAGTCCAGAAATGTAGGAAGTTGGCCCCTGGACTCGCCAATGTTTGGGTTATGCTTCAACCTTGACTGAACAGCAGAATTTCACATGGTGCCAACTCCCATGTGCTTTGAGCAGGGCTGGGTACATTATGCTTCTCTGTTTTTTGTTTTTTGGTCTTTTCCCCATGCATCTGGGGTGTTTCTTCCATTAAAACCAGGACTTTTCCTCCCTCTGGGCTTCCACACAAACTCCAGCCCAAGCCAATACTCCTAAGAGATGCTAAATCCACTTTCGAGCCAAAAATCGAAATAATGTATTCGAAAACATGCCAATAACTCCACAGAGAACTTTTACAGGCAGTATCATTTCACTCCAGGTTTCCAGACAGGAAGGAGTTATTTTGCTCACTAACGACAAGGCAATGACAGGTTGTTCTCCAGACATTTCCACATAGGAAGGAAAGGCAAAGTCCAGAGCACAAGGTAGGTCCAGGGTGCTCTCCCTGCAGCACAGAATGGGAGTCTCTGCTTGTTCACCTCTGAGTTATCTCTCCCCCCTCCCTTTTTTCGAGGTTCTTCTTACGTTCAGAGCCCACATCTCAATTCAGGATTCCAGATGCAATTTCCCAGCAGACATGGAAATTTTTGCTAAGGCAGCCTGGATAGAACATTTCAGAAAGACATGATCATTGTCCTCAAAGAGCCGAAAGCCTGTCGCATAGAAGAGGCATTAGACTTACCGGACTTGGTAACAGAAAGGAATGGGGACAATAGACAGAAGCCGCTAGAAACCAAAAACATCTCCATTATGTAAAAGAAGGCTTTAGACCAACACTAGAACTGAGCTATCTCAAACGTCTGAAGTTAGGTACTCCCCCAGACTCCCCAAACCCCAAATTTATTTACAGCACTGACTGGCATGGGGTGTTAGGATGTCCTGGGACAAGAAATTCAACCAGGACCAAACTCGGGGTTCAGACATAGAAATAGACTGGGTGAATTTGGGGTGTGTGAGTAGAATATGACAAGAGAAGAGAAATTTCAAGGGCAGAGGCAAATTGGAATCTGCAACGGAGGCAGAAACACATCAGCGTGCTGGACCTAGCCTCAGGGTCTGGACTTCAAGGGTGCGAGTGGGGGCTTCAGGAACAGCAAGGCGGTGGCCCTGCTTCAATCGACCCCAATCCCAGGCACCATGGTGACATGAGCATAGAGAGAGGGTCTTGCGTAAGCAAAAAAAAAAAGCCATGATATCTAAGGACCCAAGCAATTTCTTGAAGGAAACCACAAAGAAGTAGATCATCAAGACAAGGAAACCATTTCTGTCTTGGCAGAGAAGAACCTATCAGGTAGCTCGGAACAGCAAGGAAGCAATCAGTGCCCGAGGGGAAAAGCCTGGAAAAGCCTTGACGCAGGCGACAGACCAAGTGCAGCTTCAGAGACAGAAACAGGGACCAAAGCTGGGACAGAGTGGCAGGAACGTCAGAATTACTGGCCCAGAGAGGATAATGACCCAGGTCCCCAAGGCAGCTGGAGGGATTCAGACACCCACGTGAGGCAGCCTTTGTAGACCTCCAGAGACAGAAGGACCCTCCCATTACCATCCTCACGATGAGGACCAAAGCTTCTCAGCGACACAGATGGAGACCATCCAACTATCAAATTTTGTGTCTGCATCATCTCTCTTCATCGTTTTCTGAAGTCAGAGTTATTGACGTACCATTTTCTTACAGTAAAATTTACCCTTTTTCAAGTGGGCGGTTGAACACATTTTCACAAGTGCACACAGTTGTAAAATCGCAAGATGCAGAACATTTCTATCACCCCAAAACATTCCTGCCTGTCTGTTTGTAGTGAATACCTCCCTTCCTCCCCAGCCTCCAGCAAAACCAATCTGTTTTGTTCTTAATACATACAATTGACCCTTGACCAAGCCGGGGTGAAAGCCACTGACCCCACACACAGTCGAAAATTCCTGTATAACTTTGCCCCAAACTTAGTTCCTAATAATAGCCAACTGCTGACTAGCAGCCTTACAGATAACATAAATGGTTGATTAACACATATTTGTATGTTGTATATATTATATGCTACCTCCTTACAGCAAAGTAAGTTAAAGAAAAAGAAAATGGCGTTAAAAAAATCATAAGAAAGACGGGGCGTCTGGGTGGCTCAGTTGGTTAAGTGTCTGACTTCAGCTCGGGTCATGATCTCACAGTTCGTGAGTTCAAGCCCTGCATCGGGCTCTGTGACAGCTCAGAGCCTGGAGCCTGCTTTGGATTCTGTGTCTCCCTGTCTCTGTGCCCCTGCCCTGCATGCGCTCTGTCTTTCCCTCAAAAATAAATAAACATTTAAAAAATTAAACAAACAAAAAAAAGAAAATCATAAGAAAGAAAAACTATATTTACATTACCGTACTGTATTTATTGAAAACAATCTGCATTTAAGTGGACCCACTCAGTTCAAAGTCATGTTGTTCAAGGGTCAACTATATATATGTATATGCCATTTGTTGCTTCTTCTGGAATGTCATATAAAAGAAATAATAGGGGTGCCTGGGTGGCTCAGTCAGTTAAGCATCCAACTTTGGCTCAGGTCATGATCTCATGATTCATGGGTTCAAGCCCCACATCGGGCTCTGTGCTGACAGCTCAGAGCCTGGAGCCCACTTTGGATTCTGTGTCTCCCCCTCTCTCTGCCCCTCCCTTGTTTGAGCACACTCTCATTCTCTCTCTCTCTCTCTCAAAAATGGATAAACATTTTTTAAAAAATTTTAAAAAATCATAATAGAGAACAAACAGGGTTGCTGGAGGAGAGGTGGGTAGGGGAATGGTTTCAATGGACGATGGGCATTAACGAGGGCACTTTTAGGGATGAGCACTGGGTGTCATATGTAAAAGATAAATCACTAGGTTCTACTCCTGAAACCAAGACTACACTGTATGTTAACTAACTTGAATTTAAATTAAGGAAAAAATAAATCATTACTTTATGCAGCCCTTTGACTCTGGTTTCTTTAGATAAAGCATTCCTTAGATAAAGCTTTAGATAAAGCATTTAGATAAATATCCAGGATGTTGCACATATCAAGTCATATTTTTTTTTCTTGCTGTACTGGTAGTTTTCCAGGTACTGACACACCACAATTTGTTTGTCCATCCACCAGTTGATGGACTATTGTTGATCTTGGAGTTGTTTCCCAGTTTTTGATGATTATGAATGAAGCATTTGCATCCAGCTTTTAGCATAGACACATCACGTCGTTGGAAGAACATCTACGATTGGGGCCCCTGGACCCCATGGCAACTGTATGTTTAACTTTATAAGAAATGGCCAAACCGTGAAGAAATGGGCAGAAAACATGAATAGACACTTAACGGGCAAAGAAATGGCCAAACCATTTTCCAAAATGCCTGGACCCTCTGGCATCCCCACTGTGTCGGACTCTTATAGGGATCTCGTTCGCACTCATCAGATCCCAGGCTAAGAATATTGACATTCCACTTCCGCTGATTCAATATCCAGGAAGTCAGACGTGTCCTGAAGAAGTGGAAGATGGAGTAATTGCAGCTTCTGGAAATGTGGTTCTTCTGTCCCTGTGGGTATCCCGGCGGGGGCTGGGTAACCACTTGTCAGGGACGCAGTGGAGGGCTAGATGACCCCACCTTCCAGATCCCTCCCCGCTCTGCATTCTGTGAGACCATGACACAAACGTCACCCCAGCCAGCATCCTGAGACGCCACCCACTTGGCTCACAGACAAACGTGCATCTTGATGTTTGACATTTTTATCCATTTGACTGATGTGTTTCCCTGAGTCGATATTTTTCATGCAATCAATCGGATCTCTTGGCAGTTTTTGCAAAAGAGGCAATCAATTAATGGACCACCCACATTCTCTTTTGGGTTCATCTGTTGACCTATTCGAGACTGTAGATATTTCATTCAACCTCTCGACACTTTAGCTTCCCCATCTGTGGCTGACAGCACAGAGAATTCTGTAGAACGCACTGAGGATTGGAATGGCTGAGTGATGATGTTTGTATTTATTACTAGAAAGACTGCTTTTACTCTGTCCTCTTTGCCATGAGTTCTGGAGTCTGACAGGCCTGAGCGGCATTCTGACTGCATTACTAGCTATGTGATCCCGAGGACGTCACTTAACATCTCTGAATCTTGGTAAAATTGGGCATATTCTGCCAACTAAGATTAGTAGGTAACATACCTTGCATAGTGCCTGGTAGAGTCACCCTCTGGGGAACATTATTCTTATTTGTCCTGTCCCTGAAACTACTCTCTCCATTACCACTATTTAAGGGGACTGTGGTCATCTCATGTTAGTGCAATGGGAAATCTGGGGCTGGAGAGTAGCACTAGACACAGAGCAGACTGTGGGGTTGGTGGGCAGGGCTGGATGGGGGAACCGGGTGGGTGGTGACCTTGGTGACTCAGGAGAAGCAAGCATTGAGGAGTGGTGAAGCTGGCCCCGGTTTCTGGATTTGGAAGCATTTTCTATCACTGTCTCTGAGCTCTTGGCTCAGGACATCTTTCTGGCTAATGGCTTTACATTTCTGTGCCAACCAAGGCTCTTTGACTCTTCCCAGCCATATTGGGCCTATAGAAGCAGAATTCCCCCAAATTATGTAGGGGCACCCCAGGACCACAGGTGTTGAGCACGAGGGTGGCCACACGGTTCTGAAATGTTTCTCTTCTACAACCAACATAGTGGGTGGATCTGACTGGGATCAGCCTTTGACAGAGAAACAGAAACTTACAATAGCTGCGAATTTTGTTTTATTTTTATTTTATTTTTAAAAGTTTATTTATTTATTTTGAGAGAGAGAGCGAGAGCACGAACAGGGGAGGGGCAGAGAGAGGGAGAGACAGAATCCCAAGCAGGCTCCACACAGTCAGCACAGAGTCCAACATGGGGCTCGAACCCACAAACCATGAGATCATGACCTGAGCCGAGATCAGGAGTTGGACGCTCAACCAACAGAGCCACCCAGGCACCCCTGAACTTTGTTTTTAAAGAGATTTCCCTAGACCGGGCCATTGTCATCTCCAGGAACGTGGGACTAACAAAGGGAATATGTCCCTCATCTTGAGAAATGTCCATAAACACTCCTCTAGACCAACGCAGCTGACTTGTCACCCCCCATGGTCACCCTGGTTCCTCCCACGTATGTCCCTCTTCATCCCAACCACCCTACATCTCCTAGGTTTGGGAGACAAAGGAATCCCTTCCCTCTCCCAGCCATGTAGTAAACCATGACAGTGGGTTCTAGCCAAGAACTGTGCAGTAAAGGAGCACAGGGCTGGGTGAGCAGTGGACATCTCTCCTCCCTAGTCCTGTCCTGTCCTGGATCTAGGGGATGATGGGAGAGAGGGAGTCTGTTTGGGGACAGCATACCACCAGGATCCCAACATTTCTGAGTCATGCAAATATGGGCAAGTGACAACTTCCCCCAGACTCAGTGTTCAGACCCTCTGCCTGTAAAATGAGGGTAATAACACTGCTCTTGAAAGATTAATTTTGGGGATTAGAGATAACACATATAAAGCACCTGGTGCGTAGTAGGCACTCAATAAACCTCAGCTGTTCTTGTTACTGTTGTCTTCTTGCTGGAAGGATTAAATAAGACAATCCGTTTGAAATTCTAGCACTGATTTCATCAGATCCTCAGATGTACGACTGGGAAGGAGGGGAAGTATTGGGCTCATGAGCATGGACTCTCCCGTCTCCATTCCTTGTGGCCTGAATAGGGGCAGAAACAGTTTATTTGCTTTTCATCGACTCCATCCTTGGAGGGCAGCCTCAGAGGGATGGATGAGTCGGAACTGAAATTGTTCAAATGTCACTTTCAGCTACTTAACTTTAGAAACATCTTCTTATGGGGGAAGTTCACGCAGGTGGCTGACTTTTCATAATCGTTACTAATTTGGGGTTATAGACATCATTTCTCTGGGCTCTCCAAATGCTCCCTCACCCTCCCGCACCCACCCCAACCCATGGAAAATCAGGAGCTGGCCTCGGACAGCGTGTTCTGCCTCCGCGTGCAGCTCGCAGGTGATACCTGTTTCGGGGACAAACAAAGAGGTCTGGTTTCCAAGGCCGTCAATCTGGAAGCCAATCCACTTGCTAAAAAGATTGGAAACGGCGTCTCAGCAGCTCGCAGCTAAGCATGAAGGCCTCGGCCTCCAGGGAAGCTCTCACATTACAAAACTTGACGGAAACCATTTGCGTGGGGGGCTTGGAGACACAAGGCCTGGGTCACTTTGTTCCTGCTGCAAGAATCTGGGTGGGAGACAGAGCTGTGACCAGATCCCCGCCCCAAATACCACCCCAGCCAGCAAGCTGGCTCAGCAAAATGGGATTGCTTCTCCCAAATCAGCCACCTCCGTCTCCCCTATCTCTCCACCCCACCGCTGTTCCTGCACAACGGTGTGGGGCCAGGACTGCTGGGGGACAGGATCTGTTCTCACCAACCTGGAAACCCCACATCAGTGCCTATTCATGTTTTCACCAGGATAGCTCTGCCTGCTCTGGAGAACATACCTAACCGAGCCGGAAACCAAAATGCCCCATCCCAGGCCTGGAGACCTCACCCGCCAAAAACAAGTCTTTCTAAACTATCCAGAAGATTCCAGATCTCAGAACAGAAGTGTCTCACAGCCCCAGGCTCTGCGTGCTGACTCATTTCTCATGGACAAGTTAAACCCCCTTTGGGAGACAGAACTAAGCTACAGGTGCCCCAAACCCAGTTCCAAAAGGCCTCCAGGAAGCGGGGCTCAGATAGAGCCAGGAGAAGTGGGCCGGGGTGGCAGGGCCAGGAAGGAGCCAGAGGACGGGAAATGAGCTTCTGCCCTTCGGTCAGTTTCCAAGTGAGGTTCCTTCCAGCCAGACTGATTGGGATGCATACAGCTGCCTCCCTGATGGGGTTTCAATGTTTGTTTCCTCTCCAAAGCTGCAGCTGGAAAGGACAGTCGTGCAAAAAATGAAAACAGGACTAAGAATCTCTCTTCAGCTTTCCTTCGGACCCAATGCAGTAAAAATGCAGTCAATGAAAAATAGCAGAAAATAATATCATGGGCAAATCAGTAATTTAGCACAGGATTAATCGGTACAATTGCTTAAGAACTAATTGTTTGTGTTTTGCATTTCTAGAATCCTGGGAAGCTAATCTAGTCTAAAGAGGAGGAAAGATGGGGACTTTGAGATTCTGATGGAGATGTCAGCTGGCCACTATTTATGTCTGTGTTCATTGTCTTGATTCCATTTAAATTATTGTGATTGCTTTATTAAAAAAGCAATCTCTGTTGTAGCAAAAAAAAAAAATCAAAACTCAGTTAACTAGCAAAGATTTTTAAGTCCCCCTTAATTTTTTTCCCCTCCTTTATGATATACATTAGGTCCAGATTTTTTCCATGCACTCATTAAGGTTTTGTTTTTTATAAAAATGGAATCACACATACTTTGCAATTCTTTATCCTCTCAATTTTATCAATATGTAACATCTAATCCAGGTCACCATTTTAAATGACTCTGTATCATATCCTCATATTCCATAATCTATTCAACAAATCATTATTATTGAATATTTATCATATTTCTAATTTTTGGTATTATAAACATAACATAATATAATGTAAGCATAAGTTCCCCATCTTGCACGTTACAGCCATGTGAATTTGCCTAGTTGTTTATTTAGAATATATTTAGATGTTAAATTACCATGTAATATTTTGTTAAATTTTGATACATATGCCAAATTGTCTTCCGGCATGGTTGGACCCAATTATATTCCCACTTAGTCATGAGTGCTTACCCCCCCCCCCACACACACACACATACACACACTGTCACTATTTTGAGTATTGTCATTCTTATTTCTTGGCCATGTCCAAGTTTACTGGGTAACTGCTTTCCTTTGCTTGGAGGAGAATATCATCAGAATTTTGTCTTTCCTTTTGGTTGCATTTGTAAGATGAGATCAACCTTGATCGTTGTCAGTTAGTAGAAAAAAAGAGAAAGTGGGAAGGAGACAAAGTGAAGTCCACTTAGGTAAATGGGCAAGGATTGGAAGTAACATGGAAAGACCAAAAATCCGCCCCCAGAAAGGAGGCAGTGGAAAGTGACTTGGTTCAGACAATTTCCTGTGCCTTTGCCAGTTGGCACGCGGGACTAAGAACTCTTTTGGTGGCATTCAAAATAGTAAGAGACCCTGTACCACTGGTTGGTTTTGTCACAGCCATTTTTAAGTCGATGCTTCTGGTTCAAGTGATACGTGTGTCCAGCTTGCAGGGAGTGCACATTTGAGCAGAGTTGCATTTGCTTGGTCTGCAGGAGAAGACCACTGAAGAAACAAGTGGCAGATTCTCAGAGGGATGGAACTGGGCTGAGTCCTTTCTGTTCATTAGCATCCCTGTTCATTAGCAGCACAACTAGGACGCCCAACCCCCAAATGCCAAAGACGCGTTGGGACCCACGTGAGAGAAATGACATTTTCCGAGTGCGTCTGCTGTGCTTACAACTGCCTTTCTTTTACGTGGCAATGCATAATCTCTTTAATCCTCATGAAAATTTCAGGTAGATGTCACACTTTGGTTTCATGGGTTTCCAGGGGAACAAGTTGAAGCACAAACCATGGCGGCAAAACCAGACCTTGAGTCCAGGCGCTCTAATTTCCAGCTCAGGCCCTTTCCGCTCTCCTCTCCTGGCAGGGCTGGCAGGAATGTTCCCTGCTTCTAGTTCGATTCAAGTGGAGCTTCCGACGAGGGCCCAAAGATGGCCAAATCTCTTGTTGTTGCACCAGATGAAAAAGAAAACAGAAGTGGGATGACAATACCCAAAGTCCGTTTCAAGTTCTGGGCACAAGGAAAGGCTGTCTGGCTTCATAGGGGAATAGACTCCAGGGCTTCCAGTATTCCTGAGAGGTGTTAAGAAATCGAGACCTTTTGGGGGCACCTGGGTGGCTCAGTCAGTTGAGTGTCTAACTTCGGCTCAGGTCATGATCTTGCGGTTCATGGGTTCGAGTTGTCGGGCTCTGTGCTGACAGCTCAGCACAGCTCAGCCTGCTTCCGATTCTGTGTCTCCCTCCCTCTCTGCCCCTCCCCTGCTCATGCTCTGTCTGTCTCTGTCTCTCAACAATAAATAAATGTTAAAAAAAAAATTAGAAATCGAGACCTTTTAGACAAGGTAAATCTAAATGAATGGCACCCAATCTGTTTCTCCCAGAAAACATACCGCACCCACATGGCTTAGGCTGAGTTTCTTAGAAATCATGGGGATCAGGTGCCTGGGTGGCTCAGTCAGTTAAGCATCTGACTTTGGCTCAGGTCATGATCTCATGGTTCATGAGTTCGAGTCCCACATCAGGTGAGTTCAAGCCCTGCTTTGGTTAAACACGAGCCCTGCTTCAGGAAGGCCCTGCTTCTCTCTCTCTCTCTCTCTCTCTCTCTGCTCCTTGCTCGCTTGTGCTTTCTCTTCTCTCAAAAAAAGAAAAGAAAAGAAAGAAAGAAAGAAAAAAAGAGAAAGAAAGAAAGAAAGAAAGAAAGAAAGAAAGAAAGAAAAGAAAGAGAAAGAGAGAGAAGAAAGAAAGAAAGAAAGAAAGAAAGAAAGAAAGAGAAAGAAAGAAAGGAATCATGGGGATCATGCAGGGACACAGGATGTGAATGCAAGACATCAATCATTTGGCTTCCTCCTCTCCATTGCAGCTTTCCTCCAGGACACTCTGAGAAGATCATGGCCACCAGATGTTGCTGAGGGTAGGAAAGCTGGTGCCTGAACTTTGCCAGAAGCCTACCCCCCAATCCTGCCACAACCATGGGGCTCCTTCCAACGATCGCCACAGTGTTCACATCAGAGAAGCTTCTCCGGGGCTTCCCATTGCCCATCTGCCTGGGCACCAGGGCTCAGAGGGGGTGCACCATGGAGACCAGATCATCTGGTGCTGTGTTTGTCAAGGCTGAGTCGAGTCTGGTATGTTGGTTTGAGAACTGCTGTCGGAAACACCAAAGCAATGAAAAAATTACACAAATGAGCCACTTGAAGATGCTCTCCAAGGTGGGTGAGCTCTCACGAGCGAAAGCTGGTACAATTCTGTCATCCCTCCTCTTTCACCAACCCCCATACTTGGCTCGATTCCCTGCCACTAGCCAAAACCTCTTTCAGCCTAAATTAGACCTTCTGCTTGATGGAGCTTCAAAGCGCTCCATTTCCTGGCCTCCCCCACCTTCTTCAATCTCTTTTAAGGGACCATAAAACTCCCTCTCTACTCCCACAAAGACAAATGCCATACGACCCCATTCTCCAGCCTTCCGGTCTTTTCTCAGGCCATCCCACATAGCAGAATCTTCCAGCGTCCTACTTCCTAAGGTGCCTGAATCATACCAGATTCCTGGCTCTGGGGAACCTCCTTTTATCTCACACACCTACACCAGTGGCCATCATCACCATGCATGCACTCGGGCTTGCATTCCAGGGCAGGCGTTGACCACAAATGCCCCAAAGCACATCTGCTAATCCACACACTCACACGTCACATTGCAGGAACGCAATGACTCTGTGACTAAAATCAACCTCAGAAATCTTGCTTTCTCTGCATTCAGTAGATTCTCTCTTCCTCACTCACCAAACTGCCTCATTCCAGCAGATTCTGAGACCTACGTTGTAAGAACTCCTAGGTCTTCCTTAGGTCTCCATAACAGCTAGAGGAGTTAGATAACATTATCCCCATTTTACAGGGGGTTGAATCGGGGTTCAGAAAGATGGTGTGATTTGCCCAGGTTCACACAGCTGGCTGGAGCCTGCCTGCCGAGATCTGAACCCAGATCTGTTGAAAGTACGACACATGCTCTAACAACAGCCCGACACACCAGGGACCTCCCCAAGGTCGCACAGTTGTTCAGTGGGGTTAAAAAAATAGAAATGAGAGGAAGATAGAGGCCTGAGGAAGGGAGTAGCAGGGATGAGCTAAAAAGGTAGCTTTGTTTTTAAGGCAAATAGATGAACTTTTACATTATATAAGCATTTAGCCATGGCAGTCTTTAAGCAGAAAAGCAAAACTAGGCAGAGGAAGAAAAAAAATCAAGTAGAAGAAAAAAATCTCTGAAAATCATTATGTTGAGGCTCCTGCCTCCAGAAAAGATTTCCCTTAAGCCACAAATACCAGGTGGAAACATTTCTCAGAAACCTAAGACTCTCGGGCCTGTGAGCTATGAAACCCCATACAAATGCCACTGAACCCTCCCCTGAGGCTTCCCCTTCCATGGCTCCCCGTCTTCAGCTGCCCCAGGACAGCTGGGCTGCAGCAGTGGCTTGGTGGCCAGCTGTGATCTGAAGCCTAAGCCCAGCACTCCTGCTTGAGTCTCAGCCGTGATACAGTTCATGGTTGTGGGTTCGGTGGGAAAGCCCAGAACCTCCGCACACCAGGCCTGAAGGGCAGGATCGATTCCACAAAACCCCCTACCCTAACCTGCATTTGGACTGAGATGCCATGCCTGTGTCCCCTGGGTTGTCCCTGGCAGAGGCAGATATGAATCTCTGGGCACGGATTTTCTTGGAGCTCCCAGGAGCCCAGATCCTTATGGATGGGAAGCCAGCACTCCCAACCCCACTGGCCAAGCCAGCACCCTTTTCCCATGTTGTGGTCAATAAGACACCATGATCAAGAGTCGGGAGAACAGGGTTCTGACACCAGGCTAGTCACCAACCAGTTGTGGAGCCTTGAACAAGTCTCTGACCTTTGCCATGTCTCAGCTCCCTCATATCTGGGATACCGGCCCTCCCTATTCTGTGCAGCTGCTGGAAGAACAAATGAGAATGTGGGTAGAGAAATCATAACCAACTTCAGATCTTTTTATACTTCCACTTGGTGGGATCCTGAGAGACAGAGATGATGAGATAGATAGATGATAGATAGACAGGTAGATAGACAGATAGAATAGGATGGATGGATGGATGGATATCCTAATTTCTGGTCCAGAGAATAGGGAAGATAATTCAATCTCAGGAAGAGAGTCACAGCCTAAAGGAGTGATTAAGGACATGTGCTTTGCAGTCTGAACTCTCCCTGTGATGAAGTGTGGGACCTTGACTAGTTATTCAGCCTCTCTGGGCCTCAATTTTCTTCAACTGCAACACAAGAACATTGACAGTACTGCCTAGTTGACTTAGTCCTCACACAAGGGTGACTGGTGACGTTGTGAGGACTTCCAACTTGCGGGCTCTCTCTGTGCCGCTCGGTCCTTCCACCCCTCCCGGTATCATACACCCCAGGTATGTCTCATACGTTACCCACTGGACGTGCCTTGGACAGTTTGCCTCTTGCTTTGTCGGATGCCCACCTCTTGGAAAAGAACGGGTCTCCTAAGGCAGCCACAGGAGTGGCTTTGCTACCTTCAGACAGCTGGAGCTACGTGTCACTGCTGGAGAGACTGACCAGGAAGAGGGAGACCCCTCAAGGAACGTGTTACCTCCCCTGGCATCTGACAGTGAGCTTCTGAGTGTGGGGCTCCCTTGGGTGCAGCTGCTGACTGTCCTCCAAGTTGTCTACAGCACTTGTCAGCATGAGGGGTGGCCCCGTGTGGTTCAATCAGACTCTCTGAAGCCGTGGGAGACAAAGGTTGCGTCTACCACATGGAAACAACCAGCCAAAGCGTAAAGAGATTGGTCAGACTCCTAATTCAAGTTCACATTGCGTCTCTACCGCATGGCCCTTCGAGGTTTGATTCCTTAGTTCCAGCAGCTAACTTGTAACTGGGGACATGGCCCAAACACGGAACCTTGAAAGGGCAAGTTTCCAAGCCATCTTAGAGACAACCTGCTCCAACACCCTCATCTTCCTGGTGGATAAGGCAAATCCCAGAGATGGGGAGTGACTTTGCCAAGATTGAAGAGTTGACCAGAGAGTAGCTCAAGAATCTAGGAGAAGAATGGAGACACCTTCACACTCCTCCCTTGGGAGAAAAGTACACCCACAAAGAGGGGGATGGCCCATTGGGAAGAGGAGCGTTCAGGGCCGAATTTCAGGGGCATCATAGAGGGGTGGAATGAACACTAGACCAGGGGGGTAGAAAACCAGTGTCCCCCCACTTGTCTCTGCCTCTTACCAGATGAGCCACTTTGCACTGTCACTTCCCCTCTCTGTGACGCTCAGTTCTCTTTTATAAAATGGAACCCCCTACCCACCTCTCAGAATTATTGTGAGGAGTAGAGGAGAATGTGTCTTGAAAACCATAAGGATCTGTGTGTGCACAACCGAATTCTGCTGCCCATCTACAAAGCCACCATTAGGATTTGGGTCAGGGGTAGGGACCAGGAAATAGGCAAAGAGAAGAGTTAGGCACGCTCTCTGAGCAGATCCCAGGCCAGGGGCTCTCTCAGCAAAGAGGTCCCAGAGCACAAGGCTAAATCCATGTCATTCAAGCAGGGCTCAGGTTGTGTGTGTCTAAGCAGCTTTGGTTTGAAAAGATTAGGGGGCCAGCGGAGTGGAAACAAAATTTGATGAGGCAGCAGAGTCCTGCCCGCAGTACCACACTGCCCTCTTCAGGCCGTCAGGGAGAAGGCAGCTCAGCGGGGCCAAGCCACGCAAATACACACCGCTCAGGGTGGTGGGATCCATTCCCCTGCCTGCACGCGGTGCAAGCCCTCCCTCCGCAAGTTGCGATGGGGTCTGAGTCAACACTCCGTTCTGCCTAGCCCGAATCTTCCCCCTGTCCTGATGCTCCCCATTCTCCAACCTGCCCTCTGCCTGCAGGCAGCCTTAGCATTTCTCTCTCTGAAGTCAGGATTTATCTGGTTCCGGGAAACAGAGCAGCAGCCTCAGCAACTGCTCTGCTCCCTGTATCCTCTCTGCCCCAGAATAGGGTGGCTTCTCCACACTCTGGACACATTCCAGTCCTTGGGGAAAACCCCCTTGGGTGGAGGGAATCATGACCTGCCTAAATAAAGGGACAAGCCAAGGCCCTGTAGGTTTCAGGAATGGACCAGAAGAAATTCAGCTACTCAAGAACCTCAGGCACAGGACCCACAGCTGATCTGCCATATGGAGGGAGACAGCCAGGGCCCAGAGCCTGTTCTGTGGCACCGTGAGAGTGTCCGCAGTGGCCCTTGCTGGGCCAGACCTTCCCCCACCCCCAGCCCATTCTCTGTCCCTCCCCTGCTGCTATAGTTCAGAGCAGGGCACTCCACAGCTGGCTGACCGGCCTCCAGGCGTGGACTCGGGCCACGCTCCCCTGTGCCCTTGTGCGGACCCGGGGAGCCACATGCAGCCGGCCCAGCCATGTGACGTGAGTGATTCACACACGCAGACGCCCAAACCAGCTCTCCATTCTTCCTCTCCAGGCCATCACAAAAGGCACAGTCTCGGCTGCTCGGGCTGGAAACCCTTCAGGACAGAGCTGCATTGTTCCCAGGGTCAGAAAGGGCTAGAGGCTGAAGGGAATTAAGACGGGGAGCCCAGGCGCACGGTGGTTTTCCATGCAGCGTATACCCTCCTTCAGGCCAAGCCCGCTTCCTGTCCTGGCTCCGATTCTGAGGCTCAAGCTTACATCTCCTTTAGAACTGACTTCAGGTTGGGGTGTTGGCTCTTCTTTTCCACTCTCCGCACGTGTGCATTTCTTTGAAAACTACGCATGTGCTGTTTCTTTTTCCCTTTCCGACACACATCATTCTTTAGAGACCATAACGTAAATTCGGAGCCCAGCCACCTTTTCTTTGGGGGCATGCTTTACCTTTTCCTCTTTTGCTCCCTGCCTCTTAGCCGAACAGGGCCCCAGCAGGTGAATTGGGGCTTTCCAGGATTTGGGACATTATTCCAGTTCTTCTGCTTCTCAGATTATGAAAATCATCTATTCCGGGTTGTTAAAAATAAGTTCTCAGTAAATAAATACAGTAAAACATTGGTTTGCAAGCCTAATTCGTTCTGGAAACATGCTTGTAATCCAAAGCACTTGTATATCAAAGCGAATTTCAAGAACCATTGGCTCAGTTGTGATCACGTGACATTCAGCGTCACACACTACTCGTATTGCAAGACGTCACTCATTCATCAAATTAAAATGTATTAGAAGTGCTGGCGCCTGGGGCGCCTGGGTGGCTCAGTCAGTTAAGCCTCTGACTTCGGCTCAGGTCATGATCTCGAGGTTCGTGAGCTCGAGCCCCGTGTGGGGCTCTGCGCTGACAGCTCGGAGTCGGAGCCTGGAGCCTGCTTCGGATTCTGTGTCTCCCTCTCTCTCTGACCCTCCCCTGCTCACTTGCTCTCTCTCTCTCTCTCTCTCTCTCTCTCTCAAAAATGAATAAATGTTAAAAATAAAGAAAGAAAAAGAAATGTTTGCTTGTCTTGTGGAACACTCACAGAACAAGTTATTCGCAATCCATGGTTTTACTGTATTTGAAATTGGAAGGGCTTTTGGAGGCCACAGGATTCCATTGTGATCACCAGGGATGTGGTCCTTCCTCTAGAGCAGGCCCCTGGCAGGCTAGTCTGTCTGTCCCACTTCTAAGTTCCCCCAACTCGTTAGGTGGTGGCTTTAAATATCAAGTCCCCCATGCAATAGGCTATAAAAAAGACAACCATTCTCCACTGCCCTTTATTTCTACGTCGTTTGCACGTGACTTTGCAGGATAGAACTCATGACCGCTAGAATGCAGCAAAAGTGATACCAGGCCATCTTGGATTCTAGGCTCCAAGGGGTCTTGCATACTTCCACAGGGACCCTGTCACTGCCATTAGAACAAGGTCAGGGTAGCCTGGTGGACGATGAACAAACACATGGAGGAAAGCTGAGTCATGCCAGCTTGAACAATCCTAGGCCGGCCAGGCCACAGCCAGCCTGCCAGCTGACCACAGATGCACCAGTGAGCCCCAACTGAGAGCCACCCAGCTGGCCCAGATCGGCAGAACTGCCCTGCTGAGCCCAGCCCAACTTGCACGCCCTCAGAATTAGGAGCTGAGTAAACAGTTATTATTTGAGGTCACTGAGATTTGGGATGTTTTGCTATGCAGAAAATGGAACCTGATGCACCCCCATAGATACAGAATAATCGTGATTCCTTGTCTAGGGGGACAGCCCTGTAAATATTGAAATAGCTAATTATCATTGCCTCTACACACCGAAACGGCTCCTGGGGGAGGTCCCACCCACCAGCCTCGGCCTTAGAGGAAAACCACACCCCCGACATCTCTCCCACCCAGTACCGGCCCCAGGATCTGCAGTGGAAACTCCTCTGCCATCGGTGTCTGCCTCTGTACCCTTTAGCAGCATCATGTCCACTCAGGAGCTCTGAGAGCCCCAACGCTCAAATATCCTGGCCTTTTCAGTACATTCTATTGTCAATTAAAAGAAATTGAAAGATGGAGGTGAGGCGGGTGCTAAAAATACAATGAAAACACTTAAGTCAATTAGGCTCCTTGAAGCCACTTCTGACCCAAATCTAAACTGCCCCAAAGCCTCCAAACCAATGTCCTTGGCAGGTTTGCAACAGAGCCTTGGCTCCGTGGGCCTCAACAGTGGGGGGCAGGGCGGTCAGAGTCTGCTGGCTTCCAGAATTTGCCACATGGAGCCAACAACAAAACGCACTGAACTTGATCTTGGGGTCTGATGTGGAAGGTCACCATCCCACCGCAGGAGACGGATCAGGCCAATGGCAGCCCCCATGCTTAACCAGACACGGCGGGAAGCGGAGTTGTGGGGAAATGGTTGCCATCTGTGGATTTTCTGGCTGAAAACTTCACTGCAAGGGTTGCCAGTTCCAAACGAGCCCTTGCAGCTTGGCTTCCTGTTTTTCGTTTGCACTCCCCGTGTGTCACAACACAATTATTCTGGGAGACGGTCTCAGAATGGACATGGTCTCCAATTTTCTTTCCCTAATAACAGTGCGGGAAATAGGGGTGAGGGAGGCAGAGAGAGAGAGAGAGAGAGAGAAACCCCAAACCTCAGAAAAGGATGAAAACGCTTCTAAATTCTATTTCAAAAATGAGAAAGTCACAGTACACAACCCTGTACTCATTCAATCCAGCCCCCTGCCCTGGGCCATGAGACACTTGGGGGAAGTGAGGAGGGTGAACCCTGCTTTCATGGCATGTTGTGTGAGTAGGTCACGGAGATGAAAGGTGCAGCCTAGGGAACAATCAATAACATTGTAATAACGTGGTACGGTCACCACACCTACCGTGGTGAGCCCTGAGTGATACACAGAACTGTTGATTCACCATGTTCCACACCTGAAATTAACATGACATTGTGTGTTGATTATGCTTCATTTTAGAAAGAATATTTTGAAATGTCCTTCTCTGAGAGCCTAAAAATCATCAGCGTGACATCAATGGCAACAAGGTCAAGTGGCAGGCTTCTGGAAAGATGCCGGCCACCAGCAATTATTTTTTAACCACGTAACTGACCCGGACGGTGGCTCAAAGTAGAAGAAAGAAAGGGCGACTCTCTTCCAGCTCTTTTCTCTCTTCCACCAGACAAATGCACCAGTCCCCAAATCTCTTCTTACTCGTGGCCGTGAGAGCGGTTTGAAGTCTAGAGTATGCGTGTTTTAAAGATCTTGGAGCCGTCTTGCTTATGGATTTTAGATTGCAAGATTCGAATATGTGAGTGTGTGTGTGTGTGTGTGTGTGCCTGAGTTTATCCACTCTTTTATCCATGTGCGTATGGACATACATTTGTGCTTGTGAGAGTGCCTGCCAATGTGTGAGTGCAGGTTTATGTAAATACATATCCCCCTAACACTGAAACATGGTGCAGATGTCTGTGTGAGCCCGTGAGTTTGTGCACTTGATCACCAGTATGTGCACGAAGTTGTGCATGTGTGCGTATGTGTGTGTGTGTATGTGTGTGTGCAAGCGTGTGTGTGCTTCACACACATTTTCCCCCCAACATGTCTGCAGGACTGTGCTCGAGGTGGGTTTGCACCCCGGTGCATGCAAGTGCACGCCGGCCTCTGAGAGGCGTGCCCGTGCGTGCACGTGGCCTTTGCACACGCAGAACCGCTTGCCGGCCCCATCTCCTTCTCCCTTCCCACGAGCCCACAGCAGCCTTTGTTGGCCTCCCTCTGGGATCTGCCAGCTAATGGCAGGAATCCCTCTCCTGGGAAACAACCCTCCTCCCTCTGCTCATTGGTGTCTCATGAGAGGGCTCTGGGCTCCAGCCCTTAAAAGGCAGCCCACGATTGCAACGGACGACTTTCTTAATTGCCCGTGATGCTTGCGGGCACAGGGCAAACACCACGGTAGCTAGCAGGCAGCCGAGCCGAAGAAGGCTGCATTTTGCGCCTGTGTGAATTGAGTGTTCCCGGGAACTGAGAGGCCAAAGCGGGTTGGAGGCACCCAGAGGCTGTTATTACGGCCTGGCACGGGCCCACTGGTAGCTTCTTGAGATCCTGAGGCCATTTCACCACACTCTTCAACTGCAACACCCCTAGAATCTCCAGACCGGGACACCCCCACGGCTGCATCCTCCCCCGCCCCCTTACACCCGCTTTCTCTTTCCCTTTCTCTCTGTCTCTCTTTTCCCTTTCTCTTTCTTTCTCTCTCTTGTTCTCTCCTCCAGTTTCCTTCTCTGCGTCTCTCCCCACGCCTTTTCTCAGTTCCTCTCTCTCTCTTCTTTTCCCGTCCTCTCTCTGGGCCTCTCTGCCAGTCCTTAGTTCACAGCAGCACACTTAAAGCTGGACAATGACCAGAGAATCTGCCCCCCAACCGGCCTGCCCCCCACCCCCAGGACCTCCCCGTGGTCCTCACCCAGCCCATTCCTTCAGAGCTCTGGGTCCTGCGGTGGGGGGTTGTTATTTATACTCATTTCCAAGGCTTTGGGGAGGCCGGGTGCCTTAGCAAAGGGCTGTCTTGTTCCCATGTTTCCATCTGGTCACCCCCCTCCTTGGTGCCGAAGATAGCCAATGCCCAGCCCCTTGATTCCTCCTTTGGTAGCTTTCACTCCCACGGGGGGAAGTGAAGATCCAGACACAGAGAGAAGATGCAGAGAGAACCAGCAAGTCAGAGGAAAGGCCACAGGTGCTCCCAGGTCCATAACTTAAGGCGCAAAACTGCTCCCCCCTGAGCGCAGATTGGAGGGAGATTTGAAGGATTTTGGAGCGATGACAGCAGACCTGATTTCCTCCTGAGACCTGGGTGAAGGGGGTCAGGGAAGAGGGCTCTGCCTTAAGAAGGATTTTTAGTGTTTATTTATTTTTGAGAGAGAGAGAGAGAGACAGAGACAGAGCATGAGCAGGGGAGGGGCAGAGAGAGAGGGAGACACACAATCCCAAGCAGGCTCCAGGCTCTGAGCGGTCAACACAGAGCCCGACACAGGGGCTCAAATTCACCAGCCATGAGATCATGACCTGAGCCGAAGTCGGACGCTTAACCGACTGAGCCACCCAGGCGCCCCAAAGCTCTATTTTACAAAGGGCTCAAAGTACCCTCATTCAAACAGTTCTTCAGAACATTTTTCTTGGCTCAATATATGTTTATGAGCCAGTGAATGAATGAATGAATGAATGAGAGATTACTAGGTTCCCCTCCCCAGAGACTCCTGGAGACCGCAATAATACCAAATCTAGATCTCTCCACAAAGTACAGGAATGGGCGAGCAGCATCAACAAGGCATTCCAACACGAGGAGAAAGCAGCCCTTGGGGCAGTCCTGTCCCCAGGCTGCACTCAAGTTTCCTTGTCTATGAAATGAACCTCCCCTAATGGTCTCAATGATCTTCTCATCAGTCAAGTCCTGGAGATGAGAAAGCTGTGGCATCAGGAGAAAGGAGTTCCAGACTCTTTCATGGTTTTGATCCCAGGCCCCCAGCACCCTCTCTGGACCCCATCCCAGCCAGGACCCCTGGAGGCTCCCAGGGGACCCCTACACAGACCCCTCAGCACAGCTGGAAAGACATGGAACCAGATGTGCAGATGCGTCACCCTCTTGCCCTCCCCATTTTGCCCACCTCGCCAGGTGTGGGGGACACCATCTGACTAGCTGGTGAGGAAGGATGAAAGCTTGGGCCCCTTACCTCTAGGTGGGATGTTACTCTCACTCCCTCATCCCTTGGTGGGAACAAACTGAAGTCTCCTCCATGCGTCTTTGCCTGAAACTCCGTGCACGCAGGACCCCCTCCCCTCCTCTGTCCTGCATATGCCCTGCTCCCTCTCAAGGTTCTCCCCGAAGTCCTTCATCAACAAATCGCTGACGCACCCAATACTCATCTCAGGGCTGCTTCCAGAAAACTGATCTCTGACAACAAGTACTCAAACACAAACACCTCTGATGAGGGTGCGTAAACACAAGAAGCCGTGGACACCTCCCAACCATCTTGAGAGGGTGGCCACTCTCCAGCTGTTTGTTCCTGGAGGAAATGGAAGCCATGTTGCTGCAACATATCCCGATTTTTTTTTTTAGTCTTTAAAGGAATTCATGGCTTTCATGAGATCTCTTGCTTTTTAAGGGTGAGGAATATCTGAGAGCATTTTTAAAACACTGTGCACAAACGCAACAAAAGCACAGGCGGCATTCAACATGCTGGCAACGAGATTCCAATATCTGATCTGCTGGTTCAAAGACTCCAGGGAAGAAATGGTTGGGAGTGACTTCTACATCCAACTAACATGCTGTCCCATCAAAAATCACCAGCACTCAAAAAAGCAGGAACATATTACCCATAATGAGAAAATCGGCCACTCTGAAAATCAGTCTGGAACTGGCACAGATTCGAATTAGCAGACAAGGAAATTGTGATATGTCTCAGTGTATCTTTTGACGCACTAAGCAACTATTAGAATGGCTAAAATTTAAGAGATTGTATCATGTGTTGGTGAAGATGTGGAGGACCTGGAACTTCCATGTACTGACAGTGGGGTTTTAAAATAAGACAAACACTTGGGAAAGCAGTTTGGCGATTTTTTTTTTAATTCGAGAGAGAGAAAGAACAAGCAAAGTAGAAGGGGCAGAAGAAGAGAGAGCGAGAGAGAGAGAGAGAGAGAGAAAGTCCCAAGCAGACTTCATGCTCAGCACAGAGCCCAACATGGGGCTTGATCCCACGACCCTAGGATCATGATCCGAGCCGAGATCAAGACTTGGACGCTCAACCAACTGAGCCACCCAGGCACCCCCTTTGGCAAATTCTTAAAAAATTAAATATACACCTACCATATGACCCACTCTTGGCTATCTACCCTAGAGAAACAAAAGCCCATGTTCATTCAAAGACTTATACATGGATTTTCACAGTAGCTTTATTCATGACAGCCAAAAACTTGAAAACAACCCTTCAACAGGTGAACGAATAAACTGTCATATATCCAAGCTATGGCCCACTATGGGAGGCCAGACAAGGTGATATAAAACCTATTTTTCCATTTGTATAAAATTCTAGGAAATTAAAATGAACCAATGGAGACATAAAGCAGATCAGCGATCTCATGGGGGAGAGGAGTGAGAGAGGACTACAAAGGGCCACAAAGAAACTTTTGGGGATTATGGACACGTCCATACCTTGCTTGTGGTTATGGTTTCACAGGTGTATACCTATGTTGAAACTCACCAGATTGTACAGCTAGATATTGCAATCCGTGATATGCCAATTATACTTCAATAACACTGTTTTTAAAACCAGGGTCTAACAGGTAATGAGCACTCAATAAACATTTGTCGAATTAAAAATAAAAATAAAAGCAATGAGTACAAAGAGTACACTGTTCCCCACCTGGACATCTTGGTGGGGGGGGTGGGGGGGGTGGGGGGATGGGGGGGTGGGGGGATGGGGGGGCACCACCACCCTTACGTCAGTTCCACGGTGGTCCCAGGGTTCATTCACGCCCTCTCCACATACCTCCACAAGCATCAAGTCGACAGTACATTTCCTCCAAGGTCATTTAATTAATATCCATGTGGAAATGAGAATGTATGTGAATTTCCACCGAAGGCCAGAGCTGCGTTGGTTCTTTATTTTATGTAATCCATATAAAAGTTTGCCTTTTATCAAGGCGTAATACCTTACTTAGGCTAAAATAAAAGTGCTTACCCTTTACAATGGGCCGAATATGATATATGAATGGGCCATTTGTTTTTAACTGCCGTGCACCATGCCCTCACCAGTGTTTACTACAAACGTAATAATGAGGTTTCAATACATTTGTATTAAACTGCCTTTTCCTCCAGCTAGGAACCCTCAAATGACCACGGAAGGGTCTAACTGATGACCCTGTAGCCAATGGCTACTTCATTTATGTTCATTTATATTTTAAGCATTTCCCACTCGTTGACATATGTTTCTTTTTTTTTTAATGTTTATTTTTGAGAGAGAGAGAGACAGAGTGTGAGCAGAGGAGGGGCAGAGAGAGGGAGATACAGAATCCGAAGCAGGCTCCAGGCTCCGAGCTGTCAGCACAGAGCTTGACGCGGGGCTCGAACTCACGAACCGTGAGATCGTGACCTGAGCCGAAGTCGACACTCAACCAACTGAGCCACCCAGGCGCCCCATCGACAATTGTTTTTTATCTTACAAGGATTTTCACAGCATCCTGTGGGAGTAAGTAGAGTGGACACATTATCCTCTCTCCATGGATGAGAAAACCCAGGCACGAATGTGGGGAGATGTGCTCAATATGACACAGCAATGAACCTGCAGCCTGACAGGCCACATGGCTGCTCACGTGGCCTCCCAGCAAAGTGGGGAGAAGAAAGCACTGTCACCAGCCCATGCCTCTCAAAGGCTGTGACCTTCACCAGTTCTCTGGGGTCAGAGGGAGCTGTTCTGTGAGGTCATCTATGGGAGCCCCAGGGCCCTAGGTGTCCCAAGTCCTATCTGCTGCAAAGACGGACCTTCCTGCCTTTACTCACTCATCAGCTGGGAGAGGATATGAATCTGATTACTGAAGGGGCCAGAAGATTCCATGGGCGTGGATGCCTTTTATCCAATTCAGCTCTGTCCCTAGAGCCCACAGGCAGTTTAAATAGATCTCAGACAGCAACCATGCTAAGAACCCAAGGTCACAGAACACATACCTCCTACATTCCACCACAAGGCCCACTGCGTGGGTCTGGGGTCTCAGAGACAGAAGGTAGGAGGGGCCGGGCTTCTCCAAGGAGAAAAGTGGGAGAATGGAGGGCTGGACTTCCAGCCCAAGCCCTGGAAACTGCATTACCCGCCTGGCATTACGAGCTCTCTCCTCTGCCATAATGCCACAAGACTAAGAGGCCAGTTAAAATGCCAAAGGCCAGCACATTAAGTGCCAGGCCCCTATCTCCAAATGGCTTTTTTTTTAATGAAATTTATCATCAAATTGGTTTCCATACATCACCCAGTGCTCATCCCAACAGGTGCCCTCCTCAATGCCCATCACCCACTTTCCACTCCCTCCCACCCCCCATCAACCTTCAGTTTATCCTCAGTTTTTAAGAGTCTCTTACGGTTTGGCTCCCTCCCTCTCTAACTTTTTTTTTTTTTTTCCTCCCCTCCCTCATGGTCTTCTGTTAAGTTTCTCAGAAACCCTCTTGCAGTGTTGGTGGGAATGCAAACTGGTGCAGCCACTCTGGAAAACAGTGTGGAGGTTCCTCAAAAAATTAAAAATAGATCTACCCTATGACCCACCAATAGCACTGCTAAGAATTTACCCAAGGGATACAGGAGTGCCGATGCATAGGGGCACTTGTACCCCAACTTCTATAGCAGCACTTTCAACAATAGCCAAATGATGGAAAGAGCCTAAATGTCCATCAACTGATGAATGGATAAAGAAATTGTGGTTTATATACACAATGGAATACTACTTGGCAATGAGAAAGAATGAAATCTGGCCTTTTGTAGCAACGTGGATGGAACTGGAGAATGTTATGCTAAGTGAAATAAGTCATACGGAGAAAGACATACCACATGTTTTCACTCTTATGTGGATCCAAATGGCTTTAAAATCAACCATCGAAACAGAAGCAGGGAGCTGCAGCCTGAGATGGAGAAACAATCCAGGAAGCTGGTGGAGAAGATCACCAACTGCGATGTCAGACAGACCTGCTTTCAGCCCCAGCTCTTCAATTCTTAGCTGTGCAACCTCAGTCACGTTACTTTGCCTCTCTGAGCCTGGGTTTCTTCATTTAGAGGACGGGGATGACGGAAGTGCCTCTGTCATTGGGTTGACATGTGGATTAAATGGGTTCGTGCACAGAAAGAGTCTAGTAAAGTGCAGGGGACACAGGAAGCGCCCACTAAATATTAGTTACTGTTATTGTTATAGTTCTGATTAGACACAGAGGAAAGGAAGGGGACCGTCTGGCCTGTTCAAGGTTTGCCAGATGGGTATCCGTGGAGGAGGGGGGCAAAACGGGGCAAAGAGAACCAAGACAGAGCCCGCTAATGCTCCAAGTGGACATGGGAGGCCGCCAGATCCTCCGCGTCCTTCTTCCGTCATCTAATATTGTTCTCACTTGACAGGTGATGAAATGAGACTCCGCCGGCTGCGCGGCAGGACCCCTCCCACCAGCAGCTCCAGTTCCACTGCCGGGCCCCGTTCCTGTGGTCTGTCCTCCACTCTTTGTCGGGACGGGGTCCCTTCCCATCTGGAGAGCCACCGGGGACAGGATGTGCCTCTTCCAGCACAGCGCAAAGAACAGCGGACCTGCTCAGGGCCGTCCTGCCTCCCTGCCGTGGCACCTGTGGACACGCGTGGGGGGTGCACCGTGACACTCTGATGAGTCCCACTCTGCCATAGCGAGAGCCCCCCCGGCCCGGCGGCCCACCTGCCCAGCATTAGGAGCACAGGACACAGACCTTCCGGCCTTCATTCCACCTACTGTGTTGCAAGCCGGGCCCAGGCGGCTCGGTGCTAAATCAGCACTTGGGGCGGGGAGTGCAGAAAGGGGCACACAGATAAATCACCAGGCCCTGCTTCCCGGGAGAACAAGCACCGACCAAGTCACAAGGTTGGCTGCGACAAGTGTCTTAGAGGCACAGGCACAGATAAAAGGCTCTGGGAGTTCCAAGAAGGGAGTCGAGCCTTCCAGCTGGAGGGCAGGGAGCAGGCATCTGACCCAGGTGCCATTTCTATGCTCCAGACAACCAAATCCATGGGGATTTAGCTCCTGACTTACCCTGGTGAGACGTGGGAACAGGTGATGGAGGTGGCTGGGAGCGCTTCTCTGAAGACCTTGAAGGGGGGCCAGAGCCAAAAGGTGCCCCCCACACTCCTCCAACACCGCTCCAGCCTCAGCCTCGGACTTCCCGTGCCTCCCCACACGCACACCTGAGGCTCCCCAAAGAGCCTGGCTGTATCTGCAACTGCATGCGGAAAGGGGCTCGCTCAGGGCCTGTGGGTGACTTCAGAGAGAGCTCTGACATCTCGTCTCCTCTGCCCTCAACTCACCCTGGGTTCCGGGGGGCCCCTGGTGGACCTCAGCCACTCAACAAGCAGGAACTGCACCCCCTACTCCCAGCCCTGGGATAAGCGCTGAGAACCCATTCAAAAGGTGAGAAGGGTTGGACCACACAGGACTAGACGGGAAACTCACAGTCACCTGTCCCTGACATCCCCAGGCTTCTCTAATCCCCTTTCATTCCTTACCTCATTCACACATCCATGTTCTTAACCAATATTTATTGAGCCCATGGTCTCTCCCTCCTTTCGAAGTTTGCTGTCTTACCACAGCGCTCCTCAAATTGAGGTGGGTTCACGAGGGACACGAGGCGGTTGTAAGCCAAGGACTTCCAAGGATTCCTGTCACTCCCACCGCATAGGGCAGCAGAATCTCAGCAGTAAATCCGGGACCCCAGACACAAGTAATGGCTCCTCCAAGGCCAGCTCCTGTGCGCGCAGCCTGTGCAGGCACGTGGGGTCTCTGAGCTCAAAAGCACCCCATATTGGGTGTGAGGCTCTGCTGTCACCATCTTGAAACTCTTAGTCATTTCCTGTTTGTGTCTTATCAGTGAAGTCCAGCGGGACCTGGCATGCACATGAGCAGGGCAGAAACGAGCATTATTAGCTTGTCTGCGGTGCTGGGCGTCCCCATCTGCAGACAGCATTTGCAATTCCTCTGAGCACAGAGTTCTAGCGGACTCGCCATGCACGCCCGCTCAGCAAGACTCAAATCCGGTACACGATAAGCACGTTATGTCTGTGACGAAAGTAACATGGGAGCTGACGATCTCAGGAAGCTGTGTTTTCCATTCAGACCAGAACTTTCTTTGAACACGGCAAGGAGGAAATGGCTTCTAGGGAAACATATCCAACCAAGGGAAGGGGAGAAGGGAGCCATGCACGGATCTCATTCCTTTCGATCTTTGATTCCTCGCCAGTAAGCCAAGGCGGCGAGAGCTGTAGGATGTGTGCGCATCGAGAGGTGCCATGAAGGGGGTGCCTGGGTGGCTCAGTCGGTTGGGCGTCCGACTTCGGCTCAGGTCAGGATCTCGCGGTCCGTGAGTTCTAGCCGCGCTTCCGGCTCTGCGCCGACCGCTCAGAGCCTGGAGCCTGTTTCAGATTCTGTGTCTCCCTCTCTCTCTGACCCTCCCCCGTTCATGCTCTGTCTCTCTCTGTCTCAAAAATAAATAAACGTTAAAAAAAATTTTTTTTTTTAAAAAGAGGTGCCATGAAAACGGTAGAGCGATCCGTTTTGTGAGAGCCCCTACTATTCACGTGTGAACTGTGACGTACGATTGTGTCGTTCTGGTGGTTCTTCTAGGTAAATGCTCTTATATTTTCATCCAAGGCCAGCATTGCACAAGGTAACAGTAAAACTCATGCTAATAATTTAATTTCTAAATTTTCATTTACTTGGAACTACATTAAACAGCAGAATGAAAACACCTTGAAAGACCATGCAGAAAAAGAAAGAGCTTCATGTTTTAGTAGCTTTGATGGCACTTTTTCCCCTGATGCTTGAACAAGGCACCTGCATTTTCATTTTGTACGGGGGTCCGCAAATTAGGTAGCCAGCTCTGTGTGCACCTGTTCAGGTGCACAGCAGAGGAATCTTAGACAACATTCAGCTGGGTGACGGTGGCAGAGCTCTGCAGGCCCCAGATTCAGGAGCAGCGACGTGCTGGGCTGGTTCTTATGGCTCATGCCAGCTCCCAACATTCAGCAAGCATCTCGCCCCAAGTCTGCATTTGATAACATAACATCATAACTTGCAATCTGGCATGGTGGGGGTATTTACACTGCAGAAATTAGCAGGCACTATGGACCAGGCCTTTTTTTCCAGACAGCTACTGTTAAACTCTCACCAGCACATGACTGGTCAGAAACTATCTGGCTCGACCTCCTCAGGGCACCAAAAGCGAGGGCGATGTGATTGGTCAAGGTCCCACCATTCCTAAGGAGAGGCCTGTCTTATTCGGTTTCCAAGGTCTTCCCGTGGAAAAGAGTGGTCCCAGAGAGACCATCGAAAACCAAGCAGATCCCTGTCCCAGGGATGATGCAGGCGCTCCTGGGATAAAATGGGGGTTAACTGGACTGTGTCCCTCCTTGGGTTGTCCTGTCACCAGGCAGGAAGGGTAACCTTTGCCTATAAATGCTGGGTCTCGCTCCAGAACATGCCTCCCGACCCATAATTGCTTGCAGAACATGCTGTTTCCACTTAGGGAAACCTGAGCTTCCTTCCAAATGGCACCGGGCATGACCTGAAATTACATGTTTGCCTTCTGAAATGGACACACAAGGCAAGCCCGCTGCCCTGGAGTCCCAGCAGACGGGGATGCAGGAGGCGCTGGCGGGCGCTGGCTAATACACAAGAAGCCGTAGTACCCGGTGAAGCCCCAACCGGAAGCAGGGCCTCCTACAGATTCAGCTGCAATGCAGAAGCCTGCATTTGTGCCATTGCTATGCATGCCTGAACCTCCCCGCCCCCGTCGGGGTACTGCCCTGCAGCCCGTGCCTGGACACCCCCACCCCCGGAGTATTGCTCTGCCGCTTGGGCCACTGGGCAGTGCCCCACTCTGAGGGGGCTGATCAGTGCCCCACTCTGTCTAAAGTCTTCATTCATTGACGTAAAACACACTTGGCAGGCATTGAAGACGCAAACCTGAATGAAACGTTTATCCTGTGCTTACGGGGCTCACAGTCTGGTGAGCGAAATAGAGGTAGAAACAAATAATTCTAATTTAAAGGAGACTGTGGGGCACCTGGGTAGCTCAGTCGGTTGAGCGTCCGACTTTAGCTCAGGTCATGATCTCGAGGTCCGTGAGTTCGAGCCCCGCGTCGGGCTCTGTGCTGACAGCTCAGAGCCTGGAGCCTGCTTCGGATTCTGTGTCTCCTTCTCTCTCTGCCCCTCCCCCACTCATGCTCTGTCTCTCTCTCTCTCTCTCTCTGTGTCAAAAATAAATAAAACATATATATGTATATATATATATATATACACATATATATATATACACATATATAATAAAGGAGACTGTGATGTGTTCCTGGAGAGAAGAAGGAAACATAACAGGATTATTTCTGGCCTAGAAGGGAAGGGTGGGGTCTAGGGTGGTGTGGCTGAGGAGATGATACTCAATCCTGACACTGAAGAATGAGTAGAATCCGAATGTTTTATGGATTCAAAGTACTTGCTGAGCATCCGTTGATTTGATTGTATTAACCACGCTATCGAATAGAACAAGAAAGATAGTGTTAGCTCCACTTACAAGAGGTGGAAATTAGGGGTCGAGGTGACTTTCCCGTGATCATGTAAGGAGGAGAGGAAGAACAGGGCTGAAAATAGAACAGATGGGGAAAGAGGTGAGACGTTAGTTTCTATGTAACAGGAAGAGAAGCTTGTCTTAGAAATCGATGTGCGAGAGGGCTGGCTCTCATTTCCCCGGATCCTGACACAAGGGCGTCCATCTTATTCCCACTGGGAGATAACGCTCTCCGACCTCTGCCTTCTCTCTTCTCCACAAATGCTCACTCAGCATCTGGCCACCAGCAGCCCCTGATTTCTGAGCCCCCTCAACTCCGGTTGTGCCTCTGGCCCCACCCGGTGTCCCCCAGGCAGCACCCGCGAGCTGGTCAGCAAGGCGTGTGGAGCTGACTCCTGAAGAGAAAATCTGGGGACTCCTAGACGCAATCCCTGCAGCCTCGTTGGCTCCATCCACAGGGGCACCCTGTCCCTCCGGCCGCACAGAACGGCCTGAAGAGCCTGAGAAACATGGAGTCCTGGGCCCCACCTCAGCTGATTCTGGTTCAGGGTCTGTGGTCGGGCTGGGAAATCTATATGACTTCTTTAAAGTTCCCAAGCTAAAAATGAGAAGCATACAGGGGTGTATTTAAGTCTATCTGTACAGTTTAATCTCAGCCATGACTGTAGGTACCAGGATATTCGAGGTGGTATTTCGCATTTTCGTTAACACATAAGGGGGATGAAAAACATTTAAAGCTCTCCAAGTAACCTGACATACCCAGATTGGGGAATGAGTCTTCGATGCCCCTGGGAGTCATTTCACTGGTCAGCTCTGTCTTCAAGCAGAAGTGCCTTTTAGTCAAGCCTTCCCACCCAGGTCTCTGGGGAAGAGGTGGTGACAGCCTCCTTCCCATCCTTCCCCCTTGTCTCACCTGTTGCCCACCCCCCGACAGATGGCCCTCCCAGTGGCACACCTCCATCCCACCGACCGCACCTGCATCCCTACGGATGCATCCGAGGGATGCATCCCTTGACTCCAACAAAGAGACATTTTCCTTTTGCACTCAAGGGGGACAGAAGCTTGCAGAGTTCAAGATATTAAGTGAGACAATACTTTGTTTTAACTTTATCTAGAAAGAAACAGAGAGTGTGAGTGGGGGAGGGGCAGAGAGACGGAGAGAGAACCCGCACTGTCAGCATGAAGTCAGACACGGGGATCAAACTTGCCAACTATGAGATCACGATCTGAGCGGAAACCAAGAGTCCGATGCTTAACTGAGCCACCCAGGCGCCCCGGCAATAAATTTTTTAGATGGAAGTAATACAAAGCTTTGAAGGGAATGTGTCAGGGTGATATAGGAGTGAGTGTAGGAAGAAGAGGAATAGGGATTCTCCTGACACGTCCACACTGAGAAGACACGGGAGGCATTCATCTACTTGGGCTGGAGGCCATGAGTCTCAAATCAAGAGGTTGTCCTGGCCGCTTCCTTCTGAGAGCCGTGAGGGAAGAATCCATTCTTCCTTTCCTCTCAGCTTGCAGACAGCTGTCTTCACATCGTCTTTTCTTGGCGTATCTATGCCCAAATGTTTACAAGGACACCACTCATATGTGGTTAGGACTCACCCTAATGATCTCACTTTAACTTCATCACCTCTGCAAAGACCCTGTCTCCAAATAAGGTCATACTCTGAGGTTCTGGGAGTTAAGACTTCAGCACATTAATCTGGGGGGAGACACAATTCAACCCGGAAGACTGACCTAAAATCTCATCTGTTGTCGAAGTGGACCAAGAGATACAAACCGTCAATTACAAAGTAAGGGATGCAAATGTATGGTCAATACAGGGATAGCATGGGTTTGTTATATACGGCCTTTATAGACTGAGGTACATTTCTTCTAAGAGTTTTTGGAATAAACAAAGAGTATCCATTGTAAAAGGCTTTATCTGTATCTATCAAGATGATCATATATCAGACTGATTTCTGAATATCTAACCACCCTTGTGTCTCTAAATTAAATCTTACTTTATAGTGGTAAAAATAAAATAAAATAAAATAAAATAAAATAAAATAAAATAATAATATTAAATACAATAAATTACAATACAATACAATACAATACAACACAATACAATACAATCTGTTTTCGCAATACCCGATGACTCCAGCCCGTCTGCCTGTTTCACAGAAAGGCAAAACTGAGGTACAGGCACAAGCAGGCTGCCTGTCCATTGGAACTGCAGGGAATCGGTGTCAGGAGCCAGAAGCTGACCCAGCAACCCGGACGCCCAGCCTGGAGTGGTCACCACAGGCTCCTGTAAAGCCAGAAAGCAGAGGCCTCAGAACTGGAATCCGAGTCCATCCAATATCGTGTGGTTTGCTCAGAGAGTCTTTTATTTACTTTAAAATACAGACGTATAGAGAACTGCATGCGCTCCAACATATGGGAAACAACCTCTGTTCAGATGATCTGCAAAACCCCAAATTGTCCCCATTGGGTTCCCAGGAACCTCTCTGTGAGCCTAGCCGGACCTCAAACCCCACTGCCTGGACAAGCTGTAGCTAGTCATTCCGGTCACTCTGGAGTCTGAAAATCCCTCACGTGACCCCATCCCCTCTTCCTTGCCTTTGCCACATCATCAGAATTCACCAAGTCCATACTCAAAAAGCATGCTTTTCCTCGCCTCCAATGTCTCAAATTACCTTCTAGATGACATGGGGCAATCACGCCCCACGTCTCCCAAGGCTGATCTGACCGTCCAGGGAAAGGGATTTAGATTGGACCCTGGGGAGAACTTCCCGATGTGCTCAGACAGCCTCTGAGGGGGAGCTCTGGTCAGCCTCTGAGGGGGAGCTCAGTAGACCCTGGCTGAGGCCGTGCTGGGGGATTTAGTCTGAGGCTGCCCCTGGTTCCCTGTGGCTCAGCTGTGTCCCGAAATAATGAACTCAGCCTCCTGTGGGTCCCCCCATGTGAGTGTAAAGGCACTAAAACATGCACGGGGAGAATTCATCCATTTCGCCAAGGGAGCAGGACTTCTCGGGGACAGCCCACATCATTGCTGTCACCACCAGCCCTTTGTGAGGAGCTTCTGGGGGACGGCACAGTGCTCGACCTGCACACCGGGACTCTCCAAGCTTCGCGGCCAAAGGCAGACACAGTAGAATAAATGGACTCATCGACCACCCGTGTGTGGTCGCTCCGCCCTCTGTGTCTCCTCTCTTCCCTGTGCTACATTGCGGAGAACTGCAGTTCCCAGGTCGCCTTGCCCTCTGACTCGGGGGCAGCGTTGACATGGGGGCACGATGGGAGGCCGAGAGGCAGAAGGAAGACTACGCTATTTCTGCCCCGCCCTTTCTGCTTCGGGCAGCATCTCTACCAGTGGCTGCTTCCGCCCCGTGGCTCTGGCCCCCACCACACGGGTTGCCCATGGTCTCAGCCTCTGCCAGGCGGCCCCCATCCTGGTGGCCAGTCATGCCACCCCCTTCCTTATCCCTCCAGCCCCAGAGGTGCTGGAATCTTCCCGCACCCTTTGGTTTCTCTGCTCTGGCATCCCTAGCGTTCAACTCTCCGCATGTAAAATCCTCCCAGTGGTTTCTGTTTTCTGTCTGGGCCCCGACTAATACCGCGAATGACAGAAATCCAATTCAAACCCGCCAGGAAAGAGGAGGAATGTGTTGCCTCACAGAAGGAAGCTGCGGGCAAGACAGGGAAGCAGCTGGGTCTTAGGAGCAACTGGATCCAGAATTCTCTCACTGCTCATCTCTGCTTCTCTCTGCAGGCCAGCTTCCTGCCCCCAGATAGGTTTCCTCCGCGGTCCTCCGTGTGGCCCCTAGCAGCTCTCAGGCACGTGTGCAGGTTCAATGCCAAAAGGGAACAACGGGTATTCCTTCAGTTCTGATTAAAAAGACCCCAGGCGAGGACTAGCTGAGGATATGTGCCCACCTCCATGGCCAAGAAACTGGGAATTGGTTGACAGAGTCCACTGGAATCACGTGACTTGGGGGGGGGGGGCACCTAAGAAAATGAGGCCAGAGTCACAGCTTAAGTGATTGGGCTTGTCGGGAGGTGCAATCCCAAGGCAGAAAGGGTGCGGGCAAGGGTAGCTGGGTGGGAAGAAAAGGGCACAGGTGCAATCAGTGCATTACGGCGTGGTGCACAGTTTCCCAAGAGGCCACAGCCAGCTGTGGGCACTATCACTGCACCCAAGACCATCCTGTCATACGGACGAAGGGAGAAACATTGACCTGCTGGACTCCCCCGTCGGCTGTCTATCTTACGTCAAAATGGTCCACACGAGGAATTAGCTCCCCCACGCTGCTGGCACCTCGAGGGAGCACCTGTGAAGTCAGGTGCCTCCTGTACCTCACTCCATCAGAGACCAGGGTGGGGAGAAATGAGGGACTCTGGGGACCAGGTCGGGCAGGAGCCCCCATGGCAGGAGCGATGGAAGCCACGGTGGCGCCCAGATGCTTCCCAGGGGAGGGAGGCCCTAGGAGGAGCTGTGGCTGCGGCTGTGGCAGGCGAGGATCTCCACGAGCAGGTGGTGAGCACCCAGGAGAGAGGAAAGGCCAAGCAAATTTGAGGTGACGAAGACGTTGTTGAGACAGGGGTGAGGGGGAAGGGCGGCAAACGATGGAAGCGCTGTCCCAGAAGGATGGGGTCCTATGGGGACAAAACAAGAGCTTTAGGGGATAAGCAGTGCCAGGCCGAACGACATAAGGATGGAGCGACACAGGGTCTCCCCATTATACACACAGCAGGGGCACATAAGAGAAATGTGGGGAATGCCAAGAGAGGCTCAGAGCTGGGCTTTCTGGCACCACGCCTGTGTTCTCTCTCTTCTTCCTTCCTTTCTCTGAGCACCTGCTCTGGCCACATGCCGTTTCAGGTGACTGTTACACTGTCTGTGCCCACACTCACGTGCCCTGAATGCAAGCACTTCCCGCGGCCTCCATGCTGGCCAGCCATCTTCCTCCCCACCCTGGGCTCCCTAACTAGTCCCCCCTCCCCGCTTTTCTAGACTTCTTTGCATCACACGGCCGCCAGATGGACCTAATAAAACCCAGATCAGCTCTTGTTTGTTCTGTCCCCTTCTCCAAACCACCCCCCTCAAAGTTTTCCCATCACATTTCAGACAAAAGCCACCCTCCTATGCTCCTACGGGATCGGGCCTTTAAACCTCTGGCTTCCTACCTCTCAGTCTCCCCTCACTTACCCGTCTCAGCCACCCTGGCCATTTTCCTGATACTGGAGCCCAGCCTGCGTGTTCCCAACCTCAGGGCCTTCGCTCCTGCTGTTCTCTCTCCATGAACCGTTCCTCACCTGGGTATCATCGTGGCCCGTGCCCTCGCCTCTTTTGGGTCTCTGCACTGAGTCACCCTCCCAGAAAGTCCCCCCACCCAATCACCCAAGCTACATCCCCTTGTTCTTCTCTGTGCCTCACGCACTTACCACTCACTGACATCACAGCATGTGTGTGTGTGTGTGTGTGTGTGTGTGTGTGTGTGTGTCTGTGCACGCGTCTCTTCTTCTTCCCCATTGGAATGTACAACCCACGCACTTAGGGGCTTGTCATATTTCCTGCCATAGCTAAAAACCGTGCCTGGAACTATAGGTTCTCCATACATATTTGCGTGATGAATGGATCAGTCTGCTGGGGGATAGATGAGTGTGTGATGAGGGCACAAGAGACGAACAAGTGACCATCAGGAAGGCCTGGGGCAGGGTGCTGCAGCCAGAGTGGTCTGGGAAGTCCCAGAGGCCATCAGCAGCTAGGATACATCCGGCCCGCCGTTTCCAAAACAGTTCAAGGATGACAGAAGACTGTGATCAGAGACAAAGAAGGCTGCCCGACAGAGGCCAGACTACCTCTGGTGCAGAACAGTGCAAGGTGGGCGTCAGGATAAACACAGTGAAGCCGCTCAGGGCCTATGCTGAAAATTGCCTATTTCTGTCTTAACAATGCTTGTCACAGAACGTCAGGGAGAAGGGGAGACTGGGCATCAGCCGGGTCAGCTCTCCTGCCGCAGAGCCTAGGAAACTGAGTCTCAGGGAGAGCAAACGACTTTTTTTTCCTTATGATGAAGTAAGTTGGTGGCCGAGCCCATTGTGACAGATTTTTAGACCCTCTTGGCCTCTCAGTCGCTTGAAGGATTCGGTCCTACGGACACGCCTCCTTTCTGACGAAGACTGAAAAACTTTCACACCAACTGCTGCTGAGAGGAAACGTGGCCATTAAAGAAGCCTCGTCATATTTAAATTTAAGGCAAACCTCCTGATTTGTCAGGAGACAGAGGATTTTCTACCTCTTTTTAAAAAATAGGTTTTGCAAATATCATGAGGGTTGGGACCACACTTGTGTGATTCACATTGCTTTCCGGGCACCTGGCACATGGTGAGGACACAGTCATTAGGGTTCACTTAATTGGTTAGGAAGACTGGAAAGTCATTGCTCTGCAGGAAGAGGGCTGGGCATTTTCTCCATTTTGCGTCCATATGTGGGGAAGATGCAGGGAGGAATCAGACTGGCCATGGCAGCATTAGGATGAGAAACCAAGGGATGTCCCCAGCTCAAAAACTTCGGCGATGGATTAAAACACAACTTCACCACTCAGCGCTCACGATGTTTGTCTCGATTTAGAGCGTAAGAATTGCTGGTGCAAAACCTGGGAATTATTCATACCCTGGTAGAGTTCGACCCAAGCAGGTCTGTCACAAGAATTGGCCTATGAAATCTTCAATTACGAAATTATCGACATTTTCCAACTGCCATCAATATTAGCGAGAAAGCTACCTTGTTCTTAAGAGTTTGCCTCTTTCTAAACTTGCTTCTTAAGACTCCAGTTTACTTATAAATGGTTTCAATAAAGAGTTCTGTTCACTTCCAGCATGTGGGCGTCGGTCATGTGTAACAAAGGACCGCCATTTCCACACGCCCTAAGAGCAGTTCACTTCTTCTAGGACATGAACAAACTTCCTACAAGCGGAGGCAGCAAATCTAAATATAGACCCAGACAGTGAATAGCCCAGTGGAAACTGAGGACAGCACCACCCACAGGCCAGACAGACCTCCTTCCTGGGCCATTCCTGAAGGTTCTCATCTGCTCTTCCTCCAGCCTTAATGTTCTCCACAGGGCAAGGACTTGAGACACAAAGGGAATATGCCAGCCTAAAGCCCAGCAATCCTCTCCGAACCACACTCTGGTCACCTGTGCGGGCCTCTGCCCAGGGGTCCTTCTCCCAAGACCGGCCCAAACCACTTTACTGGCATGCACACACCTAGACTTGAGGGGTAGCCAGACTTGGCTTTAGGAGGTGGGGCGGCCCCATGAACACACACAGAGGCTCCAGGCTCAGGCTGGAGATGGGAGCCGGGAGAACAGATGGGTGGGTATGGGAGGCAGGAACCATGGAGTTTTCCCCATTCCAGTATATTCTGGCACAGAACTCCGAAGAGTCTGAAGTTCTAAGTTAAGGGGCACCTGGGTGGCTCGGTCGGTTAGGCATCTGACTTGGGCTCAGGTCATGATCTCACTGCTCATGAGTTCAAGCCCCGCGTCAGGCTCTGTGCTGACAGCTCAGAGCCTGGGGCCTGCTTCAGATTCTGTCTCCGTCTCTCTACCCTGCCTTTGCTCGTGCTCTCTCTCTCTCTCTCTCAAATATAAAATTAAAAAAAAATTAAAGTTCTAAGTCAAAAGCTGATCTTCCAGGTTGTTATAAAGGGTTGTTTTTTTTTTTTGTTTTTTGGGTTTTTGTGTGTGTGTGTGTGTTTTGGTCGAGGAAGGAGGAAAGAACACACACTGTAACTTGGTTTTTTGGGGTTTTGTTGGTTGGTTGGTTTTTTATACACTAGTGTTTTGAATACACTAGATGGACTCCTCCTTCAAGCCCCAGTGATATTAGGACTGGGCTTGGATCAGAAGCCACTTCTCTCCATCGAGTTCTTGAGGCCACAGCTTTGAAGTACAAAGCCTGCAAAGGCTGGGGGTGGGATTGCAGTGCCCAAATCCCAAACAAGCAACCCCATTGCCGCAGGATTCACCCCAGCAGAGGCTTCCCCGAATTCGAGCTTCCGGCATCCCACTGTCAGAAGGAAAAAGAGTTTCCTAGGGAATATGGTGAGCTGCCAAGGTCACCGGGCTTAAGTCAGCCATTCCCAAAGTGGGAAAAGAAGAAGGCTAGATCAGAGAATTTGGGTGGGGAGAAGGGAGGACGACCGTAGGGACTTTAGAAAGGCCCCGAGAGGTTACGCTCTTTGGAGTGTGATTCCCTGCAAGGCTCGTAAGACTTTTGAGAGCTGGGGAAGGAAGAAGCAGAGATGATCTGGGTTTTCCTGAACCTTAGAGCCAGTGCGCAAAGGAGTGGAGTTTGGCTCTATGTCAGGTAACGGCAGGGGTGTCTGGGTCCAGAGGAGTTCTCAGAGCCGTAGAGAAAGACAAGGAGACAGGGCACTTACAACACACGGAGCCGGCTTCTCCAGGGGGCACTGTGCCTGGGGCCCACGCTGTTTGGGGGACCCCTCAGAAGTGCTTTTATTTTCCTTTCCTTAAAACTCATAACACAAAAATCAGTATAGTAAGAGTGAGTATGCAATCGTGAATTCAGCCTGAATTATATTTGTCTTTATACCAATGTGGTCATATAATTTGTAATGTTTTTCTACACAGGAAGGAGCCCACAAGGGCAAGATGCTTCAGGCCCCTTAGAAATCAAAGCGGGGCTCCCGACAGCAAAGGCCTCGAGGGGGCTGCTGCCCCTGGGGAGACATGGCTCAGGTCTGAGGACCTCTTCGGCATTGGCCAACAGCACCAGAGCTGGGAGCAGAGCCGTGGAGGGTAGAATGAAGAGGTACAAAATACTTGGCCAGCAGACGGGCACACAGCAAGAATCAGCTACTACTGGGAATTACTGACTACCGTTCACATCCACTGGCGCCCAAGAGATAGCTGACTGGGCTGGTTAAGATCATAGGCTTGAAATGACAAGTCCAGATGCCAATCCCTGCTTTGTATCTCACCCAAGGTGTGACTTTGGGCAAGAACCTCAGTTTCCCAAACTGTCAAACGTGAATACTACCTTCGGAGGGGACTACAGAGCCCCACACATAATAGCTGCTCAGCGAGCGCTAACGATGGACGCTGACATTTTCGGGGTCTGATGAGACGCAGGTCCCCAGAGGGTAAGCGAAATATCTCCCTGCGCCCCACCAAGTCTCTCCCTCCTATCTTCAATCAGCTATTCAAATTCTTGTTTGTGAAAAGGTAGACAAGAATCTCAAGGGCAAAGTAAGACAGCGGGCTTAGGGGGAAGTGGTGTAAGGACAGTAACAACAACATCAGCTCAGTATCTACGAGGTCTGAAAAGCACACAGTGAGGTATAGCAAATCAATACATTGTACGCCTTAAGCTACACATTGCTGTATGTCAATTCTATCCCAGTTTCTTAAAAACACACGGAGTCAGGGTCTCTGGACTCGTCTGGACAGCTTCCACCCCAGGACTGGAGAGGAAAGAGAAGGAAACAGTTGAGACCCCACTCGGAGAGAGCCTGTGAAGGTCTCCCTTCTAGCAACCTGGGGGTTGTAATTCCGTGCATTCGGCCAGATGGGTTGGCTCCTCTCCCTGCTTGCGAGCCCCCTATCTCCAGGTGAGACTAGTGAGAAACCCCAGGGACCCCCGGAGACCTTCTTGCTTTTATGGTTTCTAGGGAAAGGGGACTTGGCAGCCCCTTCCTCTCTCCCTGAACTATTAAAGCAATTTACAAATATGTCCCAGAAATGGTGCCGAAGCCACAGAACTTTCTGGAGATCTGAAAATCCCACATTGGCCTCTGTCCTTTCCTACCATTCTTCATTCATCTGACTTGCACTGCAAGGCTGCTATCTACCGAAGACCCTCTTAGCAGGAAATTAATTCAGAGAGACCATTTTTCAAACCTTTTTTTTTTAATAAAGGCTGATTTTTTTTTACCTTTTTATGTTAGGGTAAAAACAAAAACCAGCTACATCCAGACCAACAACCTGTCTTTCTAAAAAAAAAAAAAAAAAAAAACTTTATTGGACTAAAATCAACCAAATGCTTTGTTTTTAATTTCCCAAACCAAACAACATGTGCAGATCTAGGATCTACGTTTCATACCCTTCTTCCCAACCAGCTCATCCCTGACGCAGAACACAAGTAAAACCAAACAAACAGGAGAGAAGGGTGGGCAGAACAAGGCTCATTCCTTCCGGGCCAGCTGCCTGATTTCCATCAGGCCAAGCCTGAGACTTTTGTGGTCCAGCCATGGTTGATTATGACTTGGAGGCTGACAAGGGAGCACAGGCATCTGCAGAAGCTAGAACTCTCTGATGGCTGCCCCGAATCATTTCAAAGAAAAATCATGCCATGAGGTTATTAAAGCCTCCATCAGCCAGCATCGGGGCTGTGTGTAAAGAACCTTCAAATCATGTATCAAAAGATCCCAGCCTTAGAAATCAGCAAATCATTTTGAAGACTTAAAGCCCCTTGACCAGCAGATCAACAGGGCAAGTCTCCCCCTAGCCAGGGCTGGAATTGAGGGGTCCAGCCCCCCCCCCCACTACTTTCTTCCATCACCCAGCTGAGACCCCCAAGCAACCAAGGGGAAAGTTCTGGGTCTCGCTCACCATGCTTCCATGTGAAATATCAGAAATCAGCAGAACCGCACTGGCTCCCCCACCCACCCTCTCCCACCCCACAATCACTAAATGAACTCAGCTGAAAGTTTCCAAAGAATTTCACTTTGGGGCCAAGCCCAGAGATGGAAACTTTTAGCCTGGGAAGGGAATTTAGCAGGAAGCAGAGCAAGTGAAAACAGAAGGGCAGAAGGAGGAGGTAATGAGAGAGGCATCACCGCCTCTGCACATGCAGCCCACAAGGCCCGGCACCACGCCTGGCCCGACCTGCAATTTCCCCACCAAGTGAGGCATCCAGCTGCCGTGGGAATGGTGCCTTGGCAGGTAGGTGCTGGCCTCCTATCCCTGGGGCCAATATACTGGAGGCGATCTCTGGTCTTTGTCCCCTGTACCTGGCCAACGCATCCTCACCTTGCACCCTACTTTCAGAGATACCCCTGAGAGCTCTGAGCTGGGGACTTGCTCTGGGGACTAACCACGCCTGACCTAACGTGGAGGTCATCGGAGGCTGCAGGAGAGGGTGCCATGGGGTCTACAGGGCCTCCTTCTGGCCCCAGAGGAGGCACTCAAATGACCAAGGCAAGAAGCCCCTGTCTAAGTGGGGAAGGTGGAGACAGGATGGCAATGTCTCCGAATAGACTTAGGCACCTCCCTGTCGCAAAATGCTTCTCTGAAGGTGGGGGCCCCACACCACCTGCCAGGGCCGCTGGCAGAGCTAAGGGGAAGAATGCACGTGAAGCTCTCAGCTGGGTCCTGACACCGCCAATTGACCACTGACCGCCAGAACGAAAGCCCTTGAAGCAGGGCACCATCTGGCTCTGCACCCCCAATGCCCGGCACTCTACCAAGCATACAGTGGTGCCTAATTAATACTAGATGGATGGCCAGTCACACACTGAGACCGAGTGGAGTGCTGCAGGACCCAGGAGGGCCACACACACACACACACACACGTCACCAGCAGCCAGACCCCTGGTTCCTGAAAGGTGGGAGAGATACTGCATCTCTGTGACACGGAAGCTGCTTCCTACCAATGCTGGAGAGCCCAGTGAACTGAGGGGTCCCCCAGGGAGGCTGGCCAGGGCAGAGGGTTAAAAGCAATAAGGTGTGCCAGTTAAGAGTTCACTGTCAAGCCCAGTTCCAGAAGCCAGGCTGAAGTCAGAAGCCTCTCTTCCAGGCACACTCTGATTTGCATCACGAGGAGAAGCTTAGAAATAAAGACCCCAGTGGGAGAGACTCTGGGGCCACTGCGGGTACAACCCGTCCTGTGGCCAGGAAGTGGTGTGTGTGTGCACGAGGCAGAACACAGCGGGCGGAGGTTGTTGTCATCAGTATGGCTCGCGGATACAAGTACGGTCTCCGTTTTACATACAAGGAAACTGAGGCACACAAGTTCAGTCACTTACCCAAGTTCCCATGGCTGCTGGGTAGCAGTTTGGATTTGAGCCCACCCCACCTCTCTGGCCCCAGAGTTTAGGACCCTCATTACCACACTCTTCTGCCCTAAGAGGTAGAGAGTATAGCTCTGGGAGTTAAATGGATTCAGTTGTCTGCCACTGCCTTAGCCCAGGAGGGCATCCTGGAGGAGGCAGGCCCTGATGAGTCCTGAGAAAGCAGAGGCAGGGGCACTAAGCAATTCAGGAAGGAACGGGCTTCCCAGATCAGGACCCTCAGAGACAGTGGCCAAGTGGGGATCAGGCAGCCCGTGAGCACCTTTGGGGTGAGAGGTAACAAACACCAGGACGTCCCCCAAATATCACTCACAAGCGTGTCCTGGTGCCTAGAATCATCCCTTTTAAAAACAAACGCAAAAAGAAACTTGCGTTCCTTTACCAGTACCCTGGGATCTGAGAAGAGAGGAGAGGGTCGCACTTAGCCATCAGTCTGGTCCACAGACTTTCAGAGGTGTCCACTGCCCCGGCCGGGCCCCCCGAGTCCTCGCACTCGGGCCCCGACCTGCTTGTCCTGCATCATGGTCGTCGCCTCCCCCAACTTCCCATGGACCAGCCACCCAAGTAAGGGTGAACCCATGTGCCTCAACTCCATGAGCCCTTGACCTCGCCCATCTATCCCATCAGCCTGAGTTGAAAAGTCGTACACATCCTGCAAAGCCCAGCTCAAATGTCACCATCCAGCTTCAGGTAGACTTTCTAAATTCCCCTGGGCTCCCCCACCCCCCAAACTCGGTTCTCAGGACAAGAACAAGTCCTTAATGGGACGCACTACAGTTATCATTTACGTATCTATCCCCTGCCCCAAAGTCCCTCCAGGAAGACTAAGCCACCCTCATGCCCCTCAGAGGGTCTGGAAAGGCAAATTTGCTATTATTATTAGTGATGTATGTATTTTTATGTCTGCCTTTTTGACCGTGGTAAAATACAGAAAACATAAAATTTATCATTTTGACTACTTGTAAGTGTAGCGTTCTTTGGAATCAAGTCCATTCACAATATTGTGCAACTGTCACCACTATGCGTCTCCAGAACTTTCTCGTCATCCCAAACTAAAACACCCTGCGCCTCCAACAATAAACCCCTCACCCTGCCCCCGCTGAGCCCCTGGTAACCACTCTTCTCCTTTCTGTCTCTGAATCTGACTACCCTGGGGACCTCATCTAAATGGGACCCCACGGTATGTCCTTTGGTGTCTGGCTTGTTTCATGAAATAAAGCACCTTCAAGGGTCGTCCACATTGTGGCCCGTGTCAGAATTTCACTCTTCTTAAGGCTGAATAACTTCGATTTGTATGGAAAATTGCAGGAAGATTGCTCCCGACAATATTTATCAATATGATACATTTCGTTCATCCGCCGATGACACTTGCTCCCGCCTCCCGCCACGGTGAGCACAGATGGTCGCTGTGAACACGGGCATGCAAATAGAAAGGCGATTTTTTTTTTTTAACATTTATTTATGTTTGAGAAGAGAGAGACAGAGCATGAGAAAGAGGGAGACACAGAATCTGAAACAGGCTCCAGGCTCCGAGCTGTCAGCAGAGAGCCCGCCGCGGGGCTCGAACTCACGGACCACGAGATCATGACCCAAACCTAAGTCGGACGCTCAACCGACTGAGCCACCCAGGCGCCCCTAGAAAGGCGATTTTTGAGGGGGATGAGAAAGGACTGTGGGTTCAAGGGTCAAGCCTAAGGAAGGGGCCCCGGAGGGGCGGGGGAGAAGCCGCAGCTGCCCCCTGCTGCCTTGGTCTCCCTTTGCCAGGCGGGAGGAGGGGGCTGGGATGGCTCACATGTCAGACACGTGCACAGGCACAGGAGAAAACATGCCGTGTGGCTTCTTGCCAGAGCCGCACGTGCCCTCCCCGCATCCTCAAGGTCGCCTTCCGCACAAATACTGTTAACGTGCCCATTTACGGGAAAAGAAAACAAGGCCTGGGGGGGGGTGGGGGGTGGTGAAGAGGTGTACCGGCATCACCAGCTAGCAAGAGACAGAGCCAGGATCAGAACCCGGAATCCTGGCTTTGGGTCTGTGCTGGAGACCCCGACAGGGAGCTCTTCCGCCCCGGGTGTGGGGGGAAGGCAGGGCAAAATGTTCTCATGCCTTGATCTGCCTCAACATCTTCCCCAAACAGAGAGGAGGAAGGACTGGAGTCGAAGCATTTGGGAGAATGTGGTGGAGAGGTGTCTGGCCCGCCGGGCTGGAGTCTTGGACTCAAGAAGATGAGGGGCCCACGAGGGGGCCACAGGGGGTGGCTAGCCCCCAGAGGAGAAAGGGTGTAATTCTGAGGCCAGCGGGACTCCTGGAAGGGGAGCCTTCTTGGCAGCCCGGGTTTCCGTGGGCCCCACTTGCCTCGGGAACCACAAAGCCAAAATGTAAAGGAATCTATTTTCTAAGGAAAACACATACTTATACATTCTGAGTAATTTCCCGTGGAACTAGGAAAAAATAAACACAACACCCCAAATGGTTTTTTGCTTACAAATGGTTTCAAGCAAGAAGAAGTGGCAGGAGAAAATATAGGGTCAGGGGAAATGCTCTGCTGGTTCCAAACCTCAGAAACAGCCCGGAGGCTTGAAGGGGCTGGAGGGATGAGGAGGAGTGGGGAGGGGTGGGGGTGAGGAGGGCTGGGGTGTGGTAGGGGTGAGGAGGGCTGGGAGGTGATGGGGGTGAAGAGGGCTGGGGAAGGAAGGGGAAGGAAGGAGAGGAACGTGAGGGCTAAGGGGACAGGACAGCCAACATGGGGGTGAGGCGCCCAGACCCAGAGGCCTGCTGGCTCCTCTCCTAAGACCTCCTTGCCTCCCCTCAGAGGACTCAAGAGCCATATGTCCCACACGGAAGGGGGCATGGCAGCTAGAGGGGGATCGTGGAGCCACAAACAGCATAATCTTCGGGCCAGGGCCAGGGGTCCAGTGCAGTGAGCGCCGACAGAGGTGCAGCAGGGTTAGGGTGAAAGCTGGATCACGGGGCCACAGACTGGATGGTCAGGGAAGAGGAGGCTCAGGAGGGCAGGGGGGGCCAAGGAAGGGCAGCTACGTGAGGGGCTGAGATGCCAAGCATCACTCCGTGGAAACCGTGAAGGTGGACACGGGTGGGTAGAGGACAGTCTGACTGCGGACAGTCACTCCGCTTTCCCGGGCCTCGTTCCGTCTCCCCAGTAAGACAATGGGTACACTCCGATTTCTCACATCCCTTCCGTACAATTCCAAATTTGGCAGGGAGACAATTAGTGGGGCAAGATTTACAGAACCGGGGACCCAGAGGATGGGTACTTGAGAGCCAAGAGAACTTGGAACGGCTAACAGTCCATTTGTACCACAAGTCAGACCCAGAGGGATCCTGCTGATTGATGGGGGTCCGGGTTATTGACAGTTTGATGGCTCCAGCCTTCTGAGCGGCCGGCCTGCATTTGGTCTAGCAGAGGAGTCATACTGTGTCGGGGTTTCCAGGTCTCCATCCCGCCCAGGGGCAGCCTCAAAGTTTGTGCGTCCCCGGCCAGCAGCGACCTGCCTGCTCCATTTATGAAGCACTTCATGGATGACAAGCCCCCTGCCTCTCCTACCTCAGTGGACCCTCACAGGGATGAATCCTCATTCCCATTTGGCATATGAGGAAACTGAGGCTCAGAGCAGCCACATGCCTAGCAGAGCCAGGAATGGGCCTATGGCTCCTGCCCCCTTCCCAGAAAAGGTGGCCTGGGGGGGCGGGGTCGGTATCATTGTCCCAAATCGTACAGTGGCAAGGGGTGTGATGCCATGGGCAGAGATCCATCGTATCCTCTGCGTATCTCCCAACTCTTCCCCGGGGCCCCCTGGAAGGTGCTGGAGATGGGAGACTCTGTGGCAAGAACACCTGACTGGGGCCCAGAAACCTATCTCCAAGGCGTCCTGCCCGTGGGCAAGTCATTTCGCCAGCCTGAGCCTCGGTTTCCTCATCGACAAAAAAAGAAATTGCACCCGGTTAGCAGTTTGCGATACTCTAGAGTCAGATCTTGGCTTCTCCCCACATGAATCTTACTCTAAACCCCAACCTAAAAACAGAAAAGGCAGGACCATGAGTCAGACCAGAGGCCTTGGCAGGGCTAGCTGCTTATCAACCCCCATCCATCCACTGAGTCCCTCCACTGGACCAAAAACAATGCAGAGCACAATTGGAAACCCACTTTGTCCTTCTCCACAGAGCCACTAAGGGACAGAATTTCTTGAAGCTCAATCTGGATCTCTTCTCTCGTCTTATGTTTTCCTAAATGGCTCACCCACCATCAAATGGCAGTCAATTCCCAAAATTTATTTTTATTTTTATTTTTATTTTTATTTTTATTATTTTTATTTTTATTTTAGAGAGAGAGCGCACGTGCACGTGTGTGAGCAGGGGAGAGGGGCAGAGGGAGAGAGAGAGAAAGAATCTCAAGCAGGCTCCACACTCAGCAAGGAGCCCAACACGAGGCTTGATCCCAGGACCCCGGGATCATGACCTGAGCCAAAAATCGAGAGTCCGATGCCCAACCAATTGAGCCACCCAGGGGCCGCTCAACTCTCAAATTTTAATTTCAAGCCACAATAAATGCCTACCCAACACCTACCCTTGGCTGTCGGTATTAATTGTCTATTGCTATGTTATCTCACACAGTTTCTGCAAGGCAGGAATCCAAGAGCAGCATAGCTGGGAGGTTCTGGCTCAGGGTCTCTCGTGAAGTGGCAGTCAAGATGTCAGTGGGGCCTGCAGTCCTCTCAAGACTGACTGGAGCTGGGAGATCCACTTCCAATATGGCGCACTCACACGGCTGTTGGCTGGAGGCCTCGGTTCCTTGCCACATAGACCTTCATGACATGGCAGCAACTTCCCCCACAGCGAGTGACCCAAGGGAAAGTAACAACATGGAAGCCACAATGCTTATGACCTGGCCTTGGAAGTCCCAGAACACCACCATCACTATAGTCTGTTTAGAAGAAGCAGGTTACTGAATCTGGCCCACAATGGGGGGGGGGGGGGGGGGGGGGGGGGCGTGTGCTCCTGGTTCACTCCGTGGGCACCAGTTGCTCTACAAGGAACCAGGCCAGTGGACCGGGTTTGGGGGAAGAGTGCACAAGTCTGTTCTTGGACAGTGTAGTGGTTTTAAATTGGTCCGCAGATTCTCTCATATTCCTCTCTTCAAGAGGTGGAGATTGATGCTCCCTTAGAACACACCTCTCAGTCTGATTACGTCATCCATCCTTCTCTCTCCCGCTGGACGCTAAGCTCCATTCGAGCAGAGACCACCCCTGCCTTGACTCGCCGCTGTTCGCACGACTCCCGAGCCAGTGCCTGGCACAGGGGTGGTTTTCAGTGTTTGTAGAACCAATACCTGAAATGTTCTCTCAGGTACTCGCAGCAAGGGTTCCGTGATCCAGCAACTAGCTGACAGAAAAGGGTCTGCCCTCCACAGCTTGCTTCATCCTTCCTCGGCCACCCTGAAGGTGCTGACTCATCGAGTTGCCTCCTTGGGTGGACCACCCCTCACAGCCTGCAGCCTGTGTAAGCGTAAACAGATATTGGATCCCTTGTGGGAGCCTGGCCGCCTCATTCTAGGGTGGACTGCGGATCTCCCCACCTCTGAGAAAGTGATGATGCCTTTCACCCCTGGCTTCCCCGGGTGCCTGGGAAAGGCATATATTTGCCTGGCTTGCTCAAGGTTAGAGCTCCTGGTGCCCCAACCCCCAGGCTTCCCTAAAGTTGGGATCAACCTTCACTATTCTCTCTGCTTTCTCTAGTTATAGGCCTCGATGTGTTCCCTCTGGTGGGATGACCCAACATCTCCCCTGAAATGCCCCTCGCAAGCATTTCTAGGACCCCAGAGGAGATTTGGAAGAGATTTTTAGCTCTTTCCCTAGGATGCAATGTTCCTTTCCTTATATCCCTGTGCTCAAATTACTTATTCATTCAACAAACTTCTTTTTTTTTTTTGAGACCCTAATCTGCAGTTGCCTCTATTTTATATAATGATGTCGAAGCAATGAAGGAAACAGGCAGGAGCACTTGTTTCCATCGTGAATCCCAAAGCATCTTGACCATTATTGTCTCAAGTTCAGTTCCTGTTCTAGCTATCGTTCCCCACGGCTTCCCTCCAGGGAACTGTGCCCCCTTGGGCTTTTCTAATATCTCCATTGTTTTTCTTTCCCCCCTTCCTGGCCCCTCCCCCTCTTCCTAGGTCAGATTCACTAGTCAGCACTTCTACCCTTTTACCCCAGAGGAACAGCTGTCCGTTCCCTCTCCAGTAACCCACCCCCCCTTTTGTTTTGTCTCATCGGCATGGCTCGCCTGTGCTGCCCTCCACGAGGCTTTTCTCCTCCCTAGAGGCTGCTTCTGGAGTCCGCAATGACAGGGGAGCAGAGCCTTTCCCAGTCTGCTGCCAGCCCTCAGCAGACCTTGGCCTGGGGCCTGTGCAAGCATCTCAGGAGACAAAAATCAACTTTCCTGGACCCAGCCCCTGGCTTTCCAGCGAGAGCCCACAATCTCCACAAGCCACTGGCATACCTTCTGGAAGGACATATGGGATGGTAAACAGGACTGTGTATGCCCCCACAGCCTGCAGGCTCCACAGGGGACCACAGGGTACGGCCTGGCCCTTCCCATAGGAATGGACCTGTACACTCGTTTTACCTCTGCTTGCCGTACGAACACGGTGCGCGCCTGACCTGGGCCGACGTACGGCCTTTGGGACCCCTGACTCCCAGGGCAGCTACAATGTCACATATCATGATGACATGTGCCATTGATTCTTCCCTGCCCAGCAGGGGACTGTCCCGTAAGGCCTGACCCGTCAGGATCACATGGGCCCAGCACGGACAGGAAGATATCGTGCAGCATCCCCCTCCCTCTTATGCACACTCAAAAAGAGTCATCTACCCTCATGGGCCAGCAACCAGGCAGATGCCACCGTCCAGGTGAATGGACAGCTGGGGCCAGCTTCACCTGAGTCTGGACTCTCTTGGTCTTCTGCACTATGCTCGGGGCCGTCCAGACCTAGTTTTGGACCATCACCAGCATCTAGCCGCCCTCTGCAGAAGCTGAGACCCCATTTGGGTAGAGAGGACAGGCTGGCCAGAGAAGAGAGGTTCTCTGAGTCAGTCACAAGAACGCCCTGCAAGTGAACAAATTAGGACAAGGTGAAGAAGATCTCAGTGGGCCTCTGATGCTGGGGCAGCAAACCCGACCTCTTGCAAGCAAGGCTGTGAAGGATGCATCTTTCCTCCCCAGTTAGATCAGTTTTTAACATCCTTCCCAAGCATCTCCTTCCCCAGTTAGATCAGTTTTTAACAAGGGAACATGGGTTAGCTCCGGTGCAAACCAGCTCTGAGCTCCAGCCCAGGGTGATCCAGAAATGGAAGCCGAGGCGAGAACAGTGGCTTTAGGAGACCAGTCACACTGAGAGGAGAAAGGGAGCGATAAGTAGGGACGTTGCATTGAAATTGGGAACCCCAGAAGCCTCTGAGTCGAAGCTATGGGGGCAGAAATCACAAGTAAATGATGATGGCTAGAGCATGGGAGGTGTTTCCCAAGGAGACAGAGCGGGATTTAAGAGGAGCAGGTGGGCACGCATCATCTTTCCTGGAGATCAGTGCCAAAGAGAGCACCACCCACACAAAGGACAGAGTGACTCCAGCGCCCAGGTTGCAGACAGAGCACAGGGATGGTAGAGTCCTATTCTGCCCAGAACAGAGAAGGTTCCACCATGGAAATGCCAGGAAGGGGTGAAGACTAGCTTAGGAGAAGAGAGGATCCAGCCAGCCCCTCTGCTTTCGCCCATACAGTACAGGTCTTAAGCCTCAGCAGCCCTCAACCCCCAGGAGACAGGTACCCCCATGGTACCTCCCAGAATAAGAGCCATTACATAAAGAGCAGAGGCAAGTGGAAAGGATCTGGGGACATGTCTCAGGATGACCTCCCTCATCCGTAACAGTGAGGGGTGGACCGAGATCACATTCTTCTGGCCTCCCCTCGCGTATTTCATCTAGGATGCTCTATTTGCTGTTTCTTCTAGTGGGGTTCCATTTCAACTTTCATTTAAAGAAAACATAACACAGCTAATGCGAATCTCTGGACCCAGTGATGCCCAAAGACCCTGCCAGCTCTGATGTGTGCCATCTCCCCTCTGCTGCCCCCTCCTGAGCATCCCCAGGTCTTGGAAGCAAAAGTTGATGAGCCAAGCTCCTCCAAGGTCAGCCGGCTAGCCCTCCCTTACGCATTCGTCATCTGTGAGTGTGGGTGCCAGTCCCTCGTGTCGGCAGCTGGGGGCATTCCTACAAGGGGAGTGCCCGCCAGCCAGGAGGGCCTTTCAAGACACCCGGGAGAGACGCTGGCCGCTGAGGCTCTTGGGAGCACAACTGGATGCCCTTGACACAATCCTGGAGCCAAGCTCCAGCAGCAGATGCCCCTGATCACGAGCCCCAGCCAGTCCCCAGTGACTGGGGGAGGACAGCTTCCATTTCTGTTTGGACTGTCAAAGTGAGGGGCTTGGTTAACAGGCACTCTAATCCCATTAGATACCCCAGGGAAAGAGGTTTTTCTGGGCAAATAATCCTCAGAAGTGCTCCCACTGTATCAACTCTCTTGGAGCCTCTCACTTCCCCTCGCAGGCACACGAAGCTTTGAAGATCCCCATCAAATGAGGCTCATGCAGGTGACTGTGACCTCCTCCTGCTCACCACGGGACCCTCACTAAGGCTGCACAGATAATGGAGACAATACACAAAAAGCCCCCTCGAAGACAAATGCCCCAGACAAGGGTGGAGGTGCAAATCCAAAGATGGAGAAAAAAGAGTTCACCTTCAGGGACTCCCGACTGCCTGCACCTGCCATATAGGTCTCGGTGGCAGGTGTCTGGGCTGCAGCCAGGGGCGGGGCTCAGAGGCCAGAAGCGGCAGGTGCCTGAGTGTTTGGCGGAAAAGGTTTCTTGAGGTCAATGAGCATATATATGGTCAGGCTGGGTCTCCTTGGTGAGCAGCGTGGACTCCCCTCCCTCCTCCAATTCTGGCCTCATTCAACCTTTTCGAAGCCTCCAAGTCCAGAAGCCTGCCCCGCCCCCCACCAGGCAGGTGGCAGAAACTTCCCAGGCTCCTGTCCCAGCGTCGTCCTCACCCAGGCCAAGCCGCTCACATGAATCAAGAGGGAGATGATGGTGTACCTGTTTCCTCCTTCGCGAGGCAAGGGCCCCTGCTGTCCTCAGTTTATGGATCAAAATATACATGCAGGGGCGTTTCTGGCCTGCCCCCACCAGGTGGGAGAGCCCTCCTTCCTGTCACCTTCCTCTTCCTTTCCCAGAACATTACTTTATGTGATGATGCTTGTCTCCTTGGTAACGGTGGCACTCCCCCTTTCTCTCTCCCTCTCCGTCTCTCAGTGTCTCTCTCTCTCTCTCTCTTTCCCTTTAATTCAGTGCGCCCTTCTCACAGTGAGGCGAGCATCTAAGAGGTCTTCTTGTCCATGGTGCTAAAGCTGTGCTCCAGGATGTTAATAAGTGTTTCGTGACAAGTGTCCCAGGTCCCAGCCTGGTGTTTGGGAGGCTCTGGGCCAAGAGGAGCTGAGCAGAGACACTCAGTGGTCGTGCACGCGGGCTCTGCAGACAGAAGGCTGTGTGGCCCCAGGCTCCTGACGCCCCTGCTCTGCGCCTTTATGTTGTTAGTCTTGTGAAATGGACGTTGCAAGTCGGTCGTGCACATTAAGTGAGATGCGTAGAAAGTCACTTAGCGTGGAGCACTCACTATTAGCTCTTAATGTCCTTCTGATTCGAGGCAAGCGGAGGCCTCCAGGCTCCCTAGAAAAATGGCAGTACCACGGGCAGACACCCCCCGCCTTTGTGGCCTGGCAAAGACAGTGAGGAATGGTGGGAACTTCAGGCAGGAGAGAGGGGAGCGCGGCCCTGTCACCAGGCTGACGGGATACACATCGGGGCAGATCCCTCACTATCCCATTTTACAGATGAAGAAGCTGGGGAAAAGAACCAAGGCTTTTTACCAGCTGGGCTCTGAGCCCCAAGCCCAGTGACCTGGCCACCTCCTCAGAACAACTTGCGAGTTTAGCATAAATCCCTCAGAGGGGGGCGCTGGGGAATGGTGACTGCAGAAGGAATCAGGAGGGGTCGGGGAACACCCCCTCCACTCACCTGATCCCCAGCAAGTCTCTGCCTGGGTGCCAGGCCTCCACGCTGACCAGTCCCGTGATTCCCCCAGCTTCGGGTTTTTCCAAATTCTGCCTCTTCCCTCTCCCTCCCCCTGGAAAGCCATCTCAGGCAGGCCTCTCCCAAGCCTCTGTTCACAAAATTATAAGCTTCCTTTGTCCCCAGCCTCCTCTAGTTACAATAATACTCGTCGGCTCTCTGGAGCTTTCAGGGACATGGAAAATGTGACTTCACCCCTCAAGGATTTTCTGCTCTAACAAAATGGCACTGCGGAAAGAAAAAGAACGTCTCTGTCCATCCTTGATAGAGAAGGCACCAGAGCTCCCACTGCCCAGCCCAGAGTTAGGACCAGAAGCCCCCAGAGGGTCCGGCAGAGACGGACGAGTGACCCTCGCTTCCCCCACAGGCTGGGTGGGCTGTCCCACAGGGTGGGACGGGCTCGCAGCAGAAAAGTGTGGAAAGCAGGAACTGAACTCATCCTGCCTCGCATTCCTCACCTGCCTAATTGATTCTTTCTGCACTTCGTTATTTATTGAGTTCCAGGTGATTCAAGGGAGGGGCTCTGGGCTCCAGCCACCCAGGCTGGTGTCCGGGCCCTGCCACTTGCTAGCTTTTTTACTTTGGGTAAGGGACTTCACCTCTCCCAGCCTCATCTGTGAAATGAGACAACACAGCAGTGGCCGTTGCACAGATTAATGAGATAATATGCTCGGAGGGCTTAGAAGCATGCCCAGCAGATTGTAAGTACTCAGTGACTGGTGGCTATTCGTGTTGTCTTTCATTCCTGCACCTTTCCCAAGAAGACCGATGTGCCAGTGCTGGACTGAGCAGTACCTTCTCCAGGCACCTGCAGTCTGGAGACCTCGCCTTGGCCCCTTGACGCCATGCCCGTGGGATTGGGCCTCGGGCAATGGGGAGGTGTCGATAGGTAGGCTGGCAGCTAAGGAGAAGGGCTCAGTGCGCATTCGCTGTGGACAAGTTGTGTAGGGGATCCGGGAGACTCAGAACTAGCAATTATAAATCGTTTCTACAATTTGAGGGATGCAAAATATGTCATTTTTAAAAATGTCTTTGGATCGAGGTCGAGCTGTTTCTGAGCTCCCATCCCACCTGGAGGCAGGGAATTCGGTCTCAGTGAGACACCTGCCCAGCCTCTCTCTCACCACCATCATGAGAAGGGAAGCACGAGGGGTCACTGGCCACTTGTCCCCAACGGTTACTGCCGAGACCCCGTTCCAGGGCCACACTGCCCCCAGGATCCCAGGGCTCTGAGGTTTCTGAGCCACCGAGTGCCAGGGAAACCCGATCCCAAACACATCAGGCAGTCCACCCGAGGTCCTGTCCACCCTGGGCACAGCCAGGTGAGAGGGCATAGGTCCACAGGGACTCTGCCCTCAGAGGGATCACCTCCCAAAGAACTCTAGCCTCCAGAAAAAAATAATAGAATAGAATGAATAGAATAGAAAAGAATAGAATAGAATAGAATAGAATAGAATAGAATAGAATTATTAAATTAAATTAAATTAAATTAAATTAAGTTAAAAAGTGCCGGAAAAGACTGGTATGTGTAAGCCCTCCCGACACTCGCCCTGCAATAGAGGCTCCCACAGGAGCAGGCTGTCTGACATGTGAGCTGGGGACAGTGCAGGGAAAAATACAAGAACAGAAAACAAACCCCCCCTTCCTCACACAGATAGATGGCATGGCCCTACCTGCAAAGTGGTGGCTTCCAGGGGACACGCCCTCTGCACCCCTGCAAGCCCCGCCCCTTTACCCCAGGCAAGCCACAGTGGTGATACCTCAGGGGCAAAAGGAGCGCTCCAGGAAGCTAAATCGTGCTCCCCTGAGCTTTCCTGATGCCTGCACTCTCGCTGTCCCCTACGCACAGGTGTCCTGGGAAGATCTGCCAGGTGGGATCGTTGGCTTATCGCTGTGACCTCTCGGACATCAGGGTGACAGCAGACTAAGTGTTTGGGAAGCCGCGCGGATCCGGGAAAGGAATCTGGAATTTATTTAGGATCTACTATGTACCGGGTGGTCTCACAAACATCCTCCCTATTCAATACAACTGCACAAAATGAGTGCTGTCCCTGCCTGGTGACGAGAAGGAAACAAAGGTCCCACAGGGAGAAGAGTCAAGGTCACAGAGTTTGTATGACGCAGCTGAGACTGGAACACTCAACCAGGATTTAACAGCAATAATAGTAATAGTGTGACTTGTGTGGATGTTCCTACTCCCGTTTTACAGACGAGATGCTGAGGCACAGCAATCAAATGACCAGCGAGGATCAGGAAGGCTGACCCTGATGTCACTCTTTCCCATTTCATTTTTCTCTACTGCGTCAGGGGCACCCTCTTGGGAAGTCCCAGAGGCTCTGAGAAGTAGTGATGGGGCCAGATTCCCACAGGTGAGCAGAGAAGCACCATCCAGGGTCCCTGGTGCCTTTGCACAGGACTCACAAACTCAGATTATTTGGAGAGAAACCTTCGCTGAAATGAAAATTCAGATTTTTAAAAATGCAATTAAAGCATTGCTGTTGGTAGCAGAAAATAAAACCTCTCCATTTTGCCCCACCTGGCCCCCACCTCAAATCACTGGCCTGGATCTTTTTGATTGTTTGTTTAGTTTTATTTATTTTTGAGACAGGGAACGTGAGCGAGCCAGGGAGGGGCAGAGAGAGAGGGAGAGAGAGAATCCCAAGCAGGCTCTGCACCGTCAGCACAGAGCCTGACCCGGGCTCATCTCAGGACCGAGTTCAAGATCAAGAGCTCCTGAACCCAGATCTAGAGTTTTACACTCACCTGACTGAGCCACCTGGGCCCCCCCCCCCTCCCCGTGGCCTAGACTTTTTAATTCTCTTAAATGAGCAGAGAAATATCTAAAGAGATGACCCAACAGTGCTGAGACACAAAGGACCAGACTGTCAAAATGGAAAGGCCCCTCATTGTCCAGATGAAAAAACTGAGGTCCAGGTGACAGGAACGACCTGCCTGGGGTCGGGCACTTGAGCACACATCTGGCCACACGCACGCGTACACACACACGCAGGCCTGCCCAGCGCGCACGTGCCCTCCCGCACGTACACACGCAGGGCCCGCTCCTCGAGCCCACCCCTCACCCTCCCAGGGCCGCTGTTCTGCTCACATGTGGGTAAAGACTGCCCCCTGGTGGGCATCGGAGTCATTTCACAACCTGCAGGCTGGCATCCTGAGCTCGTTTTAGGTTCTCCTTCTAAAGAAAGCCCCAGTTTGCTCTGCGAACTGGACTCGCACCAGTGTGGTCCGGGATCTCAGAGCCAGAGAAAGAATAAAGCAGAGACTTAGTGCTGCAGGTCAGGTGCCCAGGAGGCTGACTCTGAGGTGGAGAAGGGCACGCAGGAAGTTTATGGGGGAGCATTCTAGGGACCAGCGTCTGGACTGGAGAGGGTACCAGCAGGCGGGTGAGCCCGTAGGAGCTGACCCCACAGGAGCACTGAAGCTGGAATGGCCCCTCATCCAGATTTACCAGATTTAGCAAATAAAAATATAGGCTGCTCAGCTAAACTGGAATTTCAGATAAATGGTGAATAATTTTTAAGCTAGTGCCCCATGCAGAGGGTGTCTGGGCAAGAGGGGTGCGGGTTAAGGGCAGGAGCGAAGCAGATTGGTTATGCAGCGAGAGGGGACAAATAGGGAATACGCTGAGAATAATGGGAGCCACGTTTCTCACTAGGAAATATGGAAAAGGAGAAAATGGGAATAAACGCTGGGGAAGTAGATATATTGGCGTGAGCTCAGCTTTCAATGTAAGGAGATACAAAAGTGGATACTGTGTAAATGTGTGTGTGTTTGGCTATAGATATAATGTTTGAATATATACATGTATATATATACGCACACATATAGCTTGAATATTGTTAACTATTTCTGGATGGAAGAGGCTGGAAGACTGACAGCTGTGTTTCCCAATGTCCCTTGCAGCTAGCGCCTTCCATGCGACTTACACTCTGCCAACCGGGTGCACTCGAGGTTTTTCCAAGCAGACGTGGGGTTGTTACCGCTGGTGCTGCTTCGGGCTGGTGCACACGGCAGCGGAAGGGCCGGAATATCTGTGCGCAGCATCAGCAGAAGCCAGGTGCCCAGCGACCAGCTTCAGGGGCGCCCAGGCGGGTCTGGGAGCCGCCCTCCTGCCGCCAGTGGGTTCAGAGCAGGTCTGCGTGCTTCTAGAACCACCGGCAGCCGGGGCTTCCCCGAGACAGCTTCCTCCTCCTGGCAACGGGAATTGGCCCGTGTGGTTCTGGGGGTGATAGCTCCTTGACTGTGACAGTCACAGAACCCCCGAGGATGATTTCTAAAGCGGTTCCTGAAATTTTAAGCTAGAGTCTGTTTTTCCAGCCCTCCTCATAAATGTTGAATTCATGTAGTAAATTCTTCCCCACTCAAACTACCTAGGGTGGCTTTGGTCCTGCATCGGAACCCTGACCGTGTAGTTGTGTTCATGTCAACCCTGGACATAGACTTGTAGCTGTAGAACCAGCTAATGAAGAAGCCGCTGGAGAGAATGGGAAGACTACAAACTTGGTGATATACAAGGGACAAAGTTATTGACCAAGATTCACTGTTTTGTTTTCCTCTTCTTCCTGGGCAGCTACCCCCCTCCTCCCCGCAGTAAAGTGTGTCCCCGGGTCTGCGTTCCAGCCGATGGCATGTGTGACTTGACGTGCGCAAACTCCGGGCCTGGCCCCTAGGCATCGCCCGGGTTCGCTCGTTATTCTGTCCAGCCGGTTGAGAAGCAGATGATTAGCATGCAAGTCCCCGTGACATGTCGTTGGATCCATAAAGCTTCCATCAGACCAGACCAATGAATTGCCTGCCAACCTAGTCATCTCCCCGCCGCTGCTCTGTGAGCGGTAAGTACACCTTTACCGAGTTCAAGACATGTTTGTCTCAGCATCTAGTATTTCCCTAACACGTGTGGTAAGTAAAAGCACACGTGAGAAAAGATGAACGCGAAAGGGGAAAACTTGTCGAAGGAAATGGGCCTGACAGTCCCCAACTTACAAAACGAGGGAATCAAGATACATGTTTACAAGTTACAGAGCAAGAAGTAAAGAGGCATCTTATATAAAGTTCCAAAAAAGACCAAGGAAGGACTAAAGGTAATGATATTGGTAAGAGGTGCAAGGCAAAGGGAGGGGATTATATGAGTTAGTTCTCAGCTGCAGAAAATGACTGGATAATCTCTAAAACAATAATCAAGAAACAGGAATATATTACAGAAGAGGAACCACAAGCAAAATTTTAAGACAGAAACGTAGGGGCACCTGGGTGGCCCCATTGGTTAAGCATCCGACCCTTGATTTCAGCTCAGATCATGATCTCAGGGTTCGTGGGATCAAGCCCCATGTGGGGCTCCGTGCTAACATTGCAGAGCCTACTTGGGATTCTCTCTCTCCCTCTCTCTCTGCCGCCCCCCTCTCAAAAAAAAGTAAAATTTAAAAATAAAAACTTAAACAAAATAAAGAATAAAACAGAACTGTAAAGCTCCATCTGGAAAATGGACTTGGGATTAGGACGAATGGAGCGGGGCTCCTGGGCCAGCTTCGTGGGGGTGTGAACCAGAGTGGGGGCAGAGCCCATGCTTGTTCCACGTTCTGCCATCAATGTCATGAATTCTCAACTCTCGATGAGTTTGTCTTTGAACTTGTGTTTTGTAAGTGGAGTCCAACGGGCCTAGGGAGCGTGCCCTTGAGCAGAGAAGAGGCAGCAATAAACTTGTCCACTAGCCTTTGTTGCCCATACACACACAGCTGTGGGCAACGCCCAGTAGGCCCGGATTCCAGTGGCTGTACTCTGCCTGGGATTTCAGCAGGATTCCACGTGAGTACAAGGCGAGCTTGTTGTAGGTACCACTGGGTAAGCCGGGCACTGATAGCCCTGAGAGGCCTCACCTTCCATTTGAACCAGACCTTGCTTTCAACCCAGAAGAAAGGAAATAGTGTTGTAAGAAACACACACAACCAAGGAACCGACCACATGTCTTTCTCATTCCTGTTACTCTCCTGTATAAGCCAACCGTTCATGCTGAAAAATTATGATAGAGAAGAAAAGAGAGATGAGACCATTGAGAGCGTTCTTCATTTCTGTCACTGTGTCTTCTATTCCTGGCATTTCCATTAGATTTTTTCCTATAGTTTCCATCTCACTTTTGAAATTACCCATCTGTTCGTCCATGCAACAAGTTTGGATGAATCTCAGAAACATATTGCTAAGTGACAGTAGCCAAACTCAAAAGGCCACTTGCCTTACACTTCCATTGACACAGCATTCTGGAAGAGGCAAAACTATAAAGACAGAAAATAGATCCATGGTTCCCAGGTACTGGGGGTAATAGAGGCATTAACCGCAAAGAGGAGCAGGGATCTTTGGGGGGTGTGGGGGGTGATGGAAATAGTGTGTGTTTTTCTTACAAAAGTGTATAGGTTAGTGAAAACTCATAGACCTGTAGACTTACAATAGTGAATTTTGCTATATACAAATTATGTGTCAATAAACATTATTTTAATTTTTTTTTAACGTTTATTTATTTTTTGAGACAGAGAGAGACAGAGCATGAACGGGGGAGGGTCAGAGAGAGGGAGACACAGAATCTGAAACAGGCTCCAGGCTCCGAGCTGTCAGCACAGAGCCCGATGCGGGGCTTGAACTCACGGACCGCGAGATCATGACCTGAGCCGAAGTCGGATGCTCAACCGACTGAGCCACCCAGGTGCCCCAATAAACATTATTTTAAACACACGCACACACACACACACATATCTGCCATTACAGGTATCCCAGGGGAGCTGACATTTAAGAAGGTGTCCGTATGAAATGCTGGTGAAGGAGAGCAGTGGGAACTCTCTGGCACTCTCGGTTAGGAGTGTGGATTCCTGCAAGAACTTAGGGAAATTGTCTGACGATACCAACTGAACCTGAACATAGGCATACACCGTGACCATGCCGTTCTGTTAATAGGCTTCTACCCAAAAAGAGATTCATAAGAATGAACCCCAAGAGACAAGTACAAAAATGCTTATAGAGCTTTATTTATAGTAGCCAAAGGTGGGGAAAGCACCCTATGACTGATAATTTATTGAGCTCCACATTGACACACACTTGTGTGTTGTACACTTTTCTAAGTGTATTTCGTGTTTCTCTATACTTTATGAGAAAGCGGTCCACCGCAAGGCGTGCAAAGCCTTCCGCGCTCCACCCCACCCGCCTCCGCAGCCTGATCTGCCTGCCCCAGCTGTGCTCATGCACCAAGCACTGATTCCCCGTACAGATGCGCCACGGCCTGTCTGCCTCCATGCCTTCATCCACTCTGTTCCCGCTGCCTGGACATTCCTCCACATGTCTGACTCGCACACCCCTCATCTGCACGGAAATCTCCAACTTATATTTCAAACCCAAGTCAGATAGTACCTCCTTCCAGAAGCCTTCTTTCAACTCCCACTGCACACAGCCTCCCCCTGCAAAAGGCCGCATTGGGCACCTCTACTGTACTTTCTCATAACCTTCTATGCCTTCGGTCGGGGCTTATCAACCCCCGCACTATTGACATTTGGGCTGAATACGTTTTGTCCTGAGGGTCCGTCTTGAGCGTGTTAGGATTTTTTTCCTTTTTAGCATCCCTCGCCTCTCCCCACTGGATACCAGGAGAAGGGGTCCACCCTCGACTGTGACAGCAGTCACCTGGGCAGTCACCGCTGGCTGAGAACCACTGGTCGTGGGCTTTAGAGAAATAATAAATAACCTCCTCTTCCCACACCCGAATTCAGAAACAATCGACTGACCCGAAGTCAGGAAGACGAAGATCAAAACGTTACTGACAGAGCTGATTGGAGAATGTGACTTCAGGCCCGTGGCCGCCGTAACTTGCTCATATGTCACTCGAAATGAGACCCCCCCCCCCATCCCAGAGCTGAGCTGTGTTGGACAACCACGGGGCCCCCGCACACAGATGCCCAGCCACATGGGACATGTCAACATCCTAGCAGTGTGCCAGCCCTGAGGGGGCAGAGACAGGTAGACGAGCTCCCTTTCTCCTCCCAGACCCCCCGACCTGATGAGTCCCTCCTCCTGACATGAAAAAGACAGAGGGGTAAGGAGAGAGGCCAGGATATCACTCGGAAACCGCCCCATAGAGAAATGGTTATGCCCCGACCCCGTGTCCCCCCATCCCGGAGAAGGCTGCGCGATGGTCAGCTGGTCTCTCGCCTGGGTCCTGCATAGATGGAGGCCATGGTCCAGGTCTGCGTCCTCGGCGCCTAACACAGGGCCTGGTTTATGCGGACAGCTCACCACGTGCCCCGTTGTCCTTCTAATCCTTGCCACTCCTGCTGTGGTAACGTGCCTGGGCCCCTTAGAGCCCCAAATTCGCTCTTGAGAAAACCACTCACAGCACTGAAGCCTGAAAGCCACCACCGTCTCGCATGAGCCCTACTCCTGGACATCTCTCACAAAGGGAGCCTGCCACATAGGAACTCAAAAGTGTTTCAACCTTGACATCCAGCTGGCTGCCTGGAGCCCTTCCTCCAGCCTTGGCCTCATAATACCACCACCATGGCCACAAGGGGGCAACATCCCCCTTCCAATGCCTCTACAGCCTAAAATCAACCCTTTCCCCAGGACCAGGGGAGGCAGGAAGAGACAGAATGCCCACTTCCCCTCCTAAAGGAGGGAAGGGATTCTGGACCAGATGACTGGCCTCGTGGCCACAGCTGGATGTCCAACGGACTCAGATTCTAACCATGATGTCCTTGGCCGTGAGCTACTTCTCTGTGGCTTCTCTCTCCCTCCGTCCCTGGATTGCCCTGAGACTTTCTCCTGTTAAGCCTAGGAGCATGCCCAGCCCCTCCAGAGTCAGGGCAAGTGACCCCTCCAGTCCTGTCTCGGGGCCTTCCCAGCTCTGGCTGGAAAGGAAGGCCCCACATTGACCCTCAGTCTTCTCACCACACCCACCTCCTCTCCCAGGGTGTCACTGCTGCCCTCTGCGGTCCTGTTTCCCTGTGCCACCCATGGCCAGGCCCTGGATTATCCCCCAAACGCATCCTGCAGACTACGTCTGGCCTTCTCAGACTCTTGGCGATGGTTCTAGGTTCTCAATCATTGGACCTTTGGACCAGCCATGCTCTAAGAGGTCAAGTGACCTACGGAAAGTCCCTTCCCCTCTCTGACCTCAGCTGTCTTGCTTACAAAGGGCATATTGAAATGAGGCATCACCAGCTCTCATGAGCCCTGAGCCCTCTTCTCTCTAGGCCTGTCCCTTGCTGCTTCCCTCACTACCTCCATCTCTCCTGTCTTGTTCTTCTCTGGTCTCACGAGGACTTCTGCCTTCTCCGGACCCTACCCTCAGTAGGCTCCTGCCTCCACCCCATCTATACCTTCCTGGATAAGTCTTTGGAAACAGACAGATGTGAGTTCAAATCCTTAGATCGGCTCTTAATTGAATTATCACTTCTCTGAGCCTTGGTTTGTTTATCTGTGAAATGGGGGCGATAATGGCCTCCTGGCTGGATTTACTATAAATGAGATCCTATGTACCTCACACATGGCAGGCAGTCAATAAATAAACTTCCCTCCCAATATTCCATGTCAACATCAAACTAGACATCCTACATAAAGGACCACTGATATGTATGTAGCTTTATCATTACTGTCCTGTGTTACAAACAAGGAAACTGAAGCACAGACTGGTCAAATAACTGGCCTGGAATCGGGGGCTGGGCAGGAGCAGAGCAGACCGGAAGGACTTTCGGGCTCCCTCTCCCCCCTTACCCCACCATGCGCTTTGCCTCCCTGTTCCACGTGCAGGTTGTCGAAATTGTTGTCTCATCTTTGTTTTTCAGCTGGGGTATCAGCTTCAGTCCTGCCTCTGCCAAGTTGCCCCCATCACTCCTTTTCGGGGGGGAAAGAGGTCTATTCAACTTCTCCATTTTTATTTTTTGTCAGATTCAGCTTCTCTTTCATAAAGACCTGGGACAGGTGGGTGAGACCGGTGGCCTGGGAGTCTTCGAGGGAAAGGTGGATGTTCACACTCAGTCTCATGGGGGGTCCCTGACTTTGAAGAGGGGGGAAGTGAATTACCAAGTCCAGGGAATGCAGGCACCTGCATTCCTGGTTCCTAGACCCAGGGCCCTGAGAAGAGGAAGCAGCTGTTTTCCACCTCCGTAGGAGCCGGACCCTGCAGAAACCTGCTCGCACTGAAGGCCGAGGCACAAGCGTGAGCAGAAAAGAAGCTACAGAGTGTCGGGTCATTCCTAAGGACAAGTGGAACCAAACTCTTCATTGCTTGCCTAGGAGAGACCCCAGCCCGGCCTGCCAGCTTGGCGAGGGTGAACAGCAGGCCGGCGGCAGGACGATGGGCTGACCAGCCTTGCAAACCCAGAGAGTCGGGTCATGCAGGGCTGTGATAAGGTACCCAGAGACATCGTCTGGCCCAGAGACCCATGTTAGAGAAAAGGACACAGAGATTTCAGAGGGGAATTCTCCTGGCCAGCCCCAGTGTACCCAGATCTCCTGGCTGCTAGTTCAGTGCCCCTCCACCGAGCTACACACTGTGGCCTCAGTAGCCTCAGGGCCTCAGTTCCTGCCACCACGGGCCACCTGCAGGACCTCGGGCCCCATCCCCAAGCAGGCCCTTAAGAAGATCTGGGGGGCACCTGAATGGCTCAGGGGCAGCTGGGTGGCTCAGTCGGGTAAGCGTCCGACTTCAGCTCAGGTCATGATCTCAGTCGGTGAGTTCGAGCCCCACATCAGGCTCTGTGCTGACAGCCTGGAGCCTGCTTCGGACTCTGTGTTTCCCTCTCTCTCTGCCCCTCCCCTGCTCACAGAGCTGTCTCTCTCTCTCTGTCAAACATACATAAATATTTTTTTAAAAATTTTTTAATAAATCAATAAAAAGAAGATCGAGACCAGTTCTGATCTGCCAGGAAGGGTGGTTAATGATGAAACCTCCAGGGGCCTCCAGATCTATGTCCCCACCACTGCCCTGGAGCTTTTAATAAACAGTCTGCGTCTAAGTGCCCAACTACTCTCGGCTTCCAGCTCTCAGTTAACTGGGCCTCTCAGGCCCTTGGAAGCTGGCTCAGCCTGAGGCCTCGGTGACCGCGGCCAAGAGTGCCTGCAGTACCCCTATTGGCCGCTGGAGGGAGCCTTAGGCCAGGGACTCCACTGGGAAGCCTGCCACGGTCAGACCCTAAGGCTGGAGGAGAAAAGTTCAGATCACAGAATCGCAGCCCCTTCTGGACTTCCAGAGCCCCCCTTCGTCCCCCACGCATGCCTAGGCCCCTCCTGTTTTCTGAGGTCCCTGGTCCATCCACCGGGAAAGACCACAGCCGGTAGTTGCAGCCGGTCTACCCGCCCCCTTGAGGGGCGGGGGGCGAGGGGAGGCTCCCTGGGGGACAGAGAAAGAGCAATGAGATGGGCAGTGAGGGGGACTGAACCGAAGGGAACCGGGAAGGCAGCGGGAAAGAGCAGCTAGGAAGGGGATGAACGAGAAAAGAAGGAAGGGAGAGAGGGCCCTGAGGGGGGAAACTTGAGATGTAACATCTCCCTGAGCCTCCTCCCGCCTGGCCCTGCAGAGCCCGGACACCCTGCTCTGGCGTCCGCCTCGTGCACCTGCTGCCAGCCTCCTCAATACCAATCCAGGCTTTGGGTTATCAGCGCTCCGGGAGCAGGGAGTGGAGAGGAAGAAGTGCGGGGAGAGGCTGTAATGCGAAGCCAAGACACAAAGGCAGCCGGCTCTCACCTGATTTTCACCTCCCTTATCTCCACTTGGGATAGAGTCCGGCTGGTTCTAGTCCTCTGAAGGAGCGTCATTCAGAGAAGGCTTCTCCCTCCCCAGCTGATACCTGCTGATACTGCTGCGGGAAAGATCGAGATTAGGTGTCAGCTCCTTCTGCAAGGCCACCCCAAGGAGGCTTCGGATTTCCGGGACAAATCACCTCCTTTCCCGGCCTCTGCCCTGTGCTAAGCAGGTGGAAGCTAGGCCAACCTGAAAGCAGGTGGACCACCTGAGAGCAGAGAGCAAAGCCCAGGACAAGAAGTGAATTACAGTGGGTAGCAGTCAGGGTTTTTGAAAGAGTTGCCCGCACCTGCTGTCTCTCTCCACCTCCTGGTCACTCATGGAGTCACCAGTTCTGGGATTATCCTGTGCCCTTTTGAGTCAGACACCGTGCTAAGCCACTTGCTCAACCCTGTGCCCCCACGCTCTGCGGTCACTCTTTCCCCAAAGGAAGAAACAAGGCCTCACGGTCTAATTCAATGACCTTCCAGGGCTCATGCGACTTGATCCGAAGGGGGATGGCTGGACTGTTGATCAGCCATTTCTCCCTAGAAACTCTCGCCCCTTTGCCTACTAACACATGAGATCTTCCTCCCGTTCTGAGACCTCTGTCCTCTTCACAGGACCCTCTTCCTCTGCTTCCTCCCCACACACCCATGTGCCCCGGTTCCACTCATGACCCTCCTCTCTCTACGATGCCTTTAGATCAGCATGAATCTCACCCCACAAATGCATGACAAGATTTTCGCGACTCAGATTATTTTCTCCATCACATAACCCTGTCCGCTAAAGTAGCGAGGAACTTCGGGGCGCCCAGTACTTGAACCTTAGGTAGGGCCGCGGCATCATCTGGGCTGCGTGGCCCCAGTGAGGCTGCTCTCTGCAGTTTCTGAACCACACCTGAGACACAGGGACCTCTGTCCTGCTGCCCTGGTCCCTGTCCTCTGTACTGAGACGCAGGACCGTCCTCCTCTTGCATCTTGTCACCTCGCTGGAGGTACTGTCTAGAAGTTCATAGTCACCCACCCCAGACCCGGGCCCTTTCTTTTCTCCTTTCTCTGGTTCAAGGAGGAGCTTGCACTGCCCCACCTTAAGTCACATACTCGCCCCTGGACCAGCCTGCTGTATAACTGGGAGGAAGCAGTCAGGGTACCCCAATGCACAGACATGACTACTGGGGGTCACCCCCGTATGTCATGGCCTTCCCAGGAAAGAGGACCACTGAGCCGTGCAGCTACCCCACATGATATCACTGTAAATTCAAGACCTTGACCCTTCACTTCTAAGTGCCCAGTGAACATTTCCACCCGGAAGTCCCTTGGCTACTTCCCTCAACTCATCCAGCCCCAAACTCCTCACCTGTCCCTCAACTCTGTGTTATCCTTCTAACCATACTTCACCGCCCCTGCATTGGATCAGTGTTTGTTTTCCAAGTCTAGCCACTGAGCATGCCCAGTGTGGCCCCAGAAAGAGGCATAGTGTTGGCCCTCACCTCCTGCTTCTGGAGCCACAGAGGGGATCTCCTTCCCACTGGCCCTGGAGTGTGAGCCAGAAACCAGTGGCTACGCCCAACACCCACTCTCCTCTTCTTCCTTTACTAATGAGTCCCCAGAACTCATTGGGCTCTTGGTGGCACAGCATCGAAGTAATATCTCCCAGCAGCTCCTTGAGGTCAGGTGATGGTCTGGGCGGTGGCAATCTGAGCAGAAACAATGTATACGATGCAAACAATGGACTGTGTCCTTAAAGGGAAGGACATGACCTGCTCTTCCTCTGTCTCTGCTTTCCACTAACTGGAATGCAGCTGCAATGGCAGGAGCTGGAGCCACCTTTCTGGACCACGTATAACAAAACTGAAGGACCTGTATTTCCTCAGCAACTTCATCGGTAGAGCTTCAGTATGAGTTGGAGCCTTTACCTCGGGGCGGGGTGGGGGGGATTCCTAGCACATTTAAGTGTTTGGTAATGTGGAATCTGTTATAGAAGCTGAGTCAATGTCCTAAGGGATCTTGAATCCATTTCTGTAGCATTTTCCAGCTTTGAGATCTTGGGCAAACTAATCTCCCAAGCTTTAGTGTCCTTAGCCACATATGACCTGTTTCCCAGGGTCGTTTTATAAATAAGTTAGATAACATCGACTATGTTATCTAACATATAGCTGGCATTCAACAGATGTTGGAACAGACAGCCCAGTCATCTTTGCAAAACGCTGATCTGTTGCCACCACTCTCATGATGGAGAATTTTCAAAACCGTCTACTGTTCTTACAACAAACACCAAACCCTTCACGTGACCAAATGCGCCCTGCCAAACTCACCCACCCTCTTCTAGTCCAACCTCCTGACCCTCCCCACCCCCCATCAGCTCCCTTGGGCTACACTGACCTTGCAGTTGCCTCACTCTTTCCACAAACATGAAGAGACGGCCTCCCACATGCCCGACACTGTGCCGGGGCTCCAGGTACGGAGCTGGGTCCTTGCTCTTAAGGACTTCATAGCCTAGTGAGGGGGGCAGCGGGGAGGGAATCAAGTAGATAATAAACAGAGCCGACATTATTGAGTATTTACTGTTTGCCGAGTGCTGTCCTAAAATGTTTGTACAGGTGGAGACTCTCAACTCCTACACCAACCCCCGAAGTCGGATAACACCACTATCATCCCGCCCTGGCAGATGTGGAAACAGAGGCATAGCGAGGTCAAGCCACGTGCTCAGGGTCACACAGCTAGTAGGAATGGAGCAGAATCTGAACCGTGACACCACAGCCTGTGCACTTAACCCCTTTTCTATCTGGCCTTCCACTGAATATGAAATTAAAACTGCAAAACACGCTGCCCAGAGGAGGCACATGAGGTTCGGGCAGACTATGTCCCTCCTGCCCCTGGACCTTGGCATGTGCTGTTCCCTCTGCCTGAAATATCTTTTCTCTCCTTTTTACCCAATCGACTCCTGCTCACTCTGTGGACCCTAACGTCACTTCCTGGGGGACCCCTTCTGTGCTCTCCCCAGACCATCAGAATCTGTTTACAAACTCTTACTGCATGATGTGCCTGTCCTCTGGGGCACTTGTCACGCTGTAATTATATATTAGCTGCTTCTTTATGTTCCCCCCACTCTCCCTTCCGTGCTGTCATTAGACCCAGGTGCTGCAAGAGAAGCAAACACACCAGTATTGCTCAATGCCAAGCACAATGCCTGCACATAGTAGGTACTCAATAAATATCTGGTGAATTCATGGACTGATTGACTTACCCTGAGGTCTCCACCAGCTCTAGAGCTCCGTGCCTGTGAGGTTTTCTCCTTTTCCCCCTGGTGGTCTCCTGCCCTCCTCGAGGACCCCTGCCCCACGCAGCCTCTGCTCCTGATGTCCCCAACCAGCCCGAGTCCCCTGAGGGAGGGGTGATGGTGCTCCAGGTCAGATTCTACTCATGCAGGATACGAGGCTGGGGGAGGCCAGGGGCCGATGACCTTGCAAGCACCCCCTGGTTTTTCAGGACCAACCCAGGAGTCAGGGAATGGAACGGGGGCTGAGAGGAGGGGTCCAGAGCTCGGACATCCTGTCTCGATGGCCAGAGATGATCTTTAAACCCCATAAAAGCCGGAGCCGTGGAGGCGGCCGTACCACCCCCACCGCAGGCATGTGGTCTGGAGTCAGGAGCCAGCTAGATCAATATCGTTGGGGAGGCTCTCAGCTACGAGTCCTTTCTGCAGCCAAGCGTCTCCCGAGGCCTGAGGAATGGTGTGGAGGAGGCCAGAGGCACAGGAGGAGGAACGCAGATGCATATTCCTTAAGGCCCTACAGCCTGGCAGCAGACTCTAGTTCATCTCCACACCCGCCCCTCGGGGTAGGCGCTCTCCCATTTTACAGATGAGGAAACTGGGGCCCAGAGAGGGAAAAAAAACTTTCCCGAAGTCCTAGCAAAACCAGAACCACACCCAGCCATGCCTGCTTCGGAGACCCGCGCTCCCTTGACAGGTTACACTGGACGAGACTCATCTCTAGTCCCAAGGCCTGGCCTGGTCTTCCCAGATGCCCAGATCGGGCTGGAAGAGAGGCCTTTCCTAGGCTGTGCCCGCGGCCACATCCGGGATGGAGGCAGTCCACACTCCAGCACTTGCAGAGACGGGAGCTCACTGGTCCCAGAGCACACTTGCCAGTAGCTCCTCCCCCCTCTGGGCTCCCAGCAGCCCCCACCTGTGACGGTGCGGGCTCCCTTGTCCCCGGGAGGCCACAGGACACAGCCCAGCCAGCATCCCGGCCTCCCCGAGTCTCCACTGCTCCAAGCCAAGCTGTGCCAGTCCCGAGGCTCCTCGAGTCTCCTCGAGGCTGCAGCCCACTGGCCCTTTCCACCCACTCCTGCTTGCCCACGTCCTGTGTCCACTGTGCACCGGGCCCCTGGCCTGACCTGTGGAACTCAGGGGGTTACGGGTGCTGTCCCTCTCCTCTGACTGTGCCACTCTGCTAATTAGCACAGCCAGGGGTCAGCTCGCTGTGGGAGCAGCCCTGCCCCCTTGCTGGCCTGATACCCCTGGGACGGAGTCTCCACACCAGAAGGTGGGCGGGAAGAAGGTCACAAAGGAGACACTGTGCAGCCCAACAGGCTAGGTCTCCTAGCCTGTGTGCATGCACCCCACCCCACCCCCACACACAGGTGCATTTGGTCCCACACCTACTGTCCATTGTTTAGAACCAGCTAGATCCTTTCCATACTTTGAGTTGCTTAGAAACTCCTGAGACGAATAGTCATTTTCGCCAACGAATGAGGACAATCCAGCTCTTTAAAAGAGGAAGGCAGAATTTTATGCCCATGAGGAGACATTTCAGAGCCGCTGGACCAGATTTCCCAGGCCCTTCCCTTCCCACTCACATCCAGAGGGCCTGGGCATGGCCCCCGAGAGACTAAGACAGCTTCTCCTTCAACGAGTTCTGCCTCAGGCTGGTTGGGGGCTGGGGCAGGAGGAGGGACATTTGGGCTCAGCTCCCAAGGGGACAAGGGGGCACATGGGGAAGGGGGCCATGGGGACATCCAAGCCAATCCAGAGAGGACTTCTTCCTACTCTGGCCCTCCTCTGGGCCGTTCTCCAGGGCAGGTGCCTCTGTCTGTCTTTCTGCCTGTGGGCACACACACCTGCCACAGAGGATTCTGCACGAAGAAAGGTCTTCCACAGTGGTTCTGGAGAGAGGTGAAAAATTCCAGTGCCCCCACTGGACCTCAGACGGATTCACTTGGGATCTCAGGGTGTGACCCAGGCCTTGGGACTTTTCAGCCAAGTTTGAGGCCAAGTGAGAGACTCCTCTTCTCTGGCCCCTAACCCCATCCCTCTGCCCCTCCTGCCCTTCCACTGATGTTCCTGCCTCTTCCACGGCTGGACTCTGCCAACGCTCGGAACACCTGGAACAACCAGGGTACTGAGTTCCAGGGCCGGGCCCCGCCCCTTCCTAGCCCCGGCCAGCGCCGGGCTGCAGAGACTCCACACTCCGGTCAGCAGGACGGGACTGTGAGGTGACGCCTAGGACCGCTGGTCTCCACCGGAGACCCAGACAAGAGCGGTCACCATCCTAACGGCTCGGGTGGTTCTGAGGCAAGCCGTGCACGGAGCATCTCGGCCCCTGGGTTTGAGTCCCAGCTGTGTGACACTCGGCCGGGCTGCTCAGACTTTGGTGCATGTGCGGATTTCTTGAGGGTCTTGTTAGCATGCAGATTCTGATCTGCAGGTCTGGGGTGGTGACCGAGGTTCTGCCTTTCTAATAAGCTCCCGGGTGATGCCGATGCTGACAGTGCAGGGGCCACACTCGCATAAGGAATGAAGAGTCGTCAGTGTAATAAGGGGTATGAGGAGCGCTCACCTCCCTACCCCAGACCCTCCTGCTGCAGCCCCAGTCCAGTTCCTCCTCCCCAGGGCCGGCCCCCACCCTGCCCCCCTGTTTGGTCCCCTCAAAGCCAGGCAGCCTCAGCCTGTCCCTCTCCTCTGTCTCTCTCATCCCCTGCCCCAGGCCCAGCCTAAAGTATCCACATCCCTCCAGAGCGGGGTGGCATCGGAGGGTGCCCTCCCTGCTCACACATGTGGAGCCCTGGTCCCCTCTGTGGGAAGCCAGCCAGACCACCCAGCCTCCCGAGCTCCCCGTTGGACCGATGCCAGCAGTTTGGTCTCCTGCCTGCCCATCACTCATCAGAGTCTGTCTTTCCCTCCTAAACAAAACCCCAACAGCAGAGGAAGAGAGATGTGAGCTAAGAAACGCATGGACGCTTCAGGGTTCACAGCCCAGCTCCGCCAATTATCAGCTTTGTGATTTTGTGCAATCTCTCAACGTTTTTGAAGCTCGGTTTCTTTCTCTGTAAACTGAGGACAAGGACGGCCCTTATCTCACTGGGTGCAGGTGCATGAGAAAATACGCATACGTGCTCAATGTCGTCTCTGGCACTTAGCAGGTTTGCTACGTGATCTGCCTGTCAGAAGCTACATGACCTCTCACAGCCTTGCTCTCCTTGTCACTTTGACGTCACGACACCTCCCTGCTGTCCCCGTGGACCAGAATGTTCCAGAAGCAGTCCTGTGAACCAGCTCCAGATAAACTGGTTGGTTCGTAGTCATTATGACCCAAGCAGGGTCTATCAGAGCCTAAGAGCATTCATCCCAGCATCTAATACTTGCTTGAAATATTGGGAGAAAAGAGCTCTCTACAGGGGCTGCTGCACTGGAAGGATGCAAACTGGTAGCACCGAGTGGCCGTATCCTGGAGCATCCGTGGGGCCACCCCAGGGATAGAGGCTGTCCAAAAATTAAGCCAACTCAGAACCAAGTGATGGAGCTGAATTCCCCATTCCACCGTTCGAGCTGCTGGACCAGTGGTGCCTCACTTCTTGGTCACGTGGGCCAATACATTCTTTTTTTTTTTTTCTTAAACCAGTTTGAGGGGCGCCTGGGTGGCTCCGTGGGTTAAGCGTCCGACTTCGGCTCAGGTCGTGATCTCACCGTTCATGAGTTCGAGCCCCACGTCCGGGCTCTGTGCTGACAGCTCAGAGCCTGGAGCCTGCTTTGAATTCTGTGTCTCCGTCTCTGTCTGCCCCTGCCCCACTCTTGCTCTGTCTCTCTCCATCTCTCAAAAATGAATAAACGTTAAAAAATTAAAAAAAAAACAGTTTGAGTTTCTCTCCTAACTGAAAGAACCCAGATGAAAAACTCAGTGGCAATCAGAACCAAGACCTAGATGGTGGGGACGCTGCTGGGAGAATTACAGGTGAGCCGTATGCCAGAGGCATCCCTGAAGCCCACCCCATACCCGGAGCCTGGGTGAGGCCCCCTTCATGCTCACCAAGATGCAGCAGACCCCTTCCCGAAAAACACAGTTAGATAAAGGCACAGACTTTTTCTTTCGCTTTACCATTTATAAAGCCATACAATGGGTCGCAAAGAAACAAAGCAGCTGTACAGGAGCGGGCCAGCATTGGTGTAAAATACATTCATATCCAGGGCAAGGAGCACAGGTCAGGGTTTATACAAGGTGGCGGAGGTTATAGGCACGATGATACAAAATAGAAAGGATATTTCCATCTATATAAATACACAGCCAGGGGACAGGGAGGATGCCAAGTTATTGTTTCTCCTGCAGAGGGCCTGGGAGGCGGGGAAGGGGTGGCAAGGAATTTCTTACATTTGTTTCGAATGGCGTGTCGGCGGGAAGAGAGAAAATGGGGAAACATGGCGTGCACACACACACATGTGCTCAGTCTCACGCACAAACCGAACATGGACACACAGGAGAGTCTCAAACTGTTTAACACTGATTAGAAAACAAACTGGGGACATTCCTCTGCAATTACCTCGCTGCTGAGAAGAGCCCAGGTGTGGGACATAAACGGAAGTCCTCAAACATGCTGGGCGTCTGAGGACAGAGGAGTCGGGAGGGAGCACCCCGTGTAGCCAATCCTCACCAACAATACTGATAATCTAGCGATCGGGGCCCTCCTGATTCCTTTCACTGCTGGGTGATACTGACCTTGACATCCCATAGCTCATTCGCTGCCTTTGACCCTAACCCCGTGTTCCCTAGAGACCAGCAAAATATGTACACATATACACCCACACTTGCACACGCACGTGTATGCACCCGCCCCGTGTAACACCAGCCAGGAGCTCCAGGCTCAGGACCCTGGGGCCTGGGCCTGGGTGAAGAGTGGCTCTGGGACTCTGCCCCCAACCTCTCCAAGGAACCCAAGTGTGGGGAGATGTAGGGGCGGGAGGCAGCCCTTGGATGGGGCATGGACCCACTTGACCTCCCCCAATCCTGAAGTTGAGACAGTCCGAAGAAGCAAGGGAGAGCCAGGAGGCAGGGACGGTGAGCAAATGCCCCAGGCCTATCCCTGTTCTGCTTACAGACACCTCCACACCCCCTGGATGGCAGGGGAGCCTCCCTGACCTCGGCTGTGGTGCATCAGAGTACCCCCCCTCCTGAGTGCCCTTTATAAGGATCACGCTTGTCCAGCTGGCTGCTGCCTCCTACAGATCACACGGCCACCAGGCCCCGCCACCCCTATCCTGCCAGCCTCTGACACACCCAGGGAGTCCTCGAAACCCACAGGAGAAGGAATCCACATGTTTTTAGAGTTGCTAGGGAGAGACTCCGACAAAGATAGGGGTCAAAAGGCCCTTCCCTAGCCTAGGACACAGTGTATTGGCCCCCAAACACCTGGCTAGATAAGGGGACCAGGGTGCCAAGACTGCAGGGCAGGAGCATTGCAGTCACCCTTGGAGGTTGACCAGACAGCTCACTTCCTTCCTATTTCCCCTCTGGGGTCACCTCTCCATTGTTCCCATGCCCTGCCCTGTCCTCCTGTTCCACGGGTGGGGAGCCACCTGGACCTCTCCCTGAATCGGACAGATGTCAACTCCCTGCCCTCTTCCCTCCAGACACCGTGCAGGCCAGCCCCAGGCCCCAGGCCGGCTTCAGACGCCTGGCTGGAGTTGGGGGGCGGGGCCTGAGCCCGCCTGGCGTCTGTGTCACTGTTTCACCGCCTCTCCCGTTCTTCCTTGCCAACTTCCCCCAGACCCTTGCCCTGCCAGCCTGTTTCAAGACCAGACAGCATTCTCCTGGCTGGCACACAGATTCAACAATAACAGCAAAAGGGGTTGAGGGGGAAGGAGGAGAGGAAAGGATAGACATTCACACAATAATAACAATAATTATTAAAAGTGCTTTCTCTTAAAGGAAATCTTTGGCAAGAATATACCGCAGCGCTGTGGGGTGTGGGGTGTGTGTGTGTGTGTGTGTGTGTGTGTGTGTGTGCGTGCACGCATGGGTACAGAGACCTAACCTGTGAGACATGGGAGAGCCACAGTGTGCTCCCAAGCAGTGTCTGACCCAAAGGTAGGGCCGCCTGGAGACGGGGGTACCCTTCCCTATCATTCTTCTGGAAACCCACTCCTTCCAGAGGGACGTGAGGGAGTGAGCTGATCAGCTTCCCAGGATGCCCGGTCCTTCCCAGGGTCACACTAGGCTCAGGCCTGAGCGGGGCGGGCTGGACATGCCTGGGAGGTGGGAGCTGCTGGTGGGCAGTGGGAACGCACGTGTGACGGCCCGGGGCTGGCTGCCGAAGGGTCTACACTCCACCTGGCCTCAAGCGGAGAGAGGACATCCAGGCCAGGAGGGGAGAGTCCCGGGGCCAGGTCCAGCAGGAGATTGAGATATTTACAAAGGAAGTGGGCAAGGGATATCTCCTATCTGGGAAGAGAGTCGGGGTATGTAGGGAATGAGGAGGGGGGAGATCTGGGTATCTGGCTTGAATGCCTCAGAAGGAAGAGCACTTGGGAGGAACCTTGGCCACCAAGTGCAAGGTTGTATTCTTTAGGAAGCGAGGGCCTGCTCCCTACCTTCAGACACTCTCCAACTCCCTGAAACAGAACGTCCACACAGGTACAGCTTCTTGGAGGAGAAAAAATGCAAAAGACACACCTGTCACCCACATCTGCCACACACACCCTTGTCCCCCGCAGGCTCATCCACTTGTTCAGGCCCACAGTGAGGGGGGCAGCTCCCCTCATCTCTGGGAGCTGACTGCTGTGCCCCGGGCTTGCCAGAAAACAAGGGGGTGAAGGGAATGGACGTGTGCACCCCCTTCTCACTGAGCCCCAGATGGAGTCTAGGGAAGGCCAACAGTAGGGCCAGGAGACCCCTGATGGCTCCAAGGATAAAGGCCCCCTACAGTTCAGACCTCACTTATACATAAAAAAGGGACGGGAATTGGTTGATGCCCGGGAAGGCAATAAAGCAATATGGGAAAACAATAAATACTTCTTGTCAATTTACCTATTCTTTTTTTTAACCTTTTCTTATATTTTATTAGCTTACAGATTCTGTCAGTATGTCTCACATATATATTATATATATTTATATATCAGTACAATGCCTCTCTCTAGGGAACCCCATAGGCTTAAGAAGCCATTCAATAATGGAATCCCGGTGAATTTTCTACTCTGGCTTAGAGTGCTTAGGTGGTGGTCTGGGGGGTTCGAATTGCCCAGATGGACTCTCAGCCCTCTGACCTAAATGCATTCCCTTGCCCCTCTGCTCCACGGGCAGCTTGGCTCTGCTGGGGAAACCATGGCAGGATGGGGAACAGCGAGGCTTTGGCATTGTAGGTAGGCCATGTAGATGCACAGGAAGTGGCCCCAGGAGCTCTGCCAAGGACAGCCCGGGCAGCCCAGTAAAAATCAGACCCAGAATCACCTGCAGAGGGGGGGACGAAAGGCCATCGGGTGTCTCCCCCGGGGCCTCACGGAGCAGGTTCCCCAGGACGAGCTCCAACATAGAGACCCTGAAGGACAAACCAGGGCAGGAAGGCTTGATCCCCGACACCCAAAAAGGCATCAAACAGATAAGCAATTCTGAAGAAAGGCTGGTCTGGGGCACAAAACCCAAGAATGGGCTGAGGGCTCAGAGCTGGCCGGAGCCACCTGCCCATACCTGCTGCTGGGCCACACGCCTCTGAGAAGACCCCCAGAGCTCAACCAGCAACCCTCTTGAGGGATCTCCTCCCCAAGACTATGCACACGTACGTCTGCACCTCCCGAACCAAGTGTCCAGCCTCCCTGTGGGGGCAGATCAGGGCTAAGGCTGCAGGGCGGCCAGCCCCACTCCTGCGGGGGTCTTTGCTGGGAAGGTGCTGGCAGCACCCAGGGCCGCTAGAGAGCAAGCGTGGGGACCGAGAGAGAGTCTGCGATCCCATGATCTTGGATACTCCTGCTGCCCTGTCACGCCCAACTCTCACCTTCTTTGGACAGTAGGCACATGCATGTGCAAATACACGGGGCACGCAAAAGTCTATATATTTATAACTCTGGCTGAGAGGCACATGGAAATCAATACGTGAAGATGTGGGTGTGGACACAGTATATACCCCATACAGACACCCACACAGACTGTACATCGGAGGCAGAGTCCAGAGACCTCAGGGACCTCAGGTCTACGGTACTCTCACAGGCAAAAGTTCTGCCACTTGGTGCCCATGCTGGCTCTTTTTGGTTTGCCAATCTACCCCAGAGGTGGCCAGAAAAGGATTCTCTCAATTTGATTTCTCCTTGCAAAGCGGTCGGGTTAGGGAGACAGCTTTTCCATTTACTTCCAAAATATAGATCCTCAAGGAGTTGGTCTGTCTCCTCTGAGGAGCCTCTTGGAAGGGGGAGGGGGGTCAGGTGGACCTGGTTAGCGGTGGAGGCTTTGGGGGCTCTGCGGTATCCATCCACCCAGGGGAATCCGAGTTATCCTCCCCCATCTTTTTCTTTCTCTAGCTCTCTCTCTCTCCCCCCCTTCCCCTCTGCAATTCACTTCCCCCTCCCCACGTTGCACTTTCTTCTCTCCTTCTCCAAAATTGGCCCAAAGTCCTCCTTCTGGATTCAAGGGTGGTCAGGATTCATGAGTCCCCGCCCCACATGCCCCGTCCCCACTGCCATGGCCCCGGGCGAGGGGTGGCGTTCATCTCTTCTGGCCTGCACTCAGCATGACCTTGGAGACAAAGTTGACGATGGCGGAGGCGGGCTGGTTGGGGTCAAGCTCAGCGAAGAGGTGGCAGGCGTTGTCGGTGGTGCTGCCCTGCTTCCGGGCCACGAAGCCGAAGAGCCTGCAGGGGCAGGAGAAGGGGATGACGGGCGTGAAGCGGACCCCAGGCCTTGGAGAGCTGCCCCCGTGAGCGAGCTCTCCTCAGGTTCAAGTCTCTCGCCACTCTTCCCGCCTCTCCCAGCACATGAGGACTGGGGCACAGGGCACAGGAGAGAGGGTTCCTCTCTCCCTTCCACCCCGCACCCCAAAGCCAGGTCCTGGAGATAACAGGGTCATTGGTTTTAGGTAGACAGAGATTCCCCTTTGAGAGGCAGGGGGAGGCGGAGCTGGAGGCAAATGACAAGACTGGACACTAAAAGGCAGGGAGGAGACCGAAAATAAAATGGGGACATTCCTAGGCGAGCTTCTCTCGGTCCTTCCCAGCCCCGCACCTCCCTGACTGTTCACACAACACAGAAGCACATGAATAAAACGCTGTCTGCCTGTCAAAGCACTTGGCCTCAGACACCAGGAGAGGGTCAGGGAGACAAAAGGACAAGGGGTCACCACCACCCCCCCCACACACACACTTCTCCTGGGTTCCAGAGAACGGGAGGGGACAGAGGACCCCACACCTGTTCCTCCCTACCCCCCACTCCCTGCACCAGGGCTGGAATGACCTGGCATTCTCTGTGCAAAACAGAGTTAAAAATATGAGCAGAGAACAGAATGTGAGCCCAGGTCCCCTCCCAGTCGGCACGTTGCTAATTAGAGCGAGATGGGGAAATCGGGACAGCTGGAGATTCCGATGGAAACCCCTCTCCCCAGGACTGGACCACAACAGCTAAAATTAGCAAAGTTGGGTCCTGCTTGCCACCGACCGCACGTATGTACACACACACACACACACACACACACACACACACACACACTGGGCGTCCTACAGCTTTGCTCTCCCCAACTCTGTTTCAGGGTCTGGGAACAGCTGGACCAGAGTCCGGGGTAATGGCCTGCCCAAGTGAAGGGGTAGCCTGGGTCCACGGACCAATCCCCAGGACCCCCTTTCCAGGCTGGCTCAGTCTTCTTGGTGCAGTGGAAGGCAGTAAGGGCGGACAGAGGGAGCGGCTCCAAGCTGCCGCATGACAGCGAGCCAGCCCCGGCTGCCTGGTTCTGCCGGGGTGGAGAGCCAGCCAACCTCACCAGCCTAAACACGGCCCGCCTGCCCTGCCCTACTGTTTACTTCAGCTCCCAGGGCCAGTTCAACAACTGCCAAGTCCTTTCTCTGCTTGGGGCAGTGGATCCAGGCAGGAAACCTCAGCCCCGAGGCAGGGAGGGGCACTTGCAAGAACCTGAGAACAAGTGTCTCCTTAAACGTGGGGCCTGAGGCGCCTTGCGCACCCCTCCTTCATCTGAGACAGGCTCCCTGGGGCTCCGCCTGGCCCAGCAAGGCCCTGTCAGCAGGAAGCTCAGCATAAAACCAGCTCCGGAATGAAGAGAATGACTTCCAGGCCTGGGACCAGCCCACTTCTGTCCCTGACCCATCTCCCCACAGTGGGGCCCAGTGCTGAATGAGCACGAGCTCCCTTAAACACCAAGTTCTGGCCTGCCTGGCTGGGGTCCGAGACTGAGAGAGCCAACGACTCTGGGAACTCAAAGAAGGCTGAAGTAGGTACAAGGCAAGCTTCAAGAAGGCTGGACACCTGCGTGCTCCTTTCAGCTAATTCTTTATGTAACCTCGGTCAAGGAGAGGTGCCCTGCATCCCCCTCTGGATGCTCCCAAGGGCGTTCACGGCGCTGACTGCCTACGCTCAGCTCCATTCATTCCTGACCCAGGGGGCCTCACCGTGCTTCCTCCTCACTCTCCCCCTGCTTGCCTCCATCCTCAAATTTCTTCATTTGGCGAATATTTATCACCCCTCCCATACCACGAAGGCAGTCCTGCCCTCAGGAGCTTGCCATCGGTGTGGCCCTGCCTCCCTGTCCCCTGGAAATTGTCTCCTACTCCCACACCCATTTCTACCTGTGCAAAATGTGCTGTCTTTTAAGACCCATTTGAAGTATTAGTTCTTTCCCCAAACCTTCCCAAATCTCTCCCTGCCTAGATGTGCTCGTCTTCGTGCTTGGTACCCTTCATGTGTCGCTACAACAGCAGTTCTAATTTTCTTTTAACAGGGAAAGTTTTCCTTTTCTAAAGCAATCTTACATGAAGTCCAAATACATGAAGGTGACAGCAGGATTTATGGCCAAGAATGTATCGATTCAACAGCAAAACATTTACCTATTATAAAGTCAATGAGGGAGAAAAATTGGGGCTGCTTGCATGAACCATACAAAGTCAAATGTGGAATTGCAGACCATAGGCCAGCTTCAGTACTCAGATTATTGCTATACCCTATTTAGGTTTTGTGAAACTGAGAAAACCCTGATCCATACTGGTCAATAACTGCCTCTCAAGCCAGGGTTTCTCCTTCCTTCATAATGGCTCAGTTGCAACCGGAAGACCCTAGGGTTCCTGGGAACATGGTTTGAAAACCACTCCAGCACGTCAGGGCTGTTTATGCACTTGTCTTATCCACTGGGCCAATATCAGGCCTCCTGAGGGCAGAGTCAGCCTCCTGGTCCGTCTGAATTATCCTGGGGCCGAGTGCCCTGCAGACATGTGGGAAATGCTGAAGGGGTGGAAGAATCAGCCAAAAGGTCCTAGGTCCATCCCAGAAGAAATGTGGACTTTCTGGGCTCCCAACTTCTGATGAAGAGGTGAGGCCCAGCCACAGGATCCACAGAAACCCACCAAAAGAGCAAGAGTAGGAATCAAGGAAGCCAGGACTGGGGCAGAAAGATCATTTAAACAAGCCTTGCCCCATGACCACTGCCTCCAGTAGAACTCCCAGCTTTCTGTCCACTTTCTCAGATCTCTGCTGGTCTGGTCCTGGGAGAGGGAAGGTGAGGAGACTGGAGGCTGGGCCTCTGGCCTTGAGGCAGGAGAAGGCAAAAGACCTGGCTGCCTGGCCAAGCTTTTCTCCAAAGCTGAGTAACCTGAGCACAAAGGGCTTTGTTGCCCTTTGCCTACCCCTGGTCCCAGATTCTAACCACCAACTCCCCACCCCCCCGGCCCAGGGAGCAGCCAGCTGGCATCGGGGGAGAAGCCACACTTACTTAGCAGGGGCACCTCCTTCTGTCTTCATCCACCTGTGGAGACAAAGATACCACAGTGTAAACCACCACAACTCCTCCCCCGAGAACGCAGCCCTGCGCATGCCCAGACCTGCAGGGGGAAAGCAAGGGAAACCCCGTTCCAGGGGGGTGGGAGCCTCCAAAGACCACGCGGGGGGAGGCATTCAGGGTGGAGAGAACACTGTGGCCTGCCTCCCAAAGAGCTCTCCCGAGTGTGAAGAGGAGAAGCGGATTCAAGGTCAAGGATATGGCACGGGGCATGGAAGCAAGCATTTGAGTCCCTGGGAGGGGCTCCAAATTTGTGGTGGGAAAAACTCAAAAAAGTACCCAATGCAATTACTGACAGTCTCACAGACACAGGCGGATCTTCCAGTTGAACTGTGAATACACACCCACACGCACACCCACGCCCACACGTGCCCCCACACAGACTTCAGTGCTATGAAGATGGGTGCAAGAGAAGGCGACTACAAGAGACTTACTTTCTCTCCTGTGGATCCAGGTCACAGAAGGTGACAGTGTTGAGGGGGTAGTGTCGTCTGAAGAAGAGCCTGTGGCACAGATACCAGATACACAGAGAATGAGTATCCACGTGACCACCCTTTGCCACTTTCCACTTGCAGGCGTCAGGCTACCCTCTGCAGCTGTCATGGGTTAACCCAGCCTCTCCCTTATGAGCAAGGTGGCCTGGGCTGCTCATCTTAGCAATGCACAGGGACATAAATGTGTCACTGAAGCATGTCCCCAATGCTAGTGACTAGGAAAAGAAGGAAGAAACTGGTACTGAAGAATGATCAATGAGGGGATGTGACAGAGGAAGGAAAGAAGCTGGAGGAAGAGCACAAGAGCAAGGGCTCTGCTCTAGAAATCAGGCACTTTCATGAGTTGTGTTTCTGGCTGTATACCCTATGCAGGCATATTTGTAGGAGGGAAGACGGATGGATGGATGGATGGATGGATGGATGGATGGATAGATGGATGGGTGGGTGGGTGGATGGATTGGTGGGTGGGTGGAAGACTGGACAGGTGGGTGGATGACAGGTGGACAGATGGAGGCACAGGTTGGTAGGTGGACGGGTGGACAGGTGGACAGATGAGTACAAGGTACAAATGGTAAGTGGGTGGGTAAGTAGATTGACAGATGGGGCACAGTGGGGAGAGCCCAGTACGGAAGCAAGTAGAAGAGTCTTACTTTCTCTGGTTGTCAGTCAGTGTGATTCCCTGGGCAGAAACTTTGAAGTGAACGATGGTGGCAGCTGGTGTGGGGTCAGCAGCCAGTGTCTCAGAAGTGGCTTTGGAGATGGCCTGTGGCCCAGTGAGTGATTCCATGTCCACGGAGTTGACGAAGAGCACGTTGCAGGCTGGAATAAACCCACCCAAAGAGAAGTCACGGGGAGTGGAGTGGGTGGGGATTACCTCCCAGCTCAGCTTTTCGGGGGAGGAGTAGATGAATGTTAGGCCAGCCTCAGGCCAAGGCATCCGCACAGAGAATCACGGACTGCCCAGAGATAGCTGGGTCTGCAGGACGGGACAGGGCAGGCAGAAGGAAAGGGCTGGGCGGGCATCCTGTCTGGGGTGGCCACTTACCTGCCCCTTGCTTCAGCAGGTCAGTGGTTGAGTTGGCAGGGCCTGAGCTATCTTTCGATTCATCTGTGGGGTCTGAGACAAAAATTTAATTCAGCTGGTAATTAAAACTCTAGAGCTGGAAAGAAGCACAAGTTCGGCTGGGCCTCAGGCAAGCTCTGCAAATACTTCGTGCAATGGATACCGCTTTTCGTAACAGGCCCTGGCAATAGGCATGTGTGTGTCCAGTCTGAACATTCAGTGAGGACTGTCGATAGTTAGCACATGGGTTGAGAGCTCTGGAATCCAACAGTGTGGGGTGCAGACCCTCACCCCAGCACCTGCCAAGTACCTATAAAATGGAGATTGTGATGACAGTACCCGTTGTGCTGGGTTTTTGAGATGTTCCATATACAGTGTTAGCCCAGTGCTTGGCATAAAGCAGGACCTCAAGTGGCAACTGACATCTCTGTTGTCATTTTGCATTGATGTGTCTTTGTGTAGATCGATAAATGTCCCAATTCACTAAAGCACTAATATAGCGCAGTCGTGATTTCGATATTACTAAGAACGGAGTATTGTCTGTACCAGTGTTTCTCAGGCTTTGGAGTGCAGGCTGATTAAAACACAGGTTGCTGAGCCCCACTGGAGGGCTTGAGAATATCTGCATTTTTAACAAGTTCTCAGGGTGCCGATGCCACTGGTCTGGGAACCATACTTTGAGAAGCACTGGTTTATATAATGTAAACGTCAAACAGTTTTGTAATTGCTAAACTACTTTCATAAATGTCGTAGAACTATAATTTAGTTGGTGTCTCAACTTTGTGCTTAATAATGCTACTTAAGTTGTACTTGAACTTTTAAATTAATAATGTCGGCCAATTATTAGTAGCAATTCAATGAAATGAGTTGGATTCACAGAAATTGTGAAATAATATTAGGGGTTTTGTGTATGGGCACAACCCCAAGAGCTCCAAGAGAAACCAGAAGAAAGTCCCAGAGACACTTCTGAATATCCTATTGCTAAACAGAGAGGATGGGGACCAGGTACCCAGTTTCCAGTTCCTAGACCTCAAGGTCAGGGCTGAGCATAATTTCCCTTGGGTGGACCCTGATTCACGGGGCTGGGCAACAGAAGCCTGTGCGGTGACGAGTCTTGGGTGTCCATCCGCCAGCCTCCAAAGCTGGAGCTCTTCTCTGAGAGAAGCTGGGCCTGGTGTCTCACTCAATGTCCTATATGTCCTGAGGCTCATGGGTTCCATTTGTACTTCCCACAGTCAAGAGGCCTTGCTCTTCCCATCAGCTCTACGTCCCCTCAGTCAGAGAACACCCTGTCAGCCAAGCAGACTAAAACTCCAAGGACGTCTTGGCCCTGTTTTCTTCCCACGCCATGAGGAACCCAGTCACTCTTCCTCTGTGTGTGCTCCCTGCTCTTTATTCACACCAACCTCCAACACGTGGGCACCCCCATGACCTAAATCTGCCTTCCCCTCCCCCTTCCTTCAGCCCTGCCCACCGATGCCCATCTCATCCTCCAGACACAGTCCTCCCCATAACTGACTCCTACCTCTAGTGCCTCCCCCCTGGGCTTATTCTGAGGATTCGCAAAAAAATTTCTTAAAGGCACCGGAGAATTTTCCAGAACAATCTGGAAAGTCAATTATGTGTGTTCCTGGAGTTAAGTTTTTTTTTAAGAACTTTTCCTTCTTTTTTTTAATAGGAGATTTAAAAAAAAAAAAAAAAGAGTAGCTTCGAATTTCCCTAGATTGGCAAAATGACCCAGGTCCTCAATGCTGGCCCATGTTCTGGAGCGGCTGGCAGAGCAGACACAAACAGCAGCCCAGCTCAAAGATGTACTTGGAGAGCAAGGAGTCTCACGTTCCTACCTCGGTTTGGAATGACCAGCTTACAGGGCAGAGCCAGTGGGATGATGGAATGCTGGTAGACCAGGGCAGAGAGAGACCCTGCAGGGGGAGACAGCATGTCAGGAGCAGTGCCACTGGGAGCAGGCCCGGGCACCGAGGAGCCCAACCACCCAGCCCACTATCCGTCATCTTCAGCTTCTTTATTACCCACCTCTCCCTCATCCCACAATGAAGCTGAAAATCCACTCCCTCCTTGTTAGCAATATCTAAGGGAGAAGGTTCCAGCAGCTCGCTCTAAGCAGCCATAAGGTGTCCTTTCTAGAAAGTTCCTCCCAACATTTCTACTAAGTCCCTCTGGCTACTGGGGCCCTCTCAGGACAGTGCAGCAGAAGTATCAGAGAAATCGTGGGATCAAATCAGAGAAATCGTGGGATCAAGTCACTTATTAGCTATGTGTTCTTGGGTAAGTCTAACTTCTACAAACCTCCGTTTCCTCATGTGTAAATGGGACCATAACACCTCCCATGCAGGATTGTTATGAGACCAGAAGTAATGTAAGGTTCCCAGACAGTGACTTTCACATAGTAGGTGGTCGATAAAGGCAGTTGTTACAGCTGTTATTCAAATTCTAATGATAATGCATTTCAGTGGGGTGAGACAAATGCAGAAAGGAATTTGGCAGAGTGAATCAGCCACAGTACAGAGGATGGGAGGCCACTGTTCATTTCCTCTGCTGCGTCTATGACAAGGGGGACCTGGACAGCCTGAGACACTCTAGGCAGGTGGACTGTGGAGACGGGGTTGGGGAACAGCTCACCGAAGTTTGGCTCATTGGGGCATCCCTTGAGCTTGACTCCTCTGGGGCCAGTCTCTATCAGGAAATGTCTCACCAGCTCATGGGTCATGTCCCCTGGAATAAAGAGAAAGACATGAGGTTTGAGCACTTCTCATGGGGCCCTCCCACCACTTGCTAACATCACTTCATCCCTTCCCCACATGCAGCTCTGTGGCGGGAGAAAGGGTTGGAAAGATAATACAGCCAGAACCCAGGAATGGAGAGACCACCGCTCAAGGAAACACAACCAGAGTTCCAATAATCCTGCTTCCCTGTCCTCTGACCCCAACCATCACCAGGCCCAAGACTCATTCTTCCAAAGAGTCTGACTCAGCAGGCACCAGCTCCCCCAAGAACCATAGGTCTGTCCAGCCCTGAGTCCTTCTGGCACCTCAGGCTTGGAGGAGGCTGTGCTGGTCCAGAGCCTGGCTCGAGAGGAGGGTGTTACCTTTTTTATTCTGCTGCACGACGGTCGGAGGAGGAGATGACACCTTCATGGCCAACCCGTAGGCCCCTCGGAAGGAGTGGCTGTCGCGGATGATGAAGGCCCCTGGCTCCTGGTCCTTAAGGAGAGCGATGGCTGGGATTGGAAGGGATGAGGGGACCAGAGCAAATAAGAAATTGATGGCACGGGCCTTGCTTAAGACTCATCAGGTCTACCCAATCTCGCTCCTTAGTTAGAATTTAAACACCCCTAAGGGTCCTCCTATGCTAAAGTTGGCGAACATCTTCTATAAATAGCCAGGTAGTAACTATTTCAGGCTTCACAGGTCATGCTGTCTGTATTGCAAACTACTCGTCTCTACCATTGCAGCACAAAAGCAGCCACAAACAATACAGAAGCAAAGAGATACAGTGTGTTCCACCGAAACTGCATTTACAGAAAGAGGTCCGGGCCCTGGGCCATAGTCTCCAAAACCTGTCTAACATCCACACAGACCTTCCCTGGGAGCCCGGTGGACCTCACTCCATCCCCACAACCACAGCTTTGTTTTGCCTATAAAATGTGCAAAACTCTCCACATCACATAGCTAAGATTTGTTCTATGACCTTGGCTGGCCTTTTACCTTGCTTGGAAAATCATGACTTTGCTACCTTTTTTTTTTTAACGTTTTATTTTTATTTTTGAGACAGAGAGAGACAGAGCTTGAGCGGAGAAGGGGCAGAGAGAGAGGGAGACACAGAATCTGAAGCAGGCTGCAGGCTCTGAGCTGTCAGCACAGAGCCCGACGCAGGGCTCGAACTCATGGGCCATGAGATCATGACCTGAGCTGAAGTCGGATGCTCAACCAATTGAGCCACCCAGGCACCCTGAGACTTTGCTACTTTTAAGCACCCTTCGTAGGTCTATAAACCATGCTTCCTCTCCCCACAGTTCACCGCGAGGAGGTGCCTCTTACCATCTGAACTTGATCCCAGCCCCTCTCTGTGTCCACCCCGTACTGCCCAGGAGTAAGGAGTAAGGAGTAAGTCTGCCCAGGAAGACATGGTGGGCTGCAGCCAGCTGTGACCTCTGACGGACCACGGGACCCTCGGTGCCACCTAGGACTCACCCTGCTCTCTGGAGATCTCAGGCTTGTACCAATACTTGGAAGTGTCCTGGACGAACTTCACTTTAGCCCGTGTCTCGGGGCTGTTGTCTAAGAGAGACGGAGACAGAAAAACAGTGTTATGGGTTGAAATGTGTCCCCTAAAAAGGTAGGTTGGAGCCCTAACCCCAGGTACCTGTGAATGTGACCTTATGTGGAAATAGGTCTCCGCAGGTGGATTCAAGTTAAGATGAGGTCATGCTGGATCAGAGCGGGCCCCAATCCAATATGACCGGTGTTCATGTCAGAAGAGGAGGAGAGACACAGAGACCATGGGGACAGTTGTGAAGATGAAGGCAGAGGCTGGGGGGACACATCCACAAGCCAGGGGACACCAAGGATGTGCCAGCAACCACAAGAAGCTAAGAGGTAAGCCTAGAACACATTCTCCCACGAGCCTCCAGAAGGAGCCTGCCAACACCTTGATTTTGGACTCCTAGCCTCCAGCCCATGACAGACTAAATTGTTCTCTTAAGCCACCAAGTCTGTGGCACTTTGTTACGGCAGCCATAGGAAACTAACACAGAAAGGCAGTGTCCTCGACACCATCAGAGCCCTGCTGGAAAGAGCCTCGAGTGGCTTGCCCATCCTTCCCCTGTCTCCTGCCAGCCGCTGTGCATCGCAGAGCTGCTCTCCGATGGAAAAGCCTGGCACAGCATTCTCACTGAGCTGAGGAAAGCCCTCCCTCCACCCCACCCTCTCCTCTCTCCAGAAGATCCGGACCAAACCCTTCCTGCAGCTTCCCTTCCACAGGCTAACGCACCCCACCTGCTAGCCTCTTTCTCCACTGGCTGAATTTCCCGACTTTGTCATAGCAACCTTGCAGTTGAGGGAAGAAAGCTACATTTCCATCACTTCTCCCCAAGCCCCTCCTCATGCCCTATATGAAGAGCCCGTGTTCTCCCTCATATTCACATACAAAAAAATCAGTCCTGCCCTGGAACAGAGGAGGAGGTGGCTTAGAGGCCATCTACTGTGAGTCACATACCCCACTTTCCTGGCAAATGACCCCCACCCAGACCCTTTGCAGACCAGAGATGCTTTACAGAGCATTAGGTTCTGGAAGATGCTCAGAGAGAGCACCCAGGATAACCGCTCAACTTTACAAACGAGGGAAGTGAGGTTGAGAGAGGGAGAGGGACCCGCCCAAATCACACAGGTGGTTCACAGAAAGGCTCCTGTAAGATCTTCCCAGGTAAGAAAACACAGGTGCCCATTTAGTGCCTGCTTTGCCTGATCTTTGTCTGGGTATTAGGATGTGCGGCCCTCGCTCTCCAAGCCCTTCCTTCATCTTTTGGCACCCAAGAAACAAAAAGGCGGGGGGGGGGGGGGTGGAGTTGGGGGGAGAGGAAGAAAGGAACATTCCAATTCCCCAGGTTTCCTCCCCTTTAGAAAGAAGCCAGAACAGAGGACGCCTGTGCTAACGATGCTATAAAGCTGAGGGTGCAGAGGTGAGATCCGGGTTAGACTGTGGGTCCAGCGTTCAGTCAATTTTGACTTGTCAGTAACCCTGGGCTAGACCCCTGGGATCGGCCTCTGGAGGACAGCAAGGGGGTAGGCCGGCTCCCTTTCCTGGCAGCTGCGCACGGGGCAGGGGCAGGCAAAGCAGCCGGGCCAAGCAATTGCGGCAAGCTGCCTGTCTCTCTGCTCTGAAGCCCCAGGCCCCGCGGCTGCTGGGGCCTAACGAGCTGTCAGAGGCGGCTGCAGTGACTATTTTAAGCAGGGAAGATGGTGGGAAACAGGAAATGTCCCAACTACTAGAAGTTTTCCATCCTCCAAGAAGAGGGGCTGGGAACCAATCGTCTCCGGTGGGCAGCAGGAAGCAGGGGCGTGCGGGGTCACTGTCGATGCCCCTGCCTGGCAGGCTCGGGGCAGGACCTGGGAGCGACACACTGAGAATCTAGGCAGCAGGGGCCCACCCCGGGGCTGCCTGAAACCTTCTCAGTCTTCCTCGAATGCCCCAGAGTTCTGGGGCCATTCTGCAACAGGCACATTCGAGGTCTGGCAGAGGCCCTGACCTTTGTGTTTAGACACTGAGCCCCCTACGCGGAGGCCAAAGATGCCGAGTTCTGGTGACTAGCAAAGAGATCAGTGTGCGGACGTGCATGAGCTTCAGCAAAGCTGGGTCGGCAGAAACCAGACTCCAGTGAAAATGCTCAGCCCTCGGCCTCAGCCCCCAGTGCACGTGGCCGCCAGATATGTTAACAGTGATGTGCACACAGTGGGATCAAAAGGTGGGGACTGAGTGCTGTGGGCAGGCCAAAGGGATGGCAGTCCGGGTTAGGAAGGCAGATTCTCAAAGTTTTGCTAAATCATAAATGTGGCAACAGGAGAAGACAACTCCAATAATGCTTTGAGAGCGTGAGTTTTATGGCCAATGAGCCTAGATCGGAAGCCATTTACTCACTGTGTGACCCTGGACAAATGACAGAGTCTCTCTAAGCCTCACTTTGTTCATGCATAAAATGGGGGTAATAATACCTACTTTGCCAGGCGGCCGCGAGGATTAAAGAGCTAGCGCATGGCTCAGAGCCTGGCACACAGCACGTGCTCAGTGAGTGGCAGAAGCTAAGCTGATAGTGATGATAATCATAACAGTAACACTATCATTATCCTCCTCCCCCTCCTCCTCCTCCTCCCCCTCCTCCTCCTCCTCCTCCTCCTCATGGGCACCCACATCCTCATCACTGCCCCCGCACCTAGCCCACTTACTTTGAGGCCACCTCCAACTCCCATTTTACAGACAAGGAAACTGAGGCCAAGAAGTCAATGAGCCGCCCCTGGTTGTGTGCCAAAGAGCCATCAGCACAGAGATGGACACAGACATCCTACCCAGTGGGCCATGTGCCACCCAGGCGGGGGCGGAAGGAGGGGCTCACCTGGCATGGAGTACTTGGAGAAGTCGGGCAAAGTGTGGGAGAAGGAGACGGTGCTGCCCCCGCTGGGGCTGGACATGCCACTGGCCACAGGCGAGGAGGACACCTTCCCGTTGACAGTGGCATAGTTGGGGAGGCTGCCTGCTCGGTCTCCCACGGACATCCTCCGCTTCTCGGGCAGGGCTGGCGTCGGGCTCCCTTGCCGGAAGGCTGCCGGATCCGGCGACGGGGAGGTGACGGGGCTGCTGAGGCCCGGGTAGTAGGCAGGGGACACAGGGAAGGAGGGCGTAGAGGGAGCCTGGTAACCAGAGGCACTGCTCTGCCGGGACAGCGTGGGTCTCCGGTCCTCGGGGGTGGAATAACCGCCATAGGCCGCGTGCCGGTCCAAGCTGGGGCTGCTGGGAATCACGGATCCAGGCCCTCCCAGGTGCCGGCCCAGGCTGGGGCTTCCAGGGCTGGCTACTGCATTGCCGTGGAGGCCGGAGGCCAGGTTGCCTTGGTGGGCCCCGGGGTGCCGGCCCAGGCTGGGGCTTCCCGGAGTAGTGGCCACACTGCCGTGGAGGCCTGAAACCTGGTGGGCCCCGGGGTGCCGGCCCAGGCTGGGGCTTCCTGGAGTGGTCGCTGTACTGCTCTGGGGGCTGGAGACTGCACTACCATGGTAACCAGTTCCCGCTGGACCCATCACCTGGCGGTGGCTCAAACTGGGGCTACTGGGGGCAGCCATGCTGGGGTTGATGGCCCGGCGGCCGAAGCCAGGACTGGGGGGGGTGTTGGTGCCCACTGTCCTGTGGCGCGCCTGAGGGCTCCCAGGCACCGTGTGGACGCCGGCCACAGTGAACTGAGCCCGCGCCTGGCTTTCTGGGGAGCTGAACTGCTGTAGTGAGTAGTCGGGGCTGCTGTAGCTGCTGCCCACGGTCGGGAGAGGAGAAGAGCTCTGGGAGCTTCTCTGGGCCGAAGGGCTAGGCTGTCCCAGGCTGCCGGAACGGAAGCCGGAACCCAGCAAAGGCTGGGTAGGTGTCCGGGGGCCCTGGTCGCTGCTTTCCCCTGAGGGGAAACTCCCCACTGAAGTGCTGGAAAGAGAGGGGGCAGGTTGAGACGTCAAGATGGCATTTCATGAAGGCCAGGCTTGCAGTGAGCACTCAGCCCTACCCCCCCCCCCCCCCCACCGCTAGCGGCAACACTAGGAGCCCCACTGGCATGAGCCAGAATGTCACCACTTTTGCACATCACCCTATGGAACCATCAGAAGGAGAGAGAGGCTCAGAGAGGTTAGGCAATAAGCTCACGACCACATAGCTTGTAAAAGACCAGGCTTCCAACTCAGTCGCATCTGATTCTGAAGCCCATGTTTTCCCCACTGCCCCTTGTTGACTCCTCAACCAGAAGGCAAAGCAAGGGGTCTCCCTTATGGAAACTGAAGATGGCTGTCCCCATGTCACCTCCAGCACCACAGACACTGAACACCAGGGTGGGGTCAAACCACCCGGCTCCTGTTCCTACCAGGAGTATCCCTGCCTTGACTCACTTTTCCCAGGATGCTGCTAGCATCTTTGAACACTGCCTAGACCCGCTAGACCTGGGCTCTCATTCCCATTTTGTCTTTGCAAAAGGCAAAGACACCACGTCTCAGAGCAGGACAGTTCAGCTTATTGTAAGGTCTGCTTTCCAGCTGTTGGATCTGGCCACTAATGCAGCAAGCTGCCTTGCGTGGTAATGAGGCTCCCGTCATTAGCAGCATTTAAGCAGACGATGACCAACCTCTTGAATGTTGTGGTGGGAATTTCCTCCACCGGGAGGTTACAGTAGATGAGCACAAAGGTTGCTCCCAATTCTAAGACTCTGGAAAGTTCAGTTCAGAGGGGACTGTACCTGGCAGACAGCCACAATCACAGGCTCTCCTCCAAGGTTAAGGGCAACCTGGATCGTGCTTGTTAAAGTTTCCTCATGTGGGAAGCAAGGGGGCTGGATCAGATAACCCTGATTCCTTCCAGACCCAAACTCCTATCCATTGTTGACATGGCGGGAGAGGCCAAGGTTGACAGGGACCCTGCATCAGCTGCAGCTGCAGGGAGGTGGCAGGTAGGCTCTGCTCCAGGAGCCCCTGGGTGGGGGGTGAGGTAGGGGTTGGGAGGGTGTCCTTACACAAGAATATGGGCCAACCTGGAAATACAGACTGGAGGGAGTCTCGAGGCCAGGCTGAGGCCAGGATAAGCTCAGGTCCCCGGCTGAGGTGAGGTGGGGGGCCAGGCAAGAGCCAAGGGCAAGAAGCAGGTCACGGGCCAGGCCAAGAAAAAGTCTACCTCAGATCCCAGAAGTGGCTAGAGTGGAATGCCATTCCTGGTACGGAATAACATGGCCTCTGAGGAATGGAGGGAGTGTCCGGCTGAGCAGGGTGGGGTCGGGGGGACTGACATGGAGTTCTGGAAGATTAACCCCACAGGAGAAACACTAGCTTCCTGAGCCCTGAAAAGAGCCAACTCTACAGCAGGAGGAATTTGAGTGAGAAACAGTGAAAACTTCCTGATGTCAGGGCTCCCTGGACATGAGCCGGGGCGGGGGTGGGGGGCTGGCCAGGTTAGGAAATGTCCTTTCCTTGAAAGGAAGAATGCACCTTCTGGCTCGGAGCAGATTTCCCAAGAAGTGGAGCCGTCTGCCTGTCAAGAGGCTGGGGAGGGGGCAAGGTGGACTGAGGGTGCACGCTTGGCTTGAGGTTCCAGAATTCTTAGAAGAGCAGAACGCAACCTCTGCTCACCCAGCCACCCCCACGCTGACCTGGGAGGGGGCGCGCCGTGCGGGACCAACAGAGGGTGGAGGGCCTGCGGCAAACTCAGCCACCGGGGCCTGGCCGGTGACATGGTTGGAGAGTTTCAAGGCCTCCTAGGAGCCCAGGCTAGGGAAGGGGGTGGACGTGCAAAGGGACGCCCAGCAGCTGTCTCCCGTCCCAGGGCAGCCTAGCCTAGTCCGTAACCCCCGTGCCCGGCACCCTACACCCTGCCCGAGCTCACCCCTGGCTCCCTGTCCTGTGTCAGGTCACGCTCTCCCTGTCGCCAAGCCCACACCCACTCCCCCAGCTGAGCAGCGTCTCACTTTACCCCCCACAAGGGGGCTTCCCCTTCAGAGCCCTCCCCTGCCTGATTCCAGGCTTTCCTCTCTGTCTGACCCACCTCGAATGCCAGGCGCCCTCCACCAACACGGCCCTCCTCACCTGCCGCTGTGTGCCCTCAGCCCCGCGCACCAACACGTCCGCACCCCAGTCCTTCGCCCCGGCTGTGCTGTCCTTCTAGAATGCCCTCTCCCTCCCCCTCCCCCTTTCAACACCTGCTCGCCCTCCTGGCCTCACCACAAATACCTCCAGCCCCCAGAAACCCTCTCTGCACCCCTACCCCAGAAATGGTAGCCTCCTGCTGGGAGCTCCAGACACGTACATGTCTGCTTTGGGCACGTCCGACTGTCATCCTGTGACAGGCGGGCACCTAAATGCAGGTCCAGGAGAGACATGGGCTCTAGAGCCAGACGCCTTTGGTCTGAATCCTATGTCCGCTACTGTTTAGCCTGCAGGACCTTGAGCAAGCTACTTGGCCTCCCTGTGCCTCAGTTTCCCCTTCTGAAAAGTAGGATCCTAAGAGGAGCATTTAGCAAAGCGCCTGGCACACTGGAAGACTCACTAGATAGTGGGTGCTGTCATTAGGTTTTAAAGTTGGGGGAAGGACTGGTTTACCACGGTGCATGGTGGTTTACGTCCGGCACAGTTTTCTGGATGGTGGCATTGAATTCAGCCTGGGAATTATAGTTCACCCATCCTCATGCTCCACGAGATTTGGCACCTGGGATGCTCTCCCAATGCACCCTGGGGGGCTGGTGTCCAAGGTGCAGCCATCTGGACGTGATTTCTACCCGCCCGCGCTCCAGGCAGATCTAGGCCTGGACCCTCCTCCCCACTTACCTGTCAGCACTGAGGATGGGGCTGCTGGTGGAGAGGGGGCTCGGGGAGACAAAGGAGCTTCCTAGGGTCCCATTCCTCAGGGGCATCTCGTGGCTATAGGCCTGGGCAGGTGGGGCGCTAAAGCTCTTGGGCTCCGGGTCCTGAGTTCGGGGCCCAGCCACTGCCGTCCTCACCACTGACTCCACGTAGCTCCGGGGCTCTGGAAAGGACCAGAAGAGACACTGAGGTCCACGAGGGTGCAGTGTAGACCCCTCCCAACCTGTCAGGGAACCCAACAGCGTTTCCCCAGTCTGTGGGGACAGCTCCCAAAGGACAGCCAAGCATGCAAAGGGCACTCCTCGGGCTCCGGCCTACCCACACTCCCCCTCTTCCCAGTGTCTTGGAGAAGCTGTAAGAGCCCCCACAGAGCCTTTAACCAGGGCCTCGCTCACAGAAGCTTCCCAGAAACGGACCCCAGCTTTGCCGCTGGACACAGCCATCGTAGAATCTCCCCTCCTAGAGCTAGGACACCTGTCGATGGCTGGCACCCCTTTTAGTGGCTTCTTTCCTTCAAAGACCCTTCTACCCAACCTCCAGGCCCTTCAAGGTCCCCCTGGCACCGCTGGAGTCTGGGCTCTACAGTGAACCCAGAGCTCCAGCCCAGCCTTGCCCACATTCGGGACAGAGCCAGGGTTCACATGGGCTCCACCCACGCCCAGAATCCACAAACAGGCTTGCTGGCCTAGCAACAGGCCCGCGCTGGTGAGTCACGCCCAGCCCCTTCCCTGCCAAGACACACCCACCCACCTTGCCTGACACACTTAGCATTCCTCCCGAGACCGACATGACTATCCCTGTCTGGTGTTTAGCAGAGTCTCAGAATCCGGGGGGGGTTGCGGGACAAGTGCCAGCAAGGCCGTTCTACAGGTGAGGGCGCTGAGGCCTGGGGAGAGCGATCAATGTGTCCGGAGGTGCGGCCCGGAGCCAGATCTCCTGACCCCCAGCCGGCGTTTGTCTGACCCTCCTCCCAGCCCTTTGAGGCCAGGCCTGAAACTAACTCCGTGCTACGCGGGGAGAAGAAGCAGGGCACTCGGCCTCTCCAGGGACATGAGCAGGGACGGATGATGTTCCTTCCACCTCCACACCTGGCACCATCCCGTCTCCCCCAAGAGGGACATAATCAGAACACAGGCTCACACACTACCCACAATCGGGGCATCCGCTGAAATCAGCCTGAGAAAGTGAAGAACCAGAGAATCCGTGCTGCCCTGGGCCGGCCAGGCCCCTGGAGCTTTCTCGGGCCAGGACTGTGTGACAGCAGATGGGGGGAGGGCAAGATGTCTTCAGAGGGTCAAGCATGGGGTGTTGTATTCCAGGTACAGAGCACAGGGTGATACAGAACCAGCCACCTTGGTGTCCGAAGCTGGAGTCCATACAGGCAGAGGTAAGCAAGGCCTACTCAAAAGCCCCCCTCCACCAGCCAGGCCACCCAGCCATGTCACAGAAGCCCCAGGCCTCTGTCACTCCAAAGGCATTGGTTCTGGGCCGACCATGCCCGAGGGCCTGCTGGAGCCAGGAGACGCTACAGAGACCCTCTGGCCCAGTGCAGGCACGCGCTTCTGTAAAAGGTTCGATAGTAAATCGTTTAGACCATTTAGTAAATGGTCTCTGTGGCAACTACTCAATTCTGCATTTGTAGCACAAAGTCATAGACAATTCGTGAATAAAACAGCATGGCCGTATGGCAATAAAACTTTCTTTACAAAAATAGGCAATGGGCCAGATGTGGGCATAGTTTACTGACCCCTGATCTCACCCGTCTCCTCAGCCCAGAGAAGTGGGGTGATTTGCCCCAGAACACACAGCCAATCAATGGCCATAGGTACTAGCACTGTGGTCTCCTGATTCTCAACGCTGGCTCCCGGTAGCCTAGAGAAGGGCCAGAGCCCCACGGGGACACCAAGAGCTGGCTGTGACCCAGTACTCCAGCATGTCAGCCAGAACTATTAATAATAATAACAATGGCAATTACATGAGCAAAGGAGGAGAACGTAAGTCCCTCAGCCCATCACAGGGGACCGAGGGACACAGCTGGCCTAGGAAAACAGGCGGTCTGACCTGGAGCTGCCCTCCCGCCCACTGCACACACACTGGCCAGCTAAAGTCCGGAAGCCAGTCGTTTCATGTGTCTTTAGTCTTGGGGGGTGGGGGGGGATAGCTGTGTCCTGGGGTAACCCATCAGGGCAGAGGAACCATGCAACAAGGAGCCCACAGAAATGGCAATGGAGACGCAAAGCCAGAGTCCACTCTCCCCTCCCATCCCTTGCCATTCTGGGTCACTCTCTGAAAACTCCTCTTGTACCTTTCCAGGCTCCTGGCTTCACCCCGGGTGCCCACAGTCCTCAGCACCCCTTTTTCTCTCACTGGAAGACAAGGACGTCCATCCGCTCCCTGGCCACCCTGGGATCCTTGCTGATCTACACTTGCAGCGCCCCCCAACCCCCTTGCCTACAGTGTACCCTCGCCCAGGGTACAACCTCCAAATGGAAACAGTGGGGCTGGGGACTGAGTTCTCTTCTTCATGAAGGAAGGAGAGGAAGAAAGCCATTCCCCCTTACTCCAGCCTCCAGCTCCCTCTTGCTCTCAGCCTCACTGATTTTGCAGTTCCTAGAAACAACATGCAGTTCCCTCCCACCCCAGGGCCTTTGTACATGCTTTTTCTCTACATCAAATGCTTTTCTCACCTCCCAGTTTCACCAGGTTAATGTCACTCACCCTCACATCTTACTTCTTCAACCAACATCAGGTTCTTGGCTATAAGGTCTCGTAAACTGTATCCCTTCCCTTTGGAGTGCCATCTCAATGCGTAACTCCAAGTAACCTAATTCTGGCTCCTGATCACTCATGGAGTATATGCTCCATGAGATTAGGAATCACAGTACTGCGTATCAGTATATTCCCAGAGCCTGGCACAGTGACTGGCATGTAATAGGGACGTGAAATATGGAATCAATGAATCAAAGAATGAGAGAATACATGTAAAGCACTTAGCACAGTGCCTTGAGAGCAGATCCCCCTAAAATCTGCTCTTCCTCTAGCCGAGTAATTCTGCCTCTGATCATTTTTCCTCACAGGCATTTTTCTCTGAATTTCCCACCAAAGTTTCAGCAGGGAGATCAAGCAGAGCTTCGGAGGGTCAGCAAACAATGTGCTTTGGTCTGACCAGGGAGGTGGTACATGAGTCAGGGAAAATGGAACTGGCCGGGAGCCTCGCTCCCCGGCCCTCTCCCGCCCTGCACCCCAGGCCATGACAGAAATTCCGACCCCCACGCTGGAATCCCAGGGCTCAGTGTCTGGAGGCAGGAGGGGGGCTCTGAAATAGCCCCTTGACTAGGAGACAGGAGACCTGTAAGTCCAGTCTGGGCCCTGCTGCCTCCTAACTGGGGCCTTGGACTGAAGCCCCAGACCCTCACTCACAACACAGGCCTCCGTCCCACATCTGTGGAAACGATGGGTCCAGCAGAGGTGATCCCCAAGAATCATCCCCTCCAAACTCTGTGGCTCCCGGACACACGAAGGAGGGTCGGAGGACTCGGGGCCTTGAAGGCCGAGAGTCATTCGTGCGGTAAAATGGGCAGTTCAGTTCTGCTGAGACTCACTTCTCTGAAGTGTCACCCCAAAGTGGGAAACACAACACCCAGCACCTATCAGCCTGTGGGATAATCCCCCCTCAGAGCCTCCCACTGGAGAGGGTTTGTGGGTGCTCCTGGGCCCCAGCATTTCTGGACTCCTGTCCCATCCCCACTGCCCTGTCAGGAGCTAGGAGCCAGCAGCTGGCCTGAGGGAAAGCCCTTCCCCACCCCTGACTCCCGTAGGAGGCTGGGGAGAAGGGCAGCCAAGAGCATGCTGTGGCTCCCCCTGCTTGGGGCCTGTTGCTGGCAGCCACCTTGTTCTGCAACCCCCAGGCAGCCTGGGGCTGCTGCCCAAACTCTGGCTGGTGTCCAGTGCGCAGATTCAGAGGGGCACAGCCCATGCCCACTTTGGGGTGGGAAATCAAGGCGGTGAGTGCAAAGGAATGAGGCAGGTGGGATTCGGAAAAGCAGATAGAGCCTTTAAAGAAAGCAGGCCACATGGAACCAGGGCCCGAGTAGGAAGTCAGAACATCTAACATGTCAGAGCTGGAAGGGACCTCAGTGCCCACTTCATCCAAGCCCCCCTGGTGGAGACGGGGACCCTGATGCCCAGAGTCACACACAGATGGCCTCGGCCGGCACCCCCTTCATTTCACCTGATGCTCTTGAATCATCACTTGAATCCTGTTCCTAATAAGTTAAAGGCCTCCAACCAGATTGTGTCCCACCTCTGCTTATGTCCCCTGCTCTGCTTCATGTACAACACAGAATTCATCTAAACTGAGGGTTAAGCTGGGACACAGACATGCTAACCCCTTGAAACTGTCAAAGTTATGTGCACGGTGTCCTGATGCATTTGTGTGGGAGGAGATCCATAGCTGTCATGAAATCCCCAGAGGCATCCAAGATTCCAGAAAGCAGACTCCCTACCTACCATCTGTGGTAGCAAGGGCTTCAAGGGGGCAACTCTCGGCTCTAAGTCTGCTGAGAAACCTGCTCTGAGCTATGCACGTGGGGCACGCCCCAGGAAGTGGGATAACGTGTGTCCCTTCGCCCTCTGAGGGGGCTGGCCGCACCGCAGGCAAGCTAGCGGAAGTGTCGCTGGGGGAGGAAGGGGCGGGGGTGGAGGGGGGGTGGATCATCGCGAGGGGGCACCACACTGGCACCCAGAGCTGGCTACGCCTGAACCTGTGCCCAGCTCCCTGGTCAGAACTCGGGGCAGCATCCAGGGGGACAGCTCATCACCAGGGGGTGGGGACCAGAAAGCTATGTACCTGGTCATCTGAGACCCATCAGAAAAGAGAACTGCCCCCGAGCCAGCCCAACCAAGCCCCTCGTGAACAGCCACTGCCAGACTCAGAGAGAGTGAAGCGGCCACCAGCAAAGCCACACTTACCTTTGGGAAGCTCTGTCACCACCTTCCCCTCATCCTCCTCTGAGGGAAGATGAGAGGAGAGGTAGCAGGAAGGAGAGGCAGGAAAGAGAGGCAGATGATGAGGAGGTGAGGAAGAGCAGAAAGGAGAGAGAGAGAGAGACCGATTAACAGGGATTATTTCCTGAAAGAGAATTCACTGAGAAAGAGGTGGTAGGAAAGCAGGGGTGAGGCCAGGGCGGAAGAGCCCAGGGTGAGGGGTAAGATCCACCCTGACAGGACCCTGAGGGCTCGGGGCGCACAGTTCAAGGACAGCCTCGCTCCCAGGGACAAAGCCAGCCCCTCTCACGGCCCCTGCCCCCTCGGCTTACATCTCGAGCAGAAGTGTGCTGGCCGGTGAGAGGCAGCCCCAGCCCCTCTGCTCCCTGGTGACTCAGTGTCCCTGGCCATGCAGACACCTCCAAGTGGGAGGCTGTGCCGGCCGTGTGGGTCACACATGCGTGTCATTGCCCTCCTACCTGGCTGGATCAGTCTTCTGGTGACAAGGAGAAAAAGCAAAGTTGGCCCCAAGAGCCCCAGCCCAGCCCTAAAGCCAGAGTCTAGGGAACAACCTTCTGGGCTCTGCCTGCGCAGAATGGCCACTCAGGGACCAGGGCCCTCCACTCTCCCCTTCCCCACAGGGAAGAAAGGAGCTGGGGCACGTGATAAGGAAGTAGGAGGTGTGAACTGGGAGTGTGTGTACACCTGTGTGTGTGTGTGTGTATGTACGTGTGTGTACGTGTTTCCAAGTACACAGTGCCTGAACACTGGGGGATGGCAGAGCCAGGCTTCTGGCAGAGAAGGAAACTGAGGCCAAGCCTCCAAATCCCCCTGTCAGAGGACCCCGGGAGTGGCACTGACCCCATGAAGACTATAAAGGGACCTACCCGCCTCCACCCCTGCACAGAGAACCCCCACTCAGACCTGACAGTGTGGACACAAAGCCAGGTTGCCATCTTGTTTCCAGAAGGGTCCTGAGAACCCATCACCTCGGGGCATTTTCTGATTAGATCCTGAGGCCCCGCCCAGGACCACAGGGGTCCTCAGATGCTGACTCACTCCTTTGGCCTCCCCCCCCCCCACCTTCCATGCCCTGTCACTCACCACCGGTAGGGTGCAACAGGATGTCCGCTGGGTTGTGGGGTTTCAGGCCAAGAGCCGACAGGGGTGTCTTGGCCAGACCTGGAGGGGAGCGCACTGTGCCAGAAAGAAGAAAGGAGACACGGCGAGTGAGCCTTGGGGCGAGAGAGGTGTGGGGAGAGGAAAAGGGGCAGGAGTGCAGACACCCATAAGTGAGGGCATGTCGGTGAGGGGTGGGCGACAGGAGGGTGTGCAGAAGAACCAGCCCCAGTCCCAGAAGTTGCTGCCACTGCCCTTTCCTGTCTCTGTGTTCCTCCACAGCTCCAAGGGTAGACAAAGTCAAGACATGGAGCTGCCCCTCAGCCTGGCCCTCAACCTCAAGGAAGTTAATTTCTTGACCTCAGTTGCATCGCCGTGATCCCCTTGAATCGCCACGGCTCACGACATACACACAGGCTTCTCTTTCTCTGACTTCCTCCATACTATACTCTCCCTTCCCTCATCCTCTTGTTCCCCGCCGATGCACAGTCTTTCTATACCACGCATTTCAATGGACTTAGAGAACTAAAGGAAATGGGATATCAAGATGGCACATCCTGTAAAGGACAGAGGGAGGAAAGGGACCCCGGGCAGAGCCGTGCCCACCCTGAGACCCCAGGGCAGCCCTCAGCCAACCACATCACTAGCAAACCCCAGGAAGAGAGAATTTCTCAGTGTGAGGCTCTCTGTACCCCCAAATCCCAGCGTCCGGGAAGAGGGAGAAGCCCCATCGCCACCATCCTTGGCCAAGAGCACTGACTCCCTGAGCAAACCCCAAGGCCCTTCGCAGCTGCCTGTCTGGGTTAGAAGTGTCATGGAACACACAAGGTCAGAGAGGGCTGTCAGCCGTTTTCCTATCAGCCAAGGACGTGGCCAGCGTCCGAGCTGAACTGCAGGGCAGTGGTTATGCCCAGCCACGAGATCTCTCCTCGGTGGCAGTAGCTGCCTCTCCTAACACACCTCTGAGAAGAAACAAAGAAGCAAGCTCTGTGTCTCCTAGCCCAGCCACGGGGAGCGTGCAGAGGCCACGGGCCCTGAGGACACGCAGCCTCGGCCAGGACCCAAGCCTGCCTGCCACACGCCGTTGGCCTCAACAGACCAGCGGCCACCCTCCAATGCCTAGCACCCCCACAGCAGCTCTGGGACCCCCCCCCCACAATCCTTTTCCCAAAAGGCAGAGAGACCTACAGGAAACAAAAGCTACACGCTCTCAATGCAAGCGACATACATAAGTTGCTGGTGCACAGGTGGCTGTGTACATGGGTGCACACAGGAACAGTGGGAACTCGCAGGGGTCCAGGTGGGGGGCAGAGTCTATCCTCGCACCATCCTTAGGTGCCGATTGGACAAATATAGCACAGGAGACAAATGTGTACAAACATATCTGGGTAGTGAGGCAGATCCAGGTTTGCAGGTCTCTCTCCTTACGTGCACACACACTCACACACACACACACACACACACACACACACACACACACACACTTTTGGTTTCCACCACCCTCCAGCCCCCCCCTTACTGAAAATGGTGTCTTGCAAGAGATATTTATGAAGCACTTATTAATGTTTGTCAAACGAATGAATTTGAACGTGATTAGTTATGGAGGATTGAGCCCAGCTTCAGAGACCACTGCCCATGGAATGGGCACGAAGCATCTCCAGCCCACAGGTGTGCATGTGAGGGCCCAGCTGGCATAGCAGAGGCACAGGTGGCCCAGTGACCCAAGATGAAGAGGACAAGAGGCAGGGGGAGGTTTCTCCTGGCTCCACCTCAAGCATCTCCAGCTGCCTCGTCACTCATGCCCCAGTCCCCAGGCATCTGGCTCTTCTGCTGAGGCAGACGAGTGGGTGGCCCTGAAGCCAGGCAAGGCTTTTGCTTCCCGACAGAGAAATTCCTCGCATTTCTCCGCCTCTGTCCTCTCTCCCAACCCTGTGCACCGATGAAGCCTCGGACTTACTCTCCCCGCTGGGACACCAGGGCTAGCAAGGGCAGGGCGAGAAGAATGGGAACAGGCACATGGGACAAAACCTAACTCGAGCTCAGCCCAGATGGCTTCCATCCCAAACAGGGTGATGACCAAGATCCTGGCTGATTGGACCAACCGCGAATTGGAGCAGGGGTGAAGGCGGAGGGCTGAGACCAGGGAGAGCGATTCCACGGAGTCACAAGAGGCCACAGAGCTGCCTCTTGAGCAGACCGCCCTGGGCCCGCACTGTCCACGAGGGGAGCCCTGAGGCACACACGTGGCTTTAGAGCACCTGCGTGGTGTGGCCAATCTGAATCGAGATGTGCTGTGCGTGTAACACACACGCCCGATTTCAAACACTTACTGTGAAATAAGAAGGCAACACATCTCTTTGTATGACAGGTCTTTGGGGTTAAATAAAACCTGTTACTGAAAGGGATTTCATTGGCCTCTTTTCACATTTTTTAAAAAAGATTGTAACAGACCCCGTTAATATTTTTATCTTGAGGGGCGCCTGGGTGGCTCAGTCGGTTAAGCATCCGACTTCGGCTCAGGTCATGATCTCACAGTCCGTGAGTTCGAGCCCCGCGTCGGGCTCTGTGCTGACAGCTCAGAGCCTGGAGCCTGTTTCAGATTCTGTGTCTCCCTCTCTCTGACCCTCCCCTGTTCATGCTCTGTCTCTCTCTGTCTCAAAAATAAATAAACGTTAAAAAAAAATTAAAAAAAATATTTTTATCTTGATCTACCTATTGAAACGATAATATTTTAGATATTTGGGGTTAAATAGAAAAATATTAAAACGTACTTCTCCGGTTTCCTATTATGTCTTTCAAGGCGGCTGCTAGAAAATGTCTCATCACAAACGTGACTCGTGTCCTGTTTTCCTTGGACGTGAGCTGCTGCTCACGACTTGGGCCTCCTGCGTGTCCCAGATGACAGCCAACACTAGTTGTGCTGGCACCGTGGCGGGGACTGGTGCCACGTTCCTCCCGTCCTCAGGACAGCCAGTCACCAGGAGAACATGTCACCAGTTCTGTTATCACCCTCCTCCCCTCCCCGGTCTCTCCCTCCTCTGCTGCCCCGGGCCTGCCACAGACCCCCCCCCGAGTCCTTCTCAGTATTGTCCCATCACTGCTGTCCCACGCTGCCCTCTTCCAGCTCCTCCTGCCTCTTCTACTCCACCCCTGCACTCAGACGGGTCTTCTGTTTGGTTGGAAATGCCTGTGTCCTTGGGGGATTTTGCCTCTCCAGTGAGTGCATCAGGAGGTACAAACTAAATGCTCCTGCCTGGAGACCAAGGATGGATGAGATGGGGACTCTGCCAGGCTGAGTGTTCTGGGCCTTTCTTTCCTTGATGGAAACTAAGTAGGTTGCCTGAAACGGAACAGGTGCCTGGATGTAGACAGAAATGGGCGTCAGGAGCAAGTAGGTCAAAGGGTATCTCAGGGACACATCGGCAAGTCACAGTCGCTTTAGGAATTGGGGGAGGCGGTGGGGGGATGTTGCACGCAGGATGCAAAAACTCTCAACAGTTAGGAAAAATCTAGACGGTGGGAGGCCGGGGACCCCACAGAAGGTCAGCAGGATCCCAAGCCTGTGGCTGCTGCATCCGTACATGTCTGCGCATGGACGACGGAAGGAAGAGACGTGGGGCAGGATGGTGAAGTGAAATGAGTGGCAGATCCTGGCCACGCCCAGCACTGCCAGCACCTCCCCCCACACCGGGGTGCTTACTCAGGCCAGGGCTGAGAGAGGGGCTTGAGGGGACCCAGGGAAGACAGACTCAGTGAGGAGCTCTTACCCCCGCCGGGTGGTGGGCTGGTCGGGGAGGCTCCCTCCATCTCCTCAAAGGCCTCCTTGTAGCTGTGCAGATGGGGCTGCAAGAGAAGAACAGGGCAGGTAGAGGGGATGCCCACTGGCGGCCATACCCTGCAATCAGGGGCTTCCCAAGTAACCGGCCCACTAGTCCCCTCGCCAGCCCGACCACCCACCCCTCCTCAGGCAAGCACAAAGGTCAAAGGGAGATGGCCACCAATTTCTTCATCACTGCTCTTTGCAAAACCGTGGAAATCGGCTCTTTGCAAAACCGTGGGCCAGCATGGGTGGAAATGAGGGGCACCTGCCTTGGAAATACTCCACAATGGGGCCAAAGACAAGGGGCTGGGATGGGGGACTCGGGTCCAGAAGGCAGTCAGGAGAGAAAAGATGTCCAAGAGCCATTTATATCCAGAGTAACTCACTAGCCTGGATTGTATCCGACATGGGCCACTCGTATCAGAATCTTCCAAGATGCACGTCTACAATGCATATTCCTCAGCCCTGTCCCAGCCTTAATACACTGGAATCTACTGCCTCCAACTACTGAAATGGCTCAGAAGTGCAAACATTTTGACATAGAAATTAGATATCCCAAGAAAACTCTATACCTAGAAAGAATTCAACAACACTCTTGTCAGTCTCTATGATCGGGTTCGGAGTGTAGAGACTGGGGTCATCTGTGTCATACCCAGGATCCTTACCACCCTACTAAGGGGCGCCCTTTAGGAGTCAAAGGGGGAACTTCAACCTCAGTGTTGATGTAAGAAGTGGGAGCATAGAAGTTATTTAGGGAGGGAAATGCCAGCTTCCACATGCCAGAGAAGAGACATAGGGTGAGAACTGAGTTTACTGACAGGAGAGTGTCACTCAGGTGACTATCGGGCCCCTGGATAGTTCAGGTGGGCTCCACTACCCTCTCTGGCCACAGGACACAGCCCAAGGACTCACCTCTTTGGGCCGCCCTCCAGGATTGAGGGCGATGGTGAGAGCCAGCTCGGGGGAGACACACTGGACAGGGGAACGGACCCCAGGGCTACGGGGAGACGCAGGTTCTGGAGACTGGTTCTCATACTGTCCATCGCTGGCTGCCCGCCTCCGGAGAGGGGCTGGGGGTTCTGCAGGCTGCTTCTCCCGAGCCTGCACCCCTGGGAAGAATGCAGGGCATAGAAGGCAATGAGCATATTAGGCGAGAAAGGATCGATGAGGCCCAATCCCCCCAGAGAAGGCGGTGCACCTTAGCCAGGGGCCACACTGGAGCTGGGCCTGTCTCCCCTGAGTACTCCCCACCAGCTCCCTCCGCCTGCACCCCAGGCTTTCTCTGCAGGGCGGGGGAGCTGCTAAGGTTGGGCTGGCCTTCACCGGGAATCGCTACCCTGCACAGGGCTGGGGCCCAAAGCACAAGGGCTGATACAAGAAACAGATGTCAACTCTTTGCAAACCCTGGAGGCAGAGGGCCAGAGCTTCCAGGGAAATGAGGGAAGGTGGAAGGAGGAGAGACAGTCTCCAAGGTGACCGCGTCAACCGACAAGCAACATCAGGCCCGTGGGGAAGAAATTTGGAAAGAGCCAATAATGCATCATCTTGCAAATGGTGCTCCCGAGGAGAAACAAAGAAATGACTCAAGTCTTATCGTGAAGTCCCCAGCCCCAGCTGGCCCCTAGAATATCGCCGGTCTTCTCTGGGGTTCCCCACCCTTCCTCCCATGCATCTCTGAAACCTCTCGCCAACTTCCCTTCTGCCGGCCCCTCATCTACTCACCCCTTTCCTCGCCCCTAAGATGGTGAGCTTCCCACCCTCCCCCTCCCAGCAGAACAGCAGGCAGAGGGGCTGAAGTCATGAGCTCCATCTGCTTTTCTGTATCCCCTCCGTTCCACAGGCCCGGGCACGTTGGGAGCCTCGCCCTCCTTCCTTCCCACTCCGTCTTCCCACAGCTGGGCTGAGGCACGGAACCCATTGCCTCATGGAGCTGGCTCCAGAATCCTCGAAAACTTACTCCCCAGGTCCCGGAGGCCAAGACCCAGCCTGAGGACAGGCTTCTTGTCTTCATTATCTTGTGTGAGGGAACTTTCAGCTCTGCCTTCACCACTTCCCGGGAGGGCAGGTGAAGTGAGAGGAAATGCCGGGATATTCCAAAGGTCACGTAGGACGCTGGCCGCACCAACCTCATGCCAGCACATCTGGGAACGCTGTCCCACCGCACACCACTCACGCACACGCACACGCACACACGCACGTGTGCCCACCGCTGGCCACTAGAAATGTGCCAGCGCAGCCAAGCAGAAATCACCCTCCTGCAGAGCGAATCGTCTACCATCCACAGTGGGGTCGGCGTGCCCCCAGGTGCCCCACCCCCAGCTCCGGCCTGGCTCAGCCACTAAGGCTGCCGTGAGAAGCACTTGCCGGGAAGCCTTCCTACTTGTCATGAGCAGCAAGATGCCGAGGCCAAACTAGGGCCAGACACACACTCTCTCTCACACACACACACACACACAGTCACTCATGTCCCATTACTGGGGGCCCATCCAGACAGCAGCAGGACTGGCATAATTTACAAAGGCACAGCGGTACCCAGATGGGGTGGGGTCCGCTTTGGGCTCCTCATTGCCCAGAGGCAGCCTCCCTGTTATCTCCACCAAGACAAAAGAGCCCCTTGATGGGGACAGTGATCCAGACTCCCAAACGGCTCTCCTTAAAGCAAAAAAGCCCTCACCTTAAAATGCCCTTATTTTCAGAATAGAAGCATAGGGGTCACATAGCCCTAACTAGGGTCTGAGCATCAGCCCGGGTCAAAGGTGCAGGCAGGCCCTGAAAGGGCTGAGCAGCGCCCGGGGACCCCGCAGCAAACCCCAGGCTCCCAGCCCTCAGAGAAGCAGCAGCATCGAGTGCCACTTCACAACTGAGGGTGCGCCTGCCTTCACCCCGCTTCTCCCACCTCCGCTGAGCCCCTTCCTCCCCAGGCCTCCTGGGCAGCCTCATCTAGAGCTGCTGCTCATTTCATTCCTGGCAAAAACATTAGAAAGAAACAGACATAGCCATTGATTTTCTAATAATAATTGTGACAAAGGAGGCCCATTTGGGAAAGGCTCTAGGGGTTTGGAACGAAGTTCAGCCCCAAGGTTAAAAGAAATGCATTAGGGCCGGTTTTCAGTTCCGGCTCACCCAGCCCGGCAGCCTCTTTCTGGCAGGTCCCTGTGTCTTTGCAAGGGGTGGCCTGTTTGGGGATCTGATGTCTGCCCTTGAAAAGTGTGTCTGTTTTAATCCGAGGCCCTGAATCTCCCAGAGGGACAGAGAAAAATCTCCCCGGTTTGCTCAGAGCATCCTCCATGTCTAGGTGCCCCAGATGGTGGCCACAAATGGTGGCCACCTCGCAGAGGCGAGGCCAGACTACTGGAGGGGCTTCCCAAATGTGGAGACATGAGGCCCCGGCACAAGGCAGTCAGACATCTGAGAACTATCACACCTCCTCAAGTCCTAAGGCAGGGGGATGGACAGGATGACCTCCAAAGAGCCAGGAGTCTGCAGAAGGGGGAAGACCCCGCATTCCACTCCCATGGGGACAGCCCCTCCCCCCGCAGTGCGCCCCATGGCACCAGTGGCCGGCCAGGGCTCTCGCATTCTTTGAACACAGTATCTCACTGTTGTCCCCCTTGGCAGGCTCAGATATGCCCCGGAGTGCTGGAGAGCGTGTCCCCTCTCTCTTGTCCTTCTCTATGGGAGGGGAGACAGGGCATGGCCGGGGGGAGGGAAGAGAGTCCTACTGTTCCTCAGCCAAGCTGGGACAGCTGGACACAAGCTAACAGCCAGTGTCAGAGAGAGAACACCCCTCCCTCGTGTCCCGCAGACTGACCCATCATAAAAATAGGCTTGCTCCCCACTCCCCTCCTTCCCCCCACCACCCTCAACCCCAAGACTTTCTCAGTCTCTTGAGCCTGTTCCCAGTCTGTCAGGGCCTCTGTCTCCCTACACACACACAGGCGCGCACACATACTCACTCTCTCTCTCTCTCTCTCTCTCTCTCACACACTCACAGGCGCACACACATACTCACTCTCTCTCTCTCTCTCTCTCTCTCTCACACACACACACACACACACACACACACTGCAAGTCTGGGCGCTGTAGCCCTAACACACATCAACACACCCGCTCTGGCCGAGCACAGCCACCCACCACCCGAGTCCCACGGACAAATGCCCTGGTGTCAGGCTTCATCCCATGTCTCCCCTGCAGCCCCCGGACTGGCCACTTCCACCCCCACAGACCCAGCTCTTCTTTCCAGCCTTCCGATTTCCAAAAGACTGGATTCCTCAGCTCCAGGTGACGGGGCTGGGTGTCCGACGGCATGCCTGGGGCTCCGAAAGCCAGGGTATCCGGGAGGCCACCTGCTGGGCCAGGGCACCAGAAAGCCACACGGCGATCACACTAGCAGCCCCAGGGCAAGCCATGCCAGCTCCCCTCGGGACAGGCCCCCCCCACCCCACAACTGCCCCCATCCCCCAGGCCCAACTGAACACTCCCCACCACTGGGCCGAGAAAGGGTGAAGGGAGGGGAGAGGAGGCGGACAGGGGGCATTCTGCTAGAGCCATCTCCCCGTTATCCACAGACTGGGAAGAGGAGGGGCTGTGCAAGCACCAGATACCGCCATTGGGAGTCAACAATCCCCACTGTCCCCTAAGCCTTTTCCCGGAACTGCAGCCTTCTTAACCTGGGCCTTCGGGCTTCGAGGCTCAGGGCACTGATAACAAGATTCCCTCCATAGAGCTAAAAGACTATGGGCCTTTACGTCCGAGAGGCCAGGGGCAGACGTTAGTGGGCATCATCGAGCAGACACAGACCCTTGATAAAGGGTCCACCATACTGGAGGCCATGAAGCCACCAACGTAAAATACACATGGCAGGGCTATGATCTCTCCATTTTTCTCATTAGGCAATTGAGCCCTGAGTAATTAAGAGACCTGCCCAGGGTCACAGAGATGGGTCACAGGCAGAGCCAGGACCACACCCAGGGCTTCTGACGTTTGGCCACGGGTCCTAGGATCCGAGATTCAGGATGAGGTCAGAGGGTGTGCTGTATCCCCAGAGAATAGTGTGCTCTAGAGTGGACAGAGCACAGATGTTCGCTCTTTGTCGTGAGCCTGGTGGCCCACGCAAAGCACAGCCTAGCTCCTACCGAGGCCCTGGCCCAGCAGCCTGAGTGGTCTGGCCAGGGTAGCCAGAGAGCTGGGCTGTCCTCACCCTTACTGAGCACACTCACGCGGTGGCCTGCGTGTCCACCGGGAGCCTGTAAGTTCATCTAGTCACCCCAGACCCTGTTCCCAGCAGATAAGGCCAAGGCAAAAGGCATCAGGCCTGTGTCCATGCAGAAGTGGGAGCACTCGCTCATGCAGAAAGGAGGGGGAGAGAGTGTGGAGAGAGGGAGGAGAGAGAAGTGGGTGGGGGGGGGCAGTAAGGGGCTGGCAAAGAGAATGGGAAGAGATGGAAAGAACAGAACAGAAGAGGGAAGGAAGAAAGGTAAAGGGGAATGGAAAAATGAGGACAGAGGACTAGACTGGGCAAAAGTTTGGAAGAAGCGGCCCATGGAGCAGAGAGGAAGAGAAGCTGAGAGCCATAGTGAGGGCCGCAGACTTATCAGGGGGAAGGGGCAGAGGTGGACCAACCAGAGAGGGAGGAAGATCGGAGCCGGTGGAGAGGAGGCAGCTGGAAGCTCGTGTGCCCGATGCTCTGCAGCTTGGCGTTGTATGCTGCCCACCCCCACCCCGGGGAGCCGGCAGGGAGGGGGTGAGCGGGAGGGGATGACACCAGGCAAGGAAGGCACCACACCCATAGCACAGGGGGCAGGTGGACACGGGACACACGGAGAACGCAAGGGACAAGGCATTAAACAAGACGAAACAAAACAAAAACAAAGAGAAAATCAAGATTAGTTGGTGTTCTGAGTCTAGGATCTGACCACACGCTGGAGGGAGGTGGGAGGGTGTCAGGCAAGAAGAGAGGGTCTTGCTTCTCCAATGGCCAGGCGGACCTCCCGCTGTCGGCAGGGACGCCACAGCTCTTTCTTTTCTAACCCCAGCATGGGGCGAGCAGGTGCCAGCCAGAGACCAGGAGACTACAGTCCTGTCGCCCCACACCTCACCCGCCCTCACCATCGGCCTGGCCCCATCCCAGGACCTGTCTCCTCTCATGGTCACCTGCCTCTTCCTGGCCTCAGCTGTGATCCTACCAGCCTGGCCCAAGGGCCACACTCCCTAGCCTCCTAGCATCCCTCTGCCCTTCACCTTTCCCTCACACGTACCTTAGGTAACCTTCTTCCCCGGAGCCCCTTACATTTCTACTGCCGCCCAAAGCTGCTGGGCACCACCAAAAAGTCGTTAAAATGAGCCCACCTGAATGCACTAGAAAGACCTACTATGCCATCCTTTAATCCACCGTCACTGACCTCCTGACACCTCAGGGGCCGCACAGGGAACCAGGCTCCTTCACCAACCCTCTGCTTCACAAGCTGCTCCACACCGGTTTCTTGGCCACTTCGTCTTCATGCCTCCCACCGTCAAATGTGGGAGGCTCTGGGACTCAGTCCTAGGACCTCTTCTGTATCCGTGCTCACCGCTAGGTGCCATATGCAACGCCACACTTCACGTGACATCACATACTGGCATCATAACACCCGCATTTTTAAACTCCAACCTCTCCCCTTGGTGGTTTCGAGGGCATCCCAAATCGATCACGGCCAAACTCACACTTAGGACGTTCCCCCCAAGCCTGCTCTTCCCACACCTTATCCATCTGAGGAAAGAGCAACTCCACCCTTTAGTTGCTCAGACCCAAAACCCTAGAGCGGCCCTTGACTTGTTCACATCCCACCTCTAGCCTTGATGGCTCCACCTCCAAAACTGTCTACAACCTGAGCACCTCTCACCATCTCCACAGCCACCTCCCTGATCAATAGCGGCAGCCTCCTCACCGGTCTCCTTCCTTCCATCCTGGCCACACCGATCCTTCTAGAGCAAGTCGGATGATGTCGCTGCTCTGCACACAGCACACAGAGTACCAAAGTTCTCACGATCACGTAAAAGGCCCACTGCAAGCCGGCCCCCACTCCCATCACCTCTCTGACTTCATGCCCCACTAGGCTCCTCACATCAGGCACACCCCCACCTCAGGGCCTTTGCACCTGCTGTCCCATCTGCGCATTCCCTGGTGGCCCGGTGAAGCCTCCTCTGATCCTACGTAAAGTGCAACCACCCATCTACCCTCTACCCCTCACTGACGCTTGACTGCTTTAACTTATCTCTATGGCACTTATCAGCAATCTGACATATTATATATGTGTTTGCTTATTTGTTTTTTGTCCATCTCCGCCATGAAGGCAAGGATTTTTACCTGTTTTGTTTACCTCCATTTTCCCAGAGCCTAGACTAACACAGACTAGGGATTCGTGCTGAATGAATGACTGAATGGGCCTCGATGCCATCTCCTATTTCCATGATGAAATGTAAATGTTGGGTTCTCAATTTGAGGTCCCAAAGCTTGATACAGATATTTCCCTGTATCTGTATTCATCCGTTATTCTTGCTTCACAAAGAGGTATCTCACTTCCTGCTTGAGCCTAAATCATCCACCTGGGCTCCTGGGCCTATATCCCCTCTTACCTCCTTAGAGACCTTATTCTAGCAACTTCTTTCTTTCTCTTACATTCTTTTTCTTATTTCTTTTCCCTCCATATTCAACCTCTGTTTCTCCTCTAAAAACATTCTCATGCCTCTTAAATTTACAAAAAGAAAAAAAGGAAAAAACAGGCTCTCGATATCTTGCTACCCTCTTTAGCTACTGTCGTCTTCCCTTTTATCACACAGCCACTTGAAAGAACAGTTGACATCCTGTCTGTACTCTCCCTGCACTCGCTCCTCACTCCTGCAGTCTGCTTTCTGTCACTCTCTATATGCCTTTGAAAATCCCTGGGGCCACCTAATTGGCAAGCCCGGTGAACTTCTCCCAATCCTCTTCCTCATGATCCCTCTGCAGTGACACTGCGAACCCCCCACCCCTCCCCCTGGAAACCCTCTACCGTCTTCACTTCTGCGGTGACCCACTGTCCCTGTCTTCTCTCACTGTCCTGAACATTCCGTCTCAGTCCCCTTCCTCTCTCTTCTCCTCATGGCCATCTCGTCCTACTTTTCTCTCCATGCCCCCTGACACAGAGATCTCATCCATGCCCAAAGGTGTGACCTACATCTTTGCGAGGATGACTCCAAAATCAGTAGTTTTTCCACTCTTTCAAGCTCCAGTTCCAAATGTTTAGCTGTTTTCCATACATCTCTCCTACCTGCAGGCTCACCGTCACCTCCAGACTCAACATAGGGAACACTGGCATCTCCGTCTCACACAAAATCCACTTGTCCTCCTAACTCTGGGCTGGTTAGTGGAACTAGCATTCTGCCCCTATTCGTGGAGCCTCAGAATAATCGTCGACGTCTTCCTCTCCTTCACCCACTACATCCAATCAACTTGTAAATGCATTGGTTCTACTCCCGCGGCGTCCTTGACACTTTTCTTTTTCAACTCCACGGTCAGCATCTTAATGCAATCCCCCAACCCAGTCTACCTAATAAGCAACTACACCTCCTTAACTCAAACAAAGTCTCCTCTTTTGCACCCTTCCTGCCCAGATTCACCAGCTACATCTTCCTAAATTACAGCTTTGATCATGGCTTTCTCCCGACTAAACACAGTCATGGGTTCCTACATTGCCACCAGGTAAGATTCAAGCTCCTTGGTCTGGTATTTTAAGACCAACCAGAGGCAGGCCCCAGGCTACCTTTCTTGACCTCTCACACTACCTAAATTGCTCTCAACCTCCTATATCCATCAAACACTTCTGCCTTCGTGTCTTCACTAAAAACCCTCTCTCTCCTATGACCCCACCCACTTTCAAACTCCTACTCATCTTCCAAGTCTCTATCTAAAACCCACACGCAACTCACTCCTCAATCTCTCCAGCTGATACTGATCTTTCCTTTTTCTTCATTCCCACAGAACTTTCCCCATGTCTCACTTATTAGGAATGACTTCATTTTAAAGTTCCAGTCCTTTTTCCCCTTACTAAACTCCAGACTCCTTTAGGGATAAGATTCACACCTGATTTCCAGCATGCACTGAAATCTCTACCTCTAGAGACATCTGAGATCAGTCCAGTCACATAATCAGGATCATACGGTAACATGAACTGGACAACTCTGGCTTCTATCTCTTTTTCCTGCCTTCTTGCACTGGCTAGGGTATCCGATACAATGTTAAATGATAGCAGTGATACTAGGCATGTTTATTTTGTTCCTAGTGTAACAGGAATGCTTCTAACCTTTCACACGAAAGTGTGATGTATGCTACAGGCTTCTGGTGCCTACCCTTTATCAGGTTAAGAAAACTACCCCTATGTTCTCTGAGATCCAAGCTTAAATAAGATAGGAGGACCTGTCTGATCAAAGTGGAATGAGCCAGGGATATAGTATTAAGGTACAGAGGAGGTATTGAGCCTAGGGAAGAAAAGGCAGACCTGTGGGAGAAAAGCCAGGAGAAACCAGATCAGGTTCGTGGCCATGAAGAGGCTCTCCCTCGGGTCTAAGCTTCCTGAGTTACTCACGCTGAAGCTTACGTTCCAGCTTCTGGCAGAAGAATGTACAAGAAGCAGCAAGAAGCGGTCCTGTCTATTCCCTGACTCCCATACTGTTGCACGCGATGATCCTGACAGGGCATCTGTACCTACACAAGCACGTCAGACACTCTGCAGGGCAAACAGGACCCGCTGACATAGGAAATACTTCCATGGCAGGGCATGAACCAAAGAGGTCCCTTCATGGCCCTGGGGACCAAACGTATCTGTCCTCTCTATGCATCTCATCCCTTCTCTGACTGAGGTAGAGAAGAGGAAATTAGGGCTGGAGACAGAGATGCTGTACCAACGACGTCTCTCCCTTCCTGTGACTCCTTGGCAGCCAAAGCCTGAGCAGCTAAGGATATGGATGGTGACAGTCAAAACCTCAGAAGCCGGTAGGAGAGAAAAGGGCTGAGGGGAGACGCACTATAAGATGAACACACTTCTGGAGCCATTCAGGTATGGCTTCCTTTAGGGCAAGCTCCAGGAGAACTACACAGAAGGGTTTTCTGGTGGGGGGGGGTAGGGAATTCACTCTGTTTCCCCAGAGAATCTGCCCCCCAGATCCTATCATTAGGCTAGAGGGTTACCATTCATCGGGCCACCTCAACTCTGTAAAATATTAAGAGGGCCACATCCCTCTCCCTTGACCAAAATCTGTGACAAGGAAGCCAGGGCCCAGATGTGGGACAAAGCAAAAGACGGCAGCCCCCTGTGGACCACTCCATAAAGCATTTCACGTCTAGATCTATAGAGCTACTCATCCCGTGTTTGACTCCCCACTAAAAGCAACGATGTTCTCGTGGGCCAGCTCTCTAGGCGAGGTGAGACCCTGATTACCAACTTCCATGGTGTAAATACTTTCATGACGGCCAATTTGAAGTTGCTGACAGTGGAACTTGGGACTGTGCTCTCCTCTGAAGTACAGCAGGGCATCTATGCCCCCACACCCCAATCCTGAACCCAACCCAATAGCCAGCTGGCCTGCCCTCAGCTACTTCCCCAAGCCCACTGTCCATCCCCAGGGAGGGTGTGTCCCTCTCTCCTACAGCTGGCACGGTGACTCAGCTTCCCCTAAATTTAGGGAAAAGGGTGGAGGGCAGAGTCAGCCGCCCAGGCTCCTCTTCTTCTCCCTGAACTCCCACCACCCTGTCAGCTGAGGGGCTTGGCACAAGGTCCCCTAGCCCCAGTCTCTAGTCCATCCCCGCCCGGCCTTACCTCCACAATGAAAAACACCCCCAGGATTTCCCACCCAGTGTGGCTGCCCCCATGGAATGGTCATAGGCTTAGGCCATTAAGAAGGAAGGGAGACCTTCTGGTCCCTCCCAACATGACTCTGCACACTCGGCCATTTCTTGCCTTTATCTCCCCAGTGAGCTCTCTGGTCACCCCATTCTCTCTCCTCTCTCCAGGAAGATGAGCCCATTCTCTGATAGGAAACAGAGTTTGGTTCCTCAGCGCCTGCTTCTCATACAGAGCAGGTCCAAAAGCCATGACTAACAGGACAGTTGAACAAGAAGGGGACCTTGGCCTCCCCACCAAAATGAGACATATCTTGAAAGGACCCACCAGGGTTGAACACTCGGGTAGAGCCCAAGGCCTTTAGGACACCCCTTCTATCTTTGTTATGCCTCTGAGTCTACAGAGGTCTCCCTCCAGCCTTCTCCACACCTTCCCCCTGGGAACTGAAGTCTGAGGACAGCAGGCAGTTGCAGAAAGCATCTTCTCTCTGCATAGAGAATCTGTACTCCAGCCCCAAAGTCACCACTTCCAAGAAACTTTCCCTGATTGCCCTAGGTGGTAAGCCTTGCTTTCCCTCCAGCTCTGGGGCTTTGGTCCCCACCTCTGTCACAGCACACTTTACATTCCTGTGTAGCTGTCCCTTAACTAGACGGTAAACTCCCTGAAAGCAGGAACTGAAAGACACTGATCTTTGAATCTCAATGCCTGGCTTACAGCCTAACAGACAACAAAGGCAGGAAGGGACGGCTAGGACGAGGCTCCTGACAGCCTCTCCTCCAGGTCCAAGCGGCACCTGCCAAGGGGCGACGGCTGTGCCTACACCTCCTCCCCACAGCGAGACCAACCAAGACCAAAGAGGGAAGGGGAGGGGATTCCTAAGACTGATGGCCCACGAGGCTCTTACCTGCTACCCGGTGGGCCACCAGCCCCTCCAGGTTCAGTGGCTCCTCTTCTGGAGTGCGGGAGGGGTCTGAAGTCACCTCCTTTGGTGGGGGCTGAGGCTGAGCAGTGAGGCCAGGGAGAGAGGCTGGGGGCTGCTGAGGCCCTGGAGGGCTATGGGTAGTTGGCAGGAAGGCAGACGAGGAGGAGGCGGCTGGGCTCTTTGGACGGAAACTCTGGTTGGGCCCACCTGGACACGGCTGATAATCGTAAGGTGAGTAAGCCCTGCCAGGAGGGAAGGACTCCAGGGAAGCCCGTGGGGCCGGCTCAGGGGCTCCCAAGGAATGCCCACTGGGGATGTAGCCAGATCTGGACTGGGTCAGTGGATGGGGCTGACAGGAGGAGCCGGAGAGAGGCTGGGAGGACAGCGGGGAAGCCCCTGGCCAGGCCCCTGGGACACTCTGGGACTTGTGCAGGGGGGCGGCGGCCGTCGGTTCCAAATCCAGCATGAGCATGTTGAGTGTTTCGATGGACTGCTCGATCTCCTGCTGGGAGGCTGCTCTTGGGAACTCAGGGAGGCCGGGGATGGGGGTCTCTGCCAGCGGCTGGGGGCTGGGCCTGCTGGGCCCGAGACTCTCCAAGTAGGCTCTATCCTGCTGGCGAGGAGGGGGACGAGGCTGCTGCTGCTGCTGCTGCTGCTGCTGTGGCTGCTGCTGCTGTTGCTGCTGCTGCTGCCAGGAATTCAGGCCCCTCTGCACAGCCTCCCGGCTGCTGCCCCCACGGGCCGGAGCTGGGGGCAACTGGGGCTCGGTTTCTGGAAAGGACTGAGAGCGGAACATACCGCTGGGGTCATGGCCATAGTGGGAGGTGGTCATTGGCTGCGGCCAGGCTGGGTGGGGCCCCTCCCGCTGGTAGCCGGCTAAACCCTCCTGTGTGGAGTAGGAGGGCCGCATGGGGGCCGTGTGGCCAGCGTGGGCAGGCACCGACCGGCTGGCGGACTCATAGGCGTAGCCCCCACCGTTGACCATAGGTTCCGCGGGATAGGGCTTGTCCAGACCGTTGGTCAGTGAGGACAGGGCCTCTGGGTAGCCCCCCTCGCTGGTGTTGGTGACCCCATCCAGGGAGGACAGTGTGCCCATGCTGCCCACGCTGTGCCCATCCTGGTTGGGCAACTCGTCATCCAGGATGTCGGTCTCCCGCTCAGATGCCAAGGCCCCACCGTTGACGTGAACCTGGGCCGGGACGACATGGCGGCCAGGGGAGGGCACGGCAGGGCCCCCCGCTGGGCGGGACCGGAGATGCTGGGTATGGTACATGGCGCCTTGCTTCTCTCTCTCTACGCCGAAGCCGCTGAGCAGACGGTCCAGCTCCCGCTTCTCCTCAGGACTCAGGGCAGCAGGGGCACTGGAGGGGCCAGGGGCAGGCTCATCGGTCTTGTCTGTTTTGGTGGAGGCTGTGGAGTTGCCGGAGTCACTGCTCACGGAGAGGGTGTGCTCTACGTGGTTGGGGGTGGCCGACAGGACAGGACGCGTGGCATTGACGGCTCCGGTGCTGCCGTGCAGGGAGTCCTTCTTCTTCACCTTGGCATACAGGCTCCCGTCCAGAGGCCCCTGAGTGTGTCCCACCACCTCTGTAAGAGAGCCGCGGGGGGAACAACAATCAGCAGACGTCGGTGGGAGGCAATGACATCTCCTCCCCAAGGAAAGGAGCCAAGAGCTTCCGTTCCCTAGACCCTAAAATCTCCTCGCACCACCCGAGATAGAGCTGATGTCAGAGGATATAGGGGAGGAGGACAAAGGGACCCCTACCCCAGGCTCTTGGGCCCCAACACCCGGCTTCAGGGCCAAACAGTGAAGTCTAAGACTGGCTGGGGTGCTCTGGGAGCAAGATGCCCCAGTCCAAAGCCTGGCTCTGGTATCTCCTCAGCTTCCCAAAGACCTGGAGGTACTGGGTCAAGATGGAGTTCAGCCAAGCCAGCACTCCCCGTGCTTTTCCTCTGAATGCTGGGCTCATGGGCTTCTGGAAAGGGGGTTCAGGGGCCAGGGTGGCATGGGAAACATCTTAGGAATCCAGAACACAAAAGGAGATGTTCTCATCCAGGAAGGGTGTCCCCTGTGTCATTTTGTCTGCACACAGCTCTGGCGACCCCATGAGCAATACTTTCTCTGAAAGGAAAGAGTGAGCGCTGGGTGGCTCAGGGCCAAAGGGCTGACTCAGGAACGAAGAACTTCCCCACCCAGAGGGACTCGGTGATTTCACACCCTGTACAGTCAGCAGCCCAGCTTCCAGCCCCGACACACACACACACACACACACACACACGCACACATACACACACGCACACACGCACAAGCACCTCCCCTCCCCTCACTCCGAGGCAGGCCCCCAGCTGGCAAGAAAAGAAAGTCCCCTCCCAAAAACTGCACAAACTCCAGCCAGACACCAACAGTCACACACACACACCAACCACACACGGGAAAACCAGACACAAAGACATCCAGACACAAACACACACCAGCTCATAATCACCCAAGTCGAACACCCAGCGGCCAAATCAAACGCCCTGGTGCGCTCTTGACGTACACGAGACAGGTGACCTCGAGACGCCAATCACCTTGCTAGGCACTTTACACACACATTATTTACACACACATCTAATCCTGTGAGTCAGCGAGTTTTACACCTACTTTAAGGATGGGAGAAACTGAGGTTCACAGAAGTGAAACCATTTATCTGCAGATACACAGTATCTGGTAAAGCGAGGATTTAAAATCAGAGATTTAAAATCACTTAAAAGTCAATTAAAATACAACTAAATTAAAAGCAAAATTAAAATCAGAACTTCAAAGACCACGCAATTTCTATTATTCCACATTCTCATATCTCACACACACACATACACACACACACACACACACACACAGTAAAATAAACACATAAAAGGCAGCAATACCCAAAAATAAATACTTAAATTTAAAGCCACAATCATTCCAGAAAATACAAGCTCCTACCATGCCCAAGGATCAGCCCTCAGGCCAGAAGTGGCAGCCTCTAAAAATAAACACTCGTACAGAAGCCCACGGCCAAAAACAAGTGATCAGACAACCACAAAACAGGAACATCCTGATCAACACACACACACACACAAACCACAGGCCAACCAAATGACGTCACCGGGAGCAGGCACAGAGATGCCGGCAAGGCACACGGTCCACACACACCCCCCGGGGGCTGGATGCTCTGCCCATTCACTTAACTCTCCAGAACCATCTATCTGTCCCCAGTTTTCCCTGGGGCTTTGGGATGCCAGCCGGCAGCAGGCCCCAAGCGATAGGGGGCCAGAGTGTGGCCACAGCCCTAGGCTCACAGGGATGGGGCTGGTCTGAATCAGACATAGGTCTGAATCTCCAGCGGTCTGCTCCCTGTGCCAGGTCCCCTAATAGTTGCTAAGACGCAGATACAAGCATGGCTGCCTCTTCTAAGTGGCCTGTCACCGTCCCTAAAGGTGTCGAAGCTACTAAAGGAGAGAGGCTGTCCTTCGTACCATGTCCTCTAAAGAACTGGGCTCCTTGCTACACCAAATAAGAGACCCCAGCTGACTGCTTCCCTAGCATTGCCGACAAGGGCTCTCCTCCACTCAGATTTCCAAGGGTGGTGCCGTGAGAGTGGGCCCCTCGCATCAGTCAGAGGAGGCTGGAGGGCTGTCCTTCCTTCTCTCTGTGCCTGGAAAGCTGCTGGCACCAGTGAAACAGGCCCATTCCGGGGCCCTGGCCCCACTCTGCAGCTCACGCTGCGAGACGCCAGGTGCCTTCCGGGCCAGGGAGCTCCTGCATCCCCTGCACCTCCTTAATCCCCCCAAGTCCATGCTCATGTGGTCTGGGAAGTGGCGGGGACAGCAAAGCAAAGGGTGGTGTGTCCAGTACGCTCCCCATCTGCACTTAGGGTCGATGAGAACCGCTGGGTGCAAACCAGTGCAAACCTGTAAGTATCCTTTCCTTCCGGGAGAAAGTGGACCCACTCCTGCATCTCACTCGGGTTCATAAAAGAAGAGCTTTTGGCAAGAGAGCTAAGAGAGCGTTCCCGGAGGCAGGGAGGAAGAATTCACACTAATTACCACTACCTGATATCTCATCCCTTTTGGCCCCTTCATTGATTCTGACAATGTCAAAATTAAGCTCATTCTGCCACGTAATCTACCCCCAAGGGGTCCACTGTTTGCAGCAACATCAGGAACAGTAACTGCCAGGCCACTGAGACTGAGTAAGAAAATGGAAGAAGTAAAAATTGTTGAACTAAATCTTTTTTGCAAAGTAACAAATGGAAATGTCTATTGCTGTCTTCCAAAAAGGAGCCAGCTGCTTCTGACCACCCAGTGCTAGCTACATGTTCCAGGCTCTTCTGCACCTTCACTGGTCTTCCTTTTCACATCAGGGGGAGACAGTGAGGACACCCCAGACCCATCCCGGGTCTGTCTAGTCCCCGTGAGGGTTCACTGAAACCCCAGCGTGTCAGCATGACCCCAGCGGAGGCATGCACCCCTGTTCCTTCTAAAGGAGATAAAGTGCTCCCCGCACCCCACACAGGTACACACATGCCCATCATTCCCTTCTGCCCATCCACCGTGGCCGCGTTAAGTGCTATTTAGCAGGACCACAAGAAGCCGGAACATAGCGCTGGTTTCAATCTATTAAGGCAGGAAGGGCAAAAGAGAGAGGCAGGCAGAGTAAGGAGGAGGGTGAAACAGAGAGCCAGAGAAGAGGGGCTTTAGAAAGGTGGGGGGAGATGGCTTTGAGGCTCTAAACCTGAGGGGCCACCAGATTCAACTCACAGTCCCAGAAGCCTCCAGGGGCATGACCAGTTTACGTAAATCCTCTCAGTTGAGAGGTTGCTGGGCATCCAGGGGCAGGGAGCAGGGGGCAGAGGAAGAACCTGCCTGGTTGGTGGGGCCGTGGGGACAGGAGGAACCTGTCACCAGCATGGGTGACAGTGGAACAGAAAGCTAAACTTCAGGGGAAACGCGAGTTACAAGCAGCCCGGAGTGGAGAGCTCTCAGCCCCAAGGCCAAGCCAGCCAGAACGTCCTGTCTCATGGGCCTTCTCCCTGGCCATTGCTCTAGGGAAGCCGAGAAGCCTGCAGTCCTTTCAAGGCCCCACTTGCTTTGTCTGACTACATCTCCTGGCTCTCCCCAGCAGCTGCTCCGAACCCGCACTCCACCCTCGACGCTGAGCTTGATTGTACCAAGAGGCCCTTATTCCACAGCGGCCGTACTCCAGATGTGTGAGTCACGCTTTTGGAAAGCCCTGAGGAAAATCCCCAGCTGACTTGGATGTGGACCTACTCCCTAGGCTCCTGCCAGCAGGCCGCGGAGGTGTGTGCGGTGCTAGGAGGAACGGCACAGGCCAGGATGCAGGGAAGGAGGGACGCATCCATCCCGTAAGCTTCAACCAGAATGAAAGAAACACGGGTGCAAAGGTGATACGGGTTTAGGGCAGGTGTTTCCCAATTTTGATGTTCATAAGCATCTCCTCCAGGGATTGGTTAAAAACATGTAGATTCTGGGGCCCCACCCCCAAAGATTTTCACTCATAGGTCTGGGGTGAGGCCAAAGAGCAGTGTTTTAGCTCTCCCAAGGTTCTGGGGCTCACACAGGTGGATAACATCTTGGGAAACCCTGATCCCAGTGGTCAGCACTTTGGACTCTGAGATTAAGGATCCTCACTTCTCTTACTCATGTCTAGTGGAGAAATTTTCTTGTTTAGATGTCAGGACAGATGGCCTGACCATAAAGAATAAAAGGTGCCAGGGGCACCGGGGTGGCTCAGTAGGTTAAGCGTCCGACTTCGGCTCGGGTCATGATCTCGCAGTCCGTGAGTTCGAGCCCCGCGTTGGGCTCTGTGCTGACAGCTCGGAGCCTGGAGCCTGCTTCAGATTCTGTGTCTCCCTCTCTCTCTCTGACCCTCCCCCATTCATGCTGTGTCCCTCTCTGTCCCCAAAATAAATAAACGTTTAAAAAAAATTTTTTTTTTAATAACAAAAGGTGCCAGGCTGATCGAGTGCAAGAAAGAAGTTTCCTTTAGTGATGATTCAGTGAGGAGCGACCCCTCCTTGTCTAACCTGCAGACCTGTTTTGAATAGTGAATGATTTATTAAGGTTTTCAGGATGGGGCCTTTCATGATAAAAAGTCTTTTGGGTCCACATCCAGCAGAATAGCAATTCATTAAAATATATTGCCCAGAGCAGTGATGACCAACCCTTGTGGAAGAAAATCAATGCCGTGCCAATAGGAAGAGGCACCGTGCCCACCGTGGACACAGGTAGCTCAGAGGCAGACCGGGGCCCCCGCAGACCCAAAGGGAATCTCAGCTCCTTACACACGGGAGTGGAGCATCAAAGGCCATGTGTGTCCAAGAAGCAGGTGAGCTTTGGGGCACCCGGGTGGCTCAATTGGTTAAGCGTCCAACTCTAGGTTTCAGCTCAGGTCATGATCATGATCTCACGGTTCGTGAGATCGAGCCCCATGTTGAGTTCTGTGCTGGCAGTACAGAGTTTTCTTGGGATTCTCTCCCTCTCCCTGCCCTTCCCCTGCTTGTGCGTGCATGCTCTCTAAATAAATAAATAAGAAATAGGTGAGCTCTGACAAGGGCTGAGGCTAGGCCAAGAAGCAGCCTGGAGAGCAAGCTCTGGACGTGTTAACCTGTCAGCCACAGACTCTCCTTTGGCCATGGAGGGAGCCAGGCTGGGGCTAGGACCAGGGCTATTGAGAAGCAACAGTGTAAGAGCCAGAGGAGGGGGCTAGGTAGCAGGGAGGCCACAGAGATATGGTTCTGGAGAGAAGGCAGAGGAGATGTACCCCTTCCCACCCCACCTTTGTGCCAGATACACCCCGTTACTCCAAAGGATGGTCCCCATCTTAATGGCAAGTCAGCTTGCATCAACCATTTAACCACACAGAGCCCAGCCTCCAAGCCTGGTGAGTGAAGATTCAGATGCTCACTTGAAGGTTTGCTGAGGGACGAGACTCAGGAGCTAAGTAGCTAGAGTTCTAGTAAGCTAGAACTGGGACATATGGACACTATTCTCCTCTCTCTCTATTCCTCTTTACCTATTTTAACAGCTTCCATCACCCACAGAGTAAAGCCCAACCCTCCACTGCTGGACTGCCAGACCTCTTCTCATCTGGCCCTTGTCTGCCTTTTGAAGCCTCACCTTCACTGTCCTCAATACTCCTAATACCCTTCAACGCACTCAATATTCATATGCTCTTTCCTCCTCTGGGCCTTGTACATGCTGTTCCTTCTCCTGTAAGATCCTTCCTTGCTTTTCTTCCCCAAAGCTCCCAACTTCCCTGGAAAACCCCTTTCTCCTCCTTCAGGTTCAGTCTGAACTTCTTTGTGACACATTCCTCAACCTAACCCTTTTCCCACAGCCCTCCAAACTGAGATTAACCTCTTCTCTGTTCCTGTTGCCTTCTTCAGACAACTACTCTAACACCAACCTCCCTATTGCTATCCATGTTTGTCCTCCCACTAAGGTGAGGGCTCCTGGAGAAAAAGCCTTTGTCTCTCCCCACACACACCCCGGTCCAGTGCCTGGTTCCCAGAAGGTACCCTTCACAATATGTTCTACGTGAACAGTGCCTCTTGGACTTTAAGGCATAACCTACATGGCTATACAGGACAGCTCTACAGGATGCAGTGCCTGGCACACATTATACGTTTCCTAAATGCTTCTTGCGTTATATTAAATAATCCAAAAACTTTTATATAGTCCTGTCAGCTACTGAGACACTCTTCTTCCACTGCCACCCGGGGACGAGAAAAATCAGAGGTTCAAGGTGGACCCAAGCTTCTGCCAAAAGGAAGAAGAAAGAGAACATCACGAGAGAGGAGTGTTTACGTGGTTATTAGCACCGGCTGGGTACGGTGGAGGTGCCTGTAAGCTGGCTGAGCCAGAGCTGGACCCATGGGGTCTCTCAGAGGGCTCCGCGGCCATACTCCAGTCCAGTGGACGTTAGCTTTCTTAGGTAAGGACCCTTGGGGATAGCTGATGAAAGCCTAGACTAATTTCCAAAAAAAATGCACAAACACAAATGTCGTACCTAATTTCAGGGGGTCAACAGACCCCTCCAAGTCCATCTATGACTCTTAAATTTAGACGTATTCATCGAACAGGGTGCTGCTTCTGGGGATCCCTCTCTGGCACCCGGGATTCCGCCAAGAATGCCAGGCTCTGCGAGAGACAGGAGAGCGCACCAAAAGGAAAATCTTCTGGTTGGGGGAGCGCAGAGGGGGTCTAGCCCAGAGCAGCCCACTGAGTTGCGACCTGCCCGAGGAAGGCAAGGGTGAGGAGAGGATGGTGATGGACAGGGGCATGCAGAACCTCAGCCCCATGGCCCAGGCACAACCTGGGGTCCTCCTGAGACACCCTAGCAACAGTGGCAGGGATCTCCTGTGCCCCTGTCTGTGACAGCCTTAGCCTCCACCCATGCTGACCTCCCATCCTACAGCCAGCCGGGGACTGAGGCAGCCCTTTGTTCCTCCCAGCTGCAGAGAGCTCTGGAACATCTCCAGATGGAAACGGGCTTCCTCGGGGACTCTGAAGGTCAGCAGAATTAGGGTTGAAGGGGAGCACGCAACTCTCTGGAGGGGAAGCGCACAGAGGAGACACTGCCTCTGAGATGGCAGAGAACAGGCAACAGGTGCAGCCCGAGAGACTTAGGTCCACATTGGGAGGTGTCCGCGGAGGAGCACGGGCCCTCAGGCCCCGTGGGCAGGGACAGACGAGTCCACGCATGGCAAACAGACACCTCTCTTCTTGTTTCATAGCACTTGGAGGGAACCCACTACGTTTTCCGAGACTGGACAAAAGATCAATAAGATTCCTCTCAAGGCTGCTGTCAATCTTTTCACAGGTGGCTCTGTGCTCTGTACAAGCGACCTCACCAGAGATACCCACAAACCCGCCTCTGTGGACCCAGGGAGGGTGGGTGGCCACCTCCGTCATTCCACTGAGACAAGAAAGAAAGAAGGCCCAATGTCCAAGTGGAGGCCTGCTCTCAACTTCACCCTGTGGGCCTTGAAGGTGGAGAAAGTCAGCAGTCAAAGAGAAATTGGAAAGACAGCCCCTCCCACGGGCTGCTCCAGGAAGTTAGCGGAGCCAAGAGAGCTTTTTAAACGTCATGAGGTTTTAAGCTAAAGGGTCTTAGGGGATCAGTTACTCCACTGCCCACCCCTCAGTTTTCAGGAGGCAATGACACTCAGCAGGCTCAGCGAATCCCTCCCCCTCCCCCCCCAAGGTCACCCAGCACAGAGAAGTTCGGCGCTCGTTCTCCTAACGGCCTTCAAGGTGAAGATGGCTGAAGTCTGGGGAGGGCAGGGGGACTCCATTCATGGCTGCACAACAAGAACCTCACAATATAATATATGGGGCTTCATCAAGCGATGATGATAGATGTGTCCCCAGGCCTTCCTCAGGAAGGACCCATGGCACTTTCACAGATACCATCTTACTGGAATTCCTCCAGAGAGAGGGAGTAGGGACAGAAAACTCAATCGTGACCTTTATTTCAGACCCGAGGGACCGGAGCCTGGATGATGTGTGACCTGCCGAAGTCACACGAAGGCCCACGCCTGTGGGGCAAACGTGAACTCTCAGGGCCAGCCGCTTGACTCCAGCCTGGCCGTCAGCTCCCACGCCAGGCACTATAAGCAGAGCCTGGCGCCCCCACTCCCTGCCCTCGGCCTATCCGGGCACCAGATATCACAGGCGCTCGGGACAGTAAAAATAGCACCCGAGCCCACAGCAACCGAAGTCCTTCTGCCAGGCCAGGGTGTCCGCCTGGACACTCAGGGATCCCTGGCCAGGAGGATGGTCGAGCCAATACAGGCCCTGCCAAAGTTGGGGGAAAGCCATGAATGGGAGCCCACGGGCGGCCAGCGGGGGAGTGGTCAGCACGGGGTGGGGGGGGGGGTGCCACAAAGCCCCGACCACAGAATGAGGGCGGGGGTGTCCTGAATAAAACATCCCACTGGGAATGTTTCGGGAGCTAGCCATGCCTCCAGTACATTCCCTCCACCCACCACCCCATTCTCATCCTCCGTGAGCGAGGCCAGCTCAGACACTCTGCCCCCCACCAACTCAGCCACCCCTCAGACCTGAGGCGGCGGCTTTCACTCGTCCCAGGGCAGCAAGTCCAGGAGGGAGGTGGCCACCTCCAAAGGCAGCGCGGCGGGCCACAGCCCCACACCGCCCCACGCGCTTCCTTGGTCCGGGTCCACGGCAGATCCCGGTCCACGAGCACAGAAGCACCCCCCCCCCCCACACCTCCGGGTCCTACAGGGAGCGCCACGCAGGGACACACACAACTGCCCAGCAGACACTTACCCTCTGGACGGAGAGGGAGAGAGGGGAGGAGAAATAACCACTCCGATCTGATCTCTGCTCCTTGTGCCTCAAGTTTCAAATAAGTCCTCCATGGCTGCAGCCCCAAGGCTGTCTGTGTCCTGCTCGGGGCTCCCTCAGACTGTCAGGGGTGGGAGGAGCCAGTGCCGCCTGCCTGCCCGGTCCACACGCACCACCCCTCCCTCCACTCACTCCCTCGCTCTCTCCCCCTCTCGGCCAGCTCTGCCTCGCTCTGGCTTGTAGGAAGCCAGTGGGATAAAACTCTGTCTGTAATTTCAGCCAGCTGGGTCCCCAGGGCTTCACTTATCATCCTGTAGCTATGCAGCTCTTGAATGACATCACAGTGGCTTCCCAAGCCCTCCACACGGAGCGAGGAGCGGCGGCCAGCAGCCCGGCCCAGCTCAGCCCCAGTCCCAAACCCATCGTGGCCCCAGTGCCCAGCAAAGTGGGAAGAGCGAGCCCGGGAGCAGAGCAGCCGGGATGCTAGGGGGAGAGAGGGAAGGGCCAGAGCTCCTACGATGGTATTGAGATTTATTTCTCCAAATTTTTCCACATTTTTTTCCATTCTCAGCAAATGAAAGGCAGAACAGATGACAACAATTTTCCAGCTGCTGAACAATAAGGTGGAAATCTTTTTTTTTTTTCCCCTCCCTCTCCCCCTCCTTCCCCCCAGCGGGGCAGAGTCTAGGAACCAGGACACTTCCTTGGCTTATAAAGGGGAAGAGAAAAAAAAAAAAAAAAAAAACACAAGCCCCCGTTTTTCCCAGAGGTGACAATAGTTCTGAGGAGAGGAACTGAGGTGTCACCCAGGCCGGTCTCTGGGAGGGGGACAGGAGCCCCAAAGTTACATTCTCAGTGCAGAGCTTTGGATTCTGGCTCAGCAAACTGAACGATTTATGAGGCCCAACTTTGGGAAGGCCAGTGGGCATCTGGCCCAGGATATTGATCCACCAAGGCCACCTAAGATGCCTCCAATTGACTAGCTCTCAATATTCAGCTTGTTGCAATCTATAAAGATCATGAAGAGTGGAGAGAATAACTTTTCAGAGCATCAGTGACATCCACATTCAACACCAAGCACCCAGACCTGAAGCAGGCCCCTCAGCCAAAACCACGAGAGCTGCCCGAAAGTCCCCACCATCATCCTGGCGTGCCCCCCAAAGTGCCAGAAAGTCCTGGTGTCCCTGACAGTAGGACACCAAACCTTAACTCTTATTTGCACCATGTTGGTGACTTATTTGCACATCAAGGGGATGTCCCAACTCTCAGAGTTGGTAAGAGATGGCCTGGGGGCTGCCGCCAGGCCATGGGGGCTTCAGGGTTTGTCATCTCCTTGAAGACCCCAGTTAGTTTGCAATCCCAGCATGCTTCTGCATCACCCCACCCCCGTGCCCAGACCTTTCACAGCCAAGTCTGGCGCCGCAGGCAGGCTCGGGAGGGAAGAGGCAGGAGCCTGAGCTGATACCTCAACCCTGGCCCCCTCCCCATTGCCAGCATCACTCTCTGGCTGCCTCTTTCTGAGACTAAAGAAGGAAAATAGGAGGAAGAACAAACGTGGTACCAAATGCCCTGTACGCTGGTCTTGCCCTGTCTAACTGCATCTACAGGGATGAGACGGGATAGGCCCTTAGCCCAGTAACACAGACTTCACGGACACCATTACGAATGGGGAGGGGAGAAGTGAATTTCCAGGCCTCAGGCTCCAAACTGGAGGCAGGACAACTTGGAATTTTCCCAGTGCCGGGTTGTTGGAAGACCACCATCTGGACAAACTACTGCAATTACCCTCCTACCTCCACAGAGCCTTCTAGAACTAACCAACAAACCCCAAGCTCCTGAAAGGGTTAAGGTTACCCAGTCCATGGACGTTCCTACCCAAACCCCACCCACAACAGTGTTAACCTAGATTTTATTTGTATAGGACCTTCTTGTTTATCTGTACATGTGAATCCTACCAACATCATTTTTATATAATTTTGCAACTTTTAAAATAAACTTCATATGGGGCACCTGGGCAGCTCAGTCGGTCGAGCATCTGACTCTTGATTTCGGCTCAGGTCACGATCCCAGGTTTGTGGGATCAAGTCCCGCATCCGGGTCCACACTGAGCATTAAGCCTACTTGGGATTCTCTCTCTCTCCCTCTGCCCCTCTCCCTTGCTTGTGCACGTGCACGCTGTCTCTCAAATTAAATAAGTAAATAATTAATTAAAAACCTAATTTAAGCTCAAGTAGTTCTAAGCATCAATACCCATAGATACATACCGTATAAAATCTGTACCTTTTTTTCCTAACACGCATTAAAATAAATGCACCTAAAATCGTTTCATATATAATTGTCAACCTGGCCAACATAACCACACTTTGGAAACCACCGCACAAGTCCCTAGAAGTCACAACCGGATCCTACGGTTCTGTGCTACCTCTAGAGACCGGCTGCACCAGAAGCCCTGGGAGTTTTATAAAAACCCTGAACCCCTGGCCCCACCCCAGACCTTCAGAGGCAGAATTGTGAGAGGTGGGGCCTAGGGAATCTGAATTGGGAAACGCTCCCCAGCTGAGAACGCTAGGCCACCAGGTTTGGGAAAAACTGGTCCTTGCTCTGCTTAACTATTTTCAGCTATGGGGAATCTTACTATCCCAAAATGCCCACTTCATCTTTAGATGGCTGTAACGGGTAGGTTTTAGCACCCTGTTTTTTCCACTAACTGGCCTTATCGTGCCCGATGGCAAATTTCTGCCACACGAGAGCTCTTCAGATACTAAACGTGGTGCACATGTCCTCCTAAGTCTGTCCTTTGACAGGCAGTATCTCCCCAGAACCCAACCTGGAGTCCCTGCGCCCGCCGTACCATTACCTCCCTTTGCTTGACTATCCGAGCACCCGTGTGAGTGGTTTTATCACTGGGAAGCAAGGGTCCCACAAACAACGCATGTAACTCTCTGACCTATATGGCCCCATACGCCTATCACCTCCCACGTTCTGGAAACCACACCTTTAATAATGAAGCCTAATATTATACCCAGCCCTTCTTGCTCATGTCACTTCAGCATCTGCCATGAACAGTGGCTAAGAACACAGGCTTAGGGGTCAAGCAGACACTGGTTTGAATCCAGACGCTACCACTTACTAGCTTAGTGCAACCCTGGGCCGATTACTTAATTTTTCTGAGCACTGGTTATTTTATCTGCAAAATGGGTATATTAATATTTTGATCTCAGAAGGTACTGCAAAGACCGATGCAGTGCGCATACAGCACTCGGCACAGCACAGAACGCACAGAGGTGCTCTATATGAGGCAACCCCATATACACAACCACAACTATGACACCTGCTTCCTCCTCCCCCTTCCCTAACCCAGCTCCACCCTGAGCGGCACCTCAGTGACCCTAGCGCCCCGGGCCCAGATGCAGTATGCCCAATGCTTAAGCTTCAGGGCATATCACTTGGCCTGTCCTTTCCCTGCTCCAAAATCATGGCATCAAATGAAACAGTGATGCTGTTCAGCTAATTAAGTACCAAGACCGTCCAGTTTGGTTACTGCCAACAGCGGCTCTCCCGCCTCCAGAACTGGCTTCTCCATAGGACCATGAGGAAGGAGGAGGAAGGAGGGGCAGGCAAGACTTCGGCTGCCTTCACACAAATAGGAAAGTGCTTCCTGGAGAACTGGGCAGGGGTGTGGTTGATCTGGTTTGAAAAAGGATGGACTCAGTTTTACCATGCATTCTATTTAGGAAAAAACAAACATTTTTTTCCTTAATGTAAACTGCAGAATAGAGCTACAGCAAAAATCTTTCTGGACAGGGGGTGGGGGAAGCTAAGCTTGAGATGTGAAAGCACTGTTCCTGCTTCCAAGGAGGCTGCGTGTCCCCTGCCCCCTGAGACAGTCCTGGGCAGGGCGGCTTCATGAAATATAAGATCTAGAGCAAGGATGTGACCTGGTGACCTTCTGGAGACCCTCAGACGCTCAGTAGTACTTGAGACCCCAGATTTGCCACATGAGGCCCGGCTGAGGGCAGCCAGCCTGGATGAGCCCTAGTGGTGGTCAACCCAGAGGACATCCTGAGTTCATCAACCCCCCCCGCCCCTCCCCCACACCCCTGTGTGGTCCACCAGACTCAGGGTAAGGAAGTTTCCCACTGCTGCATTTTGGGTCAGTGCTGGAGCAGAGACTACCACCCAGGGCTCCCGGTCCCCAGAAGGAAATCCTCTCCACCACCAGAGAAGAGTCACACACGATGAGGGAGATGCCCCAAAGGGCACTAGGGTCCCTGTTATGTAAGAACCTCAAAGGTCGGGGAGCCTGGATGGCTCAGTCGGTTAAGCATCCGGCTTCGGCTCAGGTCATGATCTTGCGGTTCGTGAGTTCAAGCCCCGCGTCAGGCTCTGTGCTGACAGTTCAGAGCCTGGAGCCCGTTTCAGATTCTGTGTCTCCCTCTCTCTCTCTGACCCTCCCCCGTTCATGTTCTGTCTCTCTCTGTCTCAAAAATAAATAAACGTTAAAAACAAAATTAAAAAAAAAAAAAAGAACCTCAAAGGTCTCTGGGTCCCGCCATGCAAACAGAGTGGAATAGTCGAGGGCAATTCTACAGCTGAGAAATTGCATTGCATTTCCATCCAAATGCAAATCTACCAAATGCTTCATCCCCTGCAGACGCACAGCTGGGCCAGCTGGACAAGGTAGGGCCTCTCACTCACACTGAGGGTTCTCCAGGGGGCCTCCCACAGCCCCTTTCCCGCCCCATGCTTTCTTTTCATTGCCAGGTGTGGAAGATCTTTCCCAACCTGGATTTTGGGAGGGGGGGGTGGTATTTTTTTTTTGTTGTTTTTTGTTTTTTTGCTTGTTTTCCTAAGGAACAAAATGGCTGAGTGTTTTGGTTTCCGAGCAGCCAATCCGGGAACAGAAACAAGAAGCAGAAAAGAGTTTCCCCAGTGGAGGGCTGCTTCACACCCTACGAGCAGGAGAGGTAAGGTCCCAGAGACAAGGGGCTGAGGGGACAGCTAGGCCAGTGGTCCTCCCCCAGGGGATGTGCCCCCCAGGGAACAGTTAGCAATGTCTGGAAATATTGTGGGGTTGTCACAACTAGAAGAAATACCACTGGCATCTGGTGGATAGAGATGCCGCTAAACACCTGCAATGCACGGGTCAGGGCCCAGCAACAAGCAACTACCCAGTCCAGACTGAGGGTGTGAGAAACAGAGCTCAGGACTGTGACTCACGAGTCCTGGTTTCCGGTCCCAGCTGGGCCACTAACTCGCCACTTGACCTTGGGCAAGTCATTTCCTTTTCCTGGGCCTCTGTTTCCAAAGTGGTAAAATGAGAGAGAAGAACAAGATGACCTCTGAACTCTAAAGCTTCTCATCCTACGCGGAAGAGGCACGGGGAGGAGAAAGGCACGGGCATGCCAAGCGTCAAGTTGTCGAAGGTCAGGTGGGCAACGGAGGAGCACAGGGAGAGGCCTGCTGCCTGGGTGGGGGATGAACTCATGTCCACACACCTCCACAGCACCTCCTCCTGCCTGCCAGCCCAGGGGAGATGCAAAGCAGGGCTGACCGGAAGCTCAGGGACACGGGGGCAGGGCAGGCTCTGGGCGCCCCTCACACGGCCCCAGCCTTCCAGGGTCTCTAAGTCCCCCCACCCAGAAAGGCAGCAGACAGCGCCAGCCTCAGGATAGTATTCCCTGAGAGGAGGGCAGGGGCCGGTGTGCCAGAGGGTCACTCAGGGAGGGAATCGTCAAGTCCCAGGCAGATGTCTGAATTGGACAAGTGTCAGAGACATACCCACACACCTTTTCCTGCCTCTCCCCACTCTTACAGTCTCCCTAGAGAAGGATGGAGGGAAATGGGGAGGGGGCCGTGGAACCAGGGGAGCCAAGAAGAATGGGAGAGTGCCACAGAATGGAGACCACAACTTATTTACTGTGTGTCCGCCCTTCAATGGATACTCGCACATTTGCTTCCACAAATGCCCTTCAAGGGAGATACTATCATTCCCATCTTCCCGGTAAAGAGACTGAGGTTTGGAAGTTGTATCTTGCTCAAGATCACATTGCCAGTGTGATTCTGCGGGGCTCATGTTCTTTCTGCTTCCCGGAGGGGAGGAAGGAAGGAGAGGGAAGGGCAAAGGGTGAGGGCTGCGGGGGTCCACCAGGAAGAAAGGAGTGGAAAGTGACAACCGCGATGCTGGTTCGGAACGACCTGCTTAAACCCTGACATCCAAGTGAGAGCCATCAACGTGGTCCCCTGGGGCTTTTATGCATTTACCCTAACGATGCTTCCGGGGCTCAAAGCATTTCTGGAAACTTGTAGGCAACTGTTTCAGGACTGGTTCAAAATTCACAAAAATGAACCCATCTCTGCACTTAAGGGTCAGTCCCCATCCTTAACACCAAACAGGCCCATGAAGTACCACACGTGACTACTGGTTATGAGACTGGCCGTGCAGTTGTACCATTAGAGCCCCCATCACCACTGTGCGGTGTGCCGTGGGGTAGAGGTCTACGTGGGTCCATGAATGAGTGGTGGGTGTATGCTGAGTGGGAGATATTTGTGGTTCTCTGCACGAGTGGTAAGTGTACACAGAGGAGTCTATGCAGTTCCATGCGTGTGTGGGTGTGGGTATGGGTGTGGGTGGCAAATCTGGTTGGGGCTCTGCTTCTTTTTCCAAATAAGTGAAAGGAGGCTCATACAGGCATCTCCATGGCGATCTGCCAGGCAGTGAGTGCAAGCTCCACCCACTGGGCAGGTGTAGGCCAGAAATGAGCACTCCCTGCTGCAGAGGGACAAGCTGGACGTGCCCCCGCCACCCCCCCCCCCCCCCGCCACCAGCCAACAGAAGCTACGACACCATAGGGCACAGGCCTGGACAGGACACAGAAGGCAGGGCACCACCCCCAGGCTTCTTTCTCTCTTTGTGTCACATGACAAGCACCTGCCTGCTTCTGGAAATTTCTCAAGTCCTGTACGCACAGAGGGGGGCAGGGAGGCAGGAAGGGAAGTGAAAAGATCCGAGCAGCTTTGAGCTTTCATATCAAAATCTGATCTCACTGCCCCTGGAGAAGGAGGAGAACAGACATCAAAGAACACTTGGCTGCTGACAATTTTAAAGCCATCAGCACAGTCCAGGGTGAAGTCTCCAACTAGCACCAGGGCATTGATGAGCTGTAAAGATGTGAAGACTTGGTCAGTCGGTCGGGGATAAGAAAGGCAGTCAGAGCTCCTGGCGCCCACCCACTGACAGCTCTTCAGCTGCTTCCCAGAAAAAGGGAGCCCCGCCCGCGGCCTGGATAAAGTGCCCAGGGGATGGACAGGCTCTGGCCCTCGAGGGTGGGACAGCAGTCCAGCAGCTCTGTCATCTGAGGCCGGATGCCCCGTGTCCCTGCTGGAGAGTCCTGTACTTGCAAATAATGCTTGAGCACAGAAAAGGAGGGGCAGGAGTAAAGGGGGTTTGGGGCAAGACTCCAGAGTCCCTCTTGCACTCAGAACCTTGTTGGGGCTCTGTCCGAGCACTCTAGAAGCTGCCTTGTTTCCCCATGTCCGTGCACCATGGTCACTCACCCCATCTAGGCAGATGTGTAGGGTGGAAGAAATCTCAGAGAAAATCCAGTCCTGCCACCAGTTCCCCTTTCTCATCTCCCTCAAAGGCAAGTCAGTTCTCCTGGATGTCAGACCTCTACCTGTCGTGCTGCAGCTAAAACCCACTCTCTCCAACTCTGTCCTCACATCCGTAACTGGCCACTGCACAATACACAGTCCTAGAGAAAGGCTGTCCGGCAGCAACAGCAGTAGACTGGGAGTCAAGGGGCCAGAGTACTAAAGAGCGATCCTACATGGGCCTCCGTGTACTCCTCTATGCAATGGGAAAGCACAACCAGATGATCTCTGAACTCCTGGCCCAAAGCTAGGTGCTCAAAGATCCAACTTGGCCAGATACTGAGCCTGATTCTCCTCTCCTACTTGGTCCTGCCTGAGTAGCTCTGGGCTCCAAGCTCATCCGAGGCTATCTATGCGGCAGCCACAGAGCCCCTGGGGGCTAGGACAGAAACAGTGACTTACCGGAAATCTAGAAATACACGCCAGGCTGCAGAGATGCTGAGGGCCATGCTGGGCAATAAAGAGGCTGATTTATTTTCATCAGCGAAATGCCGAAACCCAATCCCTGGAGCGAGCCGACCCAGCAGACAGCAGTGGGGAGCCCCCCACCTGGAGCAGAATGAGCTGGACCGCAGCCTGCCAGGTCTCGCCACCGGGGCTGATGATGGGAGGGGACAGAAGGGGAGGCCAGCTTAGCCAATGTGGCTCCCAGTCCCTCAGGCTGGCCTCTTCCCACCCTGCTGCTGGCCTGCAAGGGTCTCCAAAATGCAGATGCAGCAATGGCACAGCCAGGCAAGCAGGCTTTCCATTTTAACTCAGCCCCTCGTTTTCAGGAGTCTCAAACCCCAGGCTGCTAAGTCCACACACCCGCTGGCATCAGGCAAGGGGTAGGGGGCAGGGGGGGCACAGCTCCTCAGACCATTGCCCTTGTGAAGCCATGGTGAGAAATGGCGGGCATCAGAGTCCAGCTCTATCCCTACCTGGTTGTGCAAACACTGGCAGGTTACTTAACCTCTCTGTGCCTGTTTGCTCATCTGAGAAGTAGGAACAAGAATAAGCATCTCACAGGAGGGTCATGAGGAGTAAAGGAAATAATGGGCACCTAACAGCATCTCACGCATGGAGGGTGTGCATAGAAGCGAGAGGTGGACTTTCCTCCTAGTCCCTAAGCAAATTGCTGGTGGGGAGCGTCAACTAACACAACCTGTACAGAGGCCAAGTTGGCCCTTTCAAAATTATGTATGCATCTAATCTTCACCCAGCAATCCCAGTTCTACAGATAGAACTGCACAAATAAAAATGGTGTAGATACGAAGTTATTCACTGCAGCAGTTTTGACAACAGCAAAAGCCTGGAAACAACTGTCCACATTACTTAAATACAGTTAAATAAAATACCAATTAAGTAAAACATAGTACATGCATACGGTGGAATCATATGCACCTGAAAAAAGATATAAAGGTTCTTTACGTGCTACTATGGCAGGGTCCCCATGACACATCACTAGATGAAAAAGCTTAGGCTACAAGCCAAATCCTTGCAATGGCTACCAGACTCCAAATGATCTGGTCCCCATTACCTCTGACCTCTCTGCCTATTACAGTCTTCACTGCAATGACACTGGCCTCTTTGATAATTCCCAAGCCTACGTCTCAGGCAAGCTGCTGCCTCAGGACCTTTGCACTTGCTGGTGTTCTGCTGGCAATGCTCTTCCTCAGATATTTTGTTGACTAACTCTGTCACCTCCTTCAAGTCTTTGTTCAGATGTCTCCTCCTCAGTGAAGGCTCGGCTGACCAGCTTTTTAAAAAATTTCAACTCACCACTCAACTCCACCCCCATTCTCAACCACCGTTATTCTGCTCTATTTTCTCCCAGAGTGTTTATCACCTTCTAGCACGCTCTCTCATTTACTTATAATGTCTTTAAAACTTTCTTTCTCATTGTCTGTCTTCTCCCACTAGAACGTAATCACGACAAGGGCAAGGATCTTGGTTTTGCCCAGTTATATCTTCAGCGTCTAGAATAGTGATGGCACATAGACACTCAGTGAATATTTGTTGACTGAATGAGTGAATGTCACTGAGGATAGTCCATGTACCAAAGAACAGACGTGATTTGTTTTTTTTCTTTTTTTCTTCTTCATCAGTGGAGCAGACTCAAGGTTACCCTTACAACCACGTCATTCTCGCTCCCCTGAACTGTTTTCTCAAACGGAAGACAACAAAGCAAGTTCACAGCCACGCCAGCAGTCGCCATAACCCACAGCCTGGGCACCGCTGAGGATTGGTGCCAGGGAGGCAGGACCCGTAGAGGTGAAGATCCTGAAAAGACCCTGGGAGCTAGGCCTGGCTCTGTCCCAGTTACCAGTGTGACCTCCACCTATCCCCCAACCCCAGGGCAAAGGGTGTAACTCACCCACGGGAATGGAGCCTGGTGTTTGGAAGATGCCGGGGAAAAGGTCCGGCCACCCACGCCTGGTGCAGTGTGGTGGGAAGAACGCCGGAACTACAGCCAGAGGCCCAGGTTCCAGGTCCAGTTCAACAACTGGGATCGTTGAAAAATGAACGGACTTGCACTCAGGGAAGCATTTTACAGAGCACCACCCAAGGTCAGGTAGTGGTATCGGTGACAACAGACATGAACTGCCGACTCACTACGTATAGGCACAGAGCTACACGCCCATAGGTTATCTCAATAAATTCTCAGCCCCACGGGAGAGGTACTGTCCTTGTCCCCATTTTACAGGTGAGAACCCTGAGGCTCAGAAAGGCTAAACGATTTGTCCAAGGTCAACAGAAGGCAAGAGGGGCTCATCTGCTGCAGGATTGTGTGCTGTCTTTTCTCTGAATCTCCTGGACTGTTCTCCCCTCCTGGACTCTAGGATATGGCTCCCTCGGTGTTCCCGCAAACCCTCCACCTCCACCCTCTCCAACATCCCTTCCTTCACCAGCTCCAGCATCACGCTAGCGTCCCACCCACCCGCCCCAGGACCAGAGCAGTGATGAGAGGGAGGTCAGTCAGATTCTACGACTTTTCTTTCCCTCCACTAGCTACACTTTGAGCAATGTTGTTATGCTGCTTCTAGATTTGAAAACGATTCTGCTTTCAATGCCGCATACCCCTCCCAGACCCAGGGCAAACACAGCCCCTCTACAGAGCTGTCCCCAGAAGCTGCTGCTCTCCTGAGAAGCCGGGACCCCCGGCCGAGATCCTTCTCCATCTGGCTGTGGGATACAGGGGACGGTTCCGCACCCCCTCCCGCCCTCGTCTGCAGGCAATTCCAGGACGCAACATTCCATGCCCAGGCCAGCTCAGCACCTGCCACCTAGGAGGTGATCCATAAGTCTCTGGGCAAAGAAAGGAAACAGAAATGGAAGGGAGAGAAGGAAGAAGGGAGGGAGAGAAAGAGGGATGATGGTGAAAAGTAGCTGCAGCTGTAGGAAAAAATATTTGATTCATGGGAGCTTAAGTTTCTTTCCTTGGACATGGTCAGAGTCGGCATCTTGGGGTCTCGCCAGGTCCAGCTAACTCGCGCTTGTCTACAAGTGTGGCAGGAGAGGAAGAGGGGAGGGTGGCTGACAGGGGCAGAGTGCTCTCTTCTTGCCCTGCCTGGAGCTTGATATTTGAGCACCACAGGAGGGCAGACGTGCAGCTCAGGCCACTGGCCGGGAGCTCCGGTCCGCTCTGAGTGTGGCTCTGGCCGCCTCCCAGCCTCCACCCGATGGCAGCGATTACAGAGGGCCACAATCACATTCCCTCAGGAGGGTATTGGTTTACTGAATGTTCCATGGGCAGACACTATTCTCCTAGCCTGCCAGCTGCCTCGTGGAGCAGGGCCAGCTAAGGGTCCAAGGGCATTGGGACAAGCCCCACCTCGCCCCACAAAGCAGGTGGCCGGCAGATGCTGGGTCAGTGGTGTCATCTTCTTACCCACAAGGTCAGGCCAACCTTCCGTCTGGATTCTCAGCACCCTGACTGTGACAGGAAGTCAGGAGAGAGGACTCCCCTCACTTGGGAGAAGAGAAGGTCCTAGATCCTCCTCAAGAAGCCATCCCATCCTGCCTCTGTCCTTATGTCAGGCCATCCCACCCTGAGACCCATTTCCCTTGTTTCTTGACATCTCTGCCCAAGGGAGCCCACAGGACAAGAACCTGACCTCCCTGACCTCCCTACTATAGCTGATCTGTGCTCTCACAGTCGGGAAGCTCCGCCACCAGGTGGCTAAGTCATTCCCTTCCTGCTGCAGACTAAGCTTTTGGTCCTACGTGACATGACAGAACACGGACAGAAGATTTCTGTGGCAGCTTTGGGCTTCTGCCTCTCTGCCCGTCCCTGCCCCCCACCCCCCGAAATCACAGACCTGAAGGGCTGCCTTCTCCAGCAGCCAGGTTGACATTTCCCAACAAAAATCAGCCTGGCAGGCTCTCGGTTAGAGGATCACCCCCTTAAAACCCTCTGCTCAGAGGTATGGGGCAGATTATCACTCCAGGATCCTTGGAAACTTTTCGTGAATCCGTTGGGACCGCCTGTAGTTTTGCACTCCTCTCTTCCTGGTTCTTCCCACATCTTACCCAAAAGTTCAGAAAGCAAGGATGCCAAACCCTATGCAAGTATGTCAAGGGCAGATATTCACCATGACGGATAAGTGTGTGCACAGGGTGGGCGCAGGGGCTATTTCCCCCTCTGCCGAACTGCCTCCCTCCCAACTCAAAGGGGCCACGTTCTGGAGGACAGTGTCACCCGCCCTCATCCTGCCTGGCCTCGGGGAGATGACGGGACGGACACAGGGCCATGTGGGTGGCTGAGGCAGCTGAGAGGCAGAGCTCTCTGCCATCCAGGGATCTGAGACTTGGCCTCCCTCTCTATGCAATGGGGCAGATTTTCTAGGCCAGTTCAAGCACCATCTCTAGGGCTGGAAAGAAATCAGACCAAGCAGCCTAAAGTATTTCAGGCTACCGATGAATTCTCTTTTAGATCAAGATCATTAAGTGATAGGAAGCAGTATCGATCCCTGACTCTGGCTCCAGACCCCCACGTTGGAATCCTGCCTCCACCATTTACTCAGGACATGATCCAGAACAAGGCCTTCAACCTCTCTGCGACAGCCTCAGTTTCCTCATCTAGAAAATGGGAACCCTAGTTGCAACCAGATGTTAACATGGAAGTATTGGGATCTCAGCTGTGACAGAGGCCCCAGGAAAATGAACACCCCATTCCAAAAGTAAAGCAGGAGATCACCACAGAAGGATTGCGGGAACACATCACTGACATCAAGAAAGTGAAGAGACGGGGCAACTGGGTGGCTCAGTCAGTTAAGTGTCAGACTTCGGCTCAGGGTCATGACTGCCCGATTCATGGGTTCAAGCCCCATGTTGGGCTCTGTGCTGACAGCTGGGAGCCTGGAGCCCGCTTCAGATTCTGTGTCTCCCTCCCTCTCTCTGCCCCTCCCCTGCTTGCGCTATGTCTCTCTCTCTCAAAAATAAACCAACATTAAACAAAAAAAAGAAAGAAAGAGAGAAAGTGAAGAGACAACCTGCAGAATGGGAGAAAAATACTTGCAAATCACATATCTGATAAGGGACCTGTCTTCAGAATATATAAAGAACTTATAACTCAATAGCAAATGTATAAAAAAATGATTTTTTTAAATGTGCAAAGTATGTGACTAGACATCTCTCTAAAATAAGATATACAGTGGCCAGTTAACATGTGAAAAGATGTTCAACATCATTAATTATTAGGGAAAGGTAAGCCAAAACCACAGTGAGGTAACACTTCACATCCACTAGGATGGCTAAGACCCCAAAGAAAATAGCAAGCGTTGCTGACGAGGTGGAGAAGTGGTAATCCTCAGACACTGGCTGCGAGGAATATAAAAAATGGTGCAGCCACTTTGGAAAACAGCCTGACAGGTCCTCCAGTGATGAAACATATTTTGCCCATATGACCCAGCAAGTTCACCCCCTTGGGATCTACCCAAGAAAAAGTGAAAGTCCATGCAAAAGCTTATCTATGAATGTCCACAGCAGTGTTCTTTAAAATATCCAAAAAGTGTTGGGGGGGTGGGTGGAGGCCTGGGTGGCTCATCGGTTAAGTGTCCAACTTCAACTCAGGTCATGATCTTACGGTTAGTGAGTTCAAGCCCCATATCGGGCTCTGTGCTGATAGCTGGGGCCTGGAGTCTGCTTTGGATTCTGTGTCTCCCTCTCTCTCTAACCCTCACACTCTCTCAGTCTCTCTCTTTCTCTCTCTCTCTCTCTCTCTCAAAAATAAGTAAATAAACATTTAAAAATTTACAAAAAAAATAAATATCCAAAAAGTGGACACAAAGAAAATATTCATCAACTGAGGTATGTATGAACAAAATGTGGTATGGCCATAAATGGGGTATCTTTCAGCAATAAAAGTAAAGCAATGACCCCACTACAACCTAGATGAGCCCTGAAAATATTACGCTGAGTGAAAGGCCAAGTGCTGTATAATTCCATTTCCAGGAAATATGCTGTATAGACAGATCTATAGAGACGGAAAGGAGGCAAAGGCTGGGGAGAGACATGGGGGGTGACTGCCAACGGCAAGGGGTGATGCAAACGTTCCACGATTAGATTAGGGAGATGGTCGTGCAACCCCAAATATACTAAAACTCACTGGACTGCACACTTTAAACAGGTGAAGTGCCTGTACTAAGTTATATCAATCAGTATCTTACATTAGAAATATATTAGCTATCGTATTTTTATAAGAGACAAAGAGGGCTGAGAACTCTTCTGTGGCTCTAAACTACCTCCCACACCTACGCTTCACGGAGGAAAAGGATCAGGAAGTGGGACATTCCAAGAAGAATTTTGGAGAGTGTTGTTTTGCTGTCAGGGGCTTTTCCCTCCTTTCGGTGAGTCTTCCGGAGCACAGAGAACGTGAGAGGCAGAGCCTGGCTGGGGCCAAAAGTCTGGAGGATGAGAGGCAGGGCTGGGGAAGAGACAGAGGGGCTGCCTTGGCCACCCCCATCCCAGGCTTGGCTGAGGCCAACAGCACTTAAGGGCTCCCGTGGGCCCAGGAGAGGGAGGGCTAGCCTGGTGGGGGGGGGGGGGGGGGGGGGTGCCTCAGCTCCTGTCGGAGAGGGCCACCTGTTGGGCTGAACTGACATCAGCACCAGGAGGAGACTGCAGGGACAAGGGACACGTGGGCCCAGAAGGGTTGTGAGAGTCTGCCAGAGCTGCGGTCGCCCACCTGAAGGAAACAGAGTGAGTGACTTATGGGGAGTTTAACAGGGGCCCCCAAAACACCCACAAAAGTGCTACAGGAGAGAAACAGCAATCTACGCCTCCAGAATCTCCCATCAGCAAAGAGCTCAGGAATCATTATCCGTGCCTGTCTCAACACAGAGTGTGTGCAGCCTCACAACGGTACCTGGGGGACAGAAACGCCCTCCTGATTCCTTCCCTCCTTTCCTCTCTTCCCATAAGTCAGGAAAACAGGGAAAACCTAGTGATCTTCCCCCCACCCCAAAGCTGGTGCCAGGCAAGAGCCAACAAGGGGGAAGAACTGGCGGCCTCAGGCCAAGTCCACTGGTGCTGGGCACATTTAGGGCCGACCAGAGGACCTTTCATTCCGTGAAAGTGGCTAGAAAAGGCACAAGGCTGGCCCTAATATCACTCGGGGACAGGAAAAGCACAGGACAGATTTAAGGGCTGTGGCACCCAAGGTGGCTTTATAACCACACTCTACAAGTTCTGCATAGTAGTCCCAGAACAGTAGTACCTGCTGGGGAAGAGTAACCAAGAGAACATGGAGCTGGTGATGCCTGGCTCAGGGCAGGTACCAAGGCTAGCCGTCACCCAGTCATTTGCACGGCATCATTATCATCATCAGGGATACAGAGCTAAAGTCCCCTTCAGAACCCACCCTCCTCAATTCACTGATAAGGGAACTGAGAACCAGAGAGGAGAAGTAACTTTTTCGAAGTCAGAGGCAAGTCTCCTGACTCCCACGAGTGGGGTTCCTAGAACAGAGCCAGCTACAGATGGTTCCCAGAGAGTAGAGGAGCCAGAGGGACGTGGAAATTTTCTCAAGAAGAAAGGGCGCATATATATTCAAAATCACCTCTCTGCCTTCTCTCCTCCAGTAATTCAATGATAACAATAGTAACAGTAACAGACACAAATTACTGCCAGCATAAAACATACTAGGCACTCCATATTTCACTGGGCATGGGGCCTCAGGACTCAGGCCAAACAACTAATGGGGCTTCTGGAGGCTGTGAAATATATATTACCTCATTTAATCTTAACAACAATCCTATGAGGAAAGAAAGTACTGTTATTGTACCCATTTTATAGGTAAGACATTTGGGTCTCAGGGAAGTAAAGCATCTTGACCGAGGAACATTATAAACAGAGCTTAGAACCAGATCTTCTGATTCTAGATCCCACAGACTTAATCCCTATAGTAGGTATTAATCTTTTCAACGTTGTTTCCACTTTCCATCTTCCATGCACCATTTCTCTGCCCCCTTTGAAGTTAGGCTTGGGTGTGTGGTTTGCTTTGGCCAGTGAAATGTCAGGCTTGGGTGTGTGGCTTGCTTTGGCCAATGAATGTCAGCAGAAAGAATATGTGTCATGTCCAGGCAGAAGCACTGTGGACATTACAGTGTCCGCTACCCACTGGTATAGCAATGATTGGAAACATCTATGGGATGAAGCCACCACCAGCCTGCAGTAAATAAGATAGATGAACAGATTGCCATCCCACACTGGACATGCGGCATGGGCAAGAAATATGCTTTTGTTGGGGTAAGAATTTGGGGCTATTTGTTACCCAGCATAACCAAGCCTCTCCTGACTAACATAACCACCGCTGAGCTCCCCACTCCAAGTTCGTGAGGTGGGAAGGTCTGAGAGGGAAGCTCAGCAGGTCCATCTTAGCTCCTCACAAGTCACAGAAACAATGATTGAGCTCAAAGAAACAGAAAGAACCACTCCTTCAATCCCTTCATTTCAAAGGAAACAAGAGAGAGCTAAAGAAAAGGAGTTACCAAGGGCACCCAGAACACAAATCCCCTGCCTCCCAGGCCAATGTCTACCCAGGTCTGTCTGTCTCTCTCTCCATGTTCCTTGCCTGTTGCTCTCTCCTTCTCACTCTCTGTTTGCTATGTCTCCCTCTCTCCCTCTTTCCTCTCTCTCAAAAAAAAAAAAAAAAATCAGAGAATTCTTGGACAAGCCCAGTTCAGGTGAAGTTACCACAGACTAGGGACTCATGACTGCCATCAGGAGGCTCTTCCCCAGCTCAGTCAACAGAGCTTGAAGAGACTCTGGGTGTCCTACAGTCACAGAGTGCCTCTCCTCACAGGTCCTCAGAGGGATGAGATGCTTGGGCACAAAACCACACCCCCAGTGCCCCTGGCTCTGGGCAGGGGGGGGTGGGGGAACTGCCCACAGAAACAAAAGAGGGACTAATGGGCACCATGGAGGAACAACCCAGAAGAGGGGTGGTCACCAGCCCCCCTTGCCATCTGCCACCAGGCCAGGGGGCCTATCGTGTTCTCCATTCTTTCTTTTGGCCCTGAGCCATCTGCTACCTTGCCCAGCACGCACCCCCATTACCCAATACCCTCTTAAGTTGTGAGGGACTCTAAACAACTCAATGTCCAAGGGGGTTAGGAAACAGGAGAAGTAAATGGAGACAGTGAGGCAGCTCAGGCCTGGCCAACCTCTGGGCCTCTTGGAGGTGGAAGGCAGCCCACATCGCATGGTATGGAACTCGCTTCCGAGAAGGCTCGCCCTGGAACACTCCGGAGGAATTTGGAGACCGCTCTGTGCAGCATAGGCAAAAATACAGCCCCACTCCCACCCACAGGGAGCTGGGATCTGGGCATGGGGCTTCAGAACTCGGGCCAAACAGCTAATGGGGCTTCTGGAGGCTGTGAAACGTGGTGTCAGCCAGAGCGCTGAGCTGGCAGGTTTCCGACCAAAGCAGAGAAAGACAGAGACAGCCTGCTAGGAGAAGGCTGGTGGGGGGCTAGATCACTCTCCACTTCACCACCCTGGACCTTCTCTTCCTCCCCACTCAGGACCAAGGCTCCAGGCATCTGACTACAGGCAACCCAGAAAACTCCTTCCTAGGTGTCACAGGCTGAAGTGTTTGCTCCCAAAATTCTTATGTTTAAGCCCTAACCCCCAGTACCTCAGAACGTGGCTGTATTTGGAGATAGGGCCTCTAAATAGGTAATTGAGTTAAAAAGAGGTCCTATGAATGGGCCCTAATCCAATCTGACTGGTGTCCTTATAAAGAAGAGGTCAGGACACAGACACAGAGGGAAGAAGTCAGCCATCTACGAGCTCAGGAGGAACCAATGCTGTTGACGCTTTATTCTCAGGCTTCTGGCCTCCAGAACGGCGAAAAAATAAATGTCTGTTGTTTAAGCCACACAGTCTGTGGTATTTCACTGTGGCCGCCCAAGCAGCCTCAGACACCAGGCCGTTGTGTTCACCAGAGGGAGCTACTCCCAAAGTAAGGAGTCCTGGAGACGGAGGGGCTCCCCCGCTCCCCAGCCACATGTCCCAAGGCCTGGGACCTTCTCTGATCAGACAGTTCTTGATATTAAGCTTCCATTTGATTCTTCACCTTTTATCCCTTCCCCTTCCTTCTGGTCTAAGCGCAGGAGAGCATTACCAGTCCCTGAGTATCCATGGTCCCCATGACCTCGGTCCACCACACAAAGGCAACTCTCCTTGTCCCCTCAATTTCGGGCTCGTCCAAAGTGAAATGGCTTCCCTGGGTGGCAGTGAGCTCTCTGCCATCTAAAGGTGTGAGAAGTTCCCTGGGGGGGGGGGGGGGGGGGCGCTTGGGTGGCTCGGTCAGTTAAGCATCCGACTTTGGGTCAAGTCATGATCTCGCAGTTTGTGGGTTCCAACCCCACCTCGGGCTCTGTGCTGACAGATCCTGTTTCAGATTCTCTCTCTCTCTTTCTCTCTCAAAAATAAACATTAAAAAATTGTTTAGTAAATATAAAAAAATAATAAAGGTGTGTGAAGTTGGACAAGCACCCCAAGGACCACCCTGAATTAGGGGGCATGGGGCGCTGAATAAGCTAAGCTCCAAGGGAGGTGGAAAGGGACGGAGTCAGACCCCTGGATTCGAATAGCAACCCTGTGTCCCATCTCGTGATGCCCCACGACACGACCACATTGGTGTATTCCTTGGAGCAACGGAGTCAGTACAGCAGGATATGAGGTCACGCAGATGGGGGTTCCACAAGTGAGGATTTCCTCCCTCTCTGGCAGGTCCCCACCCTTCTCGAGCCTCAGTTTCCTCACTGTGGCAGCACAGCGTCAGATAGGCTCCGTGACTGGCCTGGGCCACCCCAGCCTGGAAGGTCGGCCTACAGAGAACAGAAGTCCCATGGATTTTCTTCCCTCGTTTTGCTGCTGAGATTGATCAGCGATGTCCTGAGGGAGTGGAAAGTGGAACTGGGAACTGGTAGGGGGGAGGTGGGGGGGTGCCGGCACCAAGGACACAGAGCAGGTCATGGAAGGTCAAGTCAGGGTCTCCTACGGGAGCAGGAGGAGCAGGGGGAGCAGGGCTGACTGCCTTCACTGCAGGGAGGGGGCGAGGAACAGCCCAGGCCAGAGGTCATCTCTCTCTGTTCCCCAGCACCTGACTCAGTGTCCCCTGCCTTTCCCCCTGAGCCACCCAGCGGGCTCCAGAGGGACTGGTCTGGCCTTTCCTCCCTCGCTGGGCCTGAAATAGAAGAGGCATGCCACTTCCAGAAATGGCCTCATCTCACCTTGGACACGCTACCCTCTACCTATTTTTGAGAGGCCACCCCTCACCAGAGGCATTCCAGTGTGAGCAGCCCCATACCCTGCTGGAGGGCGGGGTAGGGACATCCTAGGACATGCCTCAGCTATTCTCTGCATGGAAGTCCTGCTAAGCACCTGCCGGGGGGGCCTAACAGTCTCCCAGGTGCTGTGCCCCATGTACCACTGCATCCAATCCCTCCCTCATCCTGGGAGTCATGACAGGGCTCATCTGGTCTGCACAGGGGTGAGAGGTGGGGACCAAGGGAGCAGATTCCCCCAAGCCCAGTGGCGACACGGGGAGTGCCACAGGACCTGGTGCCTACCAAAATAGCACAGCGGTTGGCGTTCCACACCCAGATCCGCTCTTTACCGGCGAGGCAACCTTAGGCAGGTTACTGAACTCCTCTGTGCCCCGGTTTCCCTATCCAGGCACCATTATGGTGCCATTTCACAGGGTGGCTGTGACCATGACATGAAATGGTCACTATCAAGGGCTGGGCACCACGACTGTCACATGGCAAAGCCAGAACGAGCTCCTAAGGCCGAGGAGTCTTCCCCCTTAGCCTTGTCTGCAGATGTCTCAGGTGCGGGCCGCAGTCACCACTGACCTGTCAGAGACACGTGAGGAGCCACAACAGGTAGCCTCCGAAGCTCTTACTCCCCAAAAGGTGCTCAAAATGATTTGTCGACTGAATCCCCCGTTTACAGCAGAGCAAACCAAGGCCCTGGCATCTTGTCAAAGGATTTGAACCCGGGTAGTCTGTCTCCAGAGGCCACATTCTGAACCCCTACGCTAAACTGCCTTTCATGAAAATGGCTAGGGGAAGCCAATGGCACGAGTCCTGTTACGATCCCAAGTCTGTAGACGAAGAAACAAAGACCATAGGAAGGCTAGGTAATTCGACCAAGGGCAGGCAGCTCCAGAGGGGAAACCTGGGACCTGGACCAGACCCGGGCAGTCAGGCCTGAAGCACACAGGCTCGCCCACACTGCTGCGACTCCTCGGGCTTTGCCTGCCGCTCCCAGGCCGCGACTTCCTCAGAGAACAGGCAGAGCCACCTTGGTACTCACCCTAACCCACAGAGCCCATCCCCCCAGCCCGAGGACCACTCCAGGGGACACCCAGACACCTCCCAGGCTCCAGCCTGAGCCATCTCTTGGGCACCCCAGAGTCTTGGGGGTTAGGTGTCCTTACGCCAGCTAGTACACGGGGAAACTGAGGCACAGGGACCTGCCCCCAACTAGGGAGACAGGCACAGGCCTCCTACTTCTCCCTCTTGATCAAGAAAATTAGCCAGAAGAAAATGCTTTTACCTCAGGGCCCCAGAATCTAGAACCTTCCAGGAGTGCCCCCAGCCAGGAAGAAAAGCGGGATAGGAATAATGATGACCGCTCCCACCTTATGGCTGGTTCCGGTTGGCTCTGCTTTCCCTGTGGGGGATGCAGCCCAGTGGCAGCGGGGAGCACACAATTGGACAGGCAGGGTCAGCCCCGCTGACCACCCCAACTGTGTAGCTCCCGGACCAGGCCAACCGTAGTCAGGCCAGGCCAGGCCAGGCCAGGGGAGAGGACAGCAGAGCCTCGAACTGCTTCCCTAGCCTTCCCTTCCCACCCTCCAGGCACAGGGCCAGCTTCTCAGCCTCTAGACAGGAGCCCCTCTGTCCCTGCAGGATGAGCTGACCTTTAACTGGCCAAAAGGTCCCACTGGTTCCATCCCCCTGCCTGGGGGAGCGGATGAGGAGAGAGGAGGGAGGCAAGGGGTGGAAAAGAGCCCCTGGCTCCCTCACCCTCTCCTTCCTCCTCTTCCCTGCCTCTCACGGCTGCGGTCTCCCTCCACCGGGCCATCCGCCTTCCCTCGCAGCAACTGTGTCCCCACCCTGGCCTTCCACAGCCTCTCCTTCTTTCTCTGTAATTATTTTACCTTTTGTTTGCCTGGCACTTTACTAAATGCTTTTACATTTACCATTGCATTGAATCCACACCAGGGAGAAATAGGGAGACATTGAAAATACCTTCAAATCGCCAAGTGTTCTTGTTAAAAATGCAAACATCTCCAGAACGATGAACAATTAGGCTGGCAGCCTTTGGTACCTCAGAACTAATTCATTTCATCCTCTGCCTTCTCCCCAGCCACTCGGCACAGCAGATGGGGTTGGGGCAGTGGGGAGGCGTGCTTTGGGCACCGCCTCAGCCCAGTGGGGTGTCTGGGCCCCTGGGGGGAGGAAGGGAGCGGGAACTAAGGGAGGCAAGAGGAGGAGCCATGGACCTGGCAGTGTTGCCTGTAAACAACATGCTCTCCTCAAGCCCTGGGTTCTAGCCCCACGGCCGCCCTCGTCCCACTCGCTCTGAAATCTATCACTCACTGTGGTATCTCTAAGGTCAGAGAGACCATCTGTTTTCAAGAAAAGACCTAAAAGAATTTCAGAGTGGATTCAACAAATCCAAAATCCTGGAGAAAAAGGTGGGAGGAGGCAGGGGGAAGGCGGGAGGAGGCAGGGGGGTACAGAGAGTCAGGAGCAGGTCGGGGGCCCAGCAGGCCTGGCTCCCCCAGCCCAGCTCTGCCATGGGGCCCAGAGTCCCCAAGATGGCACAGTCTCACCCTAGGACCAGCTGCAGCTGGGAGAAGCCCAGAGGCTGGGAGCTGGTGTCTTTGAAAGGACATATCCCAGGCCGTGGAGGTAAATCGGGAGACCCTTCCTTCAAGGGAGTCTCAGTTATCCCCAAATGAAAACGGGGGAATGAGCCAGCAGTCCTCAGGATGCTTCCAGATCTGCCATGCTGCGGTCCCAGGACCAAATCAGAAACGCAAGTCCATGCCAACCCCCAGACAGGCGTCTCAAGGGCTCCTGGGCTCCAGGCATGCCCCCTGTTGGAGGCCCCACCCACCGCACATATTCAAATGAACCACACAAATAAATACAGTCCATATATAACTCTCAGGGACTGAACTTGAGTGGCAGTTGACCGTCTGACATAATGTTAGGTTTTGTAGCTAAATTAGACATGCATTAATTTCAACTGCAGCTTACTTTTCAAATTTTGGAGCCTATCGGTTTCATTTCCAGCTCTTCGACATTTTCGTTGGCTGTTGATGAAAGCTTGTAGGTCCTGCATGCTGTGTCTACATTCCTAGTGCTCTGACCCCGGGGAACTCAGGCAACGAGCCTGGAGAAATCTAACAGCAGGTTGAAAAGAAATCTAACAAATGCAGTGTTTGCTGCACAGGAGTTCTCTCAAGCTCCACTCAAGGCCACCTCCTCTGAGGAGCCCTCTCAGGCCACTCCAGCTGTCTAGAATCCCTCCCCTGCCAGTCTCAGAGCACTCACTGCTCACCGTAGATGGGACTCATTTAACAACAGCGATACACTCTCGTGTGGCTGTTTGGCTGCATTCTTTAGCTCTGTCTTCATTATCTATGCTCTGTCTTATCTTCCCCCATTGAACTGTGAGCTCTCCAAGGTGCCCTGGACCTCTCCTCTGCCTCCTCTTTGAACCCAGTATGGCGTTCACAGCCAACCAAGAGAGCCAAGGCCATGTGAGCAGGGGCAGTGTTGTTTGGAGAGGAGCTAGAAGCCACTGCTATCACCTACCCTCCATGCCATCCTCTCGATGCCCATTGAAGTTGTCATAGGAATCCCAGCGGATGAGGGGGTCAGAGGTGTTATAGTCCACGGACACACTCGGCCCGTTCTCCAGGTGTTCCATGCCTGAGAGAAACGGGGCGGGAGGGCAGTGAAGAGAAAGAAAAAAAAAATCAGCAGCTAGAAAAACAGAGGAAGTCAACAGCTTCCCCAGGGATGCTCCCTAAGGGACTTCTTATTTTCTTAACCATAGTGGGTGGGACCAGTAGCTTAAATTGGACAGAGAACCCAGGAGTCTGGTTTCTTGCATTCTTGCAAAGGCTCATACCAGGTCGTAGGGGTAAATCAGGACGGAACACTGAGGAATGAAGATCCCCCCCTTCCCAGGGAGAAAGCTGGAGAGCCCTCTGGCTGGGTGTCTGTCTCGTCCTATTCTGTGTCTCTAGGGTCCCTGGGTCAGTGCCAGGGGGCCAGAAGGCCTGCCCCTGGATTCAAGGGGAGTGTGGAAGAGGCTTGTGCTGAGCAGCATGGGGCCAAGGACATCAGGGAAATCACAGCCGTGATACTCAGAAGACACTAGGTCATTCTAGCCAACCCCCCTCCTCCCACTTAAGATGCCCTCCACTCCAGGCAGAAATCCAAGGGGAGAAGCAGTCTCTCCCACACATCCACAGAAGGGGAAGAGCGCACGAGCCCCAAGTCCTGCCTCCTAGGGCAAGTCCCTTTCCTTTCCTCTTGGCAGTCTTTTCTAGAATCTACCCAGAGTCCCACTGTCTGTAACCTAATTTCGTCTCGTCCTCATTCTGTTCTCAAACAGGATGGAGAACAACTGGCCTCCACATATAACCAGTCTAAAGGCCTAATGGCTATTATTAAAATGGCCTTCTCATCTTCAGGTTGAACCACCTCGGGCCTCATAAATACTTCTCGTCCATCTAGTTCCTTTGCATGGCCCCCAGCCACTCCCTCCATCCACCACAGCCCTCAACCTCTGAATATAACAGGATGGTGACCTAATGGGACAAGAACAGTCTACCCAACCCAGCACCTCTTGGTAGGCTTTTTTATTTTTATTCTCCAAAGATTAAGTCATTGGTTCATGTTTAGCTGAGGGTCCACTCTAATACCCAGATCCTTTACTGCTGGCCTGCCTTGTAGCCATAGTAACTTGACAATTGTAGGGCAGATGGGGTGGAGAGAGGACAGGTTAGGATGAAAGCAAGGGCATGGAAAAAATGAATTCTAACAAGCTAATACCTTGAATTTTCTCTGGTCCATAAGAAAATACAAATTCCACTTTGCCATATTCTGGAAATCGATCATCTGAAAAGGGAGAAGAAAAGACAAAAAGGGGCAGTGAATTCCCCAAAAGGACTCAAATTTTAATCTTTCTAGACAAGATTAACATAATGTGCATATGCAGGGTTGATAATACCACATATATACGTAATGAAATGAGCCTCTTTAGCCCTAGTCTTACTTGCCTGAGATAACCATGCCCAACCATTTCTATTTCTTGTTCCACTAACAGTTACCTCTAAGACTCTAAATAATAGACTCTATTTTTATGCCACTATCTCTCAATTTACCGATTGCAAGTAATCTCCACTGATTCACCATTATGAAAATGATTAATTTGGCCCACTAATATCACTCCTATCTCCCTTCTTATTAAGTCAATTCTTACTATTATTATTATTATTATTATCATTATTTATTCTAATTGCCTTTGAAACTTTAGATCCTAAGCTAAACCTCTATTTCTTGATCTTTTCATTTTCGACGGTGTCTCCTGACCCCCTACGTGTAAGAGGAGAAAATTTGCACCAGCCCCCTGCCTCTGCCTCTACCAACTCCACCTTTATGTTGTCTGTTATTCCTTTATTTTTCCTTGTTAAGACTGATAACATTTGCATTCTGTTCTGAATTATAATGGCATCTTCTGCTTTTCCCCTCCTGGCTTCAGTCCAGGGGAAGCTCATCACAGAAACATCCTTCTACTGCACTGGGGGAATCAGTTTCCTCCTCCCCCGAGCCCCAGCCCTACTCTCTGCCCTTGGCCTGAGCCCAATCTGCACACAGATCACCATCTGTGTGATCTGTGTGGAAAGCAAAGTTACAGTAGGCATGGTGACCACTTCCTGGATGGGACATGCCAGTGCATGTCTCCATCACTGCAGGGGTCCCTTCATAGTATCACACTTGCGTGTCTCTATCTCCAATGGGACTGTGAGTTCCCTGAGGGTAGGGCCTGACTTCTTTCTCTCCGTATCCCCAGGGTCTAGCGCATGCCTGGCACATACAGACACACAATGATTCTTGGTGGATATATGGATGGATGAGGGATAGACAAACATACAGATGAATAGATGGATGGATTTGGATAAGTGAGTAGATGTATGGGTGGGTGGATGGATGGGTGGGTGGATGGATGGATTTAGATGGATGGGTGGATGGATGGGTAGATTTGGATGGATGGTTAGATAGATGGATGGATGATTAGATAGATGGATAGATGGATTTGGATGGATGGATATGGATGAGTGGGTGGATGGATCCATGGATATGGATGGGCGGGTGGATGGATGGGTGAATGGTTGGATGGATGGATGGATGGATGGATGGATAGATGGATGGACTTGGAAGAGTGGGTAGGTGGATGGGTGGGTGGATAGATGGATGGTTGGATGGATGGATGGATTTGGAAGAGTGGGTAGATGGACGGATGGATGGAAGGAAGGAAGGAAGGAAGGAAGGAAGGAAGGAAGGAAGGGAGGGAGGATTTGGATAAGTAGGTGGATGCATGGGTGGATGGGTGGATGAGTGAATGGGTGAATGGATGTGGATATGTTCCAGGTCTCAATGTGATATAGACAAAACCTCAAACAGATAGAGAAGGGAGACACCTCCCTAACCAACTCTCTTTCCCTCAGAAAATGGTTCCCCCTTCCTGACTGCCATAGCTCCCCCATTATTGCTCTTCTACCCTGTGGTATAGTTATTCCTTGCTAGGTCTGTCCCTCTACTCAGTGAGCTCACCTTTGAAGGCATCATCAAGGTCTTCCTTCCCAAAAACAACCCCGAGGTCATGGATGGCACAGGTGTGGAACTGCACACGGAAGATCACATCTCGGGCTGGGCTCCGAAACTTCTTGTGGTAGCACTTCAGCTGGGTGGCAAAGAAAGCAGAGCCCATCAGGGGACTGAGGATGAGAAATCAGGTCTCAGGGAGCCTCCTTATTAGCTCCACGACTGAGAACCAGGGCTCACCCAAGCCCACTGAGGGAGAGGTCACCAATACCAAACAGGATTTCAGAGCTATCTGGGGAAACTTCTAGAAAGCAGAATGTTGGAGGCCAATCTTGCCCTGTAGGGACAAAACTGTCCTCCCAAGAAGTTCCTTCACACAGAAAGGAAAAAGTAGGGGTGAATTTAAATTACAGGAGAAAAGACTGAAGTTAGAAGTGAAGGAGTCCTTGTCACCATGGGAAGCCAGCTCACACAGAGAGATATTTCCCTGAAGACATTCCAGACCAAGAGACAGGCGTAGGAGAAGCGAGTCCAACTCTGAGGCAGGGGAATGCACAAGGACTACTGGAGGCTGAAAGCCTTTGCAGGAGCCCTGAGAGCCTATGGCCCCAAGGCTGGTGACTCACGAGGAGTGGTGATCTTGTCTGGAGAGGCAGGAGGGGAGCAGGAAGAGAGAAGAAAGGAGAGAAAATAAACAGGGAGGAGGGGGCTCGAAACAGAGGGGCAGCACTCACCAAGATATCCCCCTTCAAGAGCAGGCCAGGCTCGATGGTGATGCAGATGCTGGTCTGGCTGTCTCCTTGGACATTGCTATGGGAGAGAGGCGAGCGGAGAGAAAGAGAGCTGTTGAGGGGGCAGGCAGCACGCTTGTTCCCTACCGCCCCCTGCCAGAGGGCTCCTAGGAAGGCTTGCTGCCTCTGTCCCTCAGCCCTGTGCTAGATGAGATCCTCCTAGAGGAGGTCCTGGCCCATCCCCCCACACCCTGTCCCTGGACCTCAGCCTCAGGCCCCAGGCACCCCTGGCCTCTTTGTCCTGTGGACCTACTAGATGCCCGATGTGTAGACAGGCTGCATGGCCTGGTAGATCCGGAGAAACGGCCGACACCCTGTAAGGGAGGGTGATGTTAGCTAAGACAGCGGGAACGGTGCAGGGGTGGGGGAGAGGGTGAAGGAAGGAAGGGCTGGGGAGAGGGGAGGGAAGAAGGGGAAGAAGGAAAAGAAGAAGGAGAAATGGAAAGAGAAAGGAGGAAGAAATACTAACTTTTCATTTGAGAGGCATTTTTAAGTTTATAAAATACATTGCCACATCCGACATCATGTGCCAGCAGGCAATGCCAGTATCTAACCCATGAATAGACTGAGGTTCAACGAAAGCTCAGGAAGTCATGCAGTCGGGACTCCAATCCAAGCATACGTTTCTACCCTCCCCCCCCCCCCCACCCCAAGGCTGCCTCTTAAGAAAAGAAGATGGGAGACAGGAAGAGGGGAAGCCAGAGGGCTCAGGCAGGTACCTCCTTTAGACTCGAAGTTGGGGATGCCATGCATGATCACGTGGTGCAGAAACAAGGGCTTGTTGTTCATTTTGATGGAGCCAGAGAGCAGGCCACTGAAGTAGTGCACGTACCTGGGGCAGGGAGAGGGGCAACTTCAGCCAGGAGGCCTGCCCTAGAGCAGAGCCATCCTGGTTTCTTTTCTGGGCTCACCTAGCTCCCCACCACCACCACCCTCCTAGACCTCCTGGAAGCTGGGGTCTCCTTCCCAGCACCATCCTTTCTTGCTGCCTGGAGCCCCAAGCAGAGAGGACAAGCAGGTACCACTCAAGCAGGAGCCGAGTCAAGGCAATACTCTGCTTTGGGGTTCTCTGGCGCCCCCTGGTGGTCAAAATGAAAATCCCTCTCCAGCTTCACTCCCAGCCCAAAAATCAGCTGGACCAAAATTCCCCTCCACAACATCCCTGACAGGCATCGTTTAGCTGCTCACCACTGCACAAGGCAGGCTGATCAACCATCAAACACTCCAACACCCCTAAACCTAGCTTAAACCAAGCTTATGCTTATAACCACAGGCCCCCGTTCTGTCCCCACAGACCCCCAGCCACATGACAGTCCAGCAAACTGTAAGAGCTTAACAATTACAGTCCTTCACTTTTTTATATCACGCTGAAGTGTATGAAATCCCTCTATATCTGGTATTGAAAGACATCTAATATCTACTGTGTATTCCTCTCCCCAATTCTCTTTGGATCTTGTTGGAAGAATGCATCTCCACTCCTTCTAGAAGAGGAAACTAGGTCCAGAAAGAGTTGCTGGCACAGCAAGAACACACAAAGCCGGGGGTGGGTGGGGAGAGAAGGAATGCTGTCTTTCAAAGCACCTGCCAGAAAGAGAGGCCCGTCCTTTTGCTGTGGATTGGTCAGTGCGCCCTCCTTTTCTGAATGGTGAGCTGGGTCAGCCACACCAATCACAATGAATCCTGAGACTTGGCGAGAGGCAAGGGGGCTCTTTGAGGCTGGTGGAACCAGAACCCACATGACCGTGACAATGGTCCCCTCCTATCTCTTGGCTCCTTGGCCCACCTCCAGGCCTGTGGGCCTCTGTCCCTGGGCCCGGGTGGGGTCACTTCAGACTACCCAAGCAAGATAATCTGATGGGCAGAGCCGGTTCCTATTCAGCCCCTGACCAGCCCCCAGCCCCATTACTCAAACCGGAAACCTGGAATGGCAGTTCCTATCAGATCTCTGGATCGTGCCAACAGGATGTGTCTGTGCGCTGGGGACAATGAGCCGCCCGGGGGTGGGGTGACAATGAATGGGGGAGTTGCAGGCAAAGCCCCTCCCTCCCTCTCTCTCTGCCCTCCTCTCCTCCAACTGCTCCCGTCCCTGCAAACGACACTGCCCAGAAGGCGGGAAAGTGGCAACAAATACATAATGAAGCCAACAGCTGCATGTTCACACACGGGCACGGACAGAATCACCCACCCATAAGCAGGTGCGGTTGCAGATATAAGCTGCAAGGCAGACAGATAATGTAAACATACGCCCGACTGCGCGCTGTGTAAGCATACGCCGTGCGCTGTGGAGTCCCCGAACACTCCTACGGCTGAGAGGTAACCCCGACCCCATGCTCCAGGCGCTCTGCTGCAGGGGTGTGACTGCTCTGCCCACTCTCTCCAAGCCACACTGCGTCACCGTAACATCATGCTCTTCTGTTTGTCCCTCTTATCCTTCAAGGTCAGGCTCGTGACCAAGGCCACCAGCCATATGTAGAAAGCCAGGGACCGACGAGCAGGTACTTGAATGACCATTCTTTCCTCCCTGGGAAGATTCTCATTGATCCACAGCTGCTGCATCTGGCAGCCCAGCCAGAATTTTCTGCACATAAAGCCATCCTGTTTCTGACGGCTGACCCAGAGATTGGCTCCTGGGTGTCCTGTGCCAGGTGCAAGACACCAGGTGGCCTGAGGACTCGCTTCTGCTTGGGCTTCCCACTACAATGGGAGTAAGTCCCCAGCAGAGCCGGCACCCTTCTAACAAGGCAAGAAAGATGGGGGTGATGATGAAGAATAAGAAGGGAAACCCCAGCATAGAGAGGCGAGGGGGTCCTGCCTGCCCGGTCAGTGTTCCGAGGGGCTGGAAAAATCAGTGGGATGCTTTGGTTTCTGGGCCACCGTACTTGCTGTCCCCTCTGTGTGGTGACCCCAGCCCCGCCCTCAGATGCTTCCCTTCTTCCTCTCAGAGCTCACCCCGCATGTCACCTGTTCAGAAAGTTCAGCCCTGGCGCTCACCCTATCACTCTCTAGCCCATCACGCTCTGTTTGGGTTTTGTTCCCCTTCCAAGTACTTCTCACGACCTGAAAGTTCCCTGATGGCTCATGTCCTTGGGAAACTCCACGAGACCCTGCTGAGAGGGTCAGTCCCACAGCCCCGGTGTGCAGAGTGGTGTGGCACATCACCACGTGTGGTGGGCCCGCAGCTCTGGCCACATAGGGGCAGGGCCCTATTCCCCATCTCCAGCTCTCCCCTCTGAGCCTGGGCTTCTGACTCGCACTCACCTGCAGCCTCCCCACAGTCCACCAGCCCTGTGCTCTCTCAGCCATCATTAAACAGCACGTTATCCACAGAGCAGAGTCCCGGGCCAGCCCTCAGGACAGTGGGCGGCACAACCCTGGGGGCCCTGCCCTGACCGGACTTACAGGTCCCCAAGTACATTCTAGCTCTGCTAATACTTGCTATGGATCCTGGCCATGTTGAGTCCCCTCCCTAGGCTCAGGCTTCTCATCTGTAAAGTGGGGATGCCCTGGATCATCATACCGTAGCTCACCATTATGCAGGGTTGGCCTCAAATCCATCATTTCTGACAGGCGTTCCCTGACCCCCTTCATTACATAGCCCCAATCTCCTCCACCAGGTCTATCCCACTCTGTTCTCTTTCCTTCCTAGCACTAACCGCTACCTGAAATTGTCCTGTTGGTCTATCTACTCGGGCAATGCCCATCTTTCTTAGTGGAATATCAGCTCACTGCGGGCAAAGCACTTCGTCCTGCTCAACTAGATATCCCCAGCACTTGGAATGTAGTAGAGCACATAAAACTTATCCAATGAATCAATGAATCCTCTCTGCCCTGCTTCCTCCCTCGGCTGCTGTGGACTCCAATGAGACCACGTGCTTGAGAGCCCTTGGTAAAATTTTTAAAGCTCTCCCAGCAGAAGGTGACCCTTATGGTAAGAATCTGTGATCTCCCGAGGGCAGGCGGCAATGACGCCAGCCTCCTACAGGCTCACCCAAGTGCGGACGCGGTCCCGCTGCCAGGACCAACATGGCATTTCCTTCTCATACAAGCTGCCTTCTTGCACCCAGACCAATGCATCCCCCACCAGCGGCCCCACTGCTCTCCAGCGCTGGCCTCAGGAGCCAACAGCCATGCCCATCTGTGGGCACACACAGCTGCTCACTCATGCCCCTGAGCTTACAGCACTCCAGGCTGGCACCTGAATATGCATGCTCTGTACACCCCCACCTAGGCATGGCTGTTCCACCCACTGTGGGTACGTGAGGCTAGTCCCCAAGACAGCGCGCGTGCACACACACACACACACACACACACACACACACACGTGTGCATGCACTGGCAGTGAGCCCTGGAGACCCACCTTCTCTGGGATGGCTGACCAATGGGCACAATCTTATCCTCATAGAATCGCTTCATTGCAAACCGGTCCAGGGCCTGATCGGCGCTGCAGGGAGAGACAGGTGGTCAGAGGAGCCAACTCCCTGGTCTCCCCACCCCTGCTCCCCCAGACCTGTAGAGCCTTCCAGCCACCCTACTCTGAGAAGCTTTCAGGAAAAGAGTGCCCTGGCATTCCTGCATCCTGTATGCTGCAGGACTCAGCCCTGGGGCTTTGGAGCCAGACAGCCTGGGTTCCCATACCAAATGTGCCGCCTCCTTATTAACCTTGTGCCTTGAGGCAGGTTTACTTAATCCTTCTGAACCTGATTTTCATTTTCTGTCAAATGAGAGTGACAAGTGCCTTCCTTGAAGGTCGTTACGGTAATTGAGTGAAATAACATGTATAACAAGCTTGGCACATGTGGGCACACAGTAGGTGCACAGGAAATGTTCACCATTAAGGAAAGATTAGGCTGGGTTAAGTTTCTTACAGTCACACAACCACCGTCTAAACCCTTCATAGAACATTCTGTCTGCAAAGAGATCATTTTGAAGAGAGAGAATATAACCCCTCTGTTCTTGACTCTCTAGCAACATCCCATCCCAAGCCCCAAAGTCCTTATTAAGGCCCACAAGGATGAGATAACTTCTAGATGGTTCTTTCAGACCCAGATCTGATCCAACATTTCTTTCTGACTCTCTCACCTGCTCACTCAGGAAAAAAGAGGGCTATTTGCCAAGGAAAAGTGGTCCCGAGAAGGTGGCTGGATGGGGTGTCCGTGGATGGGCCTGCCTCTCGAGTCTGCTGCCACCAGTGCCCCCAGTAAAGGACTCTCCTTGCTCCTGCCTTCCATGCACAGCCACCTGCCTCAGAGCCGTGGGCAGATCCCTCTCCTTTCCGTGGGCTCCTCCACCCCATCCCCTGTCATTATTCTCCCAGCCAAGGAAGGGAGAGGCCATGGAGGGATGGGCAGACGGGGTTCCTGCCATCAATATTCAGAGAATGAGAGGCTCTTACCTGGCAGAAATGTTGCTGTAGTGCATGTAAGCCGCGATGACAACACCTATCCTGCCTCGGTTTCCCTGAAAGAACCCCAAACACAAAGCCTGTATTTCTAAGGCCAGCCCTGCTGCCCCAGAACCCGTCCAGAAGCCTGGAGAAAAAGTGAGCAGCAGCTGGAGAGAGGGGTGTGGTTCAAAGGAGGGAGTGGGATGCCAGGGAGGGGAGCAGGTCGGGCTGAGTCCCAAAGAGAAGAAACGCAGTTGATCATCTACCACACGTGAGGGTCTCACAAGCTCCTAACCCCCATTTCTCAGGTGCCCCCCGGGACAGGATCTACCATCCCCTAGAAAGGAGAATGCACACACACTCACCCGAGGACACGTCTATGCATGTGTGCACATGCTCACATACACACACGTGTGTACATGCACACACGCACACGTACATACAGAGCAGCCCCTGCTCTGACCTTATTGTGCAGAACGACGACATTGTGAGGGTCTGCATTGAGCCAAGTGTCCATGGCCTTGCAGACGCTGCAGATCTTCTCTAGGGCTGGAGTGTGGAGGTCAGGCCAGCCAAATTCCAGGACCTGTGGTCAAAGTCATGAGTGAGAAGTGGCGGAAGCCCCAGAGACTCAACCGGGGCAGCGGGAGCTGCACCTACGCCACATGCTGGCTCCAGGGCAGCGGCCACCAGCCAACCTCGCTTCCTGCCCTCCCTGCCCAACAACCCAGAGTGGGGGGCAAGGGTGTGGCCCAGAGACCCTGGCTCAGGGCCAGAGAGGAAAATGAAGAGCCCCCAGCCATTCACAGCTCTTTTCCAGGCCCTGACACACAAGCCATTGATTTTTCCGGCCAACCAAGAGAACCCGAAAGGGGACAGAGGGCAGATCTGAATGGCCGTCCTCAGGCTCCTCAAAGCTTTGCTTAACTCACAGATCGTTAAACTAAAAGAGAACCCATGCTTGGAAAAGCCAAGAGAGCACGTCTAATCCAGCCCATCTACTTTCAGAGGGGCAAGCTGAGGCCCAGAGAACTGTCACCTGCCCAGGGTCCCACAGCAACAGGCACCAGAATCCGGGAGGCAGAGCAGATATCCACGCAAAGCCCGGCACTCAGCCCGCCGAGTGAACAAGTGAAAACCAGCCATTGGCAATTCCCAGCCAGTTTAAATCCAAAATGCTTTTCAATAAGACTAAAATTCTCACAGCTCCAGTCTCGCCCCAGAGATGCTATGTGCACCCGGGGTGGGGGTGGGGGGTTAGACCTGGGTAGGAAATCACTGCATCAAGCTTTGCTGTCTCAATTTGTATTACAGAAACCATAAATACAGTATTTTCCATGTTCCAAAGGGAAGCTGGCATAGAAAGAGAATAGGCTTTGCGAAGTGTCTCAGCCCTTCCCCCCAGATTCCGAAGTAGGAACCACGGGGAGAACCACGCTGTTCTCCTTCTCTTCCAGGCAGAGGGAAGCCCCCACCCCTAATCCGCACCAGCTCACCTTGGCGTGGAGCTTTGCGATGTCAGGCCTCCGCTCAGAGAGGTTGAAAAGCTACAAGGAGGAAAAGGAAGAGATCATGAATTGGTGCTAGCTGGCTGTCTGTCCATCTGTCTCTGTCTCTGTCTCTCTCCTCCCAACCACCCAGTGAAAATTCTATCCATGCATAAGCTTACAATGGAGTCCCATCAGACCCACACATTGACCAACAGGCACTCAACTACAGGTTCTCAGGATAAAGAGGAGAGAGGAGGCGCCGGGGTGGCTCACTCGGTTAAGCATCTGACTTCGGCTCAGGTCATGATCTCACAGTTCGTGAGTTCAAGCCCTGCGTCAGGCTCTGTGTTGACAGCTCGGAGCCTGGAGCCTGCTTCGGATTCTGTGTCTCCCTCTCTCTCTTCCCCTCCCCAACTTGCGCGCGCGCTCTCTCTCTCTCTCTCTCTCAAAAATAAATAATAAAAATATTAACAAAAAAAATTAAAGAGAAGGAGAAAGAAGTACATGGACACTCAGCCCCAACCCTCAGTGAGCAGACAGACACCCAAACTGCAGGTGAGAAGGGGATGCAGCCTGTCTCATCCCATGTGCCACCCGTCCACACTGGACGGGAATCCGGTGGTGTGACATGATAAGTGTTTGGCCATCTCTGGTTTCCACTTCACGTGTCAACTTTAGAACCTCATCCGCCTAAAAATGCAACAGCTCTGTGGGAGGACGCCCTCCCTCCAAGTGTGCAAATCACCCTGAGTGGGGCCTCTCAGACCCCTGACACCCCTTTCCCGGAAGATGCCCTCCGACACCTAACCATGTCCCGTAAGACTCCCCCAATCCCTGGACTTCCTGTCTCCACCTTCACCTCATTGCCCAAAAAACTCAAAGAAAACTGTGCCGCCTCCTGCCGAGGAAAGCGACCACACGGCCTGCGATGGGAAAGCAGAGGGAGGGTGGCATAGCAGAGACCCACAGAACCCTGGACTCCTGAAACTGGGAATGATCCCAGATGGCTTCCAGTCCATTCTTGGACCCTATAACTGTACAGACTTTATTACATTAACAACAGCTACCACTCGAGTGTCCCCAACCTGCCAGCCCAATGCTGAGGACTTTACACCTAGCAGCTGGCTTAGTTCTCTCAACAACCATAAGAGGTAGGCGGTACAATTAGACCCATATTACAGATGCAGAACCTAAGGTTTAGTGAGGCGAAGTGGCCAAGGTCAGATAGTGAGAGCAGAGCCAACACTCAAACCCAGGACTCCCTGGTGTCTGAAGCCGGGCTCTCAACGCTGCCCAACACAGCTGATGGAGAGGCGTGTCTGTGGTGGGTTCAACAGTGTCCCACAAAAATTCAGATCCACCTGGAACTTCAGAATGTGACCTTATTTAGAAATAGGGCCTCTGCTGATGTAAGTAGTTAAGGATCTCAAGATGAGATCATCCTGGATTTAGGGCGGGCCCTAGGTCCGATGCCTGGTGTCCTTATAAGATGAGAAGACCCACAGAGAGACACAAGAAAGAAGGCAGGCCGTGTGAGGACAGAGGCAGAGACTGCGGCGATGCAGCTAGAAGCCAAGGTCACTAAGGATCGCTGGGGGGCACTGGAAACCAGGAAGGGGAAAGGCAGGATCCCCTGTAGAGCCTGCAGAGGGAGCATGGCCTGGTCAACACCTTGATTTGGACCTCCAGCCTCCAGAACTGTGAGAAAGTCAGTTCTGCTGTTTCAAGACACCACGTTTTTGTGGCAATCTGTTACAGCAGCCCCAGGGACCTAATGCAGTCCCCTACGCCGGCCTCTGCTCACAGATCGGGGCGGCCCCTCGAGGCTGCGTGGTCTGGTCGGTGGGTGCAGCCCAAATCCACAGGCACCTCCTTGTAGAACTGAGCCCTCCCCTGGGGCCAAGGATAGGTCTGATTCCCCATGCCAGCTCTCTGCCATTAGAGAAGAGCACCCCCGGGCCCCTCATCCACATTCGTGATGTGTTCCTCCTGGGCCAGGCACCATCCCCGTGATAGCAACGTTTCCACAACTCTGCCCTCGGACTTCTCAGAGGCACTGCCGCCTCCCGACCTCAGGCAAACGCCCCACCTCTCTGTGCTCCAGCAAAACCTGATTTCTAGCGCTGTCATGAAGTTTAATACGTGGAGAGCAGATTGAACGGGGCCTGTGTCATAGCAAGCACGCAATAACATGAATTCTTGTTACTCTGTCCTCCTGGTCAACACACACATACACACGAGCACACGCATGCCCACGTGCACATATACCTACACTCACGCGCACACGCACACATGCACATGGGCACACGTGACTTGGTTCCAGACGCCGCATTCCAGCCGCAGACACACTCCTCCCAGTAAAGTTGGGCTGGGGGGTGAGTGAGGACTCAGGCCGTGAGAGAGGCTAAGAGCTGGCCCAGGGCAGGTGGGCAGGGGCACCAGCAGCGAGGAGGTGGTGAGCAGAAAGGACGGGGGGTACTGGGCCCCATCCTCACCAGGTAGCTGCCTCCATGCTTGGACTTGAGCATCTGGGCCACCTCTCGGAGGTTGCTCCGAAAGTTCTCCTCATTGGCTGTGCTGGGGAAGGAGACGGCGATGATCCTCTCTGTGACATACACCAGGTCCAGCTCACAGCTGTCCTCCGTGGTCCGGCTCAGACTCATGTTTCTGGAGACACAGTAGGCAGAAGGGGGTTCGGATCAGAACCCTGGTCCTCAGGGCAAGGTGTAGGGATCTGTGCCCCCTAGACACTCTATGTGGCCCACAATTCCAACCCCGGAGGCTTGGCTGTTCCCTGAGCACCAGAGGAAAGGGAGCTGGGCAGAGGCTGGCAAGGACCTCGGGCCATTTCCAAGCCAAACAGCGATGACAGCAACCCTAGGTGGCCATCAATCCTGTCGGCACTGCCTTCAACCTATAAACGCAGAGGTCGGGGTCAGGATCAGAACCTGCCAGGAGCCCAGGAGTCCAGCTCAGCCCTCCAACACACTGTGGCCACCTGGTCTGGCAGAAGTCTTTCAAAGGATCCTGGGACGGATCTAGTACAGGAAGGAGAGCGGCGGGTGCCCCTGGAGCTGAGCATTCTTCCGCCCTCCCCCTGCTCCTGAGCTATAGAGTGGGCAGGGGGGTGGGAGGGGAGGCTTCTCAGGGGAAAGGGCAGCTCAGGTGACAAGCTCACCTGGGCTCCAGTAAGCCAGACCACGGTGCACATTCCAGCCCTCCCCAGAGGCAGGCCGGCTCCCGCCCTTTGTTCCCTGGCTCTCCCCCACCTCTGGCAGCTCCCACCACCTTCCAGGGCTATTTCTTGGCTGCAGCCTCCGTGATTTCTAAGGGGGTGCTGAGCCTACTGCTGCGGCGGCAGGTGGCCACCTGAGCTCCTAAAGGAAGTGGGGAGCCCCTGCACCGGGTGAGGGGAGGCGGGGGCTCACGCCTTTATACCTCATCCAGATTCTCTTCCAGCAGGAGGGCCCAGAGTGGCCCCCGGGGAGCTGACAGGAAGGGGAAATGGGTCTCAGGACACTGAAATTCCATTCTGAGGCCCACCTTACACCCTCCCTATCACCATACCTTCTTACCCTGTCACCCGCCCCCTATTGTCTCACTTCCTCTTTGTATTCAAGGTGGGCAACATTTCCTTCTGAGACTCTTTCACTACAGCAGGCTCAAGGTGAGACGGGAGGGGCAGCAGAGAGATACCACCAGGGTTAACTTGGAACCCAACTGTGTATATAGGGCTTGGAGATGGGGGGGGCCGAGGGCGAGGTATGGCTTCTCCATGGTGACAAGGGCAGGAGCCAAGTGGTAGAGGGGCCAGTGGGCTGTGGTAAGGAGCCCAGTTTGAATTTGACCTCTGAGCCGGGCCATTCCTTGTCCCTAAGATAAGGTTCTCACTGCAGCCTTGGGCGGGCGGGGATGGGTCCAAGGCAGAACGGTGCCACCACCTGGACAACTTCAGCATCGCACCCTGCACCCACCCACCCCAAGGTGGTTCTCAGCTGTAAGGGAAGAAGATTCTCTAAGGGGCTGCTCAGGTCTGCGGGCAGCTGGCAGCCCGGCCACAACCCACTGGGGGCTTTAGCTACACACCAGCCCTCTCTGGCTGGAGCTGCATTTCCCTGGAGGCAGATTCTCACTTGTCTCAGGACCCTCAGAGGTGAAGGTGAGGCAGAGAGGGAAGGGCCCAAGCCAGAAAAACCACAGAACCTGCACACAGATCAGCAAGGCACCCAGTCCTTGTGCATCCCTGCCCCGAGCCCCTGCCGGCCCAGCCAGATAGAGAACTTTCCTTTTCTAAATGACCCTCAACATCAAAAACCCTGCCCACAGAGAAGACTTGGATCTAGATAGACTATGATGCCAGCCAGTCCCGAAGGCACACCCAAGTCTTGCCTCTTGTTGGTCTCATGACCTGTAACAAGTCACCGCACCTCCCTGAGACTCAGTTTCTCCATCTGCCAAATGGGAATAAAAATACTTACCCTGCAGGGTTGTTGCAAGGACTAGATGGGATCGTGCAGGGACATAAAAAAAAAAAAAAAAAAAATCCACCTCAAGGCCTAGCTTCGAGCTAGAACTCAAAACATGACCATTTCCAAGGGTATGCAGCTACCCGCATCCTCTCTCTGTGGCTTGCGCATCCGCCCACGCTCCCTACCTGTGGCTTTATGACTTCGGTCTCAGGCACCCAAAAGCATGATATGCTGGAAACACCCACAGTGACCTCACAGCGGCACCCCTATCCCTAGCCACCCCCCCCCCAACAAGCCAGGCATACCTGATGGGCTGGGGGTGGGGCTGGACACTCGGGGTGACTCTGCTGGAGCCCTAGGACAGAGAAAAGACAAGCGGCATTATGGAGGAGGCTGGCGGAGAGATGTCCCCAGGAGCATCAGGGCTGCGGACAAACACAGATGATCTTATTTCTTGGCCAACATTGCAGCGCAGGCACCCTAACATCCAGGCTACACAGCAACCTAAGGCCAAAAGCGACCAAGGCCGATCGCTTGTGAGTGTGCATGCGAGCCCCCAGAGGGCCCAGCTCTCCCTCCCCAGGGAAGGAAGAAATCCCAGATGCTGAGAAATGTCTGGGCTGGTGCCATCTGCACTGAGTACACGCTCAATAAAAGAGTTTCGAAATGGACGGAAACACATTTCATCTTGATTCCCTGGATGCCGTAACCGTAACCCCCAGGGGAGAATACCGACCGCGAGCATGACAGAAGGAAAGACCGGTGACAGCAGCCTCTGTCCTGCTCTGAACCTTGAACCCCCTGACCACCACCATCCCGCGATCCTCCCCTTCACAGCAGCAACAAGGAGCCATTGGAGCAGAAGTTGTGGCTTGAGAGCAGCCAGGGGCGGCGTGTACCCACCGAGACCAGTGCTGGGCAGCAAGTTACCCTCCTACGGACCCACCTCCCACTGGGTTACCCCCTCACCTGCTCCCCTCTCGAGGGTTGTCAACCGGCACAAATTTAGGCAAACGGACCCCAGTTCGGGTCCCAAACAGCCCAAGACGACCCGATGGCACCGTGATGGAAGCTAAGGGTCACCCTGCCGGCCGACCTGGGAGTACTCAATGCTCTGGATCTCTGTAACGTCACATGTAAGATGGGGCAATCCTTACGGAGTTGTTTGAAGATTAAAAGGAGTATGCATATAAGGCACTTCTTTATTGTTACTGTTACTGCATCTAGTACAATTAAAAGGGTGCTTACACATACAACCAACATTCACCTCTAGACACAGAGCCCTGCATCACCTCTCCCCCCACCTGTCAGCCACCTCACGTGATGCATAATCGACCACCCAACTTCTAGATTCCCAGGCCCAGCCAGGGCTCTCCGAGCCCATCGGCACCTTCCAAACATCCCTGTGCCTCCCCGAAACCAGCCTTTCCCCACCACCAAGTTGCAACCACCTCTTGGAGGAGACAGGACCACAGTCTACCAGGGAGAGGAGAAACTGAGGCATGGTGACTCACCCCCAAGTCCTGGGGAAGTTGACAACTGGCAGGACTCACCCTCAGACTTTGGGTTTAACCACTGGGGCCCCGAAGAGAGCAGCCACTTTCGGCCTCCTCCAGGCCCCTGCAGGGCCGACAAGGCAGGGGCAGAGAAGCCTGGAGGCCAGGCTCCTGGTAGTGCCCAAAGTCAGGGCAGCCCCACTAAGAGGAGGTGTCTCCATCCAGCCACCCGTGAGAAGGCTGCACCCAGAGCCCCCCTCTGCGTGGGCTACAGCTCAGCTCCGAACCACTCAGCCTCTGCAGTAGCAGCAGGAAGAGCCAAGTGGGGCTGTTGGGGAGGAAAGTGTCTATCTCCACAGCCCCCTGGCCTTGACAACTTGGGTTTGCATGAGTCAGGCATGGCGGGGGGGGGGGGGGGGCGTGGGTAAGAGGGATCATGTTTGCTTTTCAAGCCCCAAACCAGGCTGTTCCAAAACTACCCGCCCAGAGGAACACAGAGACCCAACACTTCATCCGTCTTGATTTCACTGGTCCCTGATGAGGAGTCGCTGGACCGCCCCAGGCCCCAGGCCCTGCTCCAGGCCCCGGGGCCACCCTGCTATAAATAGCCCCTCGGGTTTCATCTGTTGCTGATCCACAGCCACTTTGGAGGAGGCCACCACAGCTGCCTCGAACAACTGGAAGCCACAGCTGCAGCCGAGGCTTGTGGTGTGGTCAGGGCCATGGGTCTGGGCTCACGGAGCTGCAGGGAGACGTGATATTGAGGCCAGCTTGGCGAGGGGACTGGGGAGCCAAGGGGAGCCAGAAGCCTCCTCGGGCACAGGGGTGAAAAGGAAGAACGGGGCAGGAGAGCTGGATCCCGTTTCTCCACCCCCTTCCCAAAGTTACAACACTCCACATTCCTTAACCTCCCCACCCCAAAAAAGCCAGGGAAGATAAATAAAAACTTGGCCCCAACAGAGTCTGGCCGTGCCGCCTCCAGAGGTGATAAGACAAAGTCCAAGCCGGCTCTGCTCCAGGCCAGCCAGGGAAGGGGCAGCAGGGGAGGAAGCTGCCCTGGACCGTGACCCCACCAGATGACAGGGACGGGAACAGCTGGATGGTCATCCCCTGTTGAATCACTGGGCCGTCCTCTAACTGACGGGGCTTCCTGTTTTCTGCAGAGTTCGAGGACATGTGACACTCGCTGGCAGAAAGCAGACACACGGGTGACAAGCCTGAGTCTCGTGGACGTGAAGAACCACACATAGTTGTGGGGGCAGGGGGTATGAGCAAGCACGGCCTCATGCTCCAAAACACAGAGGTGACCTCACACATGAGGCCAGAGATGGGCACCCCCAGCACACGCCTCAGCACACACACCCTCTCTGAGAGGCTGGGAGCCCCCTGAGAGATCAGTCATCTCTGCTGTCCGTCATCACGCTCCTTCCCTCATTCCAAAAACCCTCGCTGAGTGCCACCAGCTGTGTGCCAGGCAACGTGCTAGGCGCTGGGGACCGGAGGAGGCGAAATCCCTGACCTCAGAGAGCTTATACTGGAGCTGTTCTCTTCAAGAACAGGCATGAGACTCTGCTGCCGGGTCTCACTGGCCAGTCTGTAAAATGGGTATAGCACAGTGCTCGTGTGATCTTATGTGATTCACCTGTTCCACCTAAAGCCCCCAGGGGAAACTACCAGAGGGCTTTACAAAAAGTACTACAAAGATTTTATTTTAAAAAGAAAAAAGAAGCTCTCTGTCAGCCTGTAATCCCATTCTTCTCCTCTCTGGGGCTCTCAAAGCCCTTTGCCCATTCGGCTTTACCTCCCCCTCCCGCTTCTCCCAGGACAGAGATCAATAATACAACTTTGATCCAACTCCCTAGGCACCAAGAACGCTCCCCTACAGTCATCACCGAACCACGGTCTCGCTTTCAGTAAGAGAACAGCATGAAAGGAAGTTCCACAGCCCCCCCACCAAAACGGTGTCTTACTTCTCTACCAGGAAGTTCCTCCTAGTATCTAACCCTCACCCTTCGTCCTGCAGATCCAGCCAACTCTTTTTGCCTTGGTCCCCACTGCCAACGACCACTCGGACACTTCTGAGTGGCTCAAGGTCTGTGGCCCTAGGCTCTGTTATTTGCCACCACCTTCTCCACCATGCAGCAAGGAGCGGGAACCCCAGGACCTGGGTGGGGTTGGTTTAGAGCAACAACTGTGTGGGAAGAGTCCTGCCTGCCTTTGAGGTCCACAGACCAAACACAACAGCTCTGGACCAAAAGAAAAGCCGTTTCCTGAGCCCCAGTCCCCAGGGGGCAGAGTAGGGAGGAGGGTCCATAAGAAACACCAGGGGCCACGTCAGGCAGCCAGAAATTGGTGCCCAATCTACGTCAGGGGCCCGTCCTCATTCCTACCTCTCCTCTGGGGGCCGTGGCCACCCCCTCCCGCCCCCACCAGCCCCTCCAGCCACACCCCTTCCTCTCTCCTTCCTGCCCACCAGCCTGGATTTTTCCAAAACAGAGTGCGACACAGCACAGCATCCACAAACCTCTCTACACACCAGCCCTGCTGGAGGAAAACAGCCATTCCGGCCCTGTGAGTCCTGGGCCACGGGCCAGAGACAGGAAAACAGCTCAACAAACAGGCCCAACAGCACGGCACTAGGCTGAGGGCTGCAACCGTGCCGCCTCTAGCACAGGTCTCCTCGCACGGGGCAGACTGCGGGGGTCCCCCATGGCTGAGCAGGGCATGGACCAAAGACCCTGGGATCACCCAACCTGAGACAGGTGTCTGGGAACTTTAGACACTAGGTTTTCCCTCCTCTGCAGCACACAGGCCATTCTAGAATCCGCTCGCTCGCTTAGCGTTCCCTTGACTAGACTAGCTACGCCAGAAGTCACAGCCCTCTTCCCACACCCAGACAGGACACAACCCTTACCCACCTTGGCACACATTAGACACACGCGCGTTCATCCCAAATCAACAAACTTTCCTTCTAAAAAAAAAAAAACCTCCCGTCCCAACTAAAGAGCCACTTCTTTCTTTCCTGGGACCAAGGTCATACCCACCATCACGTCAAAAAGTTCTTCATGATGTCTAACTTCACTCCCTCTTGCTGCAGCTTTCCCTGACAAGCCATGTCTGGCCCAGGCTGGGGCTGGGGGAAGCAGCAGCATCAGGACCTGGCCGTAAGTGTGCCCAGGCCGTCAGGTAAAGGCTTTAGTTCACACATCATCTCCTGGCCAAGGGCTGGGAGAGCAGGGTACAACCAGATTCGAGCAGCAAACCCAGGAAGGGGTGGGGAAGGTACTCGTCAATTCACTGAGCCCCTTCAAGTCTCTACCTCCTCATCTGAAAAATGAGGGACCAAGGGCGCCTGGGTGGCTCAGTCGCTTAAGCATCCAACCTTGGTTCAGGTCATGATCTCATGGTTTGTGAGTTCAAGCCCCGCACTGGGCTCTATGCTGGCAGCACAGGACCTGCTTCGGATCCTCTGTCTCCCCCTCTCTCTGCCCCTCCCCTGCTCACTCTTTCTCTCTCTCTCTCTCAAATAAATAAACATTAAAAAAAAAATTTTTAATGGGACCATAGCATCCACCATAGGGGTGGTGTCTGGGGATCACCAAAGTACTCAATCCAGCTCCGGGCCCTTGGTCAAAATAACAGTAATAAGAATGGCTAATATTTATTGAGCATATATTATATGCTTTGGGTGCACTACTTGAGTTCGTCCTCAGCAGTAGGTACACACAAAGCCTAATTTCTGACCCACATCTCAGCCCCCAAAATACCGCAAACTTGGACAAGAGTCCCTCCCCAACATGTGCACTCCGTGCCCATAGGACCCACGCGTACCTTGAACAGAGCCTTCCCCACTAATTTAAGAGGCATGCTCCCGCTCCTCCTGGACAGGTCGTACAGCCCCAGGGACGCCTCCGCCTTTCAGGGCTGGCCATGAAGGGCTGCCCCAGGGCAATGTGGCCGTGGCCACGGGCTCACCACACAAGGGCAGCCGCCTGCAGGAGCCTCCCGCAGCCTGAGCACCTCCCTCTGGGGCCCTCCCCATGGCGGGTCAGGCAGCTGTCAGATGATAGGGCCTCATGCCATCAACAGCTCCCCCTGTGCCAACCGCCAAAACCACTCCCTGTTCCTCTGTGGATCAAGGCGAGCAAGGATGGAGGCCAGCATAGGGGCAAATTGTCAGACGAGAGTGGGGAAGAAAGAGAAAGGCCTGACTGTGTGGGGTGTCTACCCCGGGCACATGAGGACAAGCCCAGACACGAGCACCGCTCAGAGCAGGGTCCCAGGAGAGCCCCTTCTGCCCTTCCCAGGGGTCTCTCCATTTAAGCAATTTGCCCATTGACCTCCACCAAAACTGCCCACCAGGAAGAGCCCAGAGGGGTCAACGGGCCCAGCTTCTAGCTTCTTCCTCCAGAATCAATGGCACTGAAGCCACACAGAAGATCCTGACGTTTGCAAAGACCCCTTTTTTCCAAAGAAGCAGAGCTTGTAATTCCTCAAGGTCTGATGACCCTCTGTGAGCCCAGGAGTCCTTCTTCGCCTCTGTCCTTAGTCCCTCTGCTATAGCTCTGCCAGTATCCTGCTCATCACCGAGCCAGACCTCACAGCACACCCTTGCTGCCTCCCTCCCCAGCCTGGAGCACTGAGGTCTGGCAAAGTGATGGGCAAATGAGCTCTGGATCCAGCCGAGCTGGGAGCCAAAGCCAAGACTGAGGTCCAGTATGTAAGTCCATGGGGCTTGTTCACCATTCCAACCCCTCCTCCCTTGCTCAGCCATAGCACTCAGAGACCCCTGCCTGTCCTTCTGGAAAGGAGGTAAAGGATGCTTCAGCAAGGCAGGTAGTATACATCATCCACACCTCCAATCCCCCTGGGGCACCATGAGCCCAGCCAAACCCTTCCCTTCCCCATCCCCATACTTACGTCTTCCTCAAGGCTTTTCCGTGTGTTTCCACCCCGGAAAGCTCCTTCTCCCTGGAGATGGAGAAAAAACACAGTCAGAGAGGGGAGTCAAGGAAAGTAATCAAAGGGCACCCTCGTTTTTCACCTACTGGGATTGGCAGAAGGGAGCTGGCAGATGGGCCTCGGAGGCAACTTAGTTGTGTGTTTAGCATTTCTTTGTCCACTAAAAGCCCCTCAGAGCCAACCAACCCTCTCATTTGTTTTATAATTTTCCTCTTCCCATTTTGCAGGTAAGAAAAGTGAGGTACAGGCAGGCTCATGAATTGCCAATGGCCACACAATTAGAAGCCTGAATGAAGGGGGTGCCTAGGTGGCTCAGTTGGTTAACCGTCCAATTCATGGTTGCAGTTCAGGTCATGATCTCACGGTCTGTGAGTTCGAGCCCAGCATCGGGCTCTGTGCTGGTGGTGTGGAGCCTGCTTGGGATTCTCTCTCTCCACCCCTCCCCTACTCCTGCTCTCTTGCTTGCTTGCTCTCTCAAAGTAAATAAATAAACTTAAAAAAAAGAAGCAGCTTGGATGAGGCAGGATCTGAACACAAGCCCTCCAACCTTAAGCCCATTATTACGTGTCGGCCATTGCCAGGAGATCCCCCTCAGCTGCTAATCTCGGTTTCCACACTCTGGGACCCACCCACTCTCTTCCCTTCCTCCTCATGCAGCCTTGAGGAAATTGGAAAACTGTCTGTCTTTCTGCTAAGTCAGAAAGTTCTGTTTGGAAACATCTGCCCGGCTTTCTCACATTCTACATATTTAATAAAGAAACCCACATTTAACCACTGGCCTCTCCCACCTGCCTCCCTAATTCCCTAGCAATCCATTTCCGAACACGTAAGTGATGTCAGATGCCCAGGTCCCCACGTGACCCACAAGCCCATCACTTCCCCCCAAGTTCCCCAAGTCTACTCCAGAAAGATGTCCCCAAACACATCTGTTCACTTTCCCCCAAATCCACCTTCTGCTTTCTGGGCTTCCCACACTATGCCCAGACTGTTTCCCACACCTGCTGCCACTCACCTTGTCGGCTACATTCTTCGGGGCATTCTCAGGGTTGATGGGCTGCAAAACACAGGGAGAAAACAGTGTGAGGCCTCAGGGCGAACAGCCACAGGTTGGGTCTCAGGCTGGCTCTCTCCCCAGGGCTGGTGGCCGTGAGGGGCGGAATGCCTCATGAAGCAGGACCCATGCCGCCGACCCAAGGCTCAGACGTAACCTGGCTAGCCCCATGCTTGGGAGGCAGAGTTTGGAAAACGTAAAATAATCCGACTGGTACTAGAACGAGCCAGCTCGACGAACCTCTCACCAAGGCCTGTGATTCAATTGTTGACCCCTCCAAAAGGAACACAGAGAGGGTCAAGGTCAAGCCTATCCCTACGTGCCAGCTGTCTTCACCTGCACCGGCTCATTTATTCGTGACGAGAACCCAGTGAGGTGGGTCCCATTATTACCTTTGAGCCCCCACTTCACAGAAAAGGACAAGGTAAATGAGTAGCCCAAAGTCATGGACTACTACTGGCCACAACAGGATCTGAACCCCCTCTTGGGACTCCGCGCTTCGTGGTCTTTATGTGAAACCCCCACAGTCCAGGATGAAGTCTTCCAGAGACTTAACTCTTCTGTGGGCTTTCAAAGCCCCCCACCATTAGCCCTGCCCCAAAGCTCTGCCCCATCCAGACCTGTCCCTAGATCTCCTGGTTTATTCCCACATTCAGGCCTTTGCTTGCGGAATGGCTCCTGCGTCCACACTCTTTTCCGACAAGGTCTCCGCCCCGAGGCCCTTCCTGAACACTCAGTACTCCCTCCCACCTTGGAACTCCAATAAGCCTGCTCTCTGTGCTATGTCTCTGGTCCTTCGGGTATAAATAATCTCATCATGGGAATATGTCTTGTTCCCCAAATACTGTTTTGTGAGTCTTACTCACCTGCCTCCAAAAAACATTCAAAGCAGCATTTTTACCAACTCAGCTGCCATATCCCTCACGCCGGGGACTGGGATATATGTGTAGCCGGCCACCAATACATGCCGGCTGATCCTGTCCTGATGCTGATCCTGGACTGATCCTGTCCCTGATGTTGGCTCCACCCTTTCCCTGCCAGGACAACATTAGTGTTTCCTACTAAAGGGATCCTAAAAAGCGGGTTCCTTGGACTCCCCCATACAGGAGAGAAACTTCCCATTCCAGATCCAATTCCTGCCTACAGTCTCGAGGGCTCTGTTTCCCACCCAGTAAAGTTCCAGGGGCCCCTGAATCACACAGAAGGACGTGAGCATGACCGTGAGGGTTAGAAAGCAAGCCGTTGCCATGATGAGCAGGAACCAGCTTAGGACAGTGTCTCAGAATAGGAAACGCCTGCCCTGACCCCATTCCTGGTGAGCTGCTCACCCCTGTGGAAGACAGGGGAAAGGACAGAATGGCCTCTGAAAGGTTCTGGCATCAGGGAGGAGAGCTGGGCATGGAGGAAGAAAGCCAGCTGGGATCAAGGTAGCACTGCTCTTTCTGGAAATGGCCCAGACCCCTTTACCCCTATGGCCTGGAAGATGGGAGGCTGAGGCCAAAACTTCTTTCCAGAAGATGAAACTTCCTGAGTAGTTCATGGCCAAGACAATGTGGATTGTTGAGGGAGGACAGGGCCCAGGAACAGAGTAAGAGATGGGGAGGCAAGTCAGCCAGCGCCTCCCAGGCCCCAGGTCAGCCCGCCTGGAGTCTGAGAATGACTCTGGAGAAGAAAAGATGTCACATTCCACTCCCTCTGAGCCCAGTCCCAGTCCTCAGCCACCCTCTTCCAGCCCCCACTCCCGGCCCACAGGCCACCCGGCAGGGGCAGTCTGGAAATCCCCAGGGACCACTATCCCAGCCTGAGCTCTAGGAGCTGCCTGCTAACTGGGGCCAGGTTCTCCCCTCAGCCTCCAACAACCACCAGCCCCAACCAGGGGAGTCCTCGGCAGTGGTGCCCTGACCCTCCCACTATCCCTTCTGGTCCAGGGCTCTGCAACACTCCTGTGGAGACTGTGGCTAAGCAGGAAGGCCCAACTGCCTCCTCTCTGAGCTGTTCTAGCCTCCAGGAAAGGAGGAACACTCCAGGCAGGCTGATCCCAGGGACCTTCTGTGTGCACAGTCTACACCACAGAACTGAGATTTGAATCCAGATCTCCCAACTCCAAAGCCCTCACTCTTAACCAGCCTGCCTAGACGGGAGGGGGGGGGGGGGGCGGGGGTCAGAAAGGTCAGAAATCGGGTAGGACAGAAAAGGTGGAGACAAAGTACCTGCCCCAGGCTCATCACAGGCCCTTAGGAGGCCCTCGTCCTGCTCTGGGTAAAGCCTCCTGAGAGGCCTGACTCTGGGCAGAACAGGCTGTGAACCGGGCAGGCAGCGGGGAGGGGAGGAGGGGAGGATCTCAGAATCCCCTGGAGGGCTGTGGACATACAGGTGGCTGGGCCCTGCCCAGAGGGTCTAATCCAGTGGCCCTATGGTAGAACCCAAGAACGTGCATCTCTCAAAGGTTTCCAGGTGCGGGGATGCCACTTTGAAAACCACAGGTCTAAGCTAACAGCGTTAGCAGCCAGGGCCCTGTCCTGACTCTCTCTGCTACTAACTTGTGACCGCGAGCAGGTCACTTTGTCCTTGCTCCTCAACAGGGCTGTGGAGCGCTATTTTGTGAGCACCAAATGAGACGGAGCACATTAAGCACTTAGAATAGGGCCTGGCACTGGGAAGCTCTCAATAAATGTTAGCTGTTATTTACCGTTTCCACCCTGCACACTCCCAAGGCCCACCCTACCCCGCCTTGACCCTCCTGCTCCACCCCTCCCCAGGGAGACGAGTCAATATTAGAAACCACAGGCCTCAGCACTGCAAGAGAAACTTCCCTCCTGGCCAGCGATCATCTGAGCACCAGCCCCTCGGCCCCCACCCCTTCCCCAGGCCAGCTGGAGGGCGGCCACAGGGTCAGCCATCAGATGCCTTCGACTTAGTGGTCGACATGCTTTCTGAGAAGATAAAAATTTCCAAAAACCCCTCCCGAGCTAGACACCCAGTGTTACCCTGCGGTGTTTGCAAATACAGCCCAGCATGCACACTGAGCTCCCCACCCCTCTGTCTTGCATCCCAGTCCTCCCAGGTTTGAAGTCCTGCTTCTCTGTCCCCCAGGCACCGCCAGCCCTGGGGCTTCTGGGAATGAAAAAGGCAAGGGACGGGGAGCACAAGGTCAGGGTCTCCCTGAGGCTGCCCCTGCCCCAGCCCCTTGACTGTGCTGTAGGGAAGCCCCCAGAGCACCCCAACCTGTGGGCCCTGAGCTGGCCGACCCAGAGCTCTGATGGCCACAGCGACCCACTCGGCCTGGGCTGTCAGCCCACATTCGGGACGTGGACACACACCCACTCAAACATTCTTTTTCCCCGTTCCCTGGTTTAGTTTTCTTCTTCGAACCCCTTGCTCTCCAACACACTATGTATTTTACTTGCTTATCTCATTTAGGGTTTTCCTGCCCCACTACAAGGTAAGTCCCCATAGCCCCCAGAGCCTCGGGCGGGGCCTGGCACACTGTAGGCCCTCGGCAAATAGCAACTGAGTTAACCACGAGAGCCCCTCACTATCTTCCCTGGCTCCCTGACCATGCTCACCCCTGACCGTGAGGCTGGTACCCCCAGACTTCCTGGAGCCGAGCTCTCTGACCTCCATCTTTGCTTGGATTTTGGCCAGGACCTTTCTACACACACACACACACACACACACACACACACCATCCTTGCACACCACTCCTAAGAACACCAGCTCTGAGAAGGACCTCAGACACCATCTCCTCCCTCCCTCCCTGTTTCACAGATGGGGAAACTGAGGTGCAGAGAGGTCTGAGTCCCCCAGCCTCTCGCAGGAAGGTCTACGGCAATACTGGGGTTGGCACCCAGGTCTCTAGACCCCACCGCTGAGCTCACCTTGCTGACCCTCACCCCAATCTCTAGCCAACCTGCAGGACGCGTTAGCAGGAAGGCTCTCCCCTACCTTCCCCCTGAGGCTCAGCTGCAGAAGGATATAGTAGATGAAGCCCAGACAGGGAGGGCACCCCTCATCTAGCCCCACCCCTACCCAATCCCAGCACAAAACCTAGATCTAAGGACCCCAGGCTTTCCAAAGCTGAGGGCAGTCAACTCACAGCCCCGCCAGGGGTCTTCAGGAATCCTCCTTGCCCCCAGCCAGGACAATGCCAAGCAGGTGGCAGGGTTTGGACCTGGTGCCACTTTGATGGCCAAGCCTTGCTCTTCACAGATCACCCTGCTCTAGGGTCCCAAACTCTAAGTCTGCAGCGAGGCAGGGACTAGGGTGAGGTGCTTAGGGCAGAAAATGTAAGGAGGCATTCACTCTCAGGCAGTTCAACGTGCACCCACACGACCCTGAGAGCAACATGCCTTCTCACATTTTCCACCATGGGTGCCTCACCTGCCTTACCTCTTCCTGGCCCTTGTCTGGGGATGCCTTTTCATAACATCAGCACAATAACAGTAATTGTTCATTAAGTGCTAATGATCTGGGCGTCATATCAGGTTCTTGACTTTCACGATCATCAATCCGCATCACCACCCTGTGAGGTAAGCAGGACCCCATTTTACAGTTGAGACAGAAGGTCCAGGAGATTCAGTAATTTTCCCAACACAGCACAGCTAGTAGGGAGGAGGGCTGGGATTCGAACCAGGCTCCCTCACCATCTCTCAGGTTCTAGCTCCCCTCCCTGGCAATGATCTTCACTCATTGAGAGTTCCTCTCAATCAACTGCCCTCCTGTTGGGAACAAGCTTTCTGTGACTTAACGACTAATTGTCTCGGACCCTCAGGAGGAAGAGACTCCTCCAATGCACTGCCATAGGAAGAGGAGGAAATGGGCTGCAGTAGAAGACACTGAGATCAGACATCAGAGAGAACTTCCTGAATGTGAGGGGTTGTGAACCACAGGGCGGATAAGGGAAACTGCACATCCTTTCCTCAAGTTTTTTTTTTTTTTTTTCCAAAAAAAGACACACGCACGCCCCCTCCATGCATGCATACCCACCCCGACTGTGTGGGCCCGAGGGGCTGGGTGGCCAGGATGCTGCCCAGGGGTTTGTGCAGTACATATCGGTGGCCTGCAGGGAGGGTGGGCTGGGGAAAAAATGTATCTGTGGGCTGCTGTTGTGGAGGAAGGAAAAGGCAAGGCAAGGGCCAATGGGGGGAGGCGGGTGGATGCCCAAGCCCAGGGCTGGGGGGAGGTGTCTGGCGCAGAATGCAGACTCAGCCTCCGGAGGAACATTCTGTCCAGAAATTCCTCACACCCTCCTCCCTTCCACCCCTTCAGCCCTCCCCACTCTTGCCCCCTGGGAGGCCTGGAATCCGGGCAGTTTTTCAGGCCCAATAGACCCCATGACATCACATCTACTGCCATGGCAACGGGCTGTGAGGTCACAGGCAGTGCTGCCTTTCAGGAGTGGGGAGAACAGGTGGGAGCTGGCAGGTAGGGCCAGCGGGGGAGCTGGGGCGTCCTCAGCCCCAGGACCCACGGCAGGTTATTCCGGGCTCACTTGCTCCGGTTCCAGAAATAGAACCCTAAGCAGATGAAAGGAGGGGCTGGTAGCATAAGGGAAGAGCAGGGAAGCGCCATTTCCTGGGCACTTAGAGGGGGCGTGGCCGGGATGGCACTTTACAGACCCCACAGCCCCAGGGGTGGGAGCGGGACCATCACACAGGATAAAACGAGCTGAGGCAGCAGAGGCTCTCTGGAACCCTTCTGGCAGATGCAGAAACTGAGCGTCCAGGGAGGCTGGCCAGCTCTACATGAGCGCAGGTCTTCGCCTCAAAGCCTGTGTTTGTCCCCCACCCTTCGTGTTAATTACGACCATCCTGGGAACAGGGAGCCACTGGGGCTGGGCATCAGCACTGAGTGCAGGGGGCTGGAGAGAGGGTGTGGAACAAGCAAGGCTAGGCCCGGCCAGGGTAGGAGGGAGGCCAGCAGCCTGGTTCCCCCTGAAGTGTTTGAGTGAAGTCACTCCAGGGGCGACATCCTCTCCTGGGCAGGCCTAGGCCACCAGAGAAACAGAACAGGCTGGGTGTGATTAAATGGAATGTGATGCCTGATTTTCCCCGCACCCCCCAGGGAGGGGCCCGGGCAAGCCCACTCCTGTCCTCGGGCTGGCCCCAGTTCACCCGGAGGGACCCAGAGCACAGCTCCTGGCTGAGAGGGGGCAAGGGCAGGGGTGGCATGCACACACCTGGCCAGGCCATGGGGGAGTACTCCCCCCAACACACCTCCTACCCCCTGCTCCACCCTGGATGCTATTCTCCCCTCAGCCAGGGCGCTGGGAGTCCGCTCCGCCCTTCGTCCCTGCCCCTCTAGCCACTCCTGTCAAAATCCTCTCTGCCCCCCACCAAGCACCTGTGCCAGCCTCTGGTCCACCCAGCCCTCCTCCCGCAGCCCCCTCGCCACACCCCACAGCTGGCAGCAGACTCAGATCCAGCTTTGGGTCACTTCCCCACTCACGGACCCATAACGGCCCTACTGCTTGGCTCATCAAGTTCAAGTTCCCCTGCCCAGCTTGTGAACTCCTCCCTCATCTGGCCACACATGCCGGGTTCACTCTGCCTCCATTCCTGCACTCAACCAGTTCCACCAGCATGCCCAGCCAGGGCCACCAACCAAAATGAGACAGGATTGTCTGGCCCCACTTCCCCTCCCCCCCAACCCCACCCAGCAAGGGCAGACTGGCCAAAAATATTTACCCTGGATTTGCCCTGGCTCCCAACGGTAACTCACACCAAGGCCCTACCCCCTCTCTGTCTCAGCTCTCCCTCCTCCTCCCCACCTCTCTTCCATTTGCTCACATCTTAAACTGGACCTGGAACAGGAGACAGACTTCCTCAACTACCACAGCACAACCTGACTGCTTCTTTCCCTGGCTCCCAAGTACCTCTGGTCAGACCCCCGCCCCCAGGCGGGCACTAATTCATTTCCACCTGATAAATCTCTCTCTCCCCCAGCCCCCACTAAACGTGGCTCCAGAGGGCAGGGCTCCTGAGGGCAAAGGCCTGACTTTGGCCCCTCCCAGTGGAGGTCCCAGGGGTGGTGGTCAGCACATTAGTGGATGCCTTGGCCTCCAGGAACCATGTCCCTTCACAGCCCAGTCTAAGGGCAGGACCTCCACCAGGACTGCCACCAGGCACTCCTCAGAGCAGGAACCTGCCATCAGCACCGGCCTCATACCTAACAGGTATCAGTGAGTATGGGTTCCAGCAATAGACAGAGACTCTCCCCGATGGCCCCGCTGGGCCATTTGAGGTGTTAGAAAGCTCCTCTTCACATCCAAGTCTCGTCTTTTTTCTAATAACCTCCACCTACTAGGTTCTACTCCGGAGAGCAACAGAAAACAAGCCAATTTGCCCTTCCTCACGTTCTTACTCCCATTCCGCACCCACTCCATATCTTCCCCTCTCCAGACCGCACAGCCCTTTTGCACAAATTGAGATCTTCAGCCTCCCTCACCACTCTGGGAATCTTCCTTGGAATGCAATGTCCTGAGTTTGCGCTCTCCTTTAAAAACCAAGGCTCTATGGGGTTCTTCTGACATTGCTCTGTTTTCTAGAATCTCCCAAGATGGTCACTCATGGCACACAGTGCTACAAGATGAAATTTCATCAAGAGACTGGCGTCCAAACTGAAGTGACTCCTAGCCACTCTCCTTAACGGAGGGCAAGACGGCAGCACGGGGGCTGAGGGTTCCGCACACTTCTCCGGAACCGATTAACATCACATCCTCTCCTCTTCCGTGAGGCGGCATGGTGCCTTCTTCCCTCAGATCCGCCCCTTGGGGAAGTCATCTGAAAATCTCAGGGCCACCACCTCACGCCCACGAGGATGGCTGCTATCAAGAAAACAGCATTACTCGCAATAATGAATGTTAAAACATGGAAACACGGAGGAAGCTCAGATGTCCGACGGGGGAACGGCTAAGCAAAATGTGACGCACGTACAATGGAACATTATTCAGCCTTGAAAAGGAAGGACATTCTGCCAGCACAGCACGGCCTTGAGGACATCCTGCGAAGTGAAACAAGTCAGTCACAAAAGGACACATATTACATGATTCCGCTGACATGAGTCACTTGAGCGGTCAAATTCACAGAGATACAAAGCAGAATGGTGACTGGCAGGGACTGGGGAAGCGGAGGGGGCGTTCTGTTTGATGGGTAGAGTTTTGTCTTACAAGACGACAAGAGTTCCGGAGACAGATGGGTGATGGTTGTACAGGAGTGGAATACCCACTTAACACCACTGCCTGCGCTCAAAAACGGTGAAGATGGTGACTCTTACGCTCCGTGTGTTTTACCACAATAAAGAAAAGAAAAGTCAAAAAATATTTTTTCAGGGCCTCACTGGACCAAACAGTGTTAAAGCCCTTTCATTCCTGTGACTCCATGCCACCCAACCCCACCCACCTTCTAGAAGGCCTGGCACTGTGGCAGAAAAGAACTTTACAGCCCCAGCATTAAAACGGCACCTGGCACAAGGCGGGTGCTCGGGAAATGTCTGTTGGTAGGATGGATGGACAGAAAGATGGAGGGACATACCCTCCTTTAAATCTCAGATCCTTTGGCAAACGGGCTACATAGGTAGACTGGTGGTTGGTGCTGTTTAGAAAATAAAATCCCAGGGGCGCCTGGGTGGCTCAGTCAGTAAAGCGTCCGACTTCGGCTCAGGTCATGATCTCAGGGTCCATGAGTTCGAGCCCCGCGTCGGGCTCTGTGCTGACAGCTCAGAGCCTGGAGCCTGTTTCAGATTCTGTGTCTCCCTCTTTCTCGGCCCCTCCCCTGTTCATGCTCTGTCTCTCTCTGTCTCAAAAATAAATAAACGTTAAAAAAAAATTAAAAAAAAAAAAAAAAAGAAAATGAAATCCCAACGCCTGAAACTAATGTAACATTGTGTATCAACTTCACAGCATTGACACCATATAAATAAAAGAAGGGGGGACCATATAAATAAAAGAAGGGGGGAGGGGAGGGGAGGGAAGGGAAGGGAATCCCAGAAAAGTCCACCTGGTTGCATTAAGTGTTTACATCAGCAGAAAGCATCTAGGGTATCCTGGGGAGAAAGCAGAACCAGGAATCAAAAACCCCACTCCAGGGGCACCTGAGTGGCTCAGTCGGTTGGGTGTCTGACTCTTGATTTCAGTTCAGCTCATAATCTCATGGTGCGTGGGTTCAAGCCCCAAGTCAGGCTCTGTGCTGACAGCTCAGAGCCTGCTTGGGATTCTCTCTCCCTCTCTCTCTGCCCCTCCCCTGCTCACAGGCTCTCTCTCAAAATACATAAATAAACTTTAAAAAATAAAAAAAATAAAACCACACTACTGACCCATCCCCTCTCCCCCACCGGCACTGCTGTGTGACCATGAACAAGTCACCTAGCCTTTCTGATCCCCAGATTGTTCCTCTGCACAATGTGTTCCTCCCGTCCACCCAGGTTGGTCTCACACTTGTCTGGAAGTGCCCAGACTTCCACACAATTCACTGTGGGTTCCGAATAGCCCAATGTCAGGGGAAGGGCTTTGAAACCCACAGGTGCCATGCAAGGGAATGCTGTCTGTCATTACTGACAGGAGTGGAGGGTGCACTGTGGTGCGGACTACTGAATATTAAATATTCCAGCTCCACCCTCTGAATAGCTCTGTGGCGTTAGGCCTCAGTTCCTCATCTGTAACACAGGGATAATAACAGCATCCCTCTTGCTGTGTTGTCATGAAGAATAAATGAGTTTATTTTTGCAAAGCTTTCAGAACAATATTTAGCAAATGGAAAGTCCCATACGAGGGTTAACTTTGAACTACTGCTCTGATTGCTATTATGGGTGAAGCCAGCCTGGGATTCCAACTGCCCCATTCACCTCTTCCTTCTCCCCCCCAACACAGACCCCGCACCGGACCTCCAATTCATTCCACGAGGCCCTTTGGAGCACCTGCCAGGGGGCTGGTCTGTATGAGGAGAAGCAGTGCACACCCATCTTTCACCAGCCCAGGCCTCCTGGGTGCCAGGCTGTGTGTGCACAAGGGCTCACCATCTGGCAGAGCTCGGTGGCCACTCCACTTGGCCACCACCCTCGGGAAATTCCTTTTGACCCTTTGTCAGAAGCTGAGAAAGCGGCTTCAGCAACTTCCAAGGATCAGGAGTGTCCGTGGCAAACAAGCCCTCTCTCTCCCCTCTTCATCCTGCCCCCACCGAGAGACCCCACAGGAGGGAGGTGACCCTAGGACCCTGCTGCCCAAGGCCTTGGGCAACATCTGTTGAGTAAGATGAAAACACGGGTTGAAGATTAAGCCACTTTGCCCTGGCTGGCCTGGCACAGGCTGGAAAATGTGTCTGGCAGGCAGAGGCTGGGCAGAAATCCTGTGCCCAGGATGTGGGCCCCCGATCCCAGGGGGGTAAGATCTAAGCAGGATGGGTGAGAAGGCCAGAGGGAGAGCTGGGGCCCAACTGAGACATGGAGAAAACACCACGGGCAGACACACACGGTGTGGGGCACGAGGGAAGGGGGCAGGAAGACCAGAGACCAGCTCTGCCGAGGCTGAAGGAGAGGCAGCAAATGGAAAAGAAAGGAAAAAATACATCCCACCCTTTCCTCCCTCTTGTGAACCTGCTCAAAGCACTTGCCTTGCCTGCCTTGAGGAAAAGGTGCTGAGTGCCCTCAGGGGGAAGCCAAACTTTCTCCCGGTTTTCCCCTGGGCCACTTTCCCACTCTCTGGGGACAGCAGGAGAGATTCTGGCTGGAGCTCAGCCCCCCTAATAGACCCCCCCACCCACCCATCAGCAAGCCAGGGAATAGGAGCGACAGCAGCCCTGCTTACTGAGCACCTAATCTGCACCAGGCATCCGGCTGCAAGCCTTCCTTCTAGCCACCCAGTGAGCACATACTGAGCACCTACTATGTGCCAGACAGTGGGGATACAACAATGGACACAACAGTAAAAATCCCTTGTTGACACAGAGCTTACATGCTGGTATGAGGGGGACCTTGTAAGACACACAGTGTACCAGACGGCAATACGTGGAGGGACACGGAAAGCAGGGAGGGGAGACAGGGTTGCGGGGGGAAGAGAAATCTCACACTTGTGGGAAGATCCGAGGGAGGGAAAGAGCCTTGCAGGCTCTACAGCCCTGAAGCAGCATCGTGCCTGCTATGTTCAAGGGGCAGCGAGAAGACAAGGTACCTGAAGCAGAGTCAGTGAAGGAGAGAGCTTCTAGAAGGAGGCAAGGTCGGAAAGGAAACCTGTCACGTAGACCACGCACAGGCCAACGCAAGAAACTGGACTTTTACGCAAATCAAGTGGCCAGCTGCTGGAGGGCCCTGAATCCAGATGAATTAAATACATTCATTTGCTCCTTTTATTCTCTTAACAATCTCATGCAGTGGCTGCTATTACCAAATCCCAATCTGCAGAGGGGAAACTGAGGCCCAGAGAAGTTAAGCAGTGTGTTCAAGATCGCATACCACAGACTGGGGAGCCAGGACCCAAAGGGGGTAGTCTAACCCCTCACTCTTCACCAGTGCTGGGGCAGGGGGCGGGGCTATTCTGACTCAGGTGGGGGCCCTCTGTGGGCACAAGCTGGTGTCACAACGGCTTCGCCACCAGGTGGCTGACCCAACCTCCGGGAAGGGCAGAGTCCCCTGCACAGGTGGGGCACATCACCCCGATGGGAAGACAGGTAGGAGTTCCTTCTGGTATCTGACATCCTTCCAGCTGGAGTGCCAACCTGTCCCCTTTTGTCCCAACCCCTGACCCCTTCCTCACATAAACAAAGCTCACAGGACTCCAAATGGCCAGGAATCTGGCTTCTGCTCCAAGATCCCTAAAGCCCGGACCCCCCAGCTGTCCAAGACCAGCCAAGGACATTCTGTTCTCAGAGGCAAGGTGGTGGCAGTTGGGTTGAAATGATGAGACTTATGCTCCTCCTCCCTGCTCTCGGCCTGCCACGGTGACCCTCAGCAATCCCAGAGAGACTTCTCGCTGGTGGCTGCAGACCAGGCCCGCACTCTGGCCTCCTCACCACCACCTCCCCGCGGCACCCCACCCCCACTGTTGTCAGACGACGTGCGACTGGGCCCTGCGTGAATAACACTCCACATCTGGAGCGGCACAGCTGGGCAGAGCTGAGGCCCAGGAGGGCTTGAGCCCGGGGAGGCCAGAGGGAAAGGGGCGGCCGCTGCACAGAAGGGAAACAGCTTGGCAGGGCCTGGGCCTGGGGTGCAGAGGGCAGGGGCGCCACCGAGAGTCTGAGGTGTCTGAGGCACAGGCACTTCCACAAACTTGATTTCGTTCCATCAATGACCCTCAGTGGAGGGGACACTTCTCAGCACTGAGAAGGCCTGGGGAGCATCTAGAGCAACCCCTCTCTTTGACAGAAAGGGAAACTGGGGTCCAGAAAGAGGGGGGGACTGGTCCACGGTCACCCGGCCAATGGGTGTTGGAGGGAAAGAAGAAACCAGGTGGCCTGACGGAGATTGCAGTATGCAGGCTGAGCGAGCGTGTAGATACCTGGAACAGCCTGGGCCTCAGGGACACCCCTGCTCCCTCCCCCGGCCCCCACCCACACCAGGGTCACCACAGGCTCCTCTGCACCAGCAAATCTGACTGTGCCCACCGGGGCCCTCTGTGACACACCCCGCATGCACACGCATGCCCCGTGTGGGGCAGACCCCTCCCCCTCCAGCCTCCAGGGCCCTGCCTGCCTCCAGAACTGGGCTGGGGAGCAGGAGGCCTTCACAGGGTGCGAAGGCACTGAGAGGGCAGGGAAGAAAAGTTCCCAGTGTTCCAAGTCAGCCCAGCTGGGATCAGTCTGGAACGGGCCCCTCTCCCCAGCCCACAACTCATGAGTCCTGCCCGTCCATACTTCTCTGGAAGCCTGACAGGGGAGGGAAGGGTGGGAGACAGGGAGACGGGGCAGAAAAGCAGAGTCAGTTCCAGCTTGGAGGTGGAACGGGCCACCTGAGTGTGAGCACCTGCCCAAGCAGGTGAACTCTGTGGGTCATGCCTCCCGTCCCCCTTCCTCCAGCCGAAGGGTACCTGACCCGGGACCAGGCAGGTAGAAGGAGATGCCACCCCCTGGTCCTGGAAGCCCCAGAACAATAGGCACCTGGCCAGGCCTCGGAGGCATGCAAGATGCCCTTTTATGGGTTTTTCCAAGGACTTAAGTCTCAAATTGAAATAGGAGGCCCTGCATCTCATCAGAAGGGACCTCATGACTCATTTCCTCCCAGTCCGGCTTCAGCCTTGGGAAGGGTCCCCCTCCTCCTCCTCCCCGAATTGCCCAGCACCCTCGGGGGCTTGCAGCATGCTTAGGTCTAAAGTAAGCTGTAACCAAGGAGCTGGGGAAAGAGGAGGAGAGACCAGCAGGGTAGGGAAGGGTCTGTCACTCACCACCAGTTCATGGTTGGATGGAGGAATGCAGGGGGCAGCCACCTGTGGGAGGAACAGAGAAAGGGCAAGGTTAGCATCTTTCATCCCCATAGAAAACCAGGGCCTCCTGAGATCATTCCAATGGTCCCACCTCCACACTAGACACCCCTTCCCTCAACTCAACACAATGACAATCTCCAGCTTGAGAGGCCACTAGAAGCCCGCGCAATAACATGGGAAAACGTTCAGGCAATAATGCTTGGTAGAGGGGGTGCCGCAGGAGGCAAAAACGAAATGTGTATCACAATTTTTCAGTTCTGTAGAAAAATACGCAGAAGACAGTGCACCAGAATTTTTCACAACAATGGGTTGAGGTAATAAGAATAAGGATTTTTTTTTCTTTGCTCTACGTTCTACAGTAGGCTAAGATTTGTTTTAAATTTTTTTAAAAACACGTTTAAGACCTCTAAGAAAGGAGGTTCTCCCCAGCACCAGGGCATCTCACCAAAAACGGCAGTGTCTGGGGTCCCCTCAGCATGTGGGAAGCAGGCTGGCGAAGGGCCCCTGCCAGCTCTTCCCAAGGAAGCCTTGAGGGGCGAAAGCACCCTGTATGGGTGAGCTATTGTTTGTTTGGTTTTTTTTAAGACGAAATTTATTGTCAAATTGGTTTCCATACAACACCCAGTGCTCATCCTGACAGGTGCCCTCCTCAATGCCCCTCACCCACCCTCCCCTCCCTCCCCCCCCATCAACTCTCAGTTTGTTCTCAGTTTTTAGGAGTCTCTTATGTTTTGGCTCCCACATCATCCTCATCTTCCTCTCCGATGGAGGCGGGGGTGGCAACTTGGGCCTCCAGACAGAGGGACTGGGGAGGGAGGGCTGCATTTCTCCCTTCCCTGAGATAACAACCCCCCCCCCCCCCCCAGCCAGGGCAGCCAAAACCACTACGCTGACAATTAGCAGGGCCCTTTATCAGAGGCGCAGTGTGTTCTTTTTTTTCTAGCCGGGACACGTTTTTCTTGGAGCTCATACCTCAATCTTGGCTCCAGTTCCCAACCCAAGGGGCCCACAGAGGGGACTAGGGGGAGGCTCTCCCTCGGGCATGAGGGTGTCTGGGCACAAGCCCTGGATCACCAAAGAGGGGGTTGCTGCCTCCTCAAACAGTGGGCAACCCCTGCCCCAGCCACCACGCCAGTGAAGCGGTAACGGTGACAGCCCAGGCCCTGCTGGACCTGGCTGCTGACGAGAAGCCACCCTCAGCCGGGCCCTCCCTCCACCTGACCCAGGCTGTCCTCCAGGCAGCCCAAGGGATCCCCAGGCTTGACACACCAGCCCGGAAGGGGACAACACATGACTGTGTGCCCTGAGCTCTGCAAGGCGTGGAGAAACTAGGGGTTTAGCATCCCCGGGTTCTTGACCCAGTCCTGTTACAGGCTTGCTGCCCAGCTCATTCTCCACCAAAGAAGCCTGAGTTGAATCTCAGTATCTATGGCCTGGTACTCAGCATTACTCCGAGATTGTGGCAAGACTCATGTATGAGGCCAAAAAAGGGAACAACAGCTAACACCTGCTGAATGTGGACTGTAGAAATGACAGGCATTATTATTATCAGTGCTTGACCCATATTAACTCATTTAATCCTTCCAGAAACCCAAAAGGGTAGGTGCTATTATATCTTCAGTTGAGGCACAGGGGTCACAGAGAGGTTAAACAACTTGCCCAAGGTCACACAGCTGAGAAGGGGGCAAGATCTGAACCCAGGCATTCTGATTCCCGAAATGAAATGTGAAGGAGGACTCATCCCCTATGTTCAAGAGAATGAGGAAACATGGGGGGAATGTTCTCACAAGTTCAGGGTTCTTGACACATACCAGCATGGAGCCATGAGTGACTGTTTTAGAAGTTTCAGGGAGGGGAGTCCAGGGCCTGGAGTGGGGTGGAGGATGCCAGGAGAACGGAGTGGGAAGGAAGGGAAGGCCCCAGCGGAGACTGTGGCCTGCGGGGCTCCCTACCTTCCCCACCCACCAGACAAGGTCTCAGACAAGGGACACATGGGTGTCCCCATCAGGCGCCTTCAGGGCAGGAGTCCTGAATCTAGCAGTGGCCTCCTCCCTGTCTCCTCCCGTCCCCAACCCCATTCAGGGGCTGCAGGCTTCAACCTTCTGGGGCTAGGCCCCCAGTGTCTCCTCCCACACCGCTCTACCATTTATGGGTCCCTTGGGGCCTGGGTGGGAGCGGGTGTAATCCACAGGGCAGCGCCCTGCTCTGCTCCTTCCTTCCGGGCTGGGACGGGGCTGGGAACCTGATGGAGGACCATACTGCGGGAGAAGGGATGCTGCGGGCTCCGGCCACAGCATCCCAGACCCGGGCAAGTCCCATCCATAGCCAGTGTCTCCCATGCCATTTCACCAGGGGATCTCTAGTCTCCCATTCAGGGACCGGGGATTGAGGGAGAGGTTATGGGTACATTTAAAGCAGGGGCAGAATGGACAGTATCCTCTGAAACAGGGGGAGGGTCTCTCTCCTAGAAACATCCTCAGGCGGTAGAAATAATGGGGGTCCAGGTGTCCTGACCCCAGGTCCCTTCCCTGCTCCTCCTGAGGCAGAACCACCCTCTAAGGATTTAGATCTGAGGGGAATCTGCGGACCCCCCAGCCAGAGGGCCTGAGGCCTGGGTGCCCCTCGTGGCCTGCTGCCCCCCAGCAGCCTCCTCCACCCGCCGCCCACAGCTGTGCATTCCAGGCCAGCCGGCCAGCCAGCCCACTAACTTTGTTGTGTGTTTCAATGTTTCTTGTCTCTCTCTCTCTCTCTCTCTCCTTTTTTTTTTTTTTTTTTTTTTTTTTTTGAAAGTAGAGAAATGTTTCCTTAAAAGGCTCTCTCCTTCCCTCCGGCACCCTGGCCCCTGGCCACCCTCTCAGGAGCCTGGAATGTGCCAGGGAGAGCCAGGGCCCCCTGCCACTCTGTGGCCGGTGCCTACCGCCCCACACTCCGGGTGTCAGCACTGACCACTCCCATCGCCCCTTAGGGACCGAAGCTAGAAACCTCTCTGCAGAGGGGGCAGACTCTGGGGCGTCCGTAGCGGCTCTGGGTCCCAGCCCTGTCATATCCTCGTTTCCCTGGTATCAGCAGTGCAGGATTCCAGGGCTCAGCCCCAGGAGGTCAGCCTCAGGTAAGCCTCCTCCCCTGATATACCTGCAAAACCCCATCTACACAGCGGGGGCTGAGCAGGCCTGATGCACACTTTTCCACCCTAAGAAAGGCAACAATAAAAACAGCGGTGCTAACGCTCCCATCACACTCGCTATATGCCAGGCACTGTTCTTCACACTCTGCATAAATTAACTCATTAGTTCCTACAACAAACCTCAGCATCCTGTTTTATAGACAAGGAGGCTGAGGCACAGGGAGGTTAACAAGCTGTCCAGTAGAGAAGGCAGGACGCGAACCCAGCAGTCTGGCTCCAGATCGAGATGTGCTCCTGCCCTCTCTGCTATGCCGATGCTCCTGTAGACGCTGGCTTCCATATGGCCATAGTCAACAACAATAGTAATGGAAAGCTCATGGAATGTGGCTGTCTGTCTGCTACTGTCCTAAGCTCTTTTCCTGGACTCATTATGATCCTACTAAAAAAAATGTACAGGGCGCCTGGGTGGTTCAGTCGGTTAAGCATCCAACTCTTGATTTCAGTTCAGGTCATGATCTCACGGTTTGTGAGTTCGAGCCAGGGCCAGACCAGGGCCAATGCTGGGCATTCATCAGCCCCCTCCCCCACCCCCACTAATGCTTTCTGAGTTTCAAATGTCCCTGAGCAAAATACCAACAACAGGAACACCCTTGGAGATTCCCCCAGGGATCACGAGGGTCTAAAGCACCAGACAGCAGCCAGCCAGGCAGACAAGGGCTCTCTGCATGACCTGGCCCCTGCCCTCCTCTCCACCACCACTCTATATCCATCTCCTTGTCAAGGACCCAAATCCATAAAGGGGAGGGGGGCTGATCTCAGTCCTTTGAACACACCTAGCTCTGCTCCTCCTCAGGGCCTCTGCATATGCTGTTCCCTCTGCCTGGGACACACTCAGCCCAGCTGTCTGCATAGCTGAGTCCTTCCCACACTTCTGGCTTCGGCTTAAATGCCACCACCCCCGAGAGGCCCTCCCTGACTCCCTTAATTTACACACATATGAGCATGTGCGTGCGCGCACGCACACACACACACACACACACACACACTCCTGCACTCCTATCTCTTCCTTCACAGACCTAATTACGGTTTCTAATTATGCAGGTGTCTGTTTTCTTGTCTATGTTTCCCTTGCTAGAAAACAACCTCCATGAGGGCAAGGAATACATCTTGTTCATCACACTAGTCCCAGCACATAGTAGCTGCACACTAAATACTTGTGGAACGATGAAAGACACTGAAGGCCCGAGAAAGGAAGGCACCTGCAGCCACTAGTGGTAAAAATCACTGCCATTTGTTGGGCACCTCCTGTGTGCCAGGTGCTGGGGCTAATCCTGCCACATGCCTGTCTCTCTGAGACCTTCCAGTCCTGCAGAGTCAGTAATATTGCTCCCATTTTACTGATGAAAAAATGGAGGCTCGAAGAGATCATGACACTTGTCCCCGGTCAATCTGCTGGGGAAGGGTGCACTGCAAGTGAAATCTTGGTCTGTGGGCTCCAGGCACCCGCCTGGCATGGCCCCCAGCACCTCAGTCATGAGCCACCTCAGTCATGAGCAAGTGGTAGGACCCGGTCCCCAGCTGGGTGACAACTCCCATTCTCAGGGCCTCAGGTTCTCAGCCTCGGTTACATAAAACCCCAGACTCCTCAACTTGCCCAACCCTTCCAAGGAGCTCCCCACACCCATGACCACCTGGCCCCTGGGGCTGGACAGGGCCGCCTTCCCCCGGCCAAAATTAGAGCCACTTGAGTCTCTGACGTAAGCACTTCATACACTCCCCTTATCTCTAGCTAGTCTTTTGTGTGTGTGGTAAAATGCACACAACATAAAATTTACCATTTTAACCATTTCTTTTTTTTTTTAATTTTTTCACCGTTTGTTTACTTTTGAGACAGAGACAGAGTGCAAGCAGGGAAGAGGCAGAGAGAGAGGGAGACACAGAAACTGAAACGGGCTCCAGGCTCTGAGCATCAGCACAGTGCCCAACGTGGAGCTCAAACTTACGAAGAGCGAGATCATGACCTGAGCCAAAGTCAGATGCTTAACCGACTGAGCCACCGAGGCACCCCACCATTTTAATCATTTTTCTAAAAAGTACAATTTGATGGCAATCAAGTGCACTCACACTGCTGTACAACCATCACCCCTATTCATTTCCCGAATGTTTTCATCTTCCCAAATAGAAATCCCACATCCTCTAAACAAGAACCCCCTTCCCCTTTCCTCCCAGCCCCTGGAGATCCCTAATCTCCTCTCTATGTCTATGAATTTACCTGTTCTAGGCACCTCATACACTGGGAATCACACAGCATTTTGTATCTGGCTTCTTTCACTTCGTGTTATGGGCTCAGTTATATCCCCCCAAATTCATATGTCGAAGTCCTAATTCCCTGGTACCTCAGAATGGGACTGTATTTAGAGAAAGGTCTTTAAGGAGGTGATGAAGTTACAATGAGGCCATCAGTGGACCCTCATCCCTTGTGGCTGGGGTCCTTATAAGAAGAGATTAGGACCCACAGAGAGTCACTAGAGGTACATACAAAAAAAGAGGACCACGTGAGGACACAAGGAACAGGCAAGGAGAGAGGCCTCGGAGGAAATCAAACGCGCCAACGCCTTGATCGTGGACCTCCAGCCTCCAGGACTGTATGAGGATCATCCATTCATGTCTTGCACTTAGCAGAGCGGCGTTCCTTTTTAGGGCTGAAGACTATTCCACCGTATAAGTACAGCACATTGTGTTTATCCATCCATCCTCGATGGACACCCAGGCTGTTTCCACCGAAGTTCTCGCTGACGCCTCCTGCACATCCCTGCCCCCACCGCTCCAGGCGCCCATCTCAAATGACACCAAAAGGTACACGGGAGGGAAGAAAAGGTGGGTTTGCCGAGGGCCTGCTGTGTAGCACTGACTGGGTGCTTTACGTACATTAATTTTATTCAGTCTTCATGACGAGTTTTTGTGGCAAATAGGCTCAGAGACGTTAAGCAATTGCCCAAAGTCGAACAGGTAGTAGCAATGGCAGAAGCAGAAGCAGCGGCATCTGGTGAGGTTTCTGTGTACATTCACTGCATGCCAGGCACACTATGTTATCCCTCACATGCCCTGTGACCTTTTCTTAAATGTCATTTATTGCAGAGAGAGAGAGAGAAAGAGAGAGCAAGGGAGGGGCGGAGACAGGGAGAGAGAGAATCCCAAGCAGGCTCCGCACCGTCAGCACAGAGCCCGACAGGGGGCTCGATCCCACAACCGTGAGATCATGACCTGAGCCGAAACCACAAGCCAGACGCCCAACATACTGAGCCACCCGGGCACCTCTCCCTGTGGCCCTCTGGCGGTAGATAGCAGTACCCTCATCTCACAGGATCTCAAGCAGTCTTCTCAGCAATCCTGTGAGATCCAAGAGGGCAGAGCTGCTAAATGACAGTGCCCGGACTGCCACCTGGGTCGGCCTGACTCCGAAACCCACTTTGCCCAGCGCACCATGCTGCCTCCATAGCCATACACAGGTGCCAGGGGCTGTGAGAGCAGAGAGCACTCGGGGGGGGGGGGGGGGGGGGGCGCAAGCAGGGTCCACGGAGCAGGGGGTCTCTGGGCCAGGCCTCCAGGACACATTGCTTTTGTCCATGGGGTGTCACACCCACTACTGTTCTAAGACCCCCCAGGGTGGGCAGCCCTGGTGTCTCGTTCAGGGCCTGGAGCTCACTATGTGGATAGGGTTTTAACAGGTGGAGATGAGGAGCGGGCGTTTCACGTGGCAATGATCACGTGAATAAGGCACAGCAGGAAGAACCACTAGAAGTCTCCTTTGGCCGGGACACGGGTGGGGGAAGGAAGGAGGAGGGACACTAAAGGACACGTTGAAGGAGACCAAGGGAAGGAGGACTGGCTGCAAACTCTTTCCAGGCTGGAACTTCCTACGGGCAACTTTGCCCAGCAAAGCAGTTAAGACTTTCAGATGCTGGCACTGGAGAGCCATTGAAGATGCCTGAGTAGGAGAGGAGGCAGGGGGAAGTAAATGGTGAAACTTAAGGCAGGCAGAAGATAATGCAAATAGCAATACTACTAATAATGGGGGGGGGGAGGAAAGGGGTGGAGAGGAGGAGGAGCTCCAAAGCCCAGAGACAAGGGGCCATTGGGCACCCTAAAACCAAGAGCCCCTCATCCCTACCCTAACAAAACACACACTTGGATAGACCCCCACCTCCAGCCTCTACTGCTCTTCCCTCAGCCACAGCACGGAAGGATACCACTGCCCCCAACTTCTTCCCTTCCTGCCCTGCACAAAGCAAGTGGACCCTCCCCACGGGAGCCGCTGTTCACCCTTTGGGCCCCGCTCAGGGAGCCTGTGGCCAGCATGCTGCTACCTGAGCCCTGGTCACGGGGGCGACACGGCGGGGGTCAAGAATAATGCAGACCCTGACCCCAGAGGATCTAGCCCACATGCCATGTGACTGAAGAAAGAGCCCGAGGACCCCTTGGCCGTGGACAGCCCAGCACCTGAGACTTCATATTACGAGTCCACTGGGCTCCAGCAAAAAGACCACAGCCAGCCCCTATGAGCCCAGCCAAGTGGACCAAGGGATGGCTCGGAAGCCCCGTAGGAGGCAAATGTGCACCCCTCAGTACCTGAGGGTGCATAACAGTCAGGCAGCTACAGAACACCACAGCCGTGGTGAGGGGGGCAGTAAGAACAAGGCCAGGATGGCTCCGTGGCTCAAGACACTGGCCTCCCCTTCTGAGCCCCAGGCCCTAGGCAGGGGGTTCCTGGGGGAAAGATGGCCACAGCCCTGGCTCCATTTCCTCCCAGGCCCGCACCCCCTCCTCCAGGCCACCTGTCCTCACCAGAGCTTGCTCCCGGCCTACTCGGCTATTTCCTTCCCTTATATAGAGTTCTGCTCAGATTCAGGAAAGGAAGTGCATCCAGTTCCTGGAGGCAAGAAGGGGCCTGTTCCCAGGGACACCTCGAGCTGACGGGGGTAGGGAATGTCCCAGCCAAGAGTCCCCTCCAGAGCCAGGGGACCAGCCCTTTCCCCAAACCCAGCACAGGCTCCAACTCAGACAAGAAATAGAGGAGAGTCCCAGAGGGCTGACTCCAGGCATTGCCCCTGGGACTCCTGCCCCCAGTCCTCCCCCCAAAATCCTCCTGAGCCATACACCTCTTGAACCACTGACCCAATCAACCTGCTCCCCAAGCTCCAGCAGCTGCCCTTCTGGGTCCACCCTCTTGTCTGGGAACCTTCTCCTCAGGCCCCACTCACTGGCCTCCCAGCCCACTGCCAGCCTCTAGGTCTGGTAACACACTCAAGAAAGGGCTCTCCAGTCAGGGAAGTTTCTCTACAGGCAAACACCTCCCTGACCTCTTAGCCACACCCACACGCAGCAGCCTGACCTGGGAAGTCCAACACTACACAAGGGGGAGAGCTGGGTGTGCCCTTCTTGTGCCCCGCCAGAAGGTTCCAGCCACAGGAAAGGGGTTGCAGTGGACCTAGCAGAGCATATGCTGTGCAGCCAGCAGTCTCCCCGCTTACTGAAGCTGGTCCCCTGCAGAGCCCTTCTGGAAGATGGCATAAGATAGCACCGGATCAGCCCATGCTGGAAGCCCGGCTGTCTGCAGAGCATTTTCTCAGAAGATTTGCCTCCCCTTGAACCCCAGCTGGGACCCCAGCTCCAGCGCCCCACTTACCCACACCCACAATTAGGGAGTCCAGGAGGGCTGAGGTTGCAACCAGGCCAGCCTTCCTATGATGACCAAGAGAATCGGAAAAGTTGAGGTCAGCAAACCTTTACTGAGCACCTACTATGTGCCAGGCCCTTGGGAGCACTAGAGAGTAAGCCAAGGGTCCAAGAGGGGCTGAGCAATAGCCACAAGACAGGGTGGGGCACATGAGGCCACAGGAATTTACCGGCAGGGCTAAGAAGGCACAGCTGGGCTTGACACTGGTCAGCATACTGGACTCACAGCCCTACCCCCACCCTGCCTCCGCCCCACCGCTTCCTTGCTCATCACTGACAACCACTCTACTCCCCCACCCCTAGCCACCCAAGGTTGTTAAGCCAGAAACCTGAGTGCCCGCCTTGACTCCTCCTTCCCTTCCCTCCCACCAAGCCTGGATAATTCATCTGCCCAAATATCTCTCCAAGCCACCCTACCCTCCAGTCCCCTTAACCACAGAGATTACTGTGAGAGCCTCCTAACTCAGGTCTCTGCCTTCGGTCTTGCCCCTCTAACCTATTCCCCACTAAGCAGCCAGGGAACTATTTTGGAAATGCACATCCAGCCCTGTCACTCTCCTGCCCGAAGTCCTTCCCGGGTCCATGGGATAGAGTCCAAATGCCCTAATATGGTCCTCATAGTCCTCAGGGACCTGGCTGGGTCTCTCTTTCAGTCTCCATTCCCCACCTCCTTGCCTCAGTGCTCTTGTTCCAGCCAAAGAAACCCCCTTTCAGGTCTAATTCTGTTCCATCTAATACACTCTGAGGTACTAGGTGTTATCAGTCCATTTCCCAGATGAGGCTCCAAGAGGTCATACACTTCACCCAAGGTCCCAAGCCTCCGCTCTGCCCAGCACCACACCACCTTGCCCAGTCAGGGCCACAGCAAGAGCTTCATGGCGGGCATGGCCTCTGAGGTGGAGGGAGCAGGGGAGACGGCAGAGGTGGGAAAACAGAGAAGAGAGACCGGTCGGCTGGGCCCAGGGAGCACACGGCAAAATGGAGGAAGCGGGTCAAAGAGGGCACACTGTGCAAGGCCTGATGGGTGGGACTGAGGCAAATGTCCAGGGCTCTGGAGTAGCCCAGTGCCTCCAGAGCCAGTGAGAGAGGGCACAGGTGAGGGGCAGGGCTGGAGGCCAAATGTCCAGCCTAAAATAGGCAGCTGCCACCGAAGGGAGTCTGGCGCTGAGCCAGGGCCGGAAGCAGAGTGAGAGGCTACCAAGAGAGCTTCAAGGAGACATTAGAAGATGGAGAAGCCAGATACCACTGAGGGGCCCAGCCTGGAGGACTTGGAGGAAGCAGGGCCTCTACTGTACAAGTGAAAGTGTCAACAGGCAGTGTGAAATGTAGACTTCAGAGCTGCCTTCTCCTGAGATTCAAAGACCAGGGAAAACCCCAGCCCTTCTTCCCCTCCTGGAGAGGGGCCATGTGTTCTGAAGCAGGGGGTGGGGTGACATGGCCTATAGCACAGAGAGCAGCTTCTAGGAAGTTCCTAGAAGAATCTGGTCAAGGAAGGGCTGTGGTCTGTGGTGAAGGTTTCAGTGGAATGGGGGGCAGGAGGGCAGGGGGGTGACCGGCATGGGAAGCAAGACCATGCATTCACTCAACAATACTGAGGAGGGCCCCTCAGTGCCAGCTTCCCAGCTGAGGGAGACAGAGATGAATAAGAATGGCCTGGCCCAGGAGGGGACCTTGGGGCCCACTGGAGGAGGCACACATGTGAACAGAGAATTATAAAAGAGCCCAGTAACTGCTATAATGAAGGTATGAAGAGGCCTATTATCTCACTGGGATTCAAACCCATCTGTTTTTCCAGAAATTACGCCCAGAGGGAGACTGCCCACCCAACCCCCCTCACTCCCCACTGAGGGTTTCTGTCCCCAGATGAGAACTTTAAGGGACAAAAGCCTTTGACCCTAAACTGTGCCAGAACAGTAAGGCAGGAAGGACGCATGGGAAAAATATCTAAGAGCAAGGGGGAAACCCAAGAAGTCAAAGGGCTCGGGAACTGCTGAGAAGCACACCAGCAGCCCTCGGACATGGCAAAGGAGGCTGAGGGGAGGGTAGTGGGGGAAAGGCTGGCCTCGGCCAGGCCACGAGCTGAGAATTCTGGGGCTAGAAGCCACACTCGAGCCCACACAAACACCAGAGGCTCCCTTGGCCTTCTGAAACCAGCACAGCATCTGCTCGCGGGCCATGACGGGGCCTCCTGGCCTCTCTCCCTTCCACACCTGCATGGTGCCTTGCAAAGTGCAGGTGTTTACCCCCTCCCTCCCCCCGTTTCCTAATTTCCAAGATGCTGTTGCTTGTCTGGGGCACCATCAATTGGGTACCTGCTTTTGAGGGGGAAAAATGTACCCAACACGTACACTTCAATTGCAAGGCACATGCCAATTTCAGAAACACCAAAACGTAAAAAAAAAAAAGAAAAAGAAAAAGAAAAAGAAAACCATCTCAAATTTGAAGAAAATTTTTGTTGTAACCTAAAAGTACTTCCTTTTTGAAAGATTCAGGGACACCAAAAGAAAGAACAAGGTGAAAAGAAACCCAACCGCATATTACCCCGGAGAAACTTCTATATCCTCAAGGCCCATCTGTGGCTTTTACGTTCCCTGGACAGCTAAAGGTCATTCTCCCTCATCACCAGACTCCAGACTGCTCTGAATCTAGCCAAGAAATGGGTAGCTGGGGGCAGATTCAGATCTCAAAGATCATACATAACACCTTCTGTTTGCGGATCCTTATTTCCAAATTCCTCAACACATCGGGAGGCCATGTGATTTCCAACCAAAGGGCAAGAAGTGGGACAGAAAAAGCACTGAACGTGGAGTGAGGCGTGCTCCCGATGGCACTTTGTCCCAGACCACCACTTCCTGAAGCCCCCTGCATCTGTAAGATGGGAGTTAGGAGACCCACTTTGCAGGGTGCAACTCAATAAAGCTGACTGTGTGGACACGATTAAAGATTCCTGGAACACAGCACCCGCTGGATAAACACAGTCCCCTTCTACCGAGTCGGTTGCTATTGTATTATTGCTCCTGTCTGCCCCTCAACGTCTTCATTTACAGAGCAGTAAACTGCACGGTGCCCCATTCTGAGCACTGCATGTGTCCCGACTTCTTCGAATCGTCACTTCAACCCCGTGAGGTAGGTTCTGCTCTCATGCCCTCTTGAAAGAAGAAACTGAGGAACAACAACAGATGAGATGAGGTTGTTGACTTACAAGGTCCCGCCCATCCACCGTTAAGTCAGAGATCGGGACAGTAGAATATAATGCAAGATTCCCATCCAAAAAAAGTAATAATAATAATAATAATCCACCTTTTCCCCCTGAGATTTCAACTCCGGCTAGGCTCCAGGTATCTGAAAATGCACTCATTTAGGAAACTCCTAGGCCCCAGAAGGCAGCGGCAGGAGGAGTTCGTGTGTTGGTTCCGCACAGTTGGCACCTGTCAAGGGCTGGTGTGCTGGAACCCCATCTGCTCTGATGAACGGCACCAGGAGCCCCGGAAGCAGGAATCCCAAGGGTCAGGCAGCCCAGCCTCATGTTGCTCCTTTAAATCCATCTGTGGCCGAAGCGCAGGAAGCCCCCTCTCACTCCCAATTAGCAGGCAGGCAGCGGAGACTTGAAGTGAAGCCAGCACTGGAGGCCGGCGGAGGCCTGGCTGTCACGGGCATTGTTTGGCTCCATCTGACGCATATCCACCCCCCTGCTTCCTTGTTCTCCAGGAGAACCTCGGAGATGCACACATCTGAAACCAGGTCCGGGGGAAGGGGCGCTGCAGGGAGGGGCAGCGGAAGGCCTGCCTCTCTCCACTGGGTTCAGAAAACGCAGGCAGATTTTAAACAGGCAGGAGAGGGGGCTCACATGGGCCACAGACCCGGTGGCCCAGAGACACTGCTGATGTATGTACACACAGTTCACACGCCCTAAGGCACATACACACTGCACACACAGTCCTGCGGCCCACTGCCAGGTCCAGATGCAAAGTCACTCCCTAGCGCTCCCGGCCCCACCCGGAGCAGAGCTGCACCAACAGGAACACAGCAGCCCCACCAGCACACCCACAGGCAGGGGACCGGGTCCCGGAGCACAGAGGATCTGAGGAAGCCAGGGGCAGAATGACCCATGTGGGCAGACGGCAGGAGGGGAGAGCATAACCAGCAGAGGTGGGGTGGGGAGGGTTCAAGTCTGAACACTCACCCAGATCTCAGAGATTGTTGTTGTTTCAAAGTGCCCGCAGGAGCCAGCCCATCCACTGAGGCAGGACCAGCAGCAGATTCCCCCTGGACTCTCCCCCCTACCTGCTTCCTGCCCGTCCTTCTGAAAGAGCAGGTGAGGGGCAAGGCACACTGATGGAAGCTGGGTAGGAAGGGTCAGAAACAGGAGGGCGAGTGTACAAACCATGGGGCAGATCTGATAGGAGAATAAACATCCTAAAAATCATGGAATAAAGGCATGGGAGCTGGAATTTTAGGGGTGGAGGTGGTGAGGAGGAGCAAAACAGAGCTTGGGGCCTTGACTGACAGCCCCAATATCTGAATACATAGAATGCACGGGGTACTGCAGACATGATGCCACATTTAATTCTTTCCACAGTGCGTACAATAGACACATCTTCCTTTTCCCATATGAGGCCACAGAAGCTCAGTGAGAAAAGTAAGCTGCCCAAGGTCACACAGCTATGAACAGTTGAACCCAGGATAGCCAGACTGCAAAATCTATACTCCTATAGGCAACCCAAGTCACCTGGGTGCTTCGAAGACAAGACAGGGCAACTATGGGGCCTAGAGGGTGTGGTGGCAGAGCTGGAAGGAGTGGCTGATGCAGAGGAGCACAGAGAAAGAAGCAAAGGGACCAGGAGGGTGGCGGGGGGCATGCCACCTTAGACCCCCAGCTCCTAAGTGACTCAGTGGCTGGGCCTCCCGGGAGCATTTCCGGAGCCCCAGACAGCCCTGCAGACTAGGAGCCACCTGCCCAGCAGAGACACGGGGTCATTACTCACTCACAACTGTTACTCACTCTTCTCTGCACCCTGCCCCCCCCAGCACATCACTTACTCCCACTCTGTTCTCTGAGAGTGGCCGAGGGGAGCCAGCAGATCTGGCTGGTTCCCTCCCCCGCTTCACTAGCTCCAATCCTGCCAGTGCATCTCCACCTGAGTCACTGGGACAGAGCCCTGGAGACTCTGGTCCACTCAACCCTGACAGCTGTTACCCTCCACTCTGTTCCAAGAAACAGAGCTGCCTGGAAGAGTGGTCAACTGGGCAAAGAACCTTCCAATCCCAGGGCTGGAAGGGACCTTCCCAGCATCTCAGCTGGTTTCCCAGCAGACGCCTGAAGACCTTCCAGGACACCCACTCCCATGCTGGATGGCTCCTCTAGCAGCCCCAAGAGGAAGAGCCTCTCTGCTCAGAAAGATCCACAGACTTGCAGGATTTCAGCACTGGTTAGAGAACTCTCCTAAGGCCAATCTGTCACCTTACAAATGAGGAAACAAGCCAGAGAGGGGACGCAATTTGCCCAAGGTCACATGTTGCCAAAAAGGGACGGGAAATAGGCCACCTGACCCCCCACACCTGCCACCAGTCCCTCCACTGCACCGCAAGTCCTGGGCCAGGCCCTGAAAGCCCACCCTCACCCCTGCCCACTGCAAAGCAGCTGCTCATCCGGAAAAGCACTGGAACTGGGAGAGCTGAAGCCGAGATGAGGAGAGAAGGAAGGAAGGGGGTGCCCCAAACAGTGGTTGGTGGGGAGCAATCACCGCCTAACGGTGAAGGGGCAGGAGGAACAGTCTTCCCAGCAGACGGGGAGAAAGACCACAGGCCTTCCGGAGGCCATGTAGCTAAGAGGCCAGGCCCTCTGGCAGCAGACGATGGGAGGAATTCCTAGGGTCCCAGCTGGGGACTTGGGAGAGTCCTGGCCTCCTCTTTGCTCACCTCTCCTCCCCCTGGCCCTCGCCCCAGCTCCCCCTGCTCTCCCAGGGCTCCAGCCTGGAATCCAGGCTGGACGCAGCCTCCGCTCCCACGCCCAGCTCAGCCCAGCTGGCCACATCAGACACAGCCCCATGTGTGACGTTCGAAGCAGCTCACAAGGCACTGAAGAGCCTTCGAAGCTCACGAGGCACTGGGGAGCCTCGTCTGTCTCTTGTGCTCTCCACCCACTCTGGGCACTTATGCCTGCCGAGAAGCCCCTGCCTGCCTCTCTCCTTCTACACCAACACAAGTAATAATGATAACAGTAATGATAATCAAGGGTCACATAACATGGCCTACATGCTGGACATGCTTCTATTTATTTCCCACTTTTGACAGAAGAGTAAATTAAAGCACCGACCACAGTCACACAGCCTGCAAAAGATGGGGTCAAGACTGAAACTCAGACGGTGTGACTGCAGCATCTGACCTTGACCCCCTCCCCGCCCCCACATTGCCACATTGCCTCATGATAGCACCTGGCTCCAAGTTAAAGCTCCTGAAATCCCTGCTTCCTCATCCACACACAGTCACTGAACTCCTGCGGTCACACTGGCCTTGGCGACGCTCAACGGTCCTCGTGCCTCTGAACGGGCAGCCCCTGTCCAGACACTTACCAGGCCGCTTACAGTCAGGCAGGGAAGCCTCCGCCTCCAAGCGGGCAGGATCCTCCACCTGACTCGGGGACACTCCTGTTTGTTCATTCATTCGGCCAATAGTGAGGGCCTACTGTGTGCCAGGTAGACGGTGAAGGGTGCCCCCAAAAGGAGCCTCTGGATTCCTCAGAAACGTGAGCTGCCTGCGGTCCATCCTCACCCCTACCCGCTACGATCCGTCCGTGCCGGTCTTGTGTGTGAAGCCTCGCCCAGGAGGGCTCTCTTCTGACCTGAAAGATCTCCCAGGAAGGTTTCAGTGCCTCCTCGGCCTCCTGATTCAGGAGAGGAGGGCAATACGTGGGAAGGGAGCCCAGAGAGACGAAGTGATTCAGGAGAGGACTTCCCAGCTTGGGGTTGAGAAAGTTGAACAGAGGAGTCCAAGGGCCTTGGCTTATGGCCTGTCCCCAGATCTCCCGGGCCAGGACAGTCTTCACAGCTGCCCAAATCACCTTCCTAAATAACAGTCTCATCACATTTCTCCCACATTAAAGCCCTCGGCTGCTCCCTTGTTAACCTGGCTCAGAAAGTCCCCCATGGCCGGACCCCAAGCAACACCTACAAGCTCTCCCCAAAGCCAGGCTTTCCTACACACAACACTCACTGAGGGCTTATCCTGTGCCAGGCACTGAGCTGACTGCTTCCTAGACATGATCTCATTTTATCGCTACTATGATTCTAAGAGGTTGGAATAGTAACCCCATTTGACAGATGTAGATACTGAGGTTTGACCCAAGGTCACCCAGCTAATAAGCAGCAGAGCCGGGAGGGACAGCCCCGTGTGTCTGACTCTACCACAGGACTGGAGCCACTATTTTATCCATTACACGTGTGCTACTGTGCCTTCGTGCGTGCCTTTCCCCTGTGCCTGAAGAAGTCTTCATCCCTTCTGCTTCCTGCACAACTCCTTCTTCTCAACCTTCAAAACCCATCTCGCAGTGCCTGCGAGGCTCAGTCGGTTAAGCGTCTGACCGGCCCAGGTCATGATCTCACTGTTCGTTGGTTCAAACCCCACGCCGGGCTCTGTGCTGACAGCTCGGAGCCTGGAGCCTGCTTCGGATTCTGTGTCTCCCTCTCTCTCCGCCCCTCCCCTGCTTGTGCTCTCTCTCTGTCTCTCTCTCAAAAATCAATAAAAACATTTAAAATTTTTCTTTTAAAAAACATTTCAAATGGCACCTCTTCTCCAAAGCTCTCTCCACTCCACCAGGTCATACACACCGCTTCCTGCTTGATACGCCCTCTGCATTTGGCAGAAACTGTCCATCTACTCCCCTTTGTCTCCTACTAGACCCTGTCCCCCTGGCCTTTCCAGCCCCATACCACTGGCACCTTGCCTGGCATAGGGTCAGTGCCCAAAAACAGCTTTTAAGTGAATAATCAGGGGCCTCGTGTGCCTGGCCAGATTCAGCCACGGCCACACAGCCTCCACGGTGGATGCCTGGGCACTGCCCCCACCCCAGAAGCTGACCCCCAGCCTCAAGCAGGCATCAAGTGCCCCCCATGACAGTTGAACACCCAGCTCATATCCCTCGGTGAGGGCTTCTCCCTGTGCTTGTCCGCCTACCCCTCTCTGCTCAACCAGCTCTGCTGTTTCTAGGAGTCTCAGCCAGTGATTAGGGCCCTAATCAGCAGGACTTCCTGCCTGTGATTGCCAGAGGTGGGGGCGGGGCAGAAGGGAAGCAAGGTCAATCCAAGGTGAAGTCTGCAGCCTGGGATGGACTCCCGGACGCTTCCAGCCCTGCACCTCCCTAGCCCTTCATATGACAGGTGAGGATACCAGGCCCAGCAAGGGAAGGGACACTTCCAGAGTCCAGGGACAGAGCAAGAACACTGCTCTCCCCATGCCCTGGGCCTGTCTTACACTTCCCTTGAACCTTCTGCCCACCCCTTGACCCCCAACCAAGCCCCAAACCCAGGACCTTACCCACAGACTGCTCCCCATAAAGGGCTGTTGTAGACCAGTTGATTGCTCAGATCTGGTCAAGGTCAAGAGCCAAAGGCAAGCCCCTCCTCCAGAGGAGCAATGGCCTAGAAATGGAGCAGAGGTGAGCAAGGGTTGAGGAGGGGAAGCGAGATAGGGGCGGGTTGAGCTCAGGAACCCTCCCCAGCTGTCATCATCATCAACCCAAGCCCATTCTTTCTCCAAAAAAAAGCTTAATGCCTTTTGCAGCTGCAACTGGGCGGGCCAGGGGTCCGGAAATAGAGCTTACACCCCTGACCTGGAGCACCCCCAGCCTCCCTGGGTGGGAACCCGGGCTAGGTGGAGAGTGCGGCTTGGCAGGCCTTTAGGGCTGACCCCTGCTAATGAGGAACCAGAAGGTGGAGGACCCCAGAGAGGCGAGAGCCCTGGGAGGAAGAGGCAGTGTGGCCAGGACCCGCCCCTACCACAGGTTCAAAGCCCCCAGCTATGTGGCATGCAGGAAAGGCTAGGCCTGGTTCTCCCCCACCTCCCGCCAGCAAGGGACTGAACTACAGTTGCAGCAAGAGGGATGGAGGTTAGACTTCAGAGAGACCTAGGGGACATAAGATACAGCAACTTGCAGTTGCTTGGGGATCCCACCTTACAATACAGACACCACCCCCATGGGTATGGTCCACGGTCAAGAGAAGCCTGCCTGGAGGCCAGGCCAGCCACATTCTTGCCAGGCCTGGGAGTCTCTGATTCAGTGACTCTCATCAAGGGATGGGATAGGATCCAAGGAGGGGAGCTTGGCCTGGTTTATAATAATGCATCTTGTTTACAGTGATGGCAATTTTCTCAGCGTCCTCCATAAACACAGCTCTGCATTGGCTCCCCTGGGCAGACAGGGCCTCGGGAGGTCCCCTTAGCTCCCCACCTCCCCACACTCACAGAGAGAGAGAGACAGAGGTCAGGGGGAATCTCTTCTCTAGGCTCGGATGCTAGGACCCCCTCAAGGGAAAATGACGCCACCATCTCCTCCACCCTCTGATCCCATAATGCTCCCGTCTTAGGGACGGAACAACCCCAAGAGAGAGAAAAGAGTGAACTGAGCCCCTAGAGAAACACCAGGACCACCACCAAAACCAATAATAACAATTACTCGCATTTGCTGATCACTTGCTATGTGCCGGGCTCAAACACTGCTCGAAGTATTTCCAATAAACTAACCCATTTGATATTCACAACCACAGCATGAAACAGGTACAGTTATTCTCCCCTATTGCAGATGAGGAAACTGAGGCTCAGAGAAGTTCAGTCACTTGCCAAAGCCACACAGTTAATAAATAGGGTTGTCTTCAGTTGAGCCCCAGCAGTCTGGCCTTCAGAGTCACCTTTTCTGCCTCACTCTAGACCTCTGAGTAAACTCAGCCCTGTTTCCAGGCCTAGCAAGTCCTCCCAGGCCCCATCTAAAACCATCACTCCTCTGCCCCTCATCAGGCAGCCAGTTAGTGCTGAGCAACACTCTGCCAGGCCCAGCAAGGACCGCCAGAGAGGCAAAAGGCACAGGCCTGGCCTCAAGGAGCTCGTAATCCAGCTAGAAGACAGACGAGCACACGGGAAGTTTGAAGGACGGGGAAAACTAAGGGGTCCCATGTTCTCTGCCAGAGAAGGCTTAGGAAGGTTTCTGGGGAACCCGGACCTCTAACTGGGACTCCCTCTCACCACGGGAGCAGGACAGGACTCTGCTCAGACACCGCTGTCACCCCTCATTGCTTGCAGGCTCCCCGGGACCACACCCTCCTCGGCTAGTCCCTGCTGCCTCCCAAAACACCCAGGCCTGAGCTACAAGCCTCCAGCCCTAAAAAGGCAGGGATTACAGAGTCCAGACTAGCCCTGGAGGAGGCAGCACCAAGGACTGGCTGGGGCCCACCTACCACCCCACCCCACAAAGCTCCAACTCTGTGGAGACTAACCATCTCCCAGAGGGAAACCAAAGTGTGGACAAATAGGAAGATGGCCAAGGTCACTAACCAGGGTAGAGGCAGGCAAGGGACCCAGCTGCACCTCCTGCCACCTCCCCTCTTGGGAAAGTGCTTCAGGCAATTTGAGAAAAGGAAGGAGAGGAGGGCCAGGTGTGACCTTGCATAATGGAGTAGGGCACCCAGGGAGGTGGGCATGGCCCGCAAGGCTGGCAACCCTTCCACCCCACTCCTCTCGTTCCGGCTCACTGGTGCCCACGCCTCTGTGTGCCTAATGGCTTTGAAAGCTAAGAGCCAGGGCCATGGGGATACAGCACTGGGGACAAGAGTCCCTCTGAAAACCTCTCTCCCCCTCCCCCCAGCACCACACCCACTTGCTCTTTTCAGAGTCCAGTAACTGGGAGGGCTTTCCTCTGCCCCCCTCCAATACACATCCCCAGCTGGACCTCAGTTTCCCTTTCTGGGGTAAGACTCATGGCCCCAGAAAGAAGCCAAGAAGCCAAATGACCTGCAGCTGAGAGTCTTTGCTGTCCCCAGCTCTAACCCTGACTTCTCTAGGCTCAAGGGCACACCCAGCATCTCACCTTCCTGCCCTTCTATTGGGTCTCGGTCAGACCAGAGCAAAGAGTGCCCTAATTAAGCTGCCTCATCTAGTCCCGGCTCGAGACGAGGGACTACAGTTAGACACTTGGAAAGGACTTCATCTTCAGACGAAGCCAGGACTGACTGACTGGAGGCAGAGGGTTGGCCAGGGGGACCTCAGACCCTACTCCTTCACTCTCTCCACTAAGGAGAAAAGGAGTCACGGGGGTTGTGTGGAGAGGCAGGCTGGGACGGGAAGGATGGAGCCCAGGTGGGTTCCTGAGCCTCTCCCAGAAGCCCACCTTGACATTCCCATCATGAAAAGCGCCAGCCTCCCAGGGTTTGGGGTTCCAAACCCTGTATCTCCAACCCCACAATGCCTCTCCTCTGGCAGCCTGGCACCCACACCACAGAGACACAGGTCTGGAGAGGTGGCGTGGACACAGCGAGTGATCTGCTCCTCCCACACTCCTCCCGTGAAATCCCCCTGCGACTTGCACAAACCACTGCAAGCTGCCCCTGACCACCCTGTGTTATTTCACAAATTTGGAAACTGAGGCTCAGGTAAGAGCCAACGCGGGGATTTTCTGCATCTCAGACCTTGGCACTGCTCCTCTGCCTACTATGCCCTAGCAGGCTGGGGAGGCCCCTTCTCATGGGCTTGTGGGGGGGATGGGGGGAGGGCCAGGGTCAGGGGGTACGAACTGGGCAGGGGTTTAAGCTGCCAAACCTCAAAGCACACTCCTATCCCTAATCCTCACACACTGGCCCCCAGTTAGCCCCCTTAGCTGGGAGCATGGGCTCTAACTGGAGGGGGCAGGGGGTGAGGTCTATGGCATCCCTTCCATTCCATACCATACACAGGTCTGTGCTGGCCCTTGTGGGGTTAACCCACGGGGCAAGGCTCAGAATAAGACAGGAAGAATCGGAAGAAACTCAGAATCCTTGCAGGAAGCAGCTGGGGCAGACCTGGCAGGAGAGTGTGCAACGCGTGCGAGGGGAGAGCATCGGGCTCTCTGTTCCCCAAACACTGGCAGGGAGGAGAAGACAGTGCCCCCGCCCCAGGCCAAAGGCCATCGCCTTCCTGCTCTCCCATTCCGGGTGTCCGAGAATTCCTGACTTCAAGAATCCCAGGACCTCAGCATCCCAAGAGACCTCCAGGGTCATTTCTCCTAACCGCATCCCAGCTTAGGAATCCTTCCAAGCTGTTTTCAAGCCGCTGTCCGAACTCTCCCCAGGACGGGAGGCTCGCTACCTCACAAGGCAGCCCATTCTCCTGCTGACCAGCAGGCTTGTTAAGAAACCCTTCAACAGACCTGAGCCAAACTTCCTTCACCAAGCAAAAATCCATTCTCCCTTTTTGCTTCCTGTTCCCACCTCAGTACTAACAGGGCACTGAGAATTCTCAAACTCCAGGTCTTCTGCTACAGTCCATCAGAGGTGAGAAGATGGTCATCCAACGGCAAGGTTGGCCCTGAACTCCCCTGCACCCCACCCAGCAGCCCCCCACACCCGGCCACCAACCCCCAGGGTGTTTGTGATTCCGGAGGCTGTGGCCCCCATGGGAGATTCTCGGCTGGGGATCTGTGGGAAGTGAAGAATGAGAAGTACTGAGAAAGGGATGGGGAAGGAGAGGCAGGGGTCTGGAAGCAGAGATTCCCACGCCCCCTCCTCCACCACCTGATAATTCTCAGCTCTGAATCAAAGTCCTGGCTCCCAAACCTCAGGGTTCCGGGAGACCTTCCCCAAGCGGGGATCCCAGCACTGGTCCTATTGAGAGCTCTCCCACCCAGCTCCTCATGCAGACACAGGTCCCCACCAGACCTGGGCCAAAGGGGTCGGGGCAGAGGGGGGGCTCGGCTATAACCAGCTCTGAGGTCCTGGGGGACAGCGAGGGTGGGGGAGACAGGAGAAGCCGCCAGCTGGCAGGGTTAGAAGCGACTTAAGGCCAAGTCTGAGCCACAATGGTCCCCACCCCACCCAGGCAGCTTCAGGAAGGGGCCCAGCAGAGACTCAAGGAAAGAGAGTGCTCCCCCACGCCCTCCTGACCCCCCTGCTTTGATTCTGCCACATGGAAGAAGTTCTGCAGCTTCCAGAAGAAAAACCCCTGTCCCCAAAGATTCTGAAACCCTGGTTTCCAGTTCCTCCTCTGAGCCTCACCCCACAACTGCTTGTCCTGCCCTCCCCTACCCAGCACCCATCCTGTCCCCTAACCCCATCCCCTGCAGGGAGCCCGGCTGGGGGGCACAGCAGGCTTCTCCTGGTCACTACTCGGTCACCCCCTCCCAGTTTCCTCTTCTAAGACAGTGGCCAGCAGAGAAACATCTGGGTAGGCAGTCCTGGCCCTGGTCCTGAATTGGGGGGTGGGGGCCAGACACTGAGGTTTAGCTCTGCATAGACTCCCCCACTTGGGAAAGGGTGGCAGGCAGGGCATCAGAGGGTCAGAGGAGGAGACAGGGGTGGGAAGAGAGGAAGGAGAGGGGGGTGGAAAGCAGCTGCGTGTGTCTGTTCATTAACCACCTGGATTAGCCATTTCTGCCCAGAGGGGTGAGGAGGGAATGAGAGCTGCTGGCTGGGGGAGGGCAGCAGGGGGCACTTATGCCAGGCTGTGCCCAGGGACCCAGGGACCCAAGCTGCGGGGAGGTGAGCGCAGCATGGAAGCCCTTCCAGGCCCACTAGACCCTCCCTGGAAGCCTTGGGCAGCCCTCTGGGAGATGAGAGGTGGGAGCAAGGGGAGGCCCGAGAACAGGGCCCGGCAGCAGCTCCAGCGGTGGTGGGGAAAGAAATGAAGAGGAAAAATGCCCACGCCCATCTCCTGGTCCCCTCCTGAGGCACCCCTGGTATGGAGAGCAGGGAGGGGAGGAGAGCCCCGCAGACCCACACTCCCGACTGCCCCCTCTCGCCCTGCTGGCCTCAGTCTCAAGCAGCCACTGACACCGGCAACTTCCCCGGCAAACAAAACTCCTTCTGACTGGTCTCTCCTGGCGGGGGACAACCACACCCCAGACACCCTGCCAGAACCAGACAATGAGGGCAGGGGACTGACAGGTCGGGCTGGGGGCTGGGGGCTGGCCTAGCCCCGGGACAGGTGACCAGGTGGGCTGACCTCCCCCTCCCCTAATTTATGTGATGGGAGGTCCTGACAGCATCAGTAGGACAGGCCAGCACGCGAGCGCGCGCGCGCGCGCGCGCACACACACACACACACACACACACACACACACACCCCACACTCACCTTTCTGACAGAAGAGCCACCGGGTGGGTGGGTGCCTGGGTCCCCCTCTGTCTGGGACAGAGGCAGTGGGCAATGACGGGGCAGCAGCTGTGGCTGGCAAGAAGCTGGTAAGCTGGCTGCCGGGAGGAGGGCGTGAGTAAGCCTTGTGTCCGGGGCGGGAGCGGGAGCAGGAGCGGAGCTAGTCCCAGGGCCACTGCTGGGAGCAACTGAGCCAGGGCGCCGCTCGCCCGGCTCCCTCCCCCGGCGGCGGGCGGGCCAGCGGCGCACCGCCTCCTTCCCCGAGCCGGCCAGCAGCCCGCCCGCCGCCGCCGCCGCCGCCGCCGCCGCCGCCGCCTTTAACCCCTGAAGCGCTCAGCCGCTCCGGGCAGCTCCCGGCAGGGCAGGGCGGGCGCCTGGGACCCCGCAATGCAGCCCCCACCTCCTTCAGCAGCCAGCCAAGGACCGGCAGGGAGGCGTCAGAGGGCTTGGGGGCAGAAGCGAGAGGACAGGTGGCAAGAGGTCCAGGGCCCCACGGAAGAAACAGAGCGGCAGAGAAATGGCCAAAGGGCTGCGGGGCGGAGAAGGATGTTTGGTCACATGGCAGTAACGATGATAATAATCGGAATAACTGGCAACTCCCAATTTTTTGGAGAGCACCCTGCTCTATGCCAATCCCAACTCATTTTGTGACAGGAGACCCAGAATCTCACTTCTGAGCCCGTTTTTTTCTTCACCTCTGCTTTTTTTCTCCCGGCTGAGTGAAGGCATTTGTGGTTTTATATGCAAAAGTGATGCGAAGAGGAACTCCGGTTAATGAATTGCATGCTTCAGCTGTCTTTGAAAAGCATCAAACAATAACATGGACTGATGGATGGAGAGATAAACAGAAATGTGATAAAGCAAATATACCAAAGGATTCATTATAGAACCTACGGAGTTTACCATTTAATCCTTTCAACTTTCCTATATGGACAAAATTTATTTATAATTAAAAATATCAGGGGAAACGTGATTTGAAAAGTTTGAAGATAAGTGGACAGGATTATTTTGAGGGGAAGGGAAAAGTCATTTATTTGCTACACACCTGTTGCATGCCGAACACTTAAAGAATATTCTCTCTCTCACTTAATCTTCAAATCTCCCGTTATTCTAGCTGAAGAAAGCGATCCTGGAGTGGTTCGGTGACTTGTCCAAGACCACACAGGATGGTGTTGAGCAGAAAGTCAACCTTGGATAGGCTCACTCCAGAGCCAAGCTCCCCACCGCTCAGCTCTCCAGACACTGAAAAGCCCTTCTCTTCCCCATCTGGGCCAGTGACCTGCATTTCTGAGCCTCAGTTTCCCCTGCTGTATGATGAGTTTGGATCCAAAGGTCTTCAAGATGTCTTCCAGTTCTAACACTCACTAATTTTATTAATTCATCCAAACGCTTCCCCAGGAAAGTGACAGGGAAGACCCAGAGGAGGGACAAACAGTCTCGGGAAAGATCTGGGGGCATCTAGGGCCAGTGTCACAGGGCAACGATCAGCACTTTGGAGGACTGCTCCCCTGCTTCAGTGACAGTGAAGCCTTGAGGATTGGGGGGGTGGGAGCGGGGCACCTTCCCAGGACCCTAATGTGGGCAGGGTGGAGACGGAAGCATCACTGCGCCCACCCCCGGCCTCCAGAACAAGATGACTTCACCCCTTCCCAGGTGGAGAGTCTAGATTCCCAGAGTCCCAAATCCCAGTATCTCTAAACCTACCAGCCCTTGCCAGTGGCCTCCCTCTGTGAGTGTGTAGGTGCAGCCAGAGACAGAGATAGGAGAGACGTGGCCCCACAGAATGTGCCTCTGAGACTGTGGACCGTGTGAGGAAAGAGTCTAGCCCTCCCTCGTCCCAACTCTGGGACAAAGATGAATACTAATAGCCTGTCCTACTAACTCCCACATCCCTGCAGACCAACATCGACTCAGGGGCTTGGTTCAGCCTTGGTCAGGGGAGGGAAGTGAGAGATTCCACGTCAGCAATCTGGGTTCCTCTAAAGGTAGATGGGGAGTCTGCCACAGAAGCGGAAACCCCCTCCCTGTCTTGGGTCACGAAGGGCAGACACGCCTCCTCCCCATCTCCTCCTTCCAACCCACACCCCACCATCACCCTGACTGACACCAAACTATCCCAGGCTCCCCACTGCCTACCAGATCCAGTCCCAGCACTGCAGAAGGACCCTCTGTGACACAGCCCCACCTCTAAGCCTTTTCAAGGCACCATTCCCCCTTTTCCTTCTCCATGATCAGGCCTCAATTCAAAAGCCACATCCTCCCTGGGGCCTTCTGCAACTGCCCCTCCCATAGGCACTGGCCCCTCCTCTGAACACTGAGGGCTCTTGCTCATACATTAATGCCGGGACACTCACTGGTTGGGTGCACTTGTCTATGTCCCAGTGAGTTGAGCAAAGATTCATTCCTCATTTCCTTCCCCTTTCCTCGCATGCTGGGTACCCAGTGCAAGGTGGCCGCATAGATTCTCAGTGAATGCAGACTGAATAAATAAATGGTGGAGTGATGGATAGATGGATGGTTGGCTACAGACTGAATAAACGAACACTTTTTAATGTTTGATTCTGCACAAAGCTGTACCAAGATAACTGTTGGCAGACTTTTATCTTCAAAGCTATATAAAAAACTGACCATCAGGGGCGCCTGGGTGGCGCAGTCGGTTAAGCGTCCGACTTCAGCCAGGTCACGATCTCGCGGTCCGTGAGTTCGAGCCCCGCGTCAGGCTCTGGGCTGATGGCTCGGAGCCTGGAGCCTGTTTCCGATTCTGTGTCTCCCTCTCTCTCTGCCCCTCCCCCGTTCATGCTCTGTCTCTCTCTGTCCCAAAAATAAATAAAAAACGTTGAAAAAAAAAAAACAAAAAACTGACCATCAGAAAAACTGACCTTGCTAGGACTTGAGGATCATTTACACCATGTCCCTCACGCATCATCTGCAGCAGATCAGGAGGCTCTGAGAGATGCCTGCTTCAGTTGCTAGCAAGGAGCCACTGGAGGTGACACTCTCATCCTCCACCCCAATACCACCTCTCTTTCCCAGCCCTCCTGGGGCAAGGAGGCATGAATTCAGTAAGCCTCTAGAAACTGCACAGACAGAAGGTCAAGGATAGATGGGATGGGAGGGAGGGGGTTCCAAGGAGCTGGGAGATTCCAAAGAAATTGAGTAGTCTTCCCCTTTATTTCTAAGAGCTGTCCCATAGCTGACCATCCACCCCCAGTCCCTCCCTGGACTTTCACCAGTATCAGTCTCAGCCTCTCACACATGCACATGCATAGTCACACACACACACACACACACACACACACACAGTGAGAGCTGCTTTCTACAGGAGACTGCTTAGCCCCTATTCCCTCCCCTCCACAAAGCCCTCCTCCCCTGAGCCAGAGCAGACAAGGGATTCCCAGGGTTTTCCATCTCCCAACCCCCATCCCCTCCCTGCCTCCTAAGCCAGCCCATGCCCCTTTCCCTCCTCCCTCCCTCCCTCCCTCCCTCCCATCCCCACGTGCTGGACTGCACATCTGGTTCCAGTTGTGGTTGGTCCATTCAGGGGTAGGCCTGGGGGTTTCTCATAAAACTGAATAATACCAGTGTTGGAGACTGTGGAGCTGGGGGAAGGGAGGGCAGGAGGCTGAAGGGGTGGGAGGGAGAGAGGCCGGCAGCAAGGAGGCAGAGAGAGACACAGAACCCAGAAAGTAGCAGGGCTGTGCCTGGCATCTAGCAAGGAGTCAATGGATGCTTGTTGATGGAAGATAGAAGCAGGAGAAACAGAGAGCAAGGAAAGTCAGGAGGAGAGAGAGCAGGACAAAGAGGGGGTCAGAAACAGAGACCCAGAAGGAGCAAGGAGACAAAGCTGGGGGCGCTGGGACAGGGCCACTGAGCCACAGAGTAGCCATTGAGAAGAGCAGCGAAATGAATCGTGCATGTCGGGGCCAGGTGCTGAGTTAGGCACTTTCAATGGAACAGGAGGGGATGTGACAGAAAGGAGGACAAAGGGACACACAGAGACAGAGAAGAAAGGGCAAAGATAAAGTCAAGGGAAATACTGCCAGCGAATGTTGAATCCAGACTCCCCCTGGCCTCGTGGCCCCATGGGCCAGCACAGAGTTGCTCCCATGTTTTCCTTCATTCCATTTGCATCAATACTTGAGGACCTACCCTGCACCAAAACTTTCCCGTGTGTGTTTCTGTGCAGGCCCCCATTCAAATCTGAGAAATGGCTATAAGCTGTCATTCTTATCCCAGTCTTAGAGCTGGGCTCAGAGCAGTTAACCCAAGACCACAGGGCAGCTGATGAAACAGAGTCTGAATTCAGGTCTTGCAACTCAAGGCTGTCTCACTCCCCAATACAACTGGGAATGCTGGGTGCCAGCGCTCCCTCTGGAGGTCATCGTGTCATGTGTCACGTAACCCCCACTCTTGCAGGGCCAGGTTCCCAGATCCTTCTGGAGCTAGGGGCAAGTTCCTCTGAGCTGGGCTATGAGTAGACCAACATCCAGCAGGCAGGAATTGGCTTCCCAATCTTCCTAGCACAGGGGGCAGGGAGATGCTGGAGCTACTCCCCTCTAGCGCCCTTGGCCCCCACTCTTTTCCTCCCTCTCTACCACAGAGAAGGCAGGGAGGGCCACATGCCCAGGTCCCCAGGGGAGAGGCCTTGGGCCTCAGAATCCTGCTGGGCCCATAACACAGCTGGCTGGGAGCCAGGCCGTGGGGGACACCATAGGCATTTGGTCAGTGTCTGTGCATTGAGTTGCACCCTTGCCCTTCTGACCACATCCCCCCCGCCCCTGCAGCTAGAGATGAGCTTGGGCTTTCTCCAGGATACTTTCATCTCAGGGCCATTCTCTGGTCCTCCCCCTTCCACATGCCCCCCTCCCCAGAGCTGGCTCCAGAAGCCACACCCCACCCTGCTGCCCCACAGAGCCCCTCTCCTTTCCTTCCTGATGCTGGGCTCCACAGCCCAGGTCACAGGTCTCTTCCTTTTCTGTTTGTCATCCTCGACATTCAGGCCAGACTGAGGCAGCAGCAGGGGCACCCCCTCCTCACCACTGTCCCTTATTTGCATCTCATTTGCATGCATTCCCAGCATCTCTCAGAGTACAGAGCTGGGCAGAGCCTTGGGCCCTTTGCCACACACTGCCCCAGGGAGGGAGAAGCTCCAGGCCTTCCACATTCTGGTTTCCTCCTCTCTGGTTTGCGCCTGTGGTCTGAGGACAGAGGATCAAAAGAACAGGAGAAGCATGAGAAAAATGGCCTGCCAACAGCTTGTCCCCAAGACACATGCTGGCAGCCCCTCCCTCCTGAGCCTGCCTCAGTTTCCACCCAGGAAAGGCACTCAGATCCAGCCCCAAGAACCTCAGACTGGAAGTCAGGGCCTTGGGGTCCAGCCCCACTCGGCCACCAATGCCCTGGTGACCAGAGGACGCTCTTGGTCCCTCTTGGCTTCCATCCCCCCATCTGACAACCTCGAAGATCCCTCGGAAGATTGCTGGAATACGTTTCTAGGCAGACATTGGTCCTTGGCAGAAAATCATTGCTGGTGCCAGTTCACTGCACACAAATCCCTGTCTCCCCTGAGAAAGCCAATTTTAAAGCTGTAAGGACTCTGGGAGTTAATCGCCTCTGGGACAGGATTCCTCTCAAGCCTAAACCAGCGATGGTCACCGGCTTCAGCCTGGATCCTTTCAGAGAACCCACAGCCCTCCCTCACACACACACCCACCACCCTAACCCCATTATTACAAGGTCCCTAGACTGGACAGTCGGGGAATCCCCCACACCCAGGTTATCTGGATTTCAGGAAGGTGTTGGCAGGAGCCGTGATGAAATGCTTGGAGACGAGATAGAAAGCCGAGTGGATTCCGAGCCAGCAAGCCAAGAGGTGTTGATTAATAGATCAATGTCAACTTCCTGACTTGCCAAAGGGCTCTGTCCTCTGCCCTGGCTTGTCCAACATACTTATCAGTAACTTGGATGAAGACTTAGAACCAAGGCTTACCAAGCACACAAAGGTAAAAAAGCAAAAGAAAGATGTTGAACTGAACCAAAATACAAAATTGACACTACAAACAGACCAGAATTAGTAAGGGAACATTTCTCTTGAGGTCAAGTCCTAAACTAAGGTTAAAAAGTCATAAAATAAAAACACTGAATTAATAACAGTTCGTGCAAGGAAAAGTCTAAGATTTAGCGGCAACAGAAAACAGAAAATTCAGAATTCTGCTCTCAGGAGGATATGGCTGCCACCAAAAGGCACATGCTCTTTGGAGTGCATTAATAGAGGTATAGAATCTAGACCAAAGGAGATGAGAGTTCTACTCTATTCCATGCCTCTCAGACATCATCAGACGTGTTGAGTTCTCTCCTATACTCTGTAAACCAAACAGCATCCAGAAGAGGACAGCAGAAGACACTCCATAAGCATTTATTGAATAAAAGCGCAAGAAAGGCTAAAGAGATTGAGCCCAATTTTTATTTCAGACGATAAAGAGAGGACACAACATACATCATCCGATATTTGAAAAACTGTCTTGAGAAAGTGAGCCAGGGCAAACTGTACTGCCTACATACTCCTCCTTTGTCTCCCTGCCTCTTCATCTGTGAATTCCTTGAAGCCTGGGACCATTTCCCATTCATCTCTGAATATCCAAAAGGCAGCATCAGTCAGGAGCTGAGCAGCTGCTAAGGATGCAAAGGCATCCTGACAAGGCCAGGCCTGCGGGCGCCGATCAGTAGGGAGCGTGTTGGCCCCAGCCTGGGAGCTGACCTTTAGCCAAGCCGGCTGCTGAGCTGGAGAAGGCGAGGAGCCAGGCTTGTGGCTGAACGTTTGGCTCGCACATGCTGTCCCAGGCTGGCCGACTGGCCTCCCACCCCCACCCCCACCCCCACCAAGACTCACCCTTTGCCACTGCTCTGTGGGGTCTGGCCCCAGATGGGCACCCTTGCCCAAAGTCTGGAGCTCCCCAGCAGCCCAGATCCTGCCAAAGCTGGATTCCTCCCCTCCAGCCCCTCATCACCTGCATGGCCTTCCCACCTCCTCATCTTCCGTGCATCTTCCTTTCTCTCACCCCCTAACCGACCCTCACCCCACCATTCCCTCTCCTTAACATTGAATCTCAGGCCTCCAACGTTCTTCGGATGACTACTTTTTGCTCTGTGCTCCATGGCGATGGGCTGCTGAAAATTTCAGCCCTCACCTCCCCTCCCGCCCGCCATATTTTCTTAATTATATAGCACTTTCAGAGCTGAACAGAGCTGGAGACTCCCTCCAGAGGACTTTTACCCTACAGGTAATAATAATCTCTTTGCTTCACCTTGAAATGAGGGCTGTCCCTCCTGGAGTATGAGAGCCAGGGAAAGCTGGCCCTATCTCACTAAGGCCCAGGGATGGGAAGGGAAAGAGTCTAGGCTTTGGTGCCACCCAGACCATCACTGAAGCCTGGCCACCCCACTCACCAGCTGTGTGACCTCAGGCAAGTTATGAACCACTCTGACAAATGATTACAGAGTCTGACACAGAGCATCCCCCACATCCTCCTCATTCAAAGAAGCCTTCACCACCTCCACCCCAGAGTCCCAGTTCATCTCTCCTCACGGATGTCTTAGGCCCTGTTTAATAAACACTCACACTTATTGAGGGCTTCACATGTGCCAGGCACTATTCCTAGAGCTCATGGATATTAACTTCAATCCTCCCAACAACCCTATGGGTATTGACCATTATGAACCCCATTTTGTAGATAAGGAAACTGACGCTCAAAGACATCAGCTACGATTGCTACTACTCTCCTAACTGAAGCAGCCACGGTATGTCAGCAGGGACCTCAGGGCCTTTGCCCATCGACATCCTGTTCGGGTGCCGGGCTCTCCTGTGCCTGACAGATGCTCGCTCGCCAGCCTCTGCTTTCACACCAGGCCCTTAGAGCCCGCTCCACACCCAGCTGAGGCTGGAAGGCTCCAATGAGTGGCAACCTGCTTCCTGTGGCTCCTGGTTCCACTGCAGAGAACAAGTCCCTTTAAAGCTTTCAGAAATCTCTCTCTCTCTCTTTCTCCGCCCCACCCCTCTCTCTCTCTCTCTCTCTCTCTCTCACACACACACACACACACACACACACACACACACACACCTGTTCACACTCTCCCCAAATACTTGTTTCACAGGCTGGGCATTCCCAGCTCTTCCACAGTTTCTGGATCTTTCCACCTTCCAGGTACTCGGTCATTTCCCTGCTTCTGATCCCGTCCCAGTTGGCCTTCATTCATTCATACATTCACCCATCCATTCAACAAATGCTTTGGAGTGCCCACAGAGGGTCAGGCCAGCACCACAGGTGGATCACACGCAAAGCCAGATGGAGCACCTGCCCGCAGGGACACTTGGCCTAGAGGACGAGACGCCGAACAAACAGAAGCACAAACACGTATCAGGAACAGTGCTGAGTGGTGCAAGGGGAAAGACTGGAAAGCCAGAGGGAGGGATCACTTAAATCCTAATGGCTAATGTGCCCGTAACATGTGCCAGGCCCCATTATAAACCCCACACATGCCTTATTAGCTCATTCCCTCCCCACCATAGGCCTGGGAGTAGATGTCCTTCTAACCCCCTTCGAACAGTGGAGAGAGCTCAGACCCGAGAGGCAAAGTCGCCTGCCCAAAGTCTGCAAGACAAGAGCAGAGAGGCGGGGCAATAGGCCTGAACCCCAGCAGTCTCCGAAGCACCGTGTCATATTATGTCCAGGAGGTTCATGGAGGGCTCCTTAGGACTCAGTGCCCAAGCCGATGACCCACACACACATGCCAGCAGCAGCCTGACCATGCAGAAGGTGGCAGGCCCACGCTGGTGGTGACCTCGACCCCATTCTGTGCTTTTTATCCATGTTCCCTTCTGCCACATTGGCTTCACCAAGATGGAAGTCACCCAAACACCAGAGCCCCAGCTTACTCTCCCACTTGCTATCACCTTCAGACATTTGACCTTTCCCCTGGTTGGCTCCAAGGGGGCTGGAGGGGCTGTCCAAAACGATGTGAATGGGGCCAGTGGTCAGCCCCTCCTGTCAGGGCTTAGCTTGAGACATGGCTCCTGGTGACACCGATGGGACCAGGGATAGGGCAAGAAAGGCTCCAAACTCTGGAAAACAATCACCCCCGGCTCTCCCCGGGGCCACCCAATTCTGGGCTCACAAACGTTGACAGGAATTTAGAGTTGACTAACCCAATCCTCTCATCATAGTTATATGGAAGCTAAAGCCCAGAAAGGACAAGTAGGGAGTCCCGATGTCACCATAGGGAGGAACTCAATGCAGTCAACCCTAGAGCCATGTGTCCAGCTCCCAACCTGCATCACACTAGCCCCCAGGAGAGCCGGTGCTGGGCTTAGCCATGCGGGGATGGAAGGAGGACTGTGTCCACTTAACCATGAGGAAGGAAAGAGGGGCTCAGGCCCCTGGGGTGGTGAGGGACCCACAGGGCCAGATAAAGGATGCTTGGGCTCCAGGTGCAGGCCAGTCCTGCTCCCCACCGATGACCAGAACAGAGGCCAGGGCAGGAAGGGTGAGCAGGGCAAGGGGCAGCCGCTGGAGCCCCTCCCTCTGGCTGCTCCTCCCCAGGGACCCCGCGGGTGACTGTTTTCCTAGGAACATTGTGTTCAAGCTGGGAGTCTTGGCTCAAGCACCCTACCCTGGCAGATCTCCAGCTGCCTGTTTAATAATGTACAGCCAATCGGCCATTAACAGCAGGTTCAAAAAAAAAAAAAAAAGTTTGATGGCTGTTTTTGCTGTTGTTGTTGGTTTTTTCTTTTCCTTCCAGGTAGTTGGTGATGGTTATGAGGAACAAGTCTCTTCTAGCTGGTGTCCAGGGCAACCACCGCCTGTCCAGGCTGAGAGATCCTGGCAGACCCCACCTGCCTCTGCCCACCCCGCCCACCATGCCCAGGCGCCAAAGTGCCCGCTCCCACCTCCACAGTCCTGGCGACACTCTGGGCTCGCTTCCCGGGGGCGGGCAGCTGTCCTGGCACCTGGGAGGTCCAGAGAGGCCCAGCAGGGCCAAGACAGAGGATGTGGGATGTGCTGGCAGGGGCAGAGGAAGGCCAGGTGGGGGCTCAGCTCTAAATGGGCCCAGCACTCCCTAGGAATCCCACCCCATCTGGCCACAGTCAGGAGCAGAAGGTGGAGCTGCGGTATCCCAAGCAGGTGCGAGGACGTTGCCAGATGGCCAGCTCTCCTGCGCAAGACTGGGCAAGGGGGTGAGGACCCTGGGGCCTGCCTTCGTTGGGGCTGACTCATCTCCATCTGAAATTCAAGATTTGCAGCAGGATCAGGGGAGCTGCAAAGCAGGAGACTCACAGGAGAGCAGTTAAGACCGAGAGTGGAAACTTCTTTCCTTTAAGAAGCTGAATGATAAACAGATTGGCCCTGGGCTGTCTGCAGCGGTTGGCCCAGGTGAGAAAGCCTGCCAGACTCTCCTTCCCTCTCCAGCCTGGTAACCCAGAAATAGGAACAAGGCAGTGTAGCAGGAGGGAAGAGTCCCCAGGAGCCAGGGTCTGGGTCCTGGTGACCCGTGGCCGATCTGTGCCCTCTCTGGCCTCCATCTTACTATCGGGCAAGAATGAACTGGGGGTCCCCCATCCTGCCTGGGGTCCCGACCACAGAGGGATTGCCAAGGCTAGATGTGGGGCAGACAGAGGAGTCCATAATCATGATGATGATGGTGATATGTTCTCAGTCATCAAGCTCTCACTATGTCCCAGGCACTGCATTTTTTTTCTCTCTCATGAATTCTACTGGGCAGACACTATTATTCCCATCACCATACAGATGAGAAAACTGAGGCTTGGAGAAGCTGAGGAGCCACTTGCCCAAGTGATGGCCAGTGGGCGATGGAGGCAGGACTTGGACCCAGGCCGGCTGACCTCAGGGCTCATGCTGCCTTGGAGAGTCCAATAGAGGGGAACGGCCCAGACCCCAGGTGCCAAGAGCCCAGCAGCCTCTGCTCTCTGCCCTGCATGTCTGGCCGTGGTTCGCCATCCAGCCTCCCAGCCTCTCATCATGCCCTGGTGGACTCATCAGCCTCCCCTCTGTCCTTTACCCGCCTCCTGTCCCCCAGGCCCCCTTGGGGCCTCCTGCTTCCCCCAGGGTAGCAGCGCTCACACAGACACAGCCACACAACCATGTATGCTCGCACACTCACATACACACACATTTGTGCATGTATGCACAGGTACCCAAGCACTACGCACAAGCACATGTACTTAAACTCATGCACACACACCTGTCTGCACACACAGGCAAGGAACTATGTCTACAGAATACACATGCACACTCTTTGCACACACATTCCCGTGCCTAAAGGCCCCCAAAGATCCACACTGACACACACACACACTGGCATCCACATGCACACACACACACGGATCCGTGTACATACTTCCAAGGATGCACACGCACGCGCGCACACACACACACACACACACACACACACACACACACACTTGCACACAGGCACACGTGTGAGCTCCAGCCACGGGAGGCTTGGCGTAGGCACCCGTGGACTGTCTGGGCAGGCAGAACTGGACAGATGTCTGCCACGCCACCCGGGTGGTTATTCCAAAGGCGAGAAGGCTGTCGGCTAATAATACTGCAGCGCATTCCTGGCCCGAGATAAGCGGCCCCAAGCATCCTCGGCACGTTCCGGACTCGCTGTCTCACCCCTGTGGATTCCACCCACCCGCAGCGCCGTCCTGGAGGAGCCCCAGAGGCCGACACCGCCAGCACAGACACCTTGGCCAGGAGCCTGCCACTCTCCCCTCTCCAGGGACCCCGGGCCCGCTGCAGGCCTCAGTTTCCCCCCCAGGGACATGCACGCAGGGAAGGAAAAGAGGTCTATGTCCATCCTGAGACGCAGGCTAAACTATAAGACCTCTCTGCATTCCAGCCCCAAGCTGGGCAAACACACGCCCCATGCGCCTCCCGTACTAAGTACACACCAGCCTGGCGGAGCCTCTCCCGCCAGGGGAGCGCCTCATCACACCCGTGCTCACTACAACTCAATGACATCATTGTATCATGCAGGTGAAGGGACTGGGGTCCGCTGAGACCCTGCTGCCAGGAAGTGAGAGACCCAGAATTTGAACCCAGGTCTCCCAGCTCCTAAGCCAGGGTTCCTCCTAGGACCTCAAACCATCCCCCTCCTGGCTGACTCTTAAATCACATATTTTCAGTGCCACCAGGTAGATCAGGGACATCTTAGGGATCATCACCTTTCTCAGGGAAAAAAATCGTGTTCATTACAGACCCAGGAGGGGGACTGTGAGTAACACACACGCAAGGGCAGTACCCCCACGAAAGTGTCAGACGTTAGGGGCTGTTCTGGGGCATCTGCAGCTGCCAGAGGCGTGATGACAGTCCCCATAACGGGGGACAGGAGGACATGAGCCCTCAAACCTCCAAGTCACCAAGGGTTTGGGAAATGGAGGTGTGAAGACTGAGAAAGGGGCTTCCTCCACCCATGAAGTCAAGAGGGAGAGGTCTTTGGATTTTAGGGCTGGAGAGTCAGGACGAAGGGGAACAAGGGAGAATCCAGGGGATGACATGAACACACAGAGCCCTCAGGGCCCCAGAAGAAGGGACATAGAACAGACAGGAAAGAGAAGGAACAAAGCCAAGGAACCTGAGGTCCCTAAAGGAAAGAGGCAACAGGAGAGAAGGAGAGATGTGGTTGCAACAGAGACTGGGAACTAGAAAGTTCCGCTGCACTTTGGTGATGTGGAGCAGTCCTCATCTGAGTCTTTTTAAAGAATTAAATTTTTTTAACATTTATTTATTATTGAGAGACAGAGACAGAGCGCGAGCGGGGGAGGGACAAAGAGAGGGCGAGACACAGAATCCGATGCAGGCTCCAGGTTCCAAGCCGTCAGCACAGGGCCCGACATGGGGCTCGAACTCACAAAGATCCACATTGACACACACACACTGGCATCCACAGGCACACATACACACGGATCCGTGTATGACCCGAGCCGAAGTCGGACGCTTAACTGACTGAGACACCCAGGCGCCCCTAAGTCTTATCTCACCTTGTAGCCTGACCATGTTCCAGGGCAGCAGTTTTAAAGTCTGTGCGTGCGTACACACACACACACACACACACACACACACACGCTCACCTAAATCTCAAGTGCCCTTCTGGGCAACTCAGTCAATGAGGTCAAGAGCTGTTCTGGACATGTCTCACATGAGAACAGTGAGGGCCAGCGAGAGACTGTGGCTTCCCAAAGGCGCCAGGTTTCCTTTTCACTGAAAAAAACACAAGCCAAGAAGAGGCCCCAAGTATCCCCATCCCCTCAATTCCCCAGGAGGCAGCACTGCCAACCAGCAGAGCCGAGGCGAGAGGCCCCAGAAGCAAAGGGAGAATGGAAGGAAGCAGGCCCGGGGGACTCTGGGGTGTGACTTTCCCAGCCCCGGGAAGATGGGACCGGGCAGGATCAGAGCAGCCTCCCTAGCCTGACACCAGCCGACCAGGCTCCAAGAGCACAGGACCTTGGCTGGAGATGAAGGCAGAGGGCATAGAGGCACAGGAGGTGGGGTCATGGTGGGGACTGCAGCTGAGAGAGGGGAGAGCGTTCCCACGAAGACTCGGCCATCCCAGCCACCGGCTTGGTAAGTAAGGCAGCTGTGCTTCCCAGAGCCGCGGGACCCTGCTGGCCACCCCCTTCCGGCCCCCCACTCCACACTTGACCCCCCACCCCCCACCCCCACTCTGAGCAAGCCAGGCAGCCTTACACGGACAGCTCAGGGAGGCAGTGTTTAGCAGATTAGGCACTCTGGGGTGCTGCTCTCTCCCCACAGCCCCTCCTTCCAGAGCCCCCTCTTTTCCGGGGACAGGGCAACAGACCCGCAGGCCAAGGCCAGAGAGGGGAAGCTGAGAAGGGAAGGATAACTGAGCTCCAGATTTCACATGTAGCTGGACAGAGACCCTCCAGTTGGGAGCCCATAGGGAAACCTGGAAGGGAGAGGCCAGGGACAGAAACTATGGAATGAGGACCCATCAGAAATGTGATCACATGGTACCAGCTGATCGGCAAAGGGACAGAGGCAACAATATATGTAGATACGTGATCATTACAGAAATAGATGAGAGCACAGTTTCCAAGTTTATTTGCCTGATACACACAAAGCAACTGAAACAGGATGAGGGAAAACGGGACACATACTAGGTATTAGCTGCTCCTAAGAAATTATTATTAATTATGCTGACTGTGATAATGGTACTATGGTAATGTTAAAATTAAAAGGCCTTATCTGTTAATGATACAGAGTGAAGTATTTACAGTGGAATGATATAATGTCTGGGATTTGCTTTAAAAACACTCCAGCAAAAATAAGGGAGTGAGGGGGGCAGATGAAACAAAAACACCAAAAACTGATGGTTGTCAAACACGGGTACAAAGGAGTTCATTATGCTATTCTTGCTACTTCTGTACAAGTTTCAAATCTCCCACAATAAAGAATTGACAAACACACGCACATGCGCACACACGTGGCGGGGGAGGGGGGAGTCAGCTGATCCACATTCTATGAAGTGTGGTATTCAAGATGCTGTTAGCCGGAAGCATGGCCCAACCATTTTATTTTAATACTTTTGTATATTAAAAGAAACCAAAAGTATATAATTGCAGAGTAAGCCTGTACATTCTAGCACTTAAATGAGTAAAAGGTTATAAAAGCAAGTCTTTTTATTTTTAATGTTTATTTATCTATTTTGAGAGAGAGAGAGAGAGAGCGCAAGCATGCGAGTGAGTCGGGGGAGAGGGGCAGAGAGAGAAGGAGAGGGAATCCCAAGCAGGCTCGGTGCTCAGTGCAGAGGCTGACACGGGACTCAGTCTCGAGACTGGGAGATCATGACCTGAGCCAGAATCAAGGGTTGGATGCTTAACTGACTGAACCACCCAGATGCCTACAAGTCTTTTTTTTTTTTTTTTTTTTTTTTTTAGTGACTAGGTGAGAGAGAATAGGCTGGTGAGAATGGAATTGTACAATGGGAAGGGAGAATACACCTGAGGGCAGCCGAGAGACCACCAAGCTCACCCAAACTCCCCACGGCCGGGGAAACCATACACAGATCCACGATGGAGGCATCCTGAATATGCAGCTATGCAGCCTTACCTGAGACATTGGCCACAGGGGATGGTCCTAGGCTGGCCGCACAGCTGAACAGCTGGAATGCAGAGACAATAGTGGAGAACAACTGCGGCTGTTTATCGAGGGCAGCCCCCCACCCCGGCTCTGTACTTGCACTGGCTCTGATCCCTACACAGCCTTCAGAGGTAGACAACATCATACCCATTTTACAGATGGGGGAACTGTGGCTCAGAGAGCAGATGTGACCTTCTCAAGGTCCCAAGGCCAGCAGGTGGCAGTCAGGGTTTGAACCCACATGCTTCTGATGCCCGCACTTGCTAGTGGAACCAAGAAGGCAGCCAGGGAACCAGCCCAGCAGAAGCCTGGGCCCAGCAGAGAGCTACAGCCCTGAAAGACATGGAGAGGAAGACAAGAACGACATGATCTGTGGGAGGGAGAGGTAGGAGAGGAGGGCTGGTAGGGCCCGGGCTGCACAATGGGTTTGGGTGTCTGAATAGTTGTTACACAGAAGTGGCAGAAAGGGAAAGACTGCAGCAAGATGAATGAAGGTCAGACAGCTGGGAGAACTGGAAGGTAGAAACAGAGGGCTGTGAGCCTTGGTCAACATTTCAAAACGTCACCCTTCGGAGCTTTGGGGCTGGGATTACACCAACTCAGCATGGGAATATATGCTATTCCACACCTCCTGGGAGTTCTAGTTGGTACTCAAAATGTTTGATTAACAAAAATAGGAAAATGCATGTAACTTCTCAAAACGTGAGGCTCACGGGGGAAATATTAATGAAAGAGTCCTTCCATTGTGCATCAAAGCCTGGAACACTCTTGATGACAAAGGGGTTAAGGTGGTGCCCTAGAAGGGCTATCTGCATGCCCAAGTTCTAACTTTTCAAGGCTAGGAAAACAGGCGAAGGAACATCGAGGGACACAAAACTTCTACAAAGCTCTCAGCACCCAGGAGATCCCCATCCATCTTTCCTGGCAGCTGAGATGCCCCCAGGGAGGCCTCCTAAGCAAGTCTCACCTCCCAATCTTGCGTCTGCTCTCAGGACTAGGTCCTGAGTCCTGGGCTGGACACGTTGACCGGAGCCTAATGCTGGCTGGCCGGGAGGAGCAGGTTCTGGTCAGCAGCAACATAGGGCTTCTGGCTCCGTTCATTAACTATGTGAGGTTGGGCAAGCCGTTTGACCTCTCCCCTGTTTCCCTCTCCTTCCCACCTTCCCCTGCTGTCCGTGCTAAAACTGGAATAATAATAATAGCAACTTCCTCACAGGGCTGTTTTGAAAATTCATTGGCATGATCTGTGTAATGTGCTTAGCATGGAACCTGGTCCTAATTGCTTAATAAGTGGTAACCACTGTAATTATGATCATTAACTATCCTGTCTGAGATCCACAGTTGGGCCCTTTGGCACTCAAGGCCCTGATGAGCCTGGACCACAGGAAGCGGCAGGGTGGGCAGCAGCCCGCAGGACAAAGGAGGCCGAGAGGGGAGAGCAGGCCAACCTCATCCTCTCCAGGAATGCGGCTGGCGGCTGGGAGGGTGGGGGGCGAGGGGAGATGCCTCGCCGCTGAGGTCAGGCCCTATTTGGAGCTGGCAGAGTGTTTATCACCCTCACGTGTGAGGGGAGGGGGGGCAGTGGGGATTGGAGAGGGAGAGGAGGGGAGGCGGCTGCCGGGAGGAGGGGGAGGCCTCCCTGAGCGGAAAGGACCTTCACCTTTGCCGGGGTCCCGGGAAAGACCACAGGCCCCTCCGCTCGCTCCGCGAGGGGGGTGGGGCAGCAGGGGTACCGGCTGCACACATCAGCCACCCCCCACTCGCTGCCTCAGCCCGGAACAGGACGTCCACCCCACAACGGGCATCGTTTCCAAAGCTCATCACCACAACCCAGCAAGCTAGAGCTCATCATCCTTGTCTCACACATGAGGAAACTGAGGCCGGGGCTGCTGAGGCTCCCTGCCGAAGGGTGCCTGCTGACACCAGTCGCTCGCTGACCCATCACCCTGCCCCTCCAGACACACACTCCACCTGTTCGGCCCTGCCCTGGCCCAACACAACCTCTTCTATTCTTGAGATTCCAGTTAAGGGGCCCCAACTGCTCCTTCGTTCCCTGCTGCCCCTTTTCTGGCTCCCCACCACCAGAAGGCACCCCCCGGAACCAACCCACCTCACTCCAGCTGCTGCTTCAACCTGCTTCCTCCTAGATTGTCCTCCACAAAGACCAAGACAACTCCCTGGTTACCCTCCGTGGTTGTGGTCGTACCCACCCCTCTACTGAAGCTGCAGCCACCCTGGGCCTCAGTTTCCCCTTACGGAAAGGACAAGTGGCCCACAGGGAGGGAGGGGGGATGCCAAGACCCCAAGGGCAGGGGAGAGCCTTGGGGATATATTTAGAGCGTTCCTCTTGCATGAAGGCACCCTTCTCCCTAGTTTCCACATCTTCCCCAATTCGGTGAAAGCCGGACCTCTCTCCCTCCCCCTCTCTGCCACCTACAAAACTTCATTGAACGCAGCCCTGTTAGAGAGACTTGCTCAGTGGCTCTAGCCTCCTTGCTGGTTCAAATCCCAGGCCTCTCTGAATCTCCAAGCATTCCCCACCCACGCCCTAGGATATTTCACACACACGCACGCGCACACATGCGCAAACACATACACATGTGTGCACGTGCACACACGCCCTGTAGCCGCAATTCCTGCCTGGGCTCTGTGGTTACCCACTGTGGTCTCTCTGATTACCATCTCCCATACCGATCAGATCAGACAGAGGAACCGCTACTCTGCCAGGGCCACCTTAGCCTCTCCCAGAAGACAAGGTACTGCGTGTTTCCCCGGAAAACTGGCTGCAAGTCCTGGAAGGAACCGGGAGCCAAGCCCTGTGGAGGGGGCGTTCCCACTCAGGCTTCTGAAGCAAGCATTTAAGATCCTCCTTCTGGGGCGCCTGGGTGGCTCTGTCAGTTAAGTGTCCAGCTTCAGCTCAGGTCATGAGCTCACGGTCCGTGAGTTCGAGCCCCACATCGGGCTCTATGTTAACAGCTCCGAGCCCTGGAACCTAATTTGGATTCTGTGTCTCCCTCTCTCTCTGCTCCTCCCCCACTCACAGTCCGTCTCTCAAAATGAATGTTAAAAAAAAAATGAAAACAAAGTGAATATCGAAATAAAGCTAGCCAAATGAATTTTTTGGTTTCCCAGGGCATATAAAAGATAAAAGTTATGTTTACACTATAATCTATTAGGTGTGTGATAGCATTATCTCCAAACATTTACATAATTAAAAAATATTTTATGTCTAAAAATGCTAATCATCTGAGCTTTCAGCAGATCATAATCTTTTTGCTGGTGGAGGGTCTGGCCTCAATGTTGATGGCAGCTGACTGATCAGGATAGTGGTTGCTGAAGGCTGGGGTGGCTGTGGCAATTTCTTAAAGTAAGACAATACAGGGTGCCACCACAGAAGTTGACTCTTCCTTTCACGAACCAATTCTCTGTAGCACGTGATGCTGTTTGATAGCGTTTACCAACTGTAGAACTTTTCTTATCACTGGAGTCAATGCTCTCAAACCTGCCACTGTGTTATCAACTACGTGTATGCAATGCTCTAAATCCTTTGGTGTCTTTTCAACAATCTTCACAGCATCTCCAACAGGAATAGATTCCATCTCCAGAAATCACTTGGTTTGCTCATCCCCAAGAAGCAACTCCTCCCCCATTAAAGTTTGATCCTGGGATTGTAGCGATTCAGTCCCATTCTCAGGCTCCACTTCTCATTCTAGTTCTCTTGCTATTTCCACGACATCAGTAGCTACTATCTCCCCTCCCACTGTAAAACACAACAACGACAACAACAACGATACCTGCAAAGCACAATAAAATGAGGTGTGTCCGTTTATACCTCCTACTGCTGTTTCTGTGAAGAACCTGACTGATATAGGGAGTAAATAAGAGAGGTCAAAAACTATGGATCCTACCAACTTAAATGAACTCCCAATGGCCACAGTGGGGTCAATTCAATCCAAATAATAATAATAATAACAATAGCAGTGGATTATAACCTTTAAAAAATGAATATCCAGGTTCCGCACTGACATAAACAAATAACTGTATAAATAAATAAGACATAAGAGACAGTAGAACAAATAGAGACAGGAGAATGTTGAAGAACAGACGAATTCCATTTATAAACGTAGGAGGAATGATACAAATACAAAATCAAATGAACTCAAACTAAGAGACATTCTATAAAATACATGACGAGCACTCTTCAGAAGTGCCAGAGTCACGAGGGACAGAGGACTGCAGAATTATCCCAGCTTGGTGGAGGCCAAGGAGACACAGACTAAATGCAATGTAGGATCCTGAAGTGGATCCAGGATCCAAAGAGGGGCAGTAGTGGAAAAACCAGCCAAATTCGACTAAGGTCTGTGGATTAGTAAAAGCATCAGATGAGTGTTAATTTCCTGGTTTCCATCATTGCGCAATAGTTCTGTAAAGTTGTCAACATTTGGGGAAGCTGAGAGAAGGGTATATGGGAACTCTTTGTCCTATTTTGGCAAACTTTCCGTAAGTCTAGAATCATTTCAAAATTTAAAAAAAAAAAAATGTAAGTAGGTTCTAAAAAAGACACAGATTAGGGTTCAGAATGAGAGCCAGAGGGCAGTTAAAGGACTGGGCCTTTGGGAGGGAAGAGGGATTCAACTCGGGAAGGTCCCCAGCCTCAGGGAACCCGAGGAGGGGGCCCTCAGACGAGAGGAGGGAGAAGGCAGACTGCTCCAGGTGCCAAGGAAACAGATCCGGCCTAGACACAAGGTGACACAGGCGGAGTCCCCGGGCCTTCAGCTCTGGGATAATCGCCCAGAGACAGAGTCGGCATCTAGTGCTCATAGCCATGATGCTGCCACCGCCACCACAGCTGTCACAAATTGCTAGCCACTGAGCACTAGGAGCTGAAAGCACTCTCCATTATCTACTAATTTCATTCTCACTACCACCCTGCAGAAAGGCCTTTATGACCCCAGATCATAGATGAGAAAATTGAAAGGGACATTTGGGTGGCTCAGTCACTTAAACCTCTGACTTCGGCTCAGGTCATGATCTCACAGTTCATGGGTTCAAGCCCCACATCATCTCCCGCCCCCTCCAACAGCATTGGGCCTGCTTGGGATTCTCTCTCTCTCTCTCTCTCTCTCTCTCTCTCTCTATCTCTCTCTGCACCTCCCAACTTCCACTTTCTCTCTCTCTCAAAATAAATCAAACTTAAAAAAAAAAAAAGATGAGGAAGCTGAGAATCAGCGTACCTCAGAAAATGATCCAAGGCCACTCAGCTATAAGCGGGGAGTCCGATTGTTGGACTGTCTCCAGTCCAACCTCCCTCACCACAGCACCAGATGGCTGCTGAGAGCTCACCATCTCACAAGACAGCCGAGTCCAGGGGGGACCGATCTAACTTTCTTCCCTGGAGATTAAGGTTGGCTTGGTAAGACAGAATTTCCTCCACCCAACCTGACTGCAGACTCTGTCCTGGGACCCCAGTCACAAAGCAGTGGCAATGACACTAATCGCTGGTATTCACTATTGCTCTAGTACTTTCTACGCATTGACTCGTGTAACCCGCACAATTACCTGATGAGGCAGGGGCAGATCAGAAACCCAAGTCACAATGAGGCTAAGCAACTTGCCCACTGTTGAAGAAGATAAGTCAGATGCGGGTCAGACCCACGTCTCCAGATCAGACCCTCTCCTCAAGGATCTCCCTAAGTCTGGGTTCAATTCCTGGGTCCTGGTTCTATCACCTTCCTGGCTGTGTGAACCCACTGCTCACCATCTCAGCCTGTTTCCTCCTCTGTGCCCTAAGGGATTACATTAATGCCTACCTTTCCGTGTTGTTGCAAGGATTAGATTAAATGGATCCTGACCACGCAAGGAGAGAGGATCTTTGTAAGCCAGGCACTGATGGTGGAATTCAAGCCAGTGTGATTTTCCGAGTGCAGGAGAGGGCACTGGAGCTTTTAAGCTGTTCCTCCAATCACGTATGACCCATGAGTGACCTTCCTCCCTGGCTTCCTTAAACAGAACCCAGTTTGAACCCAGACACCTCTGAACACCCTCGCTCGGGTGCCTCAGCCCAGCAGGTGGAAACAGGCCAGGGGGTTAATCTGTGACTCACTCTGTGCTTTCTTGTGCCTCAGGATATATATACCCCCCTTTTCCTAATGGCCCCCTGCTAACATCCCACCCTGCTTGCTGGCTCCAGGGGACAAATGACCAAGTCACTCATGTCACTCATCAGCCAGAGCGCAGAACTCTCAGAGAGAGGGAGCGGGGCCTCACAGCTCCTGGGCAGAGCAAAAAGCAGGGCGCAGGACAGGGGGCCAGCAGGTAGCCTCAGGCAGAGGAACCAACGTGCGGGCAGGATAACAGAGTGTGGGTCACTGTCATTCTTCTGGAGCTGGTGGGGCCTGCTGGCTGGTGGATTTCTGGGGCACTTAGATGTTTGTTATCCTTGGGTCTCAGAATAATAGAATGACTAAGAGTTATCATCTATCGATAAAGAGCCTATCACATGCCAGGATTTTACCCACACTTTCTCTGATCCTTACAGCGACCTTGCAAGGTTGGCTGGTATCGATGTCGCCATTTTTATACTGGTGAGGAAATCAGATTTCGGAGGTTGTGTGACTTGTCAGACATAACACAGTTCATGTAAGTGGCAGAGTCAAGATCCACCTGGGCCCAAGGCCAGAGAAGCTCCAACTCCACCAGGCCCCCTCTCAGGCCATGCGGGCTCCGGAAGCTGTTCTAGGTCAACGGCTTGGGAGGCTCAGAAGGCTAAGACAGTCTTGGCCCCTAGAAAGAGCAATGCAGGAGAGAATGCCAGGTTCTCCAGAGGCAACTGAGGATGCCAGGAGGCAGGAGCTGTAGTTCCTAGCTACCGGGCTCACCATGCCCCAGGAGCGGGGAGCCCAGCCCGTCCTCACCCTCTGTGCTTAGCCAGCTCCAGGAAAGACTAACTCCCAAGCTAAAAACTGGAAGGAGTAGGGGAGACTAGTGTGGGCCAGGGGTCCAGGAGTCACCCCGTTCTCTCCCACACCACTGACAAGCCTCCTAATCTTCACAGGGCCCTCTGCCCTCTACCCTCACACCACGGACCCCAGCCCTCACCAGATCCCTCATGCTTGCTCGTAGTGGGAAGCTGCTGGCCTCTGTTCCCTCCCACATACCTCACCACGTGTCCTGTTTCAACAAGACCCCCAGGATTTCCCTCTCCTTTCTCCCTCTCTGGCTCCAATTTGCCCTCTCTCCCTGCTCTGGGCTCCCACCCTCCCCCTTTCTAACTCCTCTGTTCTCTCAGAGGCAGCAACCCCCTGTGTGATGTTTACACAGCCTCAGAGTCAGAAACGCTGAAACCCATGAGACCTTTTGGGAGCCACATTCCAGGAAAATGAGAAGCCAGTCACAGCTCAGTGTCACTTTCTGCCCCCCCCCACCCCCTCGCCTCACCCCCTCCCTGCCGGTGTACGTGTGTGTATGTGTGTGTGCACTAACTGCTTATGACACACTCCAAGCTAACTTATTAACTCCTGAAGGTCCTGTACTCTATTACCTCAGAGAGAACTTTAGGAAGATGAAGTAGGGGTGCATGGGTTGTTACAACTTCTTGCAAATTTTTATAAAGCAGAGAGAAAACAGCTTCCCGCCCCAGACCTACCTTGGCCTTGACTGGCACCCCAGGAGAAGCAGAAGCCAGGAGAACACAGAGCCCAGAGGAACCAGTGGCTTGCTCCTAGGGGGCTTGCCCCCAGGAAAATTGAGGAGGAGTTTCCAGGGGCAAACATGGGTTACTCAGGTGTTGTCAGAGAACCCCAGCATCGGAATTGTTAGGAATGGTAGATAATAATGCATATCCCTGGACCCGAGCCCAGTCTCACTGAATCAAAGCTGAGGGTGGCAGGAATATGCTTAACAGGCTCCCCAGATGATGCTGAGTTCCACTGACAGGTGATGTGAGGGAACCGTGACCCATGGCTCTTCCCCTTAGAAATCAGAAAACAAACCTCGGCAGCAGAGAGTAGAGGCTGAGAGCAGAACAGGGGAGGTCCCCTGCTGCAGTGAAAAGTGATCAGGCTTTGGAGCCCCAGGTCCACTGCCTGCCAGCTTCATGACTGGCACAAAGTATTTCACCTCAGTGTTCTTATTTGAGAGTGGGGCCAATTGCACCTGCTTTATGTGTGTTTTTTTCAGGGATTAAATGAGTTGAGGGTCAAGTAGCCACCCTGCAGAGGACACTCAATAAACAGTGGCTTTAACCAAAGTGATTGCAACAAAAAATCCTGTAAGAGTAAGAGAAAAAGCAGATTCTTTGAAAATGCCAACAGAGTTGGCAAAACATCCAGGTAGACTGACCAAGAAAAAAAGAGAGAAAACTCAGATTACTAGAATCAGAAATGGAACAGGAGTTTGGGGAGCCTGGGTGGCTCAGTCGGTTAAGTGTCTGACTTTGGCTCAGGTCATGATCTCACGGTTCGTGAGTTCGAGCCTCACGTCAGGCTCTGTGCGGAAAGCTCAGAGCCTGGAAACTGCTTCAGGTTCTGTGTTTCCCTCTCTCTCTCTGTCCCAAACCCCACTTGCACGCTGTCTCTCTCTCTCTCAAAAATGAGTAAATGCTTAAAAATTAAAAAAAAAAAAAAAAAGAAAGAAAGAAATGGAACAGGAGACATTCCTGCTGACCTCACAGAAATAAAAAGAATCATGAAGGAAGACTATAAACAACCATATGCCAATAGATTAGATAGCCAAGAGGAAATGGACAAAATCCTTAAAAAAAAAAAAAAAAAAAAAAAAAAAGATGAAAACAAAACAGGGGCGCCTGGATGGCTCAGTCGGTTGAACATCTGACTTCGGCTCAGGTCATGATCTCGGCAGTTCGTGAGTTTGAGCCCACATTGGGCTCTGTGCTGACAGCTCGGGGCCTGGACCTCAGCTTTGGCTTCTGTGTCTCCCTCTCTCGCCCCTCCCCCACTTGTGGTCTGTCTCTCTCTGTCTCTCAAAAATAAATAAATGTAAAAAAAAAAATTTTTTAAACCAAACTTCCAAAACTGACTCAAGAGGAAACAGAAAATCCAAGTTGAAGAGCTCAAAGTTGCAATCAAAAAACTATGCACAAGGGAAAACCCAGACCCAAAGTGCTTCACATGTGAATTCTACCAAACATTTAAAGAAGAACCAATACCAATTCTTCACAAACTCTTTAAAAAACTGGAAGAAGAACAAACACTTCCCAACTCATTGTATGAGATCCTTATTACCTTGATACCAAAACCAGACAAAGACATTACAAGAGAAAAAAAAAACTAAAGACCAATATCTCTTATGAATAGAGATGCAAAAACCTTTGACAAAATACTAAAAAATAAAGCCAGCTACATGTACTAATAATTATGCACCATGACCAAATGGGATTCTCCCCAGGAATGCTGTTTTCACACCTGAAAATCAATTAGTTTAATCCATTCTATAATACAATCCATATCAAAGAACAAAAATACAAAAACCACATAATCATCTCTATAGATGCAGAAAAAGATTTAACAAACTCCAGCCATATCTCATGATTTAAAAAACACTCAACAAATTAGAAATAAAAGAAAATGCCCCTGACAAAAAGTATCACCAAAAAACCCCACAGCTAACATCATGCTTAGTGGTAAAAGACTGAATGCCTCCCCTAAGGTCAAGAACAAGATTAGGATTTCTGCTCTGGCTACTTCAAGTCAACATTATACTGGAGGTTCCGGCCAGGACAATTTGTGGGGAGGGGGGATTAAAAAAAACACTCAGGTTGGAGAGGAAGAAGTGAAACCATATTCACAGGTTATATGATTTTGTATAGAAAATCCTAAAGAATCCCTTAAAAAACTATTAGAACTAATGAGTTCATCATGTTGCAGGATAAATCTCCAATATACAAAAATAATTGTATTTCTATACACTGGCAATGAATAATCTAAAAATGAAGTTAAGAAAACAATTTCATTTAAAGAAATCCATTTCTTCCATAGAAAAGATTAAAATACTTAGGAATAAATTTTACAAAACACACTCAGAAAACTACAAAACCATGTTGAAATAAATTAAAGAAGATCTAAATAAACAGAAAGACATTCCATGCTCATGGATCAGAAGACTCAATATCATTAGGATAGTAATACTCCCCAAATCAATCTATAAATTCAATGCAACCCCTATTAGAATCCCAGCAGATTGCTTTTTAGAAATTGATAGACTGATCCTAAAACCCAGGGACCCAGAATAGCCAAAGTAATCTTGAAAAAGAACAACACAGAAGACTCACACTTCCCAATTTTAATATTTACAACACAAAGCAACAGTAATCAGAATAGTGTGGTACTAGCATAAAGACAGTCATATGTATCAGTGAAATAGAATTAAGAATCCAGAAATAAACCCACACATCTATGGTCAAGTGAGTTTTGATAGAGTTGCCAAGATCATTCGGTGGGGAAAGAACAGTCCTTTCAACAAATGCTTCTGGGACAATTGGATAGCCACATGCAAAGGAATGTAGTTGGACCCTTACCTCATACCCAATATAGAAATTAACTCAACATGGATGAAAGACCTACCTGAAAGAGCCAACGCTATTAGACTCTTAGGCGAAACATAGGGGCAAATCTTTATGACCTTGGATTCGGCCATGAATTATTAGGTACGACACAAAAGCAAAAGTCATAAAAGAAAAAATAAATAGACTGTATCAAAATTTTACACTTTTGTGCAAAATGAAAGGACAACCCACAGAATGGGAAAAATATCTCAAATCATATCTGATAAGGGACTTGTATCAAGAACCTATAGGGGCGCCTGGGTGGCTCAGTGGTTAAGCAGCCGACTTCGGCCCAGGTCATGATCTCGCGGTCCGTGGGTTCGGGCCCCGCATCGGGCTCTGTGCTGATGGCTCAGAGCCTGGAGCCTGTTTCAGATTCTGTGTCTCCCTCTCTCTGACCCTCCCCCGTTCATGCTTTGTCATTCTCTGTCTCAAAAATAAATAAACGTTAAAAAAAAAATTAAAAAAAAAAAGAACCTATAAACAACACTTACAACTCAATAAAAAGACAGATAATCCAATTTTTAAATGGTCAAAGAATCTGAACAGACATTTCTCCAAAGATGATAAAGCAAATGACCAATAAGTACATGAAAAGATGCTCAACATCACTAGTCATCAGGGAAATCAAATCAAAACCACAATGAGATGTCACTTCATATCCACTAGGCTGGCTATAATCAAAAAGATAAGCAGTGACAAGGACATGGAGAAATCATAACCTTCGTACGTTACTGGTGAGAATGTAAAATGGTATAGCAATGTTACAGGTTGAATTGTGTCCCTCTAAAAAGATATGCTGAGGTCCTAATCCCCAATACTTGAGAATGGGGACCTTATTTGGAAGTAGGTTCTTTATAGAGATAATCAAGTTAGGATGAGGTTATTGTTATAGGTCTTAATCTAACATGATTGATGTCTTTATAAAAATTTGGACACAGAGATAGCCACAGAGGGAAGATAATGTGGAGACATACAGGGAAAATACCACATGAAGACAGGATTGGAGTGATGGATCTATAAGACAAGACATGCCAGAGATTGCCAGCAAACCACCAGAAGCTGGGAAGAGGAAAAGGATTTCCTCTACAGCTTTCAGAGGAACATGGCCCCGTCAACACCTTGACTTTGGACTTCCAGCCCCTAGAACCGTGAGACAATAAATCTCTGTTGTTTTAGGTCACGGGTTTTGGTACTTTGGTATAGCAGATCTCGAAAACTAATATAAGCTACTTTGAAAAACAGCCTAGCAGTTCCTCAAAAAGTTAAACAGGGTCACCATATGACCCTGCAATTCCACTCCTAGGTATATACAGTTGACCTTTGAATGAGGGGGTTAGAGGCACCAATAGCCGGCACATGAAAATCCCCATATAACTTTTGATTCCAAAACAACTTAACTACTAATAACCTACTGTTGACTAGAAGCCTTACCAATAACATAGTCAACCAACACGTTTTTTACTCAAAGTTAGCACACATTTTATATAGCGTATGTATTATATACTGTAGTCTTACAATAAAGTAAGCTAGAGGAAAGAAAATGTTAATTAAAAAATCATAAGGAGAAGAAAATACATTTACAGTACTGTACTATAAAAATCTATAAGTGGACCCGTGCAGTTCAAACCTGTGCTGTTCAAGGGCCAACCGTATACCCATGAGAAATGAAAACATATGGTCACAAAAAGACTTGTACGTGAATATTCATGACAGCATTATTCATAATAATCAAAAGATGGAAACAACCCAAATATCCATCAACTGATGAACGGATAACCTCACATAATGGAATGTTATTCAGACATAGAAAGGATGTGCCTTGAAAACATTATGTGAAACGAAAAAAGCCAATCATTAAATGAACACCATACATTCTATTATTCCATTCATATGAAATCTCCAGAACAGGGAAATATGTAGAGACCGAAAGTAGATCAGTGGTTGCTAAGGGCTGGGGCAGGGGTGGGGGGAAAGGATAGAGAGACTGAGAAGTGACAGCTATAATGTACAGGTTTCTTTTCAAGGGGACAAAAAGGTTCTGATGTTGATGGTCACAGAACACTGAATATGCAAAAAACAAAAAACTATCACTTTAAATGGGTGAATTGTATGGTATGTGAATTATACCTCAATATACTTGTTACCAAAGAGAGAGAGAGAGAATGACCAAGAGGGAAAGGATGGAGAGAGGTCTCCAGAAGCTGCAGACCACTGGTTTTCAAATCTGGTCGCAAAGAGGACTCGCCTGGCAGGCTTTTACTTAAATCAACTTTATTGAGACAGAATTTACATAAACACATCCCTTTTAAGCATATAGTCCAATGAGTTTGACAGATGGATACATGTGCATAACTACCACCACAACAAAGATAAAGAACATTTCTATCACCCAAAAAAAGTTCCCTCACACCCTTTTGCAGTCAGTCTTCCTACCACCCCCGGGGCCAGAAAACTACTAATCTGCTTTTTGCCACGACAGCTTCATACTTTCCAGAATTTCATAAAAATGGAATCAGCCAGTGTGTACTTTTGTGTCTGGCTTCTTTCACTCAACAGTGTTTTTGACATTCACCTCCAGTGCTATGCGGAACAATGGTTCACTCCTTTTCGTTGCTAAGTAGTATTCCATTGGGCCATTATATCACAATTTCTGCATTCACCTGTTATTGAATATTGGGGTTTCCCCAGGTAGGGGCTACTGTGAATAAAGCTGCTATGGATATGCACGCATTTTTGTGGACATGTTTCCATTTCTCTTGGGTAAATACCTTGGAGTGGAATTGCTGTGTCAGGGAGCAACCGTGTATGTTAACTTAATAAGGAACGGTCTGTTTTCCAAAATGGTTGTACCATTTACACTCCCACTGCTAGTTGCCACTTTTAAAAATCCCAATGCCCAGGTCATGTCGCAAGCCAATTAAATCAGACTCTCTGGGGAGAAGGACCCAGGCATCATTATTGCCCCTAGGTGATTCTAATGCACAGACAAGGTCTTGAAAGCCAGTGCTACAATCTCAGGTGCCTTGGGGCCAGCAAACAAGCAAAAGACACATTATATTCACCTGCACCATTTCCTGATGCCTCCTTGATAATGGAAAGAAGAGAAGAAAACATAGGCAAGCATCTAGTCTCGAGTCAGCTGTGTTGGTCTTCCAGATTCTCCCCACCTTTCATGAGTTAGGAGAAGGCGGAAGGAATGTAAAATAATAAATATTGGGGCACCTGCGTGGTTCAGTCGGTTAAGCACCTGACTTCAGCTCAGGTCATGATCTCATGGTTCCTGAGTTCGAGCCCTACGTCAGGCTCTGTGCTGACGGCTCAGAGTCTGGAGCCTGCTTTGGGTTCTGTGTCTTCCTCTCTCTGTGCCCCTCCCCAGCTTACATTCTGTCTGTCTGTCTCTCTCTCCCTCTCAAAAATAAATAAAACATTAAACATAATAATAATAATAATAAATATTAGCAACTTTTTGACCACTTGATTTTGAGCTTGGCATTACAGTTGGGTCATCACTCTCAGTGCTCACAAGAGTCCTACAGGATAGGCCCTACTATAATCCCCATGATACAGATGAGCAAATGGAGCTCACAGAGGTAAAGCAACTTGCCCAAGATCACGCAACCAATTATCCACGCAGTCAGGATTTAAACTCAATATTCTGCCTCCAGGGCCAGAGAAGACTCAATGGGTCCCAAGGCATGAAACACACCCACCCCCCACAACCCTCAGTCCAACTATACCCGGGACAGCAGGAGAATTCTCCAAGCCTCCAACACAATTGTGAAGGAAAGCCGCAGGTGTGTTTATGAGAGAGTGGTAAAGGTGGTATATAATATGACTGAAAGGTGGGGGTTAATTATGGGATTTCCTTTCCTTTCAAGCTTAAAGGACGGGATTTAAACCCCTTTGGGACAGGGGAGGAGACCAAGTCATTGCTGGTGCTCGGGACAGGGAAGAGCCAGGGTCTGGGAAGAGGGAAGGAGAGAGATAAAGAAGCAGGAGGTGAGTGGGAGCTGCCTGAAGGCTGAGGAGTGGGCAGTTTGCCTGCCCGGCTGCCTGGTCCTTTCATTTAACTCTTCTCTGGCCTGGGAACGGGTGAGGAGCACTTTGCTGGAAGGAGCCGCTCTCTTCAGCGGGGACGGCTATTTCAAAACAAGGAGCAAACCAGGAGTGAGAAAAGCATTTCTCAAAAATGTATCTGGGGATTAGGGAAACCGTGTGGGCTATGCAGGTACTCTGTATTATCACGGCAACTATTCCATAAATCTAAAACAACTCTAAAATTACAAGTTGCCTTTAAAGTGATAGATAAATGGGGCGCCTGGGTGGCTCAGTCAGTTGAGTGTCTGACTTCAGCTCAGGTGGTGATCTCAATGGTTCGTGAGTACGAGCCCACATCAGGCTTTCTGCTGTCAGTGCAGAGCCTGCTTCGGATCTTCTGTCGCCCTCTCTCTCTGCCCCTCCCCTGCTCGTGCTGGCGCTCCTCTCTCTCTCTCTCTCTCTCTCTCTCTCTCATTCTCTTCCCTTCTCACCTGCTTCCCACCCATGGGTCCAAGGGCAGGGCCAGAATCATGTAGAAGACCACTGGCCCTTAGCCAAGTTGGTTACCCTCCCCAGGCCTCAATTTGGGATCTATAAAATAGGACTACCAGGAGTCCAGCCCACATCACAGAACCGAGAAGATGAGTGGAAACGTTTTGTGTGTTGCAAAGATCTGTGTAAATCCAGATGATTCAATGTTCATAGCACGTCTGTTCATAATAGCCCCAAACTGGAAATCACCCAAATGGCAATCAACAGTGGCATGGATAAACAGGTTGTGGTTTATTCATGTGCTGGAATACAACACAGCAATCAAGAAGAATGAACCGCTACAGTGTGCACGCACACAGATGAGCCTCCCAGACCTAATGGTGAGTGAAATAAGTCAGGAGCAAGAGTCAACATACTGTAGGAGTCAATTCGTATGCAGTTCAAACAGAGGCAAGTAACCTGGGATGGTACAAGTAAGACTAGAAATTACCTTTGGGGGATACTGACTTGGAGGGGTGCATAAGGGCACTTCTGGGTGCTGGAAATGTTCTGGATCTTGATCTGGTTCATATATAGGTACAGACTTATCAATGTATGCTTGATGGTACATAACTTATACCTCAGCTAGAAAATGTAAATGACTAAAATTACTATGTGGAGTCAGTCTCTGTTGGAAGGTAAGAGGGCTTTTGGAGGGAAATTATGAACCCATTTGCTACTCCTTCTTTCCTGCTCTCACACCCTCCCCTCACCACCCCCCTCCATAGCCTCTCTCTAAATGGGAACTTCTTGTCCCTCAACATTCCTTGATTCTATTCCTTTACTCCTTCATTGGAACCCCTACCTCTAGAATAGTGGGGTCAGGCACTATTCTAGAAACTTGAGGGTGCAACCTAACTCTCAGCCCTCCTTTGTGCAGTAAACAGGTATTTAACATATACTTTGAGGCCGCTCCTCTACCAACACTAAGCATTTTCTCTCAAGCAGGTCCAAGTGGTAAAGAGCTGGCAAAGAATATCTGGAATAGATAACCCTTCTCCGCCTGTGGTTCAAGAAAGGAGAAAGCTGTCTACTAGGTGCTGGTATCCATTTATTCCTCTACAACAGAGCTCACATAGCTGGAAGGCAGCAGGGGTAGAGTTGAAACCCAGGTATGTCTGACTCCTACATCTCTGCCCTTCCCAACGCTCTCACAGCCCCCCAGGAGCCAGATCCACCGTGCCTTCTCTCTGGGCATCTGTACGGTCAGCCTCCAAGGTGGCCCCCACTGATTCTTGCCTCCAAGTATTCGTGTCTTTATATCGCCCCCCCCCCCCACAATGAAGATGACTTATGCAACCAATAGGATATTGTACAAATAACAGTATTTGTCTTCCAAGGCTAGGATATAAAAGACATTGTGACTTCCACCTTGCTCTGCCTTGAATTACCCATTTTGTGGAAGCCAGCCGCCATGTTGTAAGGACACTCAAGCAGCCTAGGGAGAGTGCCATGTGGTGAGAAATTGAGACCTCCTGCCAACAGCCAGCCCCAAATTGCCAGCCACATGAATAAACCACCTTGGAAGCAGCTCCTCTAGCCTCAGTCGGACTTTCAGATAAGTGCAGCCCTAGCTGACATCTTGACCGCCACCCCATGAGAGACTCCAGGCCAGAATCAGCCAGCCAAGCCACTCCAAACTTGCTGACCCATGGAAGCTGTATGAGATAATAAATGCTTGTTGCTGCTTTAAGCTACTAGATTTGGGGGCTGTTATATCATATTGCTTCATATAAATAAGATAGCCCCTCTCAGCTCAGAGCCATGGGTTCATGCTGCAGGAACAGTCTGGAAGGTGGCATGTTAAGGGGTCCAGAATGATCCACTCACCAGAGGGGTAGCCAGCATGGGCTGAATTTGAGAGGACAGGAGAGGACACACATCAACAAGAAATCCCCAGCATGTGCGAGAAGGACTGTGAAATAAGAAATCAAGCAAAGCAGAAATCCTGGCACCTTCCTACCTAGAAATTTCTTACACACTCCATCTATCTCAGTAAATGGAACCACGTGGCCAGTTACTCTGGCCAAAAACCTGGGAGTCATCCTTGAGCCCATTCTCTCTCACATACCCAACATCTCATCCATCAGCCAAGCTCTGGGCTCTACCCCAGAATGTATCCCAGACCTGGCCCCTTCTCACTGCTTTTCCTGCAAGCACCACGGCCTAAACCACCAGCCCCCTTCACCTGGCCAACATCCGCAGCCTGTTGACCCATCTCCCTACCCTACACTTGTGCCTGTTCAAGGCCAGAGGAGTCTTCTCAGAATAGAGATCAGATCATGTGGCATGTGCTCAGAACACTCCAGGGCTACTATTCTCCAGCAAGGCATGGCCTTCTTTCAAGCATAATAAGCTCATCTCACCTCAGGGCCTTTGCACTTGCTCGTTCAATCTTCCAGATCATCATGTAACATCATCATTTGGGTCTCACCTCATGCAATACTTCCTCTGAATTTTCCGGGGCCACACTAACATAATCACTCTCTAACCCACTGCTTTAGCTCATTTCCTTCATAACATGTTTACCTATTTACTGCCTGTCTCCCCCAGAAAAGTGTCAGTCCCATAAGGGCAAACACCTTATCTATCTTATTCACTTCAAAACCAGTGTCTGTCTCTTGATGTCAGCTCAGGCCATGATCTCACAGTCACGAGATTGAGCCCCACATCAGGCTCCATGCTGTGTATCAAGCCTGCTTGGGATTGTCTCTCTCTCTCCCTCTCTCTCTGCCCCTCCCCCACTCATACTTGGTCTGTCTCTCTCTCTCCCCCCCCCAAAATAAATAAATAAACATTTTAAAAAAACAGTGTCTTAAAATAAATGTGTTTCTTACAAAAAAAAAAAAAAACAGTGTCATATGGAAAGAGTTCAATAAACATTTGTTTAATGAATCCTGTCTAGAGGTAAGGGGGTGGATGAAATGACCTCCAAGTTGATCTGGCTGTAAAATCCAGAGGACAGAGCTCTGCTGTGTGCTCTGGGGCTCACATCGCCCTTCCCAGCAGAGGAAAAGGCAGGGCGGTAGTAAGAGCTGTGGTTTTAGGGGAAAGACTTGCCAGCTGGGTGGAGCTCACACCACCGGTGGGTCCCATTTCCTACAGAGGAAAATCCTCCAAAAAGCTCCTTCTGTCTGCCTGGCCACTGCCCTGCCGGGCCACCTCTACCCTCTCAGTTGTCGTCCTTGGCTGGGCAGAGCAGGACTGCCGCAGCCTGGTGGATTCTGAGCTTCCAGTATTTTCAAGAATTACCAGGCAGGCTACACCCCCCAGAAGTCATCTTTGGCATCCCTCTGTCACCCCACAGGAGGCTGCTGCATAATAGGGAACCCTCTTCTGTCACACCTCCGGACCTCTTTCAGCCCCTGTTCACCCAGACTCAGACCCTTCATTGCCAGTATGTTCGTCCCCTTATCCTAGTTGAAGGAATCCGCTGCCATAAGAGATGGAAAGCAAAGACGGAGGGGCAGGTAAGGATTAAGGAACGTCAGCAAGATCAGATATTTAGAAGGAAGCACAAAGGTCCAGGGACAAAGATGGGTGACGAGTTACACTGTGAGACCTTGGCAAAGTCATCCAACCTCTGGATGCTTCAGTTTGCTTATTTGTAAAACAAGGAGATCTTTCAGCCTGCTTTATGCGGTGATGGAATTAAAAGAATAAAATCGGACAATGCACTGAAGTGCTTTCTAAAGCCTGAAGCACTGTACAAACATCCATTGTTATTAAGAGAAGCAGGTGCAGAAAGCAGGAGAGAAAGGGAGTAGACAGGGAGGAGGGAGGAAACAAAGGTTCTGGAGTTAAGGGTGGAAAAGCTCTGCTCTGGACGAAGAGAACAAGGAGGGAGATGGAGGGAGGAGCAGAAACCCACTGCCCCCACCTGAAGAAGGCAAGGCTGGGAGAGTCAGAAAAGCAGAAGGCACCTGGAGGGGCAGGACCGTCCACCTGTGCCCATTGCGAGCCGGGCCGTTGGCACCTCTGCTACGAGGGCACTCCCCCTCCCCCACCCCCACCCCCACCCCCGGAGTTCACACACAGATGGGGAGATGCCCCCAGCAAGGCCATGTACCCTGCTTGAGCAAGGTCACTCCGGAAGAAGTGGATTCCCTTGCAGACCTGCCTGCTCCAGGGGCACCCTTCCCCAAAACAACAGTTGGCTCTTGGAGCTACCAACTGATAATAATCAATTACTCTGCTCTTGAGCACCTGCCTTATGTCAGGCACTGGACTGCGTGCTTCACACGCATTATCCCATTTTATCCTCATAACAACCTTTTCTTACCCCATACCCTTGAGAATAAAACAGAGGCTCCGGGAGGTTAGATGCCTTGCCCAAGGTCACTCAGTAAATAAAGAAGCAGAGCACGAGATGTACTGGATCCTGGGCCTCAACTGCCCAGTACTTCTTTTTGAGACATCCTTCCTCCTGCTTCCATTCAAGGAACTCCTTCCTGAAAGATCAGGTGTGAACGGCAAAGGTGGGGTGAGAGGGCAGGGAGGATGTAAGTAATGATGGGGGACAATGCAGAGATGGGCTGTGTAACAGGTAAGGCAGGGCATTTCCACCTCCAGAGAGCTGAGCCCATCTGACAGAACAGCTGCTCTCCCAAGTATTCCATCATAATCCATTACTCCAAGAAGCCAACTCGTGATCCATCACTCCTCGGTCCAGGCCCGAGAGGATGCAGCAGGGCTCCAGCCAACCTGGCCAACCAGGACCCAGCAGTCCCTCTGACCTTCTTGCCTCAGTTTTCCTCTCCCACCAAGACCAGCCCTGAAACACTGATGGGGAAACTGAGGGCCAAAGTGCCACCTGGCCAATAAAGAGAGTGGGATAGTCTCGCAGGAGATTCCAGACCCAGGGAAACCCTGACCTCCAAACTCATCCCCACTTCTACCTACCCCGTTTTCCCGCCCTCGGGCTCTTTTGACTGTGGCCCCCATCCCGAGTTTTTCCAGATTGCCCCAATTGGGCCAACCAGGGCTCTGCGCGGCCCATGGGATAACTGAAACGCGTCGTCCTCCTCCTCCTCCTCCACTCCCACAAGCACACCCCCCCCCCCAACCAAGGGAAATGCCTTCAGAAGCCCCTCCCTCGGAGCTTGGTCCCCGCCAGCCACGTTCAGGAGCTGCGGAGACCCCGCGCGCGGCCCCCATCCAGAGCCCCCTCCCCCTCCCCCGCCCCCCTCCCGCCAGTCCCGGCCCTCGCCTTCACCTTGACCCGGGCCGCTCCCGGCCCCAAAGCTTAGCATAAACAAAGAGCAGGGCAGGGGACGACCCGCGCACCGCCCCCGGCCCGCCGGCGCCCCGGGCGCCCCCCGTGCCCCCGCTCCCGTCCCAGAACCCGAACCAGTCCCGTCCCCGAGCCCCCCGCAGAGCCAGGCGGCCCGCGGCCCCTTACCTTGGCCTGGCATTTCCGATGACAGGAGAAGCTGCAGACTGTGAGAGGGCGAGACACAGAAAGAAAGTTTAGCCGCGAGGTATGAAATGGAAACTCCGGCGAATCTCCTCCCACCCCCGCCCGCACTCCGCGCTTGGGAGGGAAGGAGGGAAGGAGGGAAGGAGGGAAGGAGGGACGGAGGGAAGGAGGGAAGGAGGGACGGAGGGAAGGAGGGAAGGAGGGACGCAGGGAGGAGGCGGCGGAGGGGGGCCGCTGCCGCAGCTCCCCGGGGCCCGCGGGGTGGGAACGCCGGGGACTGCGGACCCTCCGGCCGGGAGGCACCGAGCCCCCATCACCAGAGCCCCTGGGGCAGGCCTGCGAAGGTGGGAGGAACAGGAGGAGGGGAGGGGGGGACAGACTCCCCCGCTGGATCCCTGCCAGGGGCAGAGGTGGCCCGGACCCAGGCCCCATGCCAGCCGCGCCAAGGAATAACGGGGGCCTTCTCCCCTTACACACACACACACACACACACACACACACACACACACACACACACACGTGTGCGCGCGCGCGCACGCTCCAGGAAGGCAGTCGGCACCCCAGGAACCACAATCGCACTCACTCTCCTCCAGAGAGGGACACACGGACCCGATTTACAGTCCAGGAGAAGACCGGTGCACACATACATTCGCATTTACACCCATACACACACAGACTCACCCATAACCACTTATACCCGTACACTCAGCCAGACTTGCAAACATAACCATATGTACACATATAGCCTCACACACACTCACACTCATGCCCAAGGGAAACCTCTGACTCAGGGACACCAACACACAGCCTGACACGGACGTGTAGACACAGACATATGGACAGATGCTCATACAGGCTCACAAACTTCTTGTCCATCATTTGAAACATACACACACACACACACACACACACACACACACACACAAAGGACTTAATTCTGCCCTCCCACTACCAGAAGCTGGAATCAAATTTCCTCTGGGGTTCCCTCTGTCTGGAATGTCCCAGCCCTGCCTGCCCCACCCACAGGGCCCTTCGCCCTGGGGTTTGCTGGTCCCCTCCCACCAAGTCCCACAGATAGAGTGAGGGGTCTCCTGAGCTGAGCTCCTACACGGACTTGACCTTATTTGCTACCCACGACCTGCTGAGACAGTGGGTTAGCAGCACTGGTTAGAGAACAGGGGTCAGGGAGGCAGGGGAGCTGCTGCAACCCCAAATCCTTGGTAGCCACAGCCAACTGCCCTGACCTCTTGGATCCACAGTTCCTCTAATCCTTTTCTGTCTTTGAGCCAACTTGATTCTCAGCAGAATGCAAAAGGGGAGACTGAGGCACAGAGGAAGGCCCAGAGTTGCCAAAAGAGGCTCTGGGGCTCTCCATACCAAGGCTTCTGATTGGTCCGTGGGAGTGGAAGTCCAGAGGCACAATGTGTGGAGCCTAGGATTCAACCTTGGCTATTGGCCCTCCTCACCTGGGACCTTGTTCTCCCAGAACCTAGTCCTGGCCCCAGCTCAGGCGTGTGACTCAGCTGCTGCTGCACAAGGCTTTCCTGACCCCACCAGCCACCCAGCCCAGCTCAGGGACTTCTCCGCCCCTGGCCACACCAAGACGTATCCACCCCTGGCCACCCAAAACAAGTCATGCCCATCTGCTAGCCTTTCTGCTTCTCTGTCTCCCCACTCTCACTACCCCAGCGTGGCAACTCCCCTTCAGACTCCCCAGCCCCACCTCCACACCTTCTTTTCTGGCCTCAGAATATGGAATTGAGAAAGCCTCAGGCTGAGTGTGGCCTGAGCTCTGAAGGCCTTTCCAGCCAGACCGGCCCCCCACTGGGCCACTACCTCCAGCCTGAAGGAGCTTTCCCCTTCCTCTGCTAATCAAATCCCAGGCCTTCAGGAAAAAGTCCTGGGCCCCTCATCTGGAGGCCTCCCTCACTGTTCCCTACCTCCTTGCAGGTATCACCAGAGAGAGCATGTTTCCCATCACTTCCTTGGTTCCTACAGCTGTGGGCTCCTTCAAAGGAAGGATCTCTCTCTCTCTCTCTCTTTCTCCCTCCCTCTCTCTCTCTCCCTCTCTCTCTCTCTCTCTCTCACACACACACACACACACACACACACACACGCACACTACACAGTGCCTGGTATACAGCAGAGGTTTAACAAATGATTGATGAGTTGGACCTGACTGAAGATCTCCCCTGGAATCTATGTACACCCCCATTTAATCATTCCCACCCCACTCTCAGCCTTTCCCTGAGCCATACTCTGCCCCCAACAGTTAACTATCCATTAAAATGGATCCCTAAGTATCCAATCTGGGCCTCCTGATCCCAGTCTAGATACCAACAGCCAGGATTCCATCTTCCTCCAGTATCATACTGCATACCTGACAGTTCACAGAATGCACCAAACTCTTGCCTGCCTCAGGACCTTTGCACTTGCTGTTCTGGCTGCCTGGAACACTCTCCCTCACCCCAGCCGTCTATTGTTCCCCAAGCCAAATCCTTCTCCTACTTCTAGAATCCACCGAAAGCCATCTATCTCCCCAAAGAGGCTTTTCTGACCACCCAAATTACATTAGGTACTTCCAATATTCTTTCTCAGTGGTACCCTGATAATTTCCTTCTTAATACAGTTCACAGTCTGAAGTCAACGTGGGCAATTCCTGCTCATTTATGAATAGTGCATCTCCCTACACTAGACTCACCAGGACAAGGAGCATGCCTGTCTCATTCGCACCATATCCCCAGTAGCTAGAACGGTATCTGCTCCAGCCCACAACAGCAAACAGCAGCTTTGTGCAAATTAGAAAAAGGCTTACCCTCTGAGCAAACCAACCCCTTGGACACACAGCTGAGTAGAGTATCTTTGTGGAAATGGCAAGGAGGTGCCCCCTCTCCAGGCAGACCCCACTCTGTACCTGAGTGTGTGGTTTGGAGAGCAAAGAGTGGCTGCTTCCAGGGCTCCCTCGGGTAGGCGCCCTTGGCAATGAACAGCCTGCATGACCATACAGGGCAGCCCCGCCTATCACACAGTGGGCAGACACTCCACAAATGCCCTTGAATGGAGGGCAGATGGAGAAATCATCGGGCAACTGCAGTACAGTGTTCTGAGGGCTCCCTGAGTGCTGGAATGCAGAGAACTTGCCCTTGAAAGCTCTACAGTGGGGAGCAAGGGAAGACCTCCCCCAACCCCCCAGAGCCCAGAAGACAAAGGCTCGGCAAACTCAACTCAAGTGGCAGGTTCCAAGCAGCTCTGCTGAGAGCTTTTGACACCTTAGGAGCACCTGCCCACCACTCCCCAAGGAGGCCCTCTTGCCCTGAGTGCCCTCCAGGGACTGTGCACTCACAAATTTGTCACCCCTTCTCAGCAACCCCCCACACACCCTGGGCAGTATTTCCTACTCTGACTTGCACATCCCCTCTGCTGTAATTTGAAACTTGAGCGTGACATTCTGCTGGCTTCTCACTTCCCAGATCAATGGCACCTCCCGGAACCCTCTCCCACAACGAACAGGGCTGCTTTATACACCCAACTGAATATCATCGAAAGGCTGCTGTGTGACCTCTGGGGCTCAGTCATCAAAGGCACTGTGGCTTCAGCCCTGGTCTCTTGGATCACTTGCTGGGGCAGAAGCGAGTCCCGATGCCACGAGGCGCTATAGACAGGGCCACGCGAGGAACGGCCGCGGCCCCCTGCCACCGGCCTGCACCCATTTGTCAGGCACAGGCCCAGGCCACCTGGCAAGTGGATCCTCCAGGCCCTGTCTGTCAGGCCCTCCGATGACTACCGCCCTGGCCGCAGCTTCATGAGGGACCCAGGGTCCAAACCACCCAGCTAAGTCACACGGGAACCCCTGACCCTCAGAAACTCTGTGACATAATAATTGCATATTTATTGTAAATTGCTAAGTCGGGGGATGATGTGTTAAGTAGCTACAGATAAACAACACAGAAACCAGGGCACAGGATCCCTCAGAAAGCAAGAGGCTAAAGGCTGTTGCTGGGAATTGAGGCCAGAGGCCATCTTCTCAGTCCTGCCTTGCGTCCTGGGACCAGCATGCTCCTCCCCGTAACCCCTTCTCCCCTCTCCTTACCCTACAATACGATTAGTCATCCTGTCCCAGAAAGTAACTCCAAAGAGGCAGTTGGGTCACCCTTTTCCTGCCAGCCCCCCACCACTGCACCAGTTCGGGCCAATTATCCTTCCCTGGGCCCCGTCTCCCCTCCAGCCTTGTCCCCCTTCAATCCACAGAACCACAGGCCATTCTCGAGTGCAAACCAATCGCATTTATACTCCTTCTTAGAAACACCTGGTCCAGCACCTCAGCACGCTTATAAGGCCCCGCACAGGCAGGTCTTGTCTTGGCCTCCAGCCACTGCCCCAAAAGAGATCTGTTGCTGCCACAGTGAACTCCCCCAAAGGACATTGAGGCTAGTAGGCCTGAAATGGTGAACTCATATACATCCTCTGAGGCCCAGTTCAAAACGCCCCTCCCTAGATGATCAGGCACTCAAAGGCTCCTCCTCTGTGCTCCCAGGCAGGTCCTGTTCAACTTGGCAGCTTGGTATCCTGCCCCTTCTCCTAGCACAGGGTCTGACATACAGATGGGGCTCAACACACGTGGAGTACACTTAAAACTGGAAAGATTCTCCCCAGCCCAAACCACTGGGACTGGGGCTGATGTTCCAGGGCAATGAGGCAGACACAAGAGAGGGTAGGTGAGCCCTACTTTTCAGCTCAGTTCCTGCTGGGAAAGGGCAAATAGGGACCGTGGTCAGTGCTTTCCGAGTGTGTCAGTACAAATACTACCTACGATCCAACCTGGTCCAGCTCTCCATCTGCCCACTTACCTACCTGGCTGCGTGTAGACTGGCTCTCAGCTCAGATGTAGATCATGCTCTGTGACCTGGAACAAGTTACTTAACCACTCTGAGCCTTAATTTCCTCATCTATAAAATGGGGGCAATAACCGTATCTACTTTACAGGGTTGTTATGGGAATTAACTGACTCCCTATATGTGGGCGACCCACAGCATAGCAGCTTTTCATCCCTGCTGTTATTATACTGGAGAGCCCCCAACTCCTAGTCAGGAGGCCCGGCTTCCGGTCCCAACTGCCATCATATAGTTGTGTGACGTGAGGCAAGTAAGTCATTCCCACTCTCTGGTCCCCACCACGCCCTGCTGACTCACACTCATTTGCCTACATTACCCCTGAAGTTCCCTACGTCACTGAGCCCTGGAACAGATGGTCCTCAAGCCCTCTTCCAGCTGTGACAGTCTGGGTTACCCACCGGTCTCCCCACCAGTCACCACCTGTCTCTTCCTCCCTCCAGCGAACAGCAAAGAAAGCGGGGGAAGCCCAGGTTCCAACCCTGCGCACATCCCACACACTGGAGGAAACACCCAGCCTGTGATTGACATGGATGCCCACACCACACTGTACCACACCTCACTGAGGGTCAAGGGCAGGAATACACCACCCTTCCCGGCCTGATGTCCTCTACGCTTGAGTCCTTCCCAAATGCACATCTCAGGATCAACCCCACCTGAGCGAACCGTGGCCCTCCCCAGCTCCCACAGAAGACAGTGGCCTCTGAAGCCAGTGACTCTGCAAGATGAAGCCCCCTGGGGAGTGATCCCATCAAACCAAAGCTCCGTGCAGCCCCGAGAGTCCCATCTCTGCCCATGGGTGTCAACAGTGACCCCCACACAGCAGGGCACCTCCCCTGCCTTCCAGGCTCCTGATACACCAGCTGGTGGCCTAAGAGGGAGCTGAGAGCCCCATAGTGTAGAGGGGTCCATAGGTTACCTTCTGGGGTGGAAAAATGCACCCCCAACCCCAGCCCTCAGCCAGCTCCCGCCTCACTGGCTCACTGGGCTGCCAGGACTCTGTCCTGAGGTGGCTTCCTGCCTCTCAGGAACACAGGAAGCCAACATTGTTGGGATCTAAATGGCCTTTTCCTCCTGGCCTCGGCTTGGAAAATGAGCACATAGCCTCAGTGTGCACCTGACCCCAGCAATAACCGCCCACACCCCCAGTGGGCCTCAGCTTCTTCCCCAGCTGACAGAGTGACTAGCCCAGCCACCCACCTGCCCACCCAGCCTAACAGCCCTTCCCTGCTCTGCTGATCTCCATGGCCTTGGGCAGGCCATGGTACTCAAACAGTTGTTCAACATTATTCTAGTTGTTTCTATGAAGGGGTTTTTTTATGGATAAGAGTAACATTTAAATCAGGAGACTTTGAGTAAAGCACATTAACTTCCATAATGTGGGTGGGCCTCATCCAATCAGTTGAAGGCCTGAATAAAACAAAGACCTCCCCAAGCAGGAAGAAATTCTGCCAACAGACTAGTTTAGAACTTGAACTGCAATTCCCTGGGTCTCCAGCCTGATGACCTACTCTGCAGATTTTGGACTTGCCAAGTCTCTGTAACTGCATGAGCCAATTTCTTAAAACAAATTACCTACCTATCTCTATCCATCCATCAACTACCTACCTACCCGTCCATCCATCTATACACACATCCTGTTGGTTCTGTTTCTCTGGAGAACCCCAACTAATGCAAGGGATGGTCAGAGGTACGGGCGCCATGAGACTTTGAAGTTGAGCGAGAAGAAACTTCTAGATCATCCCGTCCAGTGCTTTTGAAACTTTCATGCGCATGGACTCCTTTGATATTGGTTACCATTCAGGAATGCTCATTCTGTACCAGGCTCTGTTCTGAGCCCTTTATGTGTACATATTATCTCATTTCATCCCCAAAGTAAGTCAAGGAGAGAGGTGTGTGATGTGTGTCATTCGAAAGGAGAGGTAACTGAGGCTCAGAGGGGTTATGCGACCTGCCTAAGTTCTCACTCGTAAGTGGCAGAGCTGGGATATGAATTCAGGATGCCTGGGCTAAGTACAAAACCACCATCCATTCTGCCTCCTGATATATTTAACTCCCACAACCAGAGCTTTTCTGATTCAAATGGGCAGGGGCTCCAGAGTCTCAGCCCCTCAAGCCTTCCCTTGGATTTCTCCTTTTTCCTACCTTCTCAGGCCCCTAAAGTATCTCAAAAAAAAAAAAAAATCCAGTTCCTTTGGAGAACAGTTTAGAACCTCTAATCCAGTCCAATCCCTCTTTTAGAGAAAGGGGAAAGTCAGGCCCAGAGAGGTTAAGTGTCTCACCCAAGCTCACACAGCCAGAGCATAGCAAGCCACGACAAGAACCTGGGGTCTTTCCACCCTACCAGGCTGCCTCCAATGATTCCAAAGAGGTCCTCAGAAACAGGGTGAAAGCTGTCATTGTCAGTGAAATAACAGAGGAGAACGAGCTCCCTGAAACAAGTTTTCCCCAAATCCAACCAGTAAGGGCTTCTGAGTAGGCCTGTCCCACTGAGAGGTGAATTGTCTTCCCCGGGTACATCCCACTCTGGGGAGGCAGCAGGCACCTCCCCTGCCTTCCAGGCTTGTCAGTGGCATTGAGAAAGGAGGTAGTCTAAAACTAGGCCCACACCGAGGCCCAGATGGCAATCCTTGGGCTCTGGAGCCGGCATTTTGGTCTCTCCTCTCAGCTTTCAGCCTAGCAGAAGGCTAGAGCCCTTTAGCAAGGCCCTAGACTCCCTAAAGCACTGCCCCCAAGGACCTGGGGGAAACCCACCATTTGACCTGAGGAACTCATAAACATCCCTCCAGACCCAGCCTCCTCCTGCCTTCCCTGATGAAGCCTAACAGGAAAATCTCTGCTAAGTCAGAGACAACCTTTCTCATACACCTCTGTGTCAGCTTGGCCACATGTTCTGTGATTGTCTCATGGCATGTCTGTCTTCCCAGGTCAGGGGCTGGGTTTCGGCACCAGTACCTGGTACAGCGTCCAGCCCAGAGGGCCCTTAGTTCACGACTGCCAGGTGGATGTCCTTGTGTATGCAGGAGGTGAGGTGGCAACCTACACTGGGAGACTTATCTAGCCTTTACAGACTCCAACAGAGGAGTTTTCCAGGCCCTCCCACTGGCCGGGGCTCAGGGAACATTCTTGGTCCAGCCCCTTCTCTACAGTTGAGGAAACTGAGTCCCGAGTGGTGACGTGATCTATCTGAGGTCATACAGCCTGTGAGTGGCAGGGCCAGACAGAGTGCCTGGACCGCTAACAAAGGCCTGGGGCCTCTTCTCCTCCCGTTGTCTCATCCATCTGTCTCCCTCACAGGGAGCCTTAGTCCAGAACACTGGTATTCATTTTACAGCCACACACAGAACCTCAGTGTTCCTCGCAGTAACCACCCCCCAGAGACGCAGGACAGGGTTTATTACTAATCCCATGGTACACAGGAGGAAACAGGCTCAGGGAAGGAAAAGACTGGTGACAGTCTCACAGTGACCTCTCTGCCTGTATATCAGTCATACTTATGCCCAAATGTCCTGCCACCTTCGTTCTTTGCCTGCATTGTCCATCTTTGAGTCTCCCCGTCCAGAACTAGACCCTAGGTTCCCTGACTCCTTTCCCCATCCCCATCATCGACCCCAACCCCTTCAGCCATAGTACATTAAACAGTGAAATGCGGAAGGCAGGGAGCAGAAGACTGGTCCAAGCTATAGAGCAGGTCAGCCAGAGGGAGACAGGACAAACGCCCCCATTTCTCCAGATCTAGGAAAGTGCCCTCACTTTCCATGCCTGCACTTGGAGTGCCCTCAGCACTGCAAGGAGACTGAATTCAGAGCCTTGATGTTCCATGCACCCCTCCACATTCATCACCCTCAGCCACTAATCCAGAGAATGACCATGTTGTGACCCCAGACTCGAAGACCAAAAAAGGAACCAGAGAGCACCACAAACCCTTCGGTTTGGGCTTGGTGAACAAAACATGACCTGGGTTTTAGTCCACAATCACCCCCTTAGCCGGGGAACAACCTGTACAACCATAGCTGGTGGCCGTGGATGGATGGGTGGGTGGGTGGATAAGGGGGTCTGTCCATCTTGTGCCACCTTCTGCTTCCAAAACACAGAGAGTTGGCCCACTCCTGTATCTCTCACCAGCAAGCCCAGTGGCTCCAACCCCATCCCCAGGCCTGGTGACCCCAACCCTCTGCTGAGAATGCACATCGTAGTCTCCTGTAGAGCTGGGAGTCTTCAATCCTCCCTTGCTGGGCCCAGCCCCAGCCCTTCCATGGCCCAGTCCTGACACCTGGTGGTGCCTCTGGGCTGCAGTCCTGGCTTTCTTCCCACTTCTCAATAACTCATTCAGAGCTGCCAAACCAGCCTGGCAGCTCACTGGCCACCTGCCCTCCACTCTGGTTCACACTGGCAGGGCCAGGCTCCGAACCAGGTAAAACCCAGGTCTCACCTTGGCAGCCTTCCCTTCCCACAGGTTCACATCCCCTCCTCAACCCAGGCCTTCAAGCCAGGTCAACTGGGGAACTTAGGACTACAGACTATTACAGAATTTGCAGCCAGAGATGTGCCAAGGTCAGACATTGAGTGCCAGACTTCCTTCTACCCCACCCCTGTTCTGCCTCCTATCAGAGGAGTGCTGGCGGTCTGGGGTGAAGGGAAGGCACACCAGGGAAGGAAGGAAGGAACTGGTGGGAGGTGGAGGGGATGGAGGCTCAGGGGCTAACTTCAGCGGGTCGGGTGGGGGCGGTGACGCAAGCAAAATGGAAAAAGGCGCCCCCAGCAATCTCCTCCTGACTCTCCCGGCTCCCACCCTAACCCGACACCGTCCCAGCCGGACCTCTTGGGAGGAGGGTGACACCATGCGGCTTACTTTGGTACTGCAAAAGTCCCTGTGCCTCCTAAATTCCTTCCGGGCGTCCCAGCTCTTCAGTCAAGGACCATTAACCTCTGCCCTTTGCACATAGCAGGACGTGCCTAGAATGCCTCCACGTGCACATTCACACACACTCACACATTCCCATCCACCCACTCCCCCCTCCAACATACTGCTGAAACTCCTTGTCTAGGAGGACTTCCCTCCCCCAGAGAGCACACCCTCGACAACCCCACTCGGACCCAGCCAGCTGTGTGCCTTGGCAAGAGACTTAACTACTCTGAGCCTTGGTTTCCTCATCTGTAAACTGAGGGCGACACTAGCACTTTCCGGAGGCTGCGAGCCCTGCAGGAGATCCATGTGAGTGCTTTCATACTAAGTGCTTTCGTGCTTGCTCCCTAGGCTTTGATGCCCAGCTTCCCAGCCCCGCCGAGACTGGCAGGGAGGGAGGGGAGAGTCCGGGTAGAGCCACGTGAGTGAAGACCCTCGGGCAAGAAGGAGCCCGGCCCCTCTGGCATGTTTGATATACTTGGCGTATTCCAGAACTGAGCGAGGTGCAGCCGGGGTGAGTATGGGCTTGGGGGACAGGGCGGATGGGTCAGAGAGCTGGCACGGGGTGGGTCCTGCTGGGCCTTGGAGGCACAGGAAGGAGTCAGTGCTTTGTCTTGAGCGTAGTGGGGGCTCCCGAACCTTTACCCAGGGAGCTGACATAACCAGATCTACGTGGAGTCCCTCTCGGAGCTGGTGAGGACGGTAGATTGGAGAGGGTGGGCCAGGAAGCCAAGAGCTGAAGTCAGCCCTCCGGATGACAGGTGCTGCCAGCCTGAATTGGAGAGGCTCAGTGATTCAAACTACACTGGGGGCCCTGGCGATTGATGGGAGGTGGGGGGGGGGGCAGGAGAAGGAGGCATCTGGTAGGGCCGCTGGGCGGGGGGTGTCAGTCACCATCACTGAGACTGTGCGCGGGGCCCCCCTGCTGATTTTACTGTGTGATCTGGGGCAAGACACTGACCTCTCTGGCAACAGTCACAGCCAAATCCCAGGCCGTGTCAGAAGCACATGAGAACAGTGATTGAAAAAGCCCAGCAGCCGCCAGGCTCTCCCCCAAGTCGGATTCAGAGCCTCTTGCACTCCTCCCTAGCTTTGGCGTCTTCCTCAGTGCCAGGCACACTTCCACACACCTCCCCCACACCGTCCACACGCCATCCACATGCGACACCTCTTCCACGTGCCTTCTTCATATCATCCACACGCATCCCGGCCATTTGCTCACAAGCCACAGGTCATGCCCGTGCCACCCACACCTGCCAGGTACCATCCACACACACCCACAAGCTTGCCATCTGGTGTGCATAGCACCTCTCCCCACAGGAGAACCAGGCACCAGGCTAGGACCCCGAGGACATCTGCCCCGGCCCCAGGCCACCTCGTTCCCATGACAGTGCTCTCCCCGCACCCCCCCCCCCTCCCCCCGCCGCCAGAGCCTGACCAGCTGCTCACCTTTGCAGGTGCAACCCTCCCGGGTGATGGCCTGTCGGCAGATACCACAGGGCTTCACCTTCTTGAAGGTCTTCACCTTGAAGTGGTGAGTCTTGGGGGCCTCCAGATCCTCCGGCTGTGGGGGGTGGGGGGAGAGGCACAGTGATCAGGCCTGGGCAGAAGGCCGGGGAAGGAGGCGGAGGGGACTAGGGGACAAGTGGGCAAGGACTGGGGAAAAGGAGAAGTGAGAGCCCCGTCAGGGGTGACAGGCCTGGGCCCATTTCTGGGAGGAGGTGCCCCAGGAGAGAGAAAGCTGAGTGTGACCCAGACTCCCACAATTAGCTGGGTCAGCCTACCGGGACACTGATTTTAAATGGATTGCTCAATACGGTTTTACACGCGCACACCGCACAACCACACCCCGGGAGGCTGTCTCATGGCCGACCCGGTCAATAGCCCCCTAAGGTAAGTACTGTGGCGACTCCTTTCACCAAAGATGCATTTTGCCGGAGCTCTAAGCTTCACTGTGAGGTTTCTGTCACTCAGGATTAATCCGTGGGGTTTATCCACACAGTCGCACGGAGCAGCAGCACCTCGTTTTCATCACCGTGTGTGAACACAGCTAATTCCTTTCCCTGTCCGTGTCCCCATGTCGCCAATGTGACACGTCCCTCCATTCTCTCTCACCCCCATCCCTACCACCTCCTGCCCCAGCCCGGGCTTCTTCCATCTTTATTTTTGGTTCTTTGCACTATGAAAATATTGGCATGTTAAATCTCCTTTTTATTTATTTTTTTTATTTTTTTTCACATTTATTTATTTTTGAGAGAGAGAGACAGAGTGTGAGTGGGGAAGGGGCAGAGGGAGAGGGAGACCCAGAATCCGAAGCAGGCTCCAGGCTCTGAGCTGTCAGCACAGAGCCCAACGCGGGGCTCAAACTCACGAACGGCTAGATCATAACCTGAGCCGAAGTCGGACACTTAACCGAGTGAACCACCCAGGTGCCCCTTTATTTATTTATCTATTTATTTATTTATTACTTATTTATTTATTTATTTATTTATTTATTTATTTTTAAGTAGGTTCCACACCCAGCACGGAGCCCAACACGGGGCTTTAACTCACAACCCTGAGATCAAGACCAGAGCTAAAATCAAGAGTTGGATGTTTAACCAACTGAGCCACCCAGGCAGGCGCCCCTTAAACCTCCTTTTTAAAACGACAGCACCACACACATGCGATGAGAGGCAGGCTGACAGTCCAGCCTTCTCTGTGTCCGACTGGCCGTGAGCCCCGAGCCAGTCACCAGCCGCCGCGGCCACAGGCCTCGGTTTCCTGCTCTGGATGGCATGAGGTTGGGCACCACACCCTCAAACTCTGACAGTCTGTCCTTTGTAACCACATATGGGAACACACTCTAAGCCACAAAACCCTGCACCCACACTGCCTAGGACCCCCTCCTCCCATCTGCAGCCCTCAGCCCAGGCCCAGGCTCAGGGAGCTTCCCGTGGATGCCCCGGGAAGCCATCCCTGCCCACGGGCGCCATGCCTCTCCAAGGCCCCTCACCCTGGTGTCCAACCTGATGCATTTCCCGGCTTTGGCAGCAGGGGCCGGCAGAACACAGACATCGGCAGCTCCCTCACCCTGCCCAGGGCTCCCTGACACCCCTCTGCACACACATGGCCACACACAGAGACACAACCTATAGCAGACCCTGAAGTCCCAGGGGAGGGTTCTTCTCTTCAAGGTCCCCCTCCTTGTGCCCTGCTCCAGAGCCTCCAAGCGCTGACACAGGGGCCGGAGGGGGCGACTTGTGTGTTCAGAGCATCCCGAAAGCTAGCAGGTCCAGGACTCCTCTCTGAAGACACTGCAGTGGTGAGTCCTGGGGGGCAGAGTGAGTCTGAGCCGCGAGAGATGCAGAGAGAAAAAAACAGACAAAATGAGAGAGACACAGAAAGCCAGAGAGACAAAGAGGCAGAGAGACAGAGAGGGAAAGAGAGAGACAGAGACAGAAACTCAGAGTTGGAGAGACCGAGAGACAAAGATAAAGACAGAGAAACGGAGAAAGACAGAGAAAGACAACAGAGAGTCAGAGAGGAAGAAGACAGAGATAAGGCAGAGACAAAGGCAGAGATGAACAAGCACACGTGGAGAATAAGAGAAATTAGATAGAAACACACAGAGACTGTAAAGGGAACCAGAGAATCAAAGGGGCAGACAGACAAAGGGACACAGGAGCCAGCTTGAATGGGCCCCCAAACGCTAACTCTGGGAAGACTTGAGCATCACAATACAGAACGATAGCAGTGGCCTAAATGAGCCCATGCTGATATGCAAAATACGTGAAAAAATTCACAGTGTGATGAGAAACGGAATACTTACAAATCTCAAAGCACCTCACCACACCACACTTTTATAAATTACAAAGGGAAAAAAGTCACTTTTCCCGGCAGACTCCACGTTAATCAAATGATCAAAGCGAACATCACCAGTAATGGGAAGACTGGAAATCGTGCACCATGGCGGACACACACTGAGAACAGAACATCACTTCTGCCACTTCCCTGCCGAAGAGACACAAGCTGAATCTAATCGTGAAGAAACATCAGGCCAACGCAAATCGAGGCACAGTCTACCAATTAAATGGCTTATAATCATCAAAAGTGACAAGGTCACAAAAGTCAAGGAAAGATGGAGGAGATTTCCAGACTGATGGAGTCTAAAGAGATAATGATTGCCAAAAGCAGTGGCTGATTCTGAACTGGATTTTTCCCATGCCCATAAAGGACGTCAGTGGGACAACTGGCCACACTTCGGTGGGGTCTGAGGAGGACACAGTAGTCATGTATTGATGTCAGGTCCCGGACGTTGATGGCTGTGTTGGGTTAGGTAGGAGAAAGTCCCTGTAGGAAAACCAGGAAAGCATTAAAGGGTGGCAGGGCATTGTGTCAGCAACTTACTCTCAAATAGCTCAAGAAAAAAAGTTCTTTGCACTGTATCTGCAACTATCTCAAGTTTGAGACTGTCTCAAAATTCAAAGAGACAGGCAGCTAGAGATGGCAGGGAGGCAGGATGGATCAGAGACAAAGCCCAGGGCAGAAGTGGCAAGGGCAGGGGGGCAATGGAGCCAGAGTGGTGCCAGAAGCCCAGCAGTGCCCCCTAGTGGTTAAGCCCAGCAGCAGGGCCTGGGTTCTGATACTCCAGCGTGCTGGGTCCTAGGAGCTGTGCTTCCAGCTTCTGAGGATGGGGGCAGGACATGACAGGGCACTGTCCTGCTCTGGACCTCATTCAGTTGTCCCCCAGCCCGCAAGGAGGGTAGGTGAGCTCCCTCCATTCTGAGGTCTCACCTCCCCTGTCTTCCCATCTGAGCCCCTGGCTGGCAGCCTTCCAGACAATCTCTGTCATAGACATTCCAGGGAGGGGGCCCAGCCCAATGTCAGACGCAGCAGCACCCCCTGGGCTGGGGGGAGGAGCAGGAAGGGGACCCGGAGTTCAATTTAAGGCCCGTCTGGGGAGACAGGCAGGAAGCCCTTAAGCCCAGTCTTTTCAAGCCTACTCTAGCCACCCCCTAAACCTGCCTCTCCCACCCCACTGAGTCAAGCAGGGCCCCCCATTCCGATTTATCCCCCAGACTTCTCCACCTATACCCCAAATTCAGCCCTTCCCCCAAAGCCAGCAGAAAGAGACCTTCTCCCCAAAGTATACTTGGAGCAGTGGAATCTCCCAAAAGAGGGTCCTGGCTGCCCAGTGAACAGATGGGGAGCAGGCGGAGCCTTCCAGACTGACAAGCAACCGCCCAGACTTCTCCCGTGGGCCCTGGGCTTGCCTGCTCTGCCTGCCCAAACTCATAAATGTGAGTTTACAAAATCTCTCCCCACACAGGCTTGGAGAACAGGAACAGGGTTTCAGATACACTCGGGGCCTCACTCGCAGCCTCTCTAAGCAGCCTGTGGGCGACGGCCCAGCACACTCCTGCCCCTCACCCCCACCCCATTCTGTCTCTCTGGCTCAAGGAGTGCTGGGATGGGAATCTAGAGACCTGCTGTCTAGGCTGGTGACCTTGAGAACATCAGTGACCTTCTCTGGTTCTCACAGTCCCCAGACAGAAGTGACGGGTTTGGACAAGATCCTCTGAGTATAGACAGAGCAGGGGAAACAATGGGCCCGTTTGAGATGAAGGGATTGGAGGAACGGAGGGCAGGACATGCTCATGGTGACACAGAGAGATGTCTCATGAGATATCACCCCTCTGTGAGAGTCTAGGGAACCCAGGTGGGAGTGACGAGGCCAGCTTGGCCAACCCCAGGCAAGTGGCTCCAGGCTGTGACCTCCACTTTACAGTATCGGCTCACCGGCTATCCAATGGGTATCTGGCAGTTTCATTGAAAGGGTCACCCACAGAGGTATGAAGATTTCCCAGTTTGCTGGAGGAGAAAGTCTAGGGTGGGTGAACCTTATGTCTTCAAATATCTGAAGGAGGTGTCACGGTAAGAATGAACCAGACGTGATCTATGAAGTTACTGAAAACAAAACAAAACTCAGTGGGGGGCGGGCAGAAGTCACAAGGACACAAGATTAGACTCGAGGGGGTACGAGAACTTCCCGACGACCACATGTTAAAATCCAGACAAAGAAAAAACATGGGGGTCGGGTACCTTCACTGCCTTCCCCCAGAGTTACTCTGCAGATACAGGCAGAGGATGTGAACGAGCCCGTGAAGTGCAAAACTCTGTGCAGGGGTAACCACTTGTTGTGACAGTGCTCATCATTTTTCCTGACAGGTGGCAGACAGCCTCACAAAGCACTCCCCACCCTTCCTAGCTGGATTAGCTCCTGGAGGGCCTGGGGGAAACTAGGGGGACACAGAAGACACAACAGGAGCTCCCCGATCTCTCCAACACCCACTTCCCTCAAGAGCCAGAGCCCCGAAAAGGGAAGGGGTCCCAGCCCAGAAGTCATACTTCCCCACCCTCCGAGCCCAGAGTCCCCTGCCCCTGTGACAAGCCCACCCAGCATCAGAGGGCTTTCCTGGGCCTCAGGGGGATCCTCTCTTTCCCACCCTCCATTCAGCCAAGCCTGCCTGCCAGATACATCCCAGCCAGAGGGGCGGGGCACATCTGGCTGCGACAGATTTGGCGGGAGTCCCGGGCCCTGGGGTGGGAAAGGCTGATTGTTGGTTCCTCCCTGCCCCGTGGGGGCAGAGTGTGATGGCGTGGGGGTGGGGAGTGAAAGAGGATTGGCAGCCCTAGGGGTCCTCCAGCTCAGGAGTTCCTGCCCCCTCCAGAGAAACTTCCCCAGCCCTATCCCCACTAGGTTCCCTATGCCCTGAGGCTAGGAGCCCTGGAGGATGTGGCCAGAGGGCAGAAGTCTACGCGGCCAGTGAGCCTCAGGGAAGAGAGTCACCAAAAAGCAGGCCTAGGGCAGGCCTTGCCCTGCTTGCTGGCCACCCACCAGTCCACGTCTGGCAGTCTTGTGCTAGGCTGCCAGGCTGGCATCAGCTGTCATTTCTGTGGAGGAGACTCAGACTCCCCAAGGAGCATCTGGGAGACCCCGGTCACCTCAAGAGCAAACTTCCCCCAACCCCACTTCCTGTCACATACACACCAAAGTTCCTTACCCACCACCACCACCTGCAATCTGCTAGCCAGCTAATGGCCTGACAGTGTTCTTGGTCGCCAGGGTGGAAAACTCTGAGTCACCCCCCAACTCCTGGCCCTCCACCCTCCAATCCAACCAGCTGCCAGACTCTGAATTTTGCTTCCTGAACACTCTCAGCCCTCCTGTACTTTTTGATTCCAGGGCCGTTGCCCTATTGAAGGCCTTGACACTTCAACCTACGGCTACCGCAACAGCCTTCTGGTCCCCTGACACCGGGCCCCTACTCCCCACATAGCCTCCATGCAGCCTCTAAGGAGCACAGCTCTATGAGGTCACTGATGCCCCCACTCCCCCCAGAATGCTTCCATGCCTACCCATGAATCCAAGATGAAACCCGGACTCCCTCAAGCCAGCCGGGGAAGCAGCCTTGGTCCGTAAGCAGCCCACCCCGCCATCTCAATCCCCACACCCCACTCCCCGACTCCCTGCCCTGCGTCCACCTCTGAGCCTCTGCTCTGCTCTTGCCTCCTCCCAAAATGCCCGTCCTCCCTTCTCAGCTGGCCAAGCTTCTAGGCTTCTGTCCTCATCCTGGAAGGCTTCATCCAAACCTCACCCCCTCAGGGAGATTTTCCCCATACCCTCCCCCACACACCACCGGCTCAGATTCAGTCTCTCCACTGCTGCCTTCTTTTGGTGTTTTGAAAAGCGTAAAAGCGCTGGAAAAGACGAGCATGCTTGTTCCGTGGCCGTGATTCACCGTTTGTTAATGATGTGCCACTTGGGTCCGCGCTCCCTCTCCGTCTCTGCCCCTACACAAGCTCCACTGAGTCTCACGCGCAGGAAGTTCCACACCAATGTGGTACTATTATCTAATATTGAATTCATATTCTCATTTCCCCTTTTGCCCCATTAACATCCCTCAGAGCTGGGCCGTTGGTTTTGTTTTTCTTTTGCACTCAGGATTCAGGCAGAGGCCTGTATTACATTTCGTTGCTAGGTTTCTTTCATCTTCTTTCATCTGGACCCATTACTCCTCCTTTTGAGTTCCCTGTTTTGAAGACTCTAGGCTCTTTGGCAGGAGGTCCCTCAGGTTCCTCAGGATTCAATTCAGGCTAAGCACCGCCCCCCACCCGCAACCCAGGTATCCCTTCCTCTCCTGGTTGTGTTTTCCTGGGGCTGCATCATAGGACTCTGTGCAATGTGACTGTCCCTCCCCTCACTTGTTAGCTGGGTGGCCCCAGGCAAGTGTTTGAACCCCTGTCTGCCTCACTTTAGTTAAATGGGCTGATAAAAGTAACCACCCATAGCTTGTGAGACAATGCCTCAAAAGCCAAGGGAACAGCACCTGGCACATAGTAAAAGCTCCCTAGGTATGGGCTACGTTTCACCTTGTCTGTCACTCCTGCGTGTGTATGCGTGTGTGTGTGTGCGCGCACGTGCGCGTGCACGCTAGACTAGCTCCCCAGGTACACGTGTCTGCCGGTACTTCTGCTCCATGTCCCTCAGGTGCTGGAACAGTGTGATCCCTAAAGAAGGAGCGAATTGAATGGAGTTGATGCCTGGCCTCAGTTCCCCGTGTAATTGTACCCCACTGACCTGCCCTCGGGGAGAGGACACAGGTCACCCCCTTCACCAGCCACCAATCCAAGCTCAGAAGAAAGCTCTCTGACTGTGAGTAGCCCTGCATCTCTGCGGAGGGAGGAGGGCAGGGGGCGGCACTGACTGAGTTCCTCCCAGGTGACAGAGGAGCATGGGAGGCGTGGGAGCCCAGGACTCAGCCCCTGACTCGGTCCCCTGAGCTGAATGATCTCTCCCCTCAGCTGGCCTCTCTCTGCGCCACTCGGCTCCTTCGCAAACCACATCCCAACGCTCCTGATCAACAAGTCCCAGGTCCCTTTTTGTGCCCACCCTTCCCGGGGTGGAAGGACACAGGGATGGGATAGTCTGAGCCACATTCATGGGCTGGTGCCACGGCAAGAGGCTGCCACGGAGTCCCTCACGGACCCCTCACAGTGACGATGAGGTGAGGAGCTTACTCCAGAAACACAGGTAGGGCAGGATGGAACAAAGATTCGAATCCAGGTCTGACTGAGGCAAGGTCCCAAGTCCCTAGCCACCTCACTGCCATCATCTGTAACAGTATGCCGGAAGTGGCCCGTCCTGGCCATCTCTAGGAGCCCTGACAGTCACATCGTCAGTGCCCCTCTACCCAAAGGCCATATCCTGGCTAGTTGACCCTGTCCTATCCATCCACAACTATCTTCGTTTGCTGTACTTGGACTTCCGAGCTCTCAGCTTCACCTCTGCATTAAAAGCCTCCCAAGAGGCCTTTCCTAACACCTCTGCCTCTGCCAATCCAGGTTAGGTACCCCCTAACCTACACCCACAGCTTCCCTCTTGGCAACACCCATCTTATTGTAATCATCAGCCCAAGATCTGCAAGCTTCTTGAAGAAAGTAGAACCCCATCATCATCCATGAAATGGATGGACAGGCAGTGGGTGGGCAGGCGGGTGCCAACATGGCCCAATGGCCGGACGGTTTCTCCATCACACACGGTACTTCCCCAACACCAGCCCGTACCCCTCGCTGCTCGCCCCCAACCCCCTTTAACCAGAGCTCCAACACCCCTCACCCCGCACCGGCCCTCACCTTCCCTGTCCAGGAACACTGAACCCAGCGGCCATGTGGCCTTGGGCAAGCCACCTACCCTCTGTGGGTCCCCTTCGCCATGGCTGGAAACTGGTACTTGTCGTCCCTGCCCTTCGTGCCTTACGGAATCACACTGAGGTTCAAACGAAATTGTTTAAGTCAAGGAACTGTACACAAGAAAGGCAGAGAGAGGCAAAATAACTTGTCTGACCACCACAGCTATCCAGTGGCAGAGTCAGGATTTGGACCCAGGCAGGCTGGCTCCAGAGGCCGTGTTCTGAGCATTGTTGTGCTGTCTGCAGGGGAAGGCCTTGACTGTTCTCTGCCTTCACATCGTTCTCCTGGCCCCATTCACATCGACTCCACACACCCTACCCTGAAGGAGTCCCAGAGTGGAAAGCCCTTGATGGGGGACCAGGAGACCCAGGTTCTAGTCCTGAGTCTAGCTTGCTGGGTGACTTTGAAAACATGCCATCATACGATAAGAGCTGACATTTCTTGAGCCCTGACTGTGTGAGAGACACGGTTCCAAATGTGTGGGTCTATTAGCTCATTTGAAATCTAACAACCCTCTAGGTAGGTGGGGAAACTGAGGCACAGAGATGTAAAGCTACTTGTCTAAGGGCACACAGCCAGCAAGTAGCGAGGCCGGGATCAAGGCCAGGCACGGCACTGTCAGTCAGCACACAGCACTTCCTTTGAACACTGCAGAAAGACAGTGAGGTACTTGTCTCTGACTTTGTGCCTCAAAAGTCATTCCGAAGAGCTTTGCCCAAGGAGGGGTTTGTTTCAGACCCTGGCCAGTCTCATCCAGCCCAGCCTAGGTCCCAAACCCTGCTTATCAGGAAGCCCCGGGTGGGCACAGCCCTCACGGGCAAACAAAACTCCAGAGACAGCAAATTCAGGACCAGGAGGTCAGACTGGGGTCTATGTGGCAGACACCGCATGCTGAGAACCTGAGGGCTCGTGAGGACCCTTCCGAAAAAAATACGTGCTTAGCACTGGGAAGAGCATGAACTCCAGAACAGAGAACACTTCGTTGTCTGCAGCTGGAAATGGCCTCAGAAAATACTATCCACACTTCTGCGAGGTCCAGAAAAGTCGAGTGGCCAGCCAGAGGCCACGTGGCTTACTCAGGGCAGGGCCTGGGCGCCCTCGCCACTCCCCGCCACGGCCTTGTGTCTCTTTCAGCCCCACCACCCTTGAGGCGTTCCTTCCAGTTCCAGAGGACAGAGTGGCTCTAACTCAATCGGCATAACATCAAAAAGCCTCAATTAATGGGCATGTATTATTCTCTAAATAAACCATACTCGGATATGTAGAAACAAACGGGAGCATTTGATGAGAGAATCAAGTCATGCAGAATATGTAGCTCTACCCCTCAGCTAATAAAGTGATATTTGTTTCATTCCTAGAGCTTGTGAAAACTATACCCTGCAGATACGTTGCTTCTTGGATGAAACATCTGTAGCTATCCCTGTCCGGGAACATGTGCACACATAGACAATCATGCACTCACACTAGGGCATAAGACATCTCTTCCAGACCATGCCTCAGTTTACCTTCCTAAGCTGCAGACCCAGCTAGTTCTTGGCCCCAGAATAACTGCAGACCCAGCTAGTTCTTGGCCCCAGGCCCTGGGCAGTCGGGAGCCTCAGAGGTGGGGTCCCGGCCCACAACAGCCATCCCAGGTAGATCCTCCCCGCACATGAGATCTGGGATACAGGGGATCCCACAAGCCAAGGTTTCCGAGAGGGGGAAGGACCAGCATCTACTGAGCACCTACTGTGTGCCTGGGTACCTGATCTTTTGACATACATTACCTCTGTGCTCATCCCAGCTATACAAGGTGTGTTTTATTATTCCCACTTTACAGAACAGGAAACTGAGACTCACAAAGGGAACTGTTTTACCCAAGGCTGCCCATCTAGCAAGTAATAGAACTAAGATTTTAACTGAGGCCTGTCTAGTATCAGAGTCCACGCATTTCCCACCGCCAGGTGCCTTTCGAGGCAGAAGCAGCCCCCCTGGCAAGGTCTCCAGGGCTTCTGTGCCCCATCTCCATAACTGGTGCCATCTACCCTTCCATTCCCTGCCACAAACACACACCCCAGTCCCACCAAGGCCCACCCAGAAGAGAGGAAGTTTGCCGGTACAACTACCCATGCAGCTGTGGGGGAGGGGGAGACAACAGCCTGGACACGGTCAGAACGGGGCCCTCGGTCCAGTCCACACTTCCCCAGACTGCAGCCCACCCTGGCAACGGCCACCCCCTCTGCCCAGCCCACTCCCTCAGCTCTTCCCCATCCCGTAGACGAGTGCCCATTGGGCTGTCCCACAGGGCCAGGAGGGACAGGGCTGGGAAGGCACCAGGAGAGGGGGCAGGGGAGGGGCTTAGAGGCACCAAAGTCGCAGCGCCCGTACCTCCCTTTGGTCAACAGCACCTTCTCCCAACTCTTAGAAAGGACAGTAAGATCCATAGGGCACACACGCCTACCTCTCTGCAATGCCCCTTTACCATCTTCATTTCACCCACGGAGAAACTGAGGCTTGTCAGGATGAAGGACTTTCCCCACGACCTCTGAGCAGGGGTGGCCCTTCCTCCATCCACAGCAGCCTATCATCCCTGGAAGTCTAACTGCCCTCTGTTCCCCCTGCAGGGCTCCCCACTGCCCACCTCAGTCCTCAGCACTGTAAGCTCATCTGAGGGAAGCCGGAAGACCTTAGAGAGATGAACTTGGCCAAAGCTCCCATTTTACAGATGTCAACATCAGCCCGGCAAACCACTGGTGCATCCCGTGTGCAGGATGTTCCAGGCACCCTCAGTCTACTATTCAGACCCATGCCTGCCCCAGAGCCCCACACTCCACCCAAAGCCCCTCATCCCAGCCCCGTCTCCCACCCTTCCCCCCTCTGTCCCAAGTACACCTGGCTACCCAAGTCTGATGTCCCACGGTTGTCCTCAGACTGAGCTTGCCTAGGGCCTGGCCAGAACAGGGAAAGGGGCAGGAAAGGCCACATCTGGATCCGGGTCTAAAGCTCCCTCCCCCAAAACCAGTCATCACTCTCTTTGAGACGACATGAACCTCAGCCGGGGATGGCTTCCCCGCCCCCTGACCCCTGTGCATGCCTTCGCCCAGCCCAGACAGCCAAGTAGCCCCTCTAGGGAAGGGGTCTCCTGCCCCTGCCCTCACCCCTCTTGCAACAGCCGGGACTCTCCCAGCCCCCACCTCTCCCACGAGGCTTTTAACCTCATCATGTGCCCCCCGCCAAGCCCTGCCTGGCCACACCTCAGCACCCTCACCTCAACCCACACCTTCCTCAAACGAGGAGGAGGACGAGGCAGGGGTTTCCTCCCCTGGGCAGGAGGGGAGGGGCGGCAGGGGTGTCCGTAAGGATGGGAGGCCTAGAGAGGAAGGGATGGCAGTGGGTAGAGGCTGAAAGTGAGTGGAGAAGGGACAGAAGTGACGGAATCCCAGCAGAATTCTTTGCAGCCAGGCTTTCCCAGGTTACATTTGCTAGGTCAGTGTCTCCCGTTCCCTGGGCCCCTAGCACAGCCACCTTCTCCAGTTTGGGCTGAGCAACCCAGGGGGGGAGGAATTCCGCCCCCCCACCCCTCCCCAAGATGGCAGGGGGTGGGGGCGGCAGGCAGGAGAGGCCCCAAAAAGAAACAAACTTCTGGTTCTTTCTTCTACTTGCAGCCCCTGCACTCAAGTGGAGGCCAGAGAGGTAGAGAGGGGGGATGTGCCGACCACGAGAACCAGGGCCTAGGCCCTGTTGATGGGGAAGGACTACGGCTGAGGGCCTGCCCAAGTCAGTCTGTCCTTCTGTCAGTTAGAGGCAGAGAGGCCCTCCGCCTTCACCACCAACCTCCATTCCCCCCCAAAGACCCGACCACCACTGGCTCTCAGCCTAAGGATAAGACCGGGGGTGGGGGGTACAACCTCCTAGCTAAAGCAGCCAGACCTACCCAGAGCATGCAGGACAGACAGATCCACGTCATCTTTGGTGGGTCCCGTCGCTCGGGCCAAGCCCGGAGCCTGCACACGGCCCCCCTGAGCTCACAGCCTTCGTGGAGCAGGCAGAAGGCAGCTCTGAGAATGAGGCCGCTGCTCCTCCAGCCAGCATCTGTCGGGCCTCTCGCCCTCCCTCCCTTCCTCCTCCTCCCCCCACTCCACCCCCTTGTCCCAGCCTCCAGTCTCCTCCCTCCTTCCAGGCTCCGCTGGTGGCTGGTGGCTGGTGGCGTTGGGGGTCAGAAGCCCTGCTTTGCAGGGGGTGTGAAGGAGACGGGGCAAAGGGACAGCTACCGGAGACAGCCCCCCCACAAGCCATCACCGTCCACCCTGCACTCCCCACACACACACCTCCAGACATACAACCCCGGTGAGCCACCAAAACTTCCTCCACCTTCTGATCTGATGCCGGTGGCCTGGAGTCTGCTGTCCTCACTGCGGAGCCCCCCTCCCCACCCCCAGACCACTGATGAACAGACAGACAGACACAGTCTGTATATCCTGGGGTTCCCTGGCCCCATCCCATCTCTGAGTACAGATGCACGTTCTCCCGCCCTGGGAACGCACATTTATTCGCACACACTCAGCCTTAACACAGGCCTTAACACAAGAGAAACCAGGCCAGAGACTGTGGGAGAATGGCCCTGCCTCCAGGCTGTGGATTTCATTCCAATTTTTTTCCTACTTCTTTTTTTTTCCTTCTTTCTTTCTTTTCTCCAAACATCTGTCCCAGCCCTTCCTGCCCTTCCTAAAAGGAGCCCCGCTCCAGGCTCCTGCAAGAGTCTGTTTTTCTTGACTGTACCCTGGGCCAACATTTGGTTTGCATTTCCCCACTTCCTCCTCCACCTCCCTGGCTCCCCCTCCCTGGGCCCGGTTTTCACCTCCCACCATTCCACCCGCCTACTTCTCCCCCACAGTGTCCCCCTTCCTGGCCAGCCCTCCCCTCCCCCCACCTTAGCTCGGGGCAATAGTTTGGGGTCCAGAGAGGGGTAAAAAGTAGGGTACAGAATCTAAGTGTATTCCCAGGGAGCACTGCAGGCAAATCCAGCAAAATCTGCTCAGGCTCTCATTGTCTGGATCCACCCCCCCCCCCCACCCCCCACCTTTCCCCCAAAGACTTTCCTCTTTGAGCTCTGGCCGAGGCTGGACCAAGTGAGAGTGGGTGGGGCTGGTGAATCACCCATTCTGCTTTTTGGAGCCTTTCAGGGGAGGGAAAGAGGGCTCAGTCCCACCCCCTTCTGAAGACACACACATCAGGACACAGAGTCCAACTCACATAAACACTCAAAATGCCGAGCACAGGGCCCCACCCAGAGCACTCTGAGACCATTTTCCTGGATTGAGTAACCTGGCAAAAAAGTCCTCTCGCTTGAGCTCCTACGCACATGCACGAGTGTGCTGTATACGCCCCTGGCCACATGTACAAAGGGTTACAAATTCCCAGCCTCGCTCCCCCCACCCCCGTCACCCAAGAGCATGCCCTTGCCACTCTCTGTCAGCACCACACACACAGTGCATCCCCAGGGGTCAGTCTCTACAACCGGCCTCTCCCCTCAGCCGGACCTGCCCAGCAGGTATGTTGACTCCCAGCCCACAGTCCAGCCAAGACATTTACCTGGGAAACTCCAAAAAGAGAGGGAAACATTCACATTTCCTCTGGGGAAAGGCTGCCACACACAGAAACACGGGTTGTGCACTGCACAAGGGACTGACATTCTTATCGTTTGGTGTTCTAAGAAGTCAGGGGAGGACAGTGAAGCAAGGTGTCTGATTCTGGTCCTTCCTGGAGCAGGTGCCTAAGTCTTTGTTCTGCTCAGGGGGATGGGGTGAGGAATCAGGACTCCCTGCTCCTCCTGCTCCAAGCGCTTCTGCAGAGCTACTGAGCTACAAAGGGTTTTGCCCCCACACTGCATGCCCTGCAGCGTCATAATACCCTTCAGCCCCCTCACCCCAGCCACCTCCCTACCAAGCCCATTGGGGGCGTCCACAGACAGACACTCCTGCAGACCCTCCCACCCTCTGCTGGACCCAAGCGTAGGGGCAAGCAAGGAGGAGTGGTTTTTCAGGAGGCCTCTCTGAGCGCCTGGAGCCCACTCACCCCCCCAACCACCACCACCAGCCCTGCCAGCCTTCCCACCGCTTCAAGGGCTCAGGCGGCCACGTCCTGACACCCCAGTACCCACGCCCACCCGTCCTCCCTGCCTGCTCCCACCGCCCTCTGCTGCTGGCGTCACTAGGAAATGTGCCTCCCAGCAGCTATCACAGAAGTTCTGAGAAATTACCTTGCAGCTTCCCAGAAATGCTGGAAAACAAAACTGAGGACCAAGTCACAGTGACAGCAACTTGTCTGCCTCCCACAAAGCCCAAAGGGGCCCTGCAGCCTCTAGGCCAGTGCCTTCCCCAGTCCCCCCCAGCTGGGACTAAAAACAGGTGGGAAGGGCCCTAGTGCCGCAGGTCCCCTTGGAAGAACCCTCCCCCAGAAGGCTCCCATCTCTCTTTTCCAAGCCTCTGGGGGTCTGTTCCTGTATCTTAACCTCTCACTGTTGGGAAGTCCTTCCTGCTACCTAACCACCATCCAGCCGGTTTAATGTTAAGCTCTGCCACCTGAGGTGTCTTTAACTCTGCAACGACCCCCTGTTTGGGGCTCGTTACCCATTATTCATCCTGCACAGCCTGGTGCTCCCTCCCCCACCCACGCAAGGGGAGAGCTCCTTGGGCAAGGACACGTCCTGTGCTTTATATCCCCAGAGCCTGGCATACAGCAGGTACCAGACCTGATTAAAGAATGAATGAGTCAATCTGTCAATCAATGGGTCTTAACCTATTTTCCTACAGTTAGCATCTAACTTCCCAATCCTTCCCTCTCTCCCCCTCTGGCCCCCTTGAAAAGGCCTTGGGCAGTCCAGCCTGCACACCTTTGCACATGCCCACGATACCCACCCATCTTCAGTACTGTCTCTTCCTGCCACCCCCTCCCTTGCCTCTGAGCTCTCTCAGGCTGCAGACTCTCAGGAGGCCAGAACACTCGTGCTCAGTCTGGGGTTCCCCGCCTCGCGCTTGCACCAGGGTCTTGTCTGCAGCAGACATCAGGTACACGCCAGCGGGCCGGCTGGATTTTCCAGACTGGGATCCCAGAAGCCTCAGAACCTGCCACCGCCCTGTGCCACACCACCCCACTGCCTCCCCACTGCTGTGGCCTGGTTTGTGTTCCACTCGTCTCCCCCACCTGCACGCAGAGCACTTCCTGCTAGCGGGTCTCCAGATCCAGATCCAGACCCAGCAGTCAACGGAAGAAACAGTTCTGCAGGTTCTAGGGCCGGCGCCGGTCGGAGGTGAACTGAGCTGACGCGGAGGGATGGGTGAGTGAGGGCAGGAATGAAGCTAAAAAGGGCTTTGTAAGCCTGACACTCTCCCAGCCTCAGTTTCCTCACCTGCAAAATGGCCGAGCTGATGGCCTCCAAGGCCCCTTCCAGCTGCACCTTCTTTGATGCCAAGTTCCCTCCAATGCATTCCTCCTATCTCTCGACACTCATCCATCAAAAAGTTCTTCCTGTTGTCCAGCCCATCTCCGATGGTGGCACTGAGCCTTTCCTCTGTCACCACCAGCACAGACGTGAAAGTCATAGACCATCGGAGGCGGAAAGACCCTCTGGCTCAGCTAGCAGCCACAGTCAGGGTGACTGGAAGGGTCACAGGCCAGAGCTCTCAGGGGCACTAGAGAAGGCAAAGAAGAGGGGTCTCTGGTGACCTCGAGACGGCAGCCCCAGCTAAAGGGGACACACGCTTCTCAGTGACAGCCACTGTGGCATCAGGGACGTGAGCCCATACCATCGGATCTTTTGATCTGCCGAGAGAGGCCCCAAATCTATATTATCGTATAAAGTCTTTTATACCAAATATGAACAAAAAAGCAAATTTCGCCACGCTGGCTTTTTTAAAGAAACCACTCTGTCAGTCAAACATATCCACTAGGAGAGTCTGGCCTTGGGGCACAGCTGACCTCATCCAGCTTCCTTGGTTATCAGATCACAGCCCTGCAGTGGAGGGAGGTCACAGAGCCAGCGGGTCAGGAACAGAGCCCCCAACCCGTGCGTCCCAGGCCCCACACGTTCTCCTAAGCAGCCTGCCTTCCGGTCACCATCAGACCAGAGTCCAGCTTTCAGCTTCCTACCAATGCCACAGCCCACCGCCTTCCACGCAGGGGCCGCTCAAACCATGGCCTTCTTCCCAGCCAGTCCCAGAGGCCTCCCATCAAATAGGCAGGTGCACTGCCGGCTCTGGAATTCCTGTCCGATGTCCAACTGCAGATCCTAACACCAAAGCACTCGGCAACTGTATCTGTCGGCTTTCGTCCCCTCAGCCTCTGCCATGCCACCTCTGGCCCCGGGAAAGATCACTAGTAACTAACTCGGCCCTTCACTGACTCCTACCAGCTCTCATTTTACAGATGCAGAAGCTGAGGCACAGAAAGGTTCAGAGTCACACAGCTAGTGTATGTGAGAATGGAGACCAGGGCGTCTGACTCAACATCTCATGAGAATTGAGAACTTTCCTGCCGCTCCTGTAGCAAGCAGTACGGTCACCCAGGGACGAGGGGTTGAGGTCCCATGTTGTGGTGACATGTGAGCTCTCTTGCCACCCCCTATCAAAGGGCTGGCGCTGCAGCTCCACAAAGGGGGTCAGCTGCCCAGGTCTGGCTTGGGTGGGAGGAGCAGGGGGCAGGAAAGAGTGCTGCCGCACAGTTCAGGGTGAGACTGACGGGCTGGGCTCCCTTATGGCTCTAGAAGAGGCAACAGGAAGAGAAAGGCCACAGTACCAGCAAGCCCTGGGGCCCGAGACCTGGGTGAGCACAGGGTCTGGCCCCCGCTGCCCAGAGAGCCTCCTTTCGGGTAAGCCATGATTCTTCACCCTGCTTCCCACCAGCACACACACACTTGGCCTTCGAGTTCTAGGGTGCTGGAGCCCTAGCGTGCCTCCATGTACCACTACGTGGGATGTTCATCACACAAGGGTGCAGCCAAGGGGCGAGGTGGGGGCTGAAGTCCCATCCATACTCCAGTCACCAAGCCTGGCATGGGCCGCATCAGTCCGGAGCATGGGGCATCCATCCCAAAGCCCACCAAGGCACCCTGTGGGCTAGGGGAGGTCTTGCCTCTTGCCCCCATGACTACCACCCCTCTAGTACGAGATGGAGGTGGCCCCCTTGCATTCCAGAAATCTGGATGCTCCCTGAGACAAAAGGTGAGGTTCCAACCCGGCCCTGCCTGGGCCTCAGTTTCCCCAGCTGACATAGGAAAGGGCATCATTCACATCCCCTTCCCCTAACCTCCCCTCCACCAGCACCCTAGGTGGGGACAGAGTCTGGGCCCAATCCCAACAATTTTTAATAAAATCTCTCCCAGAGCTCTACTCAATGATCTTGATCTCTCCCCCAGCTCTAATTTCCTGCCTGACTCAGGCCCTCAAAGGCTGGCTGGAGGGAGGTGACTGCACCTGCTCAGCCAGCCCCTCACCCCCCCACCCCCACCACCAGTGCCCAGTTCTAATCCTGGCCCAGGAGGAGTTCAGGTCACTCTCTACCTCTGCAAATGAGGAGGGGGAATTGCTAAGCAGCCTGGGGTCCGACTGACCTGGTCCTGGGTGGCCATTGCCCGCTGCAGGCTGCCTTTTCCCAAATGTGAAAACCCGACTCCGCAGCATCTGAACTCAGAGCCCACTGGACCGTGGATGGTGCTCTGGTCCCGTGCTCCACAGCTGCAGCGGCTGCCTCCCAGCCAATCACTGGGGACAATGCATTTTGCTAGAAGATTTCAAAGCACACCTTGGGTGACTGGGGCGGAAGCCTGCTGGCACCTTTCCCCACTGCGGAGTGGCAGAGAGGGAAACTGAGGCCCAGAGGCAGCACCTGGGAGGAGGAGCTGAACATTCAATTCCATATGAGGGGGAGAATAGATACTGGGAGAAATCCCTCCATCCCCACATACCCCCGTTCTGGCCTGTCTGGAGGTCTACAAGGAAGGAGACCCCTGCTTGGAAAGGCACACTAATAATAAAGACAATATCCGTAATTTTTATGGAACACTACTATGTAGTGGGCACTTTGGTAAACACTTTAAACGTACTGCCCCATTTAACCTTCACAACGACTCACTGGGGTAGGTAGTTTCATCATGCCCATGTGACACGTGTGAAAACTCAGGTCCAGCCAGATTAAGCACCTTGCCCAAGGTCCACAGCTAGTAAATGGAAGAGCCAGAATTCAGAGCTAGGCAGACGGGCCCTGCAGCTGGCACTCTTAATTAACCAGAGTGGGGTACTGCACCCCTCTTCCCCAGTGTGACACGGGCCCTTCCAGTTTCTCAAAGGAATGCAGAACAGATCAGAAGGTCAGTTTCCTGCCATAGGACCCCGAGTCCCTAAATTCCTTCCCCTCACTGGAAGCTTCCAAGAGCTCAAGTCATGCCCTGGGGATTCTCTCTGCCCCTCCAGGGGAGAATGTGAGGTTACAAGCGTTTTTCCAGTTCCCTACTCTGCTGGCCACCTATGCCCCCACCTCCACCCTTTCCCCATCCTCCCCCTTACACGTGCATGCGCGCACACGCACACACACACACACACACACACACACACACACAGGCAAACACACCCTGAAGACATTGTCAAGGATCTTCTCTCCTCGGGGAGGATCCCAGGATGCTCAACTAGGACACACCCACCCATAGCACTGCGTCCCTGCAGACCCTTCCACCCTCACTAACCCAGCTACTGCCTCCCGCCCCCATCCTCTCCCTGTCCGTTCCCGGTCCTTCCATCTACTGGGATAGCCCCTCTGAGTCCACCAGCCCCTCACACCCCACTTCCATGTCACTCTGCTCTCCCCCAGCCTTAACTCTGGCCCCTCCTCAGTCCGGTGGGGGAAAAGAGACGTTTCCAGGAACTAGTCCTCCCTTCCCACAGAAACTTAGGGATGCTTAAACCCTTAGATAGGTTCCTCCGTGCCCAAATCCCCACTGCCTTCCCAAAGACTATCCTCCAGACTTCTGACCAAACTTAAGGTGCGCTTGGGGAGGGGCAGCCACTCCTCCTTCATGTATCCCTATTGCATGGGTAGGGGCCCCCCAGGAGTCCCCAAACTCTGACGAAAGCCAGGCTGACAATGGTCAAGACGGTGGTGTCCCTGAGGGTGGGAGGGTGATACACTGGCCCCCAGGCAGACCGCAGACCGCTTGCCCGGAGTGCCTGTCTGAGGGAGGGGTGCAGGGAGGGGACAGGTGCCAGGTGAGGCAGAGGACTTTTACCTGGCTGCGGAGGCAGAAGCGCAGGGGCAGGAGGCAGGAGAAGAGGTACTTGCCCCATCGGATCACGCAGGAGAAGCACCAGCTCAGCCGAGTCATGATGACCCCGAGGGTGGGCGCCACGGGCGGGCGAGAGGGTCTGGGCACGTGGACCCGCCGCTCGGGGCGCCGAGTTGGGGTGGGGCGAGGAGGAAGGCGAGAGCCCTGCCCCGGGGTCTCCCGGAACCTGAGCCCCGCAGGAGCCGCGCGAGTGTCCCGCCCCCTCTAGCGGGAGGAGCGGCCCCGACGTGGCTCCATCTCCCCGGAAGCCCCTGCGGGAGGCGCCGGCCGCTGCTGGGCGCTTCCACCCTCGGGGACTTCCTCCGGCGGCTCCCTCTCTCCTCCCCTCGGCGAGACGGCCTCGGCCCGCCTGCTTCTCGGGCGGGCTGGGGGGCGGGCGCAAGCACCCCGGCAACTTGGGAGGCTCGCGGGGCCGCGCGGGAGAGGCGGGTCGGGACCCGGCAGAGGCGGTGCCAGGCGCCCGGCGTCCACCTGCGAGGAAGGCACAGCGGCGCTGGGAGGCTGAGCGGCGGCGGCGGCATTGTGCTCCGAGCTGCAGTGAGTGTGCGAGCCAGCGTGCGTGTGTGGATTCCCTCCAGACCTCACTCAATTCCCATATTGCTCCCCAGAGCATAATGTGATTAACTTAAACGGAGGCCACCGGCTTCCAGCACAAGCAGAAACATCCTCGAGCTGGGGCATGCACATGGGGACGCTGAACACAACCTGAACCACCTGTCCCAACTCACCACCAACCCCTGACCCTGGCCACACCCAGACTCCTCTACCTGGATCTCTCTCCAGCCAAGTCAGGGAGGGAGGGAGCTCTGAGCATCCAGAACCCGCACAGGTTGGAAGGAACCCTACCTGGGAGGCTGAACCAGCTCAGATGAATGAGAGTTGGACAGGCTGCCTCTGGCTATGGCCGAGCCTCCTGCTCAGGGTTCAGGGCACTCCACTCCCCATCTTCACTTTCTGTCCTGCCCCGTAGCTGCCACTAGAGCCGGGACCCACCTCTGCCTCTGCTGTGCTCAGATGATGTGAACCAAGGATGGGTCCTCGCAGGAATATTGTTTGGGGTAACCATACTGTGACCGTGGAACGAGGAAGAGGGAAGAAGAGAGAAGTGAGGGGGAGGTGCAGGAGAGAGGGAGAGAGAAACAGAGACACAAAGGCAAAGACAGACACACTGGAGACCCACTGCCAGACCACAGAGAGGTGGACAGGCAGCCATGAGATTTGCCCCTCTTTCTGTTGCTGCAGAGAAACGGGAAGGCAGCCAGCCAGCCAAGCCCAGAGAGAAAAGGGGCGGGGGAGCTGTGCGCTTGCAGGACCCTGCCAGGGCCTCTTCCACAGCCACAGGCCACCAGAGCCAGCTAGGGACCCCGCCCCCGGGGCCCCCATGGCCTGCACTTCCCAGCCAGGCTTCCCTGGGACCATCTCAGGGCCATTTTTCTTGCCAATGCGGTCTCCCTATCCCTTTCCTCTCACCCCTGTCCCAAGCTCTTCCCTTCTCCAGCAGACTTCTCAGGCCCTGCCCCCTCCCCACTTCAGATCCCCACCAGGAGACAAGGCAGTGGGGTACAGTGCTTTGGGGGAGATTGGGCAGGGACACAGTGAAAGAGAAGGAAAAGATCCCAGCCAGTGCATGGCTAGTAAGAGAGGGGAAGACAGACATCAGGGCCCTCAGCCCCTAACAATCCCCCAAGCAAGGGGACCACCATCACCCTACACACACACAGAAGGCTCTAGGTGAAAGCTGAAGGGGGCCTCAGGGGGACACTCTACACCTCCCACTAAAGTGAGCCCATCCCCCTAGCAGGCCTTCGCTCATGCCCGTGACCTCCAGCGAAGGCCCTGGCACTGCTCAAGCCTCTTCCAGGGCTGCAGAGGGGCGTTCCTCTTCTCTGGGGGTCCGGCAGTCTCCACAGCCTCCCCACTGGGGCACCAGAGGAAATGGATAAAACGTGAGACGTGAGGAAATGGGGCTTAATCCATAGGGAGTGGAACAAAGTTTAATCAAAGAAATCAATTGTTGCATTTTTTAAATAGGAGGAAGTCCTTCAGATAGGGTTGGCTGCTGAAGGGTGGCCCTGCTTGGCAGAAAAGAGGACAAGATGACTTTCTCTTAACAGCATCCTTAAGTCTTCCTGGCACTTAGGACATGAAAGGCACTCATCAAGGACACTGAAAGGAAAGAGGGAGGGTGGGAAGAAAGAGTAGAAACTGATGGCTAGACCTAGCTCTTCGGAACAAGGAGATCCGATGAAAAAGGCTCAAAAGGACAGAGTCCTTCACTTCATCCACTGCCCAGCAGGAGGTGTCCTTAAACCAAGGGACCCTCCAGAGAGGAACGGAAGAGTCTGTGCAGCTGACAGAGTCAGGCAGTCAAGCCCATCACTGCCTCCAGCTGCTTCCCAGCTCTCCCCTCTCCCCCAGCTCCTGGCCTAGCTTCATGCCCCACACCTCAGTTCCTGAAGATTAACCCTGCCCCCATGGATGCTGCCTTGGTGGGACCCAGAAATGTGGCCCTGGGAGTGTGATGCCTCGTGGGAAACCACAAGGCCTCTGTTCGGCATTCACCACCAGAGGAGGGCAGAATCCTGAGAATAGCAGCCGCAGAATCCCCAGAATCTCCCAGAAGGTTTTAGTAGGGACCCCTTTGCTTCCTCTTCCACCAAGGCTCTTGTGGTTTTGTGGGGGGGGGGGGGGGGGGGGGGGAGGAGCCGAATCCCAAAAGGTCTCTTAATCTCAATCCCCTTCTCCCGCATAGTAGTCAAAGCACCAGAAACTGCATCCAGTACCCGGTGGTGTTTAGTAAATCTTCCCTCCTTCTTCTTCCAGTCACCTGAATACTGGGGACAGATGCAAGGCTCCACAGAATGGACCAGACACGGATGCTCAAACACAGTGGACCACACATTAGAGCCAAGGCATGGAGTGAATGAGGAGCCAGGATGAGCCTGGGTGGAGTTTGGTCCATCAGAGGGCCTCATATCAGAACCCCAACCTTTCTACGGTGCCCATGAGGGTGCCGGACAAGAGCCCCCAGACTCCTAACTGTCCCTCCCCATTGGAGCTTTTGTAAAGCTAGCCAGCATCCTCAGAGGATTAACCAACCTTCCAATGACTGCTTCCACCCCCCGCCCCCCAACTCATGTGACGTGGCCCTGCCCAGGCCTCAGTGGTCCCTGGGCCTGACTCCCAGCCCTGCCACCCTCCGGAACCTCCACTATTCCTCCCTCTTCCTCCTCTCCTCAGCTAGATTCCAGACTAGCAAACTAAGCTGTGTTGTGGGTCTGGCCAGGACTTGAAGGAGGAGGAATCTCTCCTCACCCCACTCTTGTTCACACAACCCAGAGACCCAGATTCTGAGTGCAGGCCAGGGAGGAAATTCCAGAGACTAGGTGAGACGGAAGCCACGTGCACAGAGAGGGGGCCACTCTGGGCTTTTCTCCCCAAGTTTTCCCTGGGTCAGAGCCAGGAGGGCCTACTTTTCCCTTGAGTAGGAGAAGAATGGGAAACTTCCCACAGGCAGCCAGCAAAGGTGTCAAGGAAATAAGAGAGCAGGTCATAGCCAGTAGCCCCCTGGGGACAGGCCTTGGGAGGAGGGCCCACTGGCTCAGGGCAGGCACAGAGCCTCCTCTGTCTCAGGCCCCAGGGTCACAGTGCCCCCAGCTGGTTTTGTCTGTGGGGGGACAATGGCGTCTCCTGTCTGGGGAGAATGGCTTGGGCATCAGATCGGAGGCTCCGGGTCTTCTTTTCACACTCAGAGAGAGATGCACAGAGGCCGCTCCCCAGGGACCTCCCAGCCTTTCTCCCCCATCAGATGGGGACGGCTCTGGCAGACCTGGCTTTCTCACTACCAGTTAGTTTCAACACCCTCCCAGCTTCAAGGAGTCCTCTTGTGGCCCCCAGGGGGCTCTCACTTGGTCTCACCTCCCAGGCTGGTTTCCCCAGGTTCCGGCACCACTTACAGGGACTTCATGGGCTGCACCCATAGCTACACTGCACAACCATCTACAAGATCCAGAACTCCAACAGTTCTCCCGCCATGCGACAGAATAGGGGTCCCTGCAGAGATGGGGTCCCATCTCATGTGGGCTCCAACGTCACCTCCTAGGTTCCCACCTCCTCGGACAGCCTCGTTAAAGTCCTTGCCTGCCCTCCCCCACCCTCAACCCAGCATTTCTTCATAGCACTTAGTGCCTCTTGTTGACAGATTTGCTCACTTTACTAATTCATCTCTTCCCCACCAGAATGCCAGCTTCCAGAACACCTTTTCAGCCACTGCACTCCCCGCCCCACCCCCAACACCCAGCATGGCCTGGCACGTGGTCGATGGACATACATTACTTGGTAGATTGGTTGGTTGCATGAATAAAAGGAAGAAAGGAAGGAGGGAGGAAGGGAGGGAAGGGAGGGAGGGAGGGAGGGAGGGAAGGAGGAAGGGAGAGAGGGAGGGAGGGAGGGAGGGAGAGAGGGAGAGAGGGAAGGAGGGAGGGAGGGAGGGAGGGAGAGAGGGAAGGAGGGAGGGAGGGAGGGAGGAAGACCATTCCTACTTCCAGATCCACTAGATCCCTCCCCCAGCCCTGGATTATGGGCCAGGGGGAAGTGTCACTTTCAGGGTTGTTGCAGCTCTACAGCCAGGACAGTGATGTCTTTATGCATCTCCATTATGCATCTCACCCCTAACTAGGGGACCCTGTTCCTATTCTGAAACAGATCCCCAATATCCAGTCCTGATTCGAGGTACACTTGAAAAAGACCTACTACCTTCTCCTGCCCCCTGCCCCAACACACACTCAGTTTACACTTGAGGACACCAAGGCCCAGAGAGGTAAAGTAACTTGTCAGGGGTCACTCAGCTAGACAGTAGCGGTGCTGGAAGTGGATCGAGGCCCCCCATTCTTGGTTCATTGCTTTTCCATAGCACAGCATTGCAGACTGGAGGAGAGGAGAGAGAAGGGGGAGGGGGAGAGGAGAGGAAGGAAATGCTCCTCCTCTTACAGATGTCCCAAGGAGGTGAGTCCCTAAATTCTCTCTCTCCCTTTCACCCCCTAATCCAGGTCTCTGACCCCTGACAGGCAGGAAGTTCCTCCTGATACCTAGCCTCCATCCCCCTCTCAAATTCCAAACCGTTTCCTCTTGTACTGCCTTGCCTGGGAAGGAGAAGGACTTGGTCACTCTCTTCTGCACAATGAATGCCTTCAGGCTCTGGCAGCTCATTATTCAAGCCCCCATCCCCACCCCACCCCCACCCCTCTCTATTCTGCTGGATGAGATTCCTGGGTCCTCTGGGCCCCTTTCCAAACGACTTCCATCACCACCCAGCAGCTGACATGATAAACGGTGGTGCGTGGGGGAGGGGTGGGACAGACCCAGAGCCATGAAGAGTATTGATCCCTTGGGGAGCCTAAGGCCTCGTCTCCCTCCCAAGGCAGGCTAGAGCATGGTGGGGAGGGGGGCAGGTGGAGAAGGAAGAACAGGGGCCCTAAGGTCATCCTGGTTATCCCTCTGCCCCTGGGGTTTGGGTTGCAGGGCCCCATGTGGAAACTGCAGACCAGGAGCTGGGCAGCTGGGTCTGAGCCCAGGCTCCTGCATGAGATTAAAGCAGGGACTGTCTAATTGATTCTGATGGAACTGGGAGAGGGAGGGAGATGAATGGAGAGCACAGGAGGAGAGACAGAGGAGGGGTGCGGGGGACAGGGGAGGGAAAGGGGGTTGGCAGGGGGGTGGGGGCCAGTCTGGGAAGCCCAATTGCATCAGAACTAGCTAATACAATTACCATTCACCTCCACCCCCACCCACCCCCCCCCACACGGCCCCTTTCCCTTCCTGGGAAACCAGCCCACTGACTGGCCCGCCCTTGAAGTGGACAGAGAGGGTGGTGCGTGGGGGAGGCACAGAGGAGAGGAGCTGGGTTAAGTCCCCCAGTCCCAGAACCAAGATGACACGGAAAGGCAAAGACAGGGACAGAGACTGGCAGACAGCTAGAGACATCCAGAGACAGGCAAACAGAGTCAGATACAGACAGATAAGCAGATCCCTGTCTACCCCCTATTCACCAACAATCTCCCTCCCATCCCACTCCTGGCACCCCTCACCATGCAAACACACACACACACAGTGCCACTTCATCATTGGGCTCCTTTCCCTGGCCCACCCCTGACAACAGAGTGAAGAAATGGGAGGGAGTCCAAGAAAAGGGACCCCAGGACTCTCAGGCTCCCCACTGTGCCCAGGGCCCTCGGCCTACACCTTGCACTCCAGGGAAGTGAGTAGGTCAGGGAGGAGCCAGGTCACTGAGACAGATCCCAGGTGGACCCCAAGACCAAGCTGAAGACAGGAGGGGGAAACAGAGCCTCCAAGAGAGACATGCAAAGACAAGAAAGGCACTGGGGCTAATATGTCAAACACAGGAAGTGAGAGAAAGCCCCTGTGAGTAGGGAGAAGGAGGTAAGCCAAATTGAAAGGCAGGAGGCCAGCAGGAGGACAGGGAGGCAGGGAGGCAGGTGACCAACTCACAAAGGGCCGCAGCAAAGGTCCGGCATTAGGGGAGGGGAGGAGAGGCAAGGAATAGACCAAAGAGGAGAGAAAGCACAGGGTGCCACCTGCCAGCTACCCAGGGAAACCAAGGCACAAAACAAGGTCACATGGCCTTATACCCAGGCTCCAGAAGCAAGCAAGGGACTCCCGCCAGGGCCCAGCTGCAGCCCCTGTGGTCAGGAGCCAGATCTGGGCCAAAGCTCTCAGGGCACTTGATTCCTGACTAGGAGGAGGCCCCAGCTGGCCCAGGGGCCAGGCCCAAAACAAGCTCCTGAGGGGACCCAAGCCCCACCAGATGCAAATTCTTCACTACTCCACAGATGCCAGGAGGGGTGGCATCTCAACGCACCCTGGCTGGATCCTGCACCCTCTTGAGGCTAGAGGCCCTCCAAGGCCCTTCGGACTTCCATTTGCTCCCCTGACCAGAATGGTACAATACAGCTTCCTCTTCCCACTCCCCAAAGGGTCCCAGACCCTCTCTGTGATCCACTGAAGCCCAACTCCTGGCATGTTCTATTCTCACTCTGATAGCTTCAGGGCAGAGCAGGGCAGGCGCAGGACCCCGGCAGACCAGAGAAGAGGAAGTTACTGATGCAGCCCCATGGAAGGATAAGCAAAGTCATGAGGCCTTGAGGGGTGAGGAGTCAGACTGAAGGACAGAAGACAACATCCCAGACACAGCTTGAGCACAGCGCTTCTGGGAGCCCAGCATGGTCTGGAGAACGGGTACTGCTGCCTTTGCCTTTCTTACCTCCCAGCGCACTTCAGAGCATGCCAGGGGAAAATGTACAGGAAGAGTCACCTCCCAAAGGAAAGGATACAGGTACAAAGGTAGCAGAGCCCAGGGTCCAAATCCTGTATGACCTTGAAGAGATTATTTCCCTATTCTGAGCCTGTTTCCTCTTCTGTATAACGGAGACTAGGATCCTAACCTCATGGGATAGTTGTGAGGATTACATTAAATGTGAAAACGCCCTGGGGTGACTGTCAAAGCAAGTTCAGACCCCCCCCCCCCCACCAGACAGACGCTCCCCACCAGAACCCTCGGCAAGAGCACCCTGTCTGGAACACACAGTTCACACCGCCATCTGGGGAATGGACACCCAAGGAAGAGGAGCCAGGATGAGCCAAAACAGTATTGTTAGGAGATGTTGGAAGCAGGCCAAAGGAGAGGTAGAATGGGGGCACAGGAGCCCAGAAGAGGCCAGAACTCAAGAAGAAAGAGGGATTGAGGGATTTTCTCAGGCAGAGAAAACAGAAGAAAAAAGCAAACAGTGAGTTCCTGAGCTCCCCACCCACACTGAAGATAAACATGAGGAAATGGGCCCAGACTGAAGCAGGAGATACTCAAGTTAGACAACAGGCAGAACTTCCAATGAAGCACCACACCTACGGAGAGACCCCCGTTTTAGCCCCATTACTCCCCCACTCTCCTCTAAACCCCAAATGAGGTCTGAGTCTTCAACTTTCTGTTACTCGGCATAAAACCTCAGTATTAGAAGTCCCTGCTCTCCTTAGCAAGAAAATAGGCCAGCCCTGATTCCCTGGTCCCCAGATCTCCAGACTCATTCAGCCCAGCCATCTCCGTATGGATTCTCTTGCAGAAACCAAAACTCAGTCCCACCATCCGTGGCCATCTCAGATGCCTGGAATGGGGGACCAATTCCCACAGAGACATCTACTCCTAATCCCTCAGAAACCCCTTCTTCTGCCTCAACCAGGCCTTGCCTGGACCACTCAGACCTGGCTCTGTATAGCACCGACTGTCCCCTTCCTTAAGTTTTCTGTCTGGGAGGCAGAGTGAAGGGGGCACAGGCTGCCGGTGGAAGCAGGGGATGCGGGAAGTAGGGATGGGGGGGCAGGGAGGAGCCCTTCATAGGGAAAGGTTGATGGAACCCCATTATTGCTCCTAAAAGTTTGTAAGAAAGGCCTGGGACTTGGTTAGAAAGGAAGCAAACATGCGCCTGGAAATAGAGGAAGACTATAGCACATACACACACATACATACGACACATGCCCCTGCAGGACAAAGTAAGCATCCTAGAGGGTCAGGTCCAGGCCTGGTACCCCGTAGACAAGACAGGAAAGAGTGGAAGGGGGTGGAGCTGAGTACCCCCCCAGGAAGAGAAAAGTAGGTGCTAAAGGAACCTTTTGACCATTATGGACCCCAAAGGACACACAAGCCAGTATGCAAATAAGGTTGCCTGACAGGGAATTCTTTGTCTATGCTTGACCATCATGAGAGGTCAGTGTTGGGGTAAGAACCACCCCCAGGGCTCCACCTCAAACCCCTCACCTCCCTGCAGGAGGTCCCTCTCTCCCTCCAGCCTTGGGCCCCAGAGAGAGGGCCACACAGGGCCTCTCCCCACCCTTGGGTCTCTTTCTAGGTCCCCAAAGCTTCTCCTGTCTCTGCCCCTCACACCCCAAATTGCCTCCTTCCACGAGGGGCTTGCCCCTTTGCCCACAGGAGAGGGACCCTGCCTCCCACGGAGAGAAGCTTTCTTTTGATAAAAAGAGGAAGAGAGGCCCGAAAAGGGAGATCAGTTCATCAACAATCATAGGGGCAGGTCAGGCTGCAAAGCCCCCTGGGCTCACTGAGGGATCACCCCAGGCAGCCCTCTGCCTTTCTGGAGATCTCTCTATATAGCCCCAGCCCACCAGGTCCCCTTCGGCTGAAAGTGCTTCTGAAAGGGAAACCCCATCCTGTTTTCTGGCCTCACAGCCCTGGTTGGCTGGGAAGTGCTTCCAGTTGTCTGACCTGCTGCTGTTTTCAAGCTGGATTCACACTTCACTGTCCCGTCAGTGGCCTCCAGGCCATGCTTACCATAGGTGATACCTAAGACAAGAAGGGAGAGGAGACTCTGCCTCTGGGTCCCAGGAAAGGCTGTGTCTTCAAGCCCTTCTGACTAGTCACATAGCCTCCCTGCTTGCCAACTAGGACCTTTTTTTTTTTTTAAGATTTTATATTTAAGTAATCTCTACACCCAACATGGGGCTCGAACTCACAACCCTGAGACCAAGAGTCACATGCCCCACCAACTGAGTCAGCCAGGCAGCCCCCCAACTTTGCTTTTCTGCGGGTGACAGCAGCCAAAGCCCCAAGAAACAGCAAGGATACTTCCGGTGACATTGGCCAATTGAAGACACACATTTACTTTTGCTCCCTCTCGAAACTCCTCTAAAACAACAGCAAAAATATTTTTTTTTTTTAATTAAAGCAAAAAGTCCGGAAGACAAATAAACAAAAAACAAAAAAAGAAGACACAACCATGGAGTGCCATTCAGCACAACACAACCACTACCGGAATAGTCAATTCCTTCTGTTCCAGTTGGTAAATAGCTCCTGTGCCCCCACCCTCCCAGTGCTCTGGCCCTCCCCTGGACCTGAAAGGGCTAATTCCTGGCCCAGGAGGGGCCTCAGGAGGACTGCTCTAGCCTCCCAGCCCAGTCACTAGAATCGCTAGTTAAATATTTTGATTATCACCCCTGACAACACTGTCAAAAATCTGGGAGCTGGAGGGCAGATGGATGAACAGGACCTGGGAGCCTGAGAAAGCTGCACCCAGAACTGCCTGCAGGAAAAGCCAAGGCTAAGAAGAAGCCGCCAGACCCTCGGGCACAGAACCCTCCAAAGACTCCAAATTAGTGGAGGCAGATACCTTTGGGGGTGGGGATGAATGTGAACTTAAACTAGAAGATATGTAGAACATTGGAGAAGCAATTGGTTTCGAGATCCTGTCTCTGACCCCCAGCAGAAGGCAGGAGGTTTTATTCCCTGGAGAGGGTAAAACAGCAGGCCCTCCCCAGAGGCCACCAGGCCCAGCCTACAGTGTGAGTATTGATAGGAAAAAGGGGGTTTAAGTGTTTCCTGAGAATGAGGCAGCCAGGCCTGTACCTGCCCCCCAGGCAGAGAAGTGAAAACTTCTCTGGGGATCTGACAAGCCCAGGAGGAGAAACCCAGATAAAGACAAAAGCTTCCCCAATGCAGTAGCCCAGCCAGGTCCCCAGGAGTGAAGCCCTTGGTGGATCCATTTCCAAGAGCAAACCATCAGCCTGTTAGGGTCCCATTTGAAATATAAGCCAAAAACTCAGGCTATAGCCATCTAAGGAAAGCTTAGAAGAGAACACTTGGAGGAAACAGGTGGGGTGCGGGGAGAAGAAAACTTCAAGATAAAGTTATTAACATTCACAGAGGCCAGAGAGGAAAGTGTATCTATGAAACAAGAATAGGAAGGAAAAACAAACAAAAAAGTTCTTGGGAATTAACTTAAAAAAGCAGAGCCCAGACTGAGTCCCTCACTAGGCACTGGTGCATACCTTCCCCTTTACCCACCCCCCACACACTGGCAGAAGGCCAGGCCCTCCTCTCCTAGAAGCTCTGCACACCCCTCAGGGCCCCAGAGTCCACGATGGGAGTGACCTGGAGACCTGGTGAAACAGAGACACAGACACACAGAAGGATCCAAGAGGCCAGGAAGAGACGAGGGTCCAAGGCCTGGGGCTGGAAAGGGACAGAGGCTGCCAGCTTGGTAAGCTTGTAGATGGTCCCCCTGGAGCCCTGGCAACCACTGACCTAGCAGCCACGCACCTAGCAATAGCCCCCAGATGTGGAAGGCCCCTCCTACAGGCAGGGAAAGCGGATGTTCAGAGAAGTTGAGTCACTGCTCGGGGTCTAAAGCAAGACAAGCGTGGTGCAGGGAAAGAATGTGAACTCTTGCCTTAACTCAACCTTCGTGCCACAAAACCATCTAAGGCTGCAGTGTCTATACCTCCAATCTGAGAGGCTCGACATGGGTTCAAATCCAGGCCATTGACACTTACCAGCTAGGAATCCTGGGTTGATCCCAGCACTCAGTTCACTTCTCTCTGACCACGTGTCACCCGCCAGCACCAGAAAGTCCCTCCCAGGTGTCGCTCGGGCCCACGGCCCTCCAACCAGGCTTCTGGCCGCAACAGGGTGGTGGGGAGGCCCCAAGGCCCCAGCAGAATATGTGCCCCAAGGAGACCATGAGGGACCTGTGGGGTGGACCCTGCCTCTGCCCCAGACTGCCCTGAAAGCTCCCCCAAGCATGGGTCTATTTTTAGCCAGGTCTCAGAGGGCAGCCGGCCACCTGGTGTTATTCTAGACCATGGGGTCAGCAGGCTGGCCAGGATAAAGGAGAGCCAGGGCTGAGGCTGCGGAAATGGCACCCCTGGGAGGAGACACCCACAGAATAAGGGAGGGCAGGAAGAGCAGAGCCCAGGGCAAGGAGTCAGGGCCAGGGAGGGCTGAGTCAGGGGCAGACATCCAGAAAAGGCTAGGATACTGGGATGGCAGTGGGTGACAAGACCCCCCTGGAACTGGCATCGAGGGGCAGGAAAGGGAGTCCGCCTTGTTTCTCCTCCATGAGAGGGGGCAGTACCAAAGGAGATAGATGCCAGGCTAAGAAAGAGGGCTGGGCATGGACAGAGTGAGTTGGAGGACAGATAAGGGGAAGGGCAGGGAGAAGACAGACAGACAGACAAAGAGATAGAAAAACAAGGGAATGTGAGAACTGGGTAGAGGTGGTGAGGGGAACAGCACCCACTCGTGGGGACAGTCTGGTCCTCACTTCACACACCCCCAGGCCTGCTCACCTCCTCAAAAGCACCTAGTCTCCTTTCACCCACCAGGGCCTCTCAGCCTTGGAGTAGAGGCCCCGACACCGCTTGGCATCCCTGAATCCTTTTAAGATTCCTCCCTACTCCCAAGTTACATGTAAAAGTCACCAGGCTCAGACATGGACGTGAGCACGGCACGTGCACAGGCACACACACGCACCCACACGCACACACATGCACACACAGACTCCTGGGAAGAGATGGGACAATAGAGAGGGGAGAGAGGGGTGTCCCTTCGTCCCCCTGCCCAGGCTTAGGAGCTCAAATCCACACAAAGAGCTTCACAAAAGGCCTCTGGCTCCCAGAGGAGGAGATAAATGGGGCGGCGGGGGGAGACCCCAGAGCTGGAAATACCCATCGGTGGGTCTGGGAAGCAAGATAGGGGCTGTTCTCACAGCCACAGAGGCCACAGAAGCGTTTAGTGGGAGGGGGATGTGGGGGGGGGGGGGTGGGGCTCATGGGCTCAGGAGGCAGGGAGAAAGCGAGGACCAGAAGTTGCTTCCTGGAGGAGGCAGTCAGAAGTACTAACCTGCTGGAGGCATTGAGAGAGAGAGAGCTGGGCTTCCTTGCCCAGCCTGAGTGAGGGAGCAACAGGCCCAACCCTACACTATCCCCAAAGAAGGCAGGGAAACCACAGACCCTCCCATTCCCCACCCCCCTTCCCTATGCTGCCTTGGGTCTAGCTGGGAGAAGGGTGAGTACCTTCTTCAGGGCTGAAGGCCAGGCTGGGGTGAGACTGAGGGGTCCCAGGAGAAGGACCAACCAGTCAAGCAAGACAATGGCCTCTTGCTCCAAAGAGGCCACTGGGAACAAGAGGAACCTCTCCTTTTGCTCCTACTGCACACCCCCAACCTGTACTGTCTGGGGGTGGGGGGAAGAGGGGGTGGTATCCTGCTCAGAAGAATGGGTAAGAAGCAGGAGAGAGGCCAAGTGCAGTGAGCCAGGAATCCTAAGACCTGGCTCGCGTCCCAAAGACACTAACAGCAGTGAGGCTGTTGACAGGTCACCTCCCAGGGCCTCAACCTCCCCATCTGTGAAATAGGGCAACGATGACTGCCCATATCAGTTTTCATGGTTGTTGTGAGATCATGGGAGACTCTTTTTATTTTTATTTATTATCATTATTAATAAGCGACCTCTGACTTGCCAGACAAATCAGAGATCCCAAGCCCAGGGCTCTCCCCTTTTCCTACCCCCAATTTCTACTTTCTGGGAGGAATTCTCAGGTGAGGCTTCTGGCCAGCAAGTGAAGGGGTCAGCCAGATGATCTCAAAGCCTCCTTCAAGGGGAAGAAGGAAACTAATGTTTATTGGGGGCCTACCACGTACTAGGAGCTTTATATACATTAGCCATCTCAATTTCCTCACTAACCCTGCAAGGTAGGTGCTATCATTCCCATTTCCCAGATGAGGAAACTGAGGCTTACAAACTTATCAGTGGCAGAGCCCAGAGCAGCCCAAGCCCTGGGCCCATGCTTTTCTACCACAAACCCCCCCTCATTTCATTGCCATAGAGCTTTAAGCTCACCCGTCCCTGCCCCTCACCCCCAATCCCAGTTCCTCAGAGCAGAGCTCGCAGAACAACCTCCTCCCTGAACACCATCCCCAGCTGACCTCAGGATTCAGGTCTCGAGACTGCAGAGGGTGACAAAAGAGGGAAAGGAGATGCCAACCAGAACAGTGTGGACCAACTCGAACAGTGCTGCCTGTCCACTGGTCCCAGGGCTTGGCACATACTATGAAGCTGGCTCGCTCAACAGCCTGGCGAGGTGGGCCCTGAGTCCCGCACTTTGCAGGTCGGAGGAAGCCAAGGCTCAGAGGCACTAAAAGTAGCTTTTCAGGGGCACCCAGCTAAGAAAGAGTTAGCAAGGACTTATCCAGCTGCCTGTCCCCCAGTCCCTGCTCTCTCCACTACCCGGCTTCCTCTCTGAGTGGAAGCCTTGGAAGAGGCAGTGTTGAGTCCCACAGGGAGGCCAGGAGAATTGCTTCAGAATGCAGAAGAACCACGGAGAACCCCCCACCCCAGTGCTACTTCCCACACGCTCACCCCCTACTGGCTTTGTGCAATTCCATTAAGAAGCAAAGGAATAAATTAGCCCTGCTTAGCATATTGAGTGGCTGGGGTTCAAGAGGCCGTCTGGGTGGCTCGCACATCTCAATGCAGTCTGCCAGCAGCTGCAATGGCGGAGAGGCGATCCGGGCAGTGGAAGGAGTGGGGGGTGCAGTCTGGCCAGGCTGGGCTTGCTCCGACCTCCCACGGATGGCCTCAGCTCAGTGCCCAGAAGCACTTGCTCCTGCTCCAACTTCATTCCCTTAATGGTGTCGCAGCTTGGCACCTGCTCTCTGCACCCCTGCCCCATGCTCCCGCCAAACCTGGGCCAGCCCCAGAGGACACCTAAGGGTGGTGTCACGGGTAGTCTCAAGCTGCCCCTCCTTCCCCAGGACAAACTTTGAAGTGGATGGCTCTGTTCAGGGGGGAAGAGGAGAACAGCATGACGCAGAATCCTGCATGCACCTACAGGACCCTCACTGGCCTCACACACCCATGCCTCAGTTTCCCCCTCAGCACTGAGGCACCCTGAGCACAAAGGAAAGATGGGGAGGGGAACAGAGAGCCGTATCAAAGGCCAGGTGGGTCATCTGTCTGCCTCAAGCAGGATCACTCTATTTAGCCTGACTAGGACAAAAGGTTTTTTTTTTTTTAATGTGTTATTTATTCTTGAGAGAGAGAGAGACAGAGCATGAGCAGGGAAGGGGCAGAGCGAGACAGGGACACAGAATCCAAAGCAGGCTTCAGGCTCTGAACTGTCAGCACAGAGCCCAAAGCGGGTCTTGAACTCACAAGCCATGAGATCATGACCTGAGCCGAAGTTGGACGCTTAACCGACTGAGCCACCCAGGCGCCCCAACCTGACTAGGACAAATGATATTAACTTGACAGCCAGGACCCAGCCTGAAGCCAGGCCAAGCAGGCCCAGGCCTGGAAGGGGACAGGACAGCCTGGGGCCCAGTCTGCTGCCTCCCTCCACATCACTCGCCTCCACACCAACTCACCCCACACCCCCAGAATCAAAGACCTTGTCCTCCCCCCCTGTCTCCAGGCCCTGGGGCAGGCCACGAGAATGCACCTTACAGACCTGCAGAAGGAACGGGACTGACCAAGGCCCCACTTGAAATCACCACCATGCTTGCTGAGGTCACGCACTCAGAGCGCAGGGACAATTCCAAGGCAGCCTTGTTCCCGGCAGACATGAGACTTTTGGCCAACTTTGGTTCATGGATTCCCTATGGGCTTTGCTCGGGAGTGCACAGAGGCCTAGGACACTTCCATCCAATCCTGGCTCCCTCTGCCTCTCCTTCACTCAGGGTCAGTCTTATATGGCCATCTGAAGGCTCTCTCAGCCTACCCTGGCTCCTTCCTTTCACTCAGGCATTTCCCCTAATAAAATCTTTACACATTTAATCCCATCTTGTTTCTTGGAGAACTTGGACTAATGCAATGACTCAGTAACCATAACAACAGCAACAATAGTTACCGTTCATTGAATGTTATTGAAATGCGCCACACTGTTCTAAGTGCTTTTAAAGGCAGCAGAGGATATCAAGGCACAGAGAGGTTACATAAGGTGCCCAGTGATGCACAGACCTGAAGCGGCCAAGCCCAAAGTTGGCAACAGTTTGACGACAAAGGCCTCTGTGTAACCACTACTCCATACTGCCTCCTCTATAAGAGAGAGCCCACCCATCTGGGGAGAGAAAGAGGGTAGAAAAGGGAATTGAAACTCTTGAGGATTGGGCAAGACAGACACGCAGAAAGAACTGAGCTGAAATTTAGAGACAGAATGAAGGCACAAATGAGAGCCAGAAGAGACTAGGAGGAGAGCCAGCTCTGGCCCCCGAAGAGTCCTGATCCTACAAGCAAGAGCACCTTACCTCCCCAGGGCAGGGACGGGCTGAGCTCTTGGACCACAGGGAGGAAAAGAGGAAGGAGAAGGTGGCCCTGGAGCACTTTCCGACCCCACCCACTTCTTGCCATCCTCGGCCAACCACCCCCAACTCGCCCCCCTTGGGCATGTGATGAGGGTGTCAGCCAAGGGACTCCTCGCAGTGCCCAGTCCCTGGAATCTCCATCCCTCCCCGCCCCCGCCATTCCTAGTCCTCTATCCCTTCCAGGGCAGAGCCAACAGGGCTAGCCCAGCCGGGTCTCAGGGTCCCAACAAAGCCAGGCCTGTCCCCTGCCCAGCCTCCGTGGGAGTGATGTCTGGGCTGGGCAGCAGGTAAAACTGAGCCAAAGGGACATGGCAGAGAACCAGGTGAGTTCCTCCAGGTGAGTTCCCAGCTTAACTCTTGACCTGCCAGACCAGAGTTCTCGGGGCTGCTGGTTAGGGGACGAAGGGGTCGGCGGAAGTGAACTCAGGGACAAAGAAGGAAAACCTCTACGCACCCACACACACATGCACGTATGCTCGCATACACACACCCATCCCCGATTGGTCTAGTCGCATAAGAAAGACCCATCACTGGCTCCAGGTACGCCCCACACACCTATCATCCATCTTCCACCCTGTGCCGGGGACAGTTTAAAATGAAGACTCCACCCCCTCTCCACACATCCGGCTGAACCTTCCAGGGGTTCTCCATGACCCACATAAGACTGAAGTCCAGACTGTTTCGCTTGGCATTCAAGGCCCTGCCCACACTGACCTACCTCTTTTCCAGCTTCTGATCCAGCCTCTCCTCTCCCTACCCTGAGGGTACCACACACCTTCACGCCCCTGGGTTCTCCTCCCCTCTGTGTCAGTGAACTCCTACTCACCTTGTAAGACCCAGGTCAAAATGTCACCTCCTCTGGGAAGGCTTTCCAGACTGCCCCAGGCAAAGTAGGCCACCCCAGTTCTAGAACCAGGGGATGGCTTATACAGACCTTCTTGCACACTGCCTCCAGATGATGTGTTGAGACATCTTTCCCGCCGGCCCCCAAACTGGGCCTCCGAATGGAGGGTGAGGACTTACTGGGGAAGACCAGTATGTGTGCTCAGGACCTGGCAGAGGGCGGGTGAGTGGGAGAGAGGAAAGGCGATGGGCTCAAGGAGGAAGGATGCACAGGGAAAAGAGAAGGAGGAACGGACGGTTGAGAAGACAGGTGAACTGAGAGGGGAGCAGACAAGGGAGAACCGGGGAGCTTCTACTAGGTGCGGAAGGCACATGCCACACGGGGCACCGGGGCCCACAGGACATCCCACAGAAAGCTCTGCCAGGCAGCTTTGAGGATTGGGCCCAAGGACACACCAGGCCATCCTTGACTCCTTGGCTTCAGCCGTGGCACGGGGAGTGGGCTGAAGTAGGGTTTGACGGGGACACTGAGAAGTTCCTGAGAGGGGGTGGCTGGCAAGAATGCCAAGAGGAGCTGGACGGAGGCAAAACTCGTGCTGAGGCCACAGAACAAGCCCCTGGGCCCCCTGGTGACTGCCGCCCACTGCTAACCCCAGGAGATCACCAGGGTCTTTCTCCTCTCTGTTCTCTCCAAACCTCGGAAAGGCCTCTATCAGCGGATTTCCAACCATGGCTGAGCTTGACCAGGGGAGTCTCCTCCTACCTCCCGTCCCATCCCCACACCCACACCCACCCACGGGCTGCCCAGAGGAGCTTGGGCCCAAGACGGAGTGGGGATCACAGCCTCCCAGGCAGAATAGCTCCACCCAGCGAAGCAGGCCACACCTGCCCATCGCCATCCCCTAGGCCTGGCCTCCCTGGGGATTCCCTCGCCTCCTCTGGGGTCTCTACCTGTCCCAGTCTCACAGGCGGTCATCCTTCCACTGGGCGACCCATAAGGAGCCTGCCTTCTGCTAAATTCCTAGGATACCAAGCTCTCAAAAACTGGGCTCTGGTCTAAAAATACCAGCTCCCAGACCTACTAGGGAGACAGAAATCACCAGAAGCACCCCAACACTCTCACATCTTTGGCCAGCAACAAACACTAAAGCTGAAATCCCTCATCCCTGCCCCTGCTCTGGGCCCTCAGGCCACTCAGGCTGAGAGAGGGAGGGGCTGGCCAGAAGCACCAGGGCTGCTGTCTCTGGTGGGAAGGGAGTCAACTTAGGGAGCAAAACTGGGACGATCAGCAAGGGGACTGAACCCTGGACATTGCCTGGGTTCGCTCTGCTCCCCACCACTTGGCTTCTTTGCAGATGGCAGCCTCTGTTTCCCACCCACAGGCCGCTGCCCCTCCAGGGGCTGCCGCAGCTTGCCTGCCCTTGGCATCACACTCTGTCCTGGTGCCAGGGGCCCTTGGCAAGTTCATACATCAAACAAGGAGGCAGCGGCTGGCTTCCTGCCCTTGGGGAAGGAGGAAAGGTTGGAGGCGTGGCCACATCCTCAGCCTCACACCCCCTTGATCCACCAGGGACCCAGATCTGCCCCTAGAGAGTATGCAAGTCAGAGGTGGTCAGCTCCCACCCACCCCTACTTCAATGCAGGCCTCTAAAGCTTCTTCTTCCTTCCCCTCCCACCCACTGTAAGAGGGAGGGAAAGATGAGAAGAGTTACTACAAAGAGACATACTAGGGGGCTAGAGAATCTTCTCCACTTCCACAAAATGTCTCTCATCACCCACAAATGCCTGAAGTGCTCCCCTTATAGAATGATGCCTCTGATTCTTGAGATGCTGGGGTCTTCCAGAGACACCCATCAAAACAGAGGGATGGATTTACCTAACGGAAATTAGAACCAGGGGCACCTGAGTGGCTCTGTCCATTGAGCGTCTGACTTTGGCTCAGGACATGATCTCATGGCTCGTGAGTTCAAGCCCCGTGTTGGGCTCTGTGCTAACAGCTCAGAGCCTGGATCCTGCTTCAGATTCTGTGTCTCCCTCTCTCTCTCTGCCCCTCCACCACTCGCACTTTCTCTCTCTCTCTCTCTCAAAAATAAACATTAAAAAAAGAAGAAGAAAAAGAAATTAGAACCAAAAGGTAGGCCCAAAAATGTTCATAGCAGTGCTTTTCACAATGACCCCAAACTGGAAACAACCCAAATGCCTGTGAATAGCAGGACTGATAGTGTATTTTCACCAGATGGAACACTACCCAGCAATGGGAAGGCACCATCTACAAACGAATGCAAGACTCCTGATGAAATTCACAACCATAATGTTAAGCAAAAGAAATCAGCTACAAAATAACCCCTGTAAGTGCTCACGGATAAGAAGCTCTGAAACGGGAAAATCTATGTTGTTAGAAGTCAGGATAGCGAATAACCCTCAGAGGGGACTTAGTGACCGGAAAGGGGCAGGGGGAGAGACTTCTGGATGCTGGTAACACTCCATTGTTGGCTGTGTTCTGGGTCATGGGTATGTGGGTGTATTCAGCTTGGGAAAAGTTTGTGCGCTTTTCTGTATTTATGAAACACTTTATATTTATGAAAAAGTAAACTCAAATCGAGGAGTGCCTGATGAGGCTTTATCAGCTACCACTTCTGTAAAATGAGGAGGTCAGGTTCACACACACCTCTGCCTCATTGCAGCCCATTTCCAACCCATCTCCATATCTTGTCCCTTCTCTGCCTGAATCAGTCTCACCCTCACCCCCTAATCCCTCCCCATGACCAGCCACTTCGCTAACCTCAACCACCACCAGCTCTCACCCACACGCCTGCATCTCACCCAGATGACTGGGGGGGACCCATCTCCCCCGCCCCAGGTCTCCCTGCTCGGCCCCCCTTCCCACTTCCAATCCACCATCCAATCAATATCCACACCACGTGGATGGCAGGGCCCATGGGGAGCCAGGCGCAGCCAGAAAAAGCCTCTGTCAAATCCCATGAGGGCTCCCACCTCTTCACCTCAGGACCTTCAAGTATGCCGTTCCCTTCACCTAGAATGCTTCTCTTCCCTACCTTCTGCTCGCTAAAGATGACTTCCTCCACCTTGCCAACCTAAATCTGATCCCTCTATTAGCTCCCATCACATCCTTATTTCTCTTCCACGGCTCTGTTTCCAGTCATGTTTGCGCTCTGTTCTGTCTGTCCCACTGCATCAGCACCACCTCTGAAGGCAAGGATAGGGGCTGCCTGATTTCCTGCTCTCTCCCCAGCTCCCAGCTCAATGCCTGGCTTATAGCTGGTGCTCAAAACTGCTTGTGGACTAAGAGACTAAATCTTAATTGCTCCCACCAAAAACATAAAGAAACGATAATTACGTGACTCAGTAGAAGCATCGATAGAAGTGTTAGCTGACGTTGCAGTGGCGTTCATATGGCAACATACACATGAATCAAACCAACCCATCCTACACCTTGAACTTCTACGATGTTATATGTCAATTACATCTCAATAAAAATACGTTTTGTAAAATACATCAACATACAGTGAAATAAACCCTATTAAAAGCTAAGCTAATAAATACCCTAAAACTCCCCACCAAAAACCCTCTTGTTGAATAAATGAATGGCCAGGCCATTGAAGGCAGCCTTTGGGGAAGGCAAAGTTGCCTCTGGGAACAAAACTTCCACTCGTTCAGAGGTGAGGACCGCACAACAGGAACACAGGGGAGGCTGTAGGACTTGGCCTCCTGGGGAACCCCTAAACTCAGCAGAGCTCTGGGCAGTTGGGCAAAAGCCAGACCAACTGACCCGAGGGGCTGGTTTTTTGAGAGAGGAGGCTGAAACGATCCAGAGTCTCCTCCCTCTGCTCCTGCCACCATCTGACAAGCACCCACTTGCCTTGGGATACAGCAGAAAGTGAGGAGGCGAGGCTGGCACCTGGAGATGCCCTCCAGGCCCCTTGGCACCCAGGTCAGAGAAGGTTTGGCGGGAATGCTCAGGAGGGGTGCCAAACCCCACCTTCCCTTCTCCTGAAGTTGGCAGGCTGACATGTGGAACCAAAGGAGAGCTTAGAGCATAGGGTAATCGTGGGACCCTCAGGAGGCCACCTGAGGGGTAGAGGGCCTACACCTCCAGGCTCCAAAAACCCAGGCCTAGGGCTCTGAGGCCTGGGAACCAAAGTGGACAGACCTCCCCAGAGCAAAGAAGAGGAGCAGGCCACAAATTCGGGAGGGAGGAGGAGAGTGCTGTGGATAATGGGGCCTGGTGGGGGCGGCGGGGGAGGGGTGGACAAAGCAGGCCGCCAGAGGGAGGAGGGCAGTGTGGTGTGAGCAGAGGACAGCCTGCTTAGGGGAACGAGTTGGGGGCAGCATGCAGCGGGGGAGAGGGCAATATGGCCCGGGTGGGACGGGGCTGCCCAGAGGGGAGAGGAGGAGAGCAAGGCTGTGGGTGGAAGAAGTGATAGGAGCCTGTGGCCCAAGGAAAGAAGCTTAGCATATGTATTGGAGGGGGACAGGGGGAACATGGTCAGTGGCAGCAATGGTGGCATGTCAGTGGCAGGTCTGTCAGTGGGAGAGCCCTGGCTGGGAGCCCAGATGCCTGAGTAACTTCTAAGCCCTGACTCCAGGGGGGAGCTCAGAGCCCAAGAGATGTTTATCCACTGCAAGAACGTGGTAAACGCCCCCTCTAGTGAAGCGATAAGCAGCCTGGCTGTTCTTTCCTGGGTCACCGGTCTCCTGAGAGTTGCAGTATAAATGGGGGTGGGGGGGTGCTGGTGAGAGGAGAAAGCAGCGGGCAACAGCATGCCCCGCTGGAGCCAGGGCTAGGGTAGCAATGCGCAGGGGCTGGGACTGGGATGGAGTTTTGTCCTGCAGATAAAGGAGCCGGTGAGTCATGAGCGAGCGCCAGGCACTCTCAAGAGGCCGCTCAGAAACCAGCTCATCCGAATGCAGACAGACACTTGTCCCCATCCCTGTCCCTGTGGCTGTCACACACCCACGCACTCACTCCCTTCCCCTCCTTCTCCTTGATCACCCACCTCCAGTGCCCCTGGCTTCTTCCTCCTTCTCAGCACCGACTGCCTGACCCTGTCCCTGCCCACCCTCAGGTGGCCCCCCTGGAAGCCACCCCACAGCTGCCTGCATTGCAAGTGCAGAATGGAGGGAGACAGGGGGAGTCAAGAAGAAGCACCAACAGAGAAAGTGAAGTCCAGAAGGGTCTGAGACAGAACAGATAAAGGGGAAGCGCTGTGAGCACACTTCCCCCCGAAACCTTCGAAGAGAGAGGAGAGTTCATGAGGCTCTGAGGCAGAGAGGAGTCCTGATGACCTCTAGAAGGGCCCAGCAGTTCAGGGGTTGTGCCATGTCATTTCCACTCTCCAGACCCTCTGCCCTTTTGCCAGGACTGAGAAGCAATACTATGGGATGCCAAGCTGACACGCTGAGGCCTCACCCCACCCCGGGGCACTAAGGCTCCCATCGGAATCACACCTGGGCCACCAGCCACTATAAGGGCTAGGGCAACACTCTGCCCCACCAAGCCTGTTCCTCACCATGATGGGTCATCACAGAGATGATCAGGGCTAGGGCTTGGGGAAGACAGAGCTCAGTCGGTAAATGCAGCCCCATGTTTTGCACAGTGGAGTATAACCACGAATATGCTATAATCCTGCCTTGGAGGGGCATCCGGTCAAGCGAGACAGAAAGGTCACCAGCACATGCGTGCGCGCGTGCGCACACACACACACACACACACACACACACACTGGACTTCACTGGCTGCCTCAGTGAAGGGGAAGAAGGGCTGGGATATGGCCACAGCATACGTTTTGAGTTGCCCAAACACCATGTGCCCCAGGTGGAGGGAGATAAGACACCAGCATAAGCCAAACCCTCCCCAGTAAACAAATCTTAGGAGGCTGCAACCTTTCCCAAACAGGGAAGTAGGCTGGGCTTAAGCAGGGAGCCTAGAGCAGGGTTATCTAGTCCCTAGTGACCCCAAATATCTCCTTGTCCTTCACTTCCTCCTTGGAGAAATCTAGCACCCACACCTACGCGGGGCCTGGTGGTTCCCAGACAGACGCCTCCTCCGGAACAAACACCTGCCTTCCGCACCAGCCTATCCCCATCCCTCTGGGTCAGCTGCCCACTTGAGAGGCTCCAAGACTTACCAGAAACAGAGAACGCAGGGGTGAAGGTCCAGCTGCCCATATCATCTTCAGGTCAGTCCTTGCTCTGGCGGGGCCTTCCCTGGTTCAGAAGGCCCCCTCCCTCCTGCCTACAGAAGTCAGGGACAACAGCGACGGCTACCCCGGGACACAGTGAACTCTGCATCGGCTCCGGGGAAATCAAACTCTTTCGGTGCCTTTCCCCAGCACTCCCAGCCCTGCCCAACTTGGGTGGCTCCTAAACCTCACCTGAACCATTTGCCCTTTTAAGGGGGTCACGTCCGACATCCGCCTCCTCCCAAGGACACAACAGACCCAGGAGGGACCTCAGGCCGGCTCCCGGCCCCTTCACCCGGTCCCGGCCCCGACCGGCGCCCCCGGGGGCAGCCGGCTCTGGCAGGCGACTGACAGGCGCTCCCCTGGCGTGGCTCCCTACCTGTGTCAGGTGAGCGGGGCTCTGCCCGCCACCGCCACCCGCTCCCCCGCAGCCGCCCCGCAGCGCCCTACCTGAAGCAGCAGCCGCCGGCTCTCGGCGCGGCCGGAGGCCCCCGGCTCCCAGCCCTCGGCCCGCGCCGGGGCCGGGGGGCTCCCCGGGGGCTGGGGGCCGCAGGGGGGCCCGGGCTCCAGCGCCTCGCAGCACACCAGGCTCACGGTGCAGCCCATCCGGCCGGGCGCCCGGCTGGGGGGAGGGGGCGGGGACGCGGGCGCGGGGGCAGCCGGGCCCCCTCCCCCCCGCCCTGGAGACCTCGCCGCCCGGGGAGCCTCGCACGTCGGTGGTGGGGGGGGGCGGGGGCGGCGCGTCTCCGCCCGGAGCCTTCTGGGCCCGCACCGCCTGGCGGCCGGGGAGTGCGGGCCGGGAGAGGGGCGGCGACACGGGCGCCCGGACGCAGCCAGGGGCGGAGGGGGACGCGAGGGCGCGGGGAGGGGCGGCGGCGGGGTCTCGGGGGCCCGGGCGGCGGCCGGCCGAGTCTGGGGAGGGCGAGAAGAAGACCGACGGCGCGAAGGGGAGGCAGGAAGCAGTGAGAGAGAGACCGGGGACACGAGGACACGGGGGACAGAGAGGGGGGCCGGAGCCTCTGCGCGGGGAGACCGACTCCCAGAGAGGGAGAGACGGGCAGGAAGTCCGCGGCGAAACGGCGGACCCGGGCTCGGCCACCTCGAGTGCCACTGTTTCCAGGCGGTTCCTGAGGTCTGTGAAACAGTAGTCTTCGCAGGTGCCTGCCCCTCTGTTCTCGGCCCCCAATACTAGCCCTCGGGGCATCCCAGCCTGGAAAAATGAGGACCCGGAGGTGGAAAGACCCCGGCCTCGAGGAGGCGGGGCACAGCCAGGGTGCGAGAACACGGCCCACCAGGGCAACCCAGCTGTGAACCCGGGTTCACAGTGGCTTCACTTCCATTCTTTTAGGGGTGAGTGAGGGGCGGAGCAGGATGGCGCTGGTGACCCGGAGACTGAGGTGGGGAAGGGGAGGGAGATACGTGGTGGGACCCTGTCCTCCTCCTCCCCACCTGCTCCGCAGTTCAACCGAGGCTCGAAAAGACAGAATATCTGGTAGAGCAGCAATCACAGCCTCTCTGTGCCGCCTGGTGGCCACAAGGAAGAAAGGCAAGAGCCAGTGACCCTGTTGAGAAAGGGAAGGAAACTCGCATATAGGGGCAATTGCCGCTGTGGCTCTGGGTGAGTTGGTGTCTGGCCAACAAGTGAATCTGCCACCCCATTTGCCCGAAGGGTACCATCCCCCAGCTCACCCATTCTGCCCTGGTGCCTTGGATCCCGCCTCTCCCACATGTCCCCCATGATTTTCTGCTCCTCCTGCTCCTGCTGGGCTGGGCCTGAGTCACTTCCCAGGCGGCACTCTGGGAAAGGCTGCGCGGGACCCACGGTCACAAGTGACAGGCTCGGGCTGCAGTGCCGGCTCTCCGTCTCCCAGCCAGCCAGGCCTTCCCAGGTGAGTAGCAGGGAAGGGGTCTGGGGGTGGCTGGAGAAATGGGGCAATGCTGGGAGCGAGAGGCAGGGACACTTGGATAGAAATGAGAGACGATGAGGCACATCTAGGTGTTCATGGAGTTCAAAGTGGATCTTTGATCTTCCAAAGTGGATCTTCCAAAGTGGAAGGGGGTGCAGAAACCCTCAGTCCACCCCCTTGGTCTATAGATGGGGAAACCGAGGCCCAGGGAAAGCAAATGATGAGCCTAAGGCCACACAGTGAGTTAGTAGCAGGGTCAGGATGAAGACCCGGGGCTCTCAACGTCCAGCTCAGTGTTTCCTGAGCACCATCTCCACCCTCCACCCTCGTCTACCTTTGTTTCCCTCCCCTTCTCCCTCCACTGTGTCCCCTGTTTCTTTACTCCTACCCACACCCCCGAATTCCAGCAACTGTGGTCTGAGAGACAGGACCCCTGGGGTTTCCCATGACTGGTCTTTATTCCAGGTGACGTCAGGATAAGCCACTGGCCCCCAGCGGCCACAGTATTCCTCTCTGAGCCCCAGGACCCACGGGGGAAGAAAGGCTGTGATCCCCCGGCGGGGGAGAACCACAGGATTAAAACCAGGTGCCCTGCCCCCCACACACACCCAGCATCCTGGCCCAGTCCCAGCTCTAGGGCCTCATTTTACTTCCGCCTCCCTTTCCTCAAACAACACACATTTTCCACTCAGCTGGGGGCCAGGAAAGGATGAATGTGCGCCTCAAGGATGATGACTGCTCTGGCAAGGCTCCCTGTGGCAGAGAGGGGTGACCTTCCCTCAGCCCAGTGTCCTCATGGCGTGAGCCCTCGCAGGGCCGCTCACATCAGGTTGCCCTGTGTGTGGACACTCAGACCTGAGTTCAAACTCTAGCTTCTCTACTTAGGGCCTGGGTAGCTCAGTCAGTTAAGCTTCCAACTCTTGATAGCGGCTCAGGTCATGATCTCGCAGTTGTGATCTCACAGTCATGAGATCGAGCCCCGAGTCCAGCTCCGAGCTGGGCATAGAGGCTGCTTGAGATTCTCTCCCTCTGCCTCTCCTCCACTCACGCTTTCTCTCTCTCTCTCTCTCTCTCTCTCTCAAAATAAACATTAAAAAAATTTTTCATGGAGTTAATGACCTCCAAGGTTATTATGGGGACTGAACAAGACAAAGATGTCAGGCACAGAACATAGGGCCTAGCACCCAGGAACTGCTCCCCTGGTGTTGTGGGGCCCATACCATCCCCTTCCCATGCTGGCCTACGAGGAAGAGCCGAAGTGTCTATCCTACCAGTTGACTCACTGTGTGACTCAAGATATTTCCCATTCCTGGCCTAGGCTCTGATTCTTCCTCTGTATAAGGAGACCACTGGGCAGCTGAGCCCGGAGGCTCCTGCCTGGACTGACCCTGCAGAGCCACAAAGAATCACATCATTTTGAAATACTCATGGCAGAAGAAGGGGCCATCCTCACCAGGAACCTGAAAGGTGAGTGTGTCCTGAGAGATTTTCTGGGATTGAGTTGGGAGAGAGGTGAGGGCTCTTGGGAGCCCCTCCGTCAGAGCCCTCACTACCTAGTGCCTGATGTCCACCATCCCCCCGCCCCCACCCCTGCAGCTGCTGTCTCCGCCATCCTCCAGGGCTACCCTGGCGGGCAGCCTCCAGTGACAGATGCCAGCGCTGAGCTGCACAGACTCTGTGGCTGCCTGGAGCTGCTGCTACAGGTGACCCCCCCGCCCCGCCCCCTTCCCACCCCGCTCTCTCCAGGCCCAGGTCACCAGCAGGGATTTCCCAGATACTCAGGAAGAGCCACTGGCCGCCTCAGCACCCTCAGAGTCAGCAAGCCCTTCCCGACATCTAATCTCACCCTTGGAGGTTGACATTGCAGGCGGGGGCACGAGGTGGACAGGAGGCTGGGGCAGGGCGGAGTGGGGTGGGGTAGGGCAGCCACCTTTCTCTGAGGACTGAAGTCTCAGAGCTGAGATGTCCTAGGGCTGGACCCTTCTGCTGCTGGCGCTTTTGTTGAGCACTTACCAAGGGCCGGGCAAAGCCCTTCTCTTGCCCCACCTTATTAAATTCTCATTCTTTTCTTTTTAAATGTTTATTTACTTATTTTTGAGAGAGAGAGAGAGAGGGAGAGAGACCACATGCACACAAGTAGGGGAGGGGCAGAGAGAGAGAGAGGGAGACAGAATCCGAAGCAGGCTCCAGGCTCTGAGCTGTCAGCGCAGAGCCCGACGCGGGGCTTGAACCCACAAACTGTGAGATCATGACCTGAGCCGAAGGAGGATGCTTAACCGACTGAGCCACCCAGGTGCCCCTTAAATTCTCATTCTAACCCCCTGAGGTGCTGAATGACCTTACCAGCCCCACATATGCACACATACCCTTCCTACTTCTCTGCGTGTTATGCCCATGTGTGTGGTGTGAGTGTACATGTGAGGTTGGTAGGATGCATGTGTGAATCTTCTGCCAGTCTACCCCCATCATTTGCTGCATTCCATTCACACTGACCTCCTTGATCTTCCGAAAGCATGCACCTACCTCAGGGCCTTTGCACTTGCCCTCTGCCTGGAATGCTCTCCCCCAGAAATCTGAATGGCACAATTTCTCATTTCCTTTGGATCTGGACTTTGAATAGTATCGCCTCAGTGAGGCTCTCTCTAGCCACCCTAATACAATTTTTTAAAACATACACACACGTACACACCACACGCTCACAGACATCACACACCCCGCACACATCTCACACACACACCACATACACACACGGGTGCACATACCACGTGCTTTCTATTCTCTTTCCCTGCTCTATTTTTCTCCTTAGCAGTCAGCACCATCTAACATCCTATATGTTCTACTTACTCTGCACATTGTCTGTCTCCACTACCAAGGTATAAGCTCATGAGGTCAGTTTGCTCACTGCTGTATTCCCAGGGCACAGAGCAAACCCTGACGCATAGTAAGTGCTCAGTAAGTATTACTGGAATGAATGAATGAGAATACCAAAGGCTCAGAGAGGTCCTGCACCTTGAGCGTGGTCACACAGCCTTTGAGGGCAGAGCCAGCCCCTGAAGCCAGGTCTGTCTGCAGTAGCCCCTTCCCCTCCATTTTCAGCATGCTGGAATGCAAGGTGGGTTCCAGGAGGAAACATTTCCATGCTTTCCTTTCCCTGGTCTCGCTCCCAGTTTGACCAGAAAGAGCAGAAGAGCCTCCTGAGGCCTCGGAAGGATTACTGGGACTTCCTCTGCTCTGGCCTACGGCAACAGCGGGGCAGCACGGAGCCGGCCCGCTTCGTCTGCTCACAGGACAAGGTATCCAGAGCCAGCTGGCAGGGAGACTGGCCTCAGCATGAGGGGGTCCCGCCACCAGGCCCTTGATGGGGATGGCCTCTGGGAGCCCCTTTCTCACCCATCCCCGCTCCACTGACCACAGACCCCTCACCCGGCCCTCATGTCTCATTAGCCCTGCCCTCAGCAGCCCTCCAGCCACCCCTTTCATTCCCAAACAACACAAGTCCCCATCCTGTCTCTCTGTCCTGGCCGAGTTCCCTCTGATCTAATACCACACCACGCCCCCACCTCCCCACCTCTTCCCCACCATTTCGCCCCCTATGCACTCTGCAGTTGAAGACTTCTCTAGCAAAAGGCCGTGCCTTCATCCGCTTCTGCCTAGCCCACGGACAGCTGGCCGAGTCCCTGCAGCTCTGCCTTCTGAACCCCGAGCTCACCAGGTGGGGCTGTTGGGACATGATCCTACTGACACCCTCTGAGTCTACTGTCTGTCCCTTGTGAAAGATGCCTCTTTGCCCCCCAGATGGATGGATTAATATCAAGGACAACTAAAATGACAGCCATGAGGGAAAAGTCCAGGAAGAAAGGGCAGAGGGGGCGTCAGAACCCAGGAGTCCTGGTAGCACCATGATGCTTAAGCCTCTTGCTCCCCAAGGGCCACAGCCCTGCTTGGGGAACCATCCCATGGTGGTGTATAGCAGAGGAAGATCCCCTGGGGGCGGGGGCGGGGGCGGCCACAGCACCAAGGCCAAGTACCAAAGGCCAAGTCTGCTGATTACCGATAACACAGGGAATGGTATGGCCCCCGGAGCCCTCTGGTGTGCCCTGAACTCCGGGAAGACCTCCTGGATTCTCTCTATGCTCTCAATGGAGTGACCTTCGACTTGAACCTGCGGTGGCCGGACCTAGATGAAGCCTGGCCCATGTTCTCAGAGTGAGTGCGTCTAGCTTGAAGGGAAGCCTCTCTTCAGTGCCTTCCTGCCATTTGACCACCATGCATCCCAAGCAAGCTCCAAACTCAGCCTCCGGTCCCATCAGTTCTTCCCTTCTTGCTGTCTGAGCCTCTGATTCTCCACCTCCCCAGACTTCTATTTTCCCGGCACGATCTGTCCTGTCACATGATGCTGCATAGACTGCACACTCACTGAAGAGTCGTTGGATGGTTGGGGTGGAGGGTTAGAAGGACGAGTGCATGGTGGCTGTTAGGACGAGTGGTGGGCAAGGCTCGTGGATGGATGGAGAGGGGGATGCACACATGAGGATGGAAGGGTGGGAAGGTGGGAAGGCAGGAGCGGAAGCGAAACGAGTGGGTGGGTGGAAAGATGGGATGTCCTGCCGCTGAGCACCACGACCACTGCTGGAGAGAGGCCCGTGGCCCCCCTGCCACTTTCCCTTGCAGGTCCTGCTGCCCCAGCCGGACCCAGGGAAGAAGACCCAGAAAGACCAAAGACTCCCCAAAGCAGGTGCCTCTGCCCAACTTCATTCTGATTTGCCTCTTCTCCGCCTCTACTGGGCCCCACAGGATGGGCAGTAGCTGAGGAGACAGACAGACAGACAGAGAGGCCGGCATGTAGACCTGGGGACTGGGTAGCCACAGGACAAGAAAGGGCTCATAGTCCTACGGTGGTGAGGATATCGGGGAGAGAAGGGGGCCACTGGCACCATCTGCGGGAGCCATGGGGCCCAGGAGAGGAGGCGGCGGTGGGGAGGGTAACCGGAAGCGTGTAGGATGCACATCAAGGAAACAACCTCCGTTGGACAATTTGCAAACGTCTCAGTTCATTCAGTTGGAGACATTGAAGAGTCAGGTTTCTGGGTTCAAATCCCAGCTCTGGCCCTAATAACCAAGGCCCTTGGCAAGGTACTTGCCCTGCCTTACAGGGTGATTGTGAGGAAGTGTAGAGACAGCCTGCGTGTAGCACAGAGCAAGGCCCCTGGCCACGTGCTCCGTAAGTGGTAGCTCATGGCCATTGTCATTCCCCAATCTCACTCTACACTCCACCAGCTTCCTAGCACCAGGTGCGGATACCGTGAGGACTCAGCCTGTGCCCAGAAGGGGGAACACACTGCAACGCCACCTGTTAAGTGCGGTGATGCAGCCATGCACGGAGGAACAGGGGAGCCTGGAGACGGCTTCTCAGGAGAGGTGACCCTTAGCTGCTGTCGGTCTGTTTAAGCTTTCACCACAACTCTACAAGGCAGGCGTTATTATTCCCATTTTACAGACAAGAAAACTGAAACCCAGAGAATTTCAGGGGGCAGGGTCAGAGGAGAGGGTGGGAAGTAGAAACCAGATCACTGTAGAAGACGCAGGGGAGGCAGGGAGGGGGGGACAGAAAAGAGCACTGAGGAGCACTACTGCTCCCTGACCAGGATCAAAGCTGGGGCCTCCCCTCCACCTGGGGCGATGTTAACATTCTGATTCCTGGGCCCTGAATCAATATTCCTTTAGATTTAGTAAGTTCCTTGGATTAGGTCTGTGGCCTCTCCCACCCACCTGGTTGGCAAATTGGTGCTGAGAGCAGTGATGGCTTTGGGGCTTCTCTGCAGATCTCAGCCACACGTGGAAACCCCACAGCAGTCCAGCCAGAGGAGCTGCACACTAGCCAAACCAGCTGTCTGCAAGATGCACCCAGGGAAGACTGGTTAGCCAGACTCCCCAGGTCCCAGCAACAAAGGCACCTTCCTCCCTTTTTGGAAAAGAAAAGAGAAGATCCCAGGAGCCTCGGGTCCTCCCAGGGCATGTGGGAACCAGCAGGGGAGGAACTTCAGCAAGCCCAGGAGAAAGGAGCCCCAAGAACTGGGATCTGCCTGGAGATTTCAACACCCAGCATCCAGGGACAGGGAGAGGGGTCTGAGGGGGCTCCAAAGGAGGTGACAGGCACAGAGGCCAAGGGCAGAAGGATTCTTCCCAGTGCAGAGGGGACTCATGAAGGGAGAGCAGAGCGGGGTCATGTCCGTGGGCTACTGGCCTCCAGCCCTACAGGGACAATAGAGGACACAATGTCAGGGAACCAGCAGGAGTGGGAGGTGCCTAGCATTCCAGGGGAGCCCCGGGTCCTTTGGGGCCTGGGAACAAAGGAAGACTTCACCCCAGAGAAACCACAAGAGGAAACAGGAGAGACCAGTGTGACCAGGAGGAAGGAGCAAGCAGAAGTGGCCTTGCAGGATGTGGTCAAGGTGAGAGCAGTTGAGCTCTGTACCTGTCTCCTTTCCCCTCTCTAACCTGGCCCCCAGGTGGGAGTCTTCAGTGGTCCGGGGGGAGGGGTGCGTTCCAGCCCACAGAAAATTCTGACTGGTCTGCACAGGGTTATTATCTCTGAGAAGGTCTTCTTCAGGTCACCACAGTCCCTGCCTCTCCCTACGGCCTCACTGCAAGCCCACTTTATTCACCAGTACTACCTGCCTGGCTCCTGCAGGCCCTGGAGTCTAAGACCCCCCCCCTCCCCCAACAGTTCTTTGGGGGCAATGACAGGTTCTCAAGTTCGGTAGCCCTCATTATTGGCGGATTTCCCACCAATGTCTAAGTTCTGCTGTTGCACATCCCACCAAGCAGCTCTGGTTGTAGATGTTTCTCCTGGAGATCCCCAAGATCAATTTCAAGCCTTCCTTCCGCCTTCTTTGTATCCTTGAGCTCTGTAACTTTCATCCTTCAGCAAAGGAAGAAATCTTTCATCTGTTCCTCTGTCTCTCATTTTCCTGTTCCTGTTGCACAGTCCCCTCTCACTCTCTTGAATTGTGATCATCATCCTCTCCCAGGGGCAGTCAGAGCCGGGCTTCTCAGCTCCCAGTGCTGTCCTCAGTCCAGCCCTCCACCCAAGGGCTATCTCGCATGGCCCTGGGGTCTCATGGGGATGTTTGTCAGGTCACACCCGGGGCTGGGATCTCTGCCCTCCTCCTCCAGCTTCCCTTTCCTTTCCTTTACCTCCCACCCCCAAGAGCCTGAGACGTGGGCTCCGGAAGACCGAGGAGCGGGCGCAGCACCAGGAGCAGCTGCTGAAGGAGAAGGAAGGGGAGCTGAGGACACTACAGGAGCGGCTCAGCAGGTAACCTTGGCAACCTTGGCAACTGCTGCCAGGTGGGCAGCAGAGGCCAGCAGGACAGGAAACGCCCCCCCGGCGCCCACTCACCTTCATGGTCACACCAGCAAGAGGCTTCTGAGCGTCTCTGGTACATCAGGCCCTGTGCTGGGCACAGCTTTGGGACACTGAGGCATTCAGGGCACTACTCCTGGGGCTCCTGGAGGAGCTCCCACTGACCCCTCCCCTCCCCTTGGCAGACCCTCCCTCACTGGCCTTCCCAACAGCCTGCAGGAGGGGTGCATGCCTCCTGTCCCTCCCTCCCCTCCCACACTCACCTTTATCTCTCTGCTGCCTCTTCCACTGCCATTCCCCTCTCTCCCAGTCTCCCTCCCTGCCCCTCCACACTCCTGCCCCTTCAGTGTCCACCTTTCCTCTTGTCCTCTGTCTCTCATTTTCCTGTTCCCTGTTGCACAGTCTTCTTTCACTCTCTTAATGCATAATCATCATCATAACTATCATGTACTGAGCGTTTACTATGTCCCTGGCACTGTTCTAGGCATTTCCTCCCAACACACTTATAAGATAAGTTCTCTAAGAATTTCCATTGTATAGATAGGAAAACTGAAGCTCAAAGGTGCCACACAATTCACCCAGTGTCACTAGTGGAGGAGCTGAGGTCTACACCCTGGAAGATGATTCCAGAACCTGTGGGCTTAAACACGGGCCCTCCGCCAATATTTTGTGTGCCTGTATTTATTTCATTCTGCCTCCCCCTCAGCTACTCTCACCTCCACCTTCTCCAACTTCCTGTCATTACATTAACCGCAAGGGCCCAGAGAACACTTTCTCAGTGTCCGAGTTTCTCTTTCATCATTTTAAAAAATACCTCTGCTATGCAAAGATCTTCCTTGGTCTGACTTGGTCTCTCTGTCCCTCTCTCCCTTAGCTCTGTGTGCCCCAGTCAGTTCACCTGCCCCTGACTCTTGCACATGGCTGACACCTGCCCCAGGGCCAGAGGCACCAGCCTGAACCCCATCAGAGCCTGGGTAGCTGTGATTCAGACTGAATCATGGAGCGGTTTACTGAGTCTCTGTTTCAAAGGCTGAGAGACACTACAGGCCCAGAAACCAACCCAAAAAGGCCCCCAGGGGCTCCTCCCACCAGACACTCAGCTGAGCCTGGCAGTTTGGTCAGCAAGGATTCCCATGATTCAGGCCCTAGGTGAATGCAGAGGCCTTGCCCACCCAGGGGCCTTCTCTGGGAATCAAGACAGGCTGGGGGAAGCAGCTGGGAGGCTCCAAGGAGACAACCAGGCCCAGGCTGCTCCCTCATCTGGGGGAGCCCCTGTCTCACAGCCGATTATTCTTCACTTGTCATCCAGTCCGTTATCCACAGACCCTCAGAGCTGCTCCAGGCCTGTTCTGTGTGCCAGAAATCCTCTTGCGGACAAAACAGACCAAACGCCTGTCCTTGTGGAGCTTACCTTCTAGTGCAGAAAGCAATCTGTAAACACGATAAGCAGGTTAATTATGTAGAATGTCAGAGGTGACGAGTTCTAGGAAGATCAAAATAAAGCAGCAAATGGGAGTGTCAGGGGTGATATTAAATGAGGCGACACAGCCAGGGAAGGCCTCCCTGAAAAAGTAATATTTGAGTTAAAAACTTGAAGCAAATGAGGAATGGGCTGTTTGGGCATGTGGTAGAACATTCCAGGCAGAGGAAGAGCAAGAGCAAGGGCCCTGAGGCAGGAATGGGCATGGCAGGTCCTAGGAACATCATGGAGGTTCAGGGGAGTAGAGGAGGGAGAGGAGGTAGGGGGAGGTCAGTTGGGTAACAGGAGACCCTCACAGGTCATCAAAAGGACCTTGGCATTGACTCAGAGTGAGATAGGAGCCACTGAGAGTTCACAGCAGAGGGGGAGATGTGACTATGTGCTTTAAGGTTAAGTAGGTTTGCATTTTTTTTAACAGTTCAGTGGGTTTTAGTGTATTCATGAAATTGTGCATCGATCACCACAATCAGTTTTAGGACATTTTTTTTTTTTTTTTTTTTAATTTTTTTTTTTTCAACTTTTTTTTTTTTTTTTTTTTTTATTTATTTTTGGGACAGAGAGAGACAGAGCATGAACGGGGGAGGGGCAGAGAGAGAGGGAGACACAGAATCCGAAACAGGCTCCAGGCTCCGAGCCATCAGCCCAGAGCCCGACGCGGGGCTCGAACTCACGGACCGCGAGATCGTGACCTGGCTGAAGTCGGACGCTTAACCGACTACGCCACCCAGGCGCCCCAGTTTTAGGACATTTTAATCAGCCCAAAGAGAAACCCTGTACCATTAGCATCCACTGCCCACTTCCTCCCAACACCCCCCCCCCCCCCCCAGCCCTAGGCAACTGCTGATTTGTCCCCATAGATGTGCCTATTCTGGACTGATCTGTGCTTTCAAGGGCTCGAGCCCGCTGCTCTGTGGAGCTAGTCTGTAAGGAACCAAGGTGGAAGCAGGGACAGCGATGAGGAAGGGGAGGGCAGGGGAGTGCCTCTGAATGCTCTCCGGTCGTGGAGGTGCAGAGAAGCTGCGAGATTCTGGATTCACCGGGGCTTCCTGGGGGGAGAGGGAAAGACAGAGTCAGGAGTGACTCATTTTCCAGCCTGACCAGCTGGAAAGCTAGAGTCACAGCTGACGGTGTGCTGTGGCAGGGCTCGCTTGTGGGGAAAGTTCAGGAGTTGAGGGGAGAGCATGCCAAGTGTGAGACACCCCTTAGGCATGCCAGTGGAGCTGTTGAGCAGACAGCTGAGTGTGGAGCTCAGAGAAGCCTGGGCTGGGGATCTGCGGGAGAGTCGTCAGAATGCAGATAGCAGGACGGAAGCTCCCGTGGCCAGGAGGGATACTCCTGGCATCCAGGGACTCAGGAGGAACACATCACTCCAGGGAAAAGGGGCCACGGGCATCAAGCTGGGGGCGACTGTTTCACTACCGCCGGATTGAAGTGCCAGGGAGCCCACTCGGTCAGCAGATAGTATATTGTGACTCTCCTGCGGCCATGAGCATGGTGACAGCAGTGAATAGAACAGTCAGTGTCTGCTCTCACAGACCTGGGGACACAGACACTAGATCAACAAATAGGAATAGGATGTCAGGTAGTCATGGGCGCTGTTAAAAAAAAAATCAGTCCAGGAAAGGGGACAGAGACAGGAGATTCACCTAGATTTAGAGTCACGGGGTTCCTCTCTGAGGAGGTGACAGTTGAGGAGAAACCCCAGCCACTGGGAAAATGACCGTGCAAAGACCGTGGGAGGAGTGCTCCAGGCAGGAACGCCAGCAAAGGCAAAATCCCAGAAGTGCACTTGTAATCAAGCAAGCCCATGTGGCTGGAGTGGACAGACTCCCTGTGCTATGGAAGGCTGGAACAGTCTTGAGCAGGAAGTGGAGAGCCCCGTGGGTTTCAGGACTACTATGTCTGTTGGTGTGGAGAATAGACAGAAGGTGGGCAGCGTAGAGCCAGTTGGGCACAGAGCCCCAGGCTGGACACATAGGGAAGACACAGTGGGCCAGCTAAGCCTGGCCTCAGGCCTTAGCAGACCAACCAGGGGCTATGAAAACACAGTTAGAACTGAGCTATGGGGCACCTAGTACCCACTTCCTAGCTTTCTGGCTGTGGCACCTTGAGAAATTGGCCTTCCCTCTCTGGCCTCTGGTCCTTGATTTGCAAAAGGAGACAGTTGGATCTCTAAAGTTCCTCCTTCCAGCTCAGATGCGCTGTGGGACCATCTTTCCAAGTAGGTAGGTTTCCTCTGCCCCTGGATAAGACCTCAAAGCAAAAGTGATTAGGGCAAGTGTAAGTGGAAGGTCCTCAGACAGAATTAGGCAGACATCACACTTCTCCCCACCCCGCCCCCCCATTGAGCTCCTTTGGGGCACACCAGGGGCTCATGAGGATCTATCCCTTGCTCCCACCTGCTGCCCACTCAGCACTTGTGCCATAAACCACTGGCGACCGGGCCCTGCACGGAGAAAAGTATGGGGAGGCCAGTTGGGGAGGCCAATAGAGCTTATGGCTCAACAAGCCTGCGTCCAGATTTCTTCTCCCTCCACATATCAAACAGTGTGACCCTGGGCAAGTGTTATTTCCTCTCTGAAGCTCTATTTTCTTTCCTGTAAAATTATGACCATATCACCTGTCTGCCATATTTGTGAAAATTAAATGAAATAGGGCATAAAGCACTAAGCTCGGGGGCTGGCGTGTAACAGGTGCTCTAGACTTTAATTCCTCCCGTGTCCTTTCCTGCACCAGGAGTGTCTGTCAGCCCCTGCTGGAAATACTTCAGTGGCTTCCCATTGCACTGAGGTTCAAGTCCACTCCTCCTGGGGCCAGTGAGGGAGAGAGCCCTGCCCCTTTCCACCTCATCTCTTGCCTACCCCCACCTCCTGCAACTTCATGGTATCCCAGCTTCCCTAGTCTTCTTTCAGTTCCTCAAACAAGCAAGTTCTTGCCAACTTGCAGACCTTTCCATGTGACCTTCGCTGGCTCTGCTTGGCTGACTTCTCATCTCTTACATCTGCTTAAAGGTCACCTTGTCTAAGAAGCCTTTCCTGAACACCCTCTCAAGCCTCTATCCGCCCCTCATTTATCTCTGTCACACACTTAGCTTAATTACGCTATTGGTTTATCACTTCTTTTGAGCACTGTCCCCAACACACTATAAGCTCCACCAGGAGCCGTAGGCACTGCTGTATTCCTGGCACCTCAAACAGCCATTGGCACACAGATGGTGCTTAATAAGTATTCCCTCCCACCTCAAAGACACACACTAACCACGGGTTTCACATTGGGACCTGCACTGGCCACACCAAAGGCCCTGGGATCAGTGTGCAAGTAAACTAGCTCAGGAAAATCAAATACCAATATTAAGAAACAAGGACACTGAAGGCCAAGATGTTCATTAAAATAAATACAGCCCTGGTCCAGTGCCCAAACACAAGAACACCCTTCCTTAAAGCTGCAGGGACTGGTCTTTTTGGAATTATGGTGGATCTCTGTTGTCAGTTTGACTTTACAGCCTACCCAGCTTTCTTCTCTGAGGTGTGCTACACGGCAGTGTTGTAAAAATTCATAATTCAGTTCATTGGCAAGCCTCCTGCGAGCCTCAAACACACTGAAAGCCAGGGGTGTGGCCGTGCGTGCGTGTGCGTGCGCACACACACCCCCCCCCACACACACCCTGAGGTCACAGGATGTGCACCCACCTTTGCAACACCCTCCTCATCTGAGTGATGGAGGGCGGGGCTGGGACTTTCTTATTTCTAGTGCAGTAGACTTCTTGGAACCTTCTAAGAAGCCACCAAAGACAAAAAAAAGAGGCAAGAATAGAGCTGAGGAGATTCTAAGCCCAAACTGAAACAAAAATTTAAGGAAGCCATATGTTTAACATTATTTTCTTAATTGAAAAGACAATGTACCATAATTTTTCAAAATATTTTAAAACCTAAAAATATCCCCCTAAGTCCTACACCAGTTACCCCACTCCCAAACCAACTGTTGTTCTCAGCTGGGCAAAGCCCATCCAGCCTGGGTTGCCAGATACCCCCCTTCCCTCCAGAGAGCTGCTGCAATTGTGGGCATGCCTTTCAAGAAAATTACATTTTAAGATGGAAATGTTAAAAAAGAAAAGAAAAGAAATACAACCAATGGAGATGTTGGCTCACCTTCTCTAAAGAAACACAGGAGGCTATACCCTGTTTTCATTCCTCTGGATGGTTGGTAAGGAGTCAGCCTATAGATGGCATGCTATCCGTGGTGTTCAGCTTGGTGTGTGGTATGGCGTGTTTTATGTGTGTGTGAGTATGTGTGGCGTGGGAGGGCGCGGGGGTATGGAGAATGTATGCAGTGTGTGTGTGTGGAAGGGAGTGTGTGTGTGTGTGTGTGTGCGCATCAGCTATAGGAGGTACCACCAGCTTCCCCCAGGAGCTCCCTGTCAGGTAGAGGCCCAGCCTAGCTTGGTCACAGATGCTGGGAACTTAGTCTTCCTTCTGTGCCCAGGTGTCAGGAAGAGAGGGCCCGGCTGCAGACAGAGCTGGAGCAGAATCAGCAGGAGGCTGAGAGGAGGGACGCCATGTATGAGAAGGAGCTTGGAGGGCAGCGGGACCTGGTCCACGCCATGAAGATGAGGGTGCTGGAACTGATTCAGTAAGGGTGGACACAGCAGGGCAGGACTGCAGAAGAGGGGATGATATGGGATGTAGAGACTGGGTAATGAAAATTCTACTCCGCTGAGAACTATCGAGCAGAACTTTAATATATGCTAACTCATCTTCTTTTAGCCGCCCCAGCTGTTCTCCTCATATCACAGATGAGGAAACTGAGGGTCAGAGATGCTGACTTGGACACCAAGGACACACTGCATATAAATTGCATGGATTCCTCTAGCTCTAAGGCACGCCACCACTCCAACACACCCCCACATACACACATACCTACTAAGGTTAGGGGAAGGGAAAAGAGCCCATAGATGGAGAAGGATTTGAGAGAAGAAAAAAGGAGGTTAACCAAGAGGTAATCATATGTGCTACCCCTGACTGCCTGGTCGACTTCCTGAGACCACTGGGCCTGTGGGCCATCCCAGGTCAGCTGCCCTAGGTACCAGAGAGCTCACCAGGATGGATTCCAAACCACTAAACCACTGAGCAATGGAGGAGGTGTGTAAAGCCTGGTTTCCGCCCTTCAGTCTAGTAGGGAACTAATGCTATACTTTGACCCAGTTCAGGAAACAGGACAGCATTGGACTTGGGTTTCATTAGAATTGGAGGGTCACTGAGGGATCATCCAGGACTAAATCCTCTTGCAAAAAAATCCAAGTGATATTAAAGATGAGAGAAGGGAGAAGTCAACCTGGAAAGAACAAACAAAGAATTTAAGAATGACCTCCTCTACAGAGCTGTCAATGGGGAGAAAGGGAGATATAAAAAATTAGCCATGTATCTCACAAAAGAATTTAAGGTAGCCAACAATAAAAGACATATACATATGATTGTTAAGAAAAATAGATGAAATGGAAGAGGAAACATTCATACTTTTGAGGGATTAGGATTAGGGTTAAAACTTAGCTCTGAGCATCTTGGCAGAATCAAAAATGGAAACACAGTAAATTGCCTAAATGTCACTATGCATTCCAAGGAAATATACCAGTTCATCAGGAAAGGAAATTTTTTTTCCTGTGTTAAAGAAACTCATCACGAGATCCCAAGATACATAATATAATGTCCCTTGCAGAAGCATCATGGAAAATATGGCCCTAAGCACAAAGTGGGCAGGCAAGCTATAGAGGCTGATTTCTACATCAAGGTGGTAGACAACACATCATCTGCTTTCCATCCTGAGATCTCAGTAGAATGATTGTCAAAATAAATAAATAAATAAATAAATAAATAAATAAATAAATAAATAAATAAAACTTCTAATAGAGAGAAAGGTGGAGGAGCCAACCACAGATAAGAGATTTCAGCTAATTTCCAGAAGCCAGAAAATGGATGAAGAAGTAGAGACTGGATTTAGCCCAAGTTAGAACTTCAGGGACCAGAGACACTAGGAAAACAGACAGCAGAAATGAGATAAGGGACAGTAATCAGGAATATTGACCGATAAAGTCATTGGAAAGATCAGTGTATATCCCCTGCTTTCAGCCTGCTTCCCCAACTTCAGAATATCAACCCTGAGGGGTCTATCTCCCAGGCAAATAATTAAAACTTCCTTCTCTAAACAAAGTTAAATGTCCCAAATAAACAACAGTGTGTTCTGGCATTTGACAGTCTGATGTGGCAGTTAGCTTCCTGCCCCATCCTTCCTAAAGAGAAGCCACAAGTCAACCACCCCTGTCCACTGTTGAAGCTCCAGCAGCTTAAACATGAAATCATGACCATGGATCCTCAGATGTTTGAGAAGAGTCTAGAACATAGAAGCAGAGACAAAGGTAAACAAAAAAATCGGTCTCCTATGAAACAGGATAATGTGAAAAGTGACCTACAAAAGATGAGAAATGTTCTTGGAAATTAAAAATATCTCTGAAATTTTAACTCGAGGATGGGAAAAGGAAGAGGAGGCTATCTCTCAAAATGTAGAATAAAAGGCATAAAAAGATGGAATACATGAAAGAGATAGTTAGAAACATAAAGAATCATTCCAGGAGATTCACTATCTCACTATCTCTTCTCCAACTGATAAGAATTCAAAAAAAAAAAAAAAAAGAGAGAGAGAGAGAGAATATAAGATAAAAGTATGCGAGACTTTCCAGGCTCTAATGGTTGCAGATCTTCAGATGTAAAGATTTCACTGAGTGACCAGCACAATAAGTGAAAGGGAGCAAAACCCACATTCGGATACACTGTTGTGAAATCGCCATAAAACAAAGATGAGGACAATATACTCAAAGACACGTCACCTATAAAGGAAGTAGGACACAGAAAAACATGTTAAGAATCAATGGTGCAATACTTTCAAGTTCTGAGGAAAGCTAACTTTTGCCCTAGAATTCTAGATCCAGCCAAACTATAAAACAACTAGAGAAGGTGATATGGGAAAAGACATTTTTCAGAAAGGTTATAGAAAATTTACCTCCCACAGGGCCCTTCTTGGGAAGTTAATTAAGGATGTGCTTCGGAAAAACAAGGAAGTAAGCTTGGCTTACCAAGAAAGGAGAAGATGTGGAATTCAGGAAACAGTAGCTCTAGCCCGGGAGAGAAGAAAAGGGAATTTCCAAGATGACAAGTGGCTGTCAAACCCAAGGAGCAGTACATCCAGGCTGAAACAGAAGTACTGAGGAGGCAGGTCTCAGGGCAAAAAGAGAATCAATGCCATACCTGATATGATGAAGAATTTGTTGAGGAGAGGGAACAATTAGACTGTGTTAAAGGCAAGTCATGCAAGGACTTTGCAAGGAGCAAAGAAAGGCAATTAAAAAGTCCTGGAAAAACAAAAAATTTCCAAGGAAATGTTTAGAACACATCTTAGCTCTCCTTGAAGCAATATGCTTATATATTTTCTAATAATATAAATACTATTTATTGGTTTTTTCAATGTTAGAATCAACCTAAAGACAAAGCACAGTAAACAATTGTAATTATAGAACAAATGTAAATGTTATTACCTAAACAACATTAAGTACACAAAATAGAAGCCAATAGAAATTTCTGTGAAGATGGAAATGTTCTATACTCGCCCTGTCCAATACAGCAGCTACCAGTCACATGTAGTGACCGAGTACCTCAAATGTGTCTGATGTGACTGAGGAACTGAAGTTCTAATTTTAGTTAATTTTAGTTAAATGAAATATAAAGTTAAGTAGCCCCATGTGGCTAGTGGCTACCATATTGGACATAGCAGGAATAGATAACGAGTAGGAGGTGGATGAAGGAGGCCAACCGAAGAGGAAGTGATGCTGGTATCATCATATTACAGAATGGCAGTCAGGATGCTATCTGTGCTTCACAGAATGAGTGAGAAATAAATGTGTGAGTATATTCTGTAAAACTACAGTAGTAATAGAGGAACCAAAAATAGGGATATAGCCGCATGGGGAGGAAGGAGGAGGAGTTAGTGGGGATGGTAATAAACAAGCTAAGTCCTCTGACATCAAGGTAAGGAGCTCTGTAGATGTTCTCTCTTGACATATCAAAAAAAAGAGGATATGAGCATATTACTTAAGTGTGGAAGTAATATCAAAGAGAAAAAGCGACAAGTGTAAGAGGTGGTTTGCCATTGAGAATGGAAGGAGTAGGGAGGGTGTCTATTTCCTTTTGATATAAGTTCTTCTGCACTGTTGGATTTTTAAATCGTGTGTATATATCATCTTGATAAAAAAAAAAAGACTTTAAACCCACATTCCTAAACATCCTTTAAAAAAAACAACAGTAAAGATAGTTTTGCAGGAGTATAACATACATAAATACAAGGGGGGTTGTATCAAGTGCCAAATAAAAGATAAGGGCATCGTAAGAAACTTATGGGGGCTTCTATGATCAGGGAACACTCCTTGGAGGAGGTGGGATATGAAGGTTCTTAAATAATGGATCAAGGTTGTATTGGGGGAGGGGACTGGGGTGTCACCATCCATCTTCCCAAAGACTGCAGACTCATTCACCTCTTATGTGTGTGTGTGTCTCTCATGATCTCTTCATTTCTTTCCTTCTCTGTCACTATGTCTCTCTCTCCGTCTTTCTCTGTATTTTTCTCTCCCTCTCTGTGTCTCTGTCCCTGACTGTCTCCACATCTTTTTCTCCTGGCCTTTCCCTCTCTCTCTACATTTATCTCCCTATCTACCACTCTGTCTCTGTCTCCCTCTCCAACCCCCTGACTTCCTTTTCTTGTTTCTGTGTGTGTGTATCTCTGTATGACTCTCTCTCTCTCTGTCTCTCTCTCTCTCTTTCTTGCTCTTCCTTTGGTCTCTGTGTTTCTCTTTCTCCCGGTCTCGGTATCTCTACCTGTGTCATCTCCATCCTCCTGGTGTGTGTGTGTGTGTGTGTGTGTGTGTGTGTGTGTGTGTGTGTCCCCACCTCCATCCACTCATCAGAGAGAAGGATGACCTGTGGCAGAAGGTCCAGCATCTCTCTTCCATGGCCCCCGGATGCTGTGTTGACTGCAGCAAGGTCTTTGGCCGGCTGTCTCGGCGGTACCCATGCAGGTAATGGGAGAGCACAGAATTTTTCCTCTGGGACAGCCCTGCTTCCACCAGCCCACAGCACTCTGCCCTCTCTGGGAAGGGAGGTGTCACAGGAACTGGGCTTTTATGAGAGCCACTTAAAGCTGGCCATTCACTTTACACAACACTTAGCATAGACATGAGCTAGAACAGTGGAAAGGAGTCAGACGAGCAACAGTGTCTGGAGGATGGGACTGTGCCAGCCTTCCAAGAAGAGACTGATTAACAGGCTCCTGGTCTGGGAGAGATCTCCTATACAGAGGAAGCTGCTCCCCTCATCTTCCTCCAGGAACATGGTGGCAGGACCAGCCATGAGAGAGAGGGAGGGGGGCCAGCAGGAGAACCTGTCATTGCCATTTAGAGGACTCTGGAGGGGGTGGGGCACTGGGACGCCCTTTAGGAAAGGGGAGGCCTCCTGAGACACACTGCTCTGATGGGAGATGAGAAACATGCTTCCCTCCCCCAAACACATCCCTGAGCTCCCCACTCTTCCCACCTCTGCTCCTAGGCTCTGCGGAGGCCTGGTTTGCCATGCCTGCTCTGTGGATTACAAGAAGAGAGGGCGCCACTGCCCACCCTGCTCCCAGAAGGGAGCAGCTCAGTTCGACCAATGAGATCACCCAGGAATGGCCACCCACCCCATCCCGTCAACTCCCTCCCCTCCGCCCTTCCCACCCCTCTGGTCTGACCTATCCTGCCTTCTGGAAGTTGGTGACCTAAGGCGGACAGCACTTGTGAGCGCATTCTGTAGTGTGGGAGTGGAAGGAGCCAGGCTGGCAGGCAGGAGGCAGGAGGCAGGTTGAAGCCCTGCATCCACCATCCATGAGCTGGGCGACTTGAGAGAGCTCACAGCTGTCTGGGCTTCTTCTGTAAGTGAGGGAGCCGGGCACCATCCTCTCTAAAGTTCCTCCAGGCCCAGAATGTCCTTGACCAAGAAGAAGACCCAGAGACCCTGACATTTCCCACACTCCCACCTCACCCAGCCCACCACTCACCACACTCAGGAGCATCCTGTCTGCTTTGAAGGTCTGCTTTTATTGTGTTTTCGTCTTTAACATCTTTCCTGAGTTACTATTGACATTTAACACACTTCACATAAATTGTACAATTTGATGAGTTTTCACTTTAATATATACCCATGACACCATCGCCATACTCAAAATAATGAACATCATTCCCATCATTCCCCAAATTTCTTCATGCCCTTTGTAACCTCTCCCTCCTCCTCCTCTCTCCCCGGCACCCACTTACTTGCTTTCTATCACTGGAGACTAGTTTTCCAGAATTTTATAAAAATGGAATCCTAATTTTACACTCTCTATTGTCTGCCTTCAATAGTCCCTTTTTACTATTGAGTAGTATTCCACTGCATGGATATACCACAATTTGTTTACACATGCAACTGTTGCCTGACATTTGGATTATTTCCAATTTGAGACTGTTACAAATACATTTCCTATAACCATCTGTGTACAAATCTTTGCATAGACGTTTACTTTTTTTTTTAAGATTTTTGTTTTTTAAAGTAATCTGTACACCCAATGTGGGGCTTAAATTCACAATTCCAAGATCAAGAGTTGCATGCTCTGTCCACTGAGCCAGCCAGGTGCCCCTAGACCTTTGCTTTTATTTCTCTTGGGTAAATACCTAGGAATGAACTTGCCAGGTCATATGATAAGTATATGTTTAACTTTTAAGAAACTGCTGAGTTGTTCCCAAAAGAGTTGTGTGTTGGCCCCTCCCACCAGCAGTGTGTGGGAGGGCCGGCCGCTTCGCAGAGCATCTGGTTTAGTGGGCAGGAGAGGAGGCTCAGACATGAGGCTTGGGCCTCTCTGTCCTGCCCTTCCAACCACTGTGGTGACTTGGTCAGTCCCCAGTTGTGAGTGCCTGGACAGAGGAGCTGAGACTAGGTAACTCTCTATGCAGTGCTCACTCAACTAAACTTTAGTAAAGATAGTTATGAGGATTTGTGTACCTTCATGGTACAAGATCATATCCCCTGACTGCCCAAGAAGTCTTACACAAATTCTGTGTCATTCACTGGACTCCCAATTGTGGTGCTTCTGAGAATACTGTTTCAGAAGAAGCACAGGCCCCACTCTGTACCAGATAGGGATTAGCTGCCCTATCTGGGCTCCAGGGCAGACTCTGTGGCCCCAAATAGGCATGTGTGCTATTATCCCCATCCCCTCTGCCTCACACAGACTGCCAGAGCCTCTGCAGTAGTTGGGCAACCTTGTGGCTCTGACCAGCCCCTGTGGACCGCCTCTTGGGGTCAGGGACACGCAGAGTTGCATCCCATTACCATAGCATGGAGCAAGAGTTTTGCAATAGCAGTTCCTGCCCTGGAGAGCTGGTAAGAACTTCTCCTTAGCAAAAGCTACAACAAGGTGAGGGGCACGGAATGGAGGGAGTGGAGGGGGGCAGGGCTGGTGCTCTGGAGCAATCAGGGCAATAGAATCACCCCTACCCTAAAGGACAGCGATCCCTTGTTAAGGATTAGATTTGCTCAGATACTTTTATTAGGTTCTTACTATAGTGGACGGCATCATGTTCTAGTTGAACTCCAGTGTCGAGTTCAGGCCTGCCTGATGAACTGATGGGAGAGAAGAGAGGTAGCAGAAGCCAATGTTCAAAGAGAAGGCAAGATGCTCCTGGACAAGAACTCATTAGAAGGAAATCAGGGGCCAGAAATGGGGGAGCTTGACCTTCTCCCCGTTTAGGTGGGATGGAAGGGCTATGATGAGGACCAGTCTCTAGCTCAACACTGCCCCCCAAAGAGTCCACACCAACTCCAACGAAGAGCACAAAAGCTCCACAAAGACATTAGAAGAGCTTGTTAGACCTTGGGGAATCCTCTGGCAGAAGGTTCCACAAGGGTCACCAAGAGTACCAGTCCTTCAGCAGTGACTCCAGCACACATGTCTAGCGCAGCAGCACGCACAGGAGCACCCAGGACACTCCCAACAGACCCCCTCAAAATTCCTGGAGAGCACCTTACAGGGGGATGAAGCCCTGAATGAGCACAGAGGGTTTAAGCCAGTGCTGTTTGGGTTTACTGCTATTGATGTGACTATTGACTATTACTGCTATTGATGTGATGGGAAATTTTGGCAACATAATTATGTCTTTCAATTAGATGTCATTCAGATCCTCCAATGTACATCAATCCCCCTACTTTGTCAACTCATTCAGTGCTCAACAAAATTATAGGAAGCACCCAGGATGTGCCAAACAACTGTGATTGGTTTGGGGATAGAGATTTTATGTATATATATATATATATATATATATATATATATATATATATATAGTCTGTATATATTTATTTATGTTTATATTTTTATATGTATATTACTTATTATATATAAAATCCCTGCTTTGAAGAACCTCACAGTGGGGAGGAGGGAGCAGCCAGAGATTACAAAACCCCTAACTGAAGCCATGATAGAGGTAAGCCTAAGGGTGTGGACAACACAGAGAGAAAGGGCTGCATTCCATACAGGTCATGACTGGGCTGAATCTAAAAGGAAAAAAGAGAGGTGCCTGGGTGGCTCAGTTAGTTAAGCATCTGACTCTTGATTTCCACTCAGGTCACGATCTCAAGTTTTGTGAGTTCGAGCCCCGCGTCAGGCTCTGTGCTGATGGTGTGGAGCCTGCTTGGGATTCTCTCTCTGTCCCCACCCTACTTGTGTGCACTCTCTCTCAAAATAAGTAAACTTTTAAAAAAATTTTAATTTTGTAATGTTTACTTTTGAGAGAGAAAAAGAGAGAGACAGACAGAGCAAGAGGGGGAGGAGCAGAGAGAGAGAGAGAGAGAGAGGGACACGCAGATTATGAAGTGGGCTCCAGGCTCTGAGCTGTAGGCACAGAGCCCAACATGGGGCTCAAACTCGCAAACTGCGAGATCATGACCTGAGCCGAAGTTGGATGCTTAACTGACTGGCTCACCCAGGCACCCCAAACTTAAAAAAATTTTTAAAGGAAAATGGAGAGTTGACCAGACCAAGAGGGTAAGGAAGAACCTTCCAAGGGGAAGGGAAATGCATGCCAGGCTCTGTGGGGGAACCAAACAGCTCTTTGGGGAACTGCAAGTAGTTCCCTGTGGCTGTAGTTAAGGGGTCAGGGGGATGTGGCCAGCAGCAAGGCTGGAGAAGTACACAAGGTCACATGCAGGGGCACCAGTTGCCCATAATCGGGAGATGGGCTCTACCTGAGCTCAATGGGGGTCCTCCAAGGGTTTTAAAAAGAAAAGAACACGATCAAATTCACACTTTTGGAAGATGGTTCTGAGAGCAGAGTAGAGGATGGTTTAAAGGGGAAAGATTTGAGGCCGAGATCACTTAGGAGAATAGTTGTAGCTGTCGTGGTGGTGGGAACGGTGATCTAGTGGTATTGGTGATTAGTAGTAGTAGGAACAGCAGTAGCAAATGGTGCCAAGCACCATTCCAAGTGCTTTATAAATATAGACTCATTTAATCTGCATGACAACACTCTAACATGCAGTAGGTGTTTTCAACAGCCCCATTTTCCAGACGATGAGACTGAGACCCAGTGAGACTAAATAACCTCCCCAAGGTCTACAGTCCAGCTCCAGAATCCACAGCTGTTGCATGAGGACTGCGGTGTTGCCTAACACTGTCAGTGAAGATGGCGATAATCAAGAGATGCTAAAGAGATAGCCTCTGAGACAGGGGTGTGCGAGGGGCGGGCCGTTCCGGTTGGGCAGATGCCCGGCTGGGAGGGTGGGGTCAGAATTCCACGAGACTGGTTTTCTACCTGTTCAGCTTGCAGCACCTGTGGAGCCTCAGCAGAAATTTCAAGAGGTGGCCCCGTGAGGAGTTGGAGCTTAGGCGAGAAGTGCAGGAGGCGAGTCAGGAGCAAAAGGTATGGGAGATCCTGGCCCTTACTGGGTGGCCGTTGAAGCCAACAGGGGGCAGGTGGGCTGGCCTGGGGAGGGCAGGGAGAGAGGAGGACCCAGGCAGAGCCCGGAGGAACATCCAGATTTGAGGAATGAATTGAGAAATAATGCCCCAAAGTGAGATGAAGAGAGGTGCAGGAGAAATAAAAAAAAGAATGAGGTCAGGGGGATTAAGTGCTACAGAGGTTAAATAACACTTGAACAATAACCATTTCACTATAAATACAGTTACAGGGCATGCAACGGGGGCGGGGGGGGGGGGAATATTTTAACATAATTGGCAGACATGAGTAGATGGGGTAAGGGGCCCTTTTGTAAACTGACAACGGGAGAATAAATTGATACAGTCTTTTTCTTGAAGTATGGTTGACATATAATGTTATATTACTTTCAGGCGTACAACACGGTGGTGTGGACAATTCTGCACATCACGCCCTGCTCATCACGGTAAGTAGAGCCCCCGTAAGCTGGTATAGCCTTATCAAAATTTAAACATGCACAGATATGACCCAGAAAAATTATAATTAAGTCACACATACAATCATACAAGTTCCCAAAGACCTGCGCCCAAAGATGCTCGTAGCAAAATTTAAATATTCATCCATAAGGTAATTATCGAATAAATCGTGATACATCCGCACCACGGGCCAGTATGTGTCACTGAAAAGAGAAAGACGGATCTACATGCACTGATGGGTTAATAGGTCCGCGACAGCGTATTAAGGTGCAGGATGGTACATCTAGTTAACTATCACTTGTTTTAGGGAAGGAAGGAAAACACGCTTGTATATGCATGGGGAAAAGTCTGGAAAGATGGACACAAGGTATATGTGAATCTAAGGATGGAAAGAGTCCTTCCTGTTTGACTTCAGATGCTTCTGTGGTGCCTCTATTCTTTACCATAGTCCTGCTTTGTTTTTCCAATATTTAAGTGGCTTGATTTCAGAAAAGGGCTTATTGGAGGCCGTGGCCTGAGGTCATTGGTAATGTTGGCAAGAGCTGCGTCAGCAGAGCGGTGGGAAGGGAGCTAGCTACAGCGGGCTGAGCGGTGAACAAGAGGTGGCGAGGTGAAGACAGTCCCCGCTTTCTCCAGAAGTCTGCCTGCGAGGAGGGCACTAGGGGAGTGGTAGCTGGAGGGGTCCTCCGACAGAGGGAGGGTGAGCTCAGGGAAAGGGATGGGGGATGGGGCAGAGAGGCCGGGAGGCAGGACCCTCCAGGATGTGAGAGGCAGTGTGTTCCACAGACAGTGCAGGAATTTACCAGAAAGAGAAGGAGGGACACTTCTTACGCTGACTCTACAAGGAAGGAAGAAGGTGTGCAACAAGGGCACGCAAACCTGTTCACGGGGACCGGGGTCGCCCGCATCTTCCTTGTAAAGAAGGAGGTGCAGTTTCCGCACGCTCGGGGACAGAGGTAGACTAGGCATACTTCCACCTTCAGACTGGCAGGCTCCTCCAGCAGCCATTAGACTTTCAGGTAGGCATGAAAATCCCCAGCGCTCATCACAGAATCTCCAGGCGGATCCTGGGCCTGGAGTCAGAGTCTCCGGACAGACCTCATTCCTCCGAGGGAACTCTCCCCCTGGCGGGCCTCCTGGAATTCACCCTGGGCAACTCCAGGTTCGAGGTTTCCCCATAAAGTCCACTTCACTCTTTTTCCTGTCCGACAGCCCTGACTGCTTCCAGCCCTGAGTCACAGAGGAGGTACCAGTGACCACTCCAATTACAACAGCAGCTGTAGCGGCGACAGCAGGTAAGTGAGTGTTCGGGCTGAGGGCCGCCGGGGGCATTTTTCTGATGGACGTGACTTTGAAACTTCAGTCTCCTCCACTGAGCCCCCGAGAACCGGGGTGATGAGTTTTCGAGCTAAAGCTAACAAAATCTTCACCCGGACAGCATATGGTACAAAAGAACTTACTGCAAGTGTGAGAGACTCTGTATCTGCACCGTCCAACGTGATAGCCACGCGTGGCTCTTGAACCCTTGAAAGACGGTTGCTATGACTGAGGAACTAAATGTTTTGTTTCACTTTAACTCATGTTAAGTAGCTCCATGTGTCTAGTGGCTATCGTACTGGACAATGCAGATCTAGAACAATCGCCTCATTTTCCAACGGGCCACGTCAAGGCCCAGAGAGAATTGACTTGTCCTAGTTATGACCATCAGCAGCAGAACCAGCCTGTTCTTTATTCACCCCAACATCCATATGCAGGTGGTGGGTTCAGGGGAAATGAAATCAACCCGGTGGACGTCAAGAAGCTGGCAGGTGGGGAAATGTCAAATCTGGGCTCCCCCTACGGGGCGCCTGGGTGGCTCAGTCGGTTAAGCGTCCGACTTCGGCTCAGGTCATGATGTCACGGTCCGTGAGTTTGAGCCCCGCATTGGACTCTGTGCTGCCAGCTCAGAGCCTGGAGCCTATTTCAGATTCTGTGTCTCCCTCTCTCTCTGACCCTCCCCCGTTCATGCTTTGTCTCTCTCTGTCTCAAAAATAAATAAACATTAAAAAAAAATTTTTTTTAAATCTGGGCTCCCCTTTCGACACCTTTTCATTTAGTTGCCTGGGACAGAGAGGTACCTAACAGAGCTCAGAAACCTGAGGCTAGGATCCGGCCCCTTGTTAACAGTGGAAAGAATACAGGATTTAAGGTCCGGTAAAAAGCATTGCTTAAAAACTGTTTAAGGGTCACCTGGGTGGCTCAGTCAGATGAGCGTCCAACTTCAGCTCAGGTCATGATCTCGCAGTTCGTGAGTCCAAGCCCCACATCGGGCTCACTGCTGTCAGCCTGTCAGCACAGAGCCCACTTTAGATCCTCTGTCCCCCTCTCTCTGTCCTTCCCCACTTGCACTCTCCCAAAAATAAATACATTTTTTTAAAAAAATTGTTTAAAACCCAGTTCCCTGCGTCACTCTGATGAAGTTGCTTAACTCCCAGAGTCCAGTTTCCTCATTCACCAAATGTGTACTTCATGGGTTTGTTGAGAGGATTAAATGTACAGATTCTTTTTTTTTTTTTTAAGATTTTATGTTTAAGTACTCTTCACACCCAACATGGGGTTCAAACTCATGACCCTGAGATCAAGAGTTGTTTACTCCACTGTCTGAGCCAGCCAGGCGCCCCTAAAATACAAATTCTGGAAAGCACTTTTCCCAGGAGCTGGACCCTGGTAGGCACTCAACATTATAGCTAATGTGACTATTGTTATCCAGGTCAGAGAAAGTGAAGATGTACATCAGAGTCAGCCTGGAAAGCATACCCACTGCTTTTCCTTGCTTGGGGGTATAGTGGAGAGACGTCATCGTATAGTTGATACACTATTTCAGTAATAAAGATCACAATGATAGGGGCGCCTGGGTGGCTCACTCGGTTAAGCGTCCGACTTCGGCTCAGGTCATGATCTCACAGTCTGTGAGTTCAAGCCCCGCTTTGTGCTCTGTGCTGACAGCTCAGAGCTTGGAGCCTGCTTCGGATTCTGTGTCTCCCTCTCTCTCTGCCCCTCCCTTGCTCACGCTCTGTCTCTCTCTCTCTCAAAAATAAATAAACATGAAAAAAAAATTTTTTTAAAGATCACGAGGACAAAGGCTAACGTCACGCTTTCTGTGTGTCTTAAGAATTTTACGGGTAATTCTTCAGTCAATCCTCAGGACAACCTGACGAGTTAGATGCTATCATTGGTCTCATCTGACAGATGAGTAAACTGAGATTTGGAAAGGAAAAGTCACTTGCCTAGAGCTGCTCGGCTAGCAGAATCCTTATCCTGCTTTCATGTTCCTCTCTCCGTGTATAACGAGCTTCTGTCTGGTTTTGGCATCACCCGGTCAGGAGTCACTGCGTTCTTCTCCGGCATGGGAAAGAGAAGGGTGACGAAGAATGGGTGCTAAACAGTTGGACTCAGAGGTTCTTTTGTAGGGGCAGGCAGCCTGGGTGAGTCTGCTGCAGGCTTTGAGAATATTCTGCAGGGACACACGGACTGACAGGCTAGGGTAAGGCGTAGTGGAGGGGATGGAGGTATCGTTTGCTGGGGTGGGGGCTTGGGAGGGAGCCGTGAATTCGTGTTCACTGCTCTGCCTTTCCATTGTAATCGATAGCCAATGTGACAAAATCCATTCCTAGTGCCACCCAACACTGCTTTCAAAACTGTTTGGACTTGGATACATTGTTAATTTTTCCCGAAAGGCTTTCTTTCCAAATCCGATGGTCTTGGCTCCAAAGACGGTAGCTACAGCAGAGCCAATCCCAAGTGTACAAGCCGAGAAAGAATCGCAATGCCCTTAGAGGAGCCCCTGGTCAGGGCAGATGGTTGGGCAGGGAGGTGGAAGACAAGAGAGTGGGGCCCCCATTTGGGGGTGGGAGTTCTCACAGGGATGTGACGTGGAGAAGGAATCTGTGAGGCTTTAAGGGTTCCTGGGGTGAATGGGATGGGACAGGAGGCAGGAGGAAACGATCTCTGTCGTTGTCTTCATGAGTCACTCTCCTTTGAGATGTGAAAGAGGTTTATGAGCCGGGAGCTGCCCGAGGCAGCTGCAGCGTGGAGAGAGTCAGACAAGGCAGCTGAAAGAACCAGGGGCTGCTGAGACCAGGGCAAAGGTGAGATAAACCCATGCTGTCCTGGGCAAACCGCTGCCTTTGTGTGGGCCTCAATTGCCTCATCTGTGAAATGGAAAAGATTGTCTAGAAAACACCATATGTCCCTTACCAGTATGGAACTCTACCGGTCCAGAAAATTACTTGTGATCCAAGAGCTGACCTGGGAATTAATTATTCAAGTTATCAAAAGCATCCAGCACCCTGAGGACTCCACCCTAGAATTGAGCAACCTAAATCCTCTGCTCACTTCCTCCACTGTGTTCTCACCACAGCCGCCCTGTCAGTCAGGCACATCTGCCCTCCTGGACGCATCGCATTGTACAGGTGAAAGTCCCAGACTCCTGGTAAGTCTTGGAACACCTACCCTCTCACCTTCCAGAATGTTTCTGTTCTCTATTCTTCTTAACACCCAGCCTCTGTTTATCCCAGACACCTCTCCCCACCCTGGGTGGGCTTTATCCATTTTTAGGCCTCCCTGCCCCCAAAGGGAGAGCTTCTGCCCTTCATCCCTACACCTCTCTCCAACAACCACTTAGGACAACTCTCTTCACACCCCCTTCCCTTCCTAACTCAGTGAGCTCTCCTGCTTTGGCTAGGATTGGGTCTGAGGAAGGGACAGACATTGCTGAGTTCCCCTCCCCCCCCTGCCACCCCGTCCACTATATTAAATGCAAATATGTGTGGATTATATTTATAGAGAGAAAGAATGCTAAAATTGTATTGAGATGATTGAATTTTCCATTGCTGTTGAAAAGATTGCCTTCAATGTTTGGGATCTTATAAATGTCTCCGTTTTATAGCATTTTCATAAAATAAATTGGACTCATCCCATCTGTGGAGTTTCTGAACGGCCATGAGTCATCAAGGGTATGGCCATCTCACTCAATGAGGGAGTCTCCTGCTCGTTCACCGAGAACAGGACTGGGTGGTCAGTAGCAGCTAGCCAGTTCAAAGGCGTTTGGTTTATCATTCCTGCAAGGGCTGTAGATTTCATTCTGGGTCTACAGAATAGCTAAGAAAGCACTGCACAAAACAGCAAATGATGGGAGTCCACCGTATACAGTCTGACTTCATGAGATCTTGAGAACTTAGCTTAGAAGTATATTTAATATATGAGGTATGTTTTTTTTTTTTCATGAAGCAGGTCTATAGACTGTAAGTAGCATGTGGAGATGTCCACACCTACTTGGAATCCTGGCTGCAGCACTTGTAGGCTCTGTGACCCTGGGCTGGTTTTTGTGCCTCTCTGGGCCTCTCTTCTCATCTGTAAACAGGGGCTAATCATATCTATTTGTAACCATCAAGGGAGATCACGTACCTATGAGGCACAAAGCAGATCTCAGATATGTTAACTCCCTTCCCTTAGTTTCTCCCTTTAACTGTCAAAACATCCTCCCTAGAGATTGGTAAATCGAAAACCCAACAAGCAACAACAAACGTCATCCCCCCCATCCCCCAGTGGCTGGGGGTCATTGCCCTGGCCTGGTTCTCTTTCCCGAGTTCTCTACCTTCTATCCTGATTTGCGGGGCCTCCCTCTGGACCCTCCAACTGACACTTTGTGGAAGTACAGCTGAGCACTGGATTATCCAGAATGAGGGCATATCTGTGAAATATACTTGACTGCTGCCTGTCCTGTCCTGATGGGGAAGTTTCTGTGGCCGCCTTAGCCCTGTCTTCTCACAGCCAATGCTCATAACTGGGGGGAGGGAGGGGTCTCCTCTGTGGGCACAAGTTCTGCATCCACTTTCAAAAGTGGGCCTTCTCTTAGGTCACTTGTTTCCCTTGAGAGCACCTTTGATCATCAGTTCCCAGAGGCGACCTACCCTTGACCTTGTGACTTCCTTGGATGTGACCCTGGGATAAACATGCTCTTGACTATGGGACTGTGGAGCCAATGACTTGCAGGTCTTGCCAACAACCATGGCTGAGCCAGCTGTACCATCTGCCTATCCCACAACCACCTTATCCTTCTGGCCAGACAGGGCACCACCACCAGCACAGACTGATCGAATCTGCTCTGTGCGTGGTCTCCATGGGCTAAGAGGCTAACTTAACTGACCTCCATCATCTAGGCAAAAAAGTAATAACCTCTCAGGAAAGTGAAGGCTAAGAATTCTGTCACTCTAGGGGAAAGGGCATTACCTTTCTGGTGTCTCTTATCCCTACCCAGCTTTCTTCTTTACTATGTGTGATTGACAATAACAGACTTTCTTCTGTTAAAGAGAAAAGCTCCCTGGGAGTTTCGTTGTTGATGCTATTGTTTTACTATTTGTATTTGCTTTTCAATGTATTTGCCCTTTGGTTATTTTTTTTCTGGTTGAGATGTAATTCACACACTGTCAAAGTCACCCACTTCCAAAGTACAACCAGTGGTTCTTAATATACGCACAAAGTTATACAATCATCACCACTGTCTGATTCCTGAACACTTTCATCACCTTGAAAAGAGAGCCCGTACTCATTAATATCCCCCTCCCTCCAGCCCCTGGCAACCACAGATCTGCTTTCTGTCTTTACTGATTTGCCTATTCCTTCATACATGGACTCATCCAGTATGAAGCCTTTTATGTCTGGCTTTTTTCACTTGGAATAATGTTTTCAAGATTCACTCACGTTGTAGCATAGATCAGTACTTTTTGTGGTTGAATAATATTGCCTTGTTTGTATAGACCACAATTTGTTTATCCTTTAATTGGATGATGGACATTTGGATTGTTTCCACTTTTTGGCTATTATGCTGCTATGAACATCTGTGTACAAGTTTTTGTGTGGACATACGTTTTCAATTCCCTTGCGTACATATCTAGAAGTAAAATTGCTGGGCCATTGGTAACTGTGTTTAACTTTTTGAACAACTGCCAGACTGTTTTCCAAGGTAGCTGCACCATGTCACATTCCCACTTACAACGTATGTGGGGTCCAATTTCTCCACATCCTTGTCAACATCGTTGCTGTCCATCTTGTTCTATTATGGTGATCCTAGTTAGTATTGAAGTAATCCCAGAACCATTTACTTTATGTTTTTTCTCTTTGACACCCGTTCCATTTTGAGGTGGGTCACAGACTTGCATGTGGTCACAGGATGGTCATACCTCGGTATAAAGAAATGGCACAATGGTGACATATTTTGTGGTTCAAAAGGAACTAATTTGGTAGCTAGTCTATTTTAATTTACTTCCTGTTTGAAAACTGGGTTCATATTTCAGAGTGACTGCAGCTTCCTCCAGAGGCAGGCTTTGGGCTATCCCCGTAACAAGGGCAGAGCCAACAGAAGTAGGTTTACCTGGGGAGAGTCTGGGGGTGCTGGGGAGTCAATGACGGATGAAGGCACTCCCTAGCAGGACAGAGAGTATCCCCACCAGAACTGGAAAGCCACCAAAACAAGGATAGTGTGTCTCCACCTGTCTTCTCTGCTTCCTGCTGCCTCTGCTCCTCATGCTGGGAGCACGCTGGCTTTCTCTGCTCACCTCAGCATGACAGAATATGGCTCCTCAGAGCTCCCGAGACACCCTGTTTCATTGCCACCCACTTGGAGAATCAATCAGCCACCTGCTTAGGATTTTTAATATACTTTTTTCCAAACTACACAAATACTCCCACTGCAGGTCTCCTGCATCCTGAAAGGAAAATACTGGGCTGTACTGAGTAAACTCTCCTTCTTCTAGCTCAAGTATCTTGCAACTGTATGCTGTTACCACTAAATCTGTTTCCCCGCACACTTCTTTTAAATAACTTTCAAAAAGTTGGACAAAGGGCTTCCTCCCTCAGCTTTATAGTCAAACCTTGATCTTTTTCTAGTGGTCAAATCCAACTGGATTGCCTGCTTCATCCCCCAGATCAAGAACTAAATGGTACCTCATGTTTCTGACATTAAATTCAGCCTCAACAGCCAGACATGCTCACCACTGAAGAATCCAAGACATGCTCTATAGGGATTATTTGAAGGGAAGTTTCAACAATGTTTTGGGTGATGGTGGTGTCGTGGAAAGTGCTCAGAACCTCTCTGGCTTTGAAGGGAACTACACTCTTCATGCAATGTACCACTTATCACTAAGTAAATGAGTCTCAAAACCCTAGAGCCACTATTTCCTAACGTGAAACTTGCTTGCATGTAATATACAAGCCAAAGCGAAGAGTCCTGTCGGAGGTTTATGGGCAAACAGGCTAGAGTCTGGGGAGATGTTCCTGTGCAGTAACTCTCACCTCTCTTCTCTAGGCCAGGATTTAAGTTTGCCTCAAATATGGAAGTAGACTGGGATAATTACAGCTTGGAAGATCTCTTCGACATGGAAAATTATAGTTACATCCCTGACCTGCCCACTATTCTGTCAGACTCTGCCCCATGCAGGCCAGAATCTCTGGAAATCAATCAGTATGCCATGGTGGTCATCTATGCCCTGGTCTTCGTGCTCAGCCTGCTGGGAAACTCCCTGGTGATACTGGTTGTCTTATATAGTCGGGTGAGTCGTTCTGTCACTGACGTCTACCTGCTGAATCTGGCCATAGCCGACTTGCTCTTTGCCCTGACCTTGCCTATGTGGGCTGCCTCCAAGGCAAAGGGCTGGATCTTTGGCACAGCCCTGTGCAAGTTGGTCTCGCTCCTGAAAGAAATCAACTTCTACAGCAGCATCCTGCTGCTGGCCTGCATCAGCGTGGACCGCTACCTGGCCATTGTCCATGCCACACGCACGCTGACTCAGAAGCGGCACTGGGTCAAGTTCATCTGCTTAGGCATCTGGGCCCTGTCCCTGATCCTGTCCCTGCCCATCTTCATCTTCCGCAGGGCCATCTATCCCCCCTATTCCAGCCCAGTCTGCTATGAGGACATGGGTGCCAATACTACAAAATGGCGGATAGTGATGCGGGTCCTGCCCCAGACCTTTGGCTTCCTCCTGCCCTTGATGGTCATGCTGTTTTGCTATGGACTCACCCTGCGCACGCTGTTTGAGGCCCACATGGGGCAGAAACACCGGGCCATGAGGGTCATCTTTGCTGTCGTGCTCATCTTCCTGCTCTGCTGGCTGCCCTACAACCTGGTCCTGGTCGCAGACACCCTCATGAGGCTCCGGGCGATCAAAGAGACCTGTGAGCGCCGCAATGACATTGGCCGGGCCCTGGATGCCACCGAGATTCTGGGCTTCTTCCACAGCTGCCTCAATCCCATCATCTACGCCTTCATTGGCCAGAAGTTTCGCCATGGACTCATCAAGATCATGGCCATCCATGGCCTCATCAGCAAGGAGCACTTGTCCAAGGACAGCAGGCCTTCCTTTGTTGGCTCTTCTTCAGGGAACACTTCTACTACCTTCTAGGCCCCTGCCCCTGTTGCAGCCCCTCGGGGCTCCTCCCTTGCCATCAACACCCCATTCTAAGCCTCACGCCCACTGGCTGTCCACAGTCTCTATGTCAAGGCAGCCCCCGTTGTGGTTACAGGAAGTTACTGGGGTCACGTCCTCATCAGGCCCTCCTTGTATGGTTGAGAAAGCCTGCCCTGCTGCCCCTCCCCTTACTGTAGTTGCTATGTCAGCTGCTAGAGCTCAGTCCATCCTACCACTGAGCCCATAGCACCCTGTCCCCTGAGACACTTAAAGACATTTAACAGACATTCTTTTAAGTGACTACAGAAAGTTCCCACCATTGGGAGCCATTAGTAGCATACAGCATTGGTTGCTGCCCCAACTCTCTCTTTCTTGCCTGTCAGCAAAGTCCACTTCCCTTGAGAGAGGCCAAAAAGGACAGGTACTCCTTTCTAAGACTCCTTTTTGCTAGGAGTGGCCTTATCATTCACTTCTGACTAATAAGATTTAAGGGCATTAGTGTGCTGGTCAACCACTGTCCCGGGGGGGGGGGGGGGGGGGGAAGTCCTGATTTGTAGCATTTGCCAAGTTGCCTGGTGTAAATGCTCCACCGTGGCGATGTCAGGGGTGGTGGTGTTTAGTAACCAGCTCACAAAAATCTAGGAAATGTAATGATCTGCTTTCACAAGCAGGTACAAACTGGCTTCAGTGCACCATTGCTTAAGAGGAAGTCTGCTGGGACTGGAGGACTCCTGGGAAGTACTCCTGATTAAACACACACACACACACACACACACACACACACACCCTTGGTTCTTGCCTTTAAATATGGTTGTAGGATATAATGTGACAAAGTGGCAAAAACTAAGTATGCCCAACATACTTAGGCAGATGGAGTCAAAGTATAAAAAGGACCCGAGAATGAAGAGCCCAGAAAGAAACCTAAGCATAAATGGTCAAATTGTTTTCAACAAGGGCGTCAAGACTCTTCAGTGGGGAAAGGATAGTCTTTCAACAAATGGTGCTGGGAAAACTATTCACGTGCACAAGAATGAACTTGGTCTCTTCTCTTACACTATACACAAAAGTTAACTGAAAATGGATCAAAGACCTCAACATGAGAGTTTCAATGATAAAACTCTTAGTAGAAACATAGAGGAAAAATTTTATAACATTGGATTCGACAATGATTCCTTGGATATGACACCGAAAGCACAGGCAACAAAAGAATAAATAGATAAATTAGATTTCATCAAAGGTAAAACCTTATGTACGTCAAAGGGTACCATCAACAGAGTGGAAAGGGAAACCACGGAATGGAAGAAAATATTTGCAAATCGTATATCTTATACAGGTTACTTTCCACGATATATAAAGAATTCCTACAATTCAACAACAACAGACAACAACAAGTGTTGGCAAGGATATGGAAAAACTGGTGGAACCCTCGTGCACTGTTGGTGGGAATGTGAAATGGTGCAGTTGCCGTGAGAAACAGTGCCTCAAAAGATGACACCTAGAATTACTATACAATCTGGCAATTCCATGTCTAAGTGTATACCCAAAAGAACTGAAAGCAGAGACTCCGATATTGGTACACCAGTGTTCATAGCAGCATTATTCACGATAGCCAAGAGGGGAAAACAACCCAAATGTCCTTCAGTGGATGATGGGCAAACAAAATGTTGGATATACGTACAATGGAATCTTGTCTTCAGTCTTAAAAATGAATGAAGTTCTGATACAGGCTACAACATGGATGAACCTTGAAAACATTACACTAAGCGAAATAAGCCAGACAGAAATAGCGTATGATTCTACTTATTGGAAGTACCGAGAAGAGTCAAGTTCATGGACAAAAAGTAAAATAACAGTTACCAGGAAATGGGGAGAGGAGAAAATGGGAAGTTATTGTTTAATGAGTACAGAATTCATTCGAGGAAGATGAAAGGTTCTGAAGATGGCTTGTGGTGATAGTTGTATAAAGGTGTGGATGTGCTTAATGCCCCTAAACTGTACGCTTAAAAATGGTAAAAATGGTAAATTCTATGTTATGTGTATTTTACTACAATGAAAAAAAAAAAAAAAACTAGTTCCCAAAAGACAAATTGTAGCCACTGAACCAGCCATGGAACCATCTACCAATAATTTCTTGTTAAGGGAGATAATTAAATGTCTTTTTTTATATATAAACCACTTTTAGTCAAGTATTTAATGACTTGCAACAAAAAGCATCCAAACTGGAAAGTCAGATAAGGGTGAGCAGAGGTCCCGAGTGTAAATTTATTTACAATAAATAAACCCCTTTGCTGTTTATTGGACACACAGAGAGAAGGATTGAAATAGAGATCGAGGCCAGCCTTTCTATCTCCTTCATCCTGAGCCCAAGCCTGTTGTTGCTGGTCATGTGTTATGGAAGGAAATGTGTCCCGGGGTCATCTAGTGCTTCTCGTGACTTTGGGTGAAACCATAGTCAAGAGTGTCAAGGATGGGATTAGAAAAGCCAAGTGTGTTGACCAGATCAGCTAGACGGGGGAGCAGGAAGTCAGAGAGCTCTCCTGAGCCCAGTCAGCAACACCTACTTCGAGTCTCACACAAAACGTACACTCACACACACACGTGCACACATATGTCCATCGTCCAGACTGGCAAAAGCACACTCTTGCAGCATGGGGAACTGATTTCCGCACAAAACAAAGGCTTCAACTCACTGCTTTAGCAGTATTTATTAAGGGCCTGCCAGCCCAGGGCTCTGGAATATGGCAGAGCCTTCCCCGGCAGCCCTCCTGTTCACATGCCTTGTCTCTGCAGGGGACAAGAGAGCTCTGAGCAGCCTGCTAAGGAAATAAGACGTCAAGGGGAGTTGAAGTGCGCAGTCCCCAAACTTTACCAGGTTCTGATCCCCTTCCTGTTACCAGCTCTCTGACCACTAAATCGGAGGCCTGAAAACAGGCCTCACCAGGGAGGCAGGAGCAAATCTCTTGAGCTGGAGTGTTCGAAGGGCACGTAACTAGCACTCCCAACTCAGGAAAGTGCAAACAGGATTAATCCAGGCAACGATTTATCCCTTGTTCTGAGCTCATTCTGTGCCAGGCACTGTGCTAAGCTCAGGTTCAGGCATGACCCACCGCTCTGGCCAAGCCTCCAGAGCAGCTTCTGATTCAGCAGGTGGGAAAGGCAGGTGAGCATGTATTTACTAGAGGGAACACCCGAGTTGCCAGAGGGGCCGGTGGTGTTCTGACCTGGCACAGTGGATGGGCCAGATGGCTCCCTGAGATCATTGTCAGTGGGAAGTTTCACTCTGGTTCCGGGGCTCTGCTCTTTCCTCCTATAACAAGGGCTCGAGGAAGCATGTTTCTCCAAGGAAAATAAGAGGATTAAACAAGCCCAGAAGCAATCAGGCAGAGACTCAGTTGCAATTAGGTGTCTGTTAATGTTTCTCTTTCTCACTCTCTCCCTCCCTCCTCCCTTGGCACAAGGGACTGACCGACCAAGCCATCACTAGGAGGAGGCAAATCCCGGGCCTGCCTTTGAGTTGTTGATTTCTTCCTTCCCTCCCAAGTTTCCAGGCCTGAGTCCCACTGGCAGGGCCCAGCTCCTTTTTTTTTTTTTTTTTTAAGGTTTATTTATTTTTGAGAGAGAGAGAGAGAGAGAAACAGAGCGTGAGCAGGGGGTGCGGGGCGGGGCACAGAGAGAGAGGGAGACACAGAATCCGAAGCAGGCTCCAGGCTCGGAGCTGTCAGCACAGAGCCCAACACGGGGCTCAAACTCACAAACAGAACAAACAGAACCGTGAGCTCATGACCTGAGCCAAAGTCAGATGCTTAACTGACTGAGCCACCCAGGCGTCCCTAGGGCCCAGCTCCTTTCTGTCTAGATCTGCCTGCTCCATCTAAGCAGGAGGGCAAGAGGGGAGAGGGGGGCTCTTGCTTCTGGAGATATATTCCCCTACTTGCACAAACACCCTTTTTTCTCTGTGGCCCAAGTTTATACCGCCTTCCTCCACAGCAACCCCTCCCCATTCTCTGCGGGATGGGCTCCCTCTGTTCATGAGATCAGGACAGCCTCCAGTCTCTCTTGGGTGACATAAAGAAGTACCTCCAGTTTGCATATCACATTGAAATTCATCGCATGCAGACCCACGTGGAAAACCATGCCACCACTGCCATAGTGGAGCCGGAGGCAACCTGGAGCCCCCCTCCCTCCCCGCCAACCCTTGCAGTACATAAATGAGGAAACTGAGGCCTGAACAAAGCAACTTCATCAAAATCTCATGGCTGGGTCAGAGTAGAGCTGCAATAAAAATTCCTAGTGTGGTTCGTTTTTTCAGATATTTTGCTTTTCTTTTTTTTTTTTTTTTTTAACGTTTATTTATTTTTGAGACAGAGAGAGACAGAGCATGAATGGGGGAGGGTCAGAGAGAGGGAGACACAGAATCTGAAACAGGCTCCGGGCTCTGAGCTGTCAGCACAGGGGCCCGATGCGGGGCTCGAACTCACGGACCGCGAAATCGTGACCTGAGCTGAAGTCGGCGCTCAACCGACTGAGCCACCCAGGTGCCCCAGATATTTTGCTTTTCTAGTGGTGAGACTTCAGGCCCCTTACAAACAGATGGGGGAAATATATACATGAATGTCTCAGAGCATTCTGCTCATACAGGTAGGGCCAGTCTCTACTTCACTGCCTACACTCATATGATAGAGGTAAGGGCCAACTGAGGCTTGGGGCCCAGGGTTGGGAGCAGGCTCAGAACAGGGTTACCGTATTCTGAGCTGGTACGCAAGCCAGTTAAAGAGACAATTGGAACCCAGTACAAAGTGCAAAGACAGGCAGCCCTAAACCCTCTATCGAGGACACACGCGCTGTCATGCAGGGTTCAATTAGGAAAGCGGGACCCCTTGGAGGAGAGATGGGTTATAGGGATCTGACTGTATACAGTTGTGGGAGCTGGCTAGACAGTCTAGGTCAGGCTGCGGTCTTTGCTTCTGGTGCTGGGACCCGGAAGTGGCAGGACAGGTGGCTGAGAAGGAGAGATCACGTGAAGCAGAGAATAGGACAAGCTGGACCGTGCAACGACAGACTGAGACCTGCACTGGCCTCTCATGGCCTTCAAGTTCAACGTGTGATGGCCTGCGGGACACGCCAATGCCTGCGTCATGAAGGTCAGAGCACACCTGGCTCTGGAGCAGGAAGTGCTGCAGATTCAGCAGCCGCCCCACACTGACAAGAGGAGCCAGCAAATGAGGCACAACATAGATCAGCATCTGCTGCCTCGCGCTGACCTTCCAGAGCATAAAAAGAATGCAGCTTCTGCTGGTAAAGCTCACACAGAAGTCTCTCCTGGCCGACGGCTAAGGCGGAACTAGGCAAGAAAGGGAGCTTGAGGAAACGTGATTCCAGTTTAACTACATCAACTCATTACAAATCTTCCACACAAACATAGGTGCAGACTCGAAAGAAGAAGAATGGTTACCACCGAAATCTGGATAATGTTTACTTAGGGGCTTCCTGGTAATATTCCCTTTCTTTACCTAGGATATGGATACCTGGGATTTGTTGTGTCACTATTCTTTTTTTAAAACGTTTATTTATATTTGAGAGAACGAGCGTGCGTGCGAGTGGGGGAGGGGCACATAAAGCCAGGGAGACCGAGGATCCGAAGCCAGCTCTGTGCTGAGTTCCACCGGGGGCTCGAACTCACAAACTGTGAAAGCATAACCTGAGCCGAAGTCGGACGCTTAACTAACTGAGCCACCCAGGCGCCCCTGATGTATCATTATTCTTAAAGCTAAAAACATTAGTTTTCGACAACCTGTAGTATGTGTTCTACTCACCACAAAAGTGATTTTAATCACTAAAATTAAGGGAAAGAATATGAAGGAAGTTACCAGAAGAACAAAGGACAACTCTGGTCACTTGGAGCAGCCACTGCAGGGAGTCAAGGGGAGGCTGCCACATCCTATAGTTTTGGGGGTCAGAAGCCACCAGATTAGAAGACAATATCATCACCCATACTTGGTAGCAGAGTAAATAGGGACACCCTTTAGAGAAGGTAATTTGATCGTATTATTTTAGTGTATATACCTTCTGACTCGGGAATTACTCTTCTAGAAATCTACCCTATACAAATACCCACGTAGGTAGACAAAGGATATTTGTCACTGCGTTGCTGTTAAAACTCAAAGCTTCGAGACAACCTAAATGTTCAACAGGAGGGAAAGATGCAATAAGGCTCGAAGGAACATCCACACCATGGAATGCATTGAATGCAGTGGTTTAAACACAAGGTAAAAACATGGTGTTCAGTGGAAAAAGTCAGAACAGAAAATCACACATTGTATGATTCCATCGACATAAAATGTCTGAAAAAGGCGTATCTACAGAGACAGAGATCAGGTGAGCTGTAGGGCTCGGGATGGGAGCAGGGAATGATTGAAGACAGGCACAAGACTACTTTTAGGGGCAATGGAAATATTCTACATCTGGATTGTGGTAATAGTCATACGACTCTGGAAAATTGCCAAAAGTCATTGGATGGTATATACTTAAAGCAGGTGAATTTTATTGTAAGTAAATTATAGTCAATAAAGCTGTTTTAAAAATCCTTAAAGAATAATGAGGTGGTTATATGCATGGACACAGAAAGATCTTTAAGAAAGCATGCTGAATGAAAAAGGAAAGTAAAACAGTAAATGGCTTATTTTTGTAAAAAAAAAAAAAAAACCATAATATATATGGGTTTATAAATGTTCAGAAAAATATCTGGGAGGATATACACAAAGTTATTGAAAGGCGTTAGAGTTAAAGAGAATTGGACAGCGGAAGAATATTTAGGATTAATTCATACAGTTTTGCATTGTTTCACGTATTTGATTGGGGTGGGATTTTCTCAAAAATGGGGGGGAATGGAGGCCTATTGTCTGGGGAGGGGGCATGCCAGGCTGCACGCATATCAGTCTCCTTACAGACAAGGAGGCTAGGCTTTATGGATATGTTCCTATGCTTTTATATTTTCCCATTGAACAGTCTTTTTTTTTTTTTTTAACTTCATTTTCTGGTAAAGTTGCCTTTGCAAAACATCACCTTAGTCTCAAATGAGTTAAGAACCAAGGGACTGAAAAAGAACTAGAGAGCATAAAAGGCCATAAAGCAGTATTTCTAAAAGTTCTCCATGTTTAAGATGGACCCCTTGCTTAAAAGGCAGCTTTATGGACAATCCCTGAATGGATCAGAGCCCTGGCAGGACCAGGTGGCGTACTGAAGCTGGGCAAGGAGAGAGAGTTTTATCAGACTGGTGAGAGTGTAATAACATGTGGAAATGGCTCGGGGAAAAGAAAATGAGTGATGGGGCAGCACCCCAAGGCCAGTAACAGTTGGGAGCTGTCACTGCCCCTAGGTCTGAGGAGTGAAGCAAGGGAGACATTACGGGAGCCCAGGGAGGAAGCTGTATGATGATGGCCGCCCAGCAGGAGCCAATCCCAGCAACTAGCAGGGACAGAGCTGGGGGGGGGGGGGGGAAATAAATGCCCTGACTTGAAGTTTCAGCCCACCCATCTCCTACTAGGGTTCCCGCTGGCTGAGCTCAGAATCCAGAGGACAGGGGAATCCATTTAGGTAGTCCCTATCGGTCAGCATCCCACGGCATAGAGCAGGGTAAGAAAGGCAGAGAGTGGATGCATGGAAGGCATCCAACTCACCGCTCCAACCCGAGGTTGATGTAAAGGGAGGGTCCCAGTCCTACCGAATCTGAATAGCTGAGGGTGGGGTCCTGGAAATCTGGAGTCCCAGAGGAGTATCATCAAGACTCAAGCGTAAAGCCCACTGACCCAGAAGCAGTGATGGCCGAGCTGCCCAAACCAGAGATGAGAAATGCCCCATTGCAATTAGAATTGTGTGTGAAGGTGAGGCTTTCCCTTGCACAAGGTATGTATTCTACTTTCTCTCTCTCTCTCTCTCTCTCTCCGTGTATGCTTCCAGTTTCTAAGACCCTCCAACTCCTGCTGACCCCTAGCCCAAAGCAAGGTGGCCTTGCATTTCAGCCTCCTCCTGACCATTCCATCCGCTCAAAATAGAACAGATGTGGGGATGGGGAGGGAGAGCGGGGAAAACAGAGATCACATCCCCAACTCAAGGCCCCTCCCCCAGCCCTTCAAAGACATTCTTCCCGGAGAAGTCACCTTCCCGGAGAAGACAGACACACAACTGATTTCTCAACAGAGCCTTGCAAGGTCTGATGTCAGACATGTTCCCCCGGCCATAAATGGCAAGGTCAGCTTCCTATCGAAGCTGGCTCTGTGCCAAGCCACCTCAGAGATTGGGTCTTGAATCCCATGAGGTGATCTGACCCATGTTTCTTCTCTATTCCACTACAGTAATAATACCAACTAGCATTTCTAGGGGACTTTGTCGGATGTCCAGCATTATGCTACGGGATTTACTACACGAGACTGCATAGCTGGCACTTTGGGCAACTCTGCTGTCCCATAAGTCTATGCTTGCCGAGGGTCTTACTCAGTTGTCAAAATGCAGGAGCGTGACTTCCAGGGAGCTTCTGAAAGGCTCAGGACTCTCAACATCATAGTAGCTCCCGGGGACCAGGGTCAGGGTTGCACAAAAACCCTCCGTTTTGGGGAGGCCCTGCTAATTCAGCTTAGGGCATACATGTGTATATATATATATATATATATATATATATGTGTGTGTGTGTGTGTGTGTGTGTGTGTGTGTGTGTTATTCACCTCATACTCTGCAAATGGCACCCCCCTTAGACTGTGCAGTGTCAAACCTGCCCATCTACGAGTGGTGGCCCTGAACTGCTTTACCCAAATCTAGACTGGTTGGAAGGGAGCTTAAAAATATCCCCTTCCAGTCTGAACTCCCCTTTTGACAGGTGAGTGACTCAAGACCGAGAGCAGATGGACCCTTGCCGAAGGTCTTGAACTACAAGTGACAGAGGCAGAGCTGGACCCTGGTCTCCAGATTCCCCATCCGTTACCCTCTTCACTAGACCAGGAAGCCTCCAGTCAAGTCGCCGGGGAAACTAATTCGCATAGGACTGACAGCAAGACTCATGAGATTGTGCCCATGACCTTTTTCTTCCAGCACCTATAGATAAAGATTCAAGGGGTAAGAAAACCCAAAATTAGAGACTTAGAGGGCTGTCCCCAACACTTCTTCATGTATTCCCACCCATCGTGAGAAGCAGGTAAACATTTGGAGCTGGTTTAGGTGGTAGATTTAGCTACTTAAGGGTCTGGCCCCAGGGTCTACCACCTGTAAGTAGGTTTAGCTTCGGGGCCAGATCCCTACAGGCACATCCCGACTCTAGTTAAACTCTTGTGCCTCGCCTTCCTCTTCTGCAAAACGGACTAATTATAAAACCAGCCTCATAGGGTAGTTGTAAGGATCAGAGTAGTTAGTGAACACATCTAAAGCACTTAGCAAACAAGCAAAGGGAAAAAAACAAGAGAGAGAACCAAACCAGGAAACAGATTTTTTTAAGTTTATTTTTGAGAGGCAGCGCATGAGTGGGGGAGGAGCGGAGAGACAGGGGTCCACAGACTCTGAAACAGGCTCCAGGCTCCAAGCTGTCAGCACTGAGCCCCAGCACAGAGGCCGATGCGGGGCTCGAGCTCACAAACCGCGGAATCATGATCTGAGCTGTAACCGACTAAGCCACCCAGGCACTCGGGGAACAGATTCTTAATCATAGAGAACAAACTGATGGTTACCTGAGGGAGGAGCAAGGGGGGATGGGGGAACTAGTGATGGGGGTTAAGGAATGCACGTGTCATGATAAGCACCAGATGATGTATGGAATCACTATATTGTACATCCAAAACTAATACAACCCTGTATGTTAACTAATTGGAATTAAAATTAAAAAAATTTTTTTAAAGTTCTTAGCTCAGGAGCACCTGAGTGGTGCAGTCAGTTAAGCGTCCGACTCTTGATCTTGGCTCAGGTCATGATCTCACAGTTCCTGAGTCTGAGCCCTGCATCGGGCTCCGTGCTGAAGGCGTGGAGCCTGCTTAGGATTCTGTCTCTCCTTCTCTCTGCCTCGCCTCTGCTTGTGCGCGTGCGCACGCGTGTTCTCTCTCTCTCTCTCTCTGTCTCTCTCTCCCTCTCTCTCTCTCTCAAACTAAATAAACTTTTTAAAAAACATATTTTAAAAAAGCACTTAGCCCAGTAATAGAGCATTGTAAACTCTGATAAATGTTAGCTATTAATTTTTATTCAAAATTTTAATTTTGCTCTGACTTTACAGAGGTCAGTCATAATTTGGGCTAAACTTTATGCACAGCAACATTGATAATAAAGTTCAAATGAGTTCCCAACTATAGTTTTAATATAAAATGAACACAGCCACTATCAACTTGCCTGTCCTAAGAAGGTGGTAACATTTTTAAAACGTGTTCTGCAACCCAGTCTGTTCTTCGTTTAGCCATTCATTTTCTTGTATCAGCTTATAAATCAGATTAGGCCCTTTTTATCGAGGAAGTCAGAACCCTGTAAACCTGCAGAACACTAATCCTAAATTACACAGCTTCCTCGGGGCTGACACTCGTAGGACTCTGACGAACAGTGAAAGAACATGCTGCCATTAGAAGAAGTCAGTGTGGTATTTTCTCTTTTCCCACCATATGCCTGAATCCTGCCCTGAAAAATACCTACATGCGGTAGATGGAGATTAATCACCTTTCTCTTCATTCGTCTAAAAGGTGATCTACCCCCATTTTAGGCCTCACTCTTCCCCCGACTCTAAAGAAAAAGAGGTGAAAAGATTCAGTGTCTACTCCCGAGATCTTAAGGTCTAAAGGAAAGATGGAGAAAATTAATTGACATAACCCAAATGCAATAAGCATTCGAGTCAAGACATACAATAGTTTTATGGGAACACATGGAGGGACTCATAACTCTGTGTAGGGAGGTTTTCAAAACAGTCTAAATTTTGAGCCAACTTTTGAGATATGAGTAGAATTTAACAGCTGGAGATGCAAGAAAGGGCATCCAGTGAAAGGGAATAGTATATGCAAAAGCTCAGCAATGAGAGTTTAGAGACTTCTTTGAAGGTATCATCCAAGCCTCCCTTATGAAGCTATGTATGTTCTGCCCCGAAGCTGCCTCCATGGCCAAAGCTGGGCCAACAAGAGTTGCTTGCCTGGAAATGGAAGCCTGGGATGTTTCCTGGAATTTTCAATTGATTTAGGGTGATATAAATTCACTTATGGAGTAGCTGTGAGCAGGAAGAAGCAGAGAAAGCTGGTATGCCTAGAAAGAGGAGTGAAACAGACTTGCTAAATGAAGTAGAGGTGAAAAATCAGTAGCCCCCAAAGAAAGAGAGCCCAAGAAAAGAGTTACCTTCCTCCTCCTTGTTCTTGCCCCTCCTAGGACCTCCTCACCCTTGGGTTCCATCAGATGACCCTTCCACTAAATTCCTTTCAGGCTTCGGTCTCTTTAAAGCAAGTTTCTGTTACTTACAAGCAAAGAAATCTAGGCCAAAGTAGACAGCATTATGTATTAGGGGAAATTTAAGGAAAACAGTCTGGCCAAAGCAAAGGTCATAACAGATGTGAGGATAAGAAAGATAAGACTGGGCAAGTCCAAACCTCAGGAGGCCTTGAGTGCTGTGCCAAAATGTTGGAGCTTTATCCCACAAGAAATAGAAGCTCTGGGAAAGCTTTCAGCTGATAAATAATGAAATCAGACTGTTCCATGAGTAGTGTGTGAATGGACCCAGAGATCTAGAGGCTCAGGAAGGAGTCCAGTCAGTAGGCTATAGCAGAAATGATGAAAGTCTGGGCAAAGTAAGGACAATGTGGGTGGAGTTTAAGAGACCTTTAAGGGCAAGACAACAGGACTCGGCCATCAAGGATAGGAGTGAGGAAGCGAAAAAGAGGGGAATGGGTCAAAAAGTTTTCTTCCACCCGTAGCTTGGACAAACAGCCTGAAGGAAGCAGGTTTTGGAGCGAAGACACCAGCTTTCATTTTGGATTTATGGTGAGGGTCCAAGTAGGCATGTCGATATGCTTTGGAAAATTTAGTTCGGGAAGCCCAGGAAAAATGGCTACCCTAGAAACACATTTTTGAACATCATTTTCACAGAGGTGGCAGATCATTAAAGCCACAGGGGTAGATCACATCACCCAGGGAAAGATGATAATAGATAAAGAGCAGGAAAAGGGGAACAACTGGATCTGGAAGAATGTCAGCATTTAAGAGTCTGGGAGAGGAAGAGGAGCCTTCCAAAGAGACTGAAAAGAAGACGAACATGCAGAAGGAAAGCAGGAGACCAGGGAGAATAGATCTTTAAGAAGGAGGAAGTGAGGTTTGTGGAGAAGTAATGCCCTCCTCTGCTACTGGTGGTCCCGGAAATCTGCCCGCCATTTCCTTCTTGAGCTCTTTCTTTGCTTACAACCTGTATGTAGACACCCAGTGAGCAAGCTGTGATTTGTCACCTCAGGGAACCTCTCTGGGACTGCCTCCCACCTGCCCCTTTGAAGCCCCTTGGCCTTTTCGTAAAGCTGGCCCTCATTCCTCTGCCAATTCCAGCCTGGCCACCTAGAAAGAACAGGCCCAGTCTCCCTGAGCATGTTGCTTGCACTGGCAAAATCTCCCAGTGTTTTTCATTTTCTCTCCCAGCCCCATCTCCCTGACAGGTGAGAATCCATGGGCCAGAGTCCATGGTCTTAACCACAACGCCCACTCCCATTGCCCCTAGTTCTGACTCATTACCCTCTGCAGGCCCATGGACTTTACTCTAGTCCCATAGAAATGAGCTCACTTCCTAAAAAGCTCCTGACCTCTTGTTCCTTTCAGGTATGCTCAGGCTTACATGAACCCCCAGAATGGCCCAGGTCAGGTTCCAACTGAGACTCTGCTCAATGTCCCTCATCTCCCTTCATGGGTTTGAAGCATCCCTTGAGCCATAAGACTCAGATCTTAGCTGCAAAGTGGAGCAGAGAAATAGGACCGTAGCTGACAGGGATGTGGGGTGAAGGGATGATTATTATAAGAAGGGAGCTTAGATGCTAATGGGAATGATTCAGGAGGAAAAAAAAATGGTTGTAGGAACATGAAGCAAGACAATTGATCCCCTTTCCAAGCTCTGTCCTTTCATCTCAGAGTGGCCTGATGCCTTTGAAAGTAATGTATACCAACTGTCTCCTATTAGCCCCCAACCCCTGTAATATCATGCAGGAAGCACTGCCATTAAAGTTAGAAGGTTTCAGGATACTTGCCAGCTCTTCAACTGAGTCGTCCTTCCAAGGCTCTGCTATGATAATAATGTCTGCCATTTGTCAAGGCCCTGGTCTATTCCAAGAGTCTGCCGTATATTGCCAAGCATCTCATGCTATCATCCCTTCAAGGAGACAGGAGTTCAGACAAGTTAAGTTACTTGCTCGGGATTAAAGAAGTCAGGATAGACCGAGACCGATCCTGACTCAAAGCCCCACATGGCTCTCGCTCTAGCATAGTGCTTCTCCACCTACCATGAGCAGTTGAGAGCTCAGACTCTGAAAGCACTTAGTCCTTGATTTAACCTCCAGTTTTGCCACTTCTCTGTTGCTGTGTTACCTTGAGCAAGGTACTTAATCTCCTTGGGCCTTATTTCTCTCATCTGTAAAATGGGGATAGTAATAATTCCTAACATAAGGTCTCGGCGAGCATTAAATGAAATAATGAATGTAAGAAGTGCTTTTCACAGTGCCTGGCACAGAGTAGGTTTTCAATTAGCAGACACATCTGTTAGTGACAGGCTAAGCTGACATGTCAGATCGCAGCATGCAAGTCTCTCATGACCTTGAAGACTCAGAAGGAGAGAGTCTTCTGTGCAAGGGAATGATTCCAACCATTTTTGTTCTAGGCTTAATGACTGAAAGACAAGTATTTCCCTCACCCAGGAGCATTTTCCCTTTTTCCAGATGACCTGCCTAACCCAAAGGAATTAATTGCTGATAGATGAGAAAAGGAGATATTGGAAGGGAAGGAGGAAGAAAGGAGGAAAGAGGGGAGAGCAAGGGAGAGAAGGGAGGCCTCTCTGGAACCCTTCATGTTAGGCCTAGTCAGCATCTGCCTGGAAAGCACAAAGTGGCCTTCTGTGATGTACCTAATCACTAATGATCATGATCTGAGCAAAGATAAAAGTTTCTTATCAAGTTTACATGGAGCTATACATCTGCACAAATATAGATGCATGTGTACTTCTCAGTAGACTCTTAGATTTAGATCACCTCTTAGAACTGGAAGGGAGCTTCCCTAATCAAACTTCTATTCAATGAAGAGGAAACTGAGGTTCAGAAAGTTTAAGTGAATATTCAAGGTCACACAGCTGCTAAGTCTTTCTTTTCTCTCTCTTTTATTTAATTAGAAGCATTTTCCCAAATCTTCATAGTCCGCTTGTAGTACAATAGGACCCCCAGCTAGATCTCTTTGTTCTGGCCACCATGATGCGACAGGAAATTTCATAACTCTTCACATATCCTCCATTCACAAGTTTCCTTTGTCCCCTAAATTTCATTTCTATAGTATGTGCCCTTGTCTTAAGGAACTAACACGAAGTTGGGTGCATAGTAGGCATTTGATACATAATCCAATAACTGGTTATTTGATCCTAACTTATGAACGTATGTTTTCTAGAACACCTCAATCAATGTGCACAGGGCATAGTACATGCTAAGTATCATCAGGATCCCAGCTAAGAGGAGTGCACAGTACACTGTCAAAGTGGGGAGCCCTGCACTGCGTCCTTAATCTCCCTCCACCCTCAACACTTTCAAAGTTGGAGCAAAGCCAACCTTTTCAGGAAGATAGCCTTGTTTACAACATGGGAACCAAAAGAGGTACGGATGTGGCCTCACATTTCTGTTGGGCAATACAACGTCGGAAATGACTGGATTTCTTCACAAGCACCTTCCTACTTACCTTTATATCTTACTTCTCCCACACCCCCAATCTGAACCTGGCCGAAAGAAGAGGGTGATAATTCTGGGATAACCCAGTGCCATGTACCTCCAACACACACATACACATCACACTGTGAGTTAACTAGAAATCTGGTCAATGTGACTTCCAGGTTGACATTTAAAATGTATTGGAAGAAGGTTTTAACAATGCTTATCTTCATTGAAAAGAAGAAGTAGAGTACAGGAAGGGAAACTTTGTTTTTATTTCATGAGATATTTCAATTTTTACTGATATCCCATCATCATGATGTTGGGCTGAGGAGGCATGGGAAACACCAACAACCACACACACACACACACAATCTACAGAGAAGTGTTAGATAACATGTATTTTTAAGTTTTTAAGTAAATATGTGAGATCAAAAGCAAAAGGAGAGAAAGAGAGAGAGAAGAGGAACATAAAGAGGTTTGGACTTATTAGGAAGGACCTAAAACCACAGGAACCCAGAAGGATGCTAGAACTGGTCATGTATCTTAATGATGGGAATAGTGACAACAGAAGGTCTACAGTAGGTTTGACAGACCCCGCAGCAGGGAACTGGAACTGGTTTCCCAGAAAAAGGCTAAGAACCAAGAAAGAGTTGGCCCACGCTTGTCTGGAGATAGAAAAATACCAGTTAGCTCTGAGACGTGTCCTGTAAGTGAACTACCTTCCCTAGGCCCTAGGGAAAAGAGAGCCACCTGGGGGACAGTCCCAAATCCCAAGCCTGAGTGACAAATGGTGAGGACACAAATCTGCCCTTTGAAATGGTGTGGAAACCCAGGACTAAGAAAAACAACAACAACAACAACAACAAATGCTCTGAACCATGTGACCCAGTAGAGCTCCAGTAAAGATAGCCATGACACGTCCCCTGGGTAGACTTCTTCATAATCCAAAACATATGCAAGATGCCCATGAAACAAAATGCTCTTCAACATATGAGCTCACAATCAATATTCCATAGAATTAATACCTCTACCATCAACACTCAGCCAACATAACAATTGGGAGAATTTATACCTGAGGGACTGGAGATAACAGAGCATCTGAATGTGCCTTTATAATAAGCATATTTTGGGGGGCGCTTGGTGGGTCGGTCGGCAAAGCGTCCGACTTCAGCTCAGGTCACGATCTCACAGTTCGTAGGTTCAAGCCCCATGTGAGGCTGTGTGTTGACAGCTCAGAGCCCGGAGCCTGCTTCTGATTCTGTGTCTCCCTCTCTCTCTGCCCCTCCCCCACTCATGCTCTGTCTCTCTCAAAAATAAATAAACATTAAAAAATTTTAATAAAATAAAATAAAAACAATAAGTATATTTTTTAAATCCAGGAGAGTTTTATCTAAAAAAGTGCAAGATTGAAGGAATGTTTTTATCTCTTCTCCCTCTCAAAAATCCACTAAATTTCACTCATATGTGGATCTTGAGAAACTTAACAGAAGACCATGAGGGAGGGGAAGGGGGAAAAAAGTTACAGAGAGAGAGAAAGGCAAACCATAAGAGACTCTTAAATATTGAGAACAAACAGAGGGTTTATGGGGGGTGGGAGAGAGGGGAAATTGGGTGATGGCCATTGAGGAGGGCACCTGTTGGGATGAGCACTGGGTGTTGAATGGAAACCAATTTGACAATAAATTATATTTTTAAAAATCCACTAAAAATGACACTAAAGGTATAATCCCACAAGGTAAAGAACAAAGAAAATGTGAAAGAATATATGAGATATTTTTTAATAGAAATCAAAAAGTAGATGTTATTAGACCAGAAGAAAAGACACAAAGACAATGAAGGGAGCTAAAGAAATCTTCACAAAAACCATAATAACCTCAGAAAGATAAGAGGAAATATTGCATTGGTGAGGCAAGAAAGAGGTGCTCTAAAAGGGAACCTTAAGGAACAGGAAAAAAGCCTATTAGAAATTCAAAATATGATATTAGAAATTTTAAATGCCAATTAACAGGCTGGAAGATAAAGTTAAGGGTAACTTCATGAGACGTGGAAAGATGAAGACATTGAAAAACAAAGAGTGATTTAAAAATATATATTAGAGAATCAACCTTGGGGAATTCAACACACAAGTAAAAGGAATCCCAGAAAGAAGAGAATAGAGAAAATGAAGGGTAGAAAAGTACCAAATAAATACTACAAGAAAATTTCACAGAATCTGAGTTTCTAGATTAAACGGATTCACCAGCAAAATGAATGAGAAAAGAGCTCCCGCCAAGGCACATCATTGTGCATTCTATAACTAAGATTGGGGTGCCTGGGTGGCTCAGTCAGTTGAGCTTGACTCTTGATTTAGCTCAGGTCATGATCCCAGAGTTGTGGGATTGAGCCCCACATTGGGCTCCACATTGGGCATGAAGCCTGCTGGAGATTCTCTCTCTCTCTCTCTCTCTCTCTCTCTCTCTCTCTCTCTCTCTCCCTCTCTACGTCTCTCCCTTCATCATGCTCTCTCTCTCTCTCTCTCTCAAATAAAAATTAAAAATAAATTTAAAATAACACTAAGAAGATAAAGAGAATATTCTAAAACTTTCTAAGAGAAAAGTCAGTCTCATACAACAGGTCAAGAATCAGAATAGCACGAGCAGTGTCAACAGCAACCCTAGAAGCTAGATGAAACTAAGAGCCTGAAAAATTCTGAAGGAAAATGAATTGCAACCTAGAATTCAATACTCAGCCCAAATACCAGTCAGGAGCTGAATAAAAGCTTTTTTGGAAACTTAAGGTCTTCAAAAAGTTATTTCCCTTATATCCTTCCTTATCAAGACCCACTAATCTAGCAAAATAAAGGATAAACCAAAATAATGACGATAGATGATATTTATATAGTACCTATTGTATACTAGGCATTCTTCTAAATGCTATATTGGTGCCTGTGTGCTCATTTAATTTAATCCTCATAGATTTTAGCTGAGCATTGTTATTATACACATTTTACAAGGTAGTCGAAGAAAGCTGAGAAATCTGCCCTTGGTCACAAAGCAGTAGTTATAGTAAGCATTAAAGCACCAGAGCCATGCGCTCAAAGAAAGAGGAAGATTTAACACCCATTCATGAAAGGAACTTCCTCAACCTGATAAAGATCCTCTGTGAAAAATCGTCACTTAACATCCCATTTAATAGAGAAAGGTTGAATGCTTTACCCCTAAGACTGGGAACAGGGCAAGAATGTCCACTCTCACAACTTCTCTTCAGCATCATATTGGAGGTCCTAGACAATGAATTAAGGCAAGAAAAATGAATAAAAGACATTTTATTTTATTTGTTTATTTTAAAATTTTTTAACACTATTTACTTTTGAGAGTGAGAGGAGAGGGGGAGGGACAGAGAGAGAGAAGAACAGAAGATCTGAAGTGGACTCTGCACTGACAGAAGCAAGCCGGATGAGGGGCTCAAACTCACAAACCATGAGATCATGGCCTGAGCTGATGTTGGTTGCTCAACCAACTGAGCCACCCAGGTGCCCCACTAAAAGAAATTTTTAAAACGAAGAAATAGGGGCGCCTGGGTGGCTCGGTTGGTTAAGCGTGCGACTTCGGCTCAGGTCATGATCTCGCGGTCCGTGAGTTCGAGCCCCGCATCGGGCTCTGTGCTGACAGCTCAGAGCCTGGAGCCTGTTTCAGATTCTGTGTCTCCCTCTCTCTCTGCCCCTCCCCTGTTCATGCTCTGTCTCTCTCCGTCTCAAAAATAAATAAACGTTAAAAAAAATTTAAAAATAAATAAATAAAAAATAAAACGAAGAAATAAAACTGTCTTTATTCTCAGATGACATGATTATGTGCCTATAAAATCCAAAAGAATCTTTAAAAAAATAAAGCCACTAAAACCAATAAGAGAATTTACTGAAGTCCCAGGATACAAGGTCAAGTTACATAATGCAGTTATATTTCTATATACTGGTAAGAAAAAGAAACTGGAAAAAAATTTGAATACCATTTATAAAAGCATCAAAATAACCACAAAATACCTAGGGACAAATTTAACAAAATAGGTACAAGATCTATGTACTGAAAACTACAGAATATTGCATAGATAAATTAGGAAATACATAAAAAAAAAAAAACTGGTTGGGGCACCTGGGTGGATCAGTTAAGCATCTGACTCTTGATTTCAGCTCAGGTCACGATCCCAGGGTCACGGGATCAAGCCCTGATTCCAGCTCCATACTAAGAGCAGAGCCTGCTTGGGATTCTCTCTCCCTCTCTCTCTGCCCCTCCCCTGCTCACACTCTCTCTGTCTCTCTCAAATAAAGAAACAAATATTTTTTAAAAAAAGAAAAGAAACGGGTGCACCTGAGTGGCTCAGTCAGTTAAGCGTCTGACTTCTGCTCAGGTCATGATCTCACCACTTGTGAGTTCAAACCCCGCATTGGGCTCTGTGCTGACAGCTCTGTGCTTTGGATTCTGTGTCTCCATATCTTTCTGCCCCTCCCCTGCTCACACACACACACACACTCTCTCTCTCTCTCTCTCTCTCTCTCTCTCTCTCTCTGAAAAATAAATATTTTTTAAAAATTTTTTTAAAGAAAAGACATAAAAAACTGGAGAAAGATACCATGCTATGGATTGGAAAACTCAATATTGTTAAGATATCAACTTTCTCCAAATTGATCTGCAGATTCAAAATAATCCATATCAAAATCCCAGTAGGATAATTTTGTAGAAATTGGCTATCAGACTCTAAAATCTATCTGGAAATGTAGTTAAAACCATTGGGGGGGGGGGGGGGGGGGGAAAGGCAGGCCTGGAGAGTTAACCTGTCCAGATTGAAAACAGGACTATGAAGGGCCCCATGAATGAAGTCTCCAAGAAAGAAAATATATATATATAGATTATCTGATGAATATTGATGTATTGAGGGAGACATTTGAGAATGATGTAATAAAAAGTAATGGAAAATCCTATTGTTAATTCCAGAGAAAATAGAACTTGTACAAAGAAAGGAAATGTAAACATTGTACCCAACTATGAATAATTTTTTACATAGTCATTATAGCAAAAACATTGAATGTTGGTTTAACCAGAAAGTGTGATTATCTTTCCTGGGAGAATGGGAGAGACAGTATTTACGTTTGCTTGGACAGTGGTAAATGCTGGAGAGAGTTTGAAAAAGCGTTAAATCCTCAGAAGCCAAAGGAGAAGGTCAATAAATGATATCTAAAACTGGGGGGGGGGGGGGGGGGGGAGGGTGCAGGGGACAGGAATCAAGAACCAGCTGAATAAGCATGATATTCAGATACATGTATATCACTATTGGGGTGCCTGAGTGGCTCATTCGGTTAAATGACCAACTCCTGACTTTGGCTCAGGTCATGATCTCACGGTTTGTGAGTTCGAGCCCCAAGTTGGGCTCTGTGCTGACAGAGCAGAGCCTGCTTGGGATCCTCGCTCTCCCTCTTTCTCTGCCCCTCTCTGCCTCAAAATAAATAAATAAAAATTTTAAAAAAAGAAATATGTACAGCACCATTAAATGAAACAGCTATGAGAGTTGAAAGTTGTTGCCTTTCCCTGCAAGGAGTAGTGTAGGAGGGTTGCCGCTAATGTTCATTATAAGCTTTATAAAGCTATTTCACTTTTTTGAAACAATGTGCATGAAATACTTTTATTTCTTAAAAAACTAATTTTAGAAAGTCTGAAACATGTTCTGTTTATTTTATATATTTCTAATTCTTTAATTCATGTTTACCCTCAAGGTTGGAAGAAGGATCTTGAGTTTAAACACAGAATACCAGGATAGATACAAACAACAGTGTTAAGAACATAGGTGTTAGCCACTTAGGATTTTCTAGAAGGGACAAACCCGCAGATCTTTGGCCTCTCCAACCTCTGCAGCAAAAGGCTGTAGTCCATCATGATTTCTTGGTTAGTGGTCACCTCAGAAAAGACACATCTCAGGGGGCACCTGAGTAGCTCAGTTGGTTGAGCGTCCGACTTCAGCTCAGGTCGTGATCTCACAGCTTTGGGTTTCAAGTCCTGAGTCGGGCTCTGTGATGACAGCTCAGATTCTGGAGCCTGTTTCGGATTCTGTGTCTCCCTTGCTCTCTGCCCCTCCCCCGCTCGTGCTTGGTCTCTCTCTCTCTCTCTCTTTCTCTCAAAAATAAATAAACTTAAAAAAAAATTTTTTTTAATTAAAAAAAAAAAGAAAAGACACATCTCAGGAAAGACCCTTAGACCAAAGAGGAGGCAGCCCTTTTATTTTGACTGCATCTACGAGAATTTTCAACCTCTGAAAGACGCTAGTTCGAATGCAAGTTGCACAGAAAAGGGTCATCTTAAACCCCTTTCGAATAAAACCCAGACTATCAATTAATGTTTTTGCTGGAACTAGTAAGAACGGGCCACTGAACTGAGGGCAAGAGATGGTGATGGGGCCATGGTTGGTCAGAAGTGTAACTACGGTAGGGAAAAATACTGTATTTCAACATAATTACATGGAGTCTGGAAAATTTTAACCAAGCCTACAAAACAAATTCTCTTTATTTTTTTTAAACTTGATATTCTTTATTTATTTAAGTTCATTCATTCACTCATTCATTTTTAGTAATCTCTACACCCAGTGTGGGACTTGAACTCATGACCCTGAGATCAAGAGTCACACGCTCTTCCCACTGAGCCAGCCAGGTGCCCCCAAGACAAATTTTCAAAACTTAAAATTAGCAAGCATTGAGCAGAACATACATTCACATCCCAATCCCTGTCCCCCACTCTATCCTGATGTTCCCCTCAACCCTAACCTAGCCCCATCCCTGGCTCTCTACCGTCTCTGACACCCCAGTCCCCTCCTAAGATGCACCCCGTCTCTGATCCCAGCCTCACCCTGGACACTAAGCCCTTTCTGAGGTGAACCATCTCCCTGACCTTGACCAGGTATCTAATCCTTATCCTACCTAGTGGTTTAAACACTCATTTTTGATATTTCAGTATACTGTGTTATTTTAGTACCCACATCTGACATTGCTACAGATCTGAAATGCAAATTATTTATGTCTTGAGGTATAACCCAGAGAATTACACTGCATTGAAAATCTAATTGAACAATGTTGCCCTTGTTTGGAAGGAGTTCTGACTACAGTTGCCCCTTAGACGACACAGGGTTAGGGACACTGACCCCACCCCCACACCTTGCACTCAAAAATCTATATGCAACTTTTGACTCCCCAAAATCTTAACTGCTAACAGCGCACTGTTGACTGGAAGCCTTACCAATAACATAAATAGTAGATTAGCACATATTTTGTATGTTATATGTATTACATATTGTATTCTTACAATAAAATAAGCTAGAGAAAATGTTATTAAGAAAATCATGGAGGGGGTGCCTGGGTGGCTCAGTCGGTTAAGCGTCCGACTCTTGATTTCAGCTCAGGTCATGATCTCACGGTTTGTGAGACTGAGCCCCGCATCGAGCTCTGCATTGACAGTGCAGAGCCTGCTTGGGATTCTCTCTCTCCTTCTCTGTCTGGCCCTCCCCCACTTGCCTTCACTCTTTCTCTCTCTCTCTCTCTCAAAATAAATAAATAAACATTAAAAAGCAAAATCATGAAGGGGTGCCTGGCTTGCTCAGTCAGTAGAGCATGGGACTCTTAGTCTTAGGATCATGAGTGTGAGCCTCATGTGGATTGTATTTAAAAATTTTTAAAAATAAGGAGGAAAATACATTTATAGTATTGTATTTATTTTTTAAAATCCTCATATAAGCGGACGCATACAATTCAAACCAGTGTTGTTGGAGAGTCCACTGTATATCCCTTCCTATTTAAGACACTTCCAAATTATTTCATTGCTGTTTGATTCCCATTTCCCAGGTTACTAGCGAGGCCAGGCATGTTTTCAGATATGTATTAGTCATTTGTATTTTCTCAGGCCCAATATGGATCCATATTTACTTACTAAAGCCCTGATGGAGCTGTCTTTGGAATAGCAGAGAATGAAGGAAGATAAGCATTTAATCAGGCAGGAGGAGAAGGCAGAAGGGCATTAGGGGAGGGAGGGAAGGAGGGATGGAGGGAGGGAGGGAGAGGAAGGGAAGGTTCCCATGCCCAGTATCCAGCCTTCCTCCCTGGGTTTCTGCATTTGTCTGGCTTCTCTCTGCACCAAATGTATCCCCTAAGGCTTGAGCCCTAACTCCTTTCTCATCAACCGCCTTGGAGAACCGCAGCTGGATAGGCCAAGTCACCTCCATCCTGGCCCCCAGAAAAGTATTGTAGACAATGATCCCCAGAAAATGGTCACTCTCCCAAGGATGTCTTTTTGCTCCAACCACTAATTGGACTACACTAGTAGCCCCTGAGCATTCACTCCAGTTCTGACTTCTCTCCCTGAGACTCACCACACCCCCCCCCACACTCATCCCATTCCTACACCTCATTCTGTACCTGCTCCCAAGCCCATCTGAACCTCCCTCAATCTCATCCCCAATTTCTCCCTGTTCTGGATTTCCCCCATCCTTAATTTTCATCCTTCTCTGATCTTCTGCCTTGTTCCAAGCTGCCATCCCATCCCTGGCTCCCCACCACATCACCTCCAACTCCAACCTCATCCCTGATCCCAATCTCAACCTTGATCTAAACCCCATCTCTGAACATCTCTCCATCCCCAACCTCAAACAAAATGAAGCTTTTCCTTTATGTTTTCTTCCAAGAGTTTTATAGTTTCAGCTTTTGTTATCAGGTCTTTGATTCATTTTGAATTAACTTCTGTATGAGGTGTAAGGGAAGAGATCAAGTTCATTCTTGTGCATGTAGATATCTAGTTTTCCCAGCACCATTTGTTGAAAGACTATCTATCCTTTCCCCATTGAAGAGTCTTGGTGCCCTTATCGAAAACCATTTGACCATTTATGCTGACTTAGGTTTCTTTCTGGACTCTTTATTCTAGGTCCTCTTTATCCATTGCCTTCATCTGCTTAAGTATGTTGGGCACACTTTTTGACTCTTTGTCACATCATATCCTACAACCATATTTAAAGGCAAGAACCAAGGATGTGTGTGTGTGTCTCTTTATTCTTTCTTTTAAATTGTTTTCATTTTATTTTAGAAGGAGAGTGTGTGTGAGTGAGGGAGAAGGGCAGAGACAGAGAAAGGGAGAATCTTAAGCAAGCTCCACACTCAGTGCAGAGCCCAAGATGAGGCTTGATCCCATGACCTTGGGATCATTTCTTAACTGAATAATCCATGACATGAGCCCAGCATACCCTGGGATCATTACTTGAGACCAAATCAAAAGTCAAATGCTTAACTGAGGTGGCCCAGGTGCCCCTCTCTTTCTTTGTTCAATCAGGAGTACTTCCCAGGAGTCCTCCGTTCCCAGCAGACTTCCTCTTAAGCAATGGTGCACTGAAGCCAGTTTGTACCTGCTTGTGAAAGCAGATCATTACATTTCCTAGATTTTTGTGAGCTGGTTACTAAACACCACCACCCGTGACATCACCACGGTGGGAGCATTTACACCAGGCAACTTGGCAAATGCTACAAATCAGGACTTTTTTTTCCCCAGGACAGTGGTTGACCAGCACACTAATGCCCTTAAATCTTATTAGTCAGAAGTGAATGATAAGGCCACTCCTAGCAAAAAGGAGTCTTAGAAAGGAGTACCTGTCCTTTTTGGCCTCTCTCAAGGGAAGTGGACTTTGCTGACAGGCAAGAAAGAGAGAGTTGGGGCAGCAACCAATGCTGTATGCCACTAATGGCTCCCAATGGTGGGAACTTTCTGTAGTCACTTAAAAGAATGTCTGTTAAATGTCTTTAAGTGTCTCAGGGGACAGGGTGCTATGGGCTCAGTGGTAGGATGGACTGAGCTCTAGCAGCTGACATAGCAACTACAGTAAGGGGAGGGGCAGCAGGGCAGGCTTTCTCAACCATACAAGGAGGGCCTGATAAGGACGTGACCCCAGTAACTTCCTGTAACCACAACGGGGGCTGCCTTGACATAGAGACTGTGGACAGCCAGTGGGCGTGAGGCTTAGAATGGGGTGTTGATGGCAAGGGAGGAGCCCCGAGGGGCTGCAACAGGGGCAGGGGCCTAGAAGGTAGTAGAAGTGTTCCCTGAAGAAGAGCCAACAAAGGAAGGCCTGCTGTCCTTGGACAAGTGCTCTTTGCTGATGAGGCCACGGATGGCCATGATCTTGATGAGTCCATGGCGAAACTTCTGGCCAATGAAGGCGTAGATGATGGGATTGAGGCAGCTGTGGAAGAAGCCCAGAATCTCGGTGGCATCCAGGGCCCGGCCAATGTCATTGCGGCGCTCACAGGTCTCTTTGATCGCCCGGAGCCTCATGAGGGTGTCTGCGACCAGGACCAGGTTGTAGGGCAGCCAGCAGAGCAGGAAGATGAGCACGACAGCAAAGATGACCCTCATGGCCCGGTGTTTCTGCCCCATGTGGGCCTCAAACAGCGTGCGCAGGGTGAGTCCATAGCAAAACAGCATGACCATCAAGGGCAGGAGGAAGCCAAAAATCTGGGGCAGGACCCGCAACACCATCCGCCATTTTGCAGTATTGGCACCCATGTCCTCATAGCAGACTGGGCTGGAATAGGGGGGCTCGATGGCCTCACGGAATATGAAGATGGGCAGGGCCAAGAGCAAGGACAGGGCCCAGATGCCTAAGCAGATGAACTTGACCCAGTGCCGCTTCCGAGTCAGCATGCGTGTGGCATGGACAATGGCCAGGTAGCGGTCCACACTGATGCAGGCCAGTAGTAAAATACCACTGTAGAAATTGACTTCCTTCAGAAAAGAGACCACCTTGCACAGGGCTGTGCCAAAGATCCAGCCCTTTGCCTTGGAGGCAGCCCAGATAGGTAAGGTTAGGGCGAAGAGCAAGTCAGCTATGGCCAGGTTCAGCAGATAGACATCAGTGACAGATCGGCTGACCTGACTGTATAAGACAACCAGTATCACCAGGGAGTTTCCCAGCAGGCTCAGCATGAAGACCAGGGCATAGATGACCAGTACGGCATATTTGTTGAGTGTTTCAATCTCTATCCTACAGGGACTATATTCTTCTGTCGGTGGTGTGCCAGTGAAATTTGCAAACTCGTCCATCAACTCCCACCAATCAGTCTCATTCCCAATATTTTCCATTAAGACAATCATGGAATCTTTCTAGTTGAAAGATAGAAAGAAAAAAATGTGATTTAGTAACTCAAATTAAAATCACTCATCAAGGATGTGAGAACAGTTACTCAAATATCTTTTGCTTTTCTGTTGGTTTGGCAACAGGAGATCCCTTCCTTTGCCCCTATTTTGGACTTCTTTAGAGGTCAGTTTCACAGCATCAGCATTTGAGAGAAGTCCCCATCTTGTTCCCTCATAGCACTCCCTAAATATCCACAGAACCATCAGCAGTTTTCAATTATCTTCCTAAATTGTGAAACATTTTGCTGAAGCAAAATCATACCAGAAGACCAATGTGTAAAACCGATCAAAGGTCATCTGCTGCGGGGCGCCTGGGTGGCTCAGTCGGTTAAGCATCTGACTTCGGCTCAGGTCATGATCTCACGGTTTGTGAATTCGAGCCCCTCATCAGGCTCTGTGCTGACAGCTCAGAGCCTGGAACCAGCTTTGGATTCTGTCTCTGTCTCTGTCTCTCTCTTTCTGTCCCTCCCTTGCTCATCCTCTTTCTGTCTGTCTGTCTCTCTCCCTCAAGAATAAATAATCATTTTTTAAAATTTTATTTTTAAAGTCAGCTGCTGGGAAGGAGGGGGGCTCCATCTCTACCCAGACACCTGCTAAGATGGTTCCCCCAAAACTCCCAAGCTCTCCAGAAAACAGTCTGAAAACCTTTGGAAAATTACCAAGAAATAAGAATACCTGCTATCCAGTCTTCATTCCATCCTGATTTATCATTAATAAGCTGTGTGACCTTGAGTGGGTGATTTTACCTTTATAGATTTCAGTTTTGTCATCTGCAAACTTGAAGCGGGCAGCGTATTTAACCCCTGAGCTGCTTCCAAGCCTGAGGTTCTAGAAATTCATTCAGATCCACACACTTTAGGAGGGTCTCCCCTTGCCAATACTTCTTTTTTTTACAGAAGACAACATTTTAGGGCAAAGCAAGCCTCTTCCCCCCAAAAAGGGGGAGGTGTGAAAGGAGGAGGTGACAAGACCGTGGCCCCCTTGTTACCACCTACAACCACATATGAGGTCAGAACTGAATACACAGTCACAAGGGAAGAGGCAAGAAGCCAAGTGAGCAGAAATCTTCAGGTCCCACAGAAATGGATGCATTTTGTAAAACACAATCAAACTAAATCTCCCTCCCCAAAGAAAGTCCTGGCAGTAGAAGTTGCTTCCTACCTGAGGCACTGGCAAGGTGTGTCCAACTGTAAGAGCCTGGGACTCAGAGATCAGAGTGACTTAACAGTTAGAGGAAACTTGATGAATAAAGGGAAATAGACAAGCCTCTTCCTAGCACACCTCCTCTCTGAGCCCTGCCCACAACCGTATTTGGAGAACAGATGAAGTCAAGGGACCACAGGGCGTTAGAGACTTCCAGGATCTGTATGTCCACTCAGGGTTACCAGACATGAAGGTGGAGTCAAGGGTCCACTATCTGAATTCTCCGCATGGATGACTATTTTTATTCTCTTCCTTTTCTGGCATTTGTTTCCATTTGTTGATCCCTTAAATTCCCTAGCAGATCACCTTTGAAAGCTTCCAACTTGCTTGAGTATGAATAAAGGGGAGAGGACTTTGCTTCTGACAGAGACTTCAGGACCCCACTGTAGGTGAGCCTTGTAGGAGCCCCCCCACTTAGGAGGGCCTGGCGGGGTGGGGGGGCAATCACTATCCACAATTGGATGATTGGAATGGCCTGAGGCGGGGGGCGGGGCAGGGGCGGGGTTGGGGGGAGTGGGGGGCACTCCTGCAGTCTGGCTGGACCACAGGGAGACCACTGGACCTGGGGCAATCCCTGAACAGAGGGGTTGGAGTTAACGTCATCTTGCTTCTCTCCCAGAATGAAGGGTGACTTCTTGCAACCTGCCTCAGCTGCTCCCAGCAGCTAATGTCTGTCCCTGGCTTCATTCTTCTGGTACTGTAACCACTTCTCTGATACAACATGAACCCTACCGTATTGTAATGATATGTTTACAAGTCAGCCTTCCCCCAGGAGACCGTGAGCTCCTAGAGAATAAAGACCCTCTCTGATCCACCTTCTGATCCTCTACCAGGGAACAAAGCAGGTGCTCAATTGATGGTTGTAGAAAAAATGAGACATACCTCCTGTGATTCATGGATCGGATCACCACCATGATTCAGAGCGTCTATTGCTTTCGGCCACACAGTCATATATAAGGTGTGCCTGAAAACTTCACTTCCACACAGCCAGGCTGTTCTGTCTGGGATTGTGCTCTCCCAATCATCCTCTATGGTTCACAGCACCAACCTGTTCAAGCGTAAAATCTACCCCCTACCATAAGTGCCAATTAATCATGCCCCCAGTGCCTACAATTCTGCCACTGGCACTCCTCCTGGGTGCTCTTATCATTCACGAACAGTAGCAGGAAGTATAAGGAGATAATTGTCCCGGGGCCACCCATGCTTTCACTCATGTCTTACTATCCTGATCTGATGCCTCCATCAGAAAGCACTGGAAGATGGGGTAGTCCCTGAAGGGAACAGACATTCCACTATTAATCATCTAGGGGAAAAGTAATCCTGGGGCAGTAAACAGTGACTGGTAACACACAAGAGAACAGACTGTCTGGGGCCTGTCTGCAGACCGCCCACGCATCCTCAAGTGCAAGCCGAGGCCAGGGGGGAAGAGAGTGTTTGCCACAAGGGGGCGGCAGTTGCGGGATGGGGAAGTCCTTGCAAGGGACCAGTGAGAAAGACCAGGGCAGGAGCAGCCCCAGTGAATACCTATTGTATTTATACTCTTTGTATAAAACTCCCTTCTGCCTTTCTTACGCCCTCAGTCCGGTCAGTACAGCATTCCCATCTAAACCAATGAGTGACTGAGGTATGGAGGGGAAGGGTCTGGTCCATCCTCAAGCCCAAGGAGCAAAAGACAAGCAGTCCTCTGGATGAGTGCAGGGGTAGCAACACTGGTAGCTTAGGTCTCCAGGGGGAAGCTGATCTGGAGGACAAGAGTTAAACGTCTAGATGGCCAACAGACACATTAGAAGATGCTCCACATCACTCCTCACCAGGGAAATACACATCAAAACCACATTGAGATACCACCTCACACCTGTCACGATGGCTAAAATTAACAACTCAGACAATGACAGACGTTGGCGAGGATGCGGAGAAAGAGGATCTCTTTTACACTGCTGGTGGGAATGCAAACTGGTGCAGCCGCTCTGGAAAACAGTGTGGAGGTTCCTCAAAAATCAAAAATAGAATTAACCTACAACCCAGAAATTGCACTACTAGGAATGTATCCAAAGGATACAGGAGTGCTGATTCATAGGGGCACGTGCACCCCACTGTTTATAGCGGTGCTATCAACCGTAGCCAAATTATGGAAAGAGCCCAAATGGCCATTAACTGATGAATAGATAAAGAAGATGTGGCTTATATATACAATGGAATACTACTTGCCAGTGAGAAAGAATAAATTCTTGCCATTTGCAACAACATGGATGGAACTGGAGGGTATTACGCTAAGTGAAAGAAGTCAGGCAGAGAAAGACAGATAACATATGTTTTCACTCATATGTGGAATTTAAGAAACTTAACAGAAGACCATGGGGGAAGGGGGAAAAATAGTTTCAAGCAGAGAGGGAGGCAAACCATAAGAGACTCTTAAAATCAGAGAACAAACTGAGGGTTGATGGGGGGGGGGGGTGGCGGGCAGGGGAAATGGATGATGGGCAATGAGGAGGGCACCTCTTGGGATGAACGCTGGGTGTTGTACGTAAGCGATGAATCATGAGAATCTACTCCCGAAGCCAAGAGCACATTGTATACGCTGTATGTTAGCGAACTTGCCAATGAGTTGTATTTTAATTTCCTCTTAATTGTTTTAATTAAAAGAAGTTCCCTTTCGTGGAAGGAAAGAGCATTGCACTGAAGGAGGGGAAAGGCACACATAGATGAGCTTGGAATAAAATGTTATCCACTTGAAAATGTTCCAGCAATCTGCCCACCCAGCATATCTGCTGTACTGCACCTTCCCGCTTAGAACTGCTCCCTCTTCGGCGGATCTATAATGTTCCTAACGGGAAAGCGTCTTTCTATTCTGTGCAGAACATCCAGTGCCACAAAGACTGTTGTGACATGTGTAGCCTGAATGCCAGTCCTCTGGCAAAGTGCGGGGGCCTCTTCTCGCCACTCCGTTCTAAAAATGAAAGCTTCTAGGCGAGAGCCTGTGAACAGCACAATATGGCTGTAAGTATATCTATTCCGTCCCTGTGTCAGCTTTGATGTCAGCATCAGCATCTCTTTACATTCCTGCAGAAGGACCCGCTTGGACCTGGGGACCAAAATACAGGCAAGGGAGGTGGAGGAGAGGATTCTCCCCTCTCTCCAGTGATCACCCCCGTTGCCACAGTGCCAGGAGCAGGGTACATATGTGACCTAAGATGAACCACGCAGAGCCAAGTTCAGCATGGCTGTTTGGTGACTGTGGAAAAGCAAGGATGTGGTATTGTTACGGCTGGATGCCATTTTACCGTCATGAACGGCAAACCCGTCCAGAGACAAAACCTAACACACAGAGGAAGACAGAACTGAGAGAATCAGAGCCAGAGTCCTGAACAAACCACACCCAGAGGCAATCTTCCCTTGGTACTTTTCCGTTCCGTGAGCCAATAAATTCTCTTTATTGTTCAGACCAGTTCAGGCTGAGTTTTCCGTTGCTTGCAACCAAAACGATGACCAACTGAAAGAGTTCTGGAAAACAAAAGTGATCTGGAATGAAAGGAGAGGGGAGGGATGTCAGCGAATCACAGGGTCCAGGCTGTGACAGTCAGGGTAACAGAGGACTTAACAGAGGTATGACCTGGGCAGGTGCAGACCTCCTAGCCCTGCCTGCCAAACTCTGGCAGAAGTCAAAGAGGAACCTTAAAAAGTAAGCACATAAGAACCCATCTGAGAACACACTCTGGAATGAATTCAAAAATCCTCACGAACGACCCAGAAAGCTCTGCTTTGGAGTCAGACAGACCATCATTCAAATACTGGCCTTCCTTGGGGCACCCGGGTGGCTCAGTCAGTTAAGCGTCTGACTCTTGATTTCAGCTCAGGTCATGATCTCACGGTTCCTGAGTCTGAGCCCTGTGTCGGGCTCTGTGCTGACAGCTCAGAGCCTGGAGCCTGCTTCTGAGTCTGTGTCTCCCTCTCTCTCTGACCCCCCTCCACTCACATTCTATCTCTCTCTGTCTCTCAAAAATGAAAAAATGTTAACAATGGTTATCTTTGGGTGGTGGGATTACAGATAGCTGCTTTCTTGTTTATATCTTTTGAAGTTGCCCCATTTCTACGATGAGCCTTACTTTTGCAATGAAGAAATATGTATTTAGCCATTTTCACTAAAAAACGAATATATAACACTCTAATGGTCATATCCCCCTCTCCTCACCTAGCTGGTCCAGCTAGGTTTGTAAGCAGACGTCCAGGACTCTGGAGCCTCCTGTCCATTGAACTCCCAACTCCTCAAGCCCTAGGGGCGCCTGAGTGGCTCAGTCGGTTAAGCATCCAACCTCAGCTCAGGCCACGATCTCACGACTCATGGGTTCGAGCCCCACATCGGGCTCTGTGCTGACAGTGCAGAGCCTGCTTGGGCTTCTCTCTCTCTCCCTCTCTTTCCACCCCTCCGCCACTTGTTCTTTCTATCTAAAAAACAAACAAACAAAAACTTAAGTGCCAACTCCTCGAGCCCTAAATGCCCTGCATCCTCCTGCCCCTCCCCTTGGGGCTCCCGTGTCACCCGCCCAGGTCCTCCACTGTTGTAGTTTTCAGACTGTATTACTGTATCATTCTTAGGAGCCTGTCCCTCCCACTGGGCTGTGAACCGGCGAGGCTCTGGCACAAAGTAGGGATTCATGAAGCATCCCTTCTTTCCTGGCTCCTCCTTAAAGGCAGGAACTAGAAAGGATTCCGTTTTGCATTCTTGGTGCCCTGCAAAGTGTGTGACACATACTAGCAGATGCCAGACAGGAAGTCGGTGTATGACCCATGCAGCCACAGGAAGCCCCGTGCTCAGAAGAACCCCGAGCTTGGGGCCTGATGCCCTGCAGTCACTGCCTTGAAATTCTTAATAACTTTATCTTGGAATCCGTGCCTTCGCGTGAAGTCCGGCAGGACAGTGGAGCACACGCTGGAGCTTGGGGCTCAGCTCATGTGCAGTCCTGCCTCTTACTGCCTCCTTGGGCTCGGCCACCCACTCTCCCAGCCCACAAGCACCCCATGCTTCAGGGAGCACAGCATCAAATAGCAAATAAAAAACACGGAGTCCAGTTCAGAGAAAGATTGCAAAAGAAACAAACAAGCTTTTCTCTTGCTTTTGGAACAAGGAGCCCCACATTTTCCTTTTGACTGGGTCCTGCAGCCAGCCCTGCCACCAAATAAATATTGGTTAAATGGACGCAGTAGTGGAGAGGAGCGAAATGGCAGATTGGAATCTTTATCTTAGCTCGGTCAGTGGCAACTCCGTCCTTCCAGCAGCTCCGGCCACCATCTGTAGACTCTTCATTGGCACCTCTTTATCTCTTACACCTGACATGCGACGCTTGATCTACCAGAAAATTCTGCTGACTTGACCAAAATTGATTCTAACTCCTATTTTTTCACCCCCTCTCCTGTTGGTGCCCTGACCCCTGCCACCTTCCCTTCTCACCTGGATCACCGAAGCGACAACCCAGTCCCCCTTGTGTTGCCCCTGCTCTTCTAGTCTGTTCTCATCACGCCAGCCAGGTCCTTTGACATTCTAAGTCAGACCACAGTCATACTTTCTTACTGCCCTACAATGGCTGCAAAGAATGAATTTCACTGCTTTAATTTTTTTTATTTTTTTAGGTTTATTTTCCAGAGAGACAGACAGTGAGCAGGGGAGGGGCAAAGAGAGAGGGCAACACAGAATCCAAAGCAGGCCCCAGGCTCTGAGCTGTCAGCACAGAGCCCGACGTGGGGTTCCAACTCACAAACCGCAAGATCATGACCTGAGCCGAAGTCAGATGCTTAACCACCGACTGAGCCACCCAAGCGCCCTTCACTGCTTTGATTTTTGTAAATGCATTTTAAGCAACTTCACAATGGAGGAACCTGGAGAACACTACCTTACCCAGATAAGGAAGGCTGGTATCACCAGGGATGCCGTGTGGGCTCCTACATGCCCAATAGGATGTGATGAGAAAGGCATCTACATCTGTAGTGTTCTCTCCAAAAACCCATAACCCCCATCTAATCGGGAGGAAAACATCGGACAGACCCAGACTGGGGAGGCCTTCTATACCTGCTCAATACTCCTCATGACTATCAAGGTCATGAAAAACAAGGAATGACTGAGTGAAACTGCCATAGGTCACAGGAGATTGGGGAGACATGACAACCAGAGGCAATGTGACCCCTTGACTGGAGCCTGCTACAGAAAACAGTGATAATGGAAAAACTGGCAAAATCCAAATAAAAGCTAGAGTTCAGTTCATAATTGTGTTTAAAGTCATCACCTATGTGATGTTATTGACTTCATTTTTTTGTCTTAACACTGATTTTTGTTATTGAAAGATTCATTTCAATCTTATTTATGAATACAATTCCATTCTTCTATTTTTGAAAATGCTTTCTGCATACAGGTCTAGATGATTTTAATGACTTTTTAAAATTTTTCATTCCAGTGTAGTTAACACACAGCGTTATACTGAGTTTTATTTTTTAAATCAGGACTAGGTGTTGAATCTTGTCAAAGGCCTATGTAGATAGTCCTATGACTTTTTTTTTTCCTTCTTAGATATATTAGCAAGTGAATTATATTAATGGTTTTCATTTAGTTTGCATGGGGGGGGGGTATATCCCACTTAATCATGAAAAAAAATGAATTTGAATAAAGCCAGAGTCCTTTAAGGCCTTCCTCCATCATTCCATGCCCCGCCCCCTGCATCCCCATCCCTCCTCATCATCCCCGTGCCTTAGGTGTGCTAGGACCGCCACAGCAAAGTAGCACAGACCGGGTGGCTTAGACAGCAGAAATGTATTGTCTTCCAGTTCTGGAGGCCGGACCTCCAGGATAAGGGCGCCCGCAGGGCTGCTTCCTCCTGAGGGAGGGTCTGCAAGGGAGAATCCGTTGCAGGCCTCTCTCATAGGGCCTGCTGGTGTGCTAGCCACCTCTGGCATTCCTTGGCTTGTAGATGCATCGCCTTGATCTCTGCCTTCATCATCACATGGTGCTCTCCTCATGGGCAGGTGTCTGTGTCCAAATGTCCCCCTTTTTAAAAAAAATATATGTATTTATTTGGGGGGGGGGGGCGGCTCAAGCAGGGGAGGGGCAAAGAGAGGGAGACCGAGGATCTGAAGCGAGCTCGAGCTCACGAGCTGAGAGATCATGACCTGAGCCCAACGGACTGAGCCACCCAGGTGTCCCCAAATTTCCCCTTTTCTTGTAAGGACACCAGTCATGTTGGATTAGGGCGCCCTCTCATGGCCTTGTCTTAACTAATTACATCTGCAACAGCCCTATTTCCAAACAGGGTCCCATTCAGACATACTTCTGGTTAGAACTCCAACACATATGAATTTGGGGAGAGGAGGACATAATTCACCGGCAGACCTCCCTCAGGGGAAACTCCCCCACCTGCTCTGAGACTTTGCTCAAATGCTCGAGGCCCGCCCTGTCCACCTATTCACAATTGCCCCTCCCCTAGCATTTCTGATGTCCCTGGCTATGCTGTATTCTAAACATTTTTCTTCTCTCACAGCACTTACCACTTCCTAACATATTGTATATCTGCTTGTTTATTACATATACCGTTGTTTATTCTCTCTCCTCTCTAAACTGTAAGCTTCAGGAAGGTAGAAATCCTTATCTATCTTGATCACCGTATCCCAAGTGCCTAAGAGACAGCTTAGTGATTAGGATGTGATAAAAAGTGGTTGAAGAAGGGGGCGCCTGGGTGGCTCCGTCGGTTAAGTGTCCAACTTTGGCTCAGGTCACGATCTCACAGTCCATGGGTTCCAGCCCACGTGGGGCTCTGTGCTGCCAGCTCAGAGCCTGGAGCCTGCTTCAGATTCTGTGTCTCCCTCGCTCTCTGACCCTCCCCCACTCGCACTCTGTCTCTCTCAAAAATAAATAAACGTTTAAAAGAAACAAAAATGGTTGAAGAAGGAAAAGAAGAAAAAAAAAAGAGAGATGGGTTTTGTTTCTGGAGACTGGGAGACCCAGAAGTAATTTGCCTCCTGTTTATCTCACCTCCAGCCTCTGGGATATAGCACTGAAGGGACAGCGGACTTCACCATGGCTGTAAGACATGACTTAGCAAAGCCTGAGACCCCTAGCTATACAGACAACAACTGAGATCAAGCAAACGACTGGGCGGGGGGGGGGGGGGGGGGGGCCGGGGGCGTGGGGGGGGTTCGCCCTGGGTGGCCAGGGGCTGTAGTTGCAATATCAGTCCAGCAGAGGGCAGCATTATCTTCAAATCCAAACAAACGTGATGGGGAGGGAAAATGAAATCATCCCAGTGAAAATAACTCGGTACCCCATAGAAGTTGGGTCAGGCAGCCAGCCTCTAGAACCTAACGCCACTCTTGAAGGTTCGCAAATCCTTTCGCATGCATTCATTCTCCCCTCAAAGTCCTCCCCGAGGAGAATTTAGCAGTTGCCAGAGTGTGAGCACAGCTTGGGAGGGGCCGGGAAGTTAATCACCTGTGTGCTCGTGTGCCATCCAATTATCTGTCTCCGGCTTCAAGCACGCAAGAGTCCTGTCTCTGTGGTCGTCCCTTTCGTCCAGACCAGTGGTTCTCAGTCTCTCGTGCCCTTTCAAATACAGCACAGTGGGACGCTCTCGGCAAGACAATTGAAAGGTATCTTTCAATGTTTTTTATTTATTTTTGGGACAGAGAGAGACAGAGCATGAAAGGGGGAGGGGCAGAGAGAGAGGGAGACACAGAATCGGAAACAGGCTCCAGGCTCTGAGCCATCAGCCCAGAGCCTGACGCGGGGCTCGAACTCACGGACCGCGAGATCGTGACCTGGCTGAAGTCGGAGGCCCAACCGACTGCGCCACCCAGGCGCCCCGAAAGGTATCTTTCAAAGCACCGAAAATCTTTTCACTGTTTTCTCAGAGCTCACTTGTTGGTCCCTGAACAGCGTCATGGGCAGCTCGGGCTGCCATCATAAAACAGCGTGGACTCGGTGGGGCCAGCCCGGTCGGGTTCTCCCTTGCTGGCTTGCAGACAGCTGCCTTCTCGCGGGGTCCGCACACGGGGGCGACAGAGAAAGAACTCTGGTCTCTTCCTCCTCTCCTAAGGACCCCGAGCCCGTCCCAGAGGCCTCACCCCCATAACTTCATCCAAACCTAATTGCCTCCCAAAGGCCCCACCTCCAAATACCATGACATGCAGGGTTAGGACTTCAACATATGAATCTTGAGGAGACACAATTGAGTCCATAGCAAGCACCCTGTCACACTGTAGGGAGAATGATTGATGTCCCGTCCTGATGGTGCTCTCTTACCTATTCGTGAGGCAAGGTTCTAGCAAGTTCTAGCAAATTTCTGTCTGGCTTTAAAGCAGCCTTCCTTATTTTCTCTTACATGCAGCCAACTGCACCAAGCTCTACCCTATGCGGCCCAACCAGCATACTCGACATTCTGTCTGGCAGCCGTGGCTGCCAAAATAGTGTCCTTGGTGGCGGTAAAAATAAATTGCACAAATGGTTACCTGGGGGTGGAGGGGTTGAAGATGGGAACTGGGCAGATGGGAGACAGGTGGGGAAAAGACTTCTCATTAATCATTTTTAGTGGGTTTTTTTTGAAACATGGGAAGTGGTTCTTGTTACAAATTTTAATTGTAAAATGTAACCTTGAAATGGTAAAAACTAGGAACTTTAACTTGAGGGTAACAGGTAAGTGGTGCTGCTGCGAACCATCCTTGAAGCTCTGGCATCTGAGGTTGTATGTCTCGTGAATGCTATGTCTCAACCTCCACCGAGAGAGCCAAGAGGCCTCCAGCCAATTCCAGGAGGCGCCTTTCTGGGCCTGGGCTTAGAAAACTGTGCCTTCTTAGTTACCTCCACTCCAGATCCTTGACTCGGAATCAGCTCACCCTGGACTCTCTTGGTCCTCGTCTGTCTCCCTCACTGATCTGTCTAGATGCCTACGCTCTCAGTCCCCACCCCCGCTGCAACCCAGGGTATCCGTGGCCTCTCCTCATCTCCCACCCGGCCCTCTCTGCCTGTATTGTTTCTAGATACAATTCCAAATCTCTCCACAGATGGACTCCCCAGTCTCCTGGGCGCCAAAGAAACCTCAGGCCGGGGGTTTTTTATCTCACCCTGGCAGTGAATTCTCATTAACTTGCACTGACTATGGAAATCAACCTGCCTGCCCTCGGGCCATTCCCGTTTTCTTCCACTTAAAATAAGGCCTTTGATTTATAGTGAATGTATGTATATCCAGCTTCCTGTTGAAATTACCTCCCCCTAGTCCCACGGCCACAGACCCCATGAGTTTCTTGGGCTGCACGGAATCAGTTTCTTCCTTTGTTTGTGCATTGAAACTAGAACTGGTGTTCAACGTTTAAAAATTTAGACTCGTTGGGGCTCCCGGGTGGCTCAGTCGGTTGAGCATCCGGCTCAGGTCATGATCTCACGATTTGTGAGTTCGAGCCCCGCTTTGGGCTCTCTGCTGACAGCTCAGAGCCTGGAGCCTGTTTCAGATTCTGTGTCTCCCTCTCTCTCTGCTCCTCCCCCACTCGTGCTCTGTCTCTCTCTCTCTCTCTCAAAAATAAATAATACATTAAAAAAAATTAGACTCATTTACATTAAAAACAATCTGAGTTTCAGGGGCGCCTGGGTGGCTCAGTCGGTTAAGCGGCCGACTTCGGCTCAGGTCATGTTCCTCACGGTCCGTGATGAGCCCCGCGTCGGGCTCTGTGCTGACAGCTCAGATCCTGGAGCCTGTTTCGGATTCTGTGTCTCCCTCTCTCTCTGCCCCTCCCCCGTTCATGCTCTGTCTCTCTCTGTCTCAAAAATAAGAATAAAAAAACGTTAAAAAAAATTAAAAAAAAAAAACAACAATCTGAGTTTCTAAGCTGTCCTCTAAAATTTGGGGGTCCGGCAATACTGAGCCCATGGCACAAATCAGCTGAAGCTGGTACAAGAAAGAGACCCTAGAAACAGAACCACACTCATACCATCGTTTGATTTTCAACGGAAATGCCAAAGCAGTCGAATGGGGAAAGGACAGTTTTATCAATAAGATGATGTTGGAATACTGAGGTATGGGGAAAATGCAAGCCTTTACTCCTGCATCATACACAAACATTATTTTGAGATGAATCACAGGCCTAAATGTGAAAGCTAAAACTGTACAGCTTCTAGAAGAAAATGTGGATGAATACCTCCATGACTCCATAAGCAAAAAGTTTCTCAGACAAGTCAAAGAATAGAATAACCATTAAAAAATGTTTTTGCTAAGTTAGGAGCGCCTGGGTGGTTTCGTGGGTTGAATGTCTGACTCTTGGTTTCAGCTCAGGTCATGATCTCACAGTTCGTGGGTTCGAGCCCCACATCGGGCTCCACGCTGACAGTGCAGAGCCTGCTTGGGATTCTGTCTCTCTCCCTCTCTCTCTCTCCCTTTCTTTCAAAATAAATAAAATTTTTTTAAATTATCTTAAAAATGTTTTTGCTAAGTTATACTTCATCAAAATCAAAATTTTCTGCTTATCAAAAAGATATCATTAAGAAAAGGGATAGGGGTGCCTGGGTGGCTCAGTTGGTTACGCATCCGACTCTTGATTTGGGCTCAGGTAATGATCTCATGGCTCATGAGATCAAGCCCTGTGTCAGGCTCTGAGCTGACAGTGTGGAGCCTGCTTGGGATTCTCTCTCTGCTCCTCCCGCACTCTCTCTCTCTCTCTCTCAAAATAAATAAATAAAGTTTAAAAACTTATAAAAAATAAATAAACTTTTTAAAACAGGACTTTAGGGGTGCCTGGGTGGTTCAGTTGGTTAAGCACCTGACTCTTGGCTTCAGCTCAGCTCACGATCTTGTGGTTTTGTGGGTTCAAGCCCTGCGTTGGGCTCCACACCGATGGTATGGAGCCTGCTTGGGAGTCTCTCTCCCTCTCTCTCTGCTCCTCCCCCATTTGAGCTGCCTACGCCCCTACCCCTCTCTCTGCCTCTCAAAATTATTAAATAAACTTAAAGAAAACTTTTTTTAATGACTTTTCTGGAGAAGGGGAAGCCCAGGTATGCAAAATTAAGCATTGGTGTGAAGAGAAGTGAAATGCTATGCCTGACCCTGTAATACCATAAGGGCTGTTGTGACCAGCCACAAGATTCTGTTTATAACTGTTAATATTAGGCAAACAGAGACAAATGCAGCGACAAATCAGTTATTTTGGTGGAATATTGTCCTCCTTGCTGGCACAGGTGAAGTACAGATTCCAAACTTGAGGCTGGGTTTCTTCCAGTCTGATCAAAAGCTCCTTTTCTCTTTGCTCTGAACAAAACTGAACCAGGGGTTTTTATAGAAGGTGCTATTTTGGGCTTTCCCTCTTTTTGGAAAGCGATTTCTGCCTAGTTTGTTGTCTAGATTTTTTTTTTTTTAAGTTTTAAAAAGTCGGCATTGTAAATAAAACAAGTTACAAAAAGTTTTTTGAAGTAGGAAAAAAAGAAGAAGAAGAAGAAGAAGAAACTAATCGGGACAGCAGCTACCTTGGGGGGACGGAAGCAGAGACAAACTGGGAGGGACATGAGGGGATTTTGGGGGGGATAATGGCAATGTTTTCCATATTGATGGAGGTTGGGATGATAGAGGAGCACATATTTATCAAAACTTAGTGAATGGACACTATAGACTTATGCATTTAACTACATATAAATTTTACATCAAAAGAAAAACTCTAGGGGCACCTGGGTAGGCTCAGTGGGTTAAGCGTCGGACTTTGGTTCAGGTCATGATCTCATGGCTCATGAGTTCGATCCCTGCATCAGGCTCTGTGCTGACAGCTCAGAGCCTGGAGCCTGCTTCGGACTCTGTGTCTTCCTCTCTCTCTGCCCCTCCCCTGCTCTGTCTCACAAATAAAAAAAGTGTCCCCATTAATCATCTGTCTCTCTGTCAAAAATAAATAAACATGAACTAATAATAATAAAAGAAAAACTATAAATATTCATCTGTAGTTAATGCCTTACGGCCTAAAGTATTTAGGGAGAAGTGTCCTGCCGTCTGCAATTTACTTTGAAACATATCCAAAAGGACTGGATATATAAGGATGGCTAGATGCACAGACACAGGATAAGGCCAGTCAAATATTAATGGGAGAATCTAGGTGGTAGGTATACGGGCATATACTGTAAAATTCTCTCAACATTGCTATATGTTTGAAATTTTTCACAATAAAATGTTGGGGAGGGGCCTCAGTCAGCACTCAGTCTTGGCAGGCTCTTTTAAATGGGGTGTATGTCCTCCAGTCGGCCACACTCCCTACCCTATCTTATTGCCCAAAGCCCACACCGCTTCACTCACTTATACTTCCTGCGCCCCCTGGTACAGGGATGTTTGTCCTAGACATATACTGAAGATCCTAATGGTTGTTAGAGAAATCTCTGGGAGAGGTAGAATTAGCATAGCGTCAATCTCACCACTTACCAGTTTTGTGATCTTAGGCAAATTAACTCACCTCTGAGCCTCACTTTTCCCATCTGTAAGATGGGGTAAAACGGTGAATGCAAAGTTTCTAGCACACAGTGGGCACCAGATACATGTTGACTACTACTGACTATTATTGACTATTAAACTATTAGTACGCCGACTTTGTAAATGTAAATGGATAGTGTTTTATTTTCACAGTAAGAAACTCGATAGAGTTTACGCTCGTGGGAAAGAATGGGAGCATTTTTTCCTGGAAACTGCCTTATGTGCTTTCCCTAAATTTCATCTCACGTGGGAAAAGTACCCTGTGCGCTAAACATAGTCTCTTCAATAGAGAAGTCAGTGAGACAACTACAATAATAAACATACACTTGAGTCCCAGGGATGGCAAGGAAAGCTTCAGGGAAGAAGGAACACTTGAGTGGGGTCTTGCAGGATGGATAGGAATTTTCCAGGTAGTTGTGGGGATGGAGGGCTGTCCAGGCAGAAAGAAAGGCACATGCAGAGGCATTGAGCAATGAAAAAGCAATGGGGTCCTCAGATCTGACCAACGGTTTTTGCTGTTAGAGCCCAGGGAAGGCAGGAGGTAAGACCAGAGAGGGAGGTAGTGACGAAATCACACCCTGTTTGTTATGCTGCAGGGTTGGGTTTTGTGCCACAGACAAAGAGCTATGGGCCCATTTTAGGAGGATGGTTCTATAGCAGAGGAGGGCTAGAGTGGCAGCAGAGAGCCCTGAGGCCAGGAAACCGGCTCAGAAGAATGGATTGGGATCATTGTTAAGCACAGGGATCCCAGGGCTCCACCCCAGGCCTATTGAATCGAGTCTAGGAGAAGGGCCTGAGAATCTAGATGATTAACGAGCAGGGCATGTTTCTAACAAGCTTAGAAAACAATGAGTCCAGGAGATGATGTCCACTATCTTCCAAAAGGAGATTAAGGCCGGAACTGAGGCATTGAGGTAAGAGGAGAGGAGGCATATTAAAGTGGGATTAATCTTAAATAACGTGGCAAGCACGCGGGGGTGATGACTTCCGGGCATGGCTGTGTACCACGGCTGTGCCATTTACCGAGATAGGGAATGCAGGAGAAAGGTCAAGTTTAGGGAGAGGAGATAATGACTTGTGCTTGACCAGGATGAATCACCATCTTGATAGCCGGCACTGTCTGGGGGCAGTAGAGGCTCTGGCCGGCTAAGGTCACCCAAGGAGAGACAGTGGCGTGAGAAGGGGAGTGCGATAGCTCCCAGATGTGGTTCTTTTTTCTTGTGCTTCTCATACAAATCTGTAACTTGAATAACTCACATCTTCCAACCATGTTAAACTGTGTAATCAGGACAGTAAATTACATGCGTGAAGTTTGAAAATAGACAAGCAGAAAATAAACATTCCCTGGGTTTCCAAAACCCAGACGCATGACAAGCTGCCTCCTGCCTTTTGACTTAAGCCAGGGACAGAGCTGATGGGTGACCCTGACAGGCCCCAGATGAAACTCCATCTCTCATATATTTGTCCCTCTGTGCCCTTGATGCTATTTACGGAATAAACACTCCCCCTGTAAATGATCCTTCTAAAACTACATTGATGGCATAAAGAATATATTCGTTGTCAGAAAACCTGGGCCACAGTCGCATGAAAGTGGGCAACCTCACCTCTCAGAGCCTCTTGTTCCTCTGGTGTCAAATAAGGACAATAGCAACCGCTGTAAGGAACAAATGAGGAAGCACCTAGAAAGATGTGTCACAAACTCTGCTCAGGGCTACAAGGAATAGAAACTCACTCCCACCAGCTCAAGTCAGAAGGACAGTTTTTGGCAATGATACAACGGGCAATCTCGCCAACTCACAAGAGCAGGAAATGAAGTAGAGTTTGTCACTTAGAGATTGGGGCTGAAAGCCCAACGTTATTCCTTGCTGGGCCATTCTCTCTGGGGCCATGTGGCCTCCCATCTCTGCTTCTGTCTGCAGGTCCAACCAAGCATTCCCACCTGACAGACACAGCACTTGTCCTCCCTTCCTCACTATCAGGACCCCAGCTTAATGAGGATGGTTAAAGCCAATGACGGCAGTCTGTTGTCCACGTTCCCAGCCTCCTTTACACCTAGCAGTGGCCAAGTATGTGGTTCTGGCAAATGACGCTTGAGGAAAAGACTGCTGAAAACTCCAGGAAAGCTCTTACTTTTCCTGACAAAAAAGGAAAGATGCTGCTTGGTACCACGTCTTCCTTTTCTTCCTTTTGGTTGTGATAGCTAGAGCTCTAACAGTCATCAGGGGACCATGAAGAAAGGTCAGAAGAATCACGAAGAGGTGGTTCCCCCTTGGACACCATCGAACCCCTGACTCAACATTAACGGACATGATGCGTAAAATCACAAACAAAAATACCACGACGTGTTTTAGCTATTATGAGTCAGGTTCTTGTTTCTTGCAGCGGAGGGCACTCTTGACTGACTGAGAGTGATTAGATTATCATCTAATTTGGGATTTTCCAAACCTCAATCACCCTCAAACCGTCTGCAGCCGTGTGTCATGTTTACTCAAGGGCCATGTTCTTCTTTAAATTGATTCACACTTGGGGTGCCTGGGTGACTCAGTCAGTCGGGCGTCCAACTTCGGCTCAGGTCATGATCTCACAGCTCGTGAGTTCAAGCCCCGCGTCAGGCTCTGTGCTGACAGCTCGGAGCCTGGAGCCTGCTTCGGATGCTGTGTCTCCCTCTCTCCGACCCTCCCTGCTCGTGCTCTGTCTCTCTCTTTCTCTCTGTCAAAAATAAGTAAACATTAAAAAAATAAATTGCTCCACTTTTATCAAAGTAACTTAAATACCTATGTTAGCCTTGTGACTCTCACGTGTGAGTTTTATTTTTTTCCAATACCTTTACAATAAACATGTACCAGTTGAAACGAAAACAGGTTTCCAAATTGGTAAACACATCCACCCACCACAAGGGTGGTGCACCCCAACCCCACGGAGAAGTTCCTGCCCTCAGGACCCTTCCAGACCTTGCCTGTTCACCTGGCTGTTCATTTGCATCCTTTATAATAAACTGGTAAGGGGATGCCTGGTGGCTCAGGTGGTTAAGTGTCTGACTCCAGCTCAGGTCATAATCTCATGGTTCACAAGTTCCAGCCCTGCTTCGGGCCCTGTGCTGACAGCTCAGAGCCTGGAGACTGCTTCAGATTCTGTGTCTCCCTCTCTCTCTGCCCCTACTGTGCTTACATCTCTGTCTCTCTCTCTCTCTCAAAAAAATAAACATTTAAAAAATAATAATAATAAACTGGTAAATGTAAGGAAAAATGATAATAATTTTAAAAGATTCTTTTTTTTAACGTTTATTTATTTTTGTGAGAGAGACAGACTGCAAGTGTTGGAGGGACAGAGAGAGAGGGGGACACAGAATCCAAAGCAGGCTCCAGGCTCCAGGCTCTGAGCTGTCAGCACAGAGCCCCACGCAGGACTCGAACTCACAAACCATGAGATCATGACCTGAGCCAAAGTCGGAGGCTTAATGACTTGAGCCACCCAGGCGTCCCGAAAATGATAATAATTTTAAATTTTTAATTAAACTAAATGAAAACGATTCACCACAGGCCACCCCAAATCACCTCATTTTTACCAGGGGAGCACTTTGCAAAAGCAAAACCAGCTTTGTGTCTGTCTCTGATACTCCTGTTCCAGATTCCCAGGAGGGAGTGGTAGGGTCTTCTCCTGGGCCACATGGCACATAAGGCCATACACACCTCAAGGAATTCAGGGAAGATGGAGATAATAGGCGGGTCTATGACAGCTTTGTAAAGGCTGATGATGATGAAGAAGGAGGAGGAAGAGGGGGAGTAGGACAAGAGGAGGAGGAGGATAAAGGAGAAAATTTTTATGAAAAAACTACAAAGAAATAGAGAAACAATAGGAGAAATTTTTTAGAATTTTGATGTGATAATCAGCTTTCTTAGGACTGTGTCAATGAAATGAAATGAAATGAAATGAAATGAAATGAAATGAGGCAGGGGGGGTCATCTGTCTAGCTCAGTCAGTAGAGCATGTGACTTTTGATCTTAGGGTTGGATGTTCAAGCCCCACATTGGATGCAGAGCCTACTTTAAATAAAAATAAAGTAAAATGACAAAAAACAGAAAGGGAAAGATTGAGAAATTTGACATGAAAATGTAAAATCTCTATATCACAAAGCAAACCAATGGCATAACAAATGAAAAAAAATATTTGCAACATGATAGAGAAAACTATGGATGATGATGATGATGATGATGATGATGTAGAAATAAATAAGAGCATTACAAGCCTAATAGAAAATGAATGAAAGGCACTAAGAAACACTCCATAAGGGCACCTGAGCCTCGGTGGCTCAGTCAGTTAAGCGTCCAACTTCAGCTCAGGTCATGATCTCATGGTTTGTGGGTTCAAGCCCTGTGTCAGGCTCTGTGCTGACAGCTCAGAGCCTGGAGCCTGCTTCGGACTCTGTGCCTCCTTCTCTCTCTGTCCCTCCTCCACTCGTTCTCACTCTCTCTCTCAAAAATAAATAAACGTTAAAAAAAAGAAGCACTCCATAAAAGAAGACATGAACAGCACAGATCCCACTTGGGATTCTCTCTCTTCCCCTCTTCCTCTCCACATGTATGTGCACTCTCTCAAAATAAAGAAACATTTTTTTTAAAAAAAGAAAACATGCAAATGGCCAAAACTCATGTTCAAGATGTCCTACGTCACTAATAATTACAGATGAGCAAAATAATTACAGATGAGTGAAAAATGGGACGTCATGTTTCACTTAGAATGACAAGGTTACAAAGATTTGTAATAGCCAGTTGTTGGTGAGAGTGGGGAGAAACAGGCAGCCTTCGATTCTGCTAATGAAAGCCCAAGTTGGCATAGCCTTCGGGAGGGCAATTTAGAGATAAGTACCAACGTTTCAAATGTGCACATGTATTTTTCTCTTATAGAAATTTATTTTAATGAAACAATGGTGCAGGTGTGCAAAGTGCTGTGGGCAAGAATGATCCTTGTATTGAAGAATCAGAAACAACCTAAATGCTTATCAAAGGGTCCTCGTTGAATAGATGTATGAGACTCAGAGGTGTTGTGGAGACCAGGCAGGTGTAATGAAAGACAAGGACGATCTTTACATATTGACACAAAGGATATAATGTTAAAGTGAGAAAAACAGCTAGCACAGTTCCACGTATTGTCTTCTGTTTAATATGTAACCCACCGGCAAGGTAGACACTCACCATTAACAATGGTTATCTTTGTGGGGTAGAGCTTCAAGGGAAACTTTCTATATTATTTAAATTTTTTACAAGGAACCTGTGTTACATGCATGATAACTAAAGTCAATAAGGATTTCATCTTGAAAAAGTAAGGAAAAAAATCACTATGTATGCTGTCTTTTAGAGGGTTTCTGCGCGTGTTCTTTCATTCAACAAGTTCTATCAGTTTATTATGTGAAAGACGGTTGTCTCGGGGATTGAGATGGACATAAAAGATAATCGGACCTGAGTTCTGGGAACCGCCCCCTACTTCCTAACACCAGATCAATACATCGCTGGGCCCACGCCTCGCCTTCCTCCTTTACTTCCGCCTTTCCTCCGCCATGGCAGAGTCGCTATGTGATCACCCCAAAGCCAATCTTGTGCCCTAGAACTCATCTCCCAGCCACTTTCTCAGAAGCCTCCCACCATTAATTATCTTTTTTGCTCTCTTTATCTTCAATCGCTCCTCCTTTCTTGCAGCCTACTTGGCAACAATGAGAACTGCTCAAGTCTCTTCCATACTAATGAAAGGAAGAAAAGAAAGCATGAGGGAGGAAGAGAGGAAGGAGGGAAGGAAGGAAGGAAGGAAGGAAGGAAGGAAGGAAGGAAGGAAGGAAGGAAGAAAGAAGGGGGAAAAATTCTGGACAGAAGTATTTGGGATGAGGAAGAAGGAAGGAAACAGGAGGAGACAAGGGGAGAGAAAAGAGGCTCTTTGAGCATATTTTCCAATCTCAAAGAACGATGGTGACCTGACCATAATAGAAACATGATAGAGAAAGCAGTATAAAAGCAAGAACGTGAGACAGGCCAAAAAGGTGCTCTGACCAAGAGCACCACCCACCTGCATGCCCTAGCCCCTGCCTTGAGGGTCCCTTTCTTGATGTTAGAACGTGGATGGTCCCAGCAGTGGATGATTCATCTCCTTCCAGTTATTCGATCTCTCCTCCCCTACAGCCAGACTTCTAGAAAGAACTGTCTGCTTGCCCTCCCTTTCCTCACCTCCTGAACATTCCTCAGCCCATGGAGTTGGCTGCTGAGCCCCATCACTCCACCAAAACCAGCTCTCCCCAAGGACACCTCAGCCCTGTCTCAACTTCTCAGCAGCATTCAGTCCGACACTCTCGTGTCTATCTTGTCTTGGTAGCCTTTGCCAGTGTTTCCTCTCCAGCCTGACTCTTCAGTTTTGGGGCCTCTGGCACTCAGTCTTGAGATCCTTGCTCTCCCTCTATCCTCCTTCCTAGGCGATTCCATCCAAGGCAGTGTGTTAATCACTGTACAAACACCAGTGACCTCCAGGAGATATTGGCCTCATCCCTGTCTCCACTAGGGTGCCTCACAGATTTCATTCATTCATTCATTCATTCACTCACTCATTCTATCAAGCACCTACTCTGTGTCAGGAACTACCCTAGGTACCAGATAAAGAGGGAAGAACAAAAGGGTCATGGCTCATACCCTTGAGCAGTTTGACCTGACACATCCACAACTGAACTCAAGATCTCCCCTCAACCAACGTGCTCCCCCCATGTTCTCTATCTCTGTAAACGGCAACATCTCCACCCACCTGCTCAAGCCAGAAATCTTAACTTTATAGCAGGCACTTTGCTTTCCTTTATCCTACCTGTGAGAGACACACTCTAAGGGGATCCCCCCCCACCTCCAATGAGTCATGCTTTTATATAATTCCTTCCCCTTGGGGCAGAACCTGTGACTTGCTTCTAATCGGTAGAATACGGCCAAGGTGATGGATGTCAGCCCCTTGTTTAGGTTGTGTTCTATTGCAAGGATGACAGGATGTCACGCCCATGATTATGTTACATAAGACTCCATCTTGCAGGCTGAAGCGAGAGAGACTCCGTCGATAGCTTTAAAGAAGAAAGATGTCATGCTTGTCAAGGAACTGGGGGGATCCCCTGACAGCCAGAGCGAAAACAGAGATCTCAGTGCTACGACTGCAAGGAGATGAATTCTGCCAACCACCTGAGGGACTTTGGAGGTGAATCTTTTCCCAGTTGATCCTCTGGTGAGAATACAGCCCCAGTCAGCACCTGACTGAAGCCTGATAAGGGCCTGAGCAGAAGACCCAGCCAAGCTGAGTGTGGACTCCTGACCCATGGAAACCACGAGATCATAAGCGAGTGTTGTTTAGGTTGCTGAGTTTGTGGTAATTTGTTGCTCAATATAGAAAAATATTGAGCGTCTCTCCAATCCACCAGAACTTCTTGATTTCTTCACTGAAATAATTCTCAAAAACATTCAATTCTTTCCATCTCTACTACTCCACCCAGAGCAAACTGTCACCAGCTCCTATGCAGACAAATAGAAAAGCCTCCTGATCTCCCCTGTCACTTCTGCCCCCCTCATCTCCGCACTGGGCCAAGGCATGAGAACATCCCCGGCAAGCAAATAATTTGGCATTCCTTCAGCTCAGCGTTTATTCAGCAGATACGAGGAGAAATTGTCTATTAATAAAAGTGGTATGCCTCTCTTCTTATGCCAAAATGGGACATTCGATACATGTGATTTTCCAAAGCAGATTAACTCTTCAGGAGGAACATTAAACCACATAAAATTTGAATAAGATAAATCACTAATTTCCTGTAAATAGCACAAACCATTGCATTATTCATATTCAAACTTTCAACTGATTATACTTAATGACAGTTCTTGGCTGACTCATGTGAGGTTTGGAGGTTCAGTTTGTATGCGTCTACCACAAGTTTTTAATTTTTTTAAATTGTTTTTATTTATTATTTTTGAGAGAGACAAAGCACATGAACAGGGAAGGGGGAGAGAGAGAGAAATGGAGAGAGAGAGGGAGAGAGGATCTGAAGTGGGCTCTGTGCTGACAGCAGAGAGCCTGATGTGGGGTGTGAACTCATGAGCCGTGAGATCATGACCTGGGCCGAAGCCAGATGCTTAACCAGCTGAGCCACCCAGGTGCCCCCTACAAGTTTTTATTTTTTTTTTTAATTTTTTTTTTAATGTTTATTTATTTTTGAGACAGAGAGAGACAGAGCATGAATGGGGGAGGGGCAGAGAGAGAGGGAGACACAGAATCAGAAGCAGGCTCCAGGCTCTGAGCCATCAGCCCAGAGCCTGACGCGGGGCTCGAACTCACGAACCGTGAGATCGTGACCTGAGCTGAAGTCGGACGCTTAACCGACTGAGCCACCCAGGCGCCCCCCCCTACAAGTTTTTAATTTTGAGGAACAGTTTACCAGTTTTTCCTTTTGTTACTTATGTTTTTAGTGGCAGGTCCAAGAATCCATTTTCAAATCCGAGGTAATGAAGATTTTGCCCCTAGGTTTTTTTCTTCTAATACATTTACAGTTTAAGCATTTATATTTGGGTTGTTGATCCACATTGAATTAATTTTTGTATCTGGAATGAGGTAAGGGTATAACTTCATTCTTTTCCATGCGGTTAATGAATTGTTCCAGCACAATTTGTTTAAAAGACACTCTTCTGGGGTGCCTGGGTGGCTCAGTCAGTTGAGTGTCTGACTCTTGATTTCGGCTCAGGTCATGATCTCACAGTTCATGTGTTTGAGCCCTGCATTGGGCTCTGTGCTGGCAGCTCAGAGCCTGGAACCTGCTTCGGATTCTGTGTCTCCCTCTCTCTCTGCCCCTTGCCCTCTCTCTCTCTCTCTCTCTCTCTCTCTCAAATAAATTAAAAATACACTAAAAACAATCAACTGGCCATAAATGCTGGGTTTATTGCTTGGACTCTCAATTCTATTCCATTGGTCTCCAAACGTCTGTCTTTATGCTAGTACCACACTAGTTTTATTGCTGTTGTTTTGTAGTAAGTTTGGAAATCAGGAAGGGTGAGTCCTCCGATTTTGCTTTTCTTTCTTTAAAAGTTGTTTTGGCTGTCTGGGGCCCCTTGCGTTTCCCTATAAACTTGAAGACTGGCTTTTCCATTTATTAAAAAAAAAAAAAAAAAAAGCCCACTGGAATTGTAATAGGGAGTGCACTGAAGCTGTAGATTACTTCGGGGGGGGGGGGGGGGCAGGGTGGGAATACTACCATCTTAACAATATTCAGTCAAAAAAAAAAAAAAAACAATATCCAGTCTTCCAATTCGTAACCATGGAATCTTTCCACTGATTTGTCTTCAATTTCTTTTAACTATGTTCTGTAGTTTTTAGAGTACAAGTCTTCTATCTCCTTGGTTATACTTATTCCTAGGTGATTTATTATTTTACTTTTTTAATGTTTATTTATTTTGAGAGAGAGTGTGTGGGGCGGGGGGAGGGGCAGAGAGTGAGGGGAAAGAGGTTCCAAAGCGGGCTCTTAGAGAGCCCAATGTGAGGCTTGAACTCACAAACCTCAAGATCTTGACCCGAGCCAAAGTCAGACACTTAACCGACGAAGCCACCCAGGCACCTCCGTAATTCATTATTTTAGAGGCTACTGTAAATGGAATTGTTTTCTTCATTTCCTTTTTGGGTTTTTTGTCTGTTTTTGGCATGGGGAGGGGTAGTTGTTTTGAAAGTTTTTTGTTTTTTTTTTTAAGTAATCCCCACACCCATCGTGGGGCTTGAACTCACAACACCAAGATCAAGAGTCGCACGTTCCACCAACTGAACCAGACAGGTGCCCCTCTTCATTTCCTTTTTGGATTGTTCATTGCTGGTGTATAGAAACACAACTGATTTTTGTGAATTGATGTTATACCCTAAAACTTTGCTGAATTCATTTATTAGCCCTACATTTTTTTGTGTGGATTGTATGCAATTTTCATTACATGGACTCATGTTCTGCATATAGAAATAGTCTAATTCTTGATTTCCAATTTCGATGTCTTTTATTTATTTCTATTGCTTAATTGCATGGCTATGGCTTCCAGACAATGTTAAATAGCAATAATGAGAGAGATGTCTTTGTCTTGTTCCCAATCTGAAAAGGAAAGCTTTCAGTCTTTCACCATCAAGGATATTGTGGTTGTGGGTTTTTTCATAAATGTCCATTATCATGCTAGAAGTCCCTTCTATCCCTAGTATTCTGAGTATTGTTATCATGAAAGGGTGCTGAATTTTGTCAAATGCCTTTTCTGCATCTACGAGATGTTCTTTTTTCTTTTTCTTCACTCTGTTAATGTGGTTATTACATTGATTGATCTTCCTATGATGAACCATTGTCATATTTCTGGGATAAATGTCACTTGGTCATGGTATATAACCTTTTCAGTGTGCTGTTGGATTTGGTTTGCTAGTATTTTATTGAGGATCATTGTATCTATATTCATAAAAGATATCACTCTGTAGTTTGCTTTTCTTGTGGTATCTCTGTCAGGGTGATGCTGGCTTCATAGAATCTGCTAGGAAGTTTTCCTTCCTCTTCTGTTTCTTGGAAGAGTTCGAATAGAATTGGTATCAATTCTTCTTTAAATTTTTTCTGGTAGGGGCGCCTGGGGGGCTCAATTGGCTAAACATCCGACTTTGGCTCAGGCTCTCACAGTTCATTTGTGAGTTCGAACCCCACGATGGGCTCTGCAACGACAGTGCAAAGCCTGCTTCAGATTCAGTCTCCCTCTCTCTCTCTGCCCCTCCCCCTGCTTGCATGTGCATATGTGCTCCCTCTTGCTCGCTCTCTCTCTCTCTCAAAAATAAATAAATAAACATTTAAAAAATTAGCAAATTTTTCTGGTCTTTCAGAGGGGAGCTGGGCTGGGGGTGGCTGAAATAGATAAAGGACATTAAGAAGTACAAACTTCCAGTTACAAAATAAATAAGTGAGAGAGATGAAACATATGGCATAGGGAATATAGTCACTAAGATGGTAATAACATTGTTTGGTGACAGATGGTGATTACACTTACTGGGGTGAGCACTGAGTGATTGTTGAATCATTATATAGTACTCTTGAAATTAGTAATAATACTGTTTGTTAATTACACCTTAATTAATTAATGACTTTTCTTTCTGGTGAGGTTTTTTTATTACTACTTCAACATCTTGTTATAGGTCTATCAATATTTCCTACTGGTTCTTGGGTAACTTGTGTGTCTCTAAGAATTTGTTCATTTCATCTGCATTGTCTAACTTGTTGGCATACAATTATCCATAATAATCCTAAAAATACTTTTAATTTCTGGGGCGCCTGGGTGGCTCAGTCAGTTAAGCGTCCAGCTCTATTTCAGCTCAGGTCATGATCTCGCAGTTCATGAGTTCGAACCCTGCATCCGGCTCTGTGCTGACAGCTCAGAGCCTGGGGCCTGCTTTGGATTCTGTGTCTTCCTCTCTCTCTGTTCCTCCCCTGCTCATGCGCTGTCTCTGTCTCTCAAAAATAAATGTTTAAAAAAGTTTTTTAAAAATACTTTTAATTTCTGTAAGGTCCCCATTTTCATATCTAGCTTTAGTAATTTGCATCTTGTCTCTTTTTTTTCTTAGTTAAGCTAAAATGTTTGTCCATTTTATTATCTCTTCAAAGAAAACTTTTCTTTTGGTGTCATTGTTTTTCTTTATTGTCTTTCTATTCTCTATTTATCTATGCTCTAACCTTTATCATTTCCTTCCTTTTGCCAGTTTCATATTCAATGTGCTCTTCTTGTTCCAGTTCCTTACGGTGTAAAGTTCAGGTGTTGTTTTGAGATCTTCCTTCTTAATGTCGACATTTGCAATTATAAATTTCCTGCCGAGCACTGCTTTTACCGCATCCTATCCATTTTGGTATACTGTGCTTTTGTTTTTATGCATCTCAAAGTATTTTCTAATTTCTCCAGTGATTTCTTCTTTGATGTGTTGGTTGTTAAAGAGTGTGTTGTTTAATTTCTGTGCATTTGTGATTTTTCCAGTTTTCCATCCGCTACCGATTTCTAGATCCATTCTCTAGTGGTTGGAGAAAATATTTTGTATGATATCGATCTTTTTTAATTTATTAAGATGTTTTTATGACCTGACACATGGTCTATCCTGGAGAATGTGCCATATACAGTTGAGAAGAATGTATATTTGCTGTTGTAGAGTGGAGTGTTCTGTATATATTTGTCAAATTTAGTTGGTTTATAGTGTTCTTCAAGTCCTCTATTTCCCTATTGATCTTCTGTCCAGAGGTTCAACCCATTATTGAAAGTGGTATACTAAAATCCAACTCTATCTGTTATTGTAGAACTATTTCTCTCTTCAATTCTGTCAATATTTGTTTCAGATATTGGGGGGGGGTCTGTTGTTTAGTGTTTATGTTTATAATTGTTACATCTTCTTTATGAATTGACCCTTCTATCTATATATAATGTCCTTCTTTTTGTCTTGTAACAACTTTTAACTTAAAATCTACTTTTCTTCCCCCCTGACAAAATCTACTTTTCTGATAGTAATATAACCACCCAGCTCTCTTTTGGTTAGTATTCACATGGACTATCTTTTTCCATCCCTTCACTCTTAGCTTCTTTGTGTCTTTGTATCTAAAATGAGTCTTTTGAAATAAAAATAAATAAAAAAAAAATAAGTGAGTTTATCCAATTTACATTTAAAATGATTACTGAAGGGCACTTGGGTGGCTCAGTCAGTTAAGCATCTGACTTCAGCTCAGGTCATGATCCAGCCTTTGGGAGTTCAGGCTCCACATGAGGCTCTCTGCTGTAGCACAGAGCCCACTTTGGATCCTCTCTCTCCCTCTCTTTCTGCCCCTCCCCGCTTTCTCTGTCTGTCTCTCAGAAATAAGCATTTTTTAAAAATGATTACTGCGGGAAGTTGGGGTGGGGGGGTGCACCTGGCTGGCTCAGTCAGTTAAGTGCCTGACTCTTGATTTTGGCTCAGGTCACGATCTTACGGTTCATGGGTTTGAGCCTCACATCGGGCTCTATGCTGTGTCAGCGCAGATCCTACTTGGGATTCTTTCTCCCTCTCTCTCTGCCCCTACGTCATGCATGCTCTCTCTCTCAATATAAATAAATAAACTTTAGGGGCGCCTGGGTGGCTTTGTCAGTTAAGCATCCAACTTCAGCTCAGGTCATGGTCTCACAGCTTGTGGGTTCAAGCCCCACACGGGGTTCTGTGCTGACAGCTCAGAGCCTGGAGCCTGCTTCAGATTCTGTGTCTCCCTCTCTCTCAGCCCCTCCCCTGCTCATGCTGTGTCTCTCTGTCTCTCTCTTTCTCTCTCTCTCAAAAATAAATAAAGACTTAAAAATTTTTTAAATATATATATATATAAATAAACTTTAAAAATAAAAAAATGTTAATGATTGCTGATAATGAAGGACTTACTTCTACTATGTGCTGTTTGTTTCCTCTGTGTCTTATATCTGTTTTGGTCTTTATTTCCTCCAATACTGTCTAATTTTATGTTTGACTGATTTTTCTAGTGTACAATTTTGATTCCTTCTTCATTTCCTTTTCCATACATTTTTTCAGTTATTATCTTGGTGGTTACCATGGAGATTACAAATGACACCCTAAATTTTAAAAATCTAGTTTAAGTTAATATCAACTTACTTCAATAGCATACATTTACTCTACTTCTGTCCAGCTCTATCCCCTCTTTATTTTGTCATTGTCACAGGTGACATCTTTATTGTGTACCTGTTAACATAGACGTATAATTATTATTTTATGCATTTGGCTTTTACATCATATAGGAAATAAATAAAGTTACATTAAATAAAAATATTAAATAAAAATAAAAAGTTACACTAAAAAATACAGTAACAGTAGCTTTTATGTTTATCTATGTTGTTACCTTTACCAATAATCTTATCTAGGATATTTTTGTTTCAGCCTGAAAAGACTCTTGTTAGCATTCCCCGTGTGCAGGTCTACAAATAATGAATTCCATTTGTTTTTGTTTATCTGGGATTGTCTTAATTTCCCCTTCACTTTTTTTTAAGGATAGTTTTGCTGGATATGGAATTCTTGATTGGTAGTTTTTTTCTTTCAACACTTTAAAGACATCATTCCACTGCCTTCTGACCCCTATGTTTTCAGATGAGAAAACAGCATTAAGTCTAATTGACAATCTCTTGTAAATGACAAGCCACTTCTCTCTTGCTACTTTCAGGATTTTCTCTGTTTTTAGCTTTCAACCGTTTGTTTATAACGTATTTCAGTATGGATCTCTGAGTTTATCCTGCTTTGAGTTCTCAGAGCTTACTGGATGGTGTATATTCATGACTTCCAACAAATTTATAAAGTTTGTCACCATTATTTCTTCAAATATTTTCCCCCTTTATCTCTTTTCCTTCTGGGATTCCCATAATGTATATGCTGATATTCTTGATGGTGTCCTATATCTCCCTTAGTCCCTGTTCATTATTCATTCTCTTTGCTTTCTGTTCCTCATAGTAGGTAATTTTAGTGTGCCCTATCTTCAAGTTTACTGATTCTTTCTTCAACCTACTCAGGTCTTCTGATAAACTACTCTTATGCTTTTCAGGTCCAGAATTTCTATTTGGTTCCTGTTTATAATTGTTTATCTCTTTATTGATATTATATTCTTATTCATACATCATTCTCCTGATTTCATTTAGTTATTTGTGCATGGTTTCCTTCAGCTCTTTGAGTATATTTAAGACAGTTTAAGTATTTTTCTAGGAAGTCTAATGTCTAAGTTTCCTCAGGGATGGTTTCTATCAATTTCTCCTCTTCTTTACTATGAATAGGCCATACTTTCTGGTTTCTTTGTATACTTTGTAATTTTATATGAGAATTGGGAATTTTGAATGTTAAAGTGGTAACTATGGAAATCAGATCCTCCCCTACACAGGAATTGTTGTTATTGCTTCAGGAAGGTTGCAGCCATCTGTTTATTTAGTGCCTTTCCCAAACTATTTTTATAAAAACTATAATATTTATTTTGTGTAGTCATTGAGGCCTCATTTTTTATCTCCGTAGTCAGCCAGTGACCTGACAGAGATTTTTCTCAAATGCCTGGATCCAGAAAGGAAAGGAATGGAAAGGGAAATAAAGGAAAGGGGTGTCCTGTTTCTTTAAAACTTCTCAATTGACACAACTGGGGAAGACACTTCTGCAAGGCCTATGGGAGTTGAAATGATGAGCAGCCTCAGTGCATACCTATTAGCAAACTGCCAAGCAGATCAAACACAGAACTCTGATTTTTTTGGAGGACAAGTCGCTGTTGCCCACACTTGAATCAAGTAGCCACACCATGAATGTGGAATGATCCATCTGCCTACCTGCTGTGGGTGTGGGGGGTGGTGAGCATACTCAACAAAAGCATCTTCCTTCATCAATCACTCCCTTAGATACTGCAAGTGTTCAACTAGGCTCCAAAGTTCCAAATAATTGATTCTGAGAGCTCTTGCCAGCTCAGTAGTTGTTTCAGTAAAGGGACCAATTCCTGGAGCTTCCTAACTTCACTGGATAACTTCACTTCACAGTGATATCATGGAAGTATCACTCTCCACCCCATATTAGTCTTGATCCCACAGGAAACAGATGGGAGACTTAAGACAGGATAACTCAAAGAGGGTGTATTAACAAAGGATTATTTACAAAGTGTGGATGTATGGGAACCACAAGAGAGAGTGCAGTAACCAAGGACTAACAGCAACCAAGCTGGTACCACCTCTAGGCCCTAAGGGTTGAGGAAAAGAGGTGGTTACCAGGCACTGAAGGAAGGGAAGAGTTGTGCTAAGGTGGTCACCTTGAGAGGAGGAATGACATTTGGTTGAAGGACACAGCCAGCCTGAGGAAACCTCACAAGGAGGAGAAAGCAGAGGATTAAATACCTTGATTTCTCTCTCTCCCTCTGTCTCTCCCCCCTCCACCTGTCTCTTTCTCTCCCTCTCTCCTTTCTCCTCCTTCTGGGCTTCCCTATTAGCCACCAAAGTCTGAGTGCAAGGGGGTCCAGCTGATGTGAGAGTAAAGAAGGTTGAAGAGTAGATCCCAAGATAGCCAGACAGGTCCCCAATCCCAGGATGAGCTCCAGTCTCTAATTTTAAGACCAAAAGCACCATATTTCTGGCTATTTTAGAACAGTCAATTTCCCTACTTTGGCCATCAGTGTTCAGCAGGATGAAGGTTCAGTCAAGAATCTGTTATCATCATTTTTAATGGAGTGTTAGGTCTAGTTTTTTTATACTTTGATTTTATCACACTTGAACTAAGATACAGAACTATCCAGTTCAGCAATGGATACCAATATTACATAGTGGTCAAGAGCATGACATTTGGGGTCTATATCTCAGCACAGTGACCAGCCACATATATGACTTTGAATACCATTCTTCAGCCTCTCAGCATCTGTTTCCTTATCTAAAAAATGAGGTAATAGGAGTACCTACTTCTTAGAGTTGTCCCAGGGATTTAATGAGATAATACATGTAAAGCTCTTCAAACAGCCTACCACAGAATAAATCCTCAACTGCAATATATGTTAGCTATTATTGTGCCTCCAGCTGTTAATTACTTGGCACATGCCCCCTCCAGACCCCACAATTATTGGTCTATTTTCACTTTCTGCAAGATATCACATTCTCTTGCTTTTAGGCCTTCATACATCCCTCTCGTTCTGCCTAACTAATTCTTATTTTTAAAACAATCAGATGCTTTTTCATATCCATCCACTTCAAAGGCTGACAATACCAAGTACTAGTGAGGACAGGGAGCAATGAGAACCCTTATACATTGCCAGTAGAAGTATAAATCAGTACAACTACTTAGTAGCAATTTGGCAACATCTGGCAAAGTTCAAGATATCTGTAGCCTACATATTAGCAGTTACATTCCAAGGAACATACTCTAAAGAAATTGTCACATCTATACGTAGGAAATAGGTACAAAAATGTTCAAAGCAGCATTGCTTGTAATAGCAGAAATACTGGAAAAAAACGTTAGTGTCCTTCAATAGGATAATGGATGAATACCTTTAATATCATAATGTATAATTGTACATTGGAAAGCTATCTCACAGTTAAAACACCTACATGTAACAACATAGGTAAATCTCAAAAATATATTGTTGACTAAAAGAAACAAGTTTCAAAGGAGATGTACAGTATAAAACTATTAAAAGCTTAAAATATGCAAAAATGCTATACATTGTTTATGGATACATATTTATGCAGTGAAAGTGTAAAAACATGCATGAGAAGGATAAACACCACATGCAGGGTGTGCCTTTATGGAGTGGAGGAGGAAGGAGTGAAAGGAATGGAATTGGGTGGGATTCTCAGGAAGTTTCAACTGTATTTCTTTTCATGAAGCTCTGCAGTAAGTTTAATTATAATATGTTAAGATTCAAGAAAAGTGGGTGGTAGTACAAAGATATATCTTCTATTAGTCATAAATTTAAATAAACCAAAAGCAAGATAAAGAAAATGGGAAGAAAATCTGTATCAAAAGTTTTGGAATTCTAAGTCCACTAGTAGTCAAGGGATTATACCCTTTCCCACCCCACCCACCCTCCTTCCACCCCCTCCACCACTAAAGATTTATTTTCTATAGACTCTAGCCCAGTGGAAGGCAGTGGGGAGACACAGGGCTAATAATGGGATTAAGTGGAAGTCAGCTGGAATTCAAAGCACTCTTCCCTAGCCCCCATATAGTCTGGGAATGCCAAATTTATAAGCTCCCAACGCAACTTGAAGATTCTTCTCCAGAGAAAAGACCTCCCAATATTGACCTTTATGGGCCCCCAATGAAATCTAGCACATCATTGATGCACCTTATGGTGAAGCCCATTAATCCAGTGTTTCTCACAACATAATGTACATTTAAATCCCCTGGTAATTTTGTTAAAATGCATATTCTAAATCTGTAGTTTCTAATGGAGACTGAAATTGTGCATGTCCAAAAAGTTCTCAGATGAAGCCAATGCCGCTGGTCCCTCTTGAGTAGCAAGGCATCAAGGAACTCATCCTGCCCATATACTCAAGTCTCCACTCAGTTTTTTTAGTCTCATTCTTTAGCAGTCAAACAGACTGCTAAAGTGGCCAGACTTTAGAGGATGGCCATTAACATAAAAGAAAAATACCTAAATAAATTAGCATTAAAAAGGACCCAAAGAAACAGATCATAGCAGAGAGCAGAAGAAAAAATAAAAACAAACACGCTGTAGCATCCAGAGAGATAGAAGATATTCCTGTATTCCTGTCCATAAAACAAAGAGAGAATAATATGGGGTGAGGTCATTCATTAAAAAGGTCTTGGGAAATAAAGATAGGAAAACTGAAACTTAAAATGGTTGAAGATAATGACTAGGCAATATCCCAGAAAAGTAGGACAACAAAAACAAACAAACAATGGGTAGAGAGTTTTCAGTTTTGCAAGACAAAACAAGTAATTGTATAACAATGTGAATATTTTTAATGCTACTGAACTTTACACTTAAAAATGGCTAAGATGTTGGGGCACCTGGGTAGCTCTGTTGGTTAAGTGTCCAATTTCAGCTCAGGTCATGATCTCGCAGTCTGTGGGTTCTGTGAGTTCGAGTCCTGCATAGGGCTCTGTGTTGACAGCTCAGAGCCTGGAGCCTGCTTCAGATTCTGTGTCTCCCTCTCTCTCTGCCCCTCCCCTGCTCTCTCTCTCTCTCAAAAATAAAGATTAAAGAAAAATTTTTAATGGCTAAGATGTCAAATTTCATGTTATGTGTATTTTACTACTATTAAAAATAAAAGTCAATCAAACAAACAAACAAAACCCAAAGAAATAGGAAATAGAAAAGAAAATTAAAGGATCAGTCCAGAAATCAAATTTCTAAGTAACAGGCATTCCAGAAAGAGAACAAAGAAAATAGAGAAGAAATGATCAAGGAAATAATTAAAGAAAGTTTCCTCCCAAACTGAAGTACATGAGTTTCCCTTTTGTTTTAAAAAAATTTTTTTAATGTATATTTATTTCTGAGGCAGAGAGAGACAGAGCATGAGTGGGGGAGGGTCAGAGAGAGAGGGAGACACAGAATCTGAAGCAGGCTCCAGGCTCTGAGCTGGCAGCACAGAGCCCGATGCGGGGCTCGAACTCACAAACCGTGAGATCATGACCTGGGCCGAAGTCAGTCGCTCAAACGACTGAGCCACCCAGGCACCCCTGAGTTTCCCTTTTGAATGAGTGCTCAGCACAGAAACATTAAGAGTCATAGCAAAATGCATCATTATACAATTTCCAAACAATAGCTTAAAGAGAAAATTTGAATGCTTCTAGAGATGGGGAAGATACAAAGGATCAGGAATACCAGTAGGAATCAGACTTTTTAAAAAAATTTTTTTTACATTTATTTTTTTTTTGAAAGAGAGAGAGAGAGAGAGCACAGCAGGGAAGGGGCAGAGAGAGAGGGAGACACAGAATCTGAAGCAGGCTCCAGGCTCTGAGCTGTCAATACAGAGCCCGATGCAGGACTTGAACCCACAGAACCCACAGACTGCAAGATCATGACCTGAGCCGAAGTCAGACACTTAACTGACTGAGCTAGGCGCCCCAGGAATCAGACTTTGTATATAGCAGCCCTGAAAGGTCGAATAACATGAAATAATACTCCAGGCGCCCCAGGAATCAGACTTTTTATATAGCAGCCCTGAAAGGTCAAATAACATGAAATAATACTCAAAATTATGAGGAAAAATTATTTTCAAATTTGAAATCAATAACCAGCTGTTAAGAAAACAAAATTTAACCGAGTAAATTTGAAGATTTAATTGGCTTTATTAAACAATTCATGAATCAGGCAACATCCCACCCAGCAAGTAGAGGGGAGCTCTGAGGGGCTATAGAAAAGGACAGGTTTCAAAAGGCAGGACAAGGAAGCCCTGAAGAGAAAAGAGGATTATTTCAGGTGAAGTCTCACCTTCACTTGGGAACAAAAGGGTCTTAGTAGGTGCATTACCTCATCTTCCTTTAGGGGATCAAGAAGGTCCATGACACTAACCTGATTGGTGCTGATCAGAAAATTCCTGACTAAAGACTAAATTTCTGAGGGAGGTTGAAAGTGTAATTTGGTTTGGTATTAAGCCCTTCTTTGCAGAGTTGGCCTAAGTAACACGAGTTTGGGTTTCTTTTTTCTTTTTTTTAGTTTTTTTTTTTTTTTAATGTTCATTTATTTTCATGAGATAGAGAGAGGAAGAGCTTGAGTGGGGGAGGGACAGAGCAAGAGGGAGACACAGAATCTGAAGCAGGCTCCAGGTTCTGAGCTGTCAGCACAGAGCCCTACGCAGGGCTCGAACTTGTGAACCGCGAGATCATGACCTGAGCCAAAGTTGGACGCTTAACCAACTGAGCCACCCAGGTGTCCCATTTTGGGGTTTCTTTTTAACACAGTCAAACTACAATTCAAGTGTTAGAACAAAGATATTTTCAAATATGGGGGCACCTGGTTGGCTAGTTGGTAGAGCATGTGACTCTTGATCTTGGGGTCCTGAGTTAGCGCTGTACTTTAGGCATAGAGATCACTTAAAAACAAAAAAAAAGCTATTTTCAAATATGCAAAGATTCCAACAACATAGCCCTTAATTAAGTCCCTTCCTTAGGAAGTTACTAAAGAAGGTACTTTAGCAAAACAAGGAAGTAAACCAAGAAAGAGGAAGACATGGGATCCAGGAAATGGGCAAAACAGCCCAGAACAGCAGTGAAGGAAAATCCCAGAATGACAACTGTACAGAAAGTCTGGAGAGCAGTCAATCCAGATTGAAATAAGAGACAGGAGGGCTCTGGGACAAAGACTCCAGAGAAAAAGTGGAACTTATGTATTTGAGTATATGGAAAATATTGCTAGACTTTGACAAAGTCTTAGAGTACTTACAGAGGGGATGGGCAGGCAACTGTAGATAATATGGGAAATTGACAAGAGAGAAAAAAGGCAATAGTTAACTCTAAGAAAAATGAAGGGCTGTATAAGCTAGAAGGCATGGTTGTAATGTACTTTGGAGCTCATTGGCAAATAATATTTGCATACATAATAATTTAAATGCTGATTATTGGTTTCACCCAAAATTGTTACATAACTTTGTGGGGGGCAGGGGCAGAAGTGAAAGGTCATGTTCTTATCTATCATAGCAGGAAGTCAACAGATAATGCTTAAAATTAACAAATCAAGAATAGTAAAAGCAATTGTTTCGATATATGGATGGAATCAGGATGAATATGTAAGAGTTAAAGATATTGCCTTTAAAAAGTAGGCCAGGGAACTGCTTTTTTCATTACAAGACTTTTAGTTTATGTATGTATTTTTACACTATGTATATGTAGTATTTTAATTCAATAAACATTAATGCTAAAATGTTAGCCTATAAGAAATGTTTTAAAGAGCTGTGTGGGCCTTGATGACAAGGACTAGTTTTTGTTCATTTTTTGGATTTTCCCACTCTTACCCCAAGAGTACATAGCAGAAAATAAGTCAGTGCAGGTAGAAGAGATTTAACTAAGTTTGTTAGATTCCCCCAGAGGATGGAAAATACAGAACAAGACACACAGACAGAAGGTGCAGATTCTGGATACAGATGAGTATGAAGGTAGGTAGGTCTCTGGAAGAGGTAGTTAGGTTAAGGGTCTCAAAGACAGAAATCATGTTCTTGGCAAGGGCAGCTCCCCAGGCACACAAACGGAGACATGACAAGACCCCGGAGAGACATATTCACCACGGTGACTTCTCATTCTTTTCCTCCATTACACGTTTAACAATTTGTAGTTCTATAATTGAGAATTTATTATGCTTCCGTTACCAGACTATAAGCTCCACGAGGGCAGGACGTCGTATCGTTCACCACTGCGCCCCCAGCACAGAGCACAAGCCCACTAAATATTTGTTGGAGAAATGAATTCGTGAATTCGTGGTAGTGCCGCTGGACAGCCATTAGTGCGGCATGAGTAAGGGACACACAACTGAGAGCAAAGGAACCGCCTGGGAGAAGACGCCGGGGTCTTTGAAATGACAAGACCGGAAGGGTGGAGCTGGACCTCTGGGACGAGCGGTTGGGAGGCGCTGGACAGTGAAGCAGGCTTTGGGGAATGACAGCCCGCTCGGAAACAAACTCGCAAAGGCTGTAAGTGAGGGGGAACTGTGGGAAGGCGGAGGCGACCGGGGGACCGGGTGGGGGTCGCGCATGCGCCACGCCACCCCAGCCTCCGCGGCGACCCTGCGTGCGCGTGCACGAGGGGTCGAAGCGGAAATGGCGCCGCGGGGCCGCGCGTCCGGGCAGCGAGCGGAAGTGGGTGTGAGAGCGGAAGTGGCCGGCTAGAGCCGGGGGCTGGGCGGGGACCGGGCTTGTCGGTGAGGCGGCAGCGGCGGCGGCGGCGGCGGCGGCGGCGGCTCGGCAGGCGGGTTCAGGCTTCGGGGGCCAGGTCGGTCGGGTGGGTGGGTGTCTCCACAGCCAGTGCGTGCGCGGGCGAGCGCTCGCGTCTTCCCCTTCCCCCCACCCTGGTCCCTCTCCCCTTTTCCCCTAACCTCCTACCCCACCCAACCCCCCTCCTCAGGGGGCAGCAGGGCCGCTCCCTCCGTCCTTTTCTCCCTTACCCACCCTCACCGTCCCTTGTTTCTCCTTCCCCTGCCCGGGGCAGCCGCCGCCATGATCCTGCTGGAGGTGAACAACCGCATCATCGAGGAGACGCTCGCGCTCAAGTTCGAGAACGCGGCCGCCGGGTGAGCGCGCGCCCGGGGCCGGGGGGTGGCGGGGGAGGCAGAGTTGACCCACGCTAGTCCCTAGTATCGCTCAGTCCCCCAGTCTTGGAGGCACGAGGTGGGAGACCTGGCCGGGTGTGGGGACGGCCCCGGCGGGGTAGACGTGGGAGGCGACTGGGCGCGGTGGGGTGAGGGGCAGAGATACGTGGGGAGAGGCTCCGTGGAGGGATGCGGAAGCGGCGAGTGGACAGGAGCGTGAGTGCCAAAGGGCAGGAGACCTGTAGGACGTGAGGACTGCCGGGCCCGGAACTCTGGCCGGGGTATCCCATTGCCTTCTGGAGCGAGCAGTGGATCCCTTCCTTCTGTAGTCCCCGTCATTGTTCTGAACCCGAAGAAAGCTCCTTTGGGATTGGATTGAAAGGAGTTTCCAGGAATTCCCAGGACTGGAGGAGGGAAGAAGATTCAGGCCCAGATCACCACCAGCCTTCTTGCTCCCCTCCCCCCCCCCCTTCGTCTAAAGGAGCAGGAGGCAAGACTGAAAGCAGATTCAGTCTTGCAGCCCGACAAATGCGACTTCTCTGGTTTCCCTTCTTGGAACAGTGCTGTAAGACACTTTGGCCATTTTGTTACATCTTTCTCAAGCAAAGCTTATAGTCTCCCAATCCACACCCCTTCCTTATCTCTCTTCTGAGGTTCTAACTCAACTTTCCCCACCCATTTATCTTTTAAACGCTTATACAAGATCCCTGGTCTGTGATTTCTTCCGTGGTAATCCTGGCCCAGGTACACACTTAATAAGAATCCAAAGTCTATAAAGGTGATTCTTAGATCACTTTTTTTACCACTGGCCTTTTTAAAGGTGGGCTTAGCACATGTTTCCAAGGCAGTCTTCTCTGTGAAACACGGGAACCTGTAGAAAACAACCTCCTCCTCCAAAGCTGCTTTGCTTTCTAATGTTTAAAACGTGAGCCGAAGATTTGGTTTTAGCTTTGAATTTTTGGTGGCCTGTACATAGTCAGTCCCTTTGCCTCACTTCTCCATTGTGAGGATGGGGCTTCACATCTTGGTTGCACAGTTGAGGAAATAAGTGCAAACTTTCTGGTGAACTGGGAACTAGTGATGGGAAAGTAAGTGCTTGGAGATCTGCAGACGGGAGAGGATTGGTAGAGGGGAAATTCTAAGTAGTCATAATGAACTTGTGGCTTGGCATTTAAAAAAAAGACTTCTAACTCACTACTTAAATGGAACATATTGTGTCTCCTGTCCCTTTTAGTAAGGTTACAGATTTTATTTGTAAAATAAAGCATGGCTTTCCATGAAGTAACGCATACAGTAAGCAGTAGCTACTGTTTCCTGCCACGGGCTGCAGTTGCTTATATTTTAGGCCAGATTCTTTGCATTTTAAGGGTTCAAGTCAATCAGATCAGAGTCTTATTTTGGGTGATTGCTGTGTACTTTTTTGAGCAGTGTAGCACAGAGGAGGAAGTTGAATTAACTTCTGCATTTTCACAGCTGAACCTGTTAAATGCGTTTTCGAGTCCAGACTAGCAAAGAATGAGATCTGGGTGGTTATAAGCCGATTGACAAGATAAATGCCTGTTCATTTTCAAGTAGAAGCATGCCTTGTAGTGTAGAAGTACATTCATATCTGTTTGTGTATTTGTGATTCCAAATTGAAGCCCATTATCCAGAACGTCAGCTCTTTTCCTTTTAGAAAATTAACTCTTACAAATACTCTTTCAGAGGAATTAAAATAGGCACTCAAGTCTGGAAGCGTAAGTTGGAATTTCTAGGACATTTCTTAACAAAGCATATGTTCTAGCAGTGTTGCATATTAGGGCAGGGCAGCAAGTTTAGGCTTTACTATGGCCTGTCTTCCGTTTGATAAGTGACTTTAAATAGGTAGGCCCAAAACAGCACTTTGAAAATCTTTGAAAAGAGACCCTGATATCAGGCCTAGGAAGTGGGGCTTTCCTGGGATTGTAGATGTAACACCCAGCAGAAGCTGGCATCTAAGCCCACTGTGAGTTTCCAGGCATACACAGTGAGGCAGCATTGAAGTAGTTAACGTATTTATCAAGGCACATGGCTACTACTCCAGAACTTCTAGCAAAAAATGAGTAGTGTGATCATCATAAACATTTATGGGATTCTTCCAGTGCCCCAAGCAGGAACAGAGGAAGGACGCCTTTCTGAGAAAACCTATTGGCAAAAGTTATAGAGGAGCCAAAGGGTGAGATGTGTTAGGGTGGAGATGGGAGAAAGGCATTAAAGAAGGGGAGTAGCTGGGAGGAGAAACCCTGGAAATTTGAGAGGTTTTACCAGCGTGAGAACTTGCTGGGAGAGGTCAGCTTCACCCTACTTTACACTTCTCAGAGTACACAGAGAGCAGAGAGTGCACTTCTCAGACAAGTTGGGGAAATTATACTTCTGAGCAGCCTTTTCCAGAACGAATCTCATAGTTCTGTGATGCCCAGTACAATAGCCAGAAGCTACATGTGGCTAGTTAAGGTTAAATAAGAATTAGAGTGAAATAGAACTAAAATTAAGTTCCTCGCTCCAGCCACAGTTGTAGTGCTCAGTTGTCACATGTGGCTAGTAGCAGCCTTATTTGGACCGCACAGATGCAGAACATTTCCATCATTGCAGAAAGTTCTGTTGGACAACACTAGCACTGTTGCAGCTGCTGAAAATGCAAGCATGAGGTAGTCTTAAAATCGTTCTGTGGTGCATGCTGCAGAATACAGTTCGGCGATTTTCCTCTTCAGGTTGATTTTTTTTTTTTTTCTTTTTTCTTTAAATCATGCCTCAGGTCATCCTGCTAGATCTTCTTGCATGTGACATCCTACTAAGTGTCTCAACTTCCTTTGGGTAAAGCAGTTCTTTTATCTGAACTGTTTAACATTGGGTCGTAATCACCTTTTAATTTATTTGGAGGCAGTACTGATGAAGCCTAAGATTCATTCCAACAAATTGCTTTTTATTTTTTTCCTACCACACTCCTGTGAAAATGGCTTCTTGGAATGATTCATATGTCCTCACAAAATGATAATTATTGGTAAATTGTCTCCCTGACAGCCTACAGACTAAGAGAACATGCTGATTAAAGAGCCATGCTCAACACTGCAGGTAACCTCATACACAGGTCTTGTCAACAGCGTTGCCTTTTCATTTAGGAATTCTTACCCAGATGCCCAATTAAAGCAGAAGTAATCTGGCAGATTAATTTAATTTTTTTGTTGCTGTATATACAACCAAGAACCTTTTCAGCCTCAGAAGCTAGGCCTACCAACTTAGCTAGAGTCTGGAGGCCAGAATTGAGGAAATGCTGTCAGATGCGAATCGCTGTTGATTTTAAGTGCATGCTGGCTCCTTGCCACAGCTGTGCATGTTGCGGGGCTCTGTGGTTCTGTGAGGGGGAGTGACGCTCAGGGAGCAAGCGGTGCCAGTTGGGGTGGGCAAGGACTGTGGGAGGAGAAATTTGAGAAAGGAATAAATTAAATCTTGCTGATACCCTGTTCTCGTTCCTAAATGTGCTGCATCTGTCCTCAGAGAGACAGACTGGTTTGAAATGATTTGGAATTAGGACATTGGTTAAGCATTCAGAAGAAATGGAATGGTCTGATGGGTCTGTTAACAGGTCGTTACAGTTGCACACTGCTGCCTGACTTCCGACCTCTGTAGCAGTGCTTTGGGCGTGAAGCCCCAGAGCTACACTCCCTCAAACTGATGACTCCTTAAGGACAGAGCCTGTCCCTGGTCATCATTCTTTCCCAGCATCCTCACTGTATATAGAGTTAGCTCAGTAAATATTTTCTTGAAGGAAGGGATGAGCCCAGATAGGATGGATCTTAGTTTCTTTAGGTGCTGATTTTATCACTTTTCTGACATTGTGTGAATCGACTTTTAGATCATCTTTGTTCTCCATATCTTGAGATACAGCTTAGTAGAGAGTAAGGACCGCATTTCTCTAGTCTTTGCTCAAATGGGATGATGGGAGCCTTCTAGGAGAATTACAGAAGAGAGATCAGAAACCTTATAGTGAGATAGCAGAAGTCAGTAATTCGTCTCATTCAGCTCAGTGAAGGGATAAGTAGAAGAGGGACATAAATGCCCAAATGGGGAATTGGATGCATTCAGGAGTAAAGGCTCCAAAATCCTTAATGAGAAAAGAGGATTGGAAAATGAAGTTGTCAGGAGTTCTTAACTGATGAATTAGTAACATTCTAGGAACTTCCTTAGAAGAAAGTTAAGAGTAGGAGTGCCTGGGTGGCTCAGTCGGTTAAGTGTCCAATTTCACCTCAAGTCATGATCTCACAGTTGTGAGTTTGAGCCCCACATCGGGCTCTGTGCTGACAACTCAGAACCTGGAGCCTGCTTCAGAGTCTGTCTCTCTCCCCACCCCCCGCTCATATTCTGTCTCTTTCTCTCTCTCAAAAATAAATGAGTTTTTTTTTAATGGAAAAGGATAGCAATTTTTTTCTAAGGATTTTAAGAATAGTGTTTGAAACCCATCTTAATGAATTGAATATGTTTTAGTATCTTGTGCTATCTAGTCAGTAACCCTGAGGGCTTATCTAGCTGATTTGTTCCAGGATTCTGGACATTAAGCACTCTGATACTAATAGGGTTCCGTTTCTCCTGGTACTGCTGACCAATTTCTGATTCTGGGATTTAGCACAATCCCACAACTTCTCCCAACCATGGCTTCAAAGTGTGGTCTCTTCTGACTCCACCTAGAAGAAACACTAATTCATTGATTATCATCTATGAATTAGACACTTTGCTATAAGCTTTAACATAATTTCATTTGATTTCAAAATGGGCCTGTGTGACAGCAGTTCCCATTTACAGTTGAGAAAAGTAGGGCTGATGGGAATTGTGGAGGGAGTAGACATAGGTATTATGCACATAGGTATTAACCAGCTACCTTTCACTGGTGACTTCTGACCTTGTTTATGATATGTCACAAACAGAACATGATATTCATAAGGCACGTTGGGCAAATGGCCTAGCCTAGAGATCCTTCCACTGGACTGCCCTAAGGGCTGCAAGGATCATTATTATCTCAGCAGGTCTGTAACTTAGTCACAAGACACTGGTTGGGAAACTTGCACACATGTCATCTCAATTAGTCTTCACAACAACCTTTTAATCTCCATTTTCTAGAAAAGGATCCTGAAGCTCAGCAACATTGAGTAACATCGAATGTGGTTACGTAGCCAGTAAGTGACAGGACTTGTGTTGAACAGTCAACTCGGAAGGATTTGCTTTTATTGTGATTAAACTCACCCTCAGCATCTGAAACTTTGGCAGATGGTAAAACAAAAAACAACTTACCCATTTATCTTTTGGTCTATTAAGTGGTATGCTTTCCCCCAGTAAGATAAAACATATCTTACTCCCCTCTAGCTCCTTGGTTTTAAGCCACAAAAGTAAATAACAAACACCTGGTCTTGGAATTGACACCATCCTGTTTGGTCTGTGTCACGCTTGGTATGGTCTCCTTGTTGGGGCACAGAGTTGTAACTCCCATATAACTTCTCAGGAAGACTCCTTTGGCCCAGTGTTCTCCTCTACAACCTTTTGTGCAGCCATAAATAGTAAACTAAAATATTAATGGTGGTTATTTGACAGATATTCCCAAGTCAGGCAGCAAACCACTTAGGATAGCTCTTGGTAAGCAACTTCTCCCTGTGGTTAGGGAACTTCACAGTCTAGAGAAATTCAGAGTTTCAGCCTTAAAATGTTTATCGCTTAGAACCTTAATGTTTTTTATTTATACCTAATTTTTCTTGGTCTGTTGGTGAAGTAGGAGAGTGGGGGGGAATTCAGTCCTCCGTTGGCTGAGTTAAAGCCTAAAGATTAAAAAAAAAAAAAAGACCCAACCACCTACTAAGTGATCCAATATGGACTTTTACAAGCCTCCACCCTGACTTTTTGGCACAGCCACCCTTCCCCAGGAAAATACACTTTGGTGCTTCCTCCCATTGTGCAGCTTCTTAATATTTCGTCTAAATGAGCCATAGATTAATGTTTGTGCTTCTTCCTTTGTCCTTGTTTTTTAGCGATGAGGAATGGTGGTTGGCCATTCATTGCCTTTGTCTCCTGGGGTGCAGTTTCAAATGAAAGATCAGAAGCAACTTAAATTTTCATTTCTTTTTTTTTTTTTTTTTCCATCATATTCTGAACTCACTGCTTCCCCATAAACACACCTGATGCTTCCATTCTTAGAGACTCCCGAAGTGTTTTTCCTGAGTCACATATGGATGGCTTTGAAGGAGTAGGGTGGAACTTCATATGTGACCTGTATAGGTTGATTTTTCAACGGGACTAGCATATGTTTAGTAGAAGCCAGTTTCCTGGAAAGGTATTGTTTAGCATCTGTAGCAGCTTTTTAACAGTCATAAACCACACTCTATATTCCATTATTTCCCAGCAACCCTGGAGGGCAACTCAGTCTTGGTTCCCTTTACAGGTGAGGGAGCAGAGATAGTATAAAAGATATGTTCTTGATTATGAGGTCTTGAGCAAATTAGGCAAGGATAAATGTGAAAATGTGTATGTCTTGTCTTCTGGTCCATAAAACAAAGTAGAGTCATTTGAGTCATAGGTAGCTAGTGATAAAACTGTGGCGTCTTCCTTTGTTTCCTACCATTGGGCTTGGAGAAGTGGGGCTATCACGTAAGGTAGCTTTTCACAGGAGGTTAATTGGCCATTATTGTTTATAGCTAGGATGTATGTCATGCTTTCTAGGTAAGAACTCAGCAACATTTATCAAATAGAAGTTTACATACCAGGCTGAGCTGGCAGCTGCACAGAAAGTATTAGGCTGTCGTCATTACCTTCCAGGATAAGTTGTTTCGTGTCCGTTCTCTTGCTTTATCTTTAGCAGTTCTGTGAGGTCAGTAGGGTCATCGTGTTCTCCCATTTTATAGGTGAATAGGTGAGAAAATAAAGGTGTGTGGATTTAACTCATCTGAAAAACATGGTCTTGATGAAAAGCTAAAGTTGAAAAATCGGAGTCCTGACTGTTCCCAGTGATTTCACAGTGTTACTTTGTGCTGCGCTTTCTGTGGAAATGTCACACTGTAATTTCAAAACAAAACAAAACTAGGGTAGAACCAGTCAGAGAGGACTTCATGGAGGAGAGTGGTGAGTACTTTGGTGACATAAAGGGAGAGGAAAAGATGTGTAGGAAGACTTACAAGTTGTCTTCAAACTGATACAGACTTTCTGTTTTGTTTTATGGCCTGAGATCATCCTTTCATCTTAAGTATATTAAAAACCATTCTACATTCTGTTTAGCAGTTTTCCTGCTGAGTGTACTACCTCTGTCTCCATCACTACAGTCCTGTGGAGGGAGACACTGATCAAAAGATAGCATTTTGTAGTTCACATATGCAAAGGTGTATATCATAATGTTAAGGAATTCTAAATTGAAGTTAAGCGCCAACCACGGCAGAGATTCGACAGCAGCTGGAAAACAAAAGCAGCACCTGTCCTGCTTCCTTTTTGTATCCTCCACCTTAAGTGAGCCCAAAGGTTCAGGTACATGAGAAAATGAATTGTGTACTCAGATCAGCAGTCAGCATAAAATTGGTACTGAATGCAGTGATCTGAAGTAAAGCTCAGGAGCCTTTGCAAGGCCCCTGGAAGGCAAGCTGCAAAACAACCGTCTTAACTAAGGGACTCTTCTTTTGTTTTGCAGTAACAAACCAGAAGCAGTAGAAGTAACATTTGCAGGTAAGTGTCCTTACTTCAACCTTGTAAAGCTAATATAAAAATAGAAAAACAAAATAGCTTCTAAAATAAATTTTGACATTCGGGGTACAATCCCTTGATCGTGAAGGCTTTTTTGAGGTCATTGTTTCAGATGACTATTTTATGGATTTATTGGACTGTGTAAAGTTAACCTGCTGGTACCTTAGAAGGTTGTGTTTACTTTTGTGGTACGAACCAAAGTTTGTTTAATTTGGAAATACTAAATTATCTTCAAGTAGCCTTCCTCTCAGTTTGCCTAGCACTAGAGTAGTGGGGAAACATGGAAAATGCTAGTGACCTGTTCAGCAAGTCAGAGGTTATTGCTTTCTATTTCCTGTAAAGAATTAGATATTGATACTACTCACTTGCTGTGTGAACTTCAAGGAGTTAAACAGTCACCCTCCATAAAATGAGGGTACTTGACTAGATGGTCTTGGAACACTTCAGCTCTAGTGCTATGACAGGAGTCCGGCTACCATCCCCGTCCCCTCCTACTAACTGGCAATGCCAGGTCTCCCTAAAGTGGTGGCACTCAGCCCCTGGTTTCAGGAACTACACAGGGTGAGTTCTCTCTGTACTGCAGGAAAATAGCCAAAGAGAGAGGAGACCTATATAGAGATTAGAAGAAACTTAAGAGATAACCAAATGCAGTGTAGATCCTAATTCAAATAAGACAACAGTATTTTAAAACTGTTTTTTTGGGGGCGCCTGGGTGGCTCAGTCGGTTGGGCGTCTGACTTCGGCTCAGGTCATGATTTCACGGTCTGTGAGTTCGAGCCCCGCGTCGGGCCCTGTGCTGACAGCTCAGAGCCTGGAGCCTGTTTCAGATTCTGTGTCTCCCTCTCTCTCTGACCCTCCCCCATTCATGCTCTGTCTCTCTCTGTCTCAAAAACAAATAAACATTTAAAAAATAAAAAATAAAATAAAATAAAATAAAACTATTTTTGGGGGTTTTTTTGAGACCAAATATTTGAAGACTTGACTGGATATTTGATATTAAGTAGTTGTTTTTAAAAATATAGGCATGGCAACAGTATTGTGGCTGTGTTTTCTGAAATTTCTTCTTTATCATTTAGAGATACATTCTGAGATAATTATGAATGAAATGATGTGATGTCTCAGATTTGCTTCAGAATAAATCATTGCGAGGGGGGTATCCCAATAAGATTGGGCCGTGTTGATCATTGGTGAAGCCACATGGTGGGAACTAGGAGTTCATTATACATTATCTCGTATGCATATTTAACATACATCACAACAAAAGCTTTTTAAGAAATAACTTTCAGCACCAAGCTGTGATGAAGGTAAGAATAGCTTTGTAATTTTAGTAAAGAGCAAAGAGGGGCACCTCGGTGGCCCAGTCAGTTAAGCATCTGAAACTTGATTTTGGCTCACGTCATGATCTCACAGTTCGTAAGCTTGAGCCCTCATGAGCCCTGTCTTGGGCTCTGCACTGACAGGGAGGAGCTTGCTTAGGATTCTCTCTCTCTTTCCCTCTGTCCCTGCCACTCCCCTGCCCCTTCTGTCTCTCTCCCGAAATAAATAAATAATTTTTTTTTTCCTTAAAAAGAGCAAAGTGGGGCATCTGGGTGGCTCAGTTGGTTAAAATGTCTGACTCTCAGTTTCAGCTTAAGTCATGATCTCACGGTTTGTGGGTTCGAGCCCCACGTCAGGCTCTGCACGGACAGTGCTGAGGCTGCTTTAGATTCTGTCGCCTCTCTCTGCCGCTTTTCTGCCCTTGTCTCAAAAGTAAACATTTTTTTAAATTTTTTTTAAATATTTTTTTTTAAAGGGGGACAGATAAGTACTTGACAGTTCTATCTCAGTGTTTATACTTTCTGCATGGATTTAAACTTTTGCTTATCTGCACATATTTTGCTTATATGCCTACTTACAAGGGAGACCTCCTTGTGGCCTGTAACGAGGTAGCCAGGTGCCTTAAGGTCTTATTCCCCATTCCCAAGTTAAGCAGTTTTATTTGCTTTCTTCACAGATTTCGATGGAGTCCTCTATCATATTTCAAATCCTAATGGAGACAAAACAAAAGTGATGGTCAGTATTTCTTTGAAATTCTACAAGGAACTTCAGGCACATGGTGCTGATGAGGTATGTTCCACATCATTTTCCTCAGGACTCTTATTTCCTTGTCACCTTTAACTGGCAGCTTGCCACTCATAGAAGGTCCATGGCACTGACCACCCCTACCGGCACTGGCCACTTTGGACAGCTTGCCCACCTAACCAGGGGCTCTTGACTCCATTGTCCATAATGATAGAAAGGGTGTTTTTTAGAAAAGGCTTTGGCTGTTTATTACTCGGGGAAAATAAAGATGGTCCCTAACTAATGAAATGAAAACTTTTGTTCTCCAAAAAATGCACTGAAGAATATTTCTTTGACCAACATAAAAATAGCTACTGCAAGACTGAGATAAGTTCCGTTCTGTTTCTATGATATCGTGAAGCAGGTATGTAACTCTGGCCTTAAAGGTTTATGATCTTAATTTCATACTGTAGAAATTTAGGCACAAATCTACCCTTTTAGTTTTTTGGTTTAAACTTCTTTAGAGCTGGCCTCTTTAAGTATCTCTTCTTCCTTTTGACTACTGTACGGGAAATAAAAAGATGTCTATGCATTATGAAATTCTTGATGGCCATGCCTCATTCACTGGCTTCTTTCTATAGCTAAAGTAGCAGGTTTGGTTCCTGTTGAACTGTATTTGCTCTGGGGAGAGCCATTTATGGAAGAAAGAAAATGCTGTTACACCAGTGTGCACACGTTGTGGTTGGGTCTCAAAGCAGGAAGTATGACTCAGTTCCTGAATCAGTTTTCAAATATCTTTTAGTTTTAACAAGCTAGGTTCTCCTTAATCTGGTGAATGAAGATATGGCCATTTCTGTTTTCTTTGTGATTAAGGGTAGTAGTTTTTTAGTTATTTAAAATTTATGCAGTGAAAAGGCTGTTGGCAAAAGAAAAAAAAAGATCAAAATCTCAATAATATTTTGGTATAAAAACTAAAATTAATGTTAACCAAATAGAATACCAAGAGCCATAGGCAGTCACTTAGATATTCATATGCAATTGATCTGTCCCAGCATTTCAAGGGGAGAGCCAAAACCTTTTCTGATTTGCCTCATAAGTTCAACGGTAGAAGAAACGTTTACAGAATTTGTGTTCAGGGTTGTTTTACATGAAACAAAATCTTCAGCAAGAAGACCTAGCCTTATAAAGCATAAGAAGGATCATTCTATAAAAGCTAGTGGCCAACTCTTCCCTTTACCACATTCAGAGTAAAAAGAAACAAGTGGCTGTTAAGGTGGCCCTGCTTTTGATTAACCATAAAATAACTAGCTGTAAAGAATTGTTAAACCTTTGAACAGACAGCTCAAAATCGTGTAATCGTTTTCCCTAGACAGTCCTCTCTGTGTAAAGATGCAGGTGTGGTGATAACAATAATCCTTGGGAGGGGAGGGAAGTGTAACAGCTAGATTTCTTAAATCTCCTTTCCAGACTGCTCTCCAGGCACTGGAGCTCCATAACAGCACTATTCTTGTAGCTCCCACAGGGCCAAAGAGCCAGCTCCACCCGCTCAAGTGGGTGGAGCAAGTAACATTCACAGTTCGGGAGCAGAGGGCACAGTAAATGGCTCCCTGAGTTGGTTAAACAGTGACCAGCCTGTGATAACCGGAGGCAGCTTGTTACTTTGAAAGCCTCTGCTGCTAGGGTGGGAAGGTCTGATGGTGAGCATCAGTGGGTTGCCTCCACCCATCTCCTGGTGTCAGGTTGGAAGATGGTGCTCATTGAAAAAGGGAATCATACAGGGTTAAAAGTGCAAGTGAAATAAACAGGGAGGCATCCGTTGGTTTCACCAAGGGGGAGGGAGCAGAGGAGTTGAACGTGGCTGAAATTTGGCTGTAAGAACCTCTCAGATCTCAGAATTTTAACTTTGCTTGGAATTAAACTAAGAATTAGGAGCTATGGTTTTTTTTCTCCCACATCTAACTTTCCCTTTCTCCTGGTACCCATAGTGCTCACAGTACAGAATTATAGCTCAGAGGTGGGATGCCAGTGAAAATTCTTAAGGGATGTGCCTGTTACTTCCCTACCCCCACCCCTTCACCCCATCTACAGGACTCTTTAGGAGAAGTGGTATATAGGACACCTGAAGATCAGGTCTCCCTGTGCCACCAAAAAACTCTGTGACCTTGAACTTCTCCCTTCAGTTCCTCTTCTGTAAAAAAGATAACCTCACAGTGGCTATATGGTCACCAGATCACAACTGCATGTGGCATTACTTGTCTTTTGCCTTTGTACAAACAGATGTGATCGCTGATCCATGCTTTGAGGTCCATTCCATTATCCACATTTACAGATAGAGAATTTCTTCCAGCTGTATAAAAATGGTTACATAAATATGTGGAATCTTAAAGAATATTTAAGAACAGAAGGAAAGAACTTCACCATGTGAAAAATTTTTCAAATATGACTTAAATATATGGTTTGCTGCTGATTTTTTTTTTTTAATCTCTGAAGTGTACATTGAAAGTAAGAGTCAAAGAAAACAACAGTATTCAGTCAGCTCAGTTTATTGAAAGTCCCCATATGTGGGCGCGTGTGGATGCAGAGACCACAGCAGTGAGCAGGGCTGAGTGCTTGCTTGCACAGAGCTCCCCTCTAGTGCTCCTGTGTCTGCAGTCCTTTTCTTAGCTGATGGAATTCTGTTGAAGATGCATGTATAACTCCTACAATTAAAAGTTGATGGCTTTTGTTTACTTTTAATTGGTAACTTGTCAAGGATTAAGTATCCTTTTTTTTTTTTTTTTGGCATCCCAGAAAATTTCAGAGGATCATTAATGTGTTTGTGGTGAGATAGTGTTAAGAAATTGACTGAATGTCAAGAGACAAAACCATGCAGCCTTTTATATTACTGTTACATACGCTGTTAAGTATACTGGCCTCAGTTTTCCCTTCTTGTGAAATAGTGGTGACACTTTCCCTCCCTAAGTATGTTTTTAATGAGGGTTAAGAATAAGTCATGTCTGTGTTTAGTTTGTTAGTCATATAAAGACTACTAAATACCAAAAAGGTTACCAAGTTCTGACGATTCTAATATTTACTTTTTTCTGTCTTCAGATAGCTGCCTTTCTACTGCTTATTGTATTCTATATAACATTTAAGTCTGAACTAGGCCTTCCAGAATAAAGGGTTTGTTTCCTAAACTGTCAGCCTAGGAGAAATTACCACCAGGTGAAACAGTCGTACTGACAGAGAAGAAATAGGAAGGTGTAAAAAGGGCTCTTGTTTTATCATTTACTCCCCAAAGCTGGAGAGTAGCCAGCAGTAAGTATTGGTTTTGGGGAAAAAACCATTTAGAGAGTACAACCTTCTGTGGGCCCTCCAGTAGAAACAACTGGCTAAGGTGCAATTATCTGTTGTCTTTTGCATAAAACTGGTGATGAACTAAATAATTTGAAAGCTTACAAGATAAGCAGGCTAACTGGAATCCGATCCCAGCAATTCTGGTTTTTCTCTCTTCACTCACCTCGGTTACTGGTTTGGCCTGTACTTAGTTGATAACTGACGTAATCTGTCACTCGGGTTTGCCATTCTTCTGCATTCTTAAAAACATGATGGTGTGCAGTATATGGTCTGGAGGAGAACAGAGAACATATAAAGGATGTGACTGAATCCTGAAAGAGTAAAAGATGAGCCTTGACTGAAAAACAGATCCTAGATTAATTAACCTTTTGTATTCAGTCTCAGTTCTGTGAGTGATTTGCTTGGTAACTCAGATACATGTGCTTCTCCTTGTGTATCCAGTGTCCCATCCACCAAATGAAAGTTAAGAAATCTGGCTTAGAAGAAGCTTGGGAAATACAGTGCTTTAAAAAAAAAAAAAAAAAAAAATGACATTATCATGACCTTTGGATTAACATTTGTTTTTGTATTTTCTAGTTACTAAAGAGAGTGTATGGGAGCTTCTTGGTAAATCCCGAATCAGGTATGTAGTCCCGTAAGCAACTGTGGAATGACCTGGAAAGAGACCTGTCCTGTTTGTACTCTGCTTTTTTTTTTTAAACAAAGCATTTCATTTAAATAGTTTTCATTTTACAAATATTTCTGCCTGAGCCCAGTTCCCACTTCAGTCCTCTCCACAAAAATAAAGCTGTTTCCAAAAGCTAAGGGGCTTTGCACTGTCCAGGAATGGTTCACAGTGTGGTGTGCAGAACTGCTATATGTTGTCATTTTTAACATTTTACTTGGTGGGGCCAAATGACTCTTCCTTAATCTTTCAACCAGCGGGCCATTTTTATTTGCTTGCTCATGGTGATGAAAATGTCTTTTGAGATTAAGCAAACCTTGGTTTTCACCCCAGCCCCCTATTAACACCATTTTCTGTGCTCTGCACATGTGGAGAAGGAAACACAACTGTTCTCACATATTCAAGTAACAAAAATTTCAACCCCTTCTTTTAATCTGTTCTTCTAATAAAGAATAAATCGCCTCTTTGCAGCCGCGGGAATTGAAAAGCACCATGGCCCACCATGGCCTTCCTTAATTACAAGAGCTATGTTATACTGCTTTATAGGAGAGACAAAGCAAAAAAACTGAACAATTTTTTCCTCCTTGTGAATAGGTGGTAGTCTCAAATTCTGAGGCGTTTAGCTGGACCCCCCGATGAGGACCAAGTAACATAGTGTTACTCAAATGTTGTTCCTGTGGTACTTTGCAAATTTTACCCGTGGTGCTTTGCAAATTGTTCTAAGAAGGAAGGTGTGTCTTTGTCTTTTAACAGCAGTTACTACTTTTGCTAGCATATTTCCTTCCCCAACCTTCGTGGCATTTTTCTTTGTTTTCATGTTTATAATATGACATGCTTCACCACTCCCAGTAGAATACCTTCTCCTGTCTTCTGTATGCTACTCTGGAAACAAAAATAGCAAATACAGAAGCCTTTGGGATATAACTTGTTACTAGGAGTACTGCGCGTGGGAGCATTGACTGCAGTCCAGAAAGAATACTAAAATGTGTTCATCCCCAAATTGATGTAAAAGTGTATCGCAGAAATAAAAACCAAAAAATAAATAACATTATAGGCTTTAAGAGGAATCAAGGAATTTCAGAAAGAGAGTGAGGAAAGGGAGGGAGGAAGGGAAGAAGCAGAACTAGAACAGAAAAAAATCATATAGGAACTCTTGGGCATGCTTGTCACAGCTCAGATCAAGCAGTGTGTCGGAACCACTGGGGTGTAACACAGAGGTTAGGTTTCTGTCCCTGAGCCTTTTCTTACACTTCCCGCTAAGGCACAGGCAATGCCAGACTGCAGACCTTGTGTTCATACAAGTGCAAAATATAAAAACTTGTGGAAGTAGTGTGTCTCCTGTTTCTCTGTGAGTTTATCTAGGCAAGTTTGGGGAACTCACCAGGCCGTACTAGGTCTTTACTTTTAATCTATTCTCAGGATGTTCTCTTCATCATATCAAAGCCTTCTTTAAGTCTGACTTCAGCTGTAATTTACTTAATTTGTTTTATTTGGCTTCTTGAAACTAACAAACCTCAACTTTAAATATTTTATTTTTCTATCTAATCTTACAGTCTGTTTGCTTATCTGGTTTGTTTTCTGGTACCCAAAATGGAATGGTGGTTGATATTATTTAATATTGGAGTATCAAAAATGTGCTAAGTACAATCTAGAACAGAGATTTAGATAGCTCATGTTCTCAGGGAGGATAGATCCAACAAAAAACACAGACCTGAGGAATGCTCTTGGAAAAAGATTAAATAGTAACAAAGTATAAATGTTTAAGATATTCCTTACAGTTCTGGTAAAATTATTTCCAGCACTTACCTAGCATGTGAAGTGATACTCAGTGATGTACAGATACTCTTACAAAACTGTCTGTATACTTCTTGGGGTGTATTCATCATTTGATCAGATAATCAGTTGTCCCCGCCTTGTTTGCTGGAACTCGTACTCGACATGCTGTAAAGAGGCAAAATAGTGTGTGGTGGTCGCAGACTTAGCTTTGGGGCCCATTTATTGATGACCTACTGTGTTCCAGCCGCTTTAAAATGCTATTTTAATTTTCCCAGGTGCCTCTCCCATCCTACCACCCTTTTTAAACAGATGCCAGAATTATAGAGGTTATGTAGTTTGTCCAAGATCACAAAGTGGCAAGGCCAGAATTTGGATCCCATTCTATTCAACTCAAAATAGAGTTGCTGACACCTCTATATCCTGCTGCATTTAGCATGGCACTTTGCTCCTTTGAACTTCCTTTTCCCTCTAAGATGAGAATAACCGTATCTGGCCTGCTTACTTCAAAGAATTTTTACAGAAATTAAATGAAGTAAGATATTTTAAAACACTTTGAAATTTTTAGTGTATACAAGGGAAAGCTATTGGAGAGGTATACACACACACACACACACACACACACACGTTATATATATAGACATACACACTCTTAAGGTTTTTCCGTACCTTCCCTCCTTCCACAAAGGGTTTGTGATGGCATGCGAGAAGTTGTATTGTGTTTTTATCAGAAAGCTCCCCAGCTGTTGACTGTGTTAGCACTTGGCAGGTTAAACCATCGAAGAAAAATATGTAACTCATTATAGCTTGATAGCTATAATGCAAGCCCCCTTCCCAACAGTGTCTAGAACACTACATTTCTAATGAGAGTTCCTGGATTATGGGTTCTTCCTGTTCCTTATTTGTAATCTGTCATCTTTGATATTGATTCAAATTTTTGCAGAGAATTTGTTAATTAGCTGTGTATACTTACAGTGATTTTACAAGAATTGGGGTTTTATTTGCCTTACCTCATTTGCCATATGAGGCGTATGGGAATGCACAGCAATCTACCTGGCTTAAAAGGCATTGAAACAAAATAAAATGTCATTAGAACCTGCAAAGTTTTTTGGTTTTTATGTGTTGTTTTTTTTTTAATATAACCTCTGGGTTTTTCCCCCCCTTCCAGGATATAATGTCTCCTTGCTATATGACCTTGAAAATCTGCCTGCATCCAAGGATTCTATTGTGCATCAGGCTGGCATGTTGAAACGAAATTGTTTTGCCTCTGTCTTTGAGAAATACTTCCAATTCCAAGAAGAAGGCAAGGAAGGAGAGAACAGGGCAGTTATCCATTATAGGGATGATGAGACCATGTGAGTATAGGACTTGGCCCTAAAGCCTGGGTGTGTCTGTTATATGCCCTTACTGAAAGACACATGGTTAGATCAGACCTTAAACTCTATTGGGTGAATATCCCTAACATGTCTTTCTCATAAAATTCTCAAAGCCAAGGTATAGATGATGGGGGGCGGGGGGGCCACTTCTGCTAGTCTCCAGATATCAAAAGTTGGCTAAAGAAGAAAAGTGAATCCACTGCTTTCCTTTAAGACACCACTGTTGAAGGTTTCCTTCAGTAATATAGCCTAGGTAATGAAGAGGTAGAGGGTGACCATGGAGTCTGTGTTTTTGCAACTCTTGAATCATCTACATACTAGGAATCTCATAGTATATAAAGAAATAAAAGGGGCGCCTGGGTGGCTCAGTCGGTTAAGCATCCGACTTCAGCTCAGGTCGTGATCTCACGGTTCTCGTGGGTTCGAGCCCCACATCGGGCTCTGTGCTGACAGATCAGAGCTGGCGCCTGCTTCAGATTCTGTGTCTCCCTCTCTCTCTGCCCCTCCCCTGCTCATGCTCTGCCTCTCTCTATGTCTCAGAAATAAATAAATGTAAAAAAAAAAAAAAAATTTTTTTAAAAAGATGTTTAGGAGTGAAGTTCTGAGAATCACTAACACTAGTAGATTCCACATCTTACCACGTAGACAGATTAGTACCATCTACTTTGGGTGATCTTCATCTCCTACCCCTCTCAGGGCATGTGTGCATTATATAGACTTTGCTGGTCATACATACTTAGTCTCCTTTGGCATGCCTTGTTTTATGAATTAAAAGATTTATGACTGTACCCGCCTGTTCCGCTTCGAGATCAAGTTCTTGACAAAACCCCATTCTGATTCTGTACTTACTACTTCATGGGTTGTGTTCCCCTCAGGTATGTTGAGTCTAAAAAGGACAGAGTCACAGTAGTCTTCAGCACAGTGTTTAAGGATGACGACGATGTGGTCATTGGAAAAGTGTTCATGCAGGTATGGAATGGACGTGTTTTGGGGGAGGGATGCCGCAGCGTGGCGGTTTATACTGTGAAGCATAGAAGAGGAGAGCTGGCGGCTCTGCCGATGCCAGAACTTGTTGAAGGTGTAATTAAACAGCTCCCACCCAACCCACTGCATGTAGTTGTTCCTTAGTGGTTTTAGCTTCTGCAGGACTAGACTGAAAGAGTGAATGGAGTACCAAACATACTAATGCTACGACTGAATATTAAGCACCCTTGCTGCCACTGAGTCTTTGATTTAAAGCTTGGTCGGGTTTCCTACCCTCTTGTCAAGTTTCCTGAGGTTTCTGGCAAGGTCTGCTCTTGGTTTAGTCCTAAAGTCTTTTCAGAACAGAATCCCTAGAAAATTCCTAAGTAGTAGACAGTACATTAATAGGCTAGAGTCCTTGAGTGGACCGTGAGGCAAATTGACCCGAGTTTGCCTGAGGTCACTGTAGAGCTCTTTCCTCAGAAGCAGCTCGCCTACCAAGAAGAGAGTAATGGGGCTCAGCGGGACATTGTGTAATTGGATTTCTGGTACAATTGGACTCTGGTCTGGTACAGTACCGCATTGTGGCTCTGTCATGCTGTCTGCTAACCAGTTGCTGACTCTAGGACAGGAGAGCTCGTTGGTGAAGTGGTATCCAGGCTGATTTCTTCTGAGGTGGCTCAGCATTCAAAATCTAGCTCAGTGCTTACGTTTTCAAGCACCTTTTGTGCATTCGTCCTGTCCCTGGGCAGGGTGAGGAGATTTAAGGACTCTGGACAGCAAACCTTTTTTGCTACATAAGAGTTGTGCTTAATATAGTGAGGATATTTTACGTGTAGCCTCTCTAAAGTGACTAGGGAACTATTCAAAAGTGATAGCCCGAATTTGATCCGTCTCTAGTGACTTTTTGTGTTTAGTCTAATTAATCAGAAATGCTGATTTTAGAGTCCCTAGGCGGAAAAATTGGAATATTGACACTTTGAGCATTTGAGAGTACTAAACTTTATGAGAGAGAGAGAGAAAACGAGTGTTGTGTGTGTGTGTGTGTGTGTGTGTGCGCGCGCACAGCTATATAGACCTATATCGTGGGTCCTAAATGTAAGCTTCCAGACAGGCATTTCATGTGTTTTTACGCAGAATTGACAGGGGAATTAAATGCAGTAGCTTAGAAATTGGGCTGAATCCAGACTGACATACTAATTTTAAAAGCTATGAAGTATATATTTAGATTTAGCTGGTTTTTTACCAGTCTTGTTCCATTTTATTCCTGGCGACATCTTATTTTTATGCTTTAAACAGATCTTATCTTGGAGAGCTTACAGGAGATTTGTTCCTTAGGAAAATTTTGTGTATTTTTTGCACATGAATTTAAACTCCTCCCTCAAAGTACATGTGGTAGGGGCACTGGTCTAAAAGGGAAAAGAAAGTCTGCATTTTTACACTGACAGTATCTCTAGTTAGTGACTGGACTGGCACCATGCAGACCCATCTGGTGTCCAAGAATGTGAAAAGGCTGTGCTCGGGAAGCCATCTGCTCTGCCTCCCTCTCCAAAGTCAAAGGCTGGGCAATTTATTTGAATTGACCTTTAGAATCCTGGGCTTATTTTGCTGGATTTTACCCCAAGTAAATCATCTGAGAATTTTCCTGGGCCTGGTTATTTTAAATTTCTAGGAGAATGGAGAATAGCACCTGCCTAGCACAGAATGCTGTGACCAGGGACACTATTAAAAGTTCCCCCTGGTCACTGACCTGCTTGCTGCGTATCTTTGTGGGTTTCCGGATCCTGGAGTGGACCTCCAGCCTGGGCAGAACACGTTTCCTGCTTTTGTCATTCAGCAGACTCTGAGGGATGCTTAATGCCCTTGGGAAAAAGACAGAATTTCCATTGCATACTCACATGGATATTCTAGTATTTGCCTTTGGTGCATTATCTCTGTAGACGTGCAAGCTGAGCACTAAAGTCTGATATCATTTCACTGCTTATTCCATGGGAAGCATTAAGAACGATACAGAATTTTGGAGATAAGAGTATGGTGAACTAGAATATCTTTCATATTTCTAGATCTTAACGTCAGCCCAGTAACTGAGAAAAGTTAAGTGGAAACCACTGGTTTCTCTATGTTCAGGGACAAGACACAAGCAATCTGCCTCTTAAGCAGTAGTGAAGATACTATGTTGAGGACCCTTTCTACCTGGATACCTGTGTGGTGATAGCTGTAGGATATTTTCCTGTACTGGGAGCACTGAGTCAAAGTCAGTAATTTTGCTAGATCTTGCCAACCTCCACGGAGGTTGTACCCTTTTCCCTCCCACCTACGATGCATATTTTCCCAGAGTATGTTGTCAGACTTTTGGATTTCTGCCAATCTGATCGGTTTAAAAATGGTATCTATATTCTCTTGCGAACGAGGTCCAATATCTTTTCTTCTGTTGAAGTCTGTTTTTCTTTCCTTTGAGGTGTCTCTATGCCCTTACCCATTTTTGTATTGGGTTATTAATCCCCATTTCTTTATATACTAGAGAGATTAGCCTTTTTATCTATGGTAAGAGTTACAAATATTTTTTCCAGTTTGTCATTAGAGTGTATGGGTTTTCTTCCCTCACACAGAAGTTTATTTTCACAGAGTTAAATCTCTTCTGTGGCTTTTAGATTTTGAGTCCTTGTTAGAAACACTTTTCCTACTCTAAGATTGTAAAGTTTACCTGTATTATTTTCCTAGTATTTTTACAGTTTCATATTTTACACATGATCTTTTGATTATCTGTTTGGAGTTTCTCCTGGCATATGGTATGAAAGATGGGTCCATCTTTTTTTTCTAAATGGCCACCCACTGGTCTCAGCAGTTGTTTAAAGGCCCATGTTTATACTACCGATTTAAGATGCTGCTTTTTATCATTTACAGGACTCAATTTCTGTATATATTTGGATTTACTCTGAACTTGGTATGATAAATCATGCTTTGATGGAAGAGAGAAATGATACTGTGATATTCAAAAGACATCCTAGTTGGAGGGGGAAAAAAAGAGGCATCATTGCTGACGTGCACTTAACAAAGACCCTAATGAAAAAGGAAAGTGATTCAGTCAGTTAAGCATCTGACTCGATTGCGGCTCAGGTCATGATCTCATGGTGGTCAGGCTCTGCACTGACAGCCTGGAGCCTGCTTGGAATTTTCTCCTTCCCTCTCTGTCTGTCTCTTTCTCTCTCTCTCAAAATAAATAAGCATTTAGAAAAGAAAAAGGAGAACTGGGTGGGTCGGTTGATTGTTTCTTAGGTATTATTTAAGAGAGAGCACAGAGGAGCAACAAAGACACAAAGTTGGCCAAAGAGTAGTTCCCCACATGGGAGTATCCTCACCCAAATCTTGAATGTATTGCTTTACCTATACAGAACTGATGAAATGCTAATAAGTCACCGCAGGTTTACACACACCCCATTGGGTTATGAATGCCACAGGTACCAGTGAATTGGAGCCTTCAAGAAGCTTACTGAACACAAGAAAATGCCAGCAGCTATTACCTGTTCTATTTTTTCCCCTGGAGCTAAAGAGTAAAAATAGTAGAAGTTAGAAAACCTCCCAAACCCTTTGCAGAATGAAAAGTGTCTTCTAGAGAAGGGTAACCTCAGAAGCTTTGCTTTAGGAATTACCATTTGAATGATCTTGACTCCTTCCCTACCTCTCCAAATATTTTTCCTTTGAGGAACAAAATTTACAAGAGAGTAACCTAATCTGGCTATGTTAGTTTATTTTCCACCAACCTTTAGAAGCCAAGCAGTGCCAGCTCAGGAGGCAGGGTGGTGGAACAGGCGAGATCCCAGACTGGGCATTAAAACTCCTCAGGTGTTACCCTTCTTTTGCCATTAATTTGCTGCGGGCTTGCTGTATTAGTCCCCATCTCTTCCTTTCCAGTGTGACAGCACTAAGTCAGCTAGAGTAGAAGTGCTTGCTTTTTCACTCAGCAAGCCATGTGCTGTCCAGCCTCTTTGAAGGAAGAGAAATGGGTACAGAGTAATAAAGATCCCTGGCTTGTGGAGCTTACAGCCCCTTAGGGAAGCCAGACGCATTAGTGACTAGTAAAGTGTGAGAGTCGAGGCTTAGAGAGAAGACATGGGACCTCCCAACAAGGTAGCAGCCAGCTCCCCACGTGTGTTAGAGATGGCGTGTGAGAAGAGACCATATCTGAGCAGCGGTAGGAGAGTGTTGCAGACCAAACAGCTGTATAAACATGCTTTCAGTACTCCTAGAACTGTGGATTTACATAGCCCTTGGTTCCATTCTTCTGTTATCACTCTGGATTTGGATCACCCTGTTTTACTGGCATGGCTGGAAAATCTGGTTCTGTTCTTGCACATCTGGGTTGAGACAGGAATGCCTTGTGTCGTTTTCCTGTGTACACGGGAATGTGTGTGTCAGAGAAGCTTGAGGTTTGGAGATTATGGAGATTAGAACATAGGGGGAATGGCCTGGTTTTTACATCCTCAGTCATTTTCCTGTCGTTTGATGAGGATGGGTACATTTTGTTAAGGGGAATAAGTCCTTATGCACAGTGGTGGTGGGCGAGTCCATAGCCATTCAAGACCAGAATTAACAATCACGCTTTCATTTCTCATGTCGCACAGCCTCCTCCTGTCAGTATACCCTAAAACAACTCAGCTTCTTTAACTCCATTGTCTTCTGCCCCCAAGAAGGGCTTACATTTAATCTGAAGTGCTGATTTCTGGATTCTAAATAGTAACAGTCTAAGATGCCTCCATGAAATAGGACTTGTGCAAAGGCCCAGAGCCCTGAGAAAGCATGATAGTCATGAAACTGGAAGAAGTGGAGATGGGGTAAGGAGGGGTGAGAAATGGGTCAGCCCATAAGAGGCTTTCACACAGAGATGAAAGGAGTTAAGATTTCATGTTGGGTCTTAACCAAGCTAGAGCCTAGGTTCCATGCACCCTGAAATTTTAAAGATTTCCTGAAAAATATAAGCTCTTCACATTAAATCTAAAGAAACTAATATGCATTAGTCCTTAATCCTAAAATGTAATCTGGTTCTCTCATGCTTTGCAGTTCGTTGTCTGTTTAGTCTCAGATACACTTTTATCGCATATGTGGTTCCAAAACAAGAGAAAGGAAAAGGGATTAAGAATGCTCTCATCACATTTTGAAGATCCGACTTGTTAAATACTCTGCGATCTCTCCTTTTTGAGTCCAAATCGCATCGATAGCAGCCAGCACTTGTAATATTTCATATTAGGTGTTTATTTTTAGCTATCTGCCAGTCACACCCCACGGGGCCAACCTCATCGCATGAGTCGCCACTCATCTTACATCAGATTCTCTTCTGGTTGCTTTGTGCTTCTTCCCGGCAGGAGTTCAAAGAAGGACGCAGAGCCAGCCACACAGCCCCACAGGTCCTCTTTAGCCACAGGGAACCACCTCTGGAGCTGAAAGATACCGACGCTGCCGTGGGTGACAACATTGGCTATATTACCTTCGGTAAGCAGGGTGGGATTGCTGAGGTTGGGAGCCTTTGATGCATTCACACTGCAGGATGCCAAAACCCAGACGGACCTTTGTTAAAATGTAAAAGGGGCGAAAGCAGGCGTACCACGTCGTTCTTGGCCATTGCTGTGGCTGCAGGAAGGTGTACCGTAATCATTTTCTTTTCTTCCTGTTGGTGTCAAGTGTTGTGAGTTGGGACCACGCAAGCATTGCTGAGTAGCCGACTGGGAGTTCTCAGTCGTTTGGCATTTCTAAGCCAGAACTCCAGCCGTGATTCACTTACTCCACTGAAGAAATTTAAGTCTTCCCTTCTTACAGTCACTCTAGACCAGTGAGCCGGCTCATTATTGTAGCTGATAGTGCGGAATAACAGCTCATTCACTGCGCCTGATGCCACTAAAATGTTGCCTTTTATGAAGTTTAAGTCCCCTCTGTACTGAAGGTGTACCCGTTTATTGGTGATGAGCCCACTCATGTACCATATTTCATTAAAACTGAGCTCCGCTTTTTTTCATGTTACTGTCTTTGAGGTTGGGATGCAGCTTGGAGTTCATGCATGCCACACAGTTTAGTTGGCAGCCTTTCTCTTTATGGTGTATAAACTGAGGGTAGACTTAAAATTGTTGGCATCTTAGATTCTGTGGCCTGTAGTGTTACTACCTCTTGTTTTGCTATTTGTTTCTTTTCAAGGTAAATTGACACAGAGGGCCTACCCTTTCTTATGAGGCATTCCTTTGCATTCTACCAAAACCTCATACTTGGAGGATTTTATTGCTCCCAAGACCACGGAGTAGAGTAGGTGGAAGAGGTGGAGAGGATTCTGGGAAGCCAAAGGGAGGGGTGCAGAGGGCGAGGCTTCAGCTTATAGTGCCGAGGGAGGGGCTTTCCTCATCTCCTAGCCGAAACAACTTCTGCCGTGCCCATCGAGAGGGTTGAGGCCCTTAGGGCTTCGTGTCTAGTTTTCACCACAGGACCACAGAATCTTCTCTGGAAACGAGTTCCTTTGGGCTCACCGTGC